>NC_136461.1:1711144-2911144 GCF_902686455.1 Sciurus vulgaris
TGGTGATGATGATGGTGGTGATGGTGATGATGGTGGTAATGGTAAAGGTGATGGTGATGGTCATGATGATGGTGGTGATGGTGATGGTGGTGATGGTGAAGGTGAAGGTGATGGTGATGATGGAGATGGTGCCTGTGAGGGTCGTGGAGAAGCTGGCTGAGCTCAGACCTCCATTTCTTCTTTGGCATGACAGGAGCAGTGATAGCTGCTCTCTCCCCTGGGCCCAAAGGTGTGTAGCCTGGAGCAGGCAGTCTGTCCTCTACCCTCGCCATCCCCCTGGCACCCAGTGGAGAGGAACACGCATTCCTGCCTTCCCAGGGCCTTCCCTATGGTCAGGGTGGGCCAGGATGACCAGGGTTCACCCAAGGTAATGACTGCAGCCACAGGTGTCACGGAGGAGAGGTTCGGGGACCCGGGAGCCTGTCAGGGAAACTCTAGTTTTGAAATGGGCAGAGGCGTCTGGGTGTTTTCAGGGCCGCTGCTGGGTAGGCCTTCCTGGCTTATCTGGACCGTGGTCTGCACCTTTCCTTGTCATGAGCTGTTTCTTAACCCTGTCATTTGTAGGAGATGGACAGTGGTACCCAGGAGTCTTGCCCTGGAGGAGCAGGGAGTCACTGTCCAGAGGCTGTGATAGACCGTCACCGTGGGTACCCCCTGTGCTGCCTCTGCAGCAAATCCCTCTTAGAGCTCCTGGCTGTCTATAAAACGTGACTTGACTGAATTCTCCTTCAGTTAGTTTCTTACACTCTACTGGTTCCTGCACATATTGATGAATTAAGTAAGATTGTTGGCCTGCATTTTTAAAAAAATTGTCTCAGAATATTCCCTCGGGCAGGGAGAACCAAGCTGAGGACAGGGACAAGCAGGAGCCCTCTAGGTGACAAGCAGAGACAGTGCATTTGCTAAGGGCCTCAGCCTGGGGACAGTCTGGGGTCCACCACGCCGGAAGCCTGGCCAAGTCTCCACACAGCTCCTCTGCCTTGGCCTATACTTCAGTGAGTCCTGTCCTTGTGTCCTGGCAGTGACCTGGCTCCTGAGAGCCTGTCCCCTACTCCAGGCAACCAAGAGGGTCCAGCCATCACGGCAGAGCAGTGGCCAGCCTTGGTTCATAGTCGGCTCCAGCTGTGATCTCTGCACAGTCCTGCTGTGCGGGAACTGGGCTCAGGCCAGCAACCTGGTCAGGCAGGGGAGGCGAGCACGGGCCCACTGTGGACAAGGCGAGGGGCAGCCTCCCCACTGTGGAAGCTGCCCGCCACTCAGCAGGGGCTGGAGTCTGCCAGGGACCAGAGCGGGCAGTCGGAGCAGGACAGAGTACAGAGTGCAGGCAAAGTCCCCTCCCACAGCTCTGACCCGAACTGTCCTGCTGAGATGCCGCTGGGACCGGCTGGACCCTGGGAACCGGCCAGTGTTGCATGCTGCCAGCCTGGAGGGCACCGTGCTGCCGAGCCGCTGGTCCCTCCAACTCAGCTGCCAGGGAGTAGCACTGCTTCGGGGCTCCGTCTGCAGGGACTGGCCCCCTGGGCAGGCTGCTCTCTATTCAGCCGGACCCCATGGACAGCCACACCAGGTGGAGGACACCAAGTTGCTCAGGAGGAGTTAGCGGTCACCCACGCGATAGTCAAGTGCTTTGGCAAGTCCATCCTGTGACCCCCACCCAGGTCCTCCCTGGCAGAGGAGCCCTGGAAAGTGAGTCCACCTCTCCCAGGGCCTATGTGGCCTGTGGCTGTCTTGCCCCTTCTTGCTCTGTGATGTTTTGTGGTTCCTTCCGCTTGCATGGTGGGAGGGGCGTTGAGAAAGGTGCTTCTGGCCACTGCCAAGGGGTGGCAGTTCACATGGTGTCGCCTGGTACCCTGGGGAGCTTGGTGCTTCCTGCACCTGACTCCAGGGTGTAAAGTTATTTGTCCCTGGATCCCAGGAGTACTGGAAGGACTGGGGTGATTGCTGTTGGCAGTGGGTGCGTGTGTGGGTGTGATTGTATGCTGTGTGTGGACAGTATGTGTGTTCATTCATGTTCTCTGTGTTTGGGTGCACATGCATGCTCTGGGTGTGTGTTTTGCAGGTGCACTTGTGTGTTGTGTGCACACGTTGTGTCTGCGTGTGTCTGACTTGCCCCCGTGCTCTGGCTTCACACCATTGCCAGTGCTGTTCCCTGGGCCAGGAGTTCTTCAGACCTGTCCACCTGGCAGTGCTGGCCCCCAGGCCTTGCTTCTCACTGCTGTGTGGGGCCCTGGGGTGTGTGCGCCACACTCTGCCCACCCAGGCAGAGCCCTGTGCCCCACCTGCGCAGGGGCGTCTGGGCCAGGCCCTCTGGCATGCTTGCCTGACTTGGGGGCGGGTGGTGACAGGAGGCTGGGTGAGCTCCACCCAGCTCTGCAGGGTCCTCTGCAATGCCTGGAGAAGGAGGGACCCGCTTCCCCAGCTCACCATTATTATTTGACTTTCAATTTTTTGCAGTCAATTTTTTTTTCAATTTTGGTGGGGTGTGAGGTGGAAAATCATCTCTCACATGTGCACGTCTCTGGTTGCTGTCCAGGTTGGCGGCCTCGTGTGAGTGTTGGCCACTGGGGTGACCCTGCTCTGGTTGTTTCAGGGGTCCCTTATCTTCTGAGTTGTCATGAGTAGTTTCTGTGGACATGTCCCCTGTAAGTCTGCAGAGTCCTGGTGAGCGGACGACATCTCTATTTTGACCTTGCCAGGCCGTTGACCTCCAAGACAGGGATAGCGCCAGGGACAAGCCGGGTCCTCCTCGGGAAGCTCTGGCCTGCTCCAGGATTGCAGGGATGACCCCCACACTTTCTTTCCTCACAAAACCATTGTGGTTTATCCTTCACGCCTAGACTTCATCCAAAGTTCATCGGTGGAGAGAATTGATTTGCTGTTTTTTTAAGAGCAAGTCTGTCTTCCAAACAGACACGGAACCACCTCCGGCTCTTCTTTTTCTAGGGGCAAAACCTCCACTTCTTTCTGAACTCTGTTCTCTGCTCTGCAGCTTCTTGGGAGTCTAGTGCTTAGGCTGAGCCTCAGCTTTGCTCTTCTCTTCAAAAGGTCTCATCTGTGGGTCAGCTTTGTCAGCAGGCAAATGCAGAAATAAGCTAATCACCACCCCTAAAGCGCCGATGGGATTGTGATTGGAAGTGAGTTGACTGTTCGGTGAAGAACTGCACTATTTTAAATGTTACCCAGGTGGTGTCTTTCCTTCCGTCCATCTTGTTTCGCGTTCTCTGACAGAGATAAGCGTGCTCACGTAAGGCTTCGCGAGTTCTCTGATGGATGGATTCTTATCATTTTAGTTGTGTTGCGACATGAACACCGCCGGACCCTCCCCAAGGGGAATGGGTGAGGAAACACCTGCTTTTTGTGTACAGTATGCAGCACCTGCTCTGTCTGATGACTGAGGTAGAGGAGTGCTCACGTTTTGGAAGTTGATCTTTCCTGCAGAATCACACTGACCCCTCCCAGGATGACCGAGCTGCTGCGGTTGGTCTGTTACTCACCTGGGATGTTTGTAAGGGTGACCACACTTCCTCGCCACAAGGGAGAGGCTGATTCCCCCTTTCCCTCCAGGCGGCTTCTGTCCTGCTGTGCATCCGGCTGGGGCGCTGCTATCCCGCTTTGCTGGACAGCTGTGGGGCAGTGGAGCCCCCCTCCTGATCTCCAAGAGAAGCTTCCAGACTCGAGTGAGTGACAAGCCTGACCTGGGTTTGTTGAAGATCACGCTTCTCAGGGTAAGGAAGTTTCTTATCCTAGTTTTTTGAGAACTTCTAGAAAGATAGTAAGCACTAAGCTTTATCGAATTATTTTTCTGTGCCAATTTAATTTTTTCTTAGTTTGCTAGTGTGGATTCTTCAATTTTTTGAATTTGAAACATCTCAGCACTCCTAGAATAAACCACATTCGATCATGACGCATCTTTCCCCAATGCTTTCTTATAAAAAATTCAAACATAAAGAAAAACTTGAAGAATTTTACAGTGAATACCCACACATAATCCCACTGTCTAAATAAATTGATTGCTAATAAAATTGACTAGTATTTCTCTCATTTACATTAACATTTCACTAACCATGCCATACTGCATATGCATATCCACCCATCCACCCATCACCTCCATTCATCCATCTCCTCCATCCCTCCATCCCTCACCTCTATCCATCATTTCCATCCCTCTGTCCATCACCTCCATCCATCCATCACTTTCATCTCTCCATCCATCACCTTCCTCCATCCTTCACCTCCATCCATCCATCACCTCCATCCCTCCATCCCTCACCTCCATTCATCCATCTCCTCCATCCCTCCATCCCTCACCTCCATCCACCCATCACTTCCATCCCTCTGTCCATCACCTTCCTTCATCCCTCACCTCCATCCATCCATCACTTTCATCTCTCCATCCATCACCTTCCTCCATCCTTCACCTCCCTCCATCCATTACCTCCATCCCTCCATCCATCACCTCCATCCATTCATTGCCTCCATCTGTCTGTCAAGTCATCCTTTTTTAAAGGCATATAGAGGTGAATTGTAATAAACTCATTTTCCCTAAATATTTCACTAACTACATTTCAATATTTCTGCACCATTTTGTTTGAGGTAAAATTTATATACTGTGAGAAGTCCAGGTCTTCAGTGGCTGTGCGAAGAGCTTTGGCGAGGTGCACACCCTGGGTTCCGCCCCAGTCAAGATGAGGACGTTCACTCCAGAAGCTGCCCCCAGCCCTCCCAGCCCCCACCTTCCCGGGGTAAGCTCGGCTCTATTATCTCCCCACTCTAAACTAGTCTGTCTGTTCTAGAACTTCATGTGGTTTGGATTACATACATGGCCTGTACCTTTTTGTGTCTGACTTCTGTCCATCGACATAAAGATCTTGAGATTCAGCCATGTCTTCCTGAGGGTCAGCAGTCAGATACTTTCATTGTATGCGGTCTTGATTGGCTCATGCCGCAATAAGAAATCACCTCAGACGGGCCACTGGTGAACAACAGAGATTTCCTGCTCACAGTTGTGGAGTCTGGGGAGTCTAAGATCAAGCGCTGGCAGACTGGGCGTCTCATGAGGGCTGCTTCCTGCTTCCAAGATGGCCCTCTCAACCTGACCTCTCGTGGCGGAAGGGGTCAAGGAGCTTGCTAGGGCCTTTCTTGTAAGGGCACTGACCTCTCATGAGGTGCAGCTCATGATTTAACCACTTCCTACCTTTTAATCTATCAGGTTGGGCATTAGGTACCAACATATGAATCTGGGGAAGATGTAAACCTCAAGTCCACGGAACATGCCATTGCGTGAATAGACCACAGTTTGATAATCCATTTTCTATTGATTGACAAGTGGACTGTTTCCATTTTTAAAAAATATTATGAATAAAACTGTTATGAACATTCTTGCCATTTTCTGGACATAACATTTTTATTTCTCTTGTGTAAACATCTTGGAATGGTATTGCTGGGTCATGGGGTAGTTGAATGTTTAGATTTATAATAAAACACCAAATCTTTTCCAAAATACCCTACCAACACCAGGGAAAGTGCTGGTTACCCTACGTTCCTGCCACCGTTTGGAGTTTTTAAATCTGAGCTGTTGGCCAGGAATGGTGGCACCTGTCATCCCAGGGACGTGGGAGCCAAAGGTCAGAGGATTAAAAATCTGAGGCCAGCCTTGCTACTTAGCGAGACTCTGTCTCAAAACAGAAAATAAAAAGGGCTGGTATGTGGCTCTGTGGTAGAGCACCCAGCGCCACAACTAACAACAAAAACCCCAACGCTTGTTCAAGACTTTCCTATCAATGTCCATAAAAAAATGGGCCTATACTTTTTTCCTTCTCTTTCTTTTTTTTCTAGCCCTTATCTGGATTTGAAACCGATATGACCCCCGTCTTTTAAGGTGAAACTGGGCTTTTCCCGTTCCGTGATGCCACGGGAAGCCCTGCCGGAGGCCGGCAGATCCGTGCCTTCGCCAGCTCACCTGCAGACTGTGTGGCGTGGGGCTCTCTGCAGAAGGGTGAGGTTCTCCACTTCCGTTTCTTACACACTTGTGTTTTCTATTTCCTCTTGGGCCAGATTTACCACTTTGTATTTTTTCCAGAAATTTCTGGGGATTTTTCATCTCAAAGTCTTCCTTAATGTCCTTACCTGTCAGATAAAGATAGAGCTGGGGGTTCCCCGGGGACCAGAAGACCCAGGGGATATCTCCAGAAGCCAGACCGGCAGTGGAAGCCAGCACCTGACCCCAGGAAGCAGGGGGTCTGGGGCTCTGAGTGCAGGATCCAGGGCACCTCCACGTGCTCCTTCTTCCACCAGAATTGGAGGGTCTGACCTGATTGCAGAAATGGGTGGGCAAGTTTCCCTGGAGGGAAGCTCCATGAGACATTTGCACTAGTAACTCTGAGGTCTGTGTGAACACTGCAGGGTGGGGGGGAACTTCAGCTGGGGAGTGGGTAGGACATACCTGCTTCAGGTGTGTGTCCAGTATGGCAGCACCTGCCTCAGGTGTGGAGGATGCAGTGAATGTGGAACCTGCCTCAGGTGTGGAGGATGGAGTGAGGGGCACCTGCCTCAGGTGTGGAGGATGCAGTGAATGTGGAACCTGCCTCAGGTGTGGAGGATGGAGTGCGGGGGTACCTGCCTCAGGTGTGGAGGATGGAGTGAGGGGCACCTGCCTCAGGTGTGGAGGATGGAGTGAGGGGCACCTGCCTCAGGTGTGGAGGATGGAGTGAGGGGCACCTGCCTCAGGTGTGTACTGATGACCTGATGGATCGTGGGTCGCTGGTGGAAACGCACCTCTTAGCTGGTGCTCCATCAACTTTTGTTTCCTGCCATGCTTCCCTGGGAAACGGGTGAGGTCTTGACGGCCTCTGCTCCTCCTGTGGAGCAGTCAAGCAGAGCCGAGGCGGAGTGATCCTGGTGGAGGGGGTCACCTGGATCTTCTGGGCGTCCTTCAAAACGACACTAGAGTGTGGGCCGGCGGGCAGGCCTGGGACTCGGGATCCAGAACCTGCCCGGGCCCAGCTCTGGACCTGGAGAGCCTCTGGGCCGCGGAGCAGGGAGAGCTGCCTGGTGGGAGCCCGGAGCTCGCGGGAGGCGAGGAGAGCGGGTCCAGAGCCCCGCGGAGCTGCACAGTGAGTGGAGTCAGATGGCGACGAGTCAGTGATACTGGGCTAGTGTTGATTCCCCAAGCACGAGCCCGTCCGAGGAGGCAGCCTTCGCAGCAGCTGAGGAAGGCGCCTCAGCCTCAGCGTGCTCCCCGCCGAGGGCAAGTGCGAAGTCATGAGACCGGAATCACACACAGGAAGCAGGAGTCCCCGCGTCACAGCCAAGAGGAAAACCATGCCAGACACAGACCAGCAATGACACCAGCGAACGGATGACAGACTACAAGGAAAGGTGGCACAGCAGCTCTCACAAGTCTAGTCCATACCGTCAAAAAGCCGGAGGAAAACAGAAGTCCCTTGAGGAGAAAAACAGAAGATATTCTAGAAGACCCCAAATGACCTTTTTAAAAATTTTTTTTTTGACAAATATTGTTCATTTTAATGAAACTAGTACAGACAATGTCCATTTCAAACTGTGGGTTTTAAACCAGGACAAAAGTACAAAGGATCAAAGGAGCACTGTTCTGATGTGCACCCTGCAGGAATGACTTATCTGCTATGAAAATGAGGAGCTTTCTGGGATCTTTGGACAAGATTTTTTTTTCCATCTTCAAATGTTTTCTCTTCGGTGAAGCCGACTTTGGAGTTAGTCGTTACTCTCACCATGTCTCTTGTCTGGACTGCGAAGCTGATATCCCTCCTCTTCTGGTCCAGATTTTAAAAGAAGCATCGAGGTAAGGAAAGGTCATTTTCCCACAGTTCAGTTCTCTGAGAAACTTCCATCTCCCACGGAAAGTCACAGTGCAGGGTGAAGCAGTCACATGGTGGAACTTCAGGGCCAACTGAAGTCATCATACAAACTCTCCTTGGTCGGTCTCATCTCAAAAGCCTGAAAATGCACAGTCCTGGAATGGGTGCTCTCTGTGCACCCATGTGATTCTTTAAAAGGAGAGGGCGACAGGAAGGGAGGTTTGAGCACCAAAAAATCACACAATGAAAACAAGCGATCGTGAGTAACGAGTGCTAGAATTCAAATCGCCAGACGTTTTAAAGAGATGGATGCCAGTTTTCAATCCCATTTGAACACCACGTCACAGAGGAACTGATTTTAAAAATAAAAAAGGATAGAGGAAAAATTTAAAAAATTAAAAATATCTAAACCATTGAATGACCCCATTTGTTCCTGATAAACTTCAATCACATCTTCTTCCTTCATTCCCACTTCTTTTAGAGTATGATTATGAGCAGTTCTCGAGAACCCAGAGTGAATTCATTGGAACTCTGTCTTTGACAGTGTGAATCTTTGAGTTTCTTTTTCTTTTTTTTTTCTTTTCTTAACTTATTTTTATTGTAAACAAATGGGATACATCTTGTTTCTCTGTTTGCACATGGAGTAACAGCACACCATTTGTGTAACCATACATTTACATAGGGTAATGGTGTTTGATTCATTCTGTTATTTTTTTCCTCCCCCCTATCCCCCACCCCTCTTTTCCCTCTATACAGTCCCTCCTTCCTCCATTTTTGCCCCCCTCCTACCCCCATTATCTGTCATCATCCACTTATCAGCGAGATCATTCATCCTTTGGATTTTTGAGATTGGCTTATCTCACTTAGCATGATATTCTCCAATTTCATTCATTTGCCTGCAAATGCCATAATTTCATTATTCTTTATAACTGAGTAATATTCCATTGTATATATAAACCACAGTTACTTTATCCATTCATCAATTGAAGGACATCTAGGTTGGTTCCACAATCTGGCTATTGTGAATTGAGCAGCTATGAACATTGATGTGGCTGTATCTCTGTCATATGCTGATTTTAAGTCCTTTGGGTATATTCCGAGGAGTGGGATAGCTGAGTCAAATGGTGGTTCCATTCCAAATTTTCTAAGGAATCTCCACACTGCTTTCCAGAGTGGCTGCACTAATTTGCAGCCCCACCAGCAATGTATGAGTGTACCTTTTTCCCCACATCCTCTCCGACACCTATGGCTGCTTGTATTCTTGATAATCGCCATTCTAATTGGGGTGAGATGGAATCTTAGGGTAGTTTTGATTTGCATTTCTCTTATTACTAAAGATGGTGAACATTTTTTCATATGTTTGTTGATTGCTTGTAGATCTTCTTCTGTGAAGTGACTGTTCATATCCTTAGCCCATTTGTTGATTGGGTTATTTGTATTCTTGGTGTAGAGTGTTTTGAGTTCTTTATAGATTCTGGAAATTGGTGCTCTATCTGAAGTATGAGTGGCAAAGATATTCTCCCACTCTGTAGGCTCTCTCTTCACATTGCTGATAGTTTCCTTTGCTGAGAGAAAGCTATTTAGTTTGAATCTGTCCCAGTTGTTGATTCTTGCTTTTATTTCTTGTGCTATGGGAGTCCTGTTGAGGAAGTCTGATCCTAAGCCGACATGTTGAAGATCTTTGAGTTTCTTGAGATCGTGTTCCCATTTGCACTTTCCAGTAAGTCTCACTGCATCCTGTCTGATGATGCTGAGTTTGAAGTATTCTCCTTCTTTCTTATCCCCCAAACCCTTGGTTGACGGTTTCGCCTCCACCCAGGGGCTTCCACAGCAGCGGCCTCAGGTAGGCAGAACCTGGCTCCGCGGTTTATGAATCCGTCTCCCTTACCCACAGCACATTGTGGCTACAGGAACTTCCACTACGCCCTGCAAGTGAACTTCTTAAGATAAAAAAAAATCACCTTATCTGAAATGAAAATACATGGAATGGCGTTAACAGCAAAATAGACACTGAAGAAAATAAAAAATACCAATGAGCTTTAAGATGGCAATAGAAATTATCCAAAATGATATGCAAGGAGAAAACTGGAAAAAACGAACAGAACAGCAGGAATCAGGACATACAAAGCAATCCGGCACAGCTCAGGGGCCCTGCGGGAAAGCCAAGAACCAACAGTGAAGTCTCTGGAGACGCACTTGGCGAAATGGTTCTGAATTTGATGAAACTATAAAATAATAGATAATAATAGATCCAAGGATCTCGATGAACCCTAAGCAGGAAAAAAGTAGAAAATCACGCTGCATATGTTGTATACAAATAAACGAAGATAAGTAGAGTCCTCATTTGGGACACGCAAGCCAGAGGACAGAGGAGACACTCAGGTATGAAAGAGGAAAACTCTCAACCTAGATCTCCGAACCTAACAAAAACTATCTCTCAAAAATAAAGACAAATAAACTTTTCAGAGAAAGAACAGGTGAGAGAATTTATGGTCAGTAGAACAACAACTATAATAAATACTAAATAACATTCTTCATGCAGAAGGAAAATTATAGCAGGTGAATATATGAACCTGCACAGAGAAATGAAGAAAACTGGAAATGACAAAGAGGTGGGTAAATGAGAAGCACTTCAATTAATTTTTAAAAAGTCAAAACAGAATTAACCTCTCAAGGGAAAGATATAACAGTGTACTAAAAAGTCATAACATAGGAGGAAGGACAGAGAGGAGAGAGGAGCACGCTCTTGAAAGGTCTTCCCCCTGGATGGGAAACAGCCTATCGTTTGAAGGCATGTCATTCTGCACAGTTACTACCTTGTACAGAAATAGAGTGACTGTACAGAAACCACTAACGGGAACGTATATAGCTAATAAGTCCATGATTCAATCATACCTATAACCAATGTAAATGTCCAGAGCCCAAACATCATAATTAAAAGGCAGAAATTGTCAAATTGGTTAAAAAAAAAAATCAAGGTGCAACTATATGCTGTGTACAAGAAATGCATTTTAACTACAAAAACACAGACAGGTTGAAAGTAAAGGGATGAAAGAAGATATACCACGTAAACACTCATCTTTAAGAAGTTGGATTTGCTGCACTAACACCAGAAAGGATGGATTTCAGAATAAGAACTGTTACCATGGTAAAGAAGGATACATCACAAAGACCAAGGGGTCAATTCTTTAAAAGGATACAGTGATCATGAACGTGCATGTGCCAACAACTGCAGAACATAGTCTTCCTAAGTAGACATAGAACTGTCTCCAAGAGAGACTGTGTTCTGAGCCACAAAACAAGCCCAAATGTATGTAAAAGGATGGAAATCATTCCAAGTGTGGCATAGCTAGATTGTGGAACCAACTTAGATGCCCTTCAATAGATGAATGGATTAAAAAATAAAACTGTGGTACATATACACGATGGAATATTAGTCAGCCATAAAGAAGAATAAAATTATGGGATTTGCAGGTAAATAGATGGAGTTGGAGAATATTATGCTAAGTGAAATAAGTCAATCCCCAAAATCCAAAGGTTGAATGATTTCTCTGATAGGTGAAGGGAGAGGGGGTAAGGGAAGAATGGAGGAAGGATGGATTGTGTAGAGGGAAATGAGGGCTGGGGAGGAGGTAGGGGGAAGCAAAGATAATGGAATGAGACAAACATCATTATCCTATGTATGTGTATGATTATACAAATGGTGTGACTCTACTTTGTACAACCAGAGAAATGAAAGTTGTTCCCCATTTACATACAATAAATCAAAAAAAAAGAGAAATTAATAACAGAATGATAACTGGAAATCCTCATCTAAAAACTAACCAACACACTCCTAAATAACTTATGGGTCAAAAAATAAATCACAATATGTTTTTACCTGAATAAAAATGAAAATAGTATTTTGAGACTTGTGGGATGCAATTAAGCAGTGCTTAGAAAAAAATTGTAATGTTAAATTCTTATGTTACACTTTAATATACTTTTATATTACAGAACTACAAAATGAAAAAGTAAGGCCAAAGTAAGCAAAATTATAAAGGTAAGAGTAAAAGTGAAAAAAAAAAAAGAAAAGAAAACAGAAAAATAAGAAGAATCAATAAAACCAAAACCTAATTCTTAAAAAGTTCATTGATAAACTTCTAGCCAGATTAATCAAGAAAGAAAGAAAGAAGACCAAGTCACTCATGTGAGAAATGAAGGAGATATTAGTACCAACCCTACAGACAACGGAACTATGGCAGAGAAATGGCAGGAGTATCCCACTGAAAGATGGGGTACATTTCCTGAAAGACACAAGCTATCAATGCTCCCCCTGGAAGAAGCAGGTGAAGATAATGTATATTTTTATGTAAAACAAAACAAAATAAAAAACCCCAACCCCAAAGAATTACAAAAAGCTACAAGAACTAATAAGGGAGTTTAGCAAGATAGAAGGTTAATGTAAAAATATTAATTGGACTTGTGTCTGCTAGCCATAAACAATTGGAAACTAAAATTTAAAAGAAAAAAATCATAATAAAAGTGACATATTTAGTGGTCAATTTAACCAAAGAAATGTGTAAGGCTCATTTCATACATGTAAAAATAACAAATATCACCAATGCACAAACTAAAGGATACCTAAATAAATGGGGAGATATACTATGTTCATGGACTAGAATGTTCTGTGTCATTAGAATGGCAACTCTCCTAAAATCATGTAGAGATTCAATGTAAAAACAATAGAAATACCCCAGAATGCTCTCTTAAAGAAGTTGACAGGTTAGTCTTCATGTTGACCTAGAATGAAAAAGACCTAGAATTGCCTGAAAATTTTTGAAAAAGACAGCAAAAATTGGAAGACATACAATGTTCCTGAGTTTATTGTTCAAGCAATAGTGATTAGGACACTTGGGTATTGTTGAAAGGATAGATACAAAAATCGAAGGAACGGAGGCAATTCAGTGGGAAAATCCCAGACTCGCGTCAAACGATCCTAAAACAAGTGAACACAGACCTCAGGTGCCATATGAAAAACTAGCTCAAGATAGATCCTTGCTCTGTTTTTTAAAGCTGGCGCCTTGCTGTGTTGTCCAGGCTGGCCCTGAACACATGGACTCGGGTGGGCCTCCTGCCCCAGCCTCCTGGGCAGCTGAGACTAGCTCTAAATACAAATCTGTAACGTTTTGGAAAAATCATAGTAAAAAATTTTGGTGACCTTGAGTCAGGCAAAGATTTTTTTAAACAGGAAGAAAACAAAAGCATGAATCGTAAGTGGAAAAATGGCAAGACGTTGCTGAAATATGAATGCTTGTTCTTCAGAAGACACTGTCAAGAAAATAAAGAGGCAGGCTGGGCAGCAGCTCAGCGGTAAGGTCCTTGTGCAGCATAGTGAGACCTGGATTAGATTCCCAGAACCCTGGGGCTGTGAGGGGCAGGGAGCAAAGGAAGGTGTCTGCACACCACACGCCTGGGAGTTCCCGGGTGACCCAGGGCCTGGGGGACGGAAGCAGCCTGGCTCTCTCTGGCTGCGCAATGCAGGATTCCGCTGTGTCCTGAGCACAGCTTCCTCTCTTAATGAATCCCGCTTCCAGACCTTAAGCTTCTCATCAGGCAGGTCCTTGCTGGGCTGGGCTGCCCTCCCTGGGCCATGCTCATCCGTGGGGAAGGTCCCTGCCCCCCGAGGCGGGTGGTCAGCTCCTCTGTGGTTTGCAGACCCCATCGTGCACCCTGACCTCCAGATGCTACCACCAGGTGGAAGTCTTGGAGAGGCTCTGCTGCCCGTGGCTGCCCGGGGCTGGCTGAGGGGCAGCTGGACCCCAACCAGAGGTGCCTTTTGGAAGAAATCCACCTTCAAGGCAACAGGGCGACGGATCGCGGTGTGGTCATGTTGGCAGGAATGGGAGAAAAATAACACTGCCTTTGTAAGGGAATCAGCTGGCTGTTTTACATTCTTCCCCAAATCGACTAAGCCATTTTCACAACATAAAATGAGCAAAAAATGTAATTATTTCAAGGTGTCCTTCACCTCGAACTCACTCAAGGCCCACAGCTAAGGGGTTTTTAAAAATACATATATTTAAAGCAAATATTATTGCAAATGACTACTCTGTAATTTGGATTAATTGCTTTTGGTTTTTTCTGGAATAAAATCTTTAAGGCAAACCCATAAAAACCCTGGAGCCCAGACCAGCTGTTCCTGCAACGGCTTGTTTGCAGGGAGTCCAATGCCACCCCACAGGCAGCCGCGGTGGGTCAGAGTCAGCTGTTGCGCCAAAGACGCACACTGGGCAGAGGCCACACCACGGAAGCCCCGGCCTTCTCGTCGCACCTGGCTGGAGTCAGCCTCCACCTCGGGTGACCTCAGCCCCCACCCCAGGGGTCTAGGAAGGGCCTCCCAAATGCACGAGTTTCCCTCTGTAGGATGAGGTCAGTGGCTTGGCCTCAGGGACCCACCCGAGGGAGAACCAGTGCTGGGCTAGGAGAGCCGCGCTGGCTGTGACCCAGGTCACTGTGAAGCTCAGCAGGGGGCGGAGAAGCAGGCGGGCGGGAGCCCCCTGGCTCCAGGCAGTTGTCCTGGGACTTCCCACCCTCCCTGGGCCTCCAGGGCTTGAGCCCTTCCTGGCCTGGCCTGGCCTGAGCGTGGCGAGACCCGGTTGCAGGAGGGGCCTCGGGGGCTCTGTCCTCAGGACCCTGCTGCATTAGCAGGTGCAGTGCAGCAGGGGACATGCAGATGCCTCTGGGGACCCTCGAGAGCTACTTCAGCAAGAGGGCCATGGGCAGAGTGTCCAGCAGGGGCCGGCACCGTTGTCAGCAGCCCACCATTCTCCCGATTCCATGAGCTCACACTTGTTCCGTGTGGCGGTCCCGAGATGTGGGCGTCATGCTCCCATGTGGCCAGAGAGTGACCGCAGGGAGCCTCCCACAGCGAGGTGAATGGGAGTGTGAGGCCATCCCACCCCTGAGCTCCACCCTGGTCACAGACTCTGCCAGACCGCTGGCCACGGCAAAGCCACCACTGCCGGTACTCCACACAGAGGATTGGGGGTTCTGGGCCAGCTCTGTCCCCCGTGCGCATGCAAGCTGGAACGATCTCCATCCCTAACTAGGCCTTGGTCTCACCATCAATAAATGAGGTCGCAACCAGCCACCCCTCCACCCACCCACCCGTCCATCCGCCATCGTCTGTCGTCCTTCATTAATGTGTACACCCCCCATGCATCTATCACCACCTGTTTTAGTCAGCTTTTTCACTGCTGTGACCAAAGGACATGACAAGAACAATTTTAAGGAGGAAAAGTTTATTTGGGGGTTCACAGTTTCAGAGGTCTCAGTCCATGGAAGGCCAGCTCCATTCCTGGGGGCTCAAGGAGAGGCTGAACATCATGGCAGGAGAGGGTGGAGGAGGGAAGCAGCTCACATCACGGTGATCAGGAAGCAGAGAGACTTCACTCTCCATATACAAAGTGCATACCCCACAGCCACGCCCAGGTTCCCGCCTCCTCCAGCCACCCCCTGGAGTCCCATAGGGAAGAATTCACTGACTGGGTTAAGACTCTACAACCCAATCATTCCTCCTCTGAACCTTCCTGCATTGTCTCACAGGTCAGCTTTTGGGGGACACCTCACATCCAAGCCATAACACCATCCACCCACCCTCCACCTAACGTCCACCTATCCACCCACCACCCAGGTACATTCCATCCATCTGCTATCCAGCCACCCAGCCAGCAGGTACTGGAATGAGGAAGTCAAAACAAGCATGAAGCCCACCCGCTGGGCGACACCCTGAGGGGGTATGTGGGGGACATTCATGGATCAGTCACCCTGGAGACCCCCTGCCCCTCGTGGTGGGGTGGAATGCTTGCATCCTGGAGCCCCCACCAGACCACAAAAAGGGGCAGGGGGGGGGGCAGAGTCAGCTCACCCTGGCGTGGGAGGCGAGGCTGTCCTGCTTGGCCCATACCTGCCGAGAACCAGGAGTGTCACGTCCCTGCCGGCTGGAGGGACAGCGGAGCCCCCAGAGGCTCACCCCGGAGGAGACAGAGAGCCAAGGTACACCCCAGGGGAGTCTGCAGGGAGATCACAGTGACCCCAAACGTGTCCCAGTCAGGCAGGGGGCAGGAAACTCATTCAGCCCCAGCTGCCCCCTCCAGCCCCTCCAGAGATGCTCAACTTCGGGGTGCGAGGAGGTGGCCGAGGGAGCCGCCTGGGTGTGCTTCTGCACACAGGGCCCTTCTGATCACGTAACTCCACACGGGGTGCTTGCTGCTGTCCCTCCTCTGTGCTGTGACTGCAGTCCACATGGGTCCTGGGGACACAGATCGAGGGGGAAATTCCACTGTGCTGGAGAGGGATGGGGCAGTTCCTGGAGAAGGTCACCTTGCAGCTGTGACAAACTCCCCTCCCTCCATGCCTGAGTGGCTGCCCCTCCAGGTCCATTGTGGGGAGGGCTCCCCTGGTGGACTGGAAGGAGCGGGAAGGTGGGGCTTTCCTGGATTCATGATAGAGTTCCCCGAAACTCAGGATCGGCCATAAGGACAGCCCTGCGGCCAGGGCTGGGGGCGGCTCCCATCAGGAGGCTGTGGCACAGGGGCTGTGAGCCAGTCGCAGACGCCCTCCCCTGCTGGGTGGCTGCTCCTCTCCCAGGCCAGCAGAAGTCTCGAGGTTTGCTCCCTGGGCGCAGAGCTGCCAGCAGAGAGCCTGCCTTCAACTGCAGCGTGGCTCCTGGACGTCTCCCGGGCTGTCTGGGAACCTCCTGGGGGACCCAGCCAAGGCCCTGCAGGCCCTGGCGTCCAGGGCTGCCAGCATCACCCGTGCTGCGCCTCAGGCATCAGGCCCCCTCCTGGGATCCTCCAGTCATTTCCTGGGAACAGGCAGGAACCAGCAGTCCAGGGCCCGCAGGTGTCCGTGGAAAGAGAAAGGCCAGAAAGAACAGAAGGCGTCCGTGAGAGGACGCAGACTACCTGGGAGAAGAAAGTCGCCAACCAAGTGTTTCAAGAAAACCGCCCAGAGCTGACAGCTCCAGGTCACACCCTTGTGAAACACCGAACCCTCCGGACAAAGAAACGATTCTTTTCAAGTCGGAAGAGGATAAATGAGTGATTTCCCCCGTATTTTGATTGGTGCCTCATAATTGCACGCGATGGTGGGATTGCTGTTACGTGTTCATGTGCACACAGGACACAGCGGCGTGGCTCATGCAATGTCGCTCTGCAGCACTTCCCTCCCCTTCCTTCCCACCTCCCCCTGTCCTTTCCTCCTCTCTACCCAGGTCCCTTCGGTTTTCATGAGATCCACCCCCTGCCACGTTCTTCTCTCTTTTCTAACTTCTTCATATGAAAGAAAACACATGACCCTTGACCTTCTGAGTTTGGTTTATTTCACTTAACATCATGTTCTCCCGTTCCATCCATTTTCCTTCAAATGACATGATTTCATTTTTCTTTATGGCTGAATAAAACCCTTGAGGGATTAGGAGTGCGGCTCAGGGGCAGGTGCTTGCCTCGCATGCTGGAGGCCCTGGGTTTATCCCCAGTACTGTGAAGCATAACAAAACAACAAAACAAAAAGTGAGGTAGATACCTCATTTTTAAAAACGCTTCATCCACTGATGGACACCTGAGCAGGTTCCACAGTCTGGCTGCTGTGGACAAAGAGAAGAGTCTACAAGATTCTAAGGGGAAGAAGCCAAAAGCAACAGAATCTCCCCCCAACTTTTAAACAGACGCCCTGGAGGCAAGAAGGCGATGGGGCAACGCTTGGAAAACTGAACGACAAAAAAGAAATCCCCGCTCGTTGAGGACTCTACCCAGCCCCTCGCCCTTCCACTAAGGTGGGAGAACAAAGGCATTTCCAAGTCCTGGACAACGTAGGTCCCACGCATTCTTTATCAGAAGTTAGCACAAAACGCACTCCAAAGCGTGAGGGAGTGAACCCAGAAAATGCACACTGGAGGCGGGAGGAGAGCCGCAGGACCTCCCGGAGGCAGCGCCACCAGCGTCTGCAGTGGTGGGCACAGATGTGATGCAGAGCAGCCCGGCCCTGTGCAAGCAGGGGAGCAAGGACGCCATCGCCCGCCTCTCTGGTCATTTCTGTCCCTTGTTTTCATTTCGGGTTGACTCCACTTCCAAGCTTGCCTGGCTGACCTTGACCCTGTGCAGACCAAGTTCCTGTTTCCTCTCCGTATGAGTTTCCTGTGGCTGCTGTAACAAATGGCCACAAATCCAGTGACTCCACACAACACACGTCTAGGTTTACAGTTCTGCAGGCCCGAAGTCCAGATGGGTCTCTGGGCTCTAGTCAAGGGGTCGCCTCTAGAGTACATTTGTCTTGTGTTCCAGTTCCTAGAGACTTCCCGTGTTCTGAGACTCACGGTCGCTCCCAACTCCAAAGCCTGCAGGCTGGTGGAACTCCTTCATGTCTCTTCATTTCCACACGGACTGCTCAGCCTGCCTCCATCACATGTAAGGTCCCTTGTGATTATGCTGGGCCACCCACAAAATTCGGGTGACACTCCCCACTTTAGATCAACTGATAAGAAACCCTAATTCCTCTTAGTAGAATTTGCCCTACTGCCCTTCTGCCCTGAGTTACTCTTCTTCTCCAACCTTTGCTCCAGCTGAGGAGGCCACTTCTACCTCAGGGCCTTTGCACTGCTATTCCCTCTGTCTGAATGCTGCTCCTTAGACCAGCACTGGCTCTCTCCTCACTCACTTATGTCTCTGCTCCAATGTCACCAGCCCAGGGAGGCCTCACTTGAACACTAGCAGGGAAGCCTGCTGGAAACCGAGTTCTTGCCGCTCTGTGCCAGTGGCACTTAGATTCTTCTAGGCTGCCTGCAATGATAAGTTTAGCTGGTGCTGCCTCCACCATGAGCATTGGCTCAAGGGGCAGGAGAGGCTTTGGTCTGGTTTGCTCCCTGCTGCCTGCTTGGGGCCCGTGGCCATGCCTGGCACAGAGTAGGTATGCACTCACTCTATGTCTCTTGAACAAGCAAGGCTCACACTGTGGACTGCACCTCGGCAGGGTCAGCCGTTTCCCACTGGCTCCACCAACTCTCCAGTGGGTGCAGGGGAGACTCACCTGCCAGACTCTGGCTCACCCGCCAAGATGCCTGCCTTTCCTTCCACCGACCGACAGCACCAACCTGTGTCTGCCACATGGGTCTGCCAGTGGTGGACATTTCATAATTCCACACAGTGCGTGCCCTCTGTTTCTGGCTCCCTCCACCCAGCAAGGTCTTTCCAAGGTTAGGTCGCAGGGCAGCGGGTAGAAGCTTCCTTCCCTTTAAGGCTGAGTGATGTTCCGTGCTGGGTGGGCCACATTTCACCTACCAAAGGGGCTGCAATGCTCAGCGGCTAGGCTGGCAGCCTTAGGGGTCTGTCTGTGTTAGGCAACAGGACTGGAAGCCAAAGGAAGGGAGCAGTTGACCCTAGCGGGGGTGCCCTTGTGGGAGGCGCACGCAGGGGCGGGTCGCACGGAGAGCTTCCAGGACTCGGTCAGGTTCACTTCAATGGCGGGCCCTCACTGAGCGGCCACGGCGCGCCGCGTGCATACTTGGCTCGTTTGCTGGGTTCAAAAGTTAGAAGACTTTGAAGACTTTTGAAATGTGAATGCTGAGTAGTGCTCTTTAAACAGCAGCTTCCTCGGGATCTAATTCCGTGTGACAACCTCTGCCTTTATTCAAGGATGGGGGCTGTGGTGCTCAGCGCGCTGGCCACTTCTGGAACATTCCATCACAAGGAACCCAGGAAGCAGACATCCCCTGCCCGCCCCCAGCCTCCAGCCCCCAGCAACATCAGTCTGTTTTCTGTACCTGGGCATTTCGTGATGGGAATCCTGTAAGACGTGGCCTTGGATGACGGGTCATGTCCACTCGGCCTCATGTCCTCTGGGTTCATCTGAGCAGAGCATATGCCAGGGCTCCATTCCCATCTCTGGTCACACGAGTCTCCCTTGCATCTGCCCATTCCTTCAAGATGTGATGCTCCTCGCTCGCTCCTTCGTGGGATTCAGCTCCTGCAGAGGAGTTGGGGGCCTGGGCTCCTGCCGGGCGCTTCCGGAACTCTGAGGGTGGGTTTCGCAGCCTGCCAACCTCAGGCTGACCTTCAGAGGCAAGGGCTTTGGAGGCGGGCTGCAGCGAAAGCCAGTCCTCGCCACTGAGGCCGGCTCAGCCCAGGGCGAGACCTTTCTGAGGTCTTGGGACAAGACAAAAGAGCAGCCGCGATTCCAGAGCGGTGTTCTTCCTTAGCAGAAAGCTCACACACAAAGGGAACGCTGACCTGATGGGGAAGCAGCCTTCAATGAATGACATCATCCAGAGAACATCAATCTTGGTTCGGACGATTTATTTATGTTAAGAAAGCCGCATACAATGCTGAGTTTTCAATGGCTTTGTTTAAGTGATAGTTTTGCCTCTTTAGTGAAAGTTGGAGCGATGATAAACAGCTCCAGCTGTAAAAATTAAAGGCGGAGGGGAAGTCAAGGTGATTACAGAAAAATGCTGAGTGGGGAGGGTACTTGGCCCTTCCATCCTCTAAAAATCACCCTGCACCACGACGTGCACGAACAATTACCTGCTGTTTATCAAGTAACCTCTTTAAAAGTGCCACGTTCCGATGAGGAGCTGTTATTTCTCTGATGTGAAAACGGGCTTATTCGTATTTATTAGAACAACATTGTCCCTTGTGGTCCAGGCTTCACGGACACTTAGTAGACACTTATTTTTTTTAATGACACCTTTTAAGGTTGGAAATGTGTTACTAGAAGATACTGAGTGTGACCTTCACATGTGTTAGTGAGCCCCCCAAATGAGCCCCCAAACCACTGGCCAGGGCATGGGACCTCCCCTTGCCCCCAAGGAGCCACAGCCCAGTCCTGGGGAAGTGTGGGAAGAGGGGGACTCAGGAAGCACAGATCCCAAATGGCTGAGTCCGTCTGGACCCAGGTGAACACACTGGCATCCAAGATGCCCTGGGACCAGACTCAGGGTCTCATGGTAGAGGAGCCAGGAAAAGGTCCCAGGCAGAGACCCCTCTGTGGCAGTGGCTGCACAGCTGCTCAGGAGGGCCCGGGTCTTGCAGGTCCTTGTAGCTAAGTCCCTGGGACGAGAGCTTTGCAGTCGGGAGCTCTCCGTGGGAATCCCACTCTTGCCTCCGAGGACAGATCCTTGCGTAGGTTGCTGAGGTCGGCAATCCTCAGTGTCCCCACCTGTGAGGAATAGTGCATCCCTTGTCACGTGGGATCCTTTGATGGCCATGTGGCACTGCGTTGCAACCCACGAGTGGGAGGCTGGCCAGCACCTCCCAGGACAGCAGCTGGCCCAGGGCTCCCCATCCGGACCTGGTGGCAGGGTCTCCCTCCCAGGACATTCTTTCTGCCCAGCTTCCCACCCCTGCTCTCCTGCTGAGCTCCACACTGGCAAGCAAGAGGCCCTTTCTGCTGGGCCCTGGTGACTTGCTCCCTGCTGGATCCCCAGTCACATGTGCTGGATGCCGGGCAGCCAAGTGAGAGCCAAAACCGAAAAGGGAGAAAGGGCTCAGCCTCCACACGCAGTGCAGCCCGCGTTCTGCCAGGGTGCCCTCCTCTCCCCTGTCTTTCTCTAGCTGCCCCCACTGGTGGACCCAGGAGTCCTGCTCACTCAGGACCCTGACACACTCATTCACCACTCACTCCTTCACTCACTGAGCACCAAGCACAGCCCCAGCCTGGGCCAGGTGCCAGGGCTTTAGAAGTGGCAAGATGCCCTGGACATTCCAGGTTGGGAGGAGGACACACCCTGACCCGGACAAGAGCCTTCAGACTGTGCTGTAGGACCCTCTGCCCTGCAGGGTCCGCTCAGAGGTGGCTGAGCCAGCCCTGGGCCTGAGGCTGAGCTAGACCTATGAGGAGCATGGAGTCAGCTGCCAGGAGACCCCTGGTCCTGGTGGCAGCTAAGGGCAGCTCCAGAGGGCTCCAGACTCTCAGGCCTCAGGGGCAGAGGACCAGAGGAAACTCGAGCTCCCAGACCGGCCCGTTTTGCCCTCTCTTGTCCAGCCAGGCAAGCCTTGGGGAGTGGCCTTGGTTCTGGAAGAGGAAGGTTTGAGGGAAAGGCCTCCCTCCCCTGCAGGCCTCCACCGCAGTGGTGTCCTCCCAGGTTTTCTAGGGAATGGGAGCTCAGAGGGGGCCCACCCAGGTCTCAGCAGAAGTGTACCAAGGCTTGTTGACTAGGGAAGGAGCCTGCCTGCCCCCAGTAGGCTGCTTGGCTCTGACCGAGGGACAAGGACAGCCCTGGCTCTGGGAAGGGAGGAGCCAGCCTCCTTGGTAGCCTACCTGGGTCCTCCCTGTTGCCCACCAGCAGCTGTGTCCCCATTATGATTCACTGGTGTCACAGGAGGGTGTCTTCCTGTGAGCAACAGCTGCTTGAGGCTGCACCCTGCCATCTCCACCCTTCTCAAGGGTCCCAGCACGTAGTAGGCCCTCATTGAGGAGACCTATGGGGACGTTAGGGGCACCACTTGGAGTGCAGGTGTGTCCCTTGCCACTGGGCTACCTTCCTTTCTTGGTGGGAGGGAAGGGGCAGCTTCAGGACTCTGGGGACAGGAGGGAAGGATGCCCCATGAGCTCAGGTCCTGAAGCTGAGAAGGGTCCGGAGTCCTGCAACCACCTGTGACCTGCTGGATTTTTCGAGTCCCCGGCTGTGGGCGCCAGAGCCCTGTTGGGGGGCAGGGCGCCTGTCATGGAGGACACTCTGCCTGACTCCATCACCTTGGGGTCACTCTGCAGAACTGGTCATTTTTTCCCTGCCTGGGGCTGTCCTGGTCTCTGGCCTTTCTTGCTGGCTCAGGGAGCCGTATCTCCACCGCCAGCCTGCGAATATTGGTTTAGTTGAAAGCAGAGATGGAGGGCAGTCTGACTGGGTGTCCCCATGGCTGCCCCAGTCTCTTCTCTTCCCCTGTGACTCCCACTGTTCTGCTCAGAGGGTGGCGGGTTGGAAGGTTTGCTCAGGCCCAGCTCCTCCCCCCTCTGTTTTCCCACCTCCACCTTCCCCGGAAAGGCAGCCCGACTCCCACGGTCAAGCTTCCGACCCAGCCCAGACATGCCCCACACCCACACCCAGAAGACAGAAGTCCCCAACACCGGGAGCAGGAGGGGTAATGTGGAGGTGTTCCTCCTAGGACCTTAGCTGGGTCCCGGTCTCCATTGCCAGCTCTTCCTCCCCCGTTCAAGCCTATTGTGTGGTATTTCCTGCGGAGCCCCAAAGGAACCTGAGAAAACAGCCCAGGACAGGCAAAACCTGCCCAAGGGTGGAGGAGACCCCGACGCTCCACCCTGCTGAGGAAGAGGTGGCGGAGCAGGAGGGTCAGGGAGGAGGGAGCAGGCAAGGGACAGCGTGGGCAGAGAGTGACCCCCAAGCAACCCTGGGACTCAGGGCAGTGCCTCTAATCTACACCCGGAATCCCGGACCAAAGGGGCGCCGCGCCGGCCTCCTGCTTGGCTGAGCCTGGCATGCTCCCTCCCGGCAACCCTACAATAAACCCGATGGAACAGGTGCGGCTGGCCCGTGTCGCCAAGGGGAAACCGAGTCGGCGCGGCGAGATCCACCTGCTTCCTCCTCGGCCTGCGGGGTACAGCGCCCACAGACAGAATCTGGTTCCCAAACGAAGAGGGAGGGCGTTGTGGGACGGGTGCTCGGCTGGGAGTCTCGGCGACTTCGGACAATGTGAATTCCAGCGTGAGTTGATTTGGAATCAGCTGGGTGACCCGCTGCCCAGCCGCGCGCTCCACTGTGGGCTTCTGGGGACGCGGAGGGCGAGCTCCGGGAGCCGGGCCCCGGGAGCGATGCGGCGCGCCGTTTTCGTTGCTGCCACGGCCCTGCCCGCGCGCTGACACCGAGCGCAGGCGGCGGCCGCGTCTACGCGGTCAGCGATCTCCAGCGCCGCCTGGACCACTCGGTCGCGCGCAGCCTTGCGAGCGCCGCAGGCCAGGGGGCCGCGGGGAACGAAGCTCCTCCTGGCAAGCGCGGGCGGGAAGCCCTGGGGATGCGGGCGGCGGGAGGGGACCTCCTGCTCCGCAGCTTGAGAGCACACGCAGCGCAAACCAGACAGCGGAATTCGTTGACGGATTTTTAAAGGTTCTGGGAACGAGAGAAACCTTGGGAAACAAATTCCGTTCAGGGCTCCCCGCAGCCAGAGCCTGTGGCGGTTGCTGGAGGCCCGCGGCTTCTCCGCCCTTCGGCCTATTCTACTGAGCTCAGCTTGCTGGGAACTTCCAGCACCTTCTGGAGAGCCGCTTTGGGCGGGATGTAGGAGTCAATTCCCTCCAGGGCTCCAACCGGGAGAGGACCGCGGAGTTCAGACCCAGTTTCGATCTTATCCCTTAAAACAAAAGCACTCCCTGCCGGGCCTCAGTGTGCACGGTGGCAAGGGCCAACACAGGTGGTACACCCATGCATCTACACTCTGGAAAGCCAATCACCTGCAAGGACTGGAGGACCCCAGAATGCCACGCCGCCAGGCAGCCACAGCACAGGAGCCTGGAGCCTGCAGATCGCCCAGCAAGGCCCGCCCTGGAGGCTGCCCATTGCCGGGACAACCATTCTTCTGTGCTCCTAAGACATCGGTTTCTGAGCACTGGGGTGTGTTCGAAATCAGCTCTGTTCACATTCCTGGGAGGTCTTGGGGAGCATCCTGCCTCTCCTGGCAACCCACTCTGGAACAGCGTAGCATAGGGGAAAGCCTGGGCTGGAAATTGGGAATTGTGTCCTTCGGTCCTCAAAATCATTCAGGTCACTGCAAAGTTCCCTGGGGAGGGAAGAGGGGGAAAGGGACCTGAGATGCTAGTCTCAGTGTTGGGGACTTCTGTGACCCCAGTGTAGAGCTAAGGCATGGGCTGGGTGGCACTCACTTTGGGTAGGGGAAATAGCCCTTCAGATCTGTTCTTCACCCCAATCACCTTAGACTGAACTCACCAGCGGGCCAGCCTCCCGCCCCAGGTCCCCTGAGTCCCCGCTGGGGTTGGTCCCAGCAGACCACCTCCATTTTCCCTTCTGTGTAGTGAGAAACAAATTGGCTCATCCCCAAGGGCCCCTTGTGGCCTCCAGACTGCAGTTGATTAAATCTGAGACACGTTTCCACCAAGGGTGGAGCAGAGGACACACCTAGAGAGCAAGACCTTAATGTCACCCACTCTTGGCTCACATGTTGGGGTGGGGTCAGGTCTGTCAGTCTCAGTCCAGGGTGGGGGGAGATCCCTCCCACTGCAGCTCCAGACTGGGGGTGGGGGAAGCCCTATGTATTTTATTTCCTACCCAGACAGGAATCAGAGGGTGAGCAAAACTTGGAATTCCATAGAGGCCAGAGACTGAGTGCCCAAAGGCACTGGCCAACTTTGGCAGGCACAGAGGAACAGGGAGGGAAGGGGCAAGAAACTGGCAGGGTCAATGCATCTGGCCAGGCAGCCTTTTCCTTCCCAGCACATGGGCTGCAAGAGGGGGCCCTGGGGCATGAGGGTCTGGAAGGGGCAGCGGGGCCAGCTTTGACCCCACGCCTCCATGCACTGCCACTGCTGGCCTCCTCCCCAGAGACCTGGTTTTCCCGGGAGGTGGGAGCACAAGGTCAGTGTGTGTGTGTGTGTGTGTGTGTGTGTGTGTGTGTGTGTGTGACCGCCAGGAGAGCAGGGCTTCCTGGGGACCCTCCTCTCTGGCTGTCTGCTCTGATGCTTACTCCAGCACTACAGGATCAGCTTCCCTCATCCCCCCACATGCACACCTTACCCCCCCCCAATGTCTCCAGCTGTACCTCTCAGCTTGCTGGAAAGGCAGGGTGTCCATGAACTCTTTCCCTGCCCCAAGGGAGCACAGTGAAGGTTGCTGCCCTCCTCCCTTCTCTAGCCCCCAGACCCAGCTATGAAACTGGGTCCAGAGCTTGACAGAAACCTGCAGTTGTCTAGGGTACAGATGCCCTTCAGCCCGCCCAGACCAGGCTGCCCTCTGACAGCTAGGGGAGGTCACTGGGGTTGGAGTGGGCAGCACTTCCACCCCCAGTGTGGGGTCCCCAGGTCAAGATTCATCCCCCAAGCTCCCTAGAGCTGGGCTCAGATTGAAAATTGCCTTTGAACTTTTCAGTAGCAACCTTTCCTCCCTGGGGCCCCCACTTGCCCATAAGTCCCTTAAGTTCCCTAAAAGTCTTTGCCAGGCTGAGACACAGAAGGCCTCCTGCCTCCAGGGCCTCTGGGGTGGAATCTGACTTTTCCTGCGGCACCCTTTCTCAATGCTTGCCCTGCTTTCCGCTTCTAAGTCTGGCCACGCGGGGGCAGGGCCTGGCCAGGCCAGGACCCAACCCCAGCCAGGGCCATGGCCTTGGGGATAGTCTGCCTGGGCCCCTCCAGCGTACTGGGAAGACACTGCACCTCAGCATCTGGGGGGACCCAGCAGCTCAGCCATCTCAGTGGTCAGCCTTGGTCTCCAGATCCCCAGGCAAGCCCATAGTGTCCCTCTCCCACCCCCAGGGACCCTGAAAGAGGACAGGGAAGAGAGACAACCTTGCCTACTCCTCACACCTCCTGCCAGCAAGGGTCAGCCCCAGGGATGGCTGTCCTAGGTCAGCCTGGCCAGAGTTCTGACACCCCTCCAGAGCTGAAAAAGGAGGAAGGAAGAGGGCTCTGGTGAGCTGGGGCACCCAAGAAAAAGGCCAGGCCTTCCTAACCTTGGGGCCTGCTGGCCACCTCCAGGCAGGGGAAGAGGCCAGTGCTGCTGTGGGATGGATGGGGGAAGGGCAGCTACCTTCTCCAGGTGAGAGCACGTCACAGGTTCCATCGTGGCTCCCCAGGCTGCATGCCAAACATCCTGAGAAGCTCCAGGCAGGCAAGGGACACCTGGGCTGCGTAGCGAGGGGGTGACCTTGAGTCCTCTGGCTAGCAGCCCCAACCAGGTTAGGTTCTGGGTCTGGAGCCTGCCCTTGGGCCAAGGGTAGGCAGCAGAGCACGTGTGTTACTGGGCTTCAGCACCCCACATCCCCATGGTTGTGAACAGGTTCAGTGGCTGCACGGAAAATCAGAACTAAAACAGTGCCCTAGCCTGCCATGGGAACTCCCCACCCAGACCTACAGAGCCTGGCCCTGTAAGCTGAGCATTTCTGTGGCCCAGTCCAAGGGACAGGTAGTCAGTGTGGGGAGGGTGAGTAATGGGCTGATAGACCCTCTGCAGAACCTCAAGGAAAGGGCTTCCCAGCCACACTCACCTAAGGCCAGAAAGAGCACAGGGGACTGTGGCCAGTGAGCACTTCCTCCATGTCAGGCGGAGAGTGGGGTGCAGGACTGGGCAACCCCTGAGCCCTGGAAAAGGGGCAGGAAGCCCAGCAACTGGGGACTGCAGAGACTGGAAGATGGAAGGCCCAGCACATCACCCAGGCTGGGTCCGCCGGGCTTTTCCTTTGGGATAACATGGGCCTGTGTGCCTACGCACCCTCCCCCATCCGGGTGTCGCTGCTAGGGCCCCCAGCTCTTGGCTTATCTCTCCAGCGGTGGCCAATTTAACGCAAAGGGCACAGACGCAGGTTTCCGTGTGGAGGTCTCAGCGCAACCCATACTGGTTTCATTGCACAACAAAGAGGGGGGTGGGCATGGGCAGGAGCCCCACCCTGGGCAGCAGAGAGACCGGGAACCGCCGGCACGACCCCTGCCCCGGGCTCGGGTGACGCAGTGACAGCTCCAAGTCTTGCTGCCTGGCGGAACCTTGATACTCTGGAAGGGCGAGAGGGGCAGCGAACCAGTCAGGGTAGCGCCTCTGTCGGCTTCCAATTCACTTCTCGAATCCAAGCCATACTTGAATGAGGAATCCGCACTCACTCCATCAGGCCCCGGGGCTGGGACCACTCGGCGGGTGCCCAGTCGGACCCCTCCGCCACCGCGCCTCAGTTCGAGGGCTGCAGGGGCAGAAGCAGCGCCTGGTCGGCTCTCGCCCGCACTCCTTCACCTGTGCCGCTGGGACGCATCTGGGCCCCCGAGAGGCCAGCGGGGTCCGCAGAGGCCCCGGGGCCCCGAAAGTGTCTCAGCTCTGGCGCTCGCGCACCAGGGTACTCACCTGGGGCCGCGGCGGCAGTCGAGCAGGGGAGCGGAGGCAGGAGCGCGCGGATGCGCCCCCGGGTCGGCGAGGTGCCGGACGGGACGCCGGGGGACGCGGGGCGGAGGACGCCTGGTGTTCGCACGGCTGCCCCCAAGCCGCCCCCAACGCAGAGTGCGCTGCCCTCGGTCGCTGGGCGCCGTACCGAGACGGCGGGTCCGAGGCAGCCCGCCGGCCGGGGCAGTGGCGGAGCGCGGAGCTGGCGGCGCCTCGGCTGTTGTTTTTGAGCCGAGGAGCCCGAGCCGCAGCCGTTGGGTGGGGGCGAGGGGGAGGGGCGGGGGCCCGGAGGCCCGAGGGCGGCGGCGGGGCTCCGAGGGGCTTCGGAGGAGCCGGGATCTGGCGCGCGGGCCCGGCGCCCCCTGAGCGGCCGCGGGGCGGAGGCGGGGGCCGAGGGCAGAGTGGGGAGAAGAGCGGGCTGCGGACGGCGAACGCAAGCTTTTTAATTAGTAATAAAATGCAATAAAACGAAGCGAGATCAGCCCGGACCCGCGTCCGAACTATCCGCGCGTTTGCCCGGAGATCTAAGGAAGTCGCGCGAAAAACCGCAGCCGCCACCCCATCTTCGGCCCGGCTGGGGCGGGAGCTGCAGCGCGACGCGACGCAGGGGCAGGGCGGGGGGACGGTCACCTCGCCTCCAGGGCCACCTGGGTCCTTTTAAAGTGTCCGGGGTGCGGGCCCCGGGCGGGAGCGCAGATCACGGAATGTTTTCTTAAAGGGCCAGTTCCGAGCTGCGCTGAAAAGGGGGGGGGGGGGAGGGGGCAGAGAGAAGTGAGGTGAAGACCGAGAAGGCCGAGGAGAGCCCCCCAATCCCGCGCCGAGGCGGCGGCGGCGGCGGCGGCGGCGCGACGATGAGGATGATGAATACATTGCAAAGTTTTTTTGGCCCCGGCGAGGGGTGTCAGATTGAGTGCTCTGTGCGCATGTGCGAAGGTGTCCAAACTGACAATGCTGGGGAGATGAAGATAGTGTGTAGCTGCTTCTGGGCTCAAGGAGGAGGAGAGAGATTCCGCGAGCCGACACCATGCGATCCAAGGCGAGGGCGAGGAAGCTAGCCAAAAGTAAGTCTCCCGCGCTCAGCCGCGCCGCGCTGCCGGGCCCGGGCCGCGGGGCCCGGGTGCCCAGGCCAGGGGTGCGCGTCGGGGCGCGGTCGGCGCGCCTGCCGCTCCGGCCCCCGGCTCGGCCGCGCGGCCCGGGGGCTGCTCCGCCTCCCGCGCTCCGGGGCGGCCGGGCTCGGCGCGGAGGCTCGGGGCGCCCGGGCCGCGCGCTCCCCGAAGGCGCCGGCCCCCTCCCCGCCGAACCCCCTCCCCCCCACAGTGTCAGGCGCTTGGGCCCGGGAACCCGAGGCGCGCGGTGGGGGCCGGGGAGGGGGGCGGAGGGGGAGGGCCAGGGGTGGAGGGGAGAGAAAAGCGAAAGTTAGCGAAAAGTTGACGAAAGGGGAGAGCAACTTTTCCTCCTCGCTCGCGCTCTCCCTCTCTCTCTCCGAGTGGCTCTCAGTCCTGGTCAAATCATATTCCGGGCTTTTGAAATAGTGGGCGCTAGAGCACCGCCTTTGGCGTCCGCCAGCCGGGCGCAGAGGAGGGAGACCCCGAGCCGGGGAGGGGGCGGAGGAGGGGGCGCGGGCCGGCGCCCACCCGGCTCTCCCGGCGCAAGAGCAGGGGTGGCAAAGGCAAGACGGCCGCAGCCACTTGGGGAGCAAAATGGAGACTTTCTTTGAGCTTGGGACTGTGGTCGTGAAGTTTATTCCCAAGTGGTGCCCCGCGTGGTGGCGGGCGCTCCTCTGTGACTCCAGCAGCCCGCGCGGGCGGCCGCGGCGCCGGTGCCTCAGGCAGCAGAGTCCCCACCGGCCGCCTTCCGACTCGCCGCGGCCGCCCTCGGTCTCGCGGACCCTCCAGCACTCACTCGCCTGGCACAGCCGCGAGGCCCTGGGGGATGGAACTGCCCCGGCAAGGCTGCCGGGTCCCGGGTCTTACTTTCTCTTTCGCTCCGCCTCGGGCCGAGGCCGGGGTTCCGAGCCTGCGGTCGGCCGGTCCTTGCCGCGGGCGTGTGCTCCCGCCGCCCGCGCCGCGGCCGCCGCGCCTCCGAGCCACCCGTGCGCCCTCTGCGCCCGGCCGCCGGCGCCATCCCCCGACAGGCCAGCGGGCCAGGGGCTGCGGCCCTCGCGGCTCCGCAGCGGGCAGGTGGGGACCGGCGGCGCCGCGGCCGGGCCAACGCAGCTCCCGCAGCCGGCCGCGGCCCGGCTACAGCGAAGCAGTGAGCGCCGCGCGGAGCAGAACCCCGCGCCGCCTGCTCCTGCCGCCCCCTCCTCCGCTGGCCGCCAGCTCGCGGAAGGGGCGCCCCGGCCCGCCGGGCTAGAGATTCCCGCCCGATCACCAGGCTGTTCGGTCCGCGCCTCCGGCCCGATCCGGCCGGCCGGCTTCGCAGCACCCAGGGACAAGCCCTCAAGCGTGAGCCCAGTGGGCACGGGATTCGCAGCAGTTTTCCGAAAAAGCTCTGTTCTTTCGGCTCGGGACCCGACCGAGCTCGGCCCCGCTGCGGCAGCCGTAGGCCGCGCACTCAGCCTGCAGGGAAAAGCAGCTCCCACCTTCTGCCACAAGCCCCTGGGCTCCGCCGTTGGTCGATCGTGGCTCCTCCTGAGGCGCCCCCTTCCCGCTGGGCTCCTCTGCGGGCTGCCCTTGGCCTCAGCCTGCCGGGCCGCCCATGACCTCTGACCCCTCTTGGTGCGAACAAGGCCAGACAGACGTTTTGCAGCGGGCATGAAGGAATTGTGTGCGCGCTGCGTGCCTGTCCTCGGCGCGTGGAGCGTGTGTGTTGTGTACGCTTTTGGGTCTGTGTGCGGGCCTTCTGCGAGTGTGGACCCTGGCTGCAGGCCGCGCTGGTCAGGCCCTCACAGAGGAAGGGCCCAAAGCAGGAGCTAAAAAGAGTAAAGCTGCTGCGCTGGCTTGGCCTTCGCTGGAAGCGAGAGGCTGGTTTAGCGCACCCCTGCGCTGCCCCGGAAACTTCCCAGAGGCCCGCACCGTCCAGGCGCCTGCCTGGCATCAGCCCTCAGTCTTCACCTCAGCCAGGTGGGTAAGGTTGCCTGGACCCCGGTTCTGCCCAGGACTCAGAAAGGGTGCCTGGCAGCTGATCTGAGGCCTGGCAGGGAGGCCAGAGAAGCCGAGGAGCTATCCGATGGAAGCACAGCATGTAGGCATCTCCTCTACTTGGGCACCCTGAGTGCCAATCAGCGCAGGTGATTTTCAGGCCTGGCGGAGCCCAAACCGGGACCAGCTCCTGGACCCCCTCCAGGCTCCACTGCTGGGGTCACTGCCCCATCCTTCCCCAGGAAGGTGGCTTAGGCAGGTTCAGGAAAGCCCTGCCTGCCCCACGCTGCAAGGATCTGCTGAGGAATTTCATTTCATTGGACAATATTTTAAGCAGATGTGAAAGTCCCCTGGGACCTGACTCCATTACCTGAATCTGAGCAGCCTGACCAGCACTCTCAAGCCAACAGAGCATCTTTCTCCCTACCACATCCGGACCAGCATCAGGTGCTGGGGAGGGAGTGGGTCATGGTCATTCAGGGCTCACCTTGCCTGTGCATTTGGGCCCTGGGCTGTGTCTGAAAGTGCACAGGGGACAGTAGGACAGCCAAGCTAGTGGATGTGACCTTGTGATTCCAGCTTGGAGTGGTCACCCCTGAGGGTACATCTGGGGCTATAATTTCGTTTGTGTTTCCCTGGGACCCTCCTCCAGGACCCAGTCCAGGTGGTTTGCTTTGGCTGTGCTTTGCTAGGTGGCTTAGTTGGTAGCACTTTGGGGGACCTGTAGTGGAGGCTTGGGTTTAACTTCTCAGGCAAAGGACAGTGAAGCCCCTTAGACCAGGGCTGATGAGAAATCTGAGCCCAGGGAGCAGGGGCCGGAGTGGGGAAGGTCAGAGGGATTCCCCTTACTCAAGCTGGTCCAGTTTTGGCTATTGGGAATGGGGGGCTGTCCTGGCCCCACATTTAAAAATTAAATTCCTAACAATAGCTTATTGTTTTTGCCACTGCTGTGAGCCAGGTGGGCAGGTGGGGGTTAGCACAACCAAGATGCCCTCTTGACCTCCACCTTCCTCGCAGCACGGCTGGGGACCTTTAGGCAGGAGCATGTGCCCTGAGAGACTGCAGCCAGGGCCCCCACCAGGGCTGCCCTTTGAGGCCTGATCCCTATGCAGGTGAAAGAGCCCCACAGTCCTAGTAACCATGTATCCCAGGACTGGGAGTATCCTCACAACCACCATGTAGCCCCTGGGGTAGGAGCTGCTACCCTGCTAGCTATGGAACTCTGTGCGTGTGCACGTGAGTGTGCATGTGCACTACACGTTTAAGGAAATGTGTGTATAGAAGGTATGTGTGAGACAGGGTGGGGGTGAGCAGACCTGGAGGCTCTGCTCTCAGCCTGGTTCCTTCTTTCCGCTATGTCCCCTGCCCTTCCCCCACCCTCCCCAGGGAAGTCTGACCCTCCCTGGCTGCTCTACCCCGAGCCTGCAGGGCAGCCCTTTCTTGGGACAGCGGTTAGGGCGGGCAACACCAGGCACTCTCCGCCAAGAGTCCAGCGTCTTGCCCCGCTTTGGGCGAAAATTCAGAGGGGCGGGGTGTAGGGCTGCCGGCCAGGGCCTAGTGCCCCGCCTCACTGTGCAGTGTGCCCACCAGCCTTTGGTCCGACCCTGACTGGAGGGCGTGCTGGTGCTGAGGCCTGCTGCAGGGGGCTGACTGTGGGTCCCCTGGAGGGGCAGCTTCCCAGGAAAGGTGCGGGACAGGTCCCACCTGGACAGCCCTGCTCCCAGGCCTGGGGATTGCCTTGGGGAGCAGGTGCAGCCAGACCTCCTGGCCCCTCCCACCCCAGGCTCCAGCCACTCCGAATCCCTCCTAGGCAGTGCTGGGGCAGGGGACAAGGTCCCACTCCTGGGCGAGGCTGCTGGGGCATCGCCCGTGGCTCCTCCAGGGAAGCACAGCCAGCTACAGCTTGCTGGGACGTGGTGGGCTCGATTAGCCCCCTGTTTTATTCAATTAGGAGGCAATTAGGGATCCTTGGGGGGCTGTACTGGTAATTAAGGTGATGTATAATTAGAGTTTCAACAAAAATTATCCAGGATTAAAAATCTTTTGAATAATTTCGTTTAAAATTTTCAAATAGCCCTAAATACAATTTATCAGGTTTTGAATCAAACCCGTGTATCAAGTGTTGGAAGCTGCAGCTCACGTAGCAGGCGCCGGAGGACAAGGAGCAGCCGCGGCGCCTTCCCGGTGCGGGAAAGAAACTTCGCGATGAGGAGGGAGCCTGCCGGCCTCGCCACGGTGCAGCGCTCTGCCGCGGGCGCAGAGTCGGCTACCTGGGGGCCAGTAGGCGCGCGCCGGCCGGGTCGCGGGGCGAGGGGACTCCGGCCCCGCTGGTGGTCGCCGAGGCTCCTTGTCCTCCGCGCACAACATCGCAGCAGCTACAGCCCTTGGGATAGCGCCCGCGTCTACAGGGCGCAGCCCGGCATCGCTGACCCCGACCCAGCAGAGCGGTGCCCTTCTCCTTCGGGTCCCTGGTCTTGAGCCCCAAGCTCCCCACCTCCTGGCTTCCGGGGTGGAATAGGACCGTGTCTGCGCTTGAATCCCCAGACCCGCGCCCCCGGCCCAGATTCCTCGGGTGCCAGTCCCGCTCCAGGGCTCCCTTCCCTGCCGCTTAGCGGACTTGTGCCCAGAGAAGCGGGAGTGCGTGCAACCTGGTCCAAGTCAGGCCGTGGGGGTCGACATGGTCCAGGGAAACTGTGAGGGGGAGGGGGAGGGCTTTTGAGGATCGAGGAGGATCGAGGATCGTCCTGGGCCCTCCGCCCTTCTGAACGTGATCCTGAGAGATCCGCGAGCCCAGGTTCAGCCCAGGTGGTGCGTGTGCTGCAACTTGAGCCCCTACTCCTGCCTGGGGCAGCTTAGCAGGCGGATCAGGGTCCCTGTAGGGGCGCCCCAGGTACATTACTCCACTCCCCCCTCTTTGATTCTGGGAAGCATGGAGCAGCTGGCTCATCTTTTAGGGGTAAAAACACAGGCACAGGAGAGTAACTCCGCAGCCCCACAGCAAGTTCAGGGTTCAAGAGGTCAGTTCTGTGAAGACCTCCAGTTCTTCTTGTGCAGCACCCCAGCCCACAGGGCGCCGAAGATTGTAGTTAATTCCATAGGTGTTTTTAATTTTTTAAGAAAATTGTGTGTCCAGATCTAAGGATTTTCTTTTAAGTCTGGTGCTCAGTTAACAGGTCTATTTAAAAGGCAAGACAGACATCCATGTCCTACTGCTTGTGAAAGCCGCGGGAGTGAGCTCCTATCTCTGCAGGTTGGATTATTTGCTCAGGGCTGGACTCTCTGCTCCAGGAAACCGTGACCCAGCCTCTCCTGGCCTGGCTGTGGTGCCCTCTCCCAAGGGCAGCTGCAAAGCAGCCAAAGTGTTGATCAGGGAGGGCATTCTCTGCCCCCCATCATCTGCCTTCGGCCCAGAGCAAGCCCAGGAGGCTGTGCCCTGCCCAGGAGGTGTGGGAACCTGTCTGCTCCCCCCACCCAACCTGGAGGGAAATAATCAACCTTCCCCTGCTACAGGCAATCAGGGAGACTTGGAGTGGCTGCTGCTTCTAACGCCAGCTGCTGCTGCTGCCACCACTGTAGCTGCGTGGACCTGAGCGGCAGGGCCAGAGTGAGGTAGCTGGTCCAGCTTGGAACCAGCCGTTGTTCCTCAAGTCTGTGACCTCGTGGGACCACAGTGTCCATCGTAGGCCGAGTTCCCCGGCTCTAACGGCCCGAGCAAGAGAGGGCTGGCCTCTTCCTGCTCCACTGTTGTTCCCTTCTCCGGGTTTCAACACCAAATCCTCGCCGCCGCCTGGAGGTGCCCTGGCTGGCCCACGGGCCAGCCTCTCCTGACTCTGAGGAACAATGCAGGGGCTGGAAGACAGGAGAGCCGACCACTCGAGATACATATTTGTTTAATAGTTAAGATTTTGTGCAAAAAAGGAGGGAAGTCGGATTCTGGTGAGGGCTTTGCTTATTTTATATCCACTATAACTATTTCTGTCCATGAAAATTGGCTTAATTATATCAATGGAATGTTTCTTTTTCAATTCTGTATGCAATTAGTCCATCTTGCCGGCTGCAATTTATTTTAATAAAAAAATAAACCAGTGGTGTGTTCAGTTCCTCGTCCCCTGGGGACAAATGCGATTGGTGTGTTTAATTTCATTAACTACAATGCGGCCTACTGGAAAAATGTATAAAATCAGCTTTATACAGCTTAAACACTGGCATTTGAAACAAATCATTATTGCATTAGCTGTCACACTGGTAATTCTAGAATCTAAGGAAAAAAATATATTATGGCTGTTTTTATAACCCTTTGCAAATGCACTGTTAAAATAATTTATAATCATTTTAAAACATGGCTCAGTCCTGGTGAATATTTCATCTCCTCTAAATAAGGCTCTGCATTATCCCATGCACAGTCTATGTACGGAGGCTGTGTGTTTCCTCTCATTGCCCATCTCTCAAGGTGGAGGCCACGGAGTCTGTCTTTAAGCAAACCTGATGAAAGATGGGGCTTCACTTTCATTCTGGCCTGAGCCCCGCTCTTGAGAGGATAAGGTGCAGCTATAGAGTCATTTTAAACCCACTATGGGTCAGAGGGGACCCCCAGAGGCCAGTGCCATGGAGCTCTTAGATCGCCAGTCTTCCTGCTCAGGTGGGAGGAAGAACTGTCGAACGTCTGCTCCGGGCTTTGCAGGCTTGCACCAAACCACCCCACGCACAGTGTTCTCGAGCTCAAAGCTGGGGATCCAATACCCAGTCCTTATTCTGCTCACCCTGAAGCCCTGCTCAGGAAAGTGAAGCCTCCGCGAGGTCCTCACACATCGCGCTCTAAACTCAGGGCCCAGATCCTGCAGGGTGAACTCAGAAAGCCACCTGACTCATGCTGATTCTGGGTGGAGAAGGTGTGTCAGAGAGTGTTGGCCATCTCCTGTCTGTACTCCAGTGAGCCTGAGTGTAAGGAGTGTGTCCAGTCCTGTGTGTGTCTGTGAGATCCACGTTGCCTGGGGAAGTACTGGCTGTCTCAGCTGAGTTTGCAGTTGCTGGGGGCACTGAGGGAGGCTGCCGGCCCTCATTCTAGCCGGTGAATAGTGAAGGACCATCAGGCCGACCTGCAGGCAGGGGAAGGCACCCTGGATTCTGAGACACACTCTGAGGAGTCCTGAGCTGTGCTGGGTCCCCTGCCAGTGGTTGCTGCTCTTTCCAGTGTGGAGGAGACTCAGGGAACATGTCTGGATGTGAAGGAACGGGTGGGCCTCAGTGTGCCTCAACACCACTGGGAGAAACAAGGAAGTTTGACTTCTTATGGGATGTCTCCTTCTTGTCCCCAGGAAGTGCCAGGAGGCATTGTCAGGAAGAAAAGACCTCAGACCGCTCAGGTGGAGACCAGGGCCCTGGGCTGCTGGGAGGACAGGGTTTCCCAGGTTCTACTGGGGTTCTTGGGTAATTTCAGAAATCCATGTGGGCTGTCCTGGGCACATTAAGAACTGTTTCCTCTTCCTTCTTAGACTTCTGACTTCCCTGGATGGGTTTAAGTCATTTATTTTTCTCCTTCGGACACAATTCATGTTCTAGATGAATTTCAGTGCTGGATGGTAAGGAGGCAGCTGAGGGGGACATAGGCATATCCAAGCAAGCACAGTGTCTTGGGTCACCTGGTGGGGCTAGGTTGGGGGTCTGGGTCCGTTCTCCCCAGAGCCCTGGCTCTCTATGTCTGCAATTTGCTTTCCATTTGGTGTACTGTCGGGTTGAGAAATAAGTGGCTTTGTCGACTCTCCTACTTTAGTGAGAATAACGAGCTTAGTGCTCCTGCGAATAAGAAGCCTGGGCCACAGGCACCCTGGAGGCTGCCTGTGTGGGGGCACACCTGGGGCCCTGCCCTGCTGCCAGCCCCACCACGGCACAGGCTTGGGGGGCATGGCTGGGGGCGCCCTTGTCTCCAACTTTGTGCTGTGCCCACCGCGGCTGTTCCTTGATCCTTAAGCGGCGGTAGCTTGACTCTGCCAGTACAGAGACCTCACCTGGCCCGGGGAAAGGTGAGGGTGAGGGGTGAATGAAAGCGAGTTTGAACTCGGTCCAGCTGTTGCATTATTCACATGGGTGGGAGTCTGTTCCCCACTCACTTCCGTCCCTGACCTCAAGCAGGGGAGGCTGCACAGAAGGATCTGGAAGAATCCGGCCTGGTGTTTGTGGTGCTTCTGCATGGAAGCCACATGGAGCCGCTGGGTGCAGAGTGACCCTCCAGTCAGACAGGCTGTCGGAGCTGCTTGCTCTCCATCTCCTTGGCCTGTTTGGAAAACTGCCCCGTCCATCTTCAGCCTCCCACCCTCTGTGGGGGTGGAGGGGGAGTGTGTGGCTCACCAGGAGCTCAACACGGCTGCAGGTGATGTGTCACAAAGCCCTGCCTACCATGGGCCTCTCCTCTGCCCCAGCAAAGACCAATTTTGATGACTGCCATGTAGCTCTGTCCTGAAATAAAATGCATGCCTGATCATTAGTCGGCTATTTTGTTTCCAAACTCTGGGGTGCCGGGGTCTGTTCTGTTGTGGCCCTGTGTGTGCGGTGGCGGAGGCTCTTCATGCTCAAAGCTGGCCACACCCCCGGCCGCCTTCCCACCCTTCAGCAAGCGGGCGTTTTCCACCCTTGCACCTGTCTTTGGGGCTGAAACAGCTGTTGGCATCTGCCAGCTCTCTTCTTATCAGAGGCCTCCCAGTTCCTGCAGGGCTGGGGTCTTTTGCTTGCTTTGGCGGCTTCATCCCATGGGTCTGCTCATCTTTCCCTGGAGCCCAGCACATTCTCCATGGGCCCACTGCATGCCAGGCTCTGGGTCATGCTCATCTGGGGGCAGAGACTCCCCACAGCTGCAGGATGCTGCCCAGGAGAGTCCACCCGGAGGAGGATGTGGTGCCTGAGCTCTGGGGGTGGGGTGGCTGTCTCCAGCTATACTTTGTCAGTAGCTACAGAAAGTGGGCTTAGCTGATCCCCACAGACTTTGCATCCTCGCTGGGAGCAGGCCCTTGCTCTGGGCCTCTGTGTCCAAACTGCTCAGATGGGGACAAAACCCGAGTCGGACCCACAGCCCACCAACGGCAGTGGTCTTGCTCACCCTGGCCTTGCCCTGGTGCTGGTGAGGGCCGCCAGACCCCAGCTCATTGCAAACTAGAAAGGAGAGAGAAGGAGAGAGAGGGGGGCTGGGAGGATTCCACAGCCTCTCTTTCTTTTTTACATTTTGTGGTTCAAATGAAATCTGTTTCCCTAGTACCTGCGGCAGGCAGGGGCCACGGTGCTTTAGCAGAGGGATGAAAACGCTGGGCTGGCCGTGAGGAATGGGCCCTGGTACTCTTTCCTGTGACGTGGTTTAATCCCATATCTATATTCAGAAGCTGGCAGTCAATATTACACCAAAATATGGATTTACATAATGGACTCCGATCGCTGCTGCCGGCGGGTCTCTGGGGGAGAGCGGTGTGCAAAGGAAAGTGCTCACACATCCATGTCTGCCCAGGGGCTGGAACGGCCTCCTTGGAAGGAGGTCCATAAGACATTTAAACAAAGACTGAAGATCGTGCTCACCAGAGGAGCCGGAGGATGACTGGGGAAGGTGGCAGAGGGTCCCTGGGCAGGAGGAGGCAGAACTGTCCTGGAAGGCACTAAGCACTAATCACTGATCCTCACTCCACTGCCTCCTCCCTGCCCGGGAAGTCCCCCTGGGAGTCTCCAGGGAAGGCCAGAGCCATTCACTATATTGAAGATCCTCGGCTTTGACGTGACGGTCACTGCAGCCCACACCCAGAGTGCCGTTGGCCCTGGCTGCCCTGGCTGCCCAGCCCCAGTGGTCTTTGGGCCAGAGCACACAGGTGCATTATCTGGGGTGTCAGCATGCAGGAAAGGCCCAAGCTGGCTACAGATTCCAGGGTCCCTTTTGGAGGAAAGCCACAAAACAGGACCCCTAGTGACCAATAATATTGTGACTCCAGGCAGCAGCAGCAGTGGGGAATGTGGCCTGGCTTGGGGGCTGTGCCCTGTCCCTTTGCCACCTGTGTGTCTGAAGAGATGGCTCCCTGGAAAGCTTCTGGACCTCCTTGTGAAGCACTGGCTGCCTCTTATACCTGGAATAGCCGATGCTACTTGAATATTTAGCTACTTGAAGACCAGAGGGTGTGTCGCCTGGAGCTGACACTGCTGGGGAGAGAACTGGCCCCTAACGGACCCTCTGCCTGCCCATCCTGTGGAGCTTGTCTCTTTGGAGCGGGCAGGTGTGTCCCTGTGTGCGCCGTGTGCTGTGTGGGCACCTGCGTGCAGCCCAGTCTGACATCTGTGTCACATTCGCCCCTGAGCAGTTTGGGCCAGTGATGTGGAACACTAGTGCTTTGAAAGCCACTCCATTTCTTGGGACCTTGTGCCCTTAGCTCTACATGGAGTCGGAGATGGTTGCCATTAGCAGCCGGTGCCAGGCCAGGCCCGGAGCCGTCTTGCAGCTGGTTGCGGTGGGAGAAGGGACCCAGCAAGTTCCGAGGTGGAGAGGTGGCGGCAGTCCGCGAGCGCTCCTCTGCACGCCTGTAACCCCCGGGAGGAAACAAAGAGGAGACAGGGCTGTTTAGACAATCCTGGGCCCCGGTGCTCACATTTAGAAAAATTAGGCCTCTTGAAAAATTACAGAATTATGCTGCCAGTGTCAGGTTGCGAGATAACGATGTGTCTGTGTGTGAAAATATTAAATTGCAATAACACGCCGGGCGAGTGCCTCTCTGAATGGGGTATTCAGTTCCCAGTCGGGCTGCACATAAGCTAGTGACTGACAGAATACGAATGGTGTCCTAAACAGGGGGGCAGGGGTTACAGCCGTCCTCGGCCTTTCTGATCGGTCTCCCTGCCTGGGCCCACCTAGCCATCCTTTTCTTTAATGAAAAGGTGGTGTGGCTAATTATTTATTTATCACATTAGCAGGAGGAAAAGCTATCAGAGACGGATCAATTTTTCCCTGAAAGTGATTTGACATGACTTTAAAAATAAGGCCTCCTTCGCTGCACTGGGCAGTGTCCTCAGACCCCCAGAGCTCGTCCCAACAGTGCTGCTTACAGTCCATTTTGTGAAAAACGGAGAGCTGTTCCCAAGCCTGCAGTCTGCACAGGCAGACCCGCTCTCTGGCTGGAGGACGCGTCGTAGATTCCGATTCTGAGCGTCGGAGCGCGCTGGATGGCTTCTTCCAGGCGAGTGAAATCTGAGCAGCAACAAGTAAACCTGGACGATGGGAGACGTTTAATGACTGCAGACCCACAGAGGCTCGGCGTCTCTGCTGTGAACCCACGTGAGAAGCGCGTCCTGGTCCTGAACACGCGGGCTCTGCAGTGGTTCTGTGCACAAGGCTGTTGGAGATGTGGGTCGTGGGGATGTGGTCTGGTGGCTGCATGTTTGGCTGAGGGTCTTTAAGAACAAAAGTCCCTTTAAAAAAAAAAAAAATCTGGAAAGTAAGAGAGCTCAAAAGTCCTGGGGCCAGATAGCAGGCCCCAGGAGGAGCGCTCTGGTTTCAGGTCTGGGAATCAGAATTGCAAAGCAGAGAGCCCCCGAGTTTTAACTTTCTCTCCATCGAAGGTGTTAATCTTACCTTCCAAAGGTTAGATAAAGCTGCTGAAAGCAGCTGTTTGTTATTGAATCTCATCTACTAATTACGCCAGCGCTGGGACTTGGGTTCGAGGCCCCTCTCCCCGCGCCCGGGCTCCTGGTGGGGGCTGCTGCGATAAGGAGCCATTCTTTGCTCCTGCCCAAGTCCTCTTTCTGCCCAGGGTTTTAGGTGGCCTCCATCCTGACAGACTACCCTGGTTCAAAGGGGAACGGGGGGCTGGCAGCCACAGGGGTGTGAGAAGCCCATGCTCGCAGCCTGGACCTGCGGCCCTGGGATGTGCCCTCCCTGGCCACCGAGGCACGGCAATGTAAAAAAAAGGGCCGAGACTGGAAGAAAGCCACCCGTCAGCCTTCAGCAGGACCTAGGTGAGAGTGTGCACCTACGCTCGGCCAGGAGGGGAGGCAGGTGGTCCCGCTTAGGTAAGAAGGAGGATGAACCAAGGACAGTAGCATGAGCCTGCAGTGGACACAGCAGGACACCTGGGCCTTAGGCACCCTGGCCACACAGCTGGTTCTAATTACCTGGTGTTTTCACTGGGGAGTGAGTGCAGCTTGGCCCTGGGCACAAGAAGGGGCACTTTGGGGCCAAGGACATTCATGGCAGGTCAGACAGGCTACCTCCCTGCAACCCCTGGTGTTCCACTGAACCTGGGCAAGCAAACCTGAGAGGTCCCCTTCCCTGCTGCCACAAGGCCCTCCAGCCCGTGGGAGAACCTGGGGATAGAACCAAGCCCTGGTACCTGATGGTGCTGTTGGAGCCCCGGTGGGTGCCACCCCAACTCTGGAGCCACCACCACCCCTGTGGCACCTCGGAGGTGAACATGCCAGCTCTGGCCTTCACTTCTGGGTCAGGTGGGCTCCAGCACCTGGCCTGACCTTGGAACATACCACAGGAACTAGATGGGCAAGGGCTGGGCCCGGCTCTGCACGACCTAGGTGGGGCCTGTCGAAGGCCCTGAGCCTGATTCCCACGTGGCCAGGCTAGCCTCTGGGGGCCTGTAGGGCCCGTCCTCAGGGCAATTTCCTGTTCTTAGTGACCTTCAGGAATGGGCGGCTCTAGTCAGAGCCCCTCTGGACTGACTTGCCCAGTGTGTCTGGGGCCCACCTTGATCCAATTTGGGACCCAGGATGCCTGGACCACAGCCTCCATTCCTGAGGAGGCCTCAGGCTGGAGCTGGATCCAGTGATTAGAGATGGGGGCCCTGAGGACATATCCTTTATGCTGACCAGGGCTGAGGCAGGGGACATGCTCATCATGGTCACCAGTCGCTGGGCCCTGGACCTTGCAGATCAGCTCCTGCATGGAGTCAGGTCAGAGCAAGAGGCCAGTGACCAGTGCCAAGCATCTCCTTCCCCAGCACCCTGAGCTGGGCCTTCCAGATGGAAGGAGCTGGGGCCCCTCTGCTCCTGCAGGCCACCAGGGCTGAGGGCCTGCCTTCACTCAGCTGGTGCCAGGCACCAGTGTGGTCAGGGACGGCGTGGGGCTGCGTGACGGAGCAGCCTGGGCTCCCGGTGGAGTGAGCGGCGAGTCCCCAGCTGCTGTGGCCCACTCTCTACTTCCTCCCCTCCGGAGCAGGATGCTCCTCTGCACCTCCTGACCCGACATCGCTGAACGGTGCCGAGGAGACAGAGGAAGCCGCCAAGCTCCGTGGGGGAGTGAACACAGCCCAGCCAGGCCCTGCTGGGAAAGCCACCCGGAACTCTAGCTTGTGGCCATTACTATTGCTATTATTGTCTCAGGATCGAGGTTGTTATTGTTAGGAGTTATTTTGGGTTTCTGGAACTTTCTCTGGCTGAGGGCAGATTTATGTGTGAGCGAGGAGAGCCAGGCAGTCTCCCCTGGGGGTCCCTGGATGCAGCCTCCAGTCGGCAAACTGGTCTGAATTGATTGGAGGGGTGGAGGCAGGACCCAGCTCTGCTCCACCAGCTGGCACCGGAGTGAGCTTTGCTCTCGGGTCCGTTCTGTCCCGGTGTGGAGGGGAGTGGTTGCCTTGGAGGCTGCTGTCTGGGCTGTGGACAGCAAGGCACGTCCCTCTCCGTGGGGTGCGCAGGGGCAGCATGGTGGCCAGGTTTTCCACAAGTTCCCATGAGAAGAGCCACAGGGATGTTGGGGGCACCCAGCTGCCTGTGGACACCTGCGAGGGTCAGAGGTGACATGGTGTGCAAAGGCGGGGGCCCTGAGGGGAGGAGTGGGCAGAGCTCTGGGTTCTCTGCTCTGGTGTTCCAGGGGCTGGGGGCGCCGCTTACTTGAGCAGAAGTTTCTCCCTGCCCTGCTGTCACCCACGCTACGCTCAGACCTGAGTTTGGGCCTCTGATGTCACTGAGGGGCCACGCTCTGGGCTGGCTTGGGAACTGCAGGAGGACGAGCCATCAGGCTATCCCTCACACACTGCACGTACGTGTGCCCAGGCACGTGCTCGCACACAGGCACTGAGCACACACCCATGCACACACGTAGGGCGCGCCTCTGCACACACACGCACACAGCACTCTGCTCACAAAGATGTGACCGCGCTAGCTGGACGTGGTGTGATGGCAGACTGGTTTGGAGACTGGGAGACATCCTCTCTCTTTTTTGTGCGTGGTGCTGGGGTTTGAGCCCAGGAACACTGTCACTGAGCCACGTTCCCAGCCCTTTTCTGTTTTAGTTTGAGACAGGTTCTTGCTATGTTGTGGGGCTGGCCTTGAACTTGCAATCCTCCTGTCTTGGCCTCCAAAGTTGCTGGGATTACAAGCGTGCACCCCTGTGCCCAGCTTGGGAGACCATCTTGTCAGGACAAGACCCTGTCCAGGAGCTGTCCCCGGGTCTCTCCGGGCCTGGAGGCTGTGGTGGGAGCAAGAGGGGAAGGAAGACAGGGACAGTGGAGTGCCCAGACTAGCGGAGGGCCGTGCAGGAGGGACCGTGAGCACCGTTGGGCTGTGCTATGGGCCTTTCCCTCCTCGTCCCTCTTCTCCTCACCGGGGACTGTGGTCCTGGCAGGCCCTAGGGTGTCAGAGGGCCGTCCCCCTCAGCTGGGGCAGGACGGGCTGGAGCCCCCTGGATCTGGTGTCAGACAGACCCAGAGCAGGGCACAGGGGCTGCCTCTGGCCCTTTCAAAGGGACATTCGATCTGAACACTGGGGCCCAGTAAGAAGATTCTGGGGAACCTGAAAGCACTTTCCAATGTCCGGACTCTGGCACGAGGCCCTTTGTGGGATTATCTGCCCCCCTGGGAGGCACGGAATGCTGGGGGTGAGGGGCCACAGCAATATAGAGCTCTCACAGGCTGCCGATAAAACGGGCTGCTTTCTGTGGCTGCTCTGTCGCCGAAATTTGAGGTGCAGCCCCAGAATGGAGGCTGCTGTCTCAGGACATTTGAGCCAGGGAGGCACCGACCATTCTGCACTTGCCCTTGAGAATTTGATTCTAAGTCACCTCTGCCTTTACCTAGAGCTCCTGCTGCTCAGGAGAACAAGTGGGGTAGAGAGACATGCAGAGGGACTTGGCCAGCACCTCACTTCCCCACCGCTGTCTTGGGTGTGCTGTGGCGCACACGGGCTGGGCTCAGTGGCCAGTGTGGCTGGGCAGCCTGTCCCTGAACTGGTGGCCTGTGTGTCCTGTGGAGGCTGTCGGGGAGCTGCGGCTTGTGGGCCAGTGTGCATCAGGCTGCAGGTGCGGACGTGCTCAGGGTTTGTTCCCAGAAGCTGGACAGTTGCCACACAGCGTCCAGCCCTTTCCTTCCACCTTTTGGTCTCCAAATTGGACCCACCTTTGTCAGTGGATGTCTTAAGGGCACATCCAGCTGCTCTGGGGGCTGGTGCCCAGGACCTGCCTGACCTTCCAGAAGGTGCATCCAGGTGGGACCTGGGCGGAAGCCACAGGCAGGTGGCACTGCAGTGAGAAAACAGACGTCGCTGAGGCTGCCTGTGACCTTGGTGGGGTGCCTGGGAGGGCACGCAGCAACTGAGGTCCCCTGCAGAATCATCCTGCAGCTAGGAACCAAGCTTCTCCCTACCCCCAGGGCCTGGGACCACAGAGGCATCAGGTTCTTCCCCGCGGAATCTCTGTAAGCCACTCCAGGGAGCAGAGCAGGGCAGGACCCCCTCAAGTACTGGCCGTCCTGTGCGGCATTGCTTCCACGCTCTGTTAGTGGGCTGCACAGGCTTCAGGCTCAGACAGACCCAGAGGCTGGACAGTGGCCTTTTGCTGAGTCCCCTCTGGTTCGTACACACTAGGTCCATCCCTTCCCCTGATGGCAGGACAGGTGGGATCGGTGCCTCCTCCGGCTTGGGTACTTGGTCTTTTTAAAGCTGTGTTTCCTGCCTGGGTGGGGCTTCATTCTGACTGTCTCAGCCAGGGCATAGCTGAGCCTGGCCCCAACTCTGGGTGGGCCCCCATGGTCTCTGTCCATGTGCAGCCAGGTAGGGAGGGGCTCTGACTTTCTGGGGCTGCTGGCTGCATACCCTCAGGGCCTGCACCAGAGAACGCCAAGGGGGACAACCAGAGACGCTGGTCTGGTTGCAACCTTCCTTGGCCCCGGACCTCCCCGCTGCATTACATTTCCATCTGGATATTTCCCTGGGCTTAGCTTGCAGAGCTGCAGTAGTTCTGATTGAACCCAGGGCCTCCCATGGTGCTAGTGTGCATGTGGTGGGTGTCTGGAGGCACCCCTGCCTCCACCTGTGGCCTCCTGGGTGAAGGTTTTACTGAGATATCTGCAGTGTTTTTCTTTTTGGGTGAAGGAATGACTTTGGTTTAATCTGTTGGTGATTGCCTTCTTTATTTTTTATGAAGTAGGCCATTAATTAGGCTGAAGAGCTGCAGAAATGTACTAGGGCCTGGAGATCTCCAGGAACAAAATGAGAAGCTTCTTGAAGTTTCCATTAGTGAAGCAACGGGTGGAATTCCACAATCTAGACAGTGTCAGTCACCGCCAACAGAAGTTTAGAGAGATGGAGGAAGAAAGGAAAGAAAGAAAAAAGAGAGAAGCTGAAGTCCAGGGACTGGTCATTCTCAGGCCAGGGCTGAGGAGTTTATGGTTTAAGTGGAAGTCCACCACTGGAGACTGCACTCATGTTTCTGTCCCTCTTCTTGGAAGTTCCAGTGCCTTCCTAGATGGAGAGGCTGGAACACTGGTGCTGTGGTCAGCCCCCCTTATGGAACCAGAGCTGGGGCAGCGGCAGGTGCAGAGAGAAAGGCTGGGCTGGCAGTGGAAGGTGCCAGAACCTGGGCTTCCCGAACTTGCAGCAGAAAGAGACCCCTGCCCGCCAGGGCCGGAGGAGCCTGCGAGGAGAGGAGGTGCAGAGGGCCCTGGGCTTCACCTGCTGGAACAGCTGATCCTGGTGAGCCAGGGCCTGTCAGCAAACTGCTTCCCACAGTAGGTCAGGTTAGGGGACGACCCAACTCGAATGAGAAAGTGCATGCTTCTCGGGTTTGTCAAAGGGAGTTTTTAGGTTGCGGGAGGGAATTTAGATGGATTTTGATTTCTTTGTCTGCAGACACAGCCTTTGTCTGAAGTGCCCCAAGTGCCCCGTTTCCTTGGACCCTGTGCACCTGACATTTCCAGATTGTCAGCCCGGGCGCTGCTCGGACCACGTCAGAAATCACTTCTCGATCGTGTGCACCCACGCCGGGTTGTTTCCATCTTGACTTTTTTTTAAAGCAGCCTCAGATGCCTTTGGACAAGCGCCCAGTTATTGCAGATCAACCCTCCGCGAGGCAGAGGTGTCTCTGTGTGCAGCTGGGTGCCACCTCCCGCTCCGGGTTGGGAAGGTTGGACTCAGCCTCCCAGTGCCTGCTCTCCAGGGTCCCCCACGTCCCTCTGGGCCCCTGCCGCTCACCGTCCTTTGCTCCTCCTTCCCTTCCTGATGCTGTTCCTCTCACCTCCCAAAGCCAGTCGCAGCATGGTGGAGATTTATGAGCTCTGAGTTCCTACCCGGGCGGTCCGTTGCGTACATTCTCCCTGCTGCTCCGCCGCGTGACCTCAGCCATGGCTCTGGGCACAGCATATACATTCTGGGGTTTGGTTTGACTGAGAAATCTCCTTCAGGAGGAGGTGAAGGCAGGGCTCAGTCGGGGCGCAGGGGCCGGAATCCCTGGGCATCAATACCCAAACCCCAAACCGGCTTTCCCTTCTTTTGCATTAAGAGGGTAAGGGCTGAGGCTGAATCTCTGAGGCAGAGCACGTGCCTGGTGCATGCAAGGCCCTGGGCTCCATCCCCAGCTCCACAGAAAAAGAGAAAAGCAATCAGAGCTTGGGGCTTGGGTCACTGAGAACAACCCCCAAGCCAGTAACAAAGTCAGGCACTCCTTTGGTGTCCCTGCATGTTTGAATAAGCCTAAGGCTGGGCCCTGTCAGGTGGCTGGGAGCAGGAGGTAAAATGCCTTTCTAGAACTCCCCTTCCCTCCACACAGTGGTTGTCTGTCCCCCTGCTGAGACCAACACAGTCAAGGTTTGCCTGTAAGCAATGGAGGTGTCTGTTGGCTTCCAAAGCCAGGGCGAGGGTTGGGGTTGCTCACCAGGAGAGGGTCAGTGGCCTTGCCTTCTGCCCTCTCCCCACTGCCAGGGGTCCATTTCCACTTCCGAACCCCAGGCCCACTGCACAAGGACCCCCAGAAATGCCTGGGAGGTGCAGGTGCTTCTGAGAGCAGCTTGCCACCCCTGCCCTCCCACTGTGAGGGAATCTGTGGGCTGTGGATGGAGATGGGCACCAACAGTGCCCCCTTCCCGGGGAAGAGGTGTGTGGACCCCAGAGCCCTTGGCACTCCAGCTGCCCGCATGCTGGCACCTGGCTGGAGCCAAGGCTGAGCACGGATTTCTCAAAGGTGTGGGGCCCTGGGACTGTCCCACCCAGCCCTGGGTTCGTGCCTACCCCAGCCACTTCCTCTGGGTCTGGGCTACTGCCACAGAGAGAAGTGGCTTCTGTGCTAGGAGGGACAGAGCTCAGCAGCTTGTTCATCTTCCTGTTCCAGAAAACTGAACTGTGTCAGGGCTTCTCCGGGCCACAGCACACGTACGGTTCCATCGCCTCTTCAGGCAATTTCCTAGTTTAAACAGAAATGCCCCTGCTGGGCAGGGGGTCCCCGCCAGCTCCGCCTGGGGCAGTTCCCTTCCTGATAACCTGCAAGGGAGCCCCCCGGCCTCCCTCCTCTGGTCCTTGCAAATTCCCCTTCTGCCTGCATCTGCTGTGGCCTGAGCCTAACGCAGAACAGTTCCCTGAGGTCTGAGTTTGCACCCTCCCCCGACATTTCTTTTGATTTAGTGACAATAGGGGCACCAAATTTGTTGACATTGCCCCCCAGTGGACCCATCAACGGGAGATTGGCTCATCCTATTGCCTGACCCACTGGTCAACATCACTCTCTTTGCCTTGGGCTGTACCAGCTGCCACGGAGAACCCCGAGAAGCTCAGTTTCAGCTTTCCGGGTGCTCCTGGTCCAACTGTGAATGGACATCAACATCTCGACTCAATAGCCACTTGGAGGCAGATGAGCCCAGGATCTGGCAGCGTAAGTGCTACCCTGGCGTGCAATAGACCTGCGAGAACCCAGACTTTGCACCCCTGGGCCTGGGTCCGAATCCACTGCTGCACTCCTGAGCGACTCTGATCACATCACATAACCCTCCTCACCCGTTGCACAGGGCGGGAGTAAAGGTTAGTGAGCTTCCTGACATCCAGAAAGCCACCCGAATGTCATCATAGGGGCTGGTCACCCAAGGGGACATGGGGTGCATGGCTCAGAACAGCCAGGCACGGTGACTGCAGCAGTCTCTTGCCCCAGAAGCCGCCAGCCTTGGGATGGAGTTCACCCAGAGGACTTGAGTGCTGTACCTTGCCTTTCGAGAAGCACCACATGCCCTCCCAGGCTGGGTGGGGAGCTTCCTGGAGCTCCTGAGACCTTCTGCACACCCACTGAGCCCTAGGTCCCCAGGGTACAGGATGCAGAAACTCCTCAGGGGCCGAGTGGCTGCTTTCAGCCAAACAGAATCAGAGTCCAGACTCCTGTGCTCCCCTCAGATGTATGCTCCCCTGTGGGAACGGACCGTGTGCCCACCCTGGGGACTGCTCGACCCCGTGACTCAGCCCCCTGCTGTGACAGAAGCAGCCTTCGGAGACCCCAGACCCAGCTGCTGCTCCCAGCGCTGATCACACACCAGCTCCCGCTGGAACCCGAGGCCTCTGACTTGCAACTCTGGCTGTGTGCTTCCAGAGCACCTTGAGAGAAGGGAAGGTCATCTCTCAGAGCACTCTTCCCTGGAGAGTAAGCGGCTGCAAGATTCAGATTTCCAGAAGTGCGTCTGGGTGGTGGCCCAGACCCTCTGCTCTGAGCCTCTAGGCCAGCTTAGAGCAGGACGTCTGGACCCGCCCCAGAGGCTAACGGGAGGGGCTCCCACCAGGACCCACGTGTGATGCTGTGGTGAGACGCTGAGAAGGCGCGGCTCTCAGGTGGCTTCCAGAGGCACAGTCCGTGCTGGCTGCTGGCCACCCCAGCGGTGCCCACAGGTGCCCTGCGGCAGCACAGCAGATCTGGAGTGCAGATGCTCTGCCGATTCCGTTTTCCCTGGAGACCCACAGTGGCAAGCCGACCCCTGCCCTCCTGCTCTGGGCCAGAATGGGGACTTTTCTAAATGCCAGACGCTGCCCAGAGACTTGAGTAGGAAGAGGAAGGACTGTGAGCTGTGACCTCCAGTGCAGCCCAGGAGGCCAGAGCAGCCCAAGCCCCAGGAGGCAGCTGAGGTGGGCCTTCCACAGCTGGCGCCAGATAAGCACTAGGACCCTGTGACTAGTGTGTGGAGACCCAGGCCCCAGGGCAGGATGGCGGGGAGTGGGGTCACGGGGCACTGCCCCTGCCCAGCAGCGCCCAGCTTCTCCTCCTCCTTCCAGAGCTCAGCGCCCTGCTTCCGCCCTACGCTGGCTACTCCAGGGCCAGCGCCGTGGGGCTTTCCAGATAGGCTCAGCCCCTGTGGGAGTTGCTGAGAAGGACCAGGCTTGAGCCGAGTCCACTCCTCTGCCCGCGTTCCACTCCCCCTGTTCCTATGGGATGGCCTACAACCCTCCCAGGCTCCAGGAGTCAGAGAAGGAGCTGGTGGTCTCACAGCCTTTTTGGTATTCCATTCTGCAGCACCATGGGACTGTTCCTGCTGTGGAGGGCACAATTGTCCTGCAGAGGAATCAGCCCCCACAGGTCCCTGGACAGGGCTGCAACTGGCCCTCACTGGGCACTCACTAGGACCAGGAACTCATCCCGTAGACCCAGGGAGAGAGGACAGCAATGGCCCCACTGTGGACACACAGGATGGGTGGTGGTGTCCCTGCTGTGGACATACAGGGAACCTCAGGGAAGAACTACCTGCTTTCCATGGACCTGAATGGCCACCGTGGTGTGAGCCACAGAGACCCAGCTGTGGGCAAGCTGTCCTGAGGGGCCACCTTCTCCCTGGAGGGCACACTACAGACAAGTAGCCAGGTGGAAGAGAATTCAGACTGCAGAAACTGAGAGAAAGTCTAGTGCTGAGGGTGGGCTGTCCCTCGAGGTGTGCTGCCCAGGGTGGCCTCCTGAGGAGGGGTCCAGACTAGGACCTGAGGATGAGACTGAGCCGACCATGCAGGATGCTCCCCTTAGCCCCACAGTGAGGCCGATGACCGATGCACCCCCTGCCTGCAGATGAGGACACAGGCTCAGAGAGCACCTGGGACTATGTCAGGGCTCCAAAGAGCAAGTCCCATTGTGTGGCCCTGGGTTCAGACCCGAGGGGTTCAGGGAGCGGCCCCAGGGAGGGCCTTGGTCCTGAGGCAGGGCTGCTGTGGGCTCTTCAGGGGCTGCTCCTGACCTTGCGCTGAGCTCTGTCATGCACATCCACGCCCCGTGAGTCCAAGGTATGTGGCCAGCCCCGCCATCCAGGCCCAGAGCAGGGCAGACATGGAGGTGCTAGGAGCCCTTGCTTTCTTCTTATTTCCGTGGTCAGCGCACTGTTATTGAGTCCAACACCACCTATAAGCAGCTGGGGATGCAAACCTGTCCCACCAGGCGCTGGCAGCCCTCTCTGAGCCACCAGGCGGGGCTGCTGCACCCTGGGGCCTCCATTGCACCAGCTGGGGACCTGGGCTGGGCTGGGTGCTTCTCAGTTGTCTCAAGGGGGCCGTGAGGTTTCAAGGCAGAACTTTTGGGACCCAGGAAGGGTGGTCAGGATCAGACCGAACTGGTTTTACAGCGCGAGCAGACAGGAGGACTGGTAGTAGCGGCCAGAGGTTCTGCTCAGCAGGCCTCCCCTCCTCGGACCTACTGCAGGGTCCCCTCTGGATATGGCCAGCGGGCTCCTTGGTCCCACATCAGGTGAGACATAGCCTAGACAAGGGCTGGGGGCTGGGGCTGCTGCTAGCCCCCAGGAGTCTCCTGGGCCAGCTGCTTATGCTGGCTGGCTGGACAGAGGATTGTCACCCCCAGCCCTCCCAGGGCCTAGGTGAGGCTGAAGTCAGGGGTAGGGCCCAGGCTGCTCTTGTGACAGAGGCAGAGCCCAGGCCAGCCTGCCTTGGGTCTGAGTCCAGCACTGTCCAACAGGGTTGTCTGAAAGCTCAGGGCAGATGCCTCTGCCCTCCTCACCGGCTCAGCCCACCTGTAGGGCGAGCAGACCAAGTCTGTCCTGGCCCAACACCAGCTGCCCCGCACTGTCTGCTCTTCGGTGATTCCTTCCTGCTCCTTGGGATTTGGGGACTCTGAGTGAAGTGGGGTAGGCAGCCAGAGTGCTGCAGGATGCGTGCCCTCTGCCTTGGCGCCTTGGACCCTGGCATGTCTGCTGGTGGACAAGCCACTCCCAGAGACCTGTGCAGCCTGCAGCCTGCAGCTGAGCCTGTGTCGGCTGAGCCACCAGTGTCAGCTCTTACCTGGCCATGGATAAGCAGTGGCCAGTGACCCCAGAGTGCAGGAGAGGACTGGGAATGTGGGGGCGTTGTGGGGGGCAGGCCCGTGCACCCTGACCTACCTAAGCCGACAGCAGGTGAGACCAGGAAGGAGTTCCTGGCAAATTCCCCTGAGCTCTGGAAATTTTCTAGAAGTCACCTCAGGCGTGTGGACCTCTGAGACTTTGCGGTCAGGCTACTGTGTTTCAGGAAGTACCAAGCAGAAGTGGTGACTTTGGCCATGACCTTGGTCTAGGGAAAGCAGTGGCTGTAGCCAGTGTGGTCTGTGGCTGCCAGTGACCCAGAAAGAAACCCCTGGGTGCACAGGGCGGGGAGGCACCTTGCTGGGCAGAGCTGGCCACAGGACAGTGATGCTGGCTGGGCAGGGGCCAGCAGCAGGCCCCAGAGGCAGGCCGTGGGCAGCCAGGACTGCCGGAGCACTGTGGGGAGGAGGAGGAGGACCATGCACCAGGATTCCAAGCTGCCTTGCAGGGTCTCTCTAACTTCCACGCGGCCCCACGGCCCCCTGCCTTCTCATGTGGAGCAACTCAAACATGAATCCGAGGTCAGCCCAGCCATGTGGCCGTGTGGAGCGGGGCTCATGTGGACCCGTCCCTGCCCTCTGGCTATTGTGCCATCCTGCTCAAGTGGGCCTGCATTGGACAGATGCTCCCAACTTCCCTGGGGAGGCTAGTCCCTGTCACTGGCACCAGGGACTTCAGGTGACGCCCCAGCCCTGGGGCCCAGGTGGGAGGCAGGGGCTCCCCTTTTGCGAATGGAGCTGCAGAGGCCCGAGACTCTGGGCTTATGACCCAATGTCCTTCTACTGCAACACGGGAAGCTCCCACGTCAAGCGAGACACAGCCTAGACAGGGCTGGGGGCTGGGCTGCGCTACCTGGACTCCACAGACCCCTCCACAGCCCTCCACGCCACCACACACGACTGCCCACCCACATCTGCTGCCCTCACCCATTCTCCAGATGTGGAGACTTGATGACCTCAGGGCCCTGGGGTCCAGGCTTGTTCTAACAGGGCATGGACCAGAGTGCTGTGGGTGTTGATGCGTGGCCAAGGTCCTTCACCCTGCCTGCCTGCCAGAGAAGAGGCCGTACTCTCTCTCAGAACATGAAAGACCAGGCCATGCCCAGCACTCCTGACCACCTAGTTTAAAACGTGACCAGCTCTTTACTGGTAGGATCTGTCCAGCAGAGCTGCAAACTGGGTCAAAGTGGTCTGAAAGTTCCCTTCTTCCCACCACCCAGGACTGTCTGGAGAGGCAACACAGAGGAGGCCTGAGGTTTGCAGAAAAGAGGGAATAGTTAAGTCCCAAGCCTGCTTACAGTGGTTTGGGGTGTGAAGCAATGTGCAGCTGAGGTCTCCCCTGCCTTGGCTCAGCCCATCCTTTGCGCCCTTTCCCTCTGGGCAAATGCAGGGATGGTCCTGTCCCCTCGTAGGAGGGCACACCTAAGGTAGAGAATCCTGAGCAAACCAGAGCCCGTGCTCAAGAGAGCCAGCTCTGTCCTCCAGGGAGACTGGAGGTGACAGGTCAGAGAGAGGGTGGGAGATGACACAATGCAGGGGCTGGCCCTGTTGGTGGACTATGGGTTGACCAGGATGACCACCATGGTCCTGCTTGCTGCCAAGCTTCAGGGCGACAAGGCAGCAGGTGCCTTCTGGACGATGGGTTGGGTTTGGCCTGGTGCAGACAGCCCTGGGACTCCCGTGGGCTGTGAGCAGCCTTGGACTGAGGCAGGAGAGCAGGAGGTAAGGTGGCAGGGCCATGTGGGGCCGGCTGTGGGTCAGGGGTGACTTGTGGGAGCAGGTCTGCCACCCAGGGCCTCTCTGGGGTCTGCTCAGGGCCTCCCTGGGCACATTCCCGGTGCACATCCGTGGTTTGAAGTGATGCCTTGTCACCCCATAGCATGGACTCGGTGGGAGCCGCAGGGTGCCTGAGAGGGGCCCAGAGCCATGGGGCCCCCTCCCTCCTTCCCTCATCTTCTCCCCACCCTGCAGATGGCTTAGTGATCCTGGCCCAGGATGTTCCTGTCCTGCAAAGCCCCGGAGACCTGCCCTCCTACTTGGCTCATCTGTGCATGGGTGACTGTCCATCTGGAGTGTGGCACAGACCCCCTGGGAAAGCCCAGGGGCCCCTGGAATGACCCAAAGGGAGGGAAAGTGGCTTTCCCCCTCCTTTTCCCAAACCGGACTCCTTGGGTTCCCGCAGTAGCCCTGCCTGGACGTTCCTAGGCTGCCACCTCCTCTCAGTCCTCTTGCAGGTTCACCTCCTCTTGTAGCCCAGACCACAAGCCTCTGTTCTGGTCTCCCCCTCCGGGCGTCCCAGGACCACCTGCCTGCCTGCCTTTTTGGCGCCCTCCCTGGGTGCGTTGGAGGCACAGGGAGGGAATGAGGTCATGGAAGGAGCGGCCAGGCCTGCGCAGGCCAGAGGCCTATCTTCAGAGCCCACCCCTCTCCTGCCGAAAGCAGCCCAGGCCCTTTGCTTCCCCTCCTGCAGCCTCTTCCTCTTTTGTGGCACAGGCCCCTTCCCTGCCCAGGCCGCAGGCTGCTGGCCCTCAGTCCATTGCTGCTTCTGCTTGGAGCGTCCTGGCTGGCACACCTGGACTGCCTCTGCTCTTCATCCCAGGGCTGGCTGGCCCCTGGAACTTTGGGGCCAGGATGATGGGTGAGTGGACAGTATCTCCAGGCAGGAGCAGGGTGGGCGTGCTGGGCCTTCCTCCTTGGCCTCCTGGGCAGCCTTTCCTTGGAGCAGTCAGGAGGCTGCTAGCTTCTGCTCTGGGTCCCTTGCCCCACCACTAGCTGAGGTGGCCACCATCACTGTGGGAATTGAGGGCCAGCAGGCTGTGCTGATGATGCTGTGTCTCATAAGTGCCAAGAGGCTGTCCCTTGCCACTGGCCCATTTTTCAGACTTTCTTGTTGGGATCCCTGCTCCCTCCAGGTTCTTCCTTCCATGAGGGCCTTTGGGTGCCATGGTCAGGTGTGGGGGGCGCACCTGCTCCTTGGGGACACCAGTCTGTGGTCAAGGACATTGCCTGACCCCCAGGTAGGGAACAAGCAATTCAGAGAATTCTTGCCCAAGCTGCCAAGGTCACGAGAAGGTTAAGGGCAGGGCTGGGGCCTCCCTAGGTGTGGGGTAGAGTGAGGCTGTGGGTCCATGGGTCCTTCGCTGGTGTGTGATCTCAGGCACATCCTGGCCTCTCAGAGTCCATTCCCTCCTCTCTGGAGCAAGATGGCCACATGGCGGTGAGCCAGCCATCCTTCAAACAATCCATCATGGCGGCCAGGCTCCCTCTCTGTGGCCTGGCCTGGGTCCCCGTAGTTCAGTGTCTGTAGGGGCTGGTCCAGCACAGTCATCGGAGACACCAGAGCCAGAGCAACCCACGCCACGGCCAAGTGCTCCTGAGCCTGTGCTCTTCCTCCACATCTAATTCATGCTGGGCGCTGTGCTGCCCGGCCCTGGCCTCCCATCTCCAGCCCAAGATTCCTGCCCCAGGGTCCCCAGGCCTGGCCAAGCTGTCCTCTGCCCTGGAAGGGAAAGCCACGGTGTCAGTGGGGGCTGCAGCACCTTGTGCTTGGCCCCTCGTCTTGAGATCCTTCAGGAGGCCAGGCACACTTCTCCAGAGAAGCAGGCAGGTGTACCAGAGCCCACCTGGGTCAGGTGGCTCGGGGGCCTTGGGGAAGAGCCGGGAGGCAGATGGAGAATCCTGCAGCACCAGGGCCCGGTCCCCCTCATGCCGCCGTGTCCATGCAGAAACCCCTGCCTGCAGCGGAGTTGGTACCCCTGTCCCTGCCTCCAAGGCAGGGGCTGACCAAGTCCCCCAGGCCCCCGGCAGCATTGGAAACTGCACCCTGCCTCGACCACCTATCAGAAAGGGCTCCGCTGCAGCTCAGGGTCCTCCCAGGACTGGGTGTGACCTGCCGGGGCTGGTCTGTCCTGAGCTGGTGGGAACAGCAGCCTGTCTGCCCAGGGTCTCCCAGTGGTCCCAGCATCCTGGTCCCTGACTGGTTCCCTGGGCCAGGTCTGCCAGCCTGGCTGGGGAGACCCCTTCCTCAGGCCCTGCCCCTGCCCGGGCCCCCAGGGCTGGCGTTGCCCTGAGATGGAGCAGGGCTTGCTCTGCTGTGTTCAGCTTGGGGCTCTGTCTTTGTGCAAGGTCACCCCCTCTGCCAGCTGGAAGCTCCATCCATGCCTGTTGGGCTTGGACCAGGGTCTGTTGGTTGACCCACTTCCACTTCTGTCCAGGCACCTCCCCGAGACCCTCTGCTACTGGAACGTGGGGGTCCTGGGATGGGAGAAGCACAGGTGCCTCCACCTTCCCAGGGTCAAGACCACTTCTGAGCTTCATGACAGCCTCCGACTTCATCCTAGGTGAGTGGCCAGGCTGCCACCTGCTCAGGCCGCTAGGGTGATGCTGCAGGGCTGGGCTTCCCAGGGCTGTGGGACATATGCAGGCCCACAGTGGGGAGGTGCCTGCCCAGGGCAGGAGCCCATGTTTGCAGCCCACCCTGTAAAAATTAATCTGATATTTGAGGCAGTAAAATCCCTTCTCCTGAGCTTTTGGCAGGTGCTGTTAATCTAAAGGACACAGGACTTCCCAGTCCCAGGGCAGGATGGGAGCTTCCCTCCCAGCCCCTGGCAAAGTTGGCCAGTCCCCCTGACTCCTGGGCCCTGCACACTTGCTGGGGATGGGAGAAGCTGAGCTAGGTTAGTGTCCTGTCCCTGCTAGCCCTGTGGTCCTGGAGGGCAGGTCTGTGTCAGTGCTGACGTTGCCAACGCCCCCAGGACCTGGCAGAGAGAGCTCAGCAAATGCTTGTTTGAGGGCTGAGGGACCTCATGTGGGGAGAGCAGAGGGGACCCGCCGTTCACTGATGAGCGTGCATAGTCTGGCCTACCCTTCCTGAGCCCCAACAAGCATCCCCAGAAGCCCTGGGACGTGGAATGCCAGCTACTCTGGTAGTCAAAGCTACCTGTGATGGGAAATCCAAAACGGGATTTCTCATGGTTTCTTCATGGCCCCGGCAGGAGGCAGCACGCTTAGCCCTGCAGCATGTGGACCCCATCAGGAGTCTGGGTGGGGCCCAACCTGGCTCTGCCACCTTCCCCTGTGCGGCCCCACATTCTGAGTTTTCATAAAATACAGATGCTGATGCCCAGTCCAGGCTGCCCAGGAATCCAAGATGCATGCAGGCGTTTGGCTTCGGTCACATGCAGCCCCAGGAGACTGGCAGGGCTGGCTCTGGGTCCACACACCCATGCAGAACCTGGAGCCCATTCACTTGGTGCTGGGTCCCCAGGATGACCAGAGGTGGATGGGCATCTGGCTGTCAGCTCCCAGCCACTGTGGCTGGTGTCAGGGCATGGAACCTGTGTCGTGGCTCTGCTCACTCTGCTTCCCTGGATATTTGGGGTGCCTGAAATGTCCCATGTGCAACCCAGAGAGGGGCTTCTCCAGACGGAGCGCTGAGCCGGAACAGGGGCCCAGAGACGGCTGGCAAGCTCTGACTCAGGCAGGAAGGGCCTGTCTCTGCCACCTTGTTGGTCTCTGACCTGGAGGCTGGGCTGCTCCTGGCCCCCTCCCCAGCCTCACTGCCTCCTTGTCTCCTAGTTGCTCCCCTTAGGGGTGCAGCCAGAGGCTGCTCTGCTCCCAGGCCATCCCCAGACCCCGACGGCCCAGTGCTTATCAAGTATTCTTGGAGAGAGACGTGGGGCGGAGGGACCCCAATGGCCTCACTCTCTGGTGGGAACCAGGGCAGCACAGCTCTGTCTGCTCCGTGACTGGGCCTCCATGCTTTCTCTGGGGGTGGCACAGGTGGACGTGCCCGGCCAGCATCTTTACAGTGGAATTCCAGGCAGCGGCTCTTACCTCCTGGGGGTCTGTGGGCATGATCTGGGGCTCGCAGGGCTGCTCTGCCAGCCTGACTGGCCTGTGGGTGGGGCTGCACCCAGGGCTGACCACACTCCCCGCTGCTGCCACGTGCCCCAGTTTTTCTCTTGTGCCACTTGCTCTGTGCCGGGCAGAGCCCAGATGCCCTGAGTCATGTACCCCAGCCTAGGGACTGATAAGCTTATAGGGAGCCCTGCTGCCCCTCTGGGTGCAGGGCCCAGAGGACATGAACCCCAGCCTGGAGGGCAGGGGGCCTCAGGGGAGCTGGGCCAAGCTGCATCTGCTAGGGAGGGGTGAGCTGGCCACAGGCAGGTGGCCGTGGGGACAGCAGCACCCCTTCCTCCGTGCCATAAAACTGGGCTTAGTCCTGACCAGCAATGGTCAGTAATGATCACTGTTGTTTTGACTCATTTCTTTAGTTCAAAAGCAATTTACCTTTAAAAGAGAAGAAGTTCCCATTTCCCAGAAAATTTACACTTTCCATACAAAACTACCACCCTTTGCATTTCTACCCTGTCTCATGCTTTTAGATTTTAAACTGAAATGAATCCCCCACGTGGTCGTGTAGGATGGCAGAATCAAAGGCTTCTCTGTCCTGCAGGGTGGGGATTGGTGCTGATGCCAGCCTTTGGGTTGGGCATAGGTGGCAGGGAAGCGGGTCCCGATGTGGGTGCAAACCAGTTAGAATGCTTGGACTTGGTGTCGAAAAGGGGTGTGCAGGGCTGTTCCACATGGGGTGAGCCCACGTCTGGGAGGTAGGGAGTTCCCTGAGGCTTCAGGCAAGATGGGGAGAGGAAGGAGGGTCAGTGGCAAGTGGTGGACTCAGGGACCCCGTCAACCCCTAGGGGAGCACGTCCTGCTGACACCCTTTGGAGTCCAGAGCCCGTGCTAACAAAGAGCTACTTTGGTGACTGTCCTCCTGCCTGCTGCTGGGTGCCTGCTAGCTGGTCCCCACCTCAGGTCACCCTGCCTTCCTGGTCCTGGGCATGGTCTGGGAGGTGCCCGAGTGAGCAGAGTGGGCCAGGGGGCAGAGGGCTGTCCTCTGCAGAGCCGTGTTCCCTGGGTCACATATAATCTGGAGGAGTGCCCACCAGGGCTCTGTGCAGGGTCAGGGGCAGGGGCAGCCCGGTGCCCCATGAGGCCTGACTCTGAGAGGCCCAAGGGCTTGTTGGCCTTGAGGTTGAGGCCCTGGGTCCAAAGAGAGTGGGTGCCAAGGACCGCGGCCCAGAGAGGTCAGGTGAGAAGGGAGCCCCCGGGGCCCCAGGTGAGGAGCCCGTCTCCCAGGTAGCGGGTGAGGACAGTGGCTGCTTCGATTCCGGGCCGCTCCCTGATTCCAGGCACTTCCGTGAAGGGTGACGGAAGCTGGGCCCTCACTGGGGTCGCAGGTGCCCTGCAGACCCCACCCGCCCCCTGCCTCTGAGGATGGGGCTTTCCTCAGGGCAGCGGAAGCGTCCTGTGGCCGCCCCCTGCAGCCAGCTCTTCCTGCAGGGCGCTGCCTTCTCACGGTGCCCTGCGGCTGGGGCCCACCCGTCCCTCTAACTTAGGGAGACGGTGACCCTCCTAAAGTTCCCGTATGGAAGAAGGTGCCAGCACATGTCCACGTGGGACGCAGCCGTCTCAGGAGCCTGGGGGTGTGCGATCCCCCAGAGTGGCCCTGAGCAGTGGAGAAGGAAGAGTCAGCCTCCCTGAAGGGGAGAAGTGTCCTGTGGCCGTGAGGACGGCGCTGACATCCCGCCTCAGCGTGAGGCCTGTGCGGGGAGGCCCCAGGGGAGCTTGCTTCCAGTGACCACGGTCACCTGGTCACTCGGCTGCCATTCTGGCTTGGGGCCTGGAGGAGGGGGCGTCCGCCCAGGGCAGGTGTTGCCTAGGGAGAGTGACTGCGTCGGGTGGGCAGGGCTGTCCCCCGCGGGGTGGTGGGCGTGGGCAGGGACGCGGCCTCCTCAGGTGCGGCCAGCCTCAGCCGCTGGCACCTGGAGGGCCTCACGGTAGCCTCTCCGCGAGGCCCGTGGGTTGGTGCGTAGAGATGGGCCCGGAGCTCAGCTTTCTCTCCTCCTCCCGCCAGCCCTGGGCAGCCGAGCAAACACTCTTCCTTGAGAGATAGTGGCTCCCATCCAATGCACCTCGGCTAATCAGCAGCCATCGTGGGAAAGCCGAGATGAGGGCCGGGAGGCAGCGCATTGTCTGGTGAGATTAGAGCCCCAGGGCTGTATTGTCTGGCCAGGGGATAAACCTTCGCGCTGTCACTCAGGCGCTGAATTAAACTCCCCCTCGTTTCTAAAGGGGCTTATCTGTGCTGAATGGCCGGCGCACCACGAGCTCGAGCGGACGTCCAGGCACCTTCGCATTGGGCCAGGGAGGCAGCGGCGGACAGGAAGGGGCCACAGAGAGCCCGGGGAGCGGTGGCCACCCCGCGAAGGAGGCGGGCCGGCCTGAGCCCCTCTGAACGCACGTGAGGAGGCCGGGAACGTGGGTCTCTGCTCCAGGCCTGCAGAGCCGGAAGTGGCCCAAGGGAGGGGCCCAGAGGGCGCAGCACTTGGCCAGCCAGAGGGTGAGCACAAGCCCTCGGGGCAGCTTGAGGCCAGGAAGGAATGCTGGCCCAGCGCACAGAAACGATCTGGAACTTTCTATGCAGGGCAGCGTCAGTGCCAGGCAGAGCTGGGGAAACCACCCCAGCCCTGTCCCCTTCAAGCTCCCATGTCCTGGCTGGACCCAGCGTGGGAGACCTGGGCTGGGCACAGTGGCTGCTGGCTGGGTGCCTCTGGGAAGCACAGCTCTCCTCTGGGGTGCTGCTCCTTGCCTACCCGCTTCCCCCGGGGAAAGAGGAGTTTCCGGGGTGGTCTTTCAAGGCATCTAGCAACAGGACTCCTTTTCCATCCCAAACTGGTCTACAGAACAGAGGAAGGCAGAGCTGGGGGGACCCCCAGCACGCGGCCTTACCCAGTGTCCCTGGGTCCCCTGTCACAGAGGAAGGACCCAAGCTCAGGGGATAGGCAGCGATTCCAGGCCGCACAGGTAGTGGGCCAGGAAGGCAGGAGGGAGGGTGTCAGCACCGCCTGCCTTTGGCTGTCCCCGGGGTTCCCTCGGGAGCTCAGACCAGGCCAGCTGCTCCCAGAGCAGTCTCTAGGATGGACAGATGCTCAGACGCTGGCAGAGCAGAGTGTCGCAGGATGACTGGTGGGCAGCAGGCTGGGCTCTGTGGTGTGGCTGGATTGAAGGTGTTGGGTGAGAACCCTCACAGCCCCACCCCAGCTCTGACCAGCCGGGGGACGTCTCCTCCCCACACTGGACTGTTGGATTCAAAATGCCCTGGATTTTGGCCTTGGGATGTTCTGGGGGGTGCTTGTAGTGTCAGACGATTTCTGTGCTGTGTGCGGCGTTTCCTCTGGTTGGTGGGGTTCACTCCATTTTTGTGGAAATCTCTGTTTCCACACATACCTCTAGTTATTCTCCTGAAGGACCCAAACTGCTGCTGGATCTGGGAGACTTGTGCCTGCTGTCGGAGTCTTAGTACGTCCAGGGTGGAGCAAAAGCTTGACAGAGTGCCAAAGGTGCCGCACCCCCACCCGGGACCCCGTGGGACACTCTGGAGGGTCAGGACTCAGCCCCGTGCTGTCTGACTTTCTGCCTGGCTTCGTGGCCACCAGCAGGATCCGAATGTGTGCCCGTGGGGTGAGATCAGAGCAGTGGGTCCGTGTGGACGTGATGACACGCGACCCCCTGCATCCCAGTCTAGAACGTGAACTGGCTTGCCACGCCCAGCCCCAGTTCCACCTGACCTGGGGCTGCAGCAGGGTGGTGGTGAGAACAGGGCCTTCTTCGTGCCTCCACGCCTGGGCGAGGGCAGCCACAGCAAAGCCCCACAGCCCGGCGGCCTCGGCACAGGAATTACTGCCAGTCCTGGAGGCAGGAAGTCAGAGGGAGGGGCAGCCGGTCCTCCTCCTGAGGCCTGTCCTTGGCTTGCCGGTGCCATCTTCCTGCTTGTCTTCCTAGGGCCATCCCTCTGGGCCTGTCTGTGTCCTTTGGGATTTGGGTGTGCCCAAACACGGCACATCTGAGGACCTGGGGGTTAAGGTTTCAGCACAGGACTTTGGGGGCCCAGGGGAGTCCTGACAGCCCCCTTGCTGCTGCCTGCACTGGCCTGTGACTGCACCTCCTTTTGGCCCTCGGAGCATCCTTGACTTGACAGTCCAATACACTCCCTGAAACCTGATGGCCGAGGGGCCCTGAGGAGAGGTGCAGAAGCACCTGGGGTGTCCTGGTCACAGATCCCCACAGCAGCAGGATCCAGAGCTTCCCTGGGGCAGATGTGTCCGGTGAACAGGGGCAAGAGGCCTGCAGTTGGCACCAGGGCCCCTTTCTGCTTGGCTGCTGGGCTTAACCTGAGCCCTTGAGCCTGGGAGCGTCCATGGAAATCAGGGCTATGCTGGAGTGCACAATTTTTTCCCATTTTTGTGGGGTTGATCCTTTTCAATAAGGTTTCAAGAGAATACAATCAACAGGCCCCAGGAAATTTGCATACGGCTACTTAACATCAATTCTGTATTTTTTTTAAAAGAAATAAACACATCCACAAACTTCCCCATCCGCAGGGCGGTACTACCCTGGGAGTTAACGGTTCAAACCTTTACAATTTTTTAAAACCCAACAGCTTTCCATAACAAAGGGCAAAATTCACAAACAAATTGCCTTCCTCCTGAAGTCCCCGCTCCGCGGCCTGGGTAAAGGCGTGTTGATAACACACAGTTCCTCAGGCCACCACTGAATGGTGGATTCCCACGGAGACAGGGTCCCCCAAGGTCTGCAGAGAACAGCGTGGTTCAGAACCTAAGTGCACACTCTGCTTCAGTCTTTTCAAACTCCAGCAAGCAAGCAGCATTGTGGGGCCCCGGGGTGGGGGGCAGGCCCAGAGGGCTGTGCAGCTGTGCAGAGGCAGCTGAGGGGCTGCTGTCCCTACTGGAAAGGTCTGGAAGGTAGTCTCCTCCATACACAGAGACTCCTGTAGAAGTTCCTGTGTGTGCTGTCCCTGTGTGGCCAGCCCGAAGGGGACAGGGTGCTGGGACAGAACAGGTATCTCCAGCAGTGGGGACGCTCCAGAGGCCGCCTCAGTGTCATGGGGAGATGCCCAAGCTGACCCTCAAGAGGCCCTCAATCTAGTGGGGGAGAGAAACCAGCAGCTCTGGCCAGGTGGGAGGAGCCATGCTGCAGGTTCAAGGTGCCCAGAACTGGTCCTGGGAGCTGCCTGCCCAGCTGGGGCCATGAGCTCAGGCCTCCCTCTGCCTCTTGGGTTCTGGGCTGTGGCCTCCCTCTCTTCCTGGCTCCCTGACCCCTGCAAAGCCTTCCTCCGAGCCCCTCATGTGTCGCCCTCTCCCTGGCTGGGCATTTCCTGGTTGTGGCCACCCCTGCCTGAAGACTGTGAACCCCGAGGACTAGGGGTGGTTTTGCTGTTCCTTCTAGCTCCTGGCAGCATCTGGTACCCAGCAGGCACTCAATAAGTGCTCACTGAACACGTGAGAGACGCCGGTCCATCAAGATGGGAGGGTGGGTCTTGGAGGACAGTGCCCTCAGAGGCGAGTCTCAGCAAGACGACTCTTTTAGACCAGAGGCTCCCGCAAGGCTGGCCAGAAGTGCCTGGAAGGGCAGAGAGGCAGCCCCAGCCCTGCCCAGCAGAGTGAGGAGGGCTCACGCTGCCCTGAAGAGGGGGCCTCTGCTGCCTGCCTGGCTGTGGAGGCCTCCACAAGAAGGCACTTTCCTGCCCACTGACTTCCCTGAGCCTCAAGGTCAAGGGCCCCTCTAGACCTGTTCAACAATCCAGGTCATGGTGGCTGGCCTGCGTCCTTCAGGTCCTGGCCCTGAGCATTGTCCTGGCTCTGACGGTTGTCCTGGCTGTTCACCTCTGGCCTGGACCACTGTTTCTTGTATTCCCTCCTGTGGGGACCATCGTCAAAAGCCAGGGCCCTCCCTCCTCCAATGGCGGCTCAGCGAGCTCCTCTGGAAGCACAGTGGCAGACCTGGTGCTTGTACCCAACCACTGAGAATGGGCCCTGAGATGGTCACCACACTGGACCCCAAAGGGTTAAGGAGCAAGTGCCGGGGGCTTTGTTCGCGGGCATCTCATCAGATGTTAACCTACAGCCCAGATCCTTCCTTATGACTGTGATTAGGATTGCGGAGATGAATAGGCCAGCAGATTCCTATGGTAACCTTCAAAACGCATTCCTTGGGCAGGCTCTGCCTCCTGCAGTAATTACATTCCTCCTCGGCCCACAGACAGCATGCTAATTAGCCGCTCAGGAGCTCTGGCTTCGTTCCCTCTGAGAAAGGGGCCAGAGGGGGCCACTTCTGTTTACAGCCCCTGCCCTCCTCTTCCTCACCCAGGACAGGACACTGGGAGATGCCAGGGCCGTGGGGCCCAGGTGGCCCAGGGCAGGTCTTCAGAGGGTGCAGAGCCCCAAAGCCTCTCCGGACCCTCGTGAGGCTGTGCTTGGTGAACCCAGGCCCCCTGTGCTCCCAACTTAACTGGGACAGCAGGAAGGGCCCCGCAAGCCCCGCCAGGCCTCCAGGAGTTGCTGTCCCAAGTTTCCTGTTGACAGACCCCTGGGTGCAGGACCCAGGGCCAAGAAGGGGCTGGGGTAGAGCCTTCTCTCCCCAAGTTGTCCCTATCCAAAGGACCAGCCCTGTTCCTCCCTTAGCCCTCAGGGTGGGCCAGAGCTGCCGGGAGCTCATCTTCCAGGGAGAGCAGCCCCAGGGCACAGGTGACCAGATGCCACTGCTCATGTGCCAGAGGTGTCACGGGCTGTGCAGAGAACAGCTGGGCTCCTTGTTGTGGGGACGTCCAAACTAAAGCATGAAGGAGGGACTCAGCCACGAGAGGCAGAGACACAGAGCGAGGGAGTGGGGGCTCAGCCTGACACCGAGAGGTCCTGCTGCACCCAGACCAGGGCACTGGCCATGAGTGGAGGCCAGAGAGCAGGACTGAGGGCGAGGGCCAGCTTGGAGGGGCAGTGGCCACGCAAGGGTACAGGCTTTGCTCCAGGTACAAGGGAAGCCACAGAGGGCGCTCCGTGAGGGAGGGATGCCAGCCCCACTTTCCAAAGATCATCCAGGTGCTCCGCTGGAAAAGACTCGGATGTGCCTGAGTGGAACAGGTGGGGCCCCTGCCAAGCCTGGAGGGTGGGGCCAGGGCGGAGGATGGGAGGTGGAGGGAGACAGCATACCTGGAGGGGGAGCTTGCAGGGTGTGATGGATTGCAAGAGGAGTTTAGGATGAGGGACACCCAAGTCTCTGTCCTGAACACCTAGGCCAGTGGCCGTTTGACCATGGCCAACACAGGGGGAGCCGATGCCACTGGACTGCCATCAGGTGAGCATCAGGGAGACTGTGCTTGGTTGGCACAGGTGGGCAGCAAGGGTGTGATGTGCTGGTCCTGGCTCAGCACTGTCTCCTGCTGTGCAGGCTTGTTCCTGGGGCCCATGGAGAATGCTCACATGCTGTCAGGTGGGGACAGTAAGTGCCAAGTGCGTGTCTTGTTCTGCTGTCTGGCCCTAGGGGAGGCCCAGGACCCAGGCTGCCTGTCCTCGGGCCTGGGAAGGGCAGCCTTGAGTTGGCTCTGTGCCCAAGGGCCACACTGCTCACCACGAACCTCACCCTGCCCTGTCCCCACCCTGCTGATATCAGGGGACCAAGTTGGTAAAACACAGTTCTGCCTGTGTCCATGTGGTGGGGGCTGTGGCTTCTCTGCAGGGCAGGCTGGGCCTAGAGGAGCCCAGGCTCATGACTCTGCGCCCAGGTGGTTTAGCGTGTGGGGCTCAGGAAGGGATTACGAGGCCCAGGATTTGGAAGCCAGCAGTTCCTTGGTGTCAGTGGCACAGCTAATTCTAATGTAAATAGAGCAACCCCCTAAGCAGATATCACTCCCTGCTCCACAGGGAGCCCACAGACCTCCCCAACAGCAGCCTCCTCTCAACACACCTGCTGGTCAACTTTCCTGGTCTCAGCCCACTTCCTGGTGGCCTGTGTTTGTGGTGAGCACTGTGAGGCTATCATGGTAATTATGGAAAGCATCTTGGGTAGATTCTCATCCTCTATTGTCCTCCCTACTGGACTAACACCTCAGAACCACCTCCCCTTTTCAGGGAAGACACATGATCCCTGAGAATTCTGCTGGCAAAGGAGGCCACCTCCCCCTGGGCCCTGGGCCCAGGTCTTGGGTAACTTCAGTCCCAGGTCTTCACCTTGCTCCACTAGCTGCCCCCAAGCCCCCCTTCAGTGGTCGCTGGATGTCCAGCACAGGGCTGTGTTCTCCTGAGTGGCCCTAAACAGAACACAGTGTGGGTCCTGCCCAGCGGGAACCCGACAGTCAGGGAGCGGCCTCAGTGTTGCTGGTGTCGGGGACCCTGGCTCCATGCCTGGACCAGGTACGCTTGCTCCTAGGGCCAGATGAACCTGTGAGTGGGGGTTTTCACATCCTGGTTCTACAGCCTGGGAGACCGTCTCACTGGGCTTCAATTGAAATCTTAACTTTGTGGGATGAGAGGAACACAAATAGCCAGGAGCTTGTCTTGTCTTTTGTCCTTGGTGCTTTCATGTCATATTTAGGAAGTTCTTCCCAATCCCTACGTTGTATTCTCCTATGATTCCTCCTTGATATTTTGAAATTTTGCTTTTCACAATTAAATCTCTTAATCCTCCTATTATGAATTCAGGTTTTTGGTGAGAAGTAGTGATCTAACTTTGTGAATCTGCGTGTTTGATGTGAGGTAGGGATCTAATTTTGTGAATTTGTGTGAGGTAGTGATCTAACTTTGCGAATCTGTGTGTTTGGTGTGAGGTAGGGATCTAGCTTGGTGAATCTGTGTGTTTGGTGTGAGGAATTAATCTAACTTTATCTCATGCACCACGCAGGTAGCCATGATCCCAGCATGATTTACCAAAGGAAGTGCTGGCCTTTTTTATCTGAAATGTCACCAAGTGATCTGCACTGTTGTGTCTGTGATGGTCCAAGTTACATGTGATTGAGGGTTTGTTTCTGGATTGCTCTGACCTCCCCCAGCAAGTTGGCCCGTGCCTGGCACAGCTGCTGCAATACCCGCCACAGGTGTTACCTGTGGGTTTGCACTGTGCCCTGGAAGGACAATAGAGGAGACCAATGTACAGAGAGTTCATGGCGCTGCCTGAGACTGGAACCCAGAATGATACGCAGCCTCACTGAACTCTCACCCACCTGCAAGCCAAGACACATTTGGGAGCTGCTCAGGCCAAGACCAAGGAGAAGGCCGGCTGCCACCAGACTTGGGACAGGGTGTAAGACACCAGTTTTCTGTGTATACCTCCCAGCTTCTTGCAGCTCCAACATGACCCCTTCCAGAGGGTGTTGGGAAGCTTAAAAATACTGTGAAACAAAGTCATGTCAGCAGGTGTGTGTCGCGTGGGGGACTTTGCTGGTCGCTGGGTGCTGAGGGGTCTCCTTGTCCGGGGGCTGAGTGTGCTTATCTTCGTGGTGGACAAGCTGCTGGCTCCTTCTTGACTGAGTGCTCTGGATTCTAGCTTGTGTTCACGGTCCTTGTTCTACCAATGGCCAGGGACCACACCCTCCCGGGAGGCTCCGGCATCCACAGAGCCCCCGGGTGGCAGCTGGAACATCCCTCCTGTGCCTGCAGCTCAGGCGGCAACCTGCACGGATGCTAAATGGCTCCTCTCTGCGGAGCTCCGGAGTCAACTGTCTTTTAATAACTGTCTAATACTTAGCGCTCCCGGGAGGCCTTAGTGAAGCATCACAAACCATTAGCCAGGGGCTGTGGCCAAGAGTTAACGAGCAGCCGTCAGGGACAGCTTCGTGTTTGAGCAGGGAACGCAGGCTGTCAGGGAACGGCATCCAGGTCATCCTGGGAGCCAGGTGGGGGAGAATTTCCATCCAGAGTGAAGGAAGCCTGGGGTCCTGGCTCTGGGCAGGCCTCAAGCCACCCTGTGTCCTGGACCTGGAGCCAGGGGAGTGGCGGTCATGTGGCCAGTAACAGCGCACCCCTCCTGCCTTGAAGGAGGCCCCGGCAGGAGCCTAGCCACTTGTCACAGCCCAGGACTTACAGGTGAGTTAGGGGACTGCCCAGACGTGACCTGCTGACAGGCTGCTGGACAGGCGCTGGGGGCCAGGCCTGGCTGGAGCCCCCACAGCTTCCCAGTGGCATCAAGGGCTGCCTGTTCCTCCAATGGTCAGCCTTTCCTTTCCCCTTACTCTGGTCAGGGGTATCCAGAGAATCCAGACACCCATGTCCAGCTTCTGCCCTCAGGGCTATGAAGCCTGGTGGCCTCAGAGATCATGATCCAGTCCCCTTCAAATCTGGCTGTGGGCAGCAGGTGGTGCAGATGACCGCCTCCCTGGGCCCTGGTCTTCAAGATCCTGGCTTTCCTAAGAACACCTGGCTCCAGGTCCCCTGTGGGGCGAGTCCAGGGGTGCAGGGCAGGATGGGGTATGCTAGAGTCCTCTCAGGGAATATGCATGTGCTGGTGCCCAGAGGCTGAGGGAAGGGTCAGTCCTGGACAGCTGTGTCCCTGGTGTCTTTTAAGGATCAAAGTCATATCTGCAGTGTGTCTTCTCAGAAGTGCTTGTGCATCAGTGTCTGAGGCGTGGTGGACTTCTGCTGGTGTCAGGATCCACTGGTGCCAAGCTCTTTCCACCGGCCTCCTCTGCAGAGGGTCTCTGCAGGGCACAGGGGGCAGTGGAGGGCACACCTGGGCAGGAGCTTGCAGGTGGAAGCAGGTTGCTTTTCCCACAGGAGTGCATGGTGCCTCACTTCTGCTGGTGTTGGGGGTCTGGGAAGCAGGAAACCAGAGACTGACCAGGTCTGAGTGAGATGGGAGGGCAGCCGGTGCCAGGCTGGCATGGGGGCTGGAGAAGACAGGCATGTGCAGAGCATGCGGGGAGGGAGGCCCCTGCTGCCTGGTTTGTAGGGGTCTGGGCCCTCCTGGGAAGACCACCTGGGTCCATGTCCTTGTACCTCCAACTCCTGTTGGACCCCAACCCTCCTCTGGTGGCCCAGCCAGGCACTTTTGCCCACGCTCCCAGTCTACCCTGCCACGTGTCCCCCAGAGGCAGGAGGAAGGGAAGGGCTTTGTCGTGTGCCACCCCCTCAGTGGGGGTGGGTCTGCACAGGCCTCTGTGCTCCCTGTCCTCAGGGGTGTGACAGAGAAGAGTGTCCCTCTTGGAGGGAGAGGCTGCTACTGAGGGAGGATTCCACACACAGAGGTGAATTCTTATGGAGATCCAGGCACTGGTGAGGGACCCAGGGTGCAGGGATTCTGTGGAGAAAGGAGGAGGGTGGGGGAGGAGGGAGAAGAGAGACAGGGAGAGGAGAAGGGGAGGAGGAGGAAGAGAAGAGGGGAGAGGGAGAGGAGGAGGAAGGGGAGGAGGAGGAGGAGGGGAGAGGAAGGAGAAGGAGGAGGAGGAAGGAGAGGAGGAAGGGGAGGAGGAGGAAGAGAGAAAGAAGGAAGAGAGGAGAGGAGAGGGAGAGGAGGAGGAGGAAAGGAGGAGAAGGGGGAAGGAGGGGAAGAAGGGGAGGAGTAGAGAGAGGAGGAGGAGGAGGAAGAAAGCAGGACAGGAAGGAGGGGGGGAGGAGGAGGAGGCAGGGGAGGAGGGGGACCAGGAGGAAGGGGAGAGGGAGGAGAAGAGGAGGAGGCAGGGAAGACAAGGGGACAGGGGAGGCCGAGGCCAGCTAGTGGGGCAGCCGGCCTGGCTGGGCAAACACCCCCGGGGCAGGGCTGGTCCGGCTTTCAGGTGCGGCCTTTTGTCTGCTGCCCCGAGCTCGCCTGTCAGCCCCGCTGTCAGAGGCCTAATCTTTTTTTCTTCCGGGCTGAAAAGGCCCAGCATCACATCAGGCGACCCACGGCTGCCTATTCTCCTTCCCCACGGAACCCAATCACTGGACAGCGCCGCTATAATTCACTCCCAGCCCGCCCTTTGAAAAGGTGGGCCGCCTCGGAGCTGCTCCCCAGCAAGATAAATCATGTGCTCGAAATTAACTTCCATTGAGAGGGAGGGCAGGCAGAAAGGCTGATGGCCCCGCGCGGGCGGCGCGGGTGACGGGCGTTGATAAATGTCAGCGCGGATAATTTGGGGGCTGTGATTAAGATCTTATCTAGGTGGGAAGTAAGTAGAAAAGACTTGAATAAAACTCCTGTGCTTCCCAACTCAAGAAGTTCCTTTCTTCCTGTATTTTTTGGGTACGTTTAGAAGGGAAGAGCAAAAGCGTCCAGCTGGAGAAGCTGGGTTCAGAGCATTGGGCCAAGGATGGGACGGCCCTGGAGAGGCCCCGCGTCTCTCCCCTGGGGACGCAGGGCAGAGGAGCTGAATGAAGCACCTCTTTGTCTGCGAGTTCCCGCTCCTGACAAATGTTGAAGATCCCTCACTGGGCACCCATAGAACCCCCGGCCCAGGGACCAGCCTCCTGCCTCTGCACTGGCTCCTCTGCTCACAGATGCGAGTTCGCCCTGTTTCCCTCACACAAAGCAGCGCCACCCACCCTCCTGCCCTCCCTGCAGACAGGGTCTGCTCCTAAATGCAGGAGGCGCACTCTGGAGCCTCCCTTTATAGGCCTAGCCCCGGGGCTTCGCTGGGGTGTTTATCTTTGTTACTAACAGTTCTAGCAGCCCAGCTGAGCTTACTCCAGGAGGGTGTGCCCCTGGGGCCTACCTTGCAACTGCAGTGGTGTCAGGGGCCCCGTATGGAGCAGATGCTGCCAGCCTCAGGAGGGTAGAGGGGTGGGCAGCTCACCCTCCCATGGAGCAAAGTCAAGAGCCAGGCCTTCCCCATGAGCAGAACGTGGGCCAGCCGAATCACACCAGCACTTGTTGGGAACTGGGCCATCTCAAGACCTGGGTAGCACCAGCCCTGTCACCCAGCATCAGGAGAGCTGCCTGGACATGGGAGCCAACGGGCTCTGTGCCATTGGAGGGAAACATCTCAGGCGTGCTTCACGCGATGCCCGCAGGGCCGAGGTGTCAAGGGTGTGGGAGACCCCGAGAGTCTGGTGTCCCGACACCACAGAGGGGCCACATGTGGAGCACCTGGGGGGTTGTCCTCTGAGTGTAGCCAGCTGATTCTCATGGTCCTGCTGTGGACTGGTGGACCGAGGGTGGGCAGGGCCTGGGAAGAGGCTATGACTCAGCCCTGTGCCAGAGGGCTTGGGGCTCCCGATCTGGTACCGAGTTGGCTCAATCAGCGTGTGTGAGGAAGAAGGAATGGAGGGGGCAGGGTACCCTTAGGACCAAGGTGAGTGCCAGGCTGCCCTGGGGGCAGCGCTGCATTTACAAGCCGGGTTTCTCGGCCTTGGTTTTATTGACAGTTTGTTCTGGATAATTCCTTGTCCTGGTCAGGGCAGGGAGTTGAGCTGCATCCCTGGCTCACCCACCAGCTGCCACTGGCATCCCCATAGTTGTGACGACCTCAGATGTCTCCAGACACCTCCAGAGCCCCCAGGAGTCCCTGGTCTACAGGTGCAGAGGCCAACGCCACGAGGCTGCCCTGGTGCTGTGAGCACCAAGGTCCCAGGAGCAGAGCAGAGCATTTCCTTGAGGCTGTTTCCTATTTGTCCTGTTTAGAGACGACCCCTTGTTTGTTCTCTTTAGAAACAGCTCAGGATGGGGGACAGATGCTGGAGCAGTCCCGCTCATCTGCCAATGTTGCATTTGACTGCTTTAAGCTACTAGTGGTGGGGGAGCTTCAGGCGTAAAACTTACATCTTTTCAAATGTGGGTTCGCATTTTCCTGCGTGTTCGTTTGCAATGCTGTGTTGCTGCGTTAACCTGTGCGTGTGCAGAGAGCAAGCCGCCCTCTCACTGTGGCCAGAGGTCAGGTGCAGCCCGGAGAGAAGCCCACACCCCGAGCCCCACTGACCAGACACCACTTGCAGCCCCGCTGGAAGCAGCCCCTGGTCCAGCCTTGGGGATGCTCTGCCGTCTGAGATGTTGGCTGGGGGTCCCTGCAGAGAGGCAGGACTGGGCCCTGGACCTCCCTTCCACACATGCCTGGCTGCATCCCCTTGTTCCAGTGCCTGCCCTCCAGCACCGGCCTGGGGATGTCCTCACGTCTCAGGATGTAGCCTTGGAGTCCAGTGCATTTGATTTTCAACCCCAGCCTGAGTGCTTCCCCTCTGAGTGACCTTGAGCGAGATGCCAGCCCTCCTTGTGCCTGCCTGCTCACTGCAGTAACTGGACGTGCTTGGTTGAGTGGTCAGGGGGATCCTTGCCTTGGATTGACACAGCACCCAGCCTGCTGGGCCCTGGTAAAGTGGAACTCACAGGACCCTGGGGCAGAGGCCCCTGCTCGCCGGCTTGAGGGTGCAGGGGCTGTGGGGTGAGGGGACTGCGGGGTCCTCGGGAAGTGGCAGGCAAAGCAAACACACGTCTCCTGACAAGCCCAGCTGGGCTGGGAAGGTGACAGGTGATAGGACTGTGTCAGCCCAGAGCAGACCAGCCAACCTGTGCTGGACTTTGCACTCTGGATCGATACTCCTCCATGCAGGAGAGCCGCCTGCTGAACAGCGTGCACATGGACCAAGGGGGATCTTCCATCTTCCATGCACACCTGCCCCATGGCGTGGGCCTCTCCTCTGAGCTGGCATCCTCCAAGGGATGGGAGCAAAGGTCCAGCTGACCCAGGGCTATGTCCAGCCCTGGGCCTGCCCCTGCCCACAGATGTGTCCCCAACATGGCTGTGGGTTTTTAGGCTGAGGGGCGCTTGGGCAGCTGACACGGTTTGGGGTTGTGTCCCACAAAGCTGTGGCTGCTCCACCTGCCTGCCTGCCTCTTCCCCTCCACCAGCTGCCTCCTAGTGGGGAGGCTGAGCCTATGGCCTCCCTCCCTGTGTCGGTACCTGGAGCAGCCTTCCTGCAGGACCCCAAGCAACTCCTGTCACCCCTGCAGCCCTTAGGGACTGCAGGTGTTAGCTTCAGGCAGGTGCTGGGGATACTCACACAGAGAGCCAGGTAGGTCCTCCTCAGGGGCCAGGGAGGACAGGGCTGTGCCTGGCCGAGGTGGCTGCTGGCAGCAAGAGCTATGGGTCCTGGTGGCCACCTGGCCACATAGCTGATGGTGTCGTAAGGGGTGGAGAAGGAAAGCAGCTGACTTTCAATGCAAGGTACGGCCCAAAGCCCCAGGGCCATATTTGGGGATGGAAGGGACGGCAGTCTGGTCCACCTGCTGCCTCCGTGGCTCAAGTGTCTTTTCCTTCTGGTTGCCCTGAGCACCTGCTCTGTACACGACCAGAATCCAGCACAGACGATGCAGGTGCAGGGCTGCCCCTTGGGGCCAGTGGCCCTGGCTGTGATCACAGGCACCATGTGACCTGTCCACCTAGGGTCTGTGCCCTAGCTCTGGCCATATAATGGTCAGGGTCTCCTCGGTATGAGGCCTAGCAAGGTAAGAGTGAGAGACCAGAAGCCACGGCTTGCCAACTTTCTGGCGTGCTGCCCAGGCATTGCACCCCAGGCTGACTTCTGCTGGTGGATATGCCCTAGCCAGTGACCCTGCCAAAGGCTGTGGACCTCAGTGGGCTTCACCTCGGAGCCCAGGAAAGACCCACTTGTCCTCCACCAGGTCATACACACACAGTGACCAGCAACCCTCAGCACCCGGGCCCAAGCTCCCTGTGTCCAGGGCACTCGCACCCAGGGTGGACCAGGAGTCCCAGGTCCACGTCCCTCCTGAGGTTCAGAAAACGAGCTTGAGGGGCTGGGCGAGGAGCCGCCATCCCCGAACGCTGGCCCTGGGGGTGGCAGGTGGGCACAGCTTCCCTGGCACACACGGAGACCATGCCTGCGGGCTGCTGTGGGGGTACGGCGTCCGTGGGGCAGACCCCCCAGCCCCTGCTCTAAGTTTCTTAGCTACGGCTTTTTTAGCGAACATCCTCTGGAATAATTCATTCCTGGTTTCTGGTCTCCACTCCCGCCTAGGAGAGCTGCCCCGGGCTGGCCCAGGTTCAAGGGCACTTTAAATACAAGTGTGGCAAGCAGGGGCCAGGGGCACCGGCACAGCATTCCAGCGGTCACGGCCACGGCCCTCGTTAGGAGCAGGAAATCGGATCAGACCGTGCAGGAACAGGCCAATTGAAACCAGGGTCTGAGGGCTGTACAGAGGGGTCAGGGTGGCTGGTGCACGTGGAGGGAATGAACCTCCTTCCTGCTCTGGCCACTCCCTCGTCCCAGGAAAGGTGGTGAGACACCGGCCCAGGGGATCTGTCTGGAGCACAGGTGGAGAGGGTGCCTTGGCACCCCCAGTCACCACGCCGGCCCTGCCTGCGTCACGTCATCTCCGGGCTTCTCCTGTGTGACTCCAGGAAGTGACCTCTGCCCCCGGGGCCTGTCTCCGGTGTGTGGAGCAGGGCTTGGGGCGAGGGCAACTGACAGAGCCCCATGCTCTTGCTTAGCCTGGGGTGGGTCTCAGTTCACCTGGTTCTGACAACCAAGGCTGAGCCACTGCCCAGTGGCCACCCTGTCCTGTGTGTGAGCTCTACGGCTCTCTTGCCAGAGGGACCTCAGACCCGGGGTGAGGGGTTCATTCCTCCTCAAACGCAGGAGGAAGGGCCTGGGTCCAGGTGGTGCCACAGAGCCCTCAGCCCCTCCCGATTGGAAGGATGGTTCGTGTGAGAATGCACACGTGTGCACACACACGCACACCCATGCACAGCCCTCTCCCTACCCCTGTGAAAACAGGGATTCCTGAAAGGACTCTTCAGACTTGCTCAGAGAGCAGGAAACTAAGACTCTTCCAGAGGAAACTGGAAGTCCCAGGGGCCCTGAGGGCAGCTTACACTGCTGTCCCCGCCTGGCCCTGAGAGAGAGCAATAGTCCTTCTCAGGCCATGCTGTCATGGGGCAGATCTGGACCAGAGGAGGCCAGATAAGGAGCCCTCCCCAGCCTGATGGCATCTGCCCCCAGGTCGTGGGCCAGGCCTCTGCCAAGAGCTGAGCCTTCCACCAGAGCATGGGGAGGTGCCGCCTCTGCCACAGGGCCCATGATCCTGGAGGAGACAAGGAAGGCAATCGGGAACCCTGGAGCCAACCTGACCTCAGCCTGGGGCGCTGCAGACCCAGGCCCGCACGCACAGGGCTTTGTTGGCTCGCTGGGCTTGTGAGCACACGTGTGCCCCTGTTAGCAGACCCGGGGACTTGAGGGCCTGGTCACTGAAGGCTCCCAAGATAGCAGAGGCCCCTTCCAACCTCCTGAGACATGTGACAGGGGCCAGGGTGTGGGATCCCAGGCGAGGGATAGCTTGGCCTCCAGCCAGGCAGGGAGGGGACCGCTGCAGTCCAGGGGCAGCCCAGGTGGGTCAGGGTCCTCAAGCCGTCATGGTCCACCTCCCCCTGCCTTGTGCCGCCTGCAAGCGGAGGGCCTTTGTGGTCAAACTCTGCTGACCTGTGACTTCTGGCTGGACTGGGGACTGGCGTGGACGCCCCCGCTGGAGACCCTGGCTGTTGGCTGCAGGAGCGGCCCACCTGCACCACCTCTTCCTGCTGTGATGGGGCTTCTTCACGGGTCCTGGTGGAGGAGAGGTGTCACCTGCCTCACAGCTGTGCTGCAGTGAGGTGACCCAGCCTGGCCCAGGGGTGGCTTTTTGTGCGGCCAGGCGGGTGACCCACCCACAGGCACAGCCCTCTGGGGTCCAGTTAATTACCTCTCTCCAGACCCAGCGTGAAAAGTCATTTCCCTGAAAGGCTGTGGAGGGACCCTCAGGGTCCCGGCCTCCCCTGCTGGGGAACAGGAGGCTGTGTTCTCGGCATAGCGTCTGCGGACTTGGAACTTGGCCCCGGGCTGGGGGCACTCTAGGGTCCCCTCCCTGTGGCTGGTGTCCAGGAGGAGTGGGGGCACTGCTTCCCGTTTCCCCCCACTCGGGCTGGGGTTGACTGGGCTGGGCCAGCACACTGGCGAGAGGGTTCTTGACGGCTGTCCGCAGGCCGATAGGAAACGGGGGGCTGAGCAGGGCGTGGGAGCAGGGCTGGGGGTGCCACGTTTCTGCACAGTGACATTTTTGTGACAGATCCTTTTTCTTCACGTAAGTCAGGGAGTTCAATGTTTGGCCCACCCTCTGCCCCGAAGGATGAGACGCAGCGGCTGGCGCCACCCAGCTGTAGAACAAATGGGGTGTGGAGAAGGCAGTGGGGCCAGCCTTGAATCTTTGCAGCCCTACCCAGGCCCTTCCCTGCCCAGAGGCCATTTCTGGAGAAGGCAGAGGGCAGGGGTCCCCACTCCCCCTGGCTGGGCAGCTTTGCACCTATGCAGAGAATCTGAGTCCCCCAGGTGGTGGATCTGACTGGTCCGTTCCAAGGGCTGAGACTCAGGGATGGGCCAGGTGCTGGGCCTCGTTGCTCAGGGGCAGGTGAAGGTGACCAATGTGCCCACCATGGGTTCTGGTTCTGCAGGATGCCCTGGGGCTTCTGTGGGGAAGGGTAGGAAGGGACGGGGGACCCCAGCTACAGGGCTGTTGTCAGTTTGCAGCTTGAAATCCAAATAATTAAGGGGCCAGAGCAAATCCATAGGGTGCCTCTGCTCTGGGCCCCGTAATGTGTTGTCCCACAAATACCACGTGCCCCTCAGGGACCCGTCTACTGCACCACCCCGTCCCCTGTTCAGCAGCTGCTGCTCCTCAGGATTGGAAGCTTCCAGGGATGCAGCTGGCTCACTCCAGCCTGGTTAGGGTTGCTACGCCATGATCTAACTGCCAGGAGGTGGGGGCGCATGGAGAAAGCCCAGGGGTGTCTCTCCACGTGCATTGGCACCCACACTGCCCGGGGCTCAGACTGGAGACTTCAGGGGGGCTGTTCTTAAAATGGGGGAGTGTCACACACAAAATGACCATTTCAAGTACACACCTGGTCATCTACTCAAGGAGCCCCAAAGGGCATGCCACCAGCCTTCAAAACTCCCCCTGACCAGAGGAGCCCAGGAGGTCCTGCCCACCCTGGCCCGCAGGCCTCGGTGAGGAAAGGCAGAGAGACTGTAGGGGTGGAGGGCTCTGGAGCAGGGGGCCTCAGGAAGTGACCCCAACAGGCGGAGCCCAAGCCCTGGGCAGCCAGGAGAGCAGAGTCCCACCCAGGAGGAGGGCGGCCGCAGGGGAGAGCCCGTTGGAGGCTTACTTCCCACTCGGCACAGAGCCCCTGCTGTGCTCAGATCAGAACAGGATATCATGAACTTGTCAGCACGTCAGAACCTAGTGTTGGGGCGACAGAGTGGGTGTTTTCTCCTCTTTTCTTTCTGTCGCACAGGAAAATGCTACAATTAGTGCCCAGCTCTGAAGCAGGGCCGGGGAGGACTTGCCCTCCAGATGCCGCTGGCCACAGGGCTGGTCGGGGCCCTCCCACCTGTGGGGTCAGCTGGCCTGGGCAGGAAGGGGCCACCTTCTAGCATGGCCTGGGGACAACAGGGGATCAGTGCCAGGGACTACCGAGACAGTGGCTCTGGGGGTGGCGGGAGGGGACATCATTGTGCTTTAAAGCAGCTTCTCTGTACTCGGCATTCTGTCCGCTGCTCTGTGCAGGCTGGACTCAGGGAGGACCAGCCCTGACTGAGACAAGCACAGGAGGGGTGGCAGAGCACATAGGTGCCAGGCACCCAGCAGGACGGCCTTGCCTGGGAGACCCTAGCAGCTCGAGCTGCAGCCCACGAGGCCTGTGGCTTTGGCCAGGACGGGGAAGTGTGGGACAAAGGGCAGCATGAGAAATGAACAGGCTTCCGAATGCAGAGAAACAGATGTGAGCCTGCGCCCGCGGTGGGCAGACAGGGAGCTGACGCGGGGTCCCAGGCAGGGCCAAGTGCAGCCTCGCAGCCCCAGAGGCCGGTGGCCCTGCTGGCTCTGTGCTTGCTGCCTGGTTCTGTTCTGTGTCCTTCCCGGAGGGCCTCACTGTAGCCAGCACCCCTTCCGAGGGGGCTGAGACCCCTGGAATGTGTGGCCAGGGTGGGACGTGGAGGGGAGGAGGGACTGCAGCCACGTCAATAACCTCAGTGATGTAGTGAGTGAAACATCATGAAAAATGAAAGCAAATCCTGCTCTAATCTCCTTGAACAAAGGCTTTTCAGTTGGACCGGAGCGCCGGGTGCGGGCGGTGGGTATCGCCAGATCTTTTATATTAAATGTGCACCGGGCGGAGTATGGATCTTATTAGGGACCACGCTGCCCGAGAGTCCCTTTCCTGCTCACAGTGTCTGGGAGGTCAGGCGGGAGAGGCCCAAATCCCTGCTGCAGCCCAGCCACAGCAGCCCGAGCTTGGCATGGCCAGGACCGCCTGCCAGAAGCCTCCTCCTGCCCACCTGCCAGTCCCCTCCCAGCCTCTCCATCCACTGAACCCAAGGGATCCTGGCCGAGCACCCCTGTGCAGACAGCCCCCTTTCCTAATGCTGTAGCAGCATGTCCTCCAGGCAGTGGCCGGGACTCCTGGCCTCAGGGAGCCGGAAGCCATCCACCCCGGAAGAGACAGGCCTCGCAGGTGTTCTCACAGGGTGGCCATCTGGCCAGAGGGCTGGCTGTCCTGTGTCTTTAAGTTTGTCACGCCTGACATTTTTAAGGACTCAGTCTGAGGCCGTGGGCCGCTCCTGTGAGGGGGTTTGGGGTTTGGGCAGAATAAACAAAGCTCAAGGCTCTGAGGGGAAGAGAGGATCATTACAGGAGCGGAAAAAAGGAACCTGCTGAGCTGACAGGCATCAGGCCCTGCCCTTCCCTAGGCTCAGCCCCCACGCCAACGTGGACCAGCAAAGGAAATCGAATTTTGGGTTTCCCTTACTGGCCAGAATTTTTAATTTAATAAGGGGTGGAGAGACGCTGTTGTATTTTATTTTATTTCTACTTTGAACAGGTTGAATCTTCCCGTAGGGCCCTAGGAAGGCGGCTGCCTGGGAATGGAAACCAGCCCCGGCCTTGCAAATTTGAACCAGGACTTGGAGAGGGAGTCGGGCATGTCTGAGAAAGAGGGGTGCAGGCAGACAGCCCCTCGCAGGGAGCGCCGGGCCTGGTGCTCCAGGCAGCGGGCAAAAAGCGCCCGGTGGGTGGGAAGTAGACGCCCCTTGCGTCACCACGGACCCTCTCCATTACACAGTGGCCTCTGCTCCTGGTGTGAGGCGCCCCGCAGCTGCGCCCCATGCCGCGGCAGAGGGTCCCTGAGTCTCTGGAGCGCCCCTTCTCTGCCACCCAGACCCGGCGTCTCTTGACTCAGGCCTGACCTTGGGCCTGGGCTCTGTGGCCCTCACACAGGGCACTACCAGGTTCCTGGGAATGTGAGTCCCTGCAGAGGACAGGCCCCAGGGAAGCTGGCCTGATGGTGGTAGGAGGCCGTCCTCCGTGGAGCGCCGAAGCAACGCACCTCTGGGCAGCTGCCTCACTCAACGCCCCAGGAGAGAGCCGTGTCCAGTGGGATGTGAGACCAAGAGAAAATGCTTTCCCCAGATACAGGTGGGGAGTGACTGCCCGCCACCAGGCCTTCCTGGGGCCACTCTGAATAGACAGCCCACTTAGTCCCTGCAGTGCAGAGCATGGAAGCTCACTCCAGGTGTGGGGACCCAGGTTCTCAGGTGAGGCCAGAGCTGGTGGGGGCAACCTCTCCCCTCTCTGGGGACCCTGGAGGCCAGGGAGGTGAGACTGGAAGGTGGAACCACCTGCCCCTGCTCCCATTCACCACTCAGATGGCCCTGGGGGGCAATGACAGGCTGAGGGCCTCGCCCAGTGGCCAGGACTGTGGGTACGAGGCCCAACTCTGAGGATATGAGCTGCCCACACAGGATCATCAGCCTGTCCTCGTCCTGTGAAGAGCGTGTCTCTGGTCCTGGTGTGGGCTGTCTGGCCACTGAGGAGGCTTGTCTGGAGGTGCCCGGTGCCCCTGGTCCCATGTGGCAGGGCCTCAGGGGCCCTCCCTTTCCAGGCTGTTTTGGTCTCGAGGATGGGGGACTCTGCCAGTCTTAAATATGCCCCGTGTCCTCTGAGAACTGCCCAAATATGGGGGCTCAGGAGGCAAGAGCCAGCCTCGGCCAGCACAGGACTGGGGCAGGGGCGGGAGGAGGCGTGGACGCCTGGTCAGGCTGGGCAGGGCCCTGTGAGCCTGGCCCACCATCCAGCACCCAGCAGTGGGCAGGGCAGCAGCTGCCCACCACGTTCCAGGCTGGTCACTCAGGCCTCTTCAGCTCTCCTGCTGGACCCAGGAGGAGAAGGTGGAGCTGGCTAGGGTCAGCCTGGTAGCAGAGCTGGATGGGGGACCCTCCCAACCTGGGGGTTCCAGCACAGTGGGAGACCTCACTGCCCTTGAGGCAGAGGCGAGGGCTCATGGAGGGACATGCCCAACTCAAGGCCAGGAAATGTCCTTGACCCCAGTCTCCTTCCTTCTCCGACAGACAGGCCCTGCGGGGACTCAGGCCTGGGGAAGAGCCCCGGATCTTGGGGATGGCTGGAGGAGGCCGCAGTGGTCTGGCTGCAGGGTGGCCCAGGGGCGGCTGCCAGTGCTGGTCCTGCGGGCACCACCTCTCCTTGGTGCTCTCTGGCTCTTTCTGTCTCTGGAGAAACCCGCTCAGTCGGCCCAAACTAACTTATGCCGAGTTTCTCTTTGCCTGGTGCTCTGACATTTCTGCCTCGCCATGGTTGGCCTGCGCCAAGGGCGACGCGGCCCCAGGATGAGAGTGTCCGGCAGCTGTGTCTGCTTGAGAAGGCCTGGCCCTCCTCATATCCTCCAGCCAAGCCCAGCGTCCTGCCACGCAGCCCTGCGCCTGGCAGAGTTGGCTGGGCCTGGTGGGAGGGAGGACGGTGCCAGGATGGGGTGCCCTCCTGTGGTCCCCAGGCACGGCCTTCCCCATGTGACAGTAGTGCAGGCAACTGCTCAGCCCCTCTTGCCTCCTCCGAGCCCCCTTCCCCAAGTTACCCGCTGTCATTGACAGGTCGCCTGGGGAAACTGAGGTGCAGATGCATGACAGCTCGCTCCGGGCTGCTCAGCTGCTGCCCTGGGTCTCGGACGGGCTGAGCAGCTGTGTGCCGGGCCAGATGCAAGCTCTGGAAATGCAGGCGACTGGGTGCTGCTGCTCTGGCTGCTGTCTGCCCAGGTTCTGCAGGAGCCCTGAGTTCAGGAAGCGGTTGTTGGGTCCTTCGCCCCGGCTCCGCCACTTTTCTAAGGGAAGAAAGAAAGGGCCCTTTTCCTCAGAGCTTGGCCACTTGCTGTCCGTCATGGCAGGCTGGGGCATTTGTAACGTGCTTGGTCCGCTGGAGGGGCACTGACCCCACTGCGCCTGGCCCCTCGGAGCAGAGCGCAGCGCAGGCGAGGCGCAGGGCCAAGGGGAGCGGTGTCCCCGCGCTGCCCCGATTCATTAAGGGCTCGGCTCCTTTGTGGGCCCCGAGCTCAGGCCCATTGCTGTCAGGCAGGCTGTTACAGGCATAATGACAGGGGCATTGGAGGCCCGGGAGCAATTAACAGGCTGCTTAATTAGCACGAGGAATGAGAGTGTGAGCCCCGATCTTCCCGTGAAGCCGGGCGGAGCGCGGGCAGTTATCTGATTATGCATTGATCGCCGGGCTAACCTCGTCCTTAGGTAATCGTCTCCGTCTTGCAATCTGTGAATATACAACTGTTTAAATATTCCAAACTGAACTGTCTCAATAAATAAGGGGAGAAAGGGGCCATTGTGGGCCCGGGCGCCGCTGGCCTCCCTTCCCGGCCCAGCTCCTCTGGCTTGCGGAGGCGGCGACAGTCCCTGCAGCCCTCGCTGCTGCCCTGTTTGTCCAGCCAGCTGCACCTGGGAAAACGTCTGCAGGCCGTGGCACCCTTGCTGGCCCTCGCCTTGCCTGGCAGCTCCATCGCTCCTGTGTTCTGGAGGCAGGCAGGACAGACCCAGTACACAGATGGACATGGTGAGGCCTGAGAGGCTGTTGGCAGCCACACAGCCAGTGCCAGCCTCTGGGTCCAGGCGGCAGGGCCGCAAGGGGCCTCGAGGGGCCGTGAGCAGTGTTCATGGCTCCTTCAGAAACAGGCTGGTGCAGCACCTGCTGGACTTTCTGAAAAGCCCCACACTGTGGAGCAGATGCTGTGGCCCAGATGATGGGCTGACAGGGAGAGGCAGAGCTGGGCTCCGGTAGCGGGAGGAGCACACGCACGGGCACAGGGCAGGTGATGCAGGCAGAGTTCCAAAGGGCCTGGGTTCCAGGTGGTGGGTGCACAGGGCGAGGTGGTGTGTGGGCCCTGATGTCAGGGCCAGCACTCGCTGCCCTGCACGCTCTGCAGGGTCAGATCTGGCTTCCTCAGGCTCAGCCAGGAGGCCCTGGGCAGGCCTGTCAGTCCCTTATGCCCAGGAGCCAGGCAGGACTGCCACTCAGGCCTGGCCATGTTTGCTGGGTCCTCCCTCCCACCAGGCTTGGCCCAGCCTGGGTGGTGCTAGAGGCTGGTGGTGGGAACATGCTTTAGATGCTAGTTTTAAAACGAAAAGGGAAAGGCCCAAGTTAAAAGAGAGAGAGAGAGAGTGACCCAGACAGTCTCTTGTTTTGCAAAACTCAAAATAGATTTCAGCACTGGGCTTTTTAGAGACAGATCTTTGCACTCTTCTGTGGTCCTCGCTTGACCTATCCCAGTTCCTGGCAGGGGACCCTGTTGTGATTTGGCATGCAGTTGCTTTGATGCATGGCGAGTGTGCACGCTGCGCCAGAAGCTGATGTGCGTTGGTGCCGTGAACTTTGCCTGTCTTGTTTGCTACTTCTGATATCATCTTACTCAGACGACGCCCTCCCGAGATAGGCCCCCACCCTTCTACTCTGTGGGTGCAACCAATGTGGTTCGTTTTGGCGCTTGCACGATCCCTGCGTCTGGGGAGAAAGGAAACGGGCTACCCGCGGCCCAGTCCCGGCTTCCCTGGGCACTTGGGGAATCTTTATCGAGCTCGAATGATTAGACCTGGTTTCTGGTTTCATTTTGGAAGACCCGCTGCTGAGCAGATTCCTTCGGCCTGTAAAACGATCCAGATGCTCTGGGCTGCCGGGCTCCCTCGGTGCTGGGACAGTAGGCCGGGGGTCGGCAGACGGCCCTTGGCCATGCCACTGCGGGGCAGAGGTCACGCCTGCGTCTTGAGTTTGCCTATGTGTGTGGAGGTTGAAGGGTCTCTGTGGAGGCAAGTGCAGAGGAACGGGGGAGGGGCCTACCACAAGCTCAGTGCAGGGACCCCAGGGTCTGGCTGCCTAGAGCGGAAAGCAGGGTAGTATAGCTGTAGGGGCAGCGCCATTTGGGAGGAGTGCCCAGGTCAGCCCCGGATATGGAGAGGCACCTGGTGTCTGGTGACACTCCTGAGCCTCCTCCCAAGTGGCCAATTCCTGAGCAAGGGGCCAACGCGTTTCCCTCCACTTCAAGGTGCTTGAAGGAAAGTTTGTCCCCAGACGGCCTCACCGCTGGAGTGTCACCTCCCTGTTCCATCGAGAGACCCCTTGCCAGTGTTTTGTCGGTCCGAATACATGCTCTGCTTCGCTCTGCACAGGTCATCTTCTGTGAAAGGGAAGCAGAGCAGGAAGTCTGAGGAGGACCCTTCTGGCAAGGAGGACGTGCTGCTGCTTCAGCCCTGGGGGCCTGGTTCTAGGAGACTGGGGACTCAGGAAGTCTGTTCTGGTTTTCTATTTTGCCCGTGCAGCGTGGGTCGGAAATGTTGGGGGTTGCTCCTGGACCCCTTTTGTTTTTTGGATGTGATGTGCCACTCACACCCTCAGAAGCTGAAATCCAGAGTTTCAGGTCCCCAGCACTGCAGGTGGCCCTGGTGTAGTGACTTCTCTCCCAGTGGGCCTTGCACAGGGCCAGGGCTGTGGGGTTGCCTGCATGTGGAGAGCTGGTCGTGAGAGGGAGGGTGCTGGCCGTCCTGAAGCTGCACAGGTCAGCTGTGTAGAGGGTCTGGCTGGTGTGGGGGCAACGTGTGGTGTGCACAGGCGTGCCCACCCGCTCAGGGAAACCCCTGTGGCACAGAAGACACCCCCAGACCCAGGGGCCTTGCTTACAAGCTGAGCCCCGGCCTCCTCCAGGGCCTCCATCTGATGTGATGGGGACACCAGAGTCTAACCCCGAGCTTGGATCTCTGGGCTGACCGAAGCCACCAAGGTGGCAGATGTGATCAGGGAGGAAGGCCCTTACGGCCATGCAGGCCTCCCATGAGGCTTGGTCCTCTGGGCCAAGCATCCAGAGGAGAGGGAAGCACCTGCTGTGGCCCACAGCTTCCCCAGGATCATCTGAGATAAGAGCTCAGGTACCTGCAGGTCCTGGCTGTGTGCCCATCACCAGGTGTCTTCGGGGGTCCCAGGATCTTAGGGTGGGTGCTCCTGAGGCTGCTGTTCTCGGTGAGATGCCAGCAGATCCCTCTGTTTCTGTCCTGCATCTGCCCTGGTTCTGGGGTCTAGGCGTGAGCAGGGCGTCCCTGGCAGGGGATGACGTGGCATGTGGGCCTTGGGGTCTCAACCTCCAGGAGGCCTGGCTGGCTGGGGTCCCAAGAAGGAAGGGGGACTCTGGAGCCGGTGGCAGCTGGGCCTCTCCACAGAGGCCACAAAGGGCCAGTCTGGACCCGCCATTGTGCCCCACATCCCAGGGTGCCCTGTATAAGTTGCACACAAGCCCCAACCCCACAGTGACAGGCGAGCCGGGAGGGGTGGCTCCCGGCCTGCGTGGCCAGGTTCTTCCTGCCGGCGGCTCCCTCTGGCCCCTGAAGCTGCCTTCCTCTGGCCTCCTTGGAGCCGTTCACCCGTTTGCTTCTGGGGCGGCTGAATTTCCTCTGGCCCCTTTATCTCAGGGCTAGGGCCCTCTCCTTTTCCCGGGGGACTGTGTTGTGATGCGGGGGCCTTTCCTGCACTGGGTGGAGGGAGGGCCCAGGTGGTGCTTCTGGACCTGGGCTGGGGAGCGAGTGCTCTGGGGGTCCCGGCCCCTCTCCTTCCAGGACGCCACCCTGTGTGACTGCCTGGGTCGGGACTCGGCTGCCCCCGCGGGTTTCCGTCACTTATTTCTGTTTATCATCCTGTGCTCCGCGGCAGGTCTCTGAATTCGGGGGGAAGGCCAGGGCCCTTCTCTCTCTGAAACGTTCCTCCTTGTTGTCTGGTTTCATTTTTTTCCCCTTCGAGAAAAACTTGGAAGTCTTTTCTTTTTAGTTCCAGGGGAGAAGATGTTCGTGGCTGATGGTTTTGGATTTCTAGGTTACAACTGGGGACGGGGGACACTGTCGTTTTAATTCTTCCTTGAAGGAATGTGATCTTTCTCTCCAGTTAGTCAAGACTTTTTTTTAAAAAAAAAAACCAGTTTTCACTGAAATTTTGTACTTCTATTCATAGAGATTCAACACATTTCTCAGTGAGTTCTACCTTAAAGGATTTCTTTTTAAGCAGGAAAGGAAAAGAGAGAAATGTTTAAGTGGAAATGATTGAAACTCTTACGTCCCTCTCCCTGAATGCCTGCAATATAGGGAAAACATTTTAACGTGACAATTCTAGAGACAATAAGCAAATATGCCCAGGCCTCTGGAAAGGTGAGGGCTCCTGGCTTGTCCCGCGCTGGCTCCCGCGTGTCAAGACAAGTCCTCTCGCCAGGCCTGGGACGGTGGGCTCTGCTGGGCTGCGCTCTCAAGTCCACAGCCCCACCGGGCGGCTGCTGCCCGCGCCTGGGCCTGAGCTCTCTGGAGCTGCCTGCTCCTCCTGCAGGCAAGGCCCCTGCGCTCCGCCCTGCCTTCCTCCTCTCCCTCCCGGCCTATGTCCTAGATAAGCTGTTAAATTAGCCCCATAATACTTAAAATGCAAGTCCGTTTAATATGTAAACAATGACAATTTTTTTCAAAGGGTTTAGGATTTAAATTAGTTTTTTAAAAACCCAATTACTGCCATTTAATTCGGAGGAGAGAGTTCTTTATGTGCTAATTATATAGTTGGGAAGTGGGCAATCAAGGGCACAATGGGGCATTAAGGGCACTTTTTAAAGGTCTAAACTTATTTATCTGAGTTTGGTGTTTGGAGGGTGAGTTCTGGTCTCTGCAGCCAGGATGGCAGGGCGGGGAGGGCGGGTCCTGAACCCAGGCGAGAGGCTGCACGGCTGAGAAGGAAATGTGGTTCTTATAGGGTCTTATTATTTTTATGGTGTCTGGGCAGAGGAGAGGAGGCTGCAGGGTGGAGGAACACTGGGACTCGGGCCTTGCCAGAGCAGTGCTTTAGGCCCCTAAGGGGCTCACCACATGGAACCCTCCAGAGCCTTCTGGAACCTTCTGGGACTTTAGAGAAGCTTGAAGGGGGAGCACAGTTGTTACGCTAAGTGGTTGAACTGCAGGAAATGGTCTCACCCCAGGTAGCTCACCATTCCAAACTCTGGAGGCTGGATGGACTTGTGGGGTAGGGTTCTTCAAACTGCTTACAAGCTCCCTCCTCCTTTGCTCCTCCCTCCCCTCATACATTTCCTCAACAGATCTGGAGCCCACATGAGGCCTGGAAGGTTCTAGAGCCACGCTGACTACACTGTTGCCTGGAGAAGTCAATTCCTCTAGTTCTCGAGAGAGTGGACAATTTGTTTGAACCAAAGCGACCCTTGTTTGGTCCAGACTGCTTTGAGTCCGTCTGGTTGGAGTTGGGATTGGAGTCCCGGGCTTTGCCAGGGCTGCCCAGCTAGGCCTACTCCCAGACCCGGACGCCAGGCCCCTGTGGTCAGCGCCTGTGCTTCTTCCCCGGACGTGGAAAACAGGCCTGCGTGGACACCACACTGTGTCTGACTCTGGGGTGCAAATGCTTGCAGGCGACACCCATGGGGTTTTTGTTGGACGGGTTCCTGTGGCAGGGAATACTGTGTGGGGTTGGTGTTGGACGGGTTCCTGGGGCAGGTACACAGCGTGCTGGCTGGCAAGTGGGCCTGTGTCTGACGGGGGACAGTCACTGCTGGTGACTTGGGTAGATGAAGTGGCCCTGGGTCCCAGACGTCATGTGGTACATGTGGTACATATGCCAGGGGCTCCATGGAAGACTGACCGAGGCCCATGTGGTGCCCACTCAAGAGGTTTTCAGCTGCGTCTTGCAGTGGGCAGAGCAATGTGGCTTGGTCTCTTGCAGACACTGTCCCCAAGCACCTGGTTGTCAAACCAGACCTTCCCTGTCTCCACGGTGGTTCTTGAGTGGCAGGGTTGTCTGCAGCGTCTCTGTGGTCATCGGGGCAGGACTCTCCAGAACCGGTCCCCCAGGCACCTGTCCACCAGCAACAGAAGTGAGTCTCAGTGGCCTTCCCACCCTCACAAGGCCCACTGCAGGCCCTGGGCAGTGCGTGGGAGTGTGTCTCATTTCTTCAAAACACCCGTGGGGAGTACTCCAGCCCCAGGTCACTCAGCCTAGGGCTAGCAAAGCCAGCCAGACACTGTGTCCCCGGGGCAGAGGGAGAAGCCCCCTGGAGGAGGAGGCGATGCTGCCCGCTGGGGTCGAGGGTGTCGGGCCGCGCTCCCGTGGGGGAATTTGCGGTTATTTAGCACCAGCCGATCGCTGCCTCCTTCCCTGTGTGCAGGCCGGCCCCCAAGCTCCCTGCGGGAGGAGGGGGTGGGCCCAACTGCGGGGGAGGCCGGAGGGCCAGTGTTCCCTAGGGAGCCAGAGCCCAGGGTCCCCAGGATCAAGGTGTCCCTCCCAGCCCTGTGGGGTGGACGCTGAGTGAGGAAGGCAGCCTCTGTCAGAAGATCCTGGAGGGCAGGAATCCTGCAGACTGGACCTCAGCTGGGGAAGCCTGGGAATCAGAAAGGGGCCTGGAATGTGGCACTCGTCTTGACTTCTGAAGGGCGGAATTGGCCAGCGGCAGAGGTGCTGGCCCATCAGAGCGTGCTGGTGGCGGCATGGAGTGAGCCTGGCCGGGGCCTGGAGGAGGGCTGGGCTGGGAAGGGTCCTGCGACGGCCCCTCCTCTCCACGCCTCCCAGGGCGGCAGCAGGCTCCCTGGGCACTGGGGAAGTCAGGTCCACTCTGAGGTCAACTGCTGCAAAGGCGTGTGGGGGCCTGCCGGACCCGCCTCCCTGGGTGGAGAAGCAGAAGCAAGACGAGTGGAGAGGCCGGGGAGTCCAGGCCCGCCTTGGAAACCTTGACCTGAGTGGTCCTGCCCCTCAGCACCAGCACCTAGAGTGTTCGAAGAAGCCGAGATTAGGCTTTAAAGCGATTAGACAACTTACTTTTCTTTTTCAAGACATTAGCTGGTCAAAAATGACAAAAATGTCCTTAAGCCCAGACTAGGCAGAGGCAGGAACAGGCGGCCTTTTGTTTGACCAAGGGGCCTGACCACCAGAGCCTGTGTGGGGCACCCAGGAACCCACCTCCCCACGAGCCAGCAGAGGGAATCGCCAGGAATTAGCTGGGGATTAGCCGGCCGAGCTGCCGGTGTGGCTGGGGAGCCACTGGCCACCCACAGGTCGGGCCTGGGAGGCTGGGACCTGTGTGCCGGCTGCCCCTGGCCAGGGCTTCCTGGGGAAAGGACATCGTTCTCCTAGTGCTGGCTGCAGTATCCCTGGAAGCCTGTGAGGGGGCCCCAAGAGGCCTGGTCAGATCCCCTGGGAATGGGGCAGAGAATCCAGCCGGCCCTGGCAGGGCCTGGCTCTTGGTGTGGGAAGGGTGGGCCTCACCAGCTCTTCCTGTCTTGCAGACGCCATCTACGGCGCGACGTTTTCTCAAGGAAAGAAAACACATGAGCCCACATTTCTTATCTGAGGACAAACAATGAGATCCCGCCGTCCCGGGAGGGGCTCCCCGGCAAGTCCTAAGCACCAGGAGTCCCGCTCCCCTGCCAAGGCCAGACACGGCCCTGCCCAGCCTCACAGCTCGGTGCCCCGGGGCGGCCACGGAGCCTGCTCTCTGTGCGGGCAGGTGACACACCAGCTGTGAGCCTGGAAACCCGAGCCCAGGGACTCAGTGCACCCGGCGTGGCATTGACAATTAAAGGGTCTCCTCACCCGACTCCCAAGCATGGCATTGTGGGCCCAGCACACCCTCCTGGGGCTTAGGCATAATTACAGGGTCCGGTTACCCAGAGAAACAGGTATTCACATTGTTCAGCCCAAACCTCTACCCAGCTGGACCCTGGCGTCCACAGCCCGCCCTTCCCGTCCCTGCTGCCTCGGGGCTGCATCTCCCTTGCCCTTCCCTGCACCCCTCCCTGGTGCCCCTTCTCAGCCTCCCCCTGTCCTGGACTCAGACTGTGGGGCCTAGGGAAGGGTAGGGCCACCCTGTGGAGTGCAGGGGCTGAGCTTGGGGGGCCAGGGCATCTGCTTCGATGTCCCCAACAGCTGATGGTAGAAGGTCCAGGTGTGGGAGATTGTTTTGCTTGCATTGTCCAGAGCCACAGGACACCAGGCAGGGGGCAGGGCAGGTCCTGGGATCCGCCCCACCCGAGAGAGAACGGGGTCCTCACGGCCTAGCTATGGACCGCCTGCCCCGGGCCTTCCCACTGTGCCCAGCGCAGGGGCGATACAAGCCTGCTGATGGATTTGGGGACCCAGGGAAACTACCCTCAAGATGCAGCCCCAGCGAGGGCAGCAGGAGGCAGAGGAAGGCCTGGAGGCCACCAGCTGAGTGGTGCAGAGGTTCTCCACACTAGGAAGGCCACGAGGGAGGCTCTACAGTCCATTTGACAGGCAGGAAGTGGAGACCCAGGAGGGGGATGGAGAGGCTCGGAAGTAGCTAAGCCGGTGCTTGGACCCAGGCCTAACCACATCCAAGGCCCTGGCCGGTCACCCTTTCCCTGACTGGAGAGCAGGGGAAAAGCCAATTTGGAGGCACAACAACCCCCCAAGTCCTTGTGTCCACCGGTGCCACTGGGGTAGCTCTGGGACCTCTGAGGACATGTGACTTCCCTTGAGGAAGGGGAGTTTCTCCTATCCTTGACTCTGGCTTCCAGGTGTGGTCAGAGAAGGGGTTTATCAGGCATGTCCTGCATAGCCCCACCTCTCCGCTCTCTAGAGACCACAGCCTCCTCTCTAGCATGCCCCCCCATCCATATTTTATCTGTCCCTTACTGGGTAATTGGGGTGACCCAGGATCTGGGATGCTGGGAGCTGACCTTGCTACAGTCCCTGGCCCCTGAGGGGCCTGCAGGAATTCTGGGCTGGGGAAAGGCTGCCGTGGAAGAAGGTCTCAGCTCTGGGGAGCTTATCCTTGGGATTGGTCACCAGACACTTGGGGTGGACACGGAGGGCTGGTGGAAGGAGGCTTTACCCACTTTACAGATAAGGAAGCTGAGTCGGAGAGAGGCAGCGTGGAAGGCAGCATTCCACCCGGGCCTGGCTGTCTGCACAGTGCCTTCCTGGCCCAGGTGTCCAGGGCACCAAGGGCAGGCGAGTCCAGCAGAAGTGCCCTCAGGCAGCCCCATGCTTCCCCACCCCTGGCTGCCGCCTGGCCTGAGCAAGCATGTGAGGTGGGTCACACGGTGCAGATTAGACGCAAGCCAGGCGCGTCTGAGAGCCGGGTGGGAAGTCACCCATGCTCCTTCCCGCAAAGCCTCTTCATGTGCGTAGGAGAAATTCTAGGGACAGTGGCCAGTGCCGTCCTCAGCGTGCGCCTGTCCCTGGAGCCCAGGGCCTGCTAGCAGGGAGAGCAGGGTTCAGACTGCATGTGACCAGGTCTGAAGGCCACCTGCGAGGATTTCCTGGGGGAGGTGTGTCCGTGTGGACGGTGGAGGGTGGAGGCAGCCTCTCACAGTAAACCCCGGTTCCCTTGGCCCCTGGCAGCTGGGGACCAGGGTCCCCACCAGAGGGCTGATGAAATGCCTGGATGCTAGAATCCTGCTCTGAGTTCCTAATCGTCCTTCCCATGAGCCCAGCTCCAACTAGGGGGGCTGCAGCACTGGTCATAGGGAGGACTGGCTTGTCCAGAAGTCGACCACGCGGGCCAACCCTCCTCTTCCCCTGCCTGCTGGTTTCAGCCTCCCTGCCTGCGACCAAGTGCCCCAGGACCCCTGTGGAACCAGCCCTGCAGTGGCTGTCCCTGGGCCACATGGAAGGGACTAAAATCCATGTGCTGATCTGGCCGGGGCAGTGGGGAGCCTGCCGGGACTCGGGGTTCCCCCGAATGTCACCCCAAGCCTCCGCCCCCATCCCGTGAAGGCTTACACTTCTCACAATAAAGGATCTGTCGCTCGTGGGGAAGGGAGGGGGCCGATCCTCTTTTCACATAACTTTTTATGTCCCTTGCCATTGCTTGCTGCGGCCTGCCACCTGGTCCTCTGCATCGTGAGCGTTGGGGAGGAACATGGGAGCACACGCAGCCCATCAAGACCACTGGGTATCACTCCGTGTGAAAATGAAAGGCTGGCTCTAAGTTCCACTTCTGACATTGAAGCTTTTTGCATCTGTCTCTGAGCGAGTTGGAGCGAAACCCACCAATTAGATATAAAAGCTGGCAGGCAGGTCTTAAAGAGGCAGGTCCGGGGGACTGCCAGCTAGTGGAGGTGCGTCTGGGGCTGCCCTGGGCCAGTGCCAGCGCCGAGGACTGGGACCCCGTGCACCCCCACCCTGGTGTCACCTCTGCGTCTGCAGTGCCAGCTGGGGGTGCCTGAGCCCTCCTTCTGAAGGTTTACTCCCGGTGCCTGTGGTTGAGTCTCTGGCGGAGATGTCCTCAGCCCCTGCTTCGGGAAGCAGACTCACACTCACTTCCAGTACTGGGGGATGCTCAGGAGTGATGGGCAAAGTTCGGCTAGAAAGGGACCAGCACTGCAGTGAGTGGGAGAATATGGTCCTGGAAAGATCCGGAAAGTTCCCGAAGGCTTTCGCCGGCCCCGTGGGTGCCCAGGCCTGGGCCTGCTAGCTGTGGTGGAGTTAGGCACAAGTTGCTTCTGTCAGGAGCTGGCTGTGGTGCCCGCACACCTTCCCTGGGCCTGGGGTTGACTGGCAGATTTGAGAGCCACCCAGTTTGGATGCCGGTTTCAGGATGCGTGAGTAGGAGTGTGAGGACCTTCCTCCAGCTGCATGCTCACCTCCCCCTGGGCCGGTTTTCCCATGTGCTGCGGGCATTCAGTTTTGCCCTTTGGGATGAGATAATGAGGCTTCTGTTGGTGGCGGAGGTTTGAGTGAGGGCTTCAGAGCCCAGCCCTGAGAGATCGTTTCTCTGTGACTTTTCTGTGCAGATACAGCAAAACTCAGGTGCCCTCTTACTTTTCTGCATGGTCTCGGAGGTGTGGGGCACAGCTGGCTGTGTGGTTGGGTGGATGGACCCAGCTGGGTGGCCGTTGCTCCCTGTGGAGTGTGCCCACGCCCCAGGGCCCGGCGTGGTAGAAACAGCACACAGGAATCCTTCCAGCCTCGCGCTGGTCCGTGCCTGCCTCGCTCCCAGGAGAGCCGGGCGTTTGCATGAGGACCCGGAAGCCGCAGGGCTGGAGGCGCTCTCCATGACCCTGGGGTGTGGGGACCCATGTTTAAATAATGAATCACGTGCCCCTTTGCCCAAAGCGGGCAGTAGATTGATGTAGGCCTCTTGCATTTGTGAATGCCGATCACCCACAGGAGAGCCCCTGGATGGAGCAGCTAGCAGGGACAGGGGGCCAGCTGGGGCTCCAGACACCCAATACCCCACAGGGGCTGGGCCAGCAGTGCTGTGTTTTGGGGGCACTCAGTATTGCCAGCTCACTGCCTTTATGATGCCTTTGCAAATAACAGTGAGCTGCTGTCTGCCTGGCTGCCACGCTTCCTACCTAGGCCGAGCAATGTCCTCACCTCCGTATGCAGAATAACTTTGAGAGGTGGGGCCCGCTGGCCACCAGCACACCCACCTCTGAAGTGCGGGCCCTTGGTCCTTTTCCCCTCTGTCTCCGGTTCAGTCGATGGAGGACCGAAGTTTTCGGCCACCTCTCCTTCCTCATCCCAGCTCTCAGAGCTGTCCCCTCTTCTGCCCCAGCCTGACCTCCAGCCCTGACAGCCCACTTTCAATCACATGTGCTGGTCGAACAGGTCAGTCTCAAGTCACTGCCACCAGCCCCCCGCCGTGAATTTCCCTCCGAGAAGGACTGTGGGGCTCTGTCTCAAAGTCATCATGGAGACAGCATTTCAGAGCAGTGTGCTAGGACAGCAGAGGCCCTGGGAGCTGATTATCTCTTTTATCTCAAACCTGACGTTGGCAGCACCCGAAGCGGCCGCTCTCCTGGCGGATGCCGTCTCCGGATGGCCGCATTGGCCATATATCTTTGTTTAGGAACCTGGTTTTTATTAAATTTAATTGCTTCCTTTTCTGGCCTTAAATCAAGGGTGGCCTCAAAACAGGGACAGCATCAATTTAATTTAATTACTCTGCACTGCAGCCTCCTGAGCCGAGATGTGGCTACTGGGGTCTCACACAGGACCCCAAACTCAGGACAAGCCCAAAGGCCTGGACAGGGCTGGGGGAGAGGTATGAGCCCTCAGGGAGGGTGCAGGAGAGGGGTCTGGGCTCAGAGCCCCAATCTCTCTGACCCCCACTGGTCCCTGCCGAGGATGGGCCCTGGACCCCAGATCCCTTGCTTATTGATGTGTTTACTTTCCACTTGCCATTAAGGCCATGTTGATCCCTAATCAGGGGCAATTCATTACAGGCCATTTATCTTTTGCAGCTGTATTTTACACTCAGAGCCCAGCTCAGGACTGTAAAACACAGGGCAGCCTAGCCACTGGGCAGCTCCTGAGGCACGCCACCTCCAGCGTCCCGTAAGGCCCCCACAGCCGTGCCTGGCCTCAGCACGGCTGAGCTCAACAATGACCCCCATGGAGGAAGAGTGGGTGCATCTGTGCAGGCTACTGGCAAAGTGGTCAGCCTGAGCCTGCAGCCCAGATCGGCTCCCCTCCCAGCACAGATCCCTTTTCCCAGAGTGGCCGTCCTGCGCAAGGGCAGCCTGCAGCCGTCTCCGGCAAGTTCCACCAGACATCTCTCGGGCAGCAAGATCCATCCTGCCCGTAGGCTCCCCGGAACTCCGAGGAAAAACACTGGAAATTATTAAGATGATTTGTTAAATAATAGAAAATGTTTTTCATTTCCCAATTCCCAGCTCTTGCTAAACCATCCTCCAGCTGCCTGCTTCTCATTCCTTAATATTTAGACTTATGGGCCAATTTGAGGGCATTTTCTCTTTCTGCCGTGATTAATGCTTCTATGAGGTAATGTCATCACAAGTCACCCACCTGCCCTGTCAGCTCGGCATCAATCTCGCTGGGCTGGGCGGTAATTTATGACTGGTGCTGGCAATTTGCAAACCTAATGGGGAGGAGGGTACGGGCACCGGCTCGGAGCGCTGTCTGCGGCCTCGTCAGTCTCCCCCCCATTAGCAGAACAAATGGCGCAGAGATCAGACATCATCTCCAAGGCTCGATAAATATTTTATCAGCCATAATGGAAATTGTCAAATTGATCTAATTGTACGATACGTTATCAGTGAGATATCAAAGGCGGCCTGGCCTCTGCCCGGACCCTCTCCGGCTGCCCGGGCGGCAGGGATAGGAGAGGGAAGGAGCCGGCCACCGCTCCTGGCGTGGTGTGAATAATGCCCTGGCCACAGCGGCCCGTTAAGGGGATGATAAATTTTGTGGAAATAAATGGCTTTCTTCTGTGAGCTTTGCCAGGCTTGATTTTTGAGAGAGAGGAACAGAGAGAAATAGAGAAAGTGAGACAAACTCGGAACTTTCCAGAAACACTGGATCCATCCCGCCCTCTTAGCTGGGGGACCCGGGGGACACACAGCCCTTCAGTTGCTCACGTGGACGCAGATGCCAAGCAAAGACCCGCCTGACCTAGGCCGTCCTGTGCGGAAGCGTGTGCGCCGGCGGACGGGATTTCCTTTCAGGCCCTCAGGGTCCAGTGGCCCTCGGGCTGCGGGGGACCCGAGCGCGCGGCCGCACACACGGTGCTTCCTTAAAGCGCGGGGTCACATCGTGCAGTGCCACCCGTGGGGCACACGCCGTGGCCGAGCCGGGCGCAAACCTCCCGCTGCAGGAGCTGCCAGTGCCTCGTAAAGCTGAGCTTAGAGAAACCGAAAGCGCCGCGGCGCCCCCTCCTCCGCGGGGCTCCTGGGGTCTGGGCCTCCAGCAAGGGCGGGGGAGGCTGGGCCCCGGTCAAGCGTGTTTCACAGCCAGGCAAGACCTTTTGATTTCTAGAACAAACAGCCATGTATTAGGCCTGGAGCAGATTTGCAAAACCGAGTGAAAACATCTGGGCGCGCTAATGACGAGCGGCCCAGCTGAACGCAGGAGACCTGTCCCCGAGCTGGGGCAGGGGCTGGCTCTCCTGGCTCCGGGCAGAGAGGCCTGCACGGTGGCCTCCTGCAGCGTCTTGTGCTGCTCCAATAAAGCCTTTATCTCACTTGCAAAATCGCTTGTGTCTTGGGGTGGGTTCAGCTTAGGGAATGCGCACAGACACCCGATGCTTCTCGCTTCTCTTCCGGGCAGACACTCAGGCCATGTCTAGAGGTGAGGGGCTCCCGACCTGGAGGCTGTGGGGAATCGGGACAAGCAGCCTCCGTGGGTCTTGTGTCGCCCGCGTGAGCATGCAGCCAGAGGCGTCCGGATTCCCATGCTCCCCCGCGAGAGGATATTCGCCTGGCGTGGCCTCATCAGCGAGAAGACCCGGGAAGTTCATGGCAGCACCTGCCAGCCAAGCCGTGGTGAGCAGGGCGCCTCGGAAGGGTAAAGGGTTCCGAGCAGAGGAGACTGCTCTAGCTCCTCTGGACGCTGGACATGGTGCGTGGACAGGCTTAGCCCAGGGCACGGGACCGGACAGCTGCTAGGGCCTGAGCGGACTCTGCCTGCCGCCCCACACACTCCCCAGGGGGGTTTCCTCCGTGGGCCTTGAGGCGGGACTCAGACCCTGGGAGCAGCTCTTGGGTTGGGGTCCTCAGTGTTTCCTTGGAGGCCGGCGTTCCCACTGGGTCACACGGGGCTGGTGAGCACACTCAGAGCTTGCCCGTCCCAGGGCCTGTCATTTTAAGTACTCGGAAGGGACAGTTGTGCCAGGGTGCTGTGTGGGGTGTCCTCCTTCAGCGCCCACCAAAGCTGGGGCCTGGGCGTTTGGCTGAGGCGCTCGATTGTGCCAGTTGGCCTTCCACCTACGGGCAGTGTGGGTGGCGTGGATGTGGGTCTGGGCTCAGGGCTGAGGTGCTGCACTGCTGACCCAGCAGGGCATCAGGACCCCCAGGCGTCGGCCTCGAGGTCCTGGGTCTCCTCTGTCTTCTTAGAAAAGAAAAAACTAATAATGTGTGAAACTATGTTTTATTGTCTTTTTGACACACGAGTTCACAGAAAGAACTGGGCTGTGTCCTCACCTGTGTCCCTGGCCCAGCCTGGACTTCACCCTGGGGAGCTGAGACCTGGTCCTGTCTCACCTGTGTCCCTGGCCCAGCCTGGACTTCACCCTGGGGAGCTGAGACCTGGTCTGAGGAGGGTCTGTGTGTCTGGGCTTCTCCACGTGCGTCAGCTGGAGGAGGGGAGCCAGAGGCCCTCCGGACTCTGCTCGAGGACCAACACTGCTCCCCCGGATTCTCACCCCCCACCTGGCCCTCTCTCCGCCCCACTGCATTGCTCCTGTTTCCTCACCGGGATCCTCTGGGCTCCCTTCCATGGCTTGGCAGGCCTCTGTGTACCCTGCCCTGTGGAGGATGGTCCCTGGGCCCATGCATGGTGGGAGGGAGTCTGGGAGAACCAGCTGCAAAAGTTGGCCTCCAGTTGGCTTCCTCGAGGAAGGCCCTGGGCCTTGAGCCACTGTGGCCACCCTGCGCAGGAAGTGGGAGGGAACCAGGCCCTGGCCGTCCGTGGTATGGATGCAGGTCTGGGCCCCCACGTGAGTGCCCACTCTGCAGGGACTGCCTCTCCCCACCTGCCCCACCCCACACGGGGGGCCACAGTGTCCACAGCCTCTGCTCCTTCAGGCAGCGCTGCCTACATGGCCTGGCCCCAGGGCAGAGCCAGACTTCTCCTTCCCAGACTGTGTCAGGACAATGGACAGATGAGCGTGAGGGGAGGTGTCCACTAAGGGTGGACAGGTGGTGCGTGAACTGAGACCCACCATCACTGTGTCAGATCCTTGGCACTAGCCAGCGCCCGTGTGACCTCCCACCCTCAGAAGAGGAAACCAAGGCACGAAGGGGCTGGGGCTGGGATTTGCACTGGCCCCGGCTGCCCCCAGCAAAGGACATTTTTCGATCCACAAATGTCACAGCCCCAAGGCTGTGCCCGGGACCAGAAGGCCGAGCCTCAATGTGTCTGCGTCACCTTGGGTCCAGGCGTGCATTCTGCAGGCGGCACGGTGCAGGGAGGGCCAGCAGGGAACCCAGGACACCAGCCCTCCTGGCATCTCCTCTGATGAGCTCGGGTCAACCCCTCTGTGACATTCCTGTTACCAGCTGCACACGTACTGGGCCGCCTGCCCACCAATACTTCCTGTCTTGGAAGGAGCTACTCGGAGCCCTGCCCTTGGACCTCGGGGGCTGACCTCGCAGGACTCTCCCTACCACTCTGCGGATGATGAGCGCTCTGCAGCACAGAGCTGGGCCCACAGGCCGTGGCTGGCCCTCCCAGGCGGGTTTCCACTATGGCCCTGGGGCTGGAGCAGTGGCTTGTGGCCATGGGCCTGCCTGGGTGAAGTGGCCAGGCTGCGCTTCCTGGGTGACTCGCCAGCCTGAGCTGGGATCTGCAGGAAAGGCCCCGGGCTGTCCTGGGACTTCTCCTGCTGGAACAGTGAAATTCTGGTGAACGGAAACCTCTGACCTCTGTGGGAAGCCACATGTCCTGGGCCACTGTGGGCTTGGGAGGGGCTCCAAAGCATGCCCCTCACTGCTCCTTATCTTCCAACTTCACCCTGTGAAAAAGAGATCTTATCAGGGGGGCCGTGTGGCTGTCACCGGTCTCCAGGCCAACGGCAGCGCTGGCCAGACAGGGACTCATCCTTGCCGGCTTGGCTCTGGGCTACATAGACGGTGAGGTCATTGCTGCCCACTGAGGGCCCCTGATAACCTCATTAAGAAAGTGCAATTTATCTAGCTGGATCCCACTTAATTATCTACTTTGTCTGGGTGAGCCCTAGCTCCCGATTGCCCCAGCCTGTGGCAGTCCGTCACCTGGGGGTGGGCCACTGTCCTCCCAGTCCCCAGGCATCCCCGTGGGTGGGTGCCATAAATCAGCAAGGTGTGAGAACCACCTGGGGGGACTCTCGTGCCTCCCCCCAGCATTGAGGGCCCAGGGCCCTCTTAGGAATGCCCCACAGAGAGGGTGCGGCCTGCTTTAGAGAGGGTGGAACTGAGACACCCCCACCGTCACGCCACCTCCGGTGTCCTGGGATTTCGGGCTGCACATTCTCCCATTCCTGCCCTGTGTGTGTCCACTCCACTCCCGCTCTCCCACCCTCCTCTGGTGGACACTGGGCGTCCACTAAGCAGTGAACATTACTGACTTCATGTGGAGTCCAGGGCCTCTCCCAGGTACCTCCACATTCTCTGCAGAAGATGACCGTCTGTGAGACAATGGCCTAAGGCACTCAAGCATCCACCTGGAAGTGATCCACAGAAATGAGCTGCTCCAGCGTCGCAGGCCTGCTGCTGCCTGTGGTGGGGGAGAGCCTGTGCGTGTGCGTCGACTTCCAGCACACCTGAGTGTGCAGGGAGCTGGTTTCAGACCTGGAAGGAAAAGAAGACCTTGCATACTGGTGCCAGGGGCGTAGGTACATCTGGCTGCTTATGTCCCCGCTGTCCATTTCTCCAGCAAATTGTCCTCATGCAGAACTGGGAATTACACAGGAGAACCTGGAGCCAGATGCCGCTGGATCAAGAGCATTACTGATGGCTGCTCGCGCCCAGGGTCAGGTGACCAGGGGCTGCACCTGAGCAGCAGACTCCGAGGCTGGGCTGCCTGTGCGTGGGTGGTGGCACTGTGCCTGTTTCCACTGTCCTCTCTGCTGTCCTCTGATTGAGAAACTGGCCCTCGTTGTCCTACAGTGCCTTACAGCGTGAGGGTGAGAACCCAAACCTTGAGCTTGGGCTCATCACATGACACAGCACTGCTTCTAAGCAAGGCCAGCAGGTATCGAGAGCCGGGTCCCCTGAGTGGCAGGCTCCTCAGTCCTTACCCATGAACCCTGGGCAGGGGCAGAAGCCAGCGAGGGGCTTTTCACAGATAGGATTGAGGTTTCCCGAGCAGTGGACAGGCAGGGTGCTGGTCTGGCTCCTTCCTGGGCAACTCAGGTGCACCCAGGTCCTTGAGTCTCAGCTGGGTCGTGTTGCAGCCTGCCCTCTGGGCCTCCCCTGGCCCTGTCCTCCTGGGCGTTTAACGTGGATCCGCGTGGTCGGAGCCTGTGAGCCTGGACGCTGCCTGGGAGTGGCCTGTGGGACTCAAGGACCCGTGGAAATGTGGCGTCCGTTTCCAGGCCCATGGCGAACATGCTGTGGCTGGCACCACTGGGGGGACCGGTGCGCTAGGCGTGGCCTCTGTCGAAGAAGTGGGGAGACGGGCTTGTGGGAAGAGGTAGGGGCAGGCCAGGTGGTGTTGGAGGCCGCAGGGAGGGCCGGACGCGCCCTGGGAGTGGCCTTCCCTCCCCCACTCTTCGTGACCCTTGTGGGCGTTGGGCCTTCAGCTCTGAGGCAGCTGCCCAAGGGGTCAGGTGTGGAGCAGCTCTTGGTCATGTCATGAGGTCCTCAGGTTTCCTGTCCCTACACAGGGCCTGTGTGAAGGGTGGACGGGGCAGTCTGGGTTGGCTGCAGTGTGACAGAGTGTGGGGCAGGGTGGGCTCCCTGCCACCTGGCTGTGGGGCTGACAAGGAGCAGCCTGCAGCCTCATCTTGGCCAGAGGCTGCGCGGGAAGCTGACGGCAATGTGGGCGATGTGGCCCCTGGTCTCAGGGAAGCCCGGGTTGCCAGGGCTCCCGGAGGAGGCAGGGCTGCCTTGGGCAGTGTGGCTCTCCTTCCCTTCAGGATGCACTTCCTCGAGGTAACGCTGGCTGCTGGGCTCGCTGGTTTAAAACCCCGTCTGGTGTCCACCGAGTGATGCAGGTGGTCTGGAGGAAGCGCTGACTGATGGGAATTCCAGGCCTCTGTCCCGCTTGTAGGTGTTCTGACGAGTAGTTCCGAAGGGTTCCACGTTGGGTGCTGGGGATAGCAGGCTCTGTGAGGGCTGCCATGGCCACCAGGGACTGCCCAGAAATTCCACCCCCCGTGAGTGTCCCCAGCCTTCTTCCCTGGCTTCCAGTAGTGGCCCAGATGGCTTTGAAAGGCAGAAGGGCCGCTCAGCTAGCCCACAGGAGCAGGAGGGCCTGTGTGTGGCATCGCTGCTGGCACGATGGCTGTGAATGACCTTGGAGGCTTCAGTAGGAAGGGGTGGCCTGGGATCTGGGGCCCCGGCACCGGAACGTGTGCCCCTGCAGAGGGCACCCCGGGTTCCTGGGGCTTGGCCAGGTGGCCTACTCTAGGTGGCTTCTCTCCAGAGACTCTGAGCTTGGTTCCCAGAGGCTGCCGCCTAGGACGGCAGCAGCCGGAGGTCTGACTCTCCCGCTCTATTTTCGTCTGTGACCGTGAGTGCGGAGACTTGTCATCTGGCCGAGCGTGTCTGTTCGTGGTGGCTCATATTTGGGAATGTTCTGGCTTCTGCTGTGGGATGACGTGACCCTTGAGAGGCAGGAAGGGGCTGCCTCCCATTTCTTCAGAAGCAGACCGGTTGGGGCAGAGCCACCAGAGGAGTTGGTGGCACTGTCTCTGCACACCCAAGTGGCCTCACAGGATCTTGCTCTGTGAGTCCAGCAGGCCTGCTGTCCTTGGCACGGTCCTGGCCAGCTCTGTCTTCTGGCCAGCACATAGCAGAGCCTAGGGGACTCATCCCTCTGTGGTACAGAGGTGGTTCTGGGCCTCTGGGCAACCACTCACAGGAAGCCATGGAGACCCTCACTCCCTGCCGCTTCCCGAGATGCCAGGGTCCAGCCACGCTACCTAACTCGTAACGAAAGTCCTCTGGAAGGCCCGGGCCTTACTTGGTGTATCTCCTTAGCCAGTGGGCATCATGAGCACCAGTGGGGGGCTTGATGTTGCAGAAACAGCATGGGTTTGGGTCCAGTGGGAAAGGACTTCAGCCCCAGCTCTGCTGGCATTTGGGGGCCACTCGAGTCCTTGGCATGTGGATCCCTCCTTGCGAGGCTGGCGGGGAGTCGGGGATAGGAGGGTGGGGAGGGTGAGAGTGGCAGAGGGCTGCGTGGGGGTGGCTTATGGCGAGGAGCAGAGGAGGATGCTGCCAGTCTCACCTTGAGGTCCAGGTGCGGGATGGCCTCTCTGGGGACAGAGAAATGGGTGAGCGTCAAAGGCCAGAACCCGGGTGAAGCTGGCTAGATCCCTGGCCAGCAAGGATGGCTTCCAGTGGACTCAGTGAGCCCCCAGACAGGCTGGAGATGGAGCCAGAGCCCAGGCAGAGAACAGAGCCCGCTGAGGCACAGACAGCCCAGGGCCCACCCGGGTGGCCAGTTAGGTGCCGGGTTGCCCTGGAGCCTGGCTGAAGGTGTGTGGGCACCTGGATGACTTGGTTGGTGTGCGTGACTCACAGAGCCTCAGCTGGACTCTGGGCACCTCAGGGGGCACCCCTTTATGCCTAGTCGTTGCTGGATGCTATTTCACTAGAGAGACACTCACACATTCACTCACAGAAGTTTCCATCCACCATGGTGGATGGAGAGGGAGGGAGGTCCCAGGCTGATTCAGAAGCTCCAAGGTAGAGTGGCTTTTCTGAGATGCCACTCTTTGTTCCCCTGGGGCCTGGCACAGGTACTCCTCCCTGCCACCAGGGAAGCCGGGAACCCAGGCATTTTCTAGGCTCTGCTCCTGGGTGGACAAGGAGGCCAGAGTAGGTCGAGGCTGTGCTGGACAGGGAAATGGGTGACAAAGACCAGAAGCCAGATGGAGCTAGCCGGATCCACTGGTCAGCCAGGCAGCAAGGACAGTGCCCAGTCTCCATGCCCACATGGGATCCCCCCACATGATTCTTCCCCAGAGTAAGCACAGACACCAACAGCCTCTCTAAACCTGCAAGGACTCAGTGCTACAAAAAGACGCAAGTTGGACAAGGCTTGGATGCCACACTGGGAGAGTGGCTTAGGGAGAACCACGGAAACTTCCAGAACTTGTTTCTTTATTTGTAATGAAAACCTGGATCTGGACATGGCCCCTGGCTGTGCAAAGAGACGGGTTTAACTATCTAGCCCCTTAGCACACAGTGCCTGGACTGACAGCTCCCGCTTCAACTTCTCTCACCAGAGGGTACAACGCAGGGAAATATTCTGTTTCTAGCACGTGTGTATGCTGTCCCACCTGGACCCGGGCACAGGTCAGTGAAAAGGACGGGATCTAACTGCAGACCCCTGTCCTGGGGGCCACCATGGAACAGGCTCAGCCAGCTCGTCTGAGCAGCAAGTTATGCATTGTACCAGAGCCGTCTCACCGAAGGTGGCTTGCACTCCTCAGTCCCAGAGAAGAGACAGCCCAGCTGCGTGGGCTGTGCGTGAGCTTCACCCAGGCAACGTGCTTTCACAGGCCAGAAGTCAGGTTATCCCCCCGCTCTGCCTCTAGAGAGTCTGCTATGTGACCCACTGTGGCTTTTAAAAACCTTAGAAAAAGGAACATGGCTTGGATCCAAGATGCCCCACTCTTGGAGAGAAAGTCTGGGTTTGTGAGAGTCTCCTCTTCTCTGCTGGCTTCCCCCTCGCCCCAATGAGGAAGGCTTCATCCTCTCTGCAGGAAATCAAAGCAAGGCCAGATCCAGATTGTGCGTGGACTCTGTGTTGGAGTCCTCTCTCAAGCTGGGAGGGCCACTGTGTGGGTGAGGGAGAGGAAGGCAAGGGATTCTTGAAGATCTCTAACAGAATCTGGGACAATGTTGTGTTGGACTCTTCTAACCAAATAAGCAAGTCCTTTGAGCTGGACAGCATGTTTATCCATCCATCCATCCATCCATCCATTCATCCCTCCATCCCTCCATCACTCCATTCATGTGTCCATCCATCCATTTATCCATCTATCCACCCACCCACCCATCCATCCATTTGTCAATCCACCTATCCACTTACCCATCCATTTGTCTATCCATCCATCCATCCATCCATCCATCCATCCATCCATCCATTCATTCGTCAACCCACCATCCATCTACCCACCCATCCATTTGTCCATCTACTTGCCACCCACCCATCCGTCCATCCATCCACCCACAGAGGTGTGCCTTAGCCTGAGAGGTTCTGTCTGTGCTTGGCTTGCTGGTCCTCTGAGTCTGCCCTGTTCATTAGCTGCTCATCTTTCAGTGAAGGTAGGCTCAGGAGAGCCGTGGCCTTTCCCAGGGCACCTACTGTGCTGCCTCTAAGGCACTGAGCACATTTCTCTAAAATGCTGCACTTCCTCCTAGGATCTCGGCCTGGGCTCTTGAGCACAGTACCGTGCTGCTACCCACCTGCCTTGGACCTTGGAGGCTGAAGAACTCAGCCCAGACTGACAGCACCTCAGAGAGGGCAGGGGTCCTGTCCTCAGGGAGGAGGGCTTTACCAGAGGCTGACCCTGCCTTCCTGCCGGGCTCCCTTTGCCCCTTCCACCCTAGGACTGGAAGACAGATGGGCAATTTCCGAAGGGTCTCTATAAGGGAGGCATAAAGGGGGCTAGCCAGTGGTCCTGAGGCCAGTGACCAGCAGGCCAGTCAGCTTCCCAGGGGTGCTGGAATCTGCTTCTCTTCTTCCAAGGGGAGAGGGGCTGGTCCATCCCAGGACTTTCCCCGTGCCTGCTGTGCCTGCCTTCTCCTTCTTCCTCTCTGTGCAACTACATGTTCATGGGTGGGGGGCAGTGGAGGCTGAGGGTCATGCTGAGAGGGTTGAGGCTGGGCCGACAGTGGGCCCCTGGGTTCTGGGCTGGTCGCGTGTACATGTGCCCGTGTGTTGGTAAGCAGGCAGGTGTGCGTGTGTACACGTGTGTGTGCATGGAGGCTATGTTGGTGCTGTTCCCGTCCCACCGCCCTTGTGGGGAGCATGGTCCACACATGGCTGAAGGCATGCTTGCTGTCCAGGGGGCGGAAGCTACGTGTGCCCTTGCTGGCTCCTTTACGTGGTGGCGCCAGGCTGGACCAGACTGGGGCTGGCGTGGGAGTGGCCCTCATCCGTGGGGAAACGGGGCAGGAAAGTTCCCGAGCGTCCGTTTGGAGGCCGCCCGTCAGTGCTGGCAACGGCTTCTCGCGCTACCGTTTGGTCCCGGAGAGCCCCGATTCACCCTTCCGGAAAAGGCAGTCCTGTTTGGATCAAAAAATAATTAGCTGGGCCTTAAGTGGGGGTTTCAAGTACACATTTAATTTACTCTGATTAACAGTCGTCTGCTCTGTAAACACCAGCTGAACGTTACACGCGTACCACGGAGCAGCGCGGGCGCAAAGTGATGCCGGCAACGCCGTCAAGCCTCCGTCCCTGCAACTGGCAATTATATTAATAACACGCAGCACTTGTCTTACAAAATCCAAATTAATACATGCACATCCACCTCGCGATCCGGACCCGGCGGCTTTGGATTCGGCGTGTTACCGGGGAGTCTCCCTCTGCAAGCTCCGCTTTAAAGGAACCCACAGCTTCTGAAGCAATTAGGCTGATGAGCGAAGCACGGAGTACATCCACCCAGGGACTCCTCTTCCATTCCCCCGCCATCCTGAGCCCTTTTGTCTGTGACTTTCTGATTTTAGAGCCGCGGGTCCCACTGGGCCCTGCCACTGTTTTCCCGTGTGTGCCGCTGGGCTGTCACCAGGACCTGCCAGGGCCAGGCCTGTGATGAGTCATTAGGAGCTGCGCGGCGAGCCACCACCGAGTCCCTAAATGGACTGACGGGGTTGTCACTGCAGGCTAGCGCACCCTCCCTCAGGGAGGACGGACACTGTGGGGCGGGGGAGCTCATACCAACCCCTGGTCGGGGGGACAGAGCTGTCTGCTGCCTGGGGCTCTTTCTCATGCTCCGGGTATGGCCTGGAGCCTTGTGGGGAAGATGCTGGCCAGGGTGACATCAGAATCAGGTGGGGCTGAGAGCGGCCGTGGGCATGGCTCTGCCCAGCTCCAGGCGGCCCCCACGCCCCAATCCCCTCACCCATGGGTCCAGCCCTAGGTGGCTTGAGGGTCCTTCCTCTCCCCTGTGGCCCTGACTGTGCTCCTCTGTGCTCTTGAGGCCCGCAGCTCGGCCCCCCAACAGCGTCCTGTGACCACTGGCCATTCCCCAGGACAACCTCGGGGCCTGGGCAAGGAGGAAGGCTCAAGTCCAGGCTAGGTGGTGCAGACCCCTGCTGGACCCCAGGCCACCCCTGGACACGCAGGGGACGAGCGTGGTTGGGGAGCCCGCCAGGGCAGGGTGGCACTTAGGGAGACCGCCAGGGGAATGGCCTTGCCTCACACGAGGGGAAGTCAGTCTGGGCGGAAGAAAAAGAAACCAAGTTCTGTCTCAGAAAACAAAACACACTCCAGAAGCAAGCCTCTCGTGGGTGCTGGTGAGTGGAGCCTTCCAGCCACTCCTCCATCCCTCCTGGACATGGCGCTGCTCCTTCCTGGACCCTGAGCCCAAGGGTCCAGGACCCTCAGCGGTGGTCCCTGCACTGCTCCAGAGCCCTCGGGCCAGGCCTGACACCCCCAGCCTCTCGGGGGCTCCTGGCTCTTCCCCAGGGCCCCCCAACCGGTGGGATGCTGCCGTCCCTCCGGATTTCCCAAGGGAGGTCCCTGGGAGAGACTTCCGGAGCTGGCTCGGTCCCACTGACAGCTCCCCAGCCAGCCAAGGCGGGCAGGTGCTGGGACCCCGGGCCCACGGCTTCTTTCTTGGAGGGTTTTGAAAGAAAAGAAAATAGGGGGAAAGGAAATCCAGGCTGCAGGGCTCGGCCAGGCTGCGGCTCGGCTGCTCCCGATTAGCGTCGTCTCTGCGGGACCTTGGGTTCGGGTTGGCAGCAGGAGCGCCTGGTTTCTGTGCTGTTGGTCGGGCAGCACTCAGAGGGACGCGAGAGCAAAGGGCCCTCTCCACTGTCCCACGCCCCCGCTCCTGCGCAGCCCCTCATCCACCGTGCTCCCTCCTTCCTCCACGGCAGCAGCGTTTCCTCTTCTCTTGCTGGGGAGGGCGAGGGAGGAACCCGGCTCCCCAGCACCTTCGGGGCCTCGCCTTCGCAGTTCCTGAAAAATGAGATCATCTCAAACCCGCGGCTTCCCAAGTCGAGCGAGGACTGTGCGTGCGTTGAGGCAGACGTTTTGTCCTTCGCGTGGATCTCGGTGACGGGAGGGACTCGGTGGGAGCCAGCGACCTCCGCTAGGGCGACGCTGACTTTGCCTTTCCTTTCTCTGACCCTCTCGGCGGAAGCCATTCCCGCGCCACTCTGGTCTTCCTCTTCAGAGCTGCTGGGTGTAATGGACTTCTTTAAATTAATAATGCGTAGAGGGAGATTTACAATACGTTGCTAAAATATTGTCTTTGCCTTTTATTCATACGTTTGTCACTGTGGCCTCTAATCGAGGTGTGCAGGGAAGGGATAAATAATGAAGAGAGAAAACAGCTCTGTCATAATCCAGGACCATTTGCAAATTCATCACCAAGATTCTTGGGGAAGGAAGGACAGAGGGGATGACAAATATCCCACAGCACCAATCTATCTCCTTGATTTCCTCTTCCATTTATTCCGAGAGCCTACTTGCAGTGTGACAGAGTGCAGCCCCGGCTGCCCAGGGCAGCTCACGGCCTGGGCTGCAGGCTCCCAGGCAGTAGGGCCTTGCCAGGAACTTGGTCACAGCCCTGAGGGTTTTAATTGTGGCCAGTTTGATTTTAGGTAAACTTTGGGGGTGATGATTCTGGGGGGCTGAGATGATCGGAGGTGACTCCTCCAGCAGCCCCCTCTCTGCAGAAGTGGCCACTGTTCGTTTTCCTGGCTGGATTTGTATGTCAGTGGCCATCGTTCAAAGATGTGTTGGCTCACACCCAAATCAATCCCCCAAAAGAAGGACAAAATGTCCTTCTAGCTTGGAAAGGTTTTGGGCTGGCGACCCCTCCTCCTGGTGACGGCAGGGACTATGCCTCTCTCTCTCTCTCTCTCTCTCTCTCTCTCTCTCTCTCTCTCTCTCTCTCTCTCTCTCTCTCTCTGGTTGGTTTTTAGCTGACAGGAACTGGAAGGGAAAAATACCAATCTGCCTTTGGGATTTTGTTTTCCCCTCCTGAGCCATTGACCGAAGCCTCATTCCTTCAGCTGTGGGGCAGGGCTCACGGCTGGGCTCCTGCCTGGCGCGAGCTGGGGCAGCACCTGGGACTAGATCCTCAGAGCCTGCTCTCAGCGTCAGGCTTGGTACGAGCCCTCGGAGGGATGCAGGGAAGGTGGCCTCTGTCTGCGTCTCTGCATCAGTGCCTGTCCTCCAGGACCCAGATGGTGTCAGCTCTGGGGAGACCTCCAGGAGTCCCACTGGTACCTCCCCAGTGTTGTGGGGGAGCTAAGGGGATATGGGGTTTGCCCAGCATTGTGGGACCGGTCTATGGGTATCTGGACAGATCCTGGGGTTAGGGGTGAGCAGGAGACTCAGTGCTGGCCATAGTGCCCAGTCCCCCACCAGAGGCTCTGGCACCTGGTTGGCTGGGCCTGCTGTGCCCACAGGACATGGAGAAGGAGCGTCTGCTGGCAATGGCTGGGTCGGAGCAAGCTCAGACCTCAGGGAGGGTGGTCAGGGCACCGATTCATATCTGAACTCCAGGCGAATAACCAAGAGTCTTTCAGTACACGTTCATTCCCCAAATAACCCTCGTTCTAGTGTATTTATTGCACTTACTCAATTTTATTGATCGTATTCATGGCATTTTACCTAGCTGCCGTGTTTCTAAGCTCCCATCCTTCTTAACCCACTTGGGGAAAAACACCCAGACTTCTTTGTGGGGCTCTGACCGCCCCTGGGAAGCAGATCAGGCTGGTTCAGTTTGGTAGGATAAGATCCTGGACAGAGAAGGGACTGTAGATGAGAGAACAGGCTGCAGACGCAGAGAAGTCGCGGGTCCTGGATCTCTGAGGACATGGGCGTGTTGGGCCATCAACAGGAGGCCGGAGCAGATTCCCAGCCACTTAGGCATGTCCTGCAGGACAGGGACTGTGGTCAGCCCTGCTTCCCTACAGGGGGCTGTGTTGGCTGGCCGGGACCTCGAGGACACAGGGATGGGGCCCGTCCCTGAGCTGGTGGTGCTGCTGGAAGATCCGGGGAACCCTGGGGCCGTGCCGGGCTCCTGGCAGATGTAGCCCACACTGTGGGCACCTCAGCCCCAGCTCCTGGACTCCGTGTGCGCTATGAACACCTTTCCTTGACACGGCGTAACTGACACATGCTGGGAAGGGAAAAAGTATAAATACAGAAGTAGCAGACACCCTGGAGACGATGCAGACACCCGTTCTGAGAACGAGCTCACGTCCGAGTCAAGAGGCAATGCCGGGCACGCTTTGGGGTCTGTGTGTGTCTCACATGCACATAAAGACGTCGTCTTTCCCGGAAGAGCTGCCAGTCCACACGGAAACCTGGGCGGCAGCTCCACTGCCCACCCCTACCTCCAGCCGCGGTTCTGGTTGGGATCAGTGGCCCCCTTGCCTTGATCAGCCCAGGTCCTCTGTGGACAAACTGGACAGTGGGCAAGATGAAACCCTGCATGGATTGCAGGTCTTGCTCTCAGGAAGTCTTTTTCCAAAGGAATTCAGACCTGATTTGAATTCCAGAACGCGTCTTCGGTCCAACGCAGGCTGCGATTATTTAAATTAGAAGCACCTAAACTTTGTTTACGTCTCTTTTTCCACCGACACCAAAGCCCCTGATATTTCTTACAGTGCTGAGTCATGTGACTTTCATAACTGGCATTTTCTATAAATGCCAGGAAGGTAGCTCCGTTCTCAGGAGGTCTGGAGGAAGCCCCGGCTTTGCAATCTGATCGTAAGGGGGTCCACTGACTTCCATCGTGGAGGGCGAGGGGCCCTGGCTGAGGGTTTGTGGAATAGTTTTCCTTAAAAAGCTAGCCCCCCCCCCCCCACAGGGGCCCCTGGGGCAGCCCCTGCCTGGGGCCAGAGTCGAACTAAAGGCCGAGCAGGCAGGAGGTGAGAGGCAGGGAGAAAGAAGCCCAAGCCAGCTCCCCTTTCCTACCTCCGACATGGTGCGGATGCTGCATGCCAGGCTCTGCAGCAGGCCGCTGTCGGAGCCTTTGGTGGCTGCCACCCAGTGCCCAGATGAGCATGTTGAAGAGCACTCTGTTTGTCCTCCAAAGGCCTCCAAGGTCAAGGTGGCAGTTCCGTTCTCCTGAGGCCTGGCCTGGGCTTGCAGATGGAGTCTTCCCTGTGTCTCATGTGGTCACTCCCCCATGTGTGTCCGAGTCCTGCTGTCCTCTTCTTTTAAGGATGCCAGTCACGTTGGAGCAGGGCCCAACCCAGTGACCTCACTTTACCTCTTTAAAGACTCCATTTCCAGAGTGGCAGTCTAAGGCTTTGGGCTGGAATCTGGCCCGGGAATCCCGGAGGACGCCATCAGCCTGGACACTGGGTGGGGGAAGAACTTGACCCAGAGTCTGTGGCTGTGACCCACTGCCCAGGAGGGGTCTCATCAAGGTTGAATGCTGGCTACGGGGTCAGCAGGGGCTCCGAGACAGCTCAGAGGGCCGGGGAGAGCATCGAGACAGGCTACCGGTGAGAGGCAGGCCCGGTTACGAAAGTCTCAGATTAGCTGCAACTACTTTTTGAGACTTTCACACACCCTGTGCGGGACACACTTATGGTAAACAATTCTTTGTTGCTTTTCAGAAATTCAGAACTAACGGGTGCCTATCTCTTTATTTCCCAACCTGCTGCCCAGGCTGGAGAATCCTCACACTCAGCGCCAGGTGTGTTTGGGGCGCCCTGGCGGAGGGCATCCCTGTATGTCCGTGTTCCTGTGGTGGAAGCTCCTGCCTGTGGCACACATAGCCGGTGGGTCCTGCAGGGATGGCTCCTGGGGACCCCCAGGTGAGACCTCATCCTTGCCCTGGCTCCTTTTGGAGAGTCAGGAAGGCAGGATGGGGTGGAAAGAGGACGTGAGGCCAGCCAGCCCAGGAGCCTTCAGAACTCACTCACTGAAGTGGTTCTGAGCAGCCCTCGGAACCACCTCCAGGGAGTGCTGGGCCCTGGGGCCCTCCAGTCTGATGGTGTCGGCCTGAGATGCCACCCACCCACCCCTCTTCATGAGCACAGTTCACCGGGTGCCCACCGTGTGCCCAGCAGCTGCTTGACATTGTGGAGGAAAGGAAGGGACGGTGAACTCTGGGGGCTGCTCCCCTCCCTTGTCCAGGGCAAGGACGACATGAGGACAGGAGAGAGAGCCTCTGGGGACCCAGGAGTGAAGAGGGCCCACGTTTCCTGGGCAGGAGCTGCAGGGGGCACCCCTGGACAGCACTGCAGGCTCATTGGCATGTGAGGGCCACTCCCCCATCCTCCACAGATGACAGCACCTTGGTCATGCTGGTCAGCCTTGACCCCCAAGGGCTTTGCCCAGGTGTCATACCAAGACCACCCAGGAACACCTGTTCTCCTCTCCCAGTGCACTGAATGGGGCAGCTTCCCTCCTGGACCTGCAGGTGGCACAGCTGAGGCTCAGAGAGGTTAAGTACCTTGCCTAAGGCCACACAGTATGAAAGGCTGGGTCTGGCTCTGAGCCCCAGGGTGCCATTTCTGGGACAAGATGCCCCATGGACCTGTGGCTGTCCCTCTTTGCCTTCCCTGTCCCTTGACTGTACTGGCCATCTGTTTTGCCTTACAGCCCCAGAAAAGTGCGGAGAAAATGTAGAGAAGGTCGTGGCTCCGGAGGGGCCCCGGGTGCTGCTGGTGTGGACTTCCGTCATTTAAACAGAGCCCCCTCCCTGGTTCTTTGCTGTTCGTAGGCTGACAGGGGTTTGCAAGAACAGCTGACAGGTGAGGGCAGGCGTCAGGACAGAGGCCAGGGCGGAATGTTCCGGCAGAACAGAGCAGCGTTCAGAGTTTTTCAAAAGCCGGCAGAGGAGCGCTCAGATCTCACCAGAAAACACACAAAAACACGCTCGAGAGTGCTCAGGGAAGAGTTTACTTGCGACTTGGCCCCGGAGCAGGCCAGGGTTCTTTGTTTGCTGGTCACAGCCGCACGGAGTACCAATCGAGGTGGTTTCCCACATCTTGTCAAAGGATGGCATTTCCTCTTTGCTTTCTCCTCGAGCTGATTAGCGGGTCGGGCAATGGCGTGAGGAGATGTTGGGGGTAGGAAAATGGGGGTCATTTTGGAAAACCTCTTTGTGGATGGGTCGGGAATGGGGAGAAAATGAATAGTTATAAGCTCATTTCCATAGAAACTGTCTCATTATCATGCTGCTGCCCGCTGGACGAGGCAGGGCTTCCTGCCAGCAAACGGGCTCCACAATTAAGTGTCCCCTGCCCGCCCGGCTGCGGGAGAAGCCGGTCAGCAAGGATGGCCCCCAGCCCCAGCTCGCCCCAGGCAAGGAGGGACGGACCGGTTCTGGAAACGTCGGGCATCTGTGTGGGGATTCTACCCAGCACACACGAGGCGATAAGCAGGGCCTCTCCTTTGCAGGCGAGCTCAGCCGTTGGGCTCTTGTTTACGAGGTCGGCTGTGTCCGCCTTAGCACGGATTTTTGCCGAGTTCCCTGTGAGCAGATCTCCCAGGAGCCCTAAAGACGTTTAACAAAAGAAATGGGAACAATTAGGTTTGAAACCGCTTCCTTGGCAGCGCCCTCTTTGTTCCAAGTGACACGCTCGGGCCCCTCTCGGGAGGCACTTTGTCACAAGCCACTGGAGCACGCGGGGTCTCTGCCAGCCGCCCCCTTTCTGTCCTCCTGAGGCCCCAAGACCCTGGCCCATGCGGGAGACCTTCCTTTCCTGGGCAAAGTCACTCTGTGCCGTACGCGTCACCAGGATTGAGTGTGGCTGGGGCGGGGAGAGCGTGTGACCTGAGCAGGGAAACGGCGACCCTTAGAGGAGACGGCAGGGCGTTGGCGGCGGCGGGGGGAGCCTGTCCCCAGCACCGGCTTATGTTGTTCTGAGTGGCGGTAAAATGCGCGTGGCATGTGGTGTGCAGCACTCGGCGCTGTGAGTGCTGTGACCCTCCCTGTCCCCGGCGTGGAGTTGTGGGAAGGGTCCTGCGGCCGTTACTGCTGTCTGCGCCACACTTTTTTGTTCCCAGCAAAACCTCAGTACCCCTGAGCTGCGACCCCAGCCACCCCTGCCTGGCAGGCTCCATTCTACTTTGTCCTAACTGACTTTCTGGCGTGTGTTTTTGGATGGAAAAGCTTATCTCAGGGCAGCCAGCTGATCTGACCCCCAGCCCCTGTGCCTGGCAGCCTGGAACTCCCTCGTGCCCCTTCCTCTGGTCCAGATCGCAGGCCTGGGATGCTTGCTGTTCTGGGCTTGTGAAATGCCCCTTTCCCCTGACTCTGTGAATGGCCTGGTTTGGAAAATGACCCTGCTGGTGGGAGGCGAGTGACCCGGGATGCCAGCAGCCAGCCAAACAGGAGGCACACAACAGAAATGTGTTCTCACAAAGTTCTGGAGGCTGGAAGTCCAAAGTCAAGGTGCGGACAGGACCATGGGCCCCCTGAGGCCTGGAGAATCTGCGCCTGGCCCCCCTCCTGCCTCGCTGTGGTCTCGGCGCTCCTTGTCCTTGCAGAAACCTCACCCGGCCCTGGCCTTTTATTTAGCTGGGTTTCTACCTTGGTACCTGTACTCACGTTTCTCTTTCTGGAAGAACACGGCCACATGAGATTAGTGGCCACCCTACCACAGTATGCTCTCAGCTTACTGCCTCAAGGCCCTGCTTCCACATATGCTCGTGTTTGGAGGTGCTGGGGAATGGAACTCTCCCAGATAAATCTGGGAGAGCAGAATTCAGCCCTCGACAGTGAATGAGCAGTCTTCCATGCTCATTGCTCAGGGTAGGGTCATCCCAGGGAGACTGGGGAGGTGCCCACTTCTGGGCCATGGCGTCCACCGTCCAGGCAGATGTTGTGGCCAGCATGGGCCATTTGTGGGCATGCTTGCTCCCCCCCAGCTCTCCTGCCCTTCTGGAGCAGGTTGTTCCTGGCTGGACCACCGGCCGCGAGACCCTAAAGCCCAACACAAACTTTAAAAAACCATTGCCTGGTGAGTTACATACTTTACAGACGTCCGGCCAGAGGCTTAAGTATAATGTGTGATAAACAGAGGAGCTCACTCCGTTTTCGTGGTTTTCTGAGGTTCGAAAAGTGATTTAAAATAATTCTAGCTGTCTGGGGTTGGCGAATAGCGTAACAGGCAATTAGAGAAGACAGATTCTGTAGACAGAGGGTCAGTCTCTTCATTATCAGGAGCGCAAGGGGGTGTGGGTCTGCGAGGCTGGGCTGACTGCTTCCAGGAGAGCCTCCTTCGTCCTCAGTGGCGGCCACGGCTGGCTTGGGCACCTTGGCTGACCCTGGCTGAAACAGGATGGCCTCACCTCTCAGGCGCTGCTGTCTGGACAGAAAGCTTCCCGTGTGCGTGTGGGTCTGGAGACGGGGCTTGGCAGCCTGAGGGATTGCTCGCTAAGTGCGGGCGGCAGGCGAGTGGCCTGCGAGAGGCACGGCCAAGCGAGTTGACCCGTGAGGGAATGAGGTCAGGCTTGCCTGATCATGGGATGAGGGTGAGGCGGTGTTTCCAGGGAGGGGGCTGTGTTGGGTGGGCAGCTGGGAAAAGGGTTCCTGGGGTCCTGCCCACTGAGCCCCGAGTGGCCTCTGCTCCCAGATGGGCACTTGGCTCCTGTGGGGCACTTCAGCTGGTGGGGCTGATTCCCTCCCCCAGGTACTTTGTGCCATGTGCCTATTCCCCAAGGCATGACCTCCTCCACCCTGTGTGGTCCCCTGTGCTCAGTCCCCTCCACTGTTAGTGGGCACCTCTGTCAGGTGACCCAGCACTTGGGGACCTGCTCAACAGACCAGTTCCGATCGATCATGGAAGCTTCCGCCCATTCTCCACCTGGCCTTCCCGGCGTGCACACCTGCCTGCATGAGGGATGTAATGCCACCTGGGCTCAGGGACAGGCACCCAGTCTCCTTTCCCAGGGCCACCCCACCCATGCTGTCAAATGCTCATCAAAACAGCAGCTGAGCCAATGCCTCAGAAAGCGGTACCTGCATTGTAGCAGGCTGGCAGGATGGTGGGCGAGACCCTCGGGCCCCTGCTCCTGCCTGTACCTGGCTCTGAGGGTTCAGGTGCAGCCCCTTGCTCTCTGCTTGGCTGAAACTCATTACCTGCTAGGAAATCATGGGCTTCCAGTCCCAGCTTTTCCACAGCCTCCTCAGTGGAGAATTGCAGGTGAGGCTGAGGAGCAGCCCAGCCCAGGGCAGGGCACGGACCCACATAGGCTGCAGGTGCCGTGGCCAGCGTCTGGCTGTGGAGCAGTGCTCTAGGGCCAGGGTAGCCCCAGGCCTCAGTCACCCCAGAAGGGAGAGGAGTTTCTGAAAAAGAGCCACTCAGAGTCTGGGCAAGAACCGCTCTGCTAACCCTCCTGGTCCGCGTGCCCTTTAAATGGGTCCTTCCCAGGGCACAGCCCCAGCCACGGGAGGAGGCTCACTGGCAGCCACAAAAGAGAGGACTCATGAAGTGGACACTCCTGGAGCATCCCCAGTGACCACAGCCTGCTCCTGTCTGGCCCGGGCCCAGCACCCCCACCCGTCACTAGCACCTCCCGAAGTTGAAGCGAGGTGGGAAGAAGCTGGAGGTCTGACCTGGGCTGGGCTCCTTGCCCCCTGGGTGAGTCCACACTCACCGTGGAGTGGCCTTGTCCTGAGCTGACCCATTCTGGGGCTGGCTCCGTGTCAGGTGGTTGGAAGCCTTTTATCCTCCTGGAAGCCTGCTGCACGGATGCCACTCTGAGGCCCACAGACCTCAAGGCCCTTGCCTGTGGACACAGACCTGGACCCCACAGGGAAAGGGGAATGCTCACATTCAAGTGCCCTTGGTCCTGCCTCCCCATCCCCCAGAAGGACTCCTGGGAGACACAGTGGCCAGGGCAGGGGAGACCCGGCTGCCTGGTGCATAGCGAGGGCTCGCCTGTTGCTCGTCCACCCTGCCAATGCCACGGCCAAGGAGCTTGAGAAAGAGACCCTTCCAACAACACTGCGGGGGAAACAAGGGGACAGGAGGGGAGGGCATGGCTGCCAGCCTGTGCACAAGGCCCCGAAGTCACCTGGAAGGGAGAGGAATCTGAAAAAGAGCCACTCAAATTCCCCCCCAAACCGGCAACTAGTAAAGCCCCAGGCTGCTCCTGGTTCCCTGTGAATTCAGGCCCCAAGGCATAGATGTAGGCCATGGGTGCAGGGCAGGGAGCCTGCGGAGGTCGGGTGCTGGCCGTCAGGGTCACACGGACACGCGGGTGTGACCCGTGCGTGATCTCTGTCTTGAAGGCCCCAGGGGACCTCTGGTCCCCAGAGGACCCTGCGTCACCCTGATTCCCAGAAGCTCAGTGCAAGCACCACATGGTCAGCGCGTGGCCATTGCCAAGCTCACGGCATCATGGTGGGAGGAACAGGTGGAAGGTCGTGAGGACCGGAGAACGAGTCGCTAATGAGGGAAATTGGGAAATGTGCTGAGGCATAAAAAATGGGAAGTTCAGAGAAAGAAGACAAATGGGCGGGGAATCGCCCGCCCGCCCCTCGCTCTTTCAGACTCTGGTTTAGACCAGACTGCAGTGCGGATCTGGCGACTGGGTTAATGTGAAGAAATTGGTTTAAAATGTAGAGATGATTAATTGGATTAATGTGCAAAAAAATGTTGAAGGTATGTCAGGGAGGAGGGGCAGGCCGACACTCCTGAGCCACCTGCCCCCTGCCCGCTGCAGCAAGTCTCTGCTGACGTCACTCCAGAGTCCTTGGAGGAACCCCACAGGGGTCTCTGTCCCTCCCTTCCCAGGGTGAGGAGCGGTGGCGTCCAGCGGCAGCTCCTGCCTGCAGCTTTTCCTTCTGCAGCTGACCCCTGGCCACACCCAGGATGCAGGTTCAGGCCAGCACAGGGGGACATGGGTCTGTTCCCATTCCTGTGAGACGGGAGCCCTGGACCCAGCCCGCGAGGCGGGGGCTGGCATCTCCCTTGGGAGGGCCTGGGCTAGCCTGGTGCCCGGCCTGTCACACTGCCCCCCACCCCTCGCTGGGCCCTGACACCGAGAGGGGCTGTGCCGGGCGCAGTGTGAGGGACCCTGTGCTCTTTCTCCAGCAAAACCCCTGGTTGGGGCTTTCTAGAGACCAAAGGTCGAAGGGCGGCAATGGCCTCACCGTTTGACAGCCCAGCACCTCCTGTGCCTTGGTTTCCCTGTCTGTAAAACGGGGTGACAGCAGGCCTTGCTCCACAGTTGGGTGCTGAGGAAGAGATGAGGTGAGAGGTCTCGCCACCTGAACAGGGAGGGCCGACAGCAACTCACAAAGAAAACGGAGCCTGCCGTCCCTGTGGCATAGGGCCTGGGCCGCTGGCTGGTGCAATCTGGAGACCGGCATGGGAGGCCCCAGGCAGCCCCTGGCGCCTCCTCCACGGCTCGGCCTCTCCCCTGGCTGCTGTGTCCGCAGGCCGAGCTCGGGTCAGTGGCGAGCTAACGCCTTTGTCAGGGTGATTAATAGTGGTGGGGACTGTCGTTAATTCACTGCCTAATGACTGGGGCCGGCGCGCTCCGAGTAATCGGGTGATGTATGTGGGGAGCGCGCACCTCGTGGCAGAGGTGAAAATCATTTCGACAAGTCAAATATTGTCACAGGGAACAAATGGCTCTCCCTGTTAATAAAAATTAATGAATTTTTTTCTTTCTCTCTTTTTTTCTCTCGCCACTGGCCTGCTAAATGAAGCTGCAGAGCGGTGGGCAGGGAAGCTCGGTGGAGTTAAGCACTTTATTTGATGGTTAAAACTATAAACGTCTTTATTAGGGCAGAATGTGGCCAGAGGGCCGGGGCGGCTGCTCACCCACAGCCATTCCTGGGCAGCGGCAGAGCTGTGAGCTGGAGGAGCAGACGCGCCCCGGCCCTGAGTGGGAGAGGCTCCCAGGCAGGGGCTGTGGTGGGCAGGAGGCAGGGGGCACCCCCAGGCTGACTCCATTCCTGGGAACAGCCCCACACTGACTGTAGCCCCTGGGCAGCATGGGGGAGGGAGTCCAGTGAACGAGGAGCAGCTGCCCCTGGACAGCACATCTACCCAGGACAGCCTTCCTGGACCCCAAGAGCCAGGTCACAAGGGGGCACCACTTTCCTGTGGAGCATCTTGGTGGTCCCCGGTTCGGGCTGCAAAGGGGTGGGCTGTCCTGCCTCAGAGGGGCTCAGCCAATGTAGCCCTCACCCCCAGTTTGGTGGGAGGACAGGGCAGGGCAGGGAGCCAGCAGCCTGGTGCTCAGAGGAGGTGGAGCCTGGGAGGGGACGGAGGGCCGAGGACCCGAGTCCACCAGGGCAACAAAGCCACTCTGGCCTCGCCCCATCTCCACGGCTGGAAGCAAATGACAGGGTCGATCCCTCCTCTCCCCCTGCCACACACCCCAGTTTCATTCAAAGCAGCCAGAGCCGCCTGGAGCTGGAGTCCTGCTCCATCTGCAGAGGAGGCAGCAGCAGGAAAGGCTCAGGCATGTGGCCTCCCTACGCTCTGACAGAGCCACACCGCCTCCCTCTGCCCACCCTGCCCAGGGAGCCTGCCCCACCTCGCTGCAGCCCCTGACAGGCGCCTGGGGCAAAGGCGACCCAGTTCAGCAGGACCCCTGTGCCCAGCCTCCCACAGGAAACTGGGCCTTCAAGGAATGGGGACTGGCCACTAGGCTGCTCTCTTCCTCCTGAAGTTTTTGTTTGGGGGCGACATTGGTTTGCGCCTTGGTGTGCCTCGCTCTTGCCTGTGAACCACAGCCACAGGCCCTGCCGGCTGGTAGGAGCTACAGAGATAAATATGTCTATAAATAGTGTGGTTGTCACCGTGCTGGCTCAGCATTTAACCCCTCGCTCCTCCGAGCACTGCCCGGCAGAGGGAGGGGAGACAAAGGGGAGAACAGAAATCACAGCAGGCACTTTCTTTTCTGAACGTGCCCTGGCGGATCACGCTTTGTCCTTGGGCAGCCTGGTCTGCAGAAACTCCTGCAGGGTCCTTCGACAGACAGATGTGGCCCTCCGGGGCAGGGAAGATTGTCTGTCTTGGCCTGTGCCCTCTGAGCCCCCTGAAAGCCTCTGAATTTGCAGAAACACAGGTGGGTGGGACGTGGAAGGGGCACTCTTTCAAATCCACCCTGGCCATGCCCAAGGCTAGCCTGCCCCCTTCAGCCCCAGCAAGCCCGGGTCCTTCCGGCTCTGGTTGGCTCCACAGGAGCCTTGCTCTCCTCCCTTTGAAAGGATCCAAGGACTCCGAAATGCCTAAGCAAGTCTGACTGAGCCTCTTAGGGGACCAGAGGAAGCCTGGAATTGGAGAGATGCCCTAATGTGGGGCCTGCAGGTCCTGCCCAGCTGGAACCTCCTGAAGCCCAGGTTGGATCAGGGGCCCCTTGGGCACAAAATCCAATAGCTTCTCGGTCCCAGAGAGCAAAGTCTGGCTTCCTGGGATCCTCCAGGGCCCTGCCCTCCACCAGAGCACAGGGGCCTTGCTCCTACAGAATGTGTGCCCCTCGTTCAGGGGTGCACCTTGGCAGCGTGGGAGGCGGAGGCTGGACGATGGCATTGCCCAATGCTGCAGTGTCCTGCCTGAATCACAAGTGCGGGCTCCTGGCAGGGATGGTGACAGCAGCACCAGGAACAGCCACTCCAACGCCAGGGCATCACGGCTCTGAACGTCCTGAGAGTCGTCAAGGCTGGATTGGTTCCTGTTTGCAGAGGGGTATGCAAGGGCCCCCCAGGCCCCACACTCTGTGTCTACGTGGTCAGCTGGAGGGAGGCAGCTCCACCTATAGAACGCGAGAGTCAGCCAGGAGTGAGGGGAGGGCGGCCTCACCTGCTTCCAGAGGCCCTGGCCTCTGGGCAGCAGGCTGTTGGGGGAACCTGGATTTCACTTTGTTGAGCAGCTGGTTAGGACCCTCCTCCTGGAGCGGGGTGGTGTGTTGAGGCTGCAGGCAAGCTGGGGATCGGAGGAGGCTGCAACCCCTGCCCATTGCAGATCACTCACCCAGCCCGCAGGAGCAGTGTGTCCGTCAGCAGATGAACAGGCAGAACGTGACTTGTGTACAAGGGAATATTAGTCAGCCTTAAAAAGGGATGAAGTTCCAACAAATGCCACATCAACTGCCTTGAGGGTGTGATGCCCAGTGACAAGCCTGTGGCCACAGGGCAAATTCTGTGGCTCCACTTCTATCAGGTTCTTAGAGGAGGCAAAGTCCCAGAGACAGACAGGACTGAGGGTCCAGGGACTGAGGAGGGAAGATGGAAGCCACCGTTTAGGGGAGAGCTTCAGGGTGGGGAGAGAAGGGTTCAGGATATGGGCGGCAGGACTCTGTGCAGCAGGGCTGACCGCCCGGGAAGCAGGCACCTAGAGACCACTAAAGCCGTTGAGGGATCTTGTGTGGGTCTCATGGCAGTCGCTTCTTGTACTCGGGGCGGAACCCAGGGCCATGCACTGTGTGCGAGGCCAGTGCTACTCACGGGGCCACATCAGCCCCACCGCGTGCTACTGGGCACTATGCTGCTGGGGGCGCACAGAGCCAGTGCCTGGAGCCCCCACCCGACACGCATTCAAGGGGTCTGGCACGTTGACAGTTCAGGAGGCAAGGAGTTAAGGACGCCCCCGCTCAGCCTGCCCTCAGATAGTGCTTAGCGGGGCCGGGGAGCCTCTGTGTGATTTAGAAGAAAAACAGTGAGATTTGAACAATCTGTGGGCTACCTCGCTGCCCCCGGGGCTCGGGGAAGTGGGATATTAACCAAGGAATAAAGGAGAGGAAGAAAAAGGCCAAATCACATCTCTCTGAAACAAAGAGGCTTTTTACCAGGAACAAGCCTTGATAAAAATTACAGAGGCACCGCAAGTCATTCAGTGCCTGCCCGGGGCGATGGAGGCGGCCAGGAAATGGAAGATGCGGGCCTGCAGTCGGGGCTGGCTGTCCCCAGGGCACTGCAGGACAAATAATCGTCTTAGAATAATGCATCAGCTTTAAGTAGGGCCAGGTGGCGGGCCAGAGCCTGCCATGATCCTAGGCAAGTGCCCATTCGGCTAACTGGACACAGGACCTGGGGTTGAAGGGGGCATTAGCTGGCCATGAGCCCCTGGACCCAGCAGGCCTCGGTGGCCTGGGCTGCATGGACTGGAGAGAAGGCCCGGGCTGCTGCCCTGTCCCCTCTGGATGGCTGAGCCACGACTGGTCCCTGGGGGGTGATGTGGCCTTGAAATAGACTGAGGGTGGGCCAGCGAGGGGCTCAGAGGCAGGCACTGCTCCGTGGGCAGCAAGGGGCTCGTCTGGCCTCTCGTCCTCTTGGTGTGTGGATTCTTCATCTGTGAAATGGGTCGACCAACCTCCTGCTTCAGGGCACTGTGGGCAGACAGGACGAGGGGCAGGCTCCCTCCAGGACCTGCCGTCGCAGCCTTTGCACAAGTGTCCTGGACCGCTGTAAGGACACACGATACGCTGATGTCTTGAGGCGATAGGAGCATGGTGTCACAGCTCAAGAAGCCCCAAGTGTCCGATCAAGGCGTCCTCAGGGAGTGGGGAGCGTCCCTCCTGCCTCTTCTAGCTCCTGGTGACCCCGGACGTTCCTTGGCTTGTGACTATGTCACTCCAGCTGCTACGTCTGTCCTCATGTGGCTCTCTTCTCCCTCCGTGGCCTCTTTGAAGGACATCAGATAGGAGTGGGGACACCTAATATCTTGGTTCAACTTGTTAAGTCTGGAAAGAACAGAATTCCAAGTAAGACCACACTGCCAGGCACTGGGGCGAGAACAAGCTCATCGGGGGCCAGTCATGGGAACTCAGGGTGGTGGAGGCCAAAGGAACAAGCAGACTGCCTCGAGCCAGAGGTTGCACCTGCCACCAGGAGGTCGCTCTGACCCCTCCCTTCATCCACAAAGAGGAGGTGAGCTGTGGGCTGTCCTGTGCCCCTTGGTGTTCGTGGAAAAGATGGGCATGCGTGTGAGGTGACCAGTGGCTGCGCCTGGCCGCGGGGACTGGGGAAGCAGCAGTGACTCGGTGAGTGTGTCAGCCACAGTGAGGCACCCTCCCAGGTCCCCCAGGGCTCCATCGGCCCTGCAGCCGGGGCCGTCTCTGTGGACCAGGTCCCTGGCGCAGGTTTGGGAATATAAACGGCAACTGATTACATGAGTACTTAGCATGTTTGTGGAACCTTCTTTCCTCAGTGCTATTAGCCTGCTGTTAATAACAGGCAGGCTCTGTCAGGGCCCAGGGCTCCACCAGGGGAATGCCCATGAGTCGCAGCGCTGAGGGTGCCTGCTGCCCCAGAAGCCCTGTCAGGAGGTGGCACCCCAGTGCCTCCCTTGCAGGGGCATCCGTGGCAGTCACAGCTGCCCTGATGCTGTCGAGGTCCAGACCCAGGGCGGGGAGGATGCTAGCATCTATGTGGTGATGGCGTTTCAGAAGGTCACAGACAAGATGGTGCTGCTCAAAGCCGCTTCCCTCTAGCAGACCGTTCTTTGCAGGAAGCAGGTCTCCAGGAAGGCCCTCGCAGCCCAGGAACCCCTCCACTGAGGGGGTTCCTCCTTGCCAGGTCACAACCACAACAGCTTGGCTTTGCAGAAATCCTCCAATTGAGAATAACAGCTTGTTTTTCTCTAGGAATTGCCTCTGTGTCTGCACCCAAACCGGCTCTGCAGACCTGGTGAAAGACAGTGCACCTCTCCCTCTCCCTCCACCTGCCCCTGGATGAGTGGGTCCCAAGACACCCACAACTCTTGTGGATTTATAGGCACTGAGGCAGAGAATTTCCTGGGGTCCTGAGGGACCCCGTGGGCAGCACACTGTTCGACTTGGCTCTGGGAGGGATAGAGGGCTGGGGATGGAGAACCAAATCCTGTGTCTTTTCTTCAAAAGGCTTCAGTGGGGCAAAACTCCCTGTGAGAGTCTGGCAGGCCTTGGGCTGAACCCCAGAATTCAAAAGACATGATCACCCTGTCCTGGGAATGCTGCACCGGGCAAGCCACCCCACGTGGGTGAAGGAGGATGGCAGAGGGCTGACCCTGAAGGAGCAGCAGAGAAATCCAGCCCACTTCCAAGGGGTGGGGCTGGGCTGAGAGAGCCTCAGGACCTCCCCAGATTAAGCACTTGGAGTCAAAAAAGCAGGAGAGCTGTTAACAGGGATCCATCCCTAGGGAAGGAATGTCAGGAGGGGCAATGAGAATTCTGAATTCCTGTTTTCCTGTTATGAATTGCCCTTAGGTTGCTCTTACCACTGTTCACCAACCTGTCCCCTCATCCACTCACCCATCCACTGATTCGTCTATCCAGCAATTTCTCCATCCATGCTCCCTCTACTCATTTAATCATCCATTCACTAATCCATCCATTCACCTACCTGTTCACCTATCCATCCATCCATTCATACTAATCCATCCACAATCAACCGCCATCCACCTATCATCCATCCATCCATCATCCATCCATCCATCATCCATCCATCCATCCATCATCCATCCATCCATCCATCCATCCATCCATCATCCATCCATCCATCCATCATCCATCCATCCATCCATCATTCATCCATCCATCCATCCATCATCCATCCATCCATCCATCATCCATCCATCCATCCATCCATCCATCCATCATCCATCCATCCATCCATCCATCCATCATCCATCCATCCATCCATCCATCCATCCATCATCCATCCATCCATCCATCATCCATCCATCCATCCATCCATCCATCCATCATCCATCCATCCATCCATCATCCATCCATCCATTCATCATCCATCCATCATCCATCCATCCATCCATCTATCATCCATCCATCCATCCATCCATCATCCATTCATCATCCATCTATCCATGATCCACCTATGCATTCATCTATCCATGTATCCATTCATGTTCATATATCCATAACCATCCATTCATCCATCCGTCCATCTACCCATCCATCCATTCATCCATCATCCATCCACCCATCATTCATTCATCCATCTATCCATTCATATTCATCTATCCACAACAATCCATCCACCCATTCACCTATCCATGTGTTCATTTACACCTATCTATCCATCCACCCATCTATCCATTCATTCATCCATCTTCTACCCAATCACCTATCCATCCACACCCACCCCCCACCCATACTCCATCTGTTCATTCACCTATCCATCTACTCATTCACACCCACCCATCCATCTGTCCATCCATCTGGCTATCCGGTTACACTTCACTTATCTACTCTTCCTCCCAGGTCCTACCCCTCTTCTGCTGGACAAGAAGAAGGCTATCAATAAACATCAGGTCACTCTTTCTGATGGTTTCCCACTGGGATTGTTAGGATGGCACTGGTGAGCTTTAGAATGAGGACTGTCTGAACAATTCCCAGGGGGGCCCAGCTAAGACCTTGAATAAGTTGTTTGTTGCTCAGGCTTCATGTCCTTGATGTATAGGGTGAAGTCACACCCTGCCAGCCTTGTGGCTACTTGGGGAATTCAATCAAGTGCAACACCGGCCACATGTTCTGTGGGCCCAGTCAGGACCCGGCAGCATCTAGTCCTTGAAAAAGCAAGCCCACCTTGGCGTACAGCCAAGCTCATGCAGACTTGCACAACCAAGGAGAGAGCCCCCTCTAGACTCTGGCCAGACCCCTGCCCCAACTCTGGCTGATTACAGAGTTCTAAAGTTGAACTCACTGCTGGTAGGCACTGACTGTGCCCCCAAGCTCAGGGACTGTTTCCTCAAAGTCTCAGAGTGACCGAGGGCTCTCTGTCCTACAGCGTGCAGCCACATGTGCTGTAGAAACCAAACTGAATGATCAATAGGTTTTAAATACAGCTTTGAACACACTGATGAAATTCAAGGCTACCACAGGCAAGGAAGGAGTCTTGAGTTGTCTTTGGGGAGGGGTGCCTCCTGCTTAGTCCTGCTGCTCAGGAGAGCTCAGGGTGGGAGTCCTTGAGGCTGCTTTGCATGGTGGAGACTTTGGGCCACCACAGACCATGGAGCAGAAACTCTTCTGGAAGACATGGGGCTCATGGAGTTGGACAGCCTCTATGTTGGAGGTTTGAGAGGCTGGGCTAGACCCAGGTTTTCTGGAAACATAACGCAGTATTTTGTGGAGGGAAATGCGGGTCTGTTCCCTGCCTGCGGTATGGGAAGCAGGAGGAACCCTGTAGACATGGCAGGCTCCGGGTTCCTCCTGCAGAGAGCTCCTTCAGTGACAGGAAGCCACTTACAGGGCACAGACCTGGAGACCATGGAGGCCTGTCCATTCAGCCAGGGCAGGGGAGACTGGCCCGGGCCCTCTGCAGTGCCTGGAGCATCTGCCCTGTGTCACTTTCACCCCCAGAAGCTGCCTGTACTGCAGCCCAGCCTCTCTGGGTCTGAGGTAGAGGGTGACCAGGAGCAGCACTGAGCTCTGCAGAGACTAGCGGTGACGCCTTTGCAGTGACAGTTCTTCAAGTGGTCTGCTGTGAGAACGGCCCCGCTCCTCTTCTTGTCCTGGAGAGCAGGGCTGTTGGAGCACGCTGGTCGTCCTCTGCTCTGCTGTTCTCCGGGTGAATGGCGAATTTGCATATTTACTTGAAACACGTCAGGGCCCACATGGGTGCCCATCCAGGCTTTCGGGGTGTCCTTTGGATGTTTGGGGGCTCTGGGCCCCTTCTTCCCTCATCACCTTTTTGCTCGCTGCTTCCTGACATGGCCCCGCTGGTCAGCCGTAGCCCACGAATGGCAGCTCATGCCTGTCCCTAGGGTGTGACGCTGCTAGCCCAGGGACCCAGATCAAACTGCTGAGCGAGAAGGGTGACTGTTCCCAGAACACCCAACACCGCCTCACGGTCCACGTGACCTCTAAGCCTCACGGGTGACCTCGCCTCGACCTCACCACCCCTCTGCCCGGGACATGTCTTTCCAGTCCTCCCCTCACCTGGGGAGTGGCCTTCTGGGAAATCAGCTCCACCCCAGGACTTGGGGCCGTGGGGCCTGAGCCGCTCGTGCTGTACTGTGGTGTTGGCCTCGGAAGAGCTCAGATAAGCCCCAGCTGTGGTGCTTCCCCTGCGAACTGCAGCCCTGCCATCCCCTCAGGTCACCTCCTGTGCCTCCCAACGGCCTTGGCCTGCCCTAGTGGTGCTGGCCTGCCCTGCACAGGGCGTCCTGCTCCTCCCAGGAACCTGCCGGGCCTTACACAGACCACACTAGCCAGCGGCGTGGACACTTGGAGAACTGGCCGACCGTTGGTCAGGGTGGCGTTCTGGGGCCAGCTTGGCTGTGGCCAGCAGACACAGGCTCCTCACGCTCTTTGGTGTGGGGCTCCCAGAGCAGCGCCTGACCCACAGCTGGGCAGCCCCTGGCCAGGGGCTTGGTGGCCATGCCAGTGCAGGGGTGCGTGTCTCCTAAACACACCGCTGTCTTCAGACCAGAGCTCCCGGTTCAGTGCAAGGTGACTGGTTCTCTTTGTGCTGCAAGTGTCTGTTTAGCACCGGCCCTACGTCCTTGGGGTGGCACAGACCAGGAGCTGCCGCCTCACCCTGCAGGGGCAGGTCACCCATGAGGCCTTGCAGCCCTCTGAGAGGCACATCCATAAGCTCGGTGACAGGATGGGTAGGTCACTGGGCGCAGAGCTGCTGCCAGCTGGGGGCACCTGTGGTACCTCACGGGGTGCAAGGCAGGGTGGCTCGCATGCTGTGGCTCGTGAGACAGGAAGGGCCAGGTGTCTGCTGCTGCCTTCAGCCCAGACGCGTCCCTGGTAGGGCAGGGGGTCTGAGCAGCTGGGAGCTCTGAGGGAGCCAGGGAGCTAGGCCTGGCCATCACAGCCCTGCGTGGATCCAGGGTGGCAAGTTGGTCACCATTTCACAGCGGACGTGAGGTCAACAGAGCCTGGCCACCTCCCAGGGTCACTGCCAGGCTGCCAGGAGTCCTCCGCGGATGGACAAGAGGGAGGCTCCATCCACCCTGCCCCCTCCACTGCACCTGCAGGGTCTGAAACAATAGGTGACATTGGGGGCTCCATTCTACGGGGTGCACTGGGACAGTGTCCTTTCAGAGTCTCCTCAGCTGCAGGCTGTACAAGGGGCTGCCAGGGTTGGGTGTGGTCTGCCTACACGTCTGAGTGGACAGTGAGCTGGCTTGCTAGGCCTGGGTAGGGCTGGGACTTTGCCCTGCCCTGCAGGCCCCCCAGTAGGCCTAGCTCAGGCCTAGCTCAGCCCCACAGGGGGTCGCGACGGTGTGCCGCAGAAGCCCATCCGCAGCTGCTCCGTGCATGCTGGGGTCACGAGTCCCTCTGCTGTCTTCCAATGTTCCTTTCTCCTCCTTGTTGGGGGACAACTGTACCCACTCAGGGTCCACATCTAGTCAGCTGAGGACAGTTGCGGTTGAGCCTCAAGCCTTGGGACAGGGCCAGCTGGACCATGACTGGGTGGGCTCAGGCTGCCTCATCCCCCTTCGCCCCCGCCAGCCTGTGGCCCTATGGGACCATCAGGGGCACTGTCCCCTCTGCTGACCTATGGCCACCTGCTTATTTCTAGTGCTGAAAGATGGGGTGAGCACAATAGGACCAGAGGAGAAAGCCCAGTCGAGGGCCTGCTTTGTCTGCCCAAAGGCCACCTGAGGGGCCGGGTGCACGCGTCAGGTGGGGCACCGCACCTACCTGTGATGGCTGAGCTGTCGGGCAGCCCCGTCTGCTCACCCAATGTCCCGTTGGGAGGTGGACTGCAGGTACTGGTCAGCACTTCCCCAGCCTTGGCATGAAGGGCAGAGGCTCTGGACACTCGGGGCATGTGTGGCAGGTGGGCAGGGGCCTGGCGCCTCATGGGCCAGAGTGGGCTGTGCCTTGGGATGGGGACCGGCAGTGTTGGGGTCTTCCCGAGGAGAGTCGACGGTATCGGGGGTGGGCCCCAGGAGACTCCCCGAGCTCTGGGAGGGAGGTGCTGGTTCAGGCTTCAGGGGGCTCTGAGGAGTGTGGTCCAGCAGGGCTGAGTCCCCCATCTGTGGCATCAGCGTGTCCCCGGGGGCCCTGCTGGGCATGTCGTAGGGGCTGCCCGGAAACAGCTCTTCCTCCCAAGGGGCCTCCTCTCTCCGAAGCCTGTGATGGTGACTTGGGCATACTTTTGGGCTCCCAATGGCCTCTCTGCCACACCACAGACCCCCTTCCACACTCCCACTGTCTCCTCTCTTTCTCTCTCTCACACACACACCCACACACCCCTGGGGCCATGGTCCTTGATGCCCACCCCCTACCTGCAGTCCATGGCACTCACACTGGGCTCAGAGCCCATGAGGAGGCAGCACTTGACCCTCTGCCTGGGCCTGGGGCCAGTGGCCTCTCCCTGGAGCCCTACCACCTGCCAGACACCGACTGGAGAAGGTTCCCCAATCTCCCTCCGGCCTCCCATTGAGGCTCGCATTCAGGTGACAGCAACCGGGAGCTCGGTCTTCAGGAGAGGACCTGGCGGGGCGCAGCACTGGTGATTGCCTGCCCACCACAGGGCCGCAGTGTAGTGGGCAGGAGGGAGGCCCCTCCCGCCGTTCAGACCCTGCTGCCCTCCCAGCACAGTGGTCCCAATCCAGGCCTCCCCACCTGGTCTCTCCAGACCCCGGAATCCTGCCATGGGTTTGCTTTCTTGGTGGGGGTCTCTGAGAGGTGATGGGTGGCTTTGCTCAGGAAGCCGTCCCCACAATCTGGGTGAGAAGGGGCAAAAGCCTCCCTTTGTGAAGCGAGGACGCAGTCCTACACTAAGGGTTGGGTGGATCTGGGGACAGAGATGCCTGAGGACACGGTGGCTCCCAGCCAGTGCCTCCAGGCCCGGGAGCAGCGGGTTTCTTCACAAATGACCAGGCTCACAGATTCACACCTCGACCCAGCGAGTCCCACCCAGTCTTGCGTGAAGTTCTCCAGGAACAGGCCCAGTTGCAGCCCAGTGGTCCCAGCAGGTAGCTCTCTGAGGCCTTGGCTCTGACAGGGGCTCCGCTCATGGGTGGCTGAGACCAGGCAGGGTCCCCTCCTCCTGGACCTCTGTGCACCCTCCCCTCCTTGCCTCCATTGTTTTGGTAGATATCCCAAAAAGAGTTTGGGGAAGACGGCCCCAGTCATGAGCCCCTAGCATGAGACCACCACAAAACCCAAATAAAGCATCTGGGGCTCCCAAGAAGTCAGTGGCACACATGTTCACAGCCAAAGTCACAAAGGACTTGTGTTCTTGGCACCAATTCCTACCTGCCAGAGGTCAGCAACTGAAATCGAGGACACTGTCACAGAGGCCTGGGCCGGGCCAGGCCTGAGTGGAGCAATGTTGGCTTCAGGGCGCGGGCAGAGGAGCCTGGCCGCTCCCCGCCTGGGCTGACCATCCCAGGGGGCATCCTTGTGGCCGAGGAGAGCTGATCTTTGAATCCAGGCCTCGGGTTGCCTGGGACCCGGGGAGCAGAGCCCTTTGTGCTTGGCTCCCAGGGCTCTGCGCTCTGCCAGCAGGCCTCTGCCTTCTCTAGGGCCATCAGGGCTGCTCCTGGCCCTTCTTTTCTCAAAATGTTTTCTGCACCCTAATTAGGCCTCTGCGAGCAGCTCTCCCCTGGGCAACGGGAACAGCGAAGCGGAGAGCTGGGCTCTTCCCAGAGGCTGCAGGCAATCATTTAACCCCAGTGACCGGCGGGGACTGGAGGCTGGCCAGTGCACAGACCTGCCTCTAAGCAGCAGGAAACACTACCCTCCTCTCCTGGACATCTGCCGGCCCAGGGTTCAGAATGCCCGTGAGCCTTGATTTCCTCCTGGGGGTGAGGGGTTTGGGCGAGCAGAGTTCAAACAGGAAAAAAAAATTCACGAAGGGCCTGAGGCGCACTGGACAAGGGCCTCCCCCGCGTGGGGTGCCCTCAGCACCACGGGGAGCCGGCCTTGCCGGCTTGCTGGCCCTGCCACGGACAGCGGCAGCCCAGCCCGAAGGAGTTAAGGAACAGCGCGGGGACCTGGGCTTCCAAGGCGATTTTGTTTGTGAGCTCTGCGCTGTTACCAGTTCCAAATAATAAGGTGGCATGTTAATTGCCCCCCCTTCTAATTTACCTTCATGCCGCACACAGTCAGCGGGAAGGTTTACGGGGGTGTTCTTTCAAACCTAAACGGCGCCGGGCCTTGGGGTGGAGGGACAACGGCGGGAGTTCAGCTGCTGAAGTTCTGAAAGGATCCTACCAGCCAATTAAAAAGGAACCGTTGGCCACTTAAAACATAATCATTACTTCTGTGAATGCTGCTAAATTAAATAAGTGTTATCCGCATGACTTTTTTTTTTTTTCCGAGACTTTGGTTTCTTTTGAAAGAAAACATTTTGTTACTTCTTGAGCGGATCTGTTTGCAACCAGCGTGAGGAATCTGAAATGGGTTTTCTTGTGCTTCAAAGGCCCCGAGGCCTCCACTTCACCCGCGTCGTCGGGGAGCAGGGAGGCCGCGCCGCCTGCCGCCGTCACTTTCACGGGGTTCGGACTGTCGGCAGAAGAGGGCCGGGCCGCAGGTCTCCCACCTCGGCCTCTGCCGCCGCCGGGCTCTTTCCTGACACTTGACCAGGTGACGCTCACGTGACACGAGAGCCACCACTTCAAAGTGAGCAACTCAGGGCACTAGGCACAGTCACCAGGCCCCTCAACCGCTGCCTCCACTGGCAGCCTCCAGTCTCTGTGCTCCGGGACCGTCTCTTCCGGACCCTTGGCAGAGAGGGACACGGGCAGGGGTCGGCTTCTCCTGCTTTGCTTCTTCACTCTGCATAATATTTTAAAAGTTCTTAACGGGTAGATGATGATCGGCACATTTACAGGACACAGCGTGAAGCGTCCGCACGCACCAGCCTGGGGAGCGACCACATCGGGTCACGGGCAGAGCCGCTGCCTCGGGGGAGGGGCCAGGTGCCCACAGGAGGACCAGGCTCTGGCGCGCTGGGGCGAGGCAGGATCGCTGCCATTCCTGGACGCGCGCTGTGTGTTTCCAAGCAGCTGCTGGAGCCTGCGGCCTGCTCTGACCCTGCGCGAGGCCCTGGGTCAGTCCAGGTGGCGTCCCTCCTTCTGGGAGGACCCTGTTCCCCGCACACATGGACTGCGCTGTTTATTGGCCTCTCCGCTGAGCGGCACTTGGTCTGGCTCTGCCTTTTGGCTGCTGTGAAATCTCCGAGTCCCTGTTTTCGGTGCAGGAAAGGAGTTGCTTTCTCTGCTACCAACCTCCTCCTCACCCTTCTGGGCTTCTCGTGCCCACGGGGCCTCAGTCTGCCTCTGCAGACTCCCAGTGGCACTAACCCTCTCTTAGGGTGGACCTGAGCCCTGCCAGAGCCCAAGCAACCCCAGTGGGACGTCCAGAGTGGCCCACCTGTCGCAGCAGCAGCTCTGAGCAAATTGCGTGTGAACCCAAATTGTGAGTCCTCCCACGAAGCAGGCCGCTCCTCCGTCACTGAGTCCTCCCACGACTCAGGACGCTCGTCCGTCACTGACTCCTCCCATGACTCAGGCCGCTCCTCCGTCACTGAGTCCTCACGACTCAGACCGCTCCTCCGTCACTGACTCCTCCCACAACTCAGGCCGCTCCTCCGTCACTGAGTCCTCACGACTCAGGCCGCTCCTCCATCACTGAGTCCTCATGTCTCACGCCGCTCCTCTGTCACTGAGTCCTCATGACTCAAGCCGCTCCACCGTCACTGAGTCCTCAGGACTCAGGCCGCTCCTCCGTTACTAACTCCTCACACAACTCAGGCCACTCCTCCGTCACTGAGTCATCCCACGACTCAGGTGGCTCCCCCGTTACTGAGTCCTCCCACGACTCAGGCCGCTCCTCCGTCACTGAGTCCTCACGACTCAGGCCGCTCCTCCGTCACTGAGTCCACCCACGATTCAGGCCGCTCCTCTGTTACTGAGTCCTCCCACGACTCAGGCCACACCTCTGTTACTGAGTCCTCCCACGACTCAGGCCGCTAATCCGTTATTGAGTCCTCATGACTCAGGCCGCTCCTGCATCACTGAGTCCTCCCATGACTCAAGCTGCTACTCAGTTACTGAGTCCTCATGACTCAGGCCGCTCCTCCGTCACTGAGTCCTCCCACGACTGAGGCCGCTCCTCCGTCACTGAGTCCTCACGACTCAGGCCGCTCCTCCATCACTGAGTCCTCCCACGACTCAGCCCGATACTCCGTCACTGAGTCCTCATGACTCAGGCCCTCCTCCGTCACTGAGTCCTCAGGACTTAGGCCGCTCCTCCGTCACTGACTCCTCCCACGACTCAGGCCGCTCCTCCGTCACTGAGTCCTCCCACGACTCAGGCCGCTCCTCCGTCACTGAGTCCTCCCACGACTCAGCCAGATCCTCCGTCACTGAGTCCTCACGACTCAGGCCGTTCCTCCGTCACTGAGTCCTCCCACGACTCAGCCCGATACTCCGTCACTGAGTCCTCATGACTCCGGCCGCTGCTCCGTTACTTAGTCCTCATGACTCAGGCCGCTCCTTCGTCACTGAGTCCTCCCACGACTCAGGCCGCTCCTCTGTCACTGAGTCCTCATGTCAGGCCGCTCCTCCATCAATGAGTCCTCCCACGACTCAGGCTGCTCCTCCGTCACTGAGTTCTCATGACTCAGGCCGCTCCTCCGTTACTGAGTCCACCCACGACTCAGGGCACTCTTCCGTCACTGAGTCTTCAGACAGGCCGCTCCTCCGTCACTGAGTACTCACGACTCAGGCCACTCCTCCGTCACTGAGTCCTCTTGACTCAGGCCGCTCCTCCGTCACTGAGTCCTCATGATTCAGGCCTCTCCCCCGTCAATGAGTCCTCCTACGACTCAGGCCGCTCCTCCGTCACTGAGTCCTCCCACGACTCAGGCCGCTCCTCCGTCACTGAGTCCTCACGACTCAGGCCGCTCCTTCCTCACTGAGTCCTCCCACGATTCAGGCCGCTCCTCCGTCACTGAGTCCTCACAACACAGGCCGCTCCTCCGTCACTGAGTCCTCACAAGATTCAGGCCGCTCCTCCGTCACTGAGTCTTCCCGACTCAGGCCGCTCCTCCGTCACTGAGTCCTCCCACGACTCAGGCCGCTCCTCCGTCACTGAGTCCTCACGACTCAGGCCGCTCCTTCCTCACTGAGTCCTCCCACGATTCAGGCCGCTCCTCCGTCACTGAGTCCTCAGGACTCAGGCCGCTCCTCCGTCACTGAGTCCTCAGGACTCAGGCCGCTCCTCCGTTACTAAGTCCTCACACTCAGGCCGCTCCTCCGTCACAGAGTCCTCCCACGACTCAGTCCGCTCCTCCGTTACTGAGTCCTCAGGACTCAGGCCGCTCCTAGGTTGCTGACTCCACCCATGACTCAGGCCGCTCCTCCGTCACTGAGTCCTCCCACGACTCAGTCCGCTCCTCCATTACTGAGTCCTCACGACTCACGCCGCTCCTCCGTCACAGAGTCCTCATTACTCAGGCCGCTCCTCCGTTACTGAGTCCTCCCATGACTCAGGATGCTCCTCCGTCACTGAGTCCTCACGACTCACGGCACTCCTCTGTCACTGAGTCCTGACGATTCAGGCCGCTCCTCCGTCACGTAGTCCTCCCACGACTCAGCCCGATTCTCCGTCACTGAGTCCTCACGACTCAGGCCGCTCCTCCGTCACTGAGTCCTCCCATGACTCAGGCCGCTCCTCCGTCACTGAGTCCTCAAGATTCAGGACGCTCCTCCATTACTGAGTCCTCCCAGGACTCAGGGAGCTCCTCCGTTACTGAGTCCTCCGAGGACTCAGGGCGCTCCTCCGTCACTGAGTCCTCACGACTCAGGCCGCTCCTCCGTCACTGAGTCCTCACACGACTCAGTCCGCTCCTCCTTTACTGAGTCCTCCCACGACTCAGGCTGCTCCTTCATTACTGAGGCCTCATGACTCAGGCCGCTCCTCTGTCACTGAGTCCTCATGCCTCAGGCCGCTCCTCCGTCACTGAGTCCTCCCACGACTCAGGCCGCTCCTCTGTCACTGAGTTCTCATGACTCAGGCCGCTCCTCCGTCACTGAGTCCTCCCACGACTCAGGCCGCTCCTCCGTCACTGAGTCCTCCCACGACTCAGGCCGCTCCTCCGTCACTGAGTCCTCACGACTCAGGCCGCTCCTTCCTCACTGAGTCCTCCCACGATTCAGGCTGCTCCTCCGTCACTGAGTCCTCAGGACTCAGGCCGCTCCTCCGTCACTGAGTCCTCATGATTCAGTCCGCTCCTCCGTCACAGAGTCCTCATTACTCAGGCCGCTCCTCCGTTATTGAGTCCTCACGACTAAGGCCGCTCCTCCGTCACTGAGTCCTCATTCCTCAGGCCGCTCCTCCGTCACTGAGTCTGCCCACGACTCAGGACACTCCTCCGTCACTGAGTCCTCCCACGACTCAGTCCGCTCCTCCGTTACTGAGTCCTGCCACGACTCAGGCTGCTCCTCCATTACTCAGTCCTCCCACGACTCAGGACGCTCCTCCATCACTGAGTCCTCCCACAACTCAGGCCGCTCCTCGATTACTGAGTTCTTCCATGACTCAGGATGCTCCTCCGTCACTGAGTCCTCCCACGACTCAGGCCGCTCCTCCGTCACTGAGTCCTCACGACACAGGCCGCTCCTGCGTCACTGAGTCCTCCCACGACACAGGCCGCTCCTCTGTCACTGAGTCCTCACGACTCAGGCCGCTCCTTCCTCACTGAGTCCTCCCATGATTCAGGCCGCTCCTCCGTCACTGAGTCCTCATGACTCAGGCCGCTCCTCCGTCACTGAGTCCTCACGACTCAGGCCGCTCCTTCCTAACTGAGTCATCCCACGATTCAGGCCGCTCCTCCGTTACTGAGTCCTCGTGACTCAGGCCCCTCCTCCGTCACTGAGTCCTCACGACTGAGGCCGCTAATCCATCACGGTCCTCCCACGACTCAGGCTGCTCCTGCGTCACTGAGTGTTCATGACTCTGGCCGCTCCTCCGTCACTGAGTCCTCAGGACTCAGGCCGCTCCTCCGTTACTGAGTCCTCACACGACTCAGGTTGCTCCTCCGTCACTGAGTCCTCATGATTCAGGCCGCTCCTCCATCACTGAGTCCTCACGCCTCAGGCCGCTCCTCCATCACTGAGTCCTCCCACGACTCAGTCCGCTTCTCCGTCACTGAGTCCTCCCACGACTCAGCCCGATCCTCCGTCACTGAGTCCTCACGACTCAGGCCGCTCCTCCGTCACTGAGTCCTCCCACGACTCAGGCCGCTCCTCCGTCACTGAGTCCTCCCCCGACTCAGGCCCCTCCTCCGTTACTGAGTCCTCACGACTCAGGCCGCTCCTCCGTTACTGAGTCCTCCCACGACTCAGGGCGCTCCTCCGTCACGACTCAGGCCACTCCTTCCTCACTGAGCCCTCCCACGATTCAGGCCGCTCCTCCGTCACTGAGTCCTCACACGATTCAGGCCGCTCCTCCGTCACTGAGTCCTCACGACTCAGGGCGCTCCTCCGTTACTGAGTCCTCACGTCTCAGGCCGCTCCTCCGTCACTGAGTCCTCCCTCGACTCAGGCCGCTCCTTCCTCACTGAGTCCTCCCACGATTCAGGCCGCTCCTCCGTCACTGAGTCCTCAGGACTCAGGCCGCTCCTCCGTCACTGAGTCCTCACACAATTCAGGCCGCTCCTCCGTCACTGAGTCCTCACACGATTCAGGCCGCTCCTCCGTCACTGAGTCCGCCCACGACTCAGGATGCTCCTCCGTCACTGAGTCCTCCCACGACTCAGTCCGCTCCTCCGTCACTGAGTCCTCCCACGACTCAGGCCGCTCCTCCGTCACTGAGTCCTCCCACGATTCAGGCTGCTCCTTCATCACTGAGTCCTCCCACGACGCAGGCCACTCCTCCGTCACTGAGTCCTCATGACTCAGGCCGCTCCTCCGTTACTGAGTCCTCCCACGACTCAGGCTGCTCCTCCGTCACTGAGTCCTCCCATGACACAGCCCGATCCTCCGTCACTGAGTCCTCATGACTAAGGCCGCCCCTTCCTCACTGACTCCTCCCACGACTCAGGCCGCTCCTCCGTCACTGAGTTCTGATGACTCAGGCCGCTCCTCCGTCACTGAGTCCTCCCATGATTCAGGCTGCTACTTCATCACTGAGTCCTCCCATGACGCAGGCCACTCCTCCATTACTGAGTGCTCACGACTCAGGCCGCTCCTCCGTCACAGAGTCCTCATTACTCAGGCCGCTCCTCCGTTACTGAGTCCTCCCACGACTCAGGACGCTCCTCCGTTACTGAGTCCTCCCACGATTCAGACCCTCCTCCGTTTCTGAGTCCTCATGACTCAGGCCGCTCCTCTTTCACTGAGTCCTCAGGACTCAGGCCGCTCCTCCGTCACTGAGTCCTCACGACTCAGGCCGCTCCTCCGTCACTGAGTCCTCACGACTCAGGCCGCTCCTCCGTTACTGAGTCCTCCCATGACTCAGCCCGATCCTCCGTCACTGAGTCCTCTCAGGACTCAGGCCGCTCCTCCGTCAGTGAGTTCTCATGACTCAGGACGCTCCTTCGTTACTGAGTCCTCCCACGACTCAGGACGCTCCTCCGTTACTGAGTCCTTCCACGATTCAGGCCCTCCTCCGTTACTGAGTCCTCATGACTCAGGCCCCTCCTCCATCACTGAGTCCTCCCACGACTCAGGCCGGTCCTCCGTTCCTGAGTCCTCTCACGATTCAGTCCGCTCCTCCGTCACTGAGTCCTCCCACGACTCAGGCCGCTCCTTCATTACTGAGTCCTCACGACTCAGGCCACTCCTCCATCACTAAGTCCTCCCACGATGCAGGCCCCTCCTCCGTCACTGAGTCCTCATGTCTCAGGCCGCTCCTCCGTCACTGAGTCCTCACGACTGAGGCCGCTCCTTCCTCACTGACTCCTCCCACGAATCAGGCCACTCCTCCATCACTGAGTCCTCAGGACTCAGCCACTCCTCCGTCACTGAGTCCTCCCACGATTCAGGCCGCTCCTCCATCACTGAGTCCTCCCACGACTCAGGCCGCTCCTCCGTTACTGAGTCCTCACGACTTAGGCCGCTCCTCCGTCACTGAGTCCTCACCACTCAGGCTGCTCCTCCGTCACTGAGTCCTCATGACTCAGGCCCCTCCTCCGTCAGTGAGTCCTCAGGACTGAGGCCGCTCCTCCGTCACTGACTCCTCCCACGACTCAGGCCGCTCCTCCGTCACTGAGTCCTCCCACGACTCAGGCCGCTCCTCCGTCACTGAGTCCTCCCACGACTCAGGCCGCTCCTCCGTCACTGAGTCCTCACGACTCAGGCCGGTCCTCCGTCACTGAGTCCTCCCACGACTCAGGCCGCTCCTCCGTCACTGAGTCCTCCCACGACTCAGGCCGCTCCTCCGTCACTGAGTCCTCCCACGACTCAGGCCGCTCCTCCCTCACTGAGTCCTCACGACTCAGGCCGCTCCTCCGTCACTGAGTCCTCCCACGACTCAGGCCGGTCCTCCGTCACTGAGTCCTCCCACGACTCAGGCCGCTCCTCCGTCACTGAGTCCTCCCACGACTCAGGCCGCTCCTTCATTACTGAGTCCTCACGACTCAGGCCACTCCTCCATCACTAAGTCCTCCCACGATGCAGGCCCCTCCTCCGTCACTGAGTCCTCATGTCTCAGGCCGCTCCTCCGTCACTGAGTCCTCAGGACTCAGCCGCTCCTCTGTCACAGAGTCCTCCCACGATTCAGGCCGCTCCTCCATCACTGAGTCCTCTCACGACTCAGGCCGCTCCTCCGTCACTGAGTCCTCACGACTCAGGCCGCTCCTCCGTCACTGAGTCCTCACCACTTAGGCCGCTCCTCCGTCACTGAGTCCTCATGACTCAGGCCCCTCCTCCGTCAATGAGTCCTCAGGACTGAGGCCGCTCCTCCGTCACTGACTCCTCCCACGACTCAGGCCACTCCTCCGTCACTGAGTCCTCCCACGACTCCGGCCACTCCTCCCTCACTGAGTCCTCACGACTCAGGCCGGTCCTCCATCACTGAGTCCTCCCACAACTCAGGCCACTCCTTCATTACTGAGTCCTCACGACTCAGGCCGCTCCTCCGTCACTGAGTCCTCCCACGACTCAGGCCGCTCCTCCCTCACTGAGTCCTCACGACTCAGGCCGGTCCTCCATCACTGAGTCCTCCCACGACTCAGGCCGCTCCTTCATTACTGAGTCCTCACGACTCAGGCCACTCCTCCATCACTAAGTCCTCCCACGATGCAGGCCCCTCCTCCGTCACTGAGTCCTCATGTCTCAGGCCGCTCCTCCGTCACTGAGTCCTCAGGACTCAGCCGCTCCTCTGTCACAGAGTCCTCCCACGATTCAGGCCGCTCCTCCGTCACTGAGTCCTCCCACGACTCAGGCCGCTCGTTCATTACTGAGTCCTCACGACTCAGGCCGCTCCTTCGTCACTGAGTCCTCCCACGACACAGGCCGCTTCTCCGTTACCCAGTTTCTGGTTCCAAGAACCACGAGTGTCAGCAGCAATTTCCCCGTCATCCTCTCTGGATGGGCCGCTGCACTTGAGGGCTTCTCCCACTGTCCCCAGAACTGTGAGGGGCAGTGTCCCTCCCCTGCTCCCCTGAAACAGGAACAGTCATCGTGTCCCTGGGGGACGTGGGGGCCTTGGGCCACCAGGGAGAACATTGGCCCTTTGAGGATACTGGTGGAATCTTCCCAGAATCAACTGCTTGGTTCAGGACGGTGTAGAGGTGGCGTGGGCCGGACAAGGGGTGGCAGCCAGGGCCTGGAGGGCCTCTGGTGCCCCAGGTTCCTCTGAGGGCCCATGTCACTGGGGGTCCCTTTGCTGAGGAGGTTGACACTGCATTATTTCCTTTAGGTGACGGTGACGTTGTAAATAATATGTATGAACCCGACCCGGACCTGCTGGCTGGCCAGAGTGCTGAGGAGGAGACCGAGGACAGCATCCTGTCTCCCATCCCCATGGGGCCACCGTCCCCCTTCCCCACCAGCGAGGACTTCACCCCCAAGGAGGGCTCGCCCTACGAGGCTCCTGTCTACATTCCCGAAGACATTCCGATCCCGCCGGACTTCGAGCTGCGAGAGTCCTCCATCCCCGGGGCTGGCCTGGGGATCTGGGCCAAGAGGAAGATGGAGGCCGGGGAGCGGCTTGGCCCCTGCGTGGTGGCGCCCCGGGCGGCGCTGAAGGAGGCCGACTTTGGATGGGAGGTGAGCATTCTGAGTCTGAGCATGATGGATCACGGCCATTTATCTTGTGTTCAATCTATTTATAAAGCCGGGGAGCAGCCACTGCCCGAGGCGGGAGGCTCGGCCGGTCAGAGAGAGCGTTCGAATGTCGCATTTCCCAGGGTTACTTCACCCTGAGCTTTCATGACGCGACTCGGAAAACATCGCTGTCCTCCTGGACGCCGGTCAGCCCCCGTGGGCCGCAGCGCTCTCTGCCCGGAAATGTGTCTTTCATGAGCTCATGTCTTGACACATGCCATGCCTCCTGCCAGACCATAGGTGCCGATGTGCCGCAGTGGCAGCAGGGCACGTGGACCCAACGTCCCAGAAAAGCCAGCTGGGCTCTGGGGCCTCATCCCAGCCCAGCAGCCAGGGTCTCTCCCCAGACTTCTGGGGTCGTGCATGTCCATCTCTGCCCACGTCTGTGCCCAGGACCTGCCGCCCAGTCCCCAGAAGGGGTGGGTTCACAGGCCCAGAGCCACTGCCTCTTCCTGCCAGGGAGGGCATCCTGCTCTTTAGATTTCCCTCCCTTGCTCGCTGGCCTGGATGGTACCCTCTGGGCGAGTCAAAAATGGAGGGTGCATTGGGTGACACCCTGTGGATGGTCTCCCACAGCATCGCCGGGCTGTCTGAGCCGGAGCGTCCCGAGGTTCCTGCTCAGGCCATGGGGGACACTGAGCCCTCTTTTGGGGGCTCTCCAGGTGGGCTTGTGGGAGCTAGAGAGCTTCAGTAGCAGGAATCCTCATGAGCCCTGGCCGATTTTGTGGGATGTTTTGTCAGGGATGCTGCAGATCCAGGTCCCTCTGGTGTCCACCACCTGCACAGGTGCTTAGGCTGAGGCTGTGCGGGAGTGGTGGACGTCAGGTGGCAGGGCTCTGCACACTCGCCCTCTGGGGACTTGGAGAGCTTTCCACCCTGACCTGCACCTCAGAGGTCTCTGCAGGGTGAGGAAAGACTTTGGCCTGAAGCTTTTCTTTCCCGTGACCCTTGTGCTCCCAGACGTGTCCAGAGACTCCACCTGCACAGTGCCCTCTTCTGGCCCTCTCCCCTGGGCCTGCAGCATTCAAAGCCCCTGCTAAGGACATTGAGGAAACCTGTGTGCTGATGTGCTGAGGTCGTGGCTCGTGGCTGCCCGCATGGCCCCAGAACTGAGGGGTGGGTTCTCCTCACTGTCCTGCAGGCAGGTGGGAGGTGACCCTGCCAGCACAGGGTCTCGTGGGGCCTGTTGTTGTAGACCCTGGGACCAGGCAGGGGCCACCTGCCCATCAGCCTAAGTCCCCACCGCTAGAGGGCTTTCAGGTTGCAGAAGGGGGTCAGGTTGATGGAGGGATGGGGTGCTGGGCGCCCATGTGTTGGGGATGCAGCCCAGGAGGCTGGTGAGGGGGGCCGTGTGTTGCGGACGCTGTCTTCCTCAGGGAGGTCACCTTCAGGGTTAACTGGCCAGGGGCCAGGAGCAAGATGGGCAGAGGGGAGGGAGTTTGAAGTCACAGCCACCTGGGTGGGTGGCATGCCTGGTGGTGACCCACAGGCTGGTCCTTCTGGGCCAGGACAGCCAGTTCCACAGAGCGTGCAGTGATGTTTGGGCTGTGGTTGGGCGTGGCCTTGCAGGGAGGGGTCCCAGGTTGTTTGTCTGACATTCTTAAAAGACCTGGCTGTTTAATCAGGGCGGCTTTCAGGTGCTCGAGGGTCAGCTGCCCTGCAGGTAGCTCTTTGGATGACCTTGAGGTGACTTTGTTCTTGTCTGCTCTGATATGAGTTCTATTTGCTTTATTTGAAGAAATGGCCCGTATCACAGCGGCCTGTGGGGCCAGGGCACACAGGCTGTCCCTGTCACCTGCCAGCACCTGTTGACGCTGCAGTGTTGTTTGCTCTTCGAGTAGGTGAGGGAGCCTTCCTGCTCGCCGTCCTCCCCCTTCTGCAGAGAGCCTGTGCCCCGCCGTGACCCCACAGCCTCCTTTCATGCCAGTGCTTGGGGAGATCTGCCCAGCCCCATCCTCACGGGTCTTCCTGCCGCCGTCCCGTCTGACCTTGATTTCTGGTGGCTCAGGCACCCATTGCCAGGTGCACCGATCCTCCCTGGCCTTCCCTGCCTTCCACCAGCGACTGAGCATGGTCTGTGTCATTGGCACCGATGGCAGAAGTACACGGGGGGCCACTGTCTCCCTCCTCCTGGGAAGGAAGGAGGAGGAAGCCAGCTGCTGAGGCTCAGGGCGACCCACCGTCCCTCCGAATCAAGGGGGACACTAGAGCCGGCTTCTTTCTAGCGCCACAATCTCGGCTAGGCCGGGTTGGGAAAGCTACTCTGCCTCTGGGCAGCCCGACCAGGATCTTCCCTGCATGTCCTGAAGCGGTTGGTCGCTGCTTTGCTGCCTCCTTGTCTTTCTGGAGGTCTGCAGGGCTCAGGAGAGACCAGCCCCTGATTGCTCGGCTCCTGTGCCTTATCTCCCAATTGCTGAGAAAAGGGACGGAAAACCTGGGACCCAGCGCAGGGTCTGTGTGGTTCCAGCAGCAGAGAGGCCTCCTATCAGCCACCCAACTGCTGGCGCACCAGGCGGCTCTGACCTGCTGGCTGCTCTGTCCCGTGCTTCTGCAGATGGAGGAGGTGGACAATATGGGGACGTGTCTGTGTGTGAGTGTGGCACCCGCAGGGAAGCCAGGGCAGGCCTGGACGGTGCCGGGCACACGAGGGCCGATCCCATGATGATCCAGACTAAACGTGACTGCTCACACGCTTGCTGGGCCTTCAGTTTTGTGAATCAGCGTAATCGAGTTTTACCCCTGTTGACGCGGGGTTCATCCACTGAAAAAGAGTAAGTAACATCGTAGCAAAGATGACAACAACTGGAAGCCAAGGAGGACCAAGATGGCTGTGCCCCCAAAGGGTGGCCAGTAGCACAGGATGGTGGCCAGTCTGAGCCATTATCGAGAGACACAGGGCCAGTCGATGAGAGGTTTTGGGGTGACTCAGACCAAGGCGGAGGTTCTCCTCCCCTTGCAGGGGACCTTCCTTCAGCAGAGCAGGGTGCAGCAGAGCGAGGCCGGCCTCTCCTCCCATCAGTCGCCTGCTCTCCCAGGCCCTCCCTTCCCTCCAAAGCTGGCCCCCGAGGCTGTGTCCCTCCTTCCCTCTCCACCCGTGTATGAGGGACATTTGGTGAATCTAGGGACCCCCTCCCCCCACCAGGACATGACTCCTTGCCATTTTGGAAGGAAACACGCCCGTGTGGGAAGCCCCTGCCTGACCTGGCGGGCCTGTGCCTGTGTGGGATTGGGTGCCTGGAAGTGTTCCCTGGGCTCTTCCCCGTAGCGGGGCGTCTGTCGGGAAGGCGCCCACTTCCCATTCCCCTGCCGCAGGACGCGCCGGACTCAGCCGCCTTCCCGCCGCTGACACAGCCCACCGTTCACCCTCCCAGAATAAATCACCCCATGATTGCGTTTTATTGCCCTGGGGTCTGCAGAAACAATGATCTTGATCATCTGTTGAGTAAATCGTGACATTTATCATCGTGCTGTTTATTTTGCTAATTAAGAGAGGGCTGCAGTGACAGCCCAGAGGGAGCCGGCTGTGGATGGGCTGCCGGGAGGCCACCTGCCCCAGGCGGGGTCTGCAGCTGCGCCAGCCCGCTTGGGCAGGGAACATGGGCTGGACACCAGGGCAGGCGCTTGGGCAGGTGTCCCCCAGACCTCGGCCACGGTCTCTCCCAAGTCCTGTGGAATGCCTGCTGTGGGTACCCCAAAAGTACCTCTCAGGGCCTCCCAGTGCCTGCTGTAATTGGCACTTGAGCGTCTTCTGCTGAGGGAGGGCGTCTGCCTGTGTTACTGTAAACCAATGGGGTTTCAATTATCTGGAGAACTTACTCAAGTGGACCATCGCATCCCCTGGCGCGTATGACTGAATATTAATAGACACGTTCGTTTGTTCAATCAACAAACAAGCTGGGCCTGGGCCAAGGCCCATGGGAAGCTGCAGGGTTCCTGGGAAAGCAGCTTGGAGCCTTTGGGCTTCCCCAATTCCCCAGTACCACAATCTCAGGGGCTCCTCCGGGGTCCTCAGAGCCCACACTGATCTTCAGCAAGGGTCAAGACCCGTCAGTCACCCCCGGGAACCCCAGGTTACTCTGATGGCCAGAGATGCTAGGGCTGGGGGACGCCATGGGCAAAAGCTACGCCAGCCCTGTCCTCTGAGATTCTGAGAAACTTCTGCAAATGTAACGTGAAGCCGTTCTTGAGAACACCAGCCTCCGGGGGTGGGCTGGAGAGGAAGTCCCACCCAGGGCTCCCGCACCTCGGCACATTCTCAGAAAAGCAGGGCTCTCCTGCTCCTCAGAGGGCAGGGTGGGGATGGAGGCCCAGTCAGTATCTGGCTCCCGGGAAGGCAGGTGTCTTGCAGGGTGGCTCAGCCTGCAACCTCCCCAGACGCAGGTCCTCCAGGAGATGGCTAAAGGCAGCATGGCTTCGCACCGGACAGCCTGGAGGACCCGCTTCTGCAAGCACCAGCAGCATATCTGAGTGGCCCAGGGCTACAGCCAAATCCAGTCTGATGGCAGGCGGGCAGGCACCAGTCCTGGTCAGAGTGGGTCTTGGCCTCAGCTCCAGGCCCGGGGGCAGCAGGGCCTCCTTTCCTCTCTTCTGGACCTCACACACCCTCACCACAAGCTTAGTGTGTTCCTCCTCCCTGAAGGTCTTCCGCCCGCCACACTGGTGGGAACGGGGTGCCCCGTTGGCAAGGCCTCCAGACCACTCACGGGTGCAACCTCCCCCTGGGATTTGCCTAAAGTCCCACGAGGCTCCGCCGCCCAGGACAGGGCCTCCCACGTCGCTGCCCTGCCTGGGCTTGGGGGTTTGGGGAGCAGCCTCAGCGTTGGTTGTGTGGGGTGACTGTACAGGATGCGTCCTCTGAGCTCTGAGAGGATCCTGAAGAGAACTCAGGGTGTCACCAGAGACTCAGGGCCTTAGAGGAAACCCTGAGGAGACGCCGCTCCCCCTGGACCTGGGCCTTCCCTGCCAGGAGGGTGCCCCTGTCCAGAGCTTCATGCTGGGCCTGCGTGTTCAGACGGGGCTGTCCCTTGTTGCGAGTGGGGCGGTGGGTGAGGGTGCAGGGTCAGAGGTGGAAGACATGTTCAAGGCTGCCCCTTTCCACAGTCTCTCAGGCGTGGTCTAGGTGCTGGGGCGGGCCCTACCCAGAGCCTCTGTGCACTCAGGCCTGGGGGAGCGGGCCAGGTGAGTTTTGTTGCAGGTCTGTGCTGGGGCAGAGGCGAGCCCCATGCACTTCCTTGGCTCCTAGGAACCTGCTTCTTCTTTTGGACCACAAGGGAAATAAAGGTCAGCCAGAAACAGTCCGGTGGGTGACCATGGAGGCTCAGTGTGGTCCTCCAGCTGGCTTCCCATCCCTGGAGGCTTGCTAGAAATGAGGACTCTCAGCCCTTGTACATCTGGACAAGATCCCTGTTGTGTGCTCAGGAGCCTTGGAAGGACAGGCCAGAGAGTGAATGCCCAACAGACATGGTCAGCTTGGGAAACGGGCAGTCTCAGGGCTTGTTGACAGCACACAGGTCATTGGACGTCCCCCTGGTGGCCCAGGAGGAAGGAGATGCCTCCCCAGCTCCTGGCCCAAAGGGACTGGGCTGCAGCTCCAACCCTGTAGTCTTAGACATTCCAGGAATCCCCAGGCTGCCCCATGCAGAACAGAGCACTTGTGTCCAGGGCCTGCTGGTCAGCAGGCCGGGGTGCTTCCTCTGAGCCCATGGAGCCTTCCACAGCCACAGGGCCTCCACCTTATGCTCACCCAACTCTGGGGGACCTGCAGGGGCCCCAGGTTGGTGGAAGGGAGCTGACTTGGGACTGAGCTCATGCTCAGGTAACTCCCAGAAACGAGTCCACACAGCCTGGAGACGGTCCAAACCCATGACCCTGACAATGTCAGCCAAGTTTGCTGAGAAGATGGCAGGGTACCTCACCCACACGTGTCTGTGTGTGCTTGAGGGTCAGAAACGTTCCGTAGGCTGACTCCTTGGTATCTGAGCTGAGGGCGTGTTCTGGGGCCACAGCTCTCACCTGGCCAGTGCTGGTGACTGCCCGGGGATGCCAGAAGGGCCAAGTGGGGGGCACCCATGTTTGCCCAGGAGTATGCAGACTCCAGGCTCAAAGCCCTGGAAGACCTGCCTAGGCACCAGGCTGCGACAGCTACCAGGAGATTCGGTCTGGAGCCAGCGTCCCGAACAACCGACTGGAGTGAAGGAGGGCCCAGGCATGGGGCCCAGGCACGGGGACCCAGACACGGGGAGCCAGGCATGGGGGGCCAGGCACAGGGGGTCAGGCACGGGGGTCCAGGCACGGGGGCCAGGCACAGGGGGTCAGGCACAGGGGGTCAGGCACAGGGGGCCAGGCACAGGGGGTCAGGCACAGGGGCCCAGGCACGGAGGGCCAGGCACAGGGGGTCAGGCACAAGGGCCCAGGCACGGAGGGCCAGGCACAGGGGGTCAGGCACAGGGGGCCAGGCACAGGGGGCCAGGCACAGGGACCCAGGTACGGAGGGCCAGGCACAGGGGGTCAGGCACAGGGGGCCAGGCACGGGGGGCCAGGCACGGGGGGCCAGGCACGGGGGCCCAGGCACGGGGAGCCAGGCACGGGGGCCCAGCCACAGGGGGCCAGGCACGGGGCCCAGGCACGGGGCCCAGGCACGGGGACCCAGACACGGGGACCCAGACACGGGGAGCCAGGCATGGGGGGCCAGGCACAGGGGGCCAGGCACAGGGGGCCAGGCATGGGGAGCCAGGCACGGGGATCCAGACACGGGGATCCAGACACGGGGGCCAGGCCCGGGGTCCAGGCACGAGCAGAGCAGGGCTGAGGGTGAAGGTGGCCTGGAGAAGCCCGAGTGCGGCGAGTTCCATCCACCGCAGGCTGGGATGTCCCGAGCCGCTGGTCCGCATGGACGCAGGTCTGCTGCTCCCGGGAGCCCCTGGCGGCCTGGGCGCTAGCGTACTTGCTCCTGCCACAGGCAGACACACACAGGTGCGCACACTGGCTCACGCTCGTTGGCTCTCGGACCCACGCACACCCTAGCGACGCACTGGCACCCGCGTGCTCACACCCCTGCCCCATGTGCACCCTCAGGCCCGGCTCCGGGCTCGTCCCCGCTCCGGCCCTCCTCCCGCCATGGCGGCATCCTGTTCTTCCCTCAGCTCTCAGGCTGGCTTGTGAAGTTTTACCCTTTAGCCTTTGGCAGTGGAGAGGGGCAGCCTGGGTGGGACCAGGCAGACCCGCTGCCCACCAATCACCCGCTGCATTGGAGCCTGGATCCTTGGTGCCCAGTCCCATTTTCCAGACGGAAGCTGACCCTGGTGGTACCTCTCTCAGTGGCTCTGGGCACACACTTGGTCCTGGGGCCCAGAAAGCCAGGCTCAGAGCAAGCTCAGCTCAGATCTCACAGGGCTGACCCTCCTCTGCCCCCATGGCTGGGCTACCCTTGACCCTGGGGGGCAAGGTCTCTGGTTGTCCAGGGAATTTTTTTAGGGCAGAGAAGCATGGTGGGGCTTTTCCCCTGATGATGTCGGAAGGTATCTGAGGAGGCACAATGGTACACAAAGCGTCCAAACTGTTGGGCGTGCCCCTCGGCGACAGTGATGGTTCACCGGGCGGCCGCCCATTGACAGCACCCAGTGACACTACAGTGGGTTTAGGACACTCTTTGGGGGCCGTCAGCTGGAACGTAGGTTCCAGGAGGGCCGTGTTCTGCCGGAATGGAGCTGGCCTGGAGGCACAGACGCTCTCGGGAGAAGCCCACCCACCGCCCCGTGACCCCAGGATGACTGTAGGAATCCATCAAAACCCTGTCCCCTTTCTCCCAGCACCCTGACATCAGCCCAGACGCTTTTAGCTCAAGAATGCCACGAAATCCTGCACTATCTTGGGCCCGGCTCTGAGGCCGGGTATAAAAGGAATTTCAGAAAAAGGGGAGAGGATGACTAAGAATACCTCCCAGTGGCTCTCCTTTACTTCCTTAAGGGGTAATAACTCAGGCGCAACCCGGCAGAGGGCACTTTCTTTAAATAGAGCTTTCTGATTCACAGGCGAAAAAGGGAAATAAATGTTTTCTCTTCATATTTGAGAGAGGGCTCGAATGCCAACTTCTTCAGTGGCATTTCACCGCCACGACCCTCACACCCCGGTGACGGGCAGACCCATCCTCCTCTAGGTCAGCGCTCCCCTGGGGCCCGGCTCCGCCCGCAGGTCAGGCCGGCCCCTTCTTCCTCCCCGCTCAGTCTTTCTTTTTCCCTTAAGGAAAATAAGGACTATCACTCAGAATCTACCGAGGCCCCGGGCCCGCCGTGCTGCAGCCCGGTGAGCCGCCTGGCCGTCGCCTCGCTCTGTGACGGAGGGGCCCTGGCTGGAGGAAAGGCCCGGCCCTTGCTGGGCACCTGCCAAGGTCTGCTCCACAGTCTTCCCAGCAGCGCTGCCATGACACGGCCATCCTCGCTTGGCCAAAGGAGACGGAGGCTGAGACCGGGCAGGACTGGGACGCTGCGGTCAGGGAGGCCGTGCTCAGTGAACGGGCAGCTTGCTGTCTCTCCCCGCAAGCCTCCACCTCTGCACCTGTACCTGAGCCTGCCCCTGGGACAGGAAGCCATGACACAATGACATCAGTGGAGAAAGGAAACCAGGTGTGCTGACCGTGTGGACACGTGGTGCTGGGCTCTGGCGTGGCATGGCCTGGCCTGATGACTGAGGCTCAGGTGGACCCCAGCAGACCAGAGCGGGGCCCAAGCCTGGCTCCTGGCTCCTTGGGCCTCACTTCTTCCTGAGCTGTGGTGTCCTCGCTGTTGTGTCCCCAGCCCCTGCCCCCTGTTCACCATGTTTATGACATGGAATTCTCCAGACCCCAGGGAGAGCTGCCAGCTGTCCTCAAGACTGGACTGGGGGCTCTGCAGTGGCCCTTGAGGCACCCCGCATTCTGCTGGGTCAGGGGCCTGCAAGGACAGAGAGATGTCGGCAGGAACCACAGGGAGCTGGGGCCGGGAGTCAGCCTGGGGGGAAGCATCCACCCCCAGCACACCTCAGCTTTGGGGTCACTGGAGTGGAGGTCCCCAGGGCACCTCACATGCAGATCTAGGTGCACCTCACCTGCCAGCATTCCTAGGGTGTGTCCAGGACTCTGCCTTCTGACCAGACCGAGGCCCCTTGGAGGCCTCCACCCCAGGACGGTGGCCTGGAGCAGGCCGCACGGGGTGAACCTCCCAGCCAGGACGCTTTCTGCCCGGTGGCTCCTGTTGCCAGCACTGGCCGAGTGCACAGACAGGTCTCGCTCCCTCCTGTGTCCCCTAGCTCGTCAACAGGGCACCCGTTAGCACAGCCCCCGTGACACGGGAGCTCGGTGTGCGAGTGGAACCAGGATAAGTGGGGCTGGAGGAGTCTGGTGGGCCGGGCAGTGTGGGCCCCTCACAGGTCTAACTGCACCAGCGCGTCCTGCAGGCTGGCGATCAGGGTCAGCCTTGTGCTAGTGCCTTGGGCACAAATGCCCTCTGGGCTCACCTTGCCTCCCTGAGGGAGGAGCAAGCCGCCAGACCAGGAGAATCCGTAGTGGCCGTCATCTGTGCTTGAGATGTTTCCATGTTGAGTAGTTTCCCAAGGGCAGGGTTCACAGAGAGCAGGGTGGGCCAGGAGGGCAGCCTTCCTGAGGGTGGGGCCACTGCTGGCCGGTGGCTCCCTGGGGAACCCCAGCAGTGCCAGCCGTGCAGCCCCGTAGAGGGCCTCCCTCCCTGCCAACAGGCCAGACAAGAGCCCCAGGCGTTCCAGGCCATAAAAGGTCTCCCTGGACATAGGCTGGGACGCGGGCGCAGGTGCTCCCTCGCAGGCAGGGGACGGCAGATTCCGCCCTGCCCCGGCCAGGCCTGGCCTGCTTATCAGAGCCCCTGTGTGGGAATTCTTGTGGCCATCACCCCGGTCTAGGAATGTGCTCCTACGTGTCCCCACCAAAGGCCAAGGTGACCCTGCAGTACACCAGCTGCTGAGGGGCAGTGGCTTGCAGGAAGGTCCACCTGCAGTCACCCACTAGTGGCCTTGTGCAGGTGGAAGCTGCTGGGGCTCCCGTGGGGCTGCCTTCCTTCCACTGAGGCAGCCCGGCGTTTGCGCTGAATGCCTTGGGGAATTGGCAGCAAGCAGCGTCTCCCCCGCAGGCTCACGGTCCGTTTGTCCCTGGGAGCCTGGGGGTGCCTTTCACACCTTGAAGATGCATGAATGAAATGACCTGAAGGTGATTCTGGTCTGCTTCCAGGGTGCCAGCCAGCGGGCATGGGCTGGGCAGGCTCATCCTTGCTCACTGCCCCTGCGGCCCTCAGCAGGTGCCCCTCGGACCGTAGCTTGGCCTCTGTGTCCCGGCCACGGGTTCTCCAGGCTGTCCCCACTGTGTGAAGAGGTGAGAATGTGCCCTGCCTGCTCCTCCCATCCCCAGCTGCACCCCGTGCTGGCCAGCGCTGGCAGGGGCGGGGATCAGGGCCCCAGGCAGGGCTGCGCCGCGGGATGATCTTTTGTGTGGCTCTAGGGTGCCTCTCCCTTGGGCTGAGGCCAGTTAACCGTGCACCCCATTGTACCATCCCTCTTCAGTCATGTTCAGAAATACCTACATCCACTCCTCCCATTTAGGTCTCTCTGAAGTCCATTCTGGCTTATCAGCACAGTAATTTCACGAGCAGAGCTAAGATTTCTGCCATTTAGGCCCCAGGCATTGTCTGTCGCGGCGGCAGCTGAGATAAACCCTCACCCAGAACAAAGTCGAAATGACCTTTTACAAGTAGAGGCGGCCTTGTTTCCCTCTAGACTAATTTATCAGCCTTCGTTTCGGCCCCGGCGCTCAGCGGAGGCCTGAGAGTGCTGGGAAGAGTGGGGGGGGCGGGGGATTAGGATGCTTGGCTGGTTCCTCGTTTTCAACAGGCACCTCTGGGGCCGCCGACGGCCACGGGAAGTGTAGGCGCCCGGCGGCAGGCAGGCAGGCCAGGTGTGCACCGAGGAGCTGGGCCTTCGGTCCCAGACCCTGCTCCTGGCCTCCTGGGAGGTGAAGTGACTCTGAGGGGCACAAGCCAGGCTGGAGACCTGGAGACCGCGGTGGTGGAAGGGCCGTGCCTGGGTCTCTGGAACTCGGGACCGCGCTCACAGTGTGGCTCAGAGGGCCCCACCGGCTCCTTTAGTCGCCCGCTCCAGGAACCAGGGTCCCTCAGTGGAAGGAAGAGGACAGAGGCCGCCAGCGCTTCCTGACCCACTGAGGTCACGCTTCCAGAGGCTCCAGCTGCCCTGGCTACGGGTTGGTTCACGCTAGAGCCGTGGCCCCCTCAGAACCACAGCACGCTGTCACGTGGCAGGACGTGTCACGCGCCTTGCATGCCTGAAGATCCACCTGATGGAGAAGCCCAGGAAGTGCTCCCGGGGCACTGGCTGCACCGCAGGTGCTGCAGGCCTTGGGGACTCTGAGGGGTCTCTGCAGAACTGGGCAGCGCATGCTGCACTTTTGGTCCTGGAAGCCTGCCCACCTTGCCGCGTGCCCCTTGCTCTCTCCTCGGAGGCCTCGCTCTCCCGAGCCTTGCTGCCCTGAAGGGTAGCTGAGCAGAGACAGGCTTGGGTCTCCTCGCCCAGGAAGCCACTATCCCAGACCTCCAGGGCCTCGCTGGGGAGGAAGCCCTGGGGACATGCCAGCTGGAAGTGGCCCATCTTGACTTCTCTCTGCAGAGGTGAGGGCTTCCAGGAGAGACGCCACCATGACGCCAGGGTCTGGGAAGCAGTGTGGCCATCACCCAACTGAGTCAGGTCCTAGGGAGAGGGCTATGGGGACCTGGAGGAGGAGGAGGATGGACGGATGCTGCCCCAGGTCCCGCCCAGCCTGCTTGCCCGCAGGAAGCCACGGACTGCGAGGCGGTGGTCGGGGCTTTCCTGCAGACCTAGGGTCAGTGCATAGATCTAGAGGTCAACGGTGGCCCTGAGGGACAGCTCCAGTGTCCCAGCAATGAGTCTGGCTCTCCAGGACTTGTGGCAGGAGGTGAGACCTTGACCTGCACTTAGCTGGCCTGGTCAGGGCTCTGGGAGGACAATCTCCAAAGGTCTGCGCATCTCGGTTTTGACTTCCGCTGACCAGAGCACCCTCCCTGAAAGCTCTAGGCAGATCTTCAGCTTCGCCCAAGGTGCCCAGGGAAAGGGCGGGAGCAGGGAGGGGCCAGAGGAGCTGGAGGAGGAGGCAGAGGTGGAGGAGGGTCACAGGCAGCGGCCGCCAGGGCGGGGTCTCTGGGAGGCAGGCCACCAGACTGCCCCGGCTTTCAAGGGCCGAGGAGCTCGGCTCTGAGCTCCGGAGCAGAGGCCTGGTGTGCTCACTGGCAGGAGGCGGGCCTCTCCCTTTGAGCAGTCTTCTACTCTGTCAGCAGGATCAGGAGCTACTGTGCTGCAGGACACCCTGTTTCCTCATCTCTGGGGTTTTCGTCATCCAGGGACTCTAAGGCAGCTCACTTGAGGGCTCCACGGGCTGGACCAAGCGTCCAGCGTCACTTCCAGGGGACACTGCAGGAGAGGGGCCGCGTCTGGTGGGGCTCCACGCTGCCTGGCTGCCTCCTCTGCGCCCAAGCCCGGGCCCGGGGTTGTTCTGAGGGAGATCTGGGCTCTGCAGCCGGAGGTTCCAAGTCAGTGTGAGGACGGGGCATGGCCGCCCAGGGCTCCCGAGGACCCATCCACCTGAGGGAACGGCGGGCAGGGCTCGAGCCGTGTCAGCACCCTAGGATGTGGGTCCTCTGTGCAGCGAAAGTGGGGACTCACAGACCCCACCTGCCTCACTTCTGGTCCTCCAGGCCCGCATCTTCCCCCTCTTCTGGGTCCACCTGTGAGTGAGTGGCTTCCCTGGTGCCACCGTGTGGTCACCCTGCCTCCCTGGGGCTCCAGAGGCCCCTTCGTGCAGAGACCAGCCCCTGGGGGTTCTGGCTCCAGCAACACCTGCTCACACGTCCCCCAAGGCAGAAGGCACCCCACAGTGAAGGGGTCCCACTGTCATCTGGGGCTGAGGTTGGAAGGACCTTCCAGCTGCCCTTGGCTTCAGGGAAGAGGGCACTTCCTGGGAGTCACCCTGCCACGGCTCTGCTGAGAGGTGGGGTGGGTCACGCTCGGTTCTGGGGCCCCTGATTGCGACCCTCCCCTTTAGGGTTCTCAAGAACTGGGGAAGCTGAGACGCTCCACAGCCCCGACTGGCCCTTTGCATTTTAATTACCCAGACTGCCTTACAGATGCCCCAGGGACAGCAGTGAGGGGCAGTGTGGACACTTTGAGCTCTTTTTATTGTTTCCTTTTAAACATCAGCTTGCTCTATGAGGTTTTAAAAACAGCAATGTCCAGGTTTCCAAGATCTCTAAGTCACAGAGGGGCTCCTGGGACTCCTGGGAGACTGCCCGTCCAGAAGGGCCTGTGTCAAGGTGTAGGGATGGATGTCCAGGTGTGGGGACGGATGTCCAGGTGCGGGGATGTCCAGGTGTGGGAATGTCCAGATGTGGAGACGTCCAGGTGTGGGGACGGATGTCCAGGTGTGGGGATGTCCAGGTGTGGGGATGGTCAGGTGTGGGGATGTCCAGGTGTGGGAATGTCCAGGTGTGGAGACGTCCAGGTGTGGGGACGGCCGGGGATGGGGAAGTTGAGGCAGGTTTGTTCTTGGTGAACCTCAGTCTCTTTGGGGGCTGTGCTGACTTTCAGAGGCTAGTGGACCCTCAGGATGGTGCAGTCACTGTGCTGACCGGCCCCTGGCCTGCTGACCCGTGGCGGTGGGATGCTTGCCCTTGAAGGCCCTTGGATGCTGATTCAAAAAGGAAATGGTTAAAAGAAGGCAGGCAGGACAGGAGTGAGAGGGACGGGCCCAGCGGTTGGCTAATTGGAGAGTGGGACCCCGGCGTGGGGGGGCCACCGCGCCTGGACAATGTGCTCCGGATCGGGGTTGTGAGGGAATTAGCGCCGTCAGCTGCTGAATGGGGTGAGGAAGGGAGGGGAAGTGAAGGGCCCGGGCGCTGCCCAGAGGAGGCCCATTCACAGCCATGAGAAGACCACTCCCGTCCCCACTTTTGTGTGGCTGGGGGCGGGGCTCCGGGGACTACTTACCTACAGCCACCCGCCCAGAGGGAGCGGCAGTGGGAACGGCCGCAGAGACGGCCGTCGCTCCTCGGAGGCCCTCACGTCCCCTGTCACCCGTGCGTGCCGGCCAAGGGGATCTGCCCGCCCCCCGTCTTCCATCAGGTCACTCAGTTTATACCACGTGGAATTTGAGGCTTGGCATGCACTTAGGTGGCTGGTTGCCTAGGAAAGGAACATACCTTAATAGCCGAATTAGAAAGAAACGACGTCGCTGGACACCATGACCACAAAACACAGAAGTGGACAAGCCAGAAACCCGAAAGGAAAAGAACAGGAAGCGGTGGGGACTCCAGGACGACGTGAAAAATGAACACTTCACAAAGCGCTGCGCTCCGTGAATGTTTGTTGAATTCATACGTTAATTAATTTTCCAGATGAGATTTGCTTAATCCATTTTTTAAAGGAAATCGGGATTAAGGAGGAAGCGGAATCTGACGGTTAGGGCCGACCTGCTGGAGATGAAGGCGGTGTGCGAGGCTGGGGGCTGGGCCCTCCTGGGGCCCTCGAGGTGCCCCAGCCTTCCGTAGCCGCCCCTGCCCCTGCGCTGGCTGATTCTCTGCCGTCTCCGCCCACAGGGAAGGGCACGGCTGCCCTTGCCACCTGCCCTTGACGCATTTAACCGCAGTGTCTGAACCCTGCACCGTTAACCCTCTCCAGGGCTCTGGGTGTTGGAGGGTTCCTGTCCCCACCCTGCTTGCTCCCTAGGGGGGTCCCGCACGGCCCCTCCCGGCTGCTTCCCTGGGGTGACTGAGCAGGCTCGGGGCTGGCAGCAGCCCCTGCACTCCCCAGCAATGCTGGACAGACGCCCCGGCCGGAACTGTGTTCCATGTTTTTTTCAGATAGGCCTCTTATTGGTGCCCAAAGAGTGATGTGTGAGGACCTTCGAGAGCCAGCACCCCACTTGGATCAGGACCCACACTGGCCTGAGGGTACCCCACCTCAGGCCTATGCAAACCCCTGGGGGTCAGTGAGCCCCTATCCAGAGGGACCGTCCTAGGTGTAGGCCAGCATAGATGCTTGGTCACAAGTGCACTGGGCCACAGGTTTTCACTGGCTTGGTAGGTGACCACCCAGGCAGAGTAGCCACACAGACCTGTTGGAGGAGCGAGCCCCTGGGGAAGCCCCTGGCACGCCCGCGAGCTGGAGCCCGGGCTGTATGGGAGGGGCACGTGGCGGGGCTCTCAGCACTGTGACTCTGTTTCCCTGAGCGGTGGCGGGAGCTGACTCCTGGGGGATGACGTGGGTGCAGTTCCGGTCGAGGTCCTGGTGCCTGAGCAGAGACAGCAATGCATTCTTGGAGAGTGAATTTCAGACACGCCCTGTCCTCTCCAAGTGTACTCATGACCCCCACGCCTGCACACCCAAGCACAGCCTCGGCCACACCCCCACCGGGGCTTCTCCGTTGAACCAGCAGCCAGTGGTGAGCTGGATCCAAACACTTTGGACTGAGGTCTGATATCCTGCATGTGGATCTCTGAGCAGAGAGGTCAGGAGTCCAGGAAGTGTGGAGCCTGCACACCAGGGAAGAACATGTCACCAGTCAGCCAAGGCTCCCAGGTGTCTATAGCCACTGATGCTGCCTGGACCTGAGTGAACAGGGACCTGAGGGCTGGGACCTGAGTGACATGGGACCTGAGTGGCTGGGACCTGAGTGATGTGGGACCTGAGTGACTGGGACCTGAGTGACTGGGACCTGAGTGACCTGGGACCTGAGTGGACAGGAACCTGAGTGACCTGGGTCCTGGGTGGACAGAGACCTGAGTGACCTGGGACCTGAGTTACTGGGACCTGAGTGACCTGGGACCTGAGTGGACAGGGACCTGAGGGACTGGGACCTGAGTGGCCTGGGACCTTAGTGACCCTGGACCTGAGTGGCCGGGACCTCTGTAGGCTGGGACCTCTGTGCTGGGACCTCCACAGGCCAGGCCCCAGAGTGCTAGGCAGGCCCAGGGGATGGGCTGGTGGGAAACGTGGCATTGGATGTGGCAGGACGAGGCAGCCTGCCTGGGAATTCGATGCTACACGAGGGCCAGGAGGACCCCTTCCCTGCCCCAGTGTGGCCAGGCGTAAGAACAGCCTAGGCAGGGGTGCAAAGGACATTACTGCCACTTGTGCCCTCTGAAGGCCAGCTCCAGGGAATGTGGACACAGCAGGAGGAGGCCTGGTGGGGTGAGGCCAGACCTGAAGGTGGTGGCCTAGGCAGAGGCCTTCAGGGAACATGTCCATGGGCACCAGCCCACCAGCTCTTGGACTCACAGCCTCCAAAGAGCCACCAGTGAGAGCTTTTGCCTGTGACCCCTCACCTCCTTTATGACCCGGGAGGAAATCTGCCATCGCAAAGCACAGGCCTTTCCCCTGGTTCTGCCATCCATGCTTCCCCTGAACAGTCTAGGCCCACCGGCCCACCCTGTTCCGGGCCATCTCAGTGGGTTGACACCCATTTATGGCAGGGTTGGTGAAGGGTGGCTTCCCTGGAGGCTGTGCGTTGGCATCGACGGCAGTGAAGGGGCAGCAAGGGCGTCTGCCTGGATCACCAAGCGGCCCTGGGAAAGAGGGCCCTGTCTCAGGCGTCGCCAGCAAATTCATTCACTGTCTGTACAGAGCAGCTGCAAGCCCTCTGCCCACCCTCTGGCCTCCCGTCAGCTTCTTCTTGCCCATCTGGCCCTGCTCACCTGAGAGACTGTCAATGGTGACCGCTCCAGCCAGCACCCTTGGTGTGGGACAGCCAGGGTGCGCTGGGAATGGCAGGGCTTGGCAAGGCGCTGGGCCTGGCAGAGGGAGCCCTTCCCTGGAAGGAAGCATGATGGCCCCTTCAGGGACACCCCTCCCGAGGGGCAGAATGTTCTAGACTCTGCTGTTTGCTGCCCCTGGCTGTGTGCAGGGCTCCTGGTGGCACAGTGCTGCCCACGGCCCTGGAATTCCTGGGGACCAGAGGAGCCACAGGAACCCTCTGGCTCTGGGAGCAAACCCCTCTCCCTGGCTCTTCCTGGAGAGGCAGATGGCGGGGCTTGGGAGAGCTGTTTCTAGAGCCCTGGATTAGCATTCTAGCTGCCACCTGTTGGCTTGGTGACCCTGAGGACATACTGCAGCTAGTGCTGAGTTTGCTCCTGGCCTCTGGGGCCACCGTGAGGATGCCCGAGTCACCCCTGCCCAGAGGGTGTGCAGGCTTGCCTGCAGTCCCATGGTCTAGCCATAATTCCACAGGACACCTCCCTGGGGCCCTCACACAGATGGCCAAGGGCCAGCTGGAGCCCCCCACCAACGCCTCTCTTAGCTGGGATATTTCTCACTGTGGGTTTGGTTTGGTTTTTTGTTTCTGTTTTTGTGGTGCTAGGGATTGAACCCAGGAACACTCTACCAGAGCTACATCCCCAGCCCTTTTTATTGTTTGAGACAAGTTCTTGCTCCTACTTGTGATCAGCCTCGTATTTGTGATCCTCCTGCCTCAGCCTCCCTTGTCTCTGGGATTAAGAAGTTCCCCACTGGTTCCTCTGGCATGTGGTCTGCAGTTCTCCATGCTGTGCTGATCAACTGCCTCTGACCTTGTCAGACATCTGCCAGACTATCCTGAAGGGATCCACTAGGGCAAGGGTGGGGCCAACCTCCTTTTCCCTCCCACAGGGGATCTGCATGTCCCTGGGACCCAGGAGTGGGTGGAAGGTCTGTCCACACAAACTGACATGGATGGTCTTGCTTGGTGCAAAAGCCAGCACTTCCCCTCTCCCAGCTGACCCCCCACCGCTGTCTGCTTCTCGGGGAGGGGTGTACATCCCAGGGTGTTTGTGCCCACGGGGGCGTCCTGGGGAGAGAGCCAGTGACTCTGAAAGGGCCGAGGAGGGAATGCTTGGTGCTGCCCTGGCCCGGGCAGGGCAGACACCGGGCAGCCTTTGAATGTACTTGTCAAAAATATGGGAAAGCTTTGGCTGCAGGGACAAGAAAAAAATTAATCATTTATCTGGTAGAAGCTGAAGCCTGAGTAGGAGAGGAACAGGAAGATAAGAACATGGCATAAGTCACAGGCCGGGCTGTACCCGGCACAAGCACCTCAGAAACAGAAGCCCCGCTGCCACATCAGGGAAGGGGTCTGCCGAGGCTCATCCCGACCGCCACGCCTGCCCCAGGGCCACCTCAGACAGACTGGGGCTGGCCCACAGGCCCTTCTTCCTGAGGAGGCCTACGATGGCCGTGTCCATCCACGTCCTTCCTGGGAGGGCCAGGCAGGAGGCAGGAAGCAGGAAGCTGGGCATGGGGCAGGCTTTAGCGAGGGGCTCTGATGTTCTTCCTGCAGATTCCCAGAGGAAGCTCTCGGCAGGTGCCTGTGGAGCTGAGTACCTCCATGGAATGTTCTGGAACTTCAGCTTCATCAACAAATGAGACCTCCTGCTTTGGTGGGGGGGTTGAGTCTGCAGCTGACCTCAGGAGCCGCAGGCCTCCCTTACTGTACGGGGCCTTTCCCTGAGTTGGGGACGCGCCGTACAGCTTTGTGAGCACTGTAGCCCGGGGCTGTGTCGAGTGACCAGCCTGGCAGGGTCAGGGTCTGCATGAGACGGGTGGGGATATAGCACAGGGCATCCAGTGGCCTCCAGGTTTGACCAGGAGCTCCAGACGCTGCCTGTTGTTGCTTGGTCTCACGTGGTCTGTGGGCACTTTCTAGAGACCTTTTCAGGGAGACAGCAGACCCCTGACAGTCTGTGACTATTAGTACCATCTTGTTTTTAAGTTACCTAGTTGTGGATGCCCCAAGACTAAGCATGTTGTATAAACACCTGCACTTAAAACCGTACTATGAGAAAATAGCTCTGTGGCTGCTCTGACTGCATGGGCTTTCTGGGAGACCCGAGGGCACCAGTGGGCAGCTGGCCTCCCTGCAGCTCTGGGAAGTTCATAGAACCCACCACAGGCACTGGCTGTTGGTCCATCCCGCTCTTAGTTTTAGGCGTGAGGAGTGTTTTCCGTGTGATAGGCAGGGAAACTGAGGCCCAGGGGGTGCGTATCTCACACATCTGTGAGGGGCCACAGCAGACTCAGCACCCAGGCCCCGAGCCAGAGCCCAGCCTGCAGTGGGTGGCATCACGGGAGAGTTCCATCGCCATGAAGCCCCCGCTGGAGGCTGGCAAGGTGCTCCCAAGGCACTCTCCAAAGAACAGGCCCCCTCTGATCCGAGTGATAAGGAACCAGGAGAGGGGGAGGGGGATTGAGCCTCAGTGTCCCCAGGTTGCCAGGCCACTGGTGGCCCCTGGATGGGCATTGGGTCCCTTGGGCACTCTGAGATGTTGACACCTGTCACAGTGGTTAATTCCTTCATCTGCTGCCTACTTCCCTATTCACTCAGGGCGCACTGTTCCTCGCATTCACTAGAAATGCCTTGGTTCGCTCACAGGGTATTGACGTCTGCGCTTTCCCTACATATTTTGCATTAGTCAGATAGTTATTTGTTCATGCATTCACTGTTTATTTCTTCATTCATCCTTCAGGTGTGTGTTTGTTCGTTCATGAGATAGCTGCCTCTTTGCTTACTTCTTAGATATTTGTGCGCTTACATGGACGTTGTTTATCTGCTGCTCAAGGTATTTGTCACTCCTCAGACATTTATCATCCATTTGCTACTACATATTTGTTGATTCACTGGATGTGTATTTGTTGGTCCATTAGGCATTTATTAATCGACGCATTAGAGGTATTTGTCCAGTAGATGTCTCTTTGTTCGTTTGAGATATTTTTTGTTCACCCACCCTCATTGCGTGTGTGTGTGTGTGTGTGTGTGTGTGTGTGTGTGCTCCTGCATGAGTCGGACGTGTGTTTGTTTGGGCCTCTGGTCACCTGGAGGTTGTCTGGGTCAAGCGGCCAGGGCTGCTTCTTTCCCTCTTGCTAAGCAGACTGGCCTTCCTGGAACCTCGGCCACCCGCACTTTGAGATGAACAACCTATCGAGTCCGTCTCCACGAGGCCTACTTTTCCAGCCTGAAGAGCCGCAGGCGTGGTCCAGTTGAAATCAGTTTGGGTGGGGGCCTCCTGAGCAGAGGTGGCTTTGGCTCAAGATGGAGTCTCTGGTGGAGCCGGGGGATTCAAGCCCTGAAAGCAAATCAATTCAGCCCCTTGGGCTCCATGATCTGCTGCGGTGTGGCTGAACTGTCCCCAAAGCTCGGCCTGGTCCTTGGTCCTCCAGGCCCCTGGCTGCCCCGCCCCCTCAGGCCTGGCACTTGTCTTTGCAGGGTCAGACTGGCTCGGTTCTGGAGAACAGTGACCCATGCTCCAGCCCCGGACTCGGCGGCCTGGTGGCGTGGGAGTGTGTGGTGGGCGGGAGAGGCTGCAACCGGTGGCCTCTACCCCGGACGCCTTGACGCAGCGGGCAGAAGGGGCGAAACTTGAAAGAGGAGACAATAAATAGTTTCCTACCTTGCGTTGATAATGGCGAGTTCTTTGGATTGATTAATCCTCGCGCTGCCTTTGGCGCGTCCGTTTGGGAGTGACAGTAACAAGGCTCCCGAGGACTCCGCTAATTTGCACTCCATTCAGCGCCTCCTGAAAACCATCAGGGCTGCGGCAGGGCTGCGTGGCGCTTGACCTCCCTCAGTGGAGAGGAGACGCTGGGAAAGGGGCCAGCGCGCACAATGCCGGGCAGATTGGCGGCAGCTTTGTTCTCCCTTCCCTCCTCTTTCAGGTGGCCCTGAGCGAGCTAAGCTCCTGCTCGTCCACAGGGTCCGGGTCACCCTGGGGGGCTGCCTTTTCAGGTGATGATGACACCCCTGCCCCAGCTGAGTGGGGAGGGCAGGGCGGCCCACGTGGGGTGCCTCAGGGGCTCTGGGGTCCCCTCACGCCAGTGCACACCCCTCTCAAGTCTTGGGCCTGCTGGAAGCATCCCCAGGGAGGGTCATTGGCGTTGCTGGGCCCTGCTTGGCTGCTGCCCTGTGTCCAGGGTACACATGCTCACAATGTCAGCATCGGGGTCAGTGAGGCAGTGTCCTCCGGACTGTCTTCCCTCTCCAGGGCCACAGGTGTCCAGGAGCCACTGTCCCTTCCTTGGACAGAGTCCCTGAGCCCTTTCCTTGCAGCCTTTCTTGGGAAGCCTGCAGGGACCTGTCTGGAAAGCGCCCTGATGGGTGGGCCGCAGGGGCTGGGGGACAGGCAGGACCTCCCGTCAAGAGGACAGCTTGTCTTCAGAAAAAAGAGTGAGTCCCACCCTACCTGCCACGTGCTTGAGAGGCCACACTGTGGATGTGGCCTCAGGTCATGTCCTGCAGGATCACAGTCCCCGTTTGCCAGCAGTAGCCACTGCCAAGCATGCACTGGTGAATCCCCAAAGTTGCCCGTCCACGCGGCCCGTTCCGTGATAGGGCAGGAAAGGAAGCTCAAGCCGCTCTCCCAATCTTTATGAATTAAACATGGAAATCCATCAAGCCACAGATACAGCCATTTTTGCTTAATTTGCTGACATAAATAACCCTAACTATGTTGTTGGGGAGCAGGGTGTTGGGGGTGGGAGGATGGGTCCCCAGTCGTCTCTGCTCAACCGTTGTAATTATAAAATTGTGATGACTGTAATTTGCCACTCAGGCTTGTCACCACCGGGAGCCACACGTGCTGCGTGGGGTGGGCACACACTGCAGCATTGGGGTCTGTGCCGTTTGGTTTTGCTGCAGTGCCCGGTGCTTCCCTTGGCGGTCACTCTCCCTGAGGAATGTCTGGTGCCTGTCAGGGTGTGAATGGCCAGGCGTCCTGAGAGATGCGCTGAGCACCTGGGGGCCCAGCTCTCTAGGCCAGGACATCCGGTCCCCCTGAAGTCACTCCCAAACAAGGTCATAGACAGGGCTCCTAGGAGGCCTGGCCACCCCCCATTAATCCTGCAGCTCTAGATCCTTATCTGGGTCGTGCTTCCTGGGACATTAACTCAGAAGCACGCGGGTGAGAGGGTGTGGCTACTAGCCAGATGGGGCAGCCACGTGAGCTGTGCGGGCAGGACCCACGTCCTGCTCAGTGGTGGCTTGGCTGCTCTGGGGCAGAACCCGCGGCTCCTGCCCTGCCACGTTCCAGCTGCCTGGAGAGGCGCCCCATGCAGGAGGCAGGCTTCCTGGACACACAGGTGTCTTCCCGTCGTGCTCCTGTAGGACACCACCCAAATCTCCTGCAGCCCAAGCAGTGCTAAGCTACCTGGAGCCACTGTGAATTGCAGGGACTGGTTTCCAAAGTGACGTCCCATGTGGGATCCTGTCCCGGAGACCTGGCCCCAGGCAGAAATCCCCGCCACAGCCTCTCTCGGGGGAGAGAAGGCCTACGTCTTGCCAAGGATGCCTCCTCGGGGCCGAGGTGGTCCAGCGTTGTTCTCCACTCCACACGGCCACTATCCAGCCCGGGGTTAGCCTGTCCCACTCAGACAAGACCCCTGACCCCGCCCTGGGCAGGGCAGAACTCTCTGGTGGACACGGGCCTTTGGGGTGAGCAGGTCCTGATCCCCCTGGTGCATGGGGTGCGGTTCCCACCTTCCTTTCAGGGCCCTCCAACCTCGGAGCCCACGGCAGCAGGCCTGGGCGTGGCCTATGCAGCCAACGGGCCCAGCTCAGGGGCTCTCAAGGTCATGGCCACTGACCTGTCCTGCTATTGGTCCCAGTGGTCAGTCCTGAGACCCAGATCACCTGTGGTGAGGATCTGCAGAGCCAGAAGAACACCTGGAGCAAAAATCAAGTCATTAAGTAGGAAGGATGGGCTGGGCTAGGAGGTGGGGCGGGGTACTAGAACCCAGGCCAGCCTGGGGGACGCAGCAGGGCAGGGGACACGGGGACTCCACCAGGAAGGTGTGCCCCCTCTCCACAGTCTGGCCAGGCCCCAGCCCCAGGGAGAGGAAAGCAGAGCCCCTGGGGGACCGTGGTGGACGCGGCCCCCGGTGGGCAGGGTGGGGCCTGGCAGAGGTGGTGTGGGCAGGGGGTTGGGCAGTCGCACCTCCCTCTGCTGTGCAGGCGTCTGACGGCAAAGTGGGCATCAGCCCGGGCATCCTGGCCTGAGCCCCACCTCTGAGGACCTGCTTGCCGCCTGTCCCTCCGTGCGGGTGGCTTCGGGCCGTGGCTCCCCCTGCCCTTTCCCACTGGGTGTGGAGGGACAGCGTGGCCGCCCTGCCAGCCCTGCCCGCCTCCCCGTGCCCTCAGGTCCTGAGTCCCCCTCGGCTCTCACAGATTCTGCCCGTGTCCGCACCCTCATTAATCAACGTCAGGGCACGGCGACCGCAACAAGGGCTGCATTCTTCCCGGCCCCCGGCCTCTTACATCCCATTGTTCGCGGCCGATTCAGATGGCAAGAGAACAGCCCATGCAGCACATAAAAGAGATGAGACAGAAATGAAAAGAATCGAGGGAGAAAAAGAGGAGGCATTTTTCCCCCTGAAACACTCGAATAAATACTCGGCAATGATAATTTAAATTATTCATACATTTATGAAAACATCCATTGAAAGCCCGAGTGTATGATGCTCTTTGTCTCTGTCTCTTGTCTCTTGTTTGGGATTAATCTTTACTGTAACTCGGGCGGGCCGTGCCCCCTCACAAAGGCCACACTCTCTTTCCATGGGAAAAATGTGTCGACATATCCCAGGGAAAAGTTGGGGGAGAAATTTACGCTGATGTGGCAGTTGCCAGGCCCTGGAGATGCGGACCAGCCATGTCCAAAGAGTGTCCCATCCACAAAAAGCACGGAGTGTTTCTCACGTCATTGTCACGCCGGTGACATTCGTGCCTCGGGGCTGAGAAACCGGAGGAACTTCACAAGGAGCCTGTGAGCCCCTGGGGCCCCTGGGGCTCCCCCCAGGGAGGAGCATCCAAGTCCCTCCCCATGTCAGCCTGCCCAGGAGGGACAGGCTCAGCCACGCTCCCTCCAGGGACCGGGGATTGGTGGGCACCGGAGTGGTCTGGGTGGTTCTGGCCATCTGAGCTTGGCACGCTGCTGAGGCAGCGTCCTGTGGGAAGTGTCCCTGGAGGCCGCAGCTGTGGCCTCAGAGACTCCCAAACCCGGAGGAGGAGCCCGGAGCGCACTGCCCCCAGGCGGTGTCCGGCCTTGTGGAGAGGAAGGCCAGGGCCCAGGCTGAGGCCGCGGATGTGCATCGATCCTGATGTCGGAGGGCAGGACCTCGGCCACGGTCAGCCTGCACGGCTTCTCCTCATGCACCTCCCTTCCCCTCTGCCTCCCAGGGCCACTGCCGCCCTGGACAGCCTGAGGCCACCAGCTGGGATCACAAGAGGCTGCCCTTGATCCATGTCCCTGTCCAGTGCTGTTCCTTGCTGGAACGCTGCAAGGGCAGAGGGAGACTGCCCACCTGTGCCAGAAGGGCCAGGCCTCCGGGGTGTCTCCATCCTGCGCGGCTTGGTCAGAGTTCTGGTATTTCCACACTCGTTCCAAGTGGGATTTGAAAGGCCCAGCGTGGATTCTCTCCCACAGCCCCTTCCTCGGGGAAGCTGAGCTTATCCCTGTGGGCTGTTGGGCAGCGATTCTCCTGCCCTGGCAGCAACCCAGGAGCACTGCCCGGCCAGCGCAGCCACACGGGGGCTCGTGTGCGGTCTGGAGGGCGCAGGGAGAGGGACCCATCCGTGGGCAGCATGGAGGCTTTCGGGCAGGCCATGCTGGTTCACCCGGACTTATTTGGCCTGGAACAGGAGCAGCGTCTCGTGGGAACGGCCCCCCGCTGGATTTATGGCCTCGCTGGCTTGGGCCAGGTCAGCACCCCGGAGGAAAATCGCTCCCCTCTGCTCCTGACTCCAGATGAAATGAGGCTCAGCAGCACCGGGAAGTGTGATCCAGCCCCGTTGGAACTCAGCAAGGATGCGGGTCACACCAGCCTAAGTTTAGGGTGAGGGTTTGGGAAGCTCCCAAGCACCCGTGGTCACATCAGTGACTTCCAAAGCAAGTTGCTCCCCTCGAAGTCACTGTTCCCGCTGGGACCAGGACCCCCGCACCTCGACCTGGCGTCTTTCTGTAACGTGGGGGGAGGGTTCTGGGATTCAGCCTGCTTTCCTGAAATCCGGGCAAGATCCATCCCTGCCCTTCTGCCCAGAAGCATTCCAATGCTGTGTGCTGCATGGTCCCTGCCGCCGTCCCCCGTGGTGCAGTGGGGGGTGCCTCCCTCTCCCCAGCCTTCCTCGGTCACCAAGGTTGGGGTCTGGGAAGGTGGCCAGACACAGAGAGGACACAGGAGCATAAATCATCCCTCGTGCATCTGCAGCGGGGTCTCCTGCTTACTGCCCACCCCCACTTTGCACCCTTGACAGAACACTATTGTCACACGGAGGGAAGAAGACTCGATCCACTCACAAAGGGCCTGTGAGGCCAGGCGTGGGCTGCCGGGGAGCTGCGGGGTCTCTGCGGGGGGCCCGGCACTCTTTCTTCCTCCCCGGTTCCGACTTTTCCTCTCTCGTGGGGGTCCCCCAAGACTTTCATTCCGGCTTCATATTCACATAAAGACATCGAGAGGAAACCTAGCAGAAAGAATTATTAGGCATGGCTGTCAAGTGCTTTATCAGAAAAGGGGGGCTCAGTAACCCTCCCGTGCTGACCCCACAGCCCCCGCTTCCCGAGTGACCCGGGCGTGCCAGGCATCCCGGGCAGGGGATGGACAGGCGTCGTGAGTGTGTGCCCACAGCCCGCTTGGCCCTGCACACATGCACAGGGGGCGGTATGCACAGGGGGCGTTATGCACAGGTGTGTATGGACTGGACTGATTTATTTGCAAATTTCAAAAATGCTGCTGTCAGTCCACAGGCTCCGGCCCCTCCTGGGCAGGGATGCTCTTAGCCTCTGGCCTCTTTGTTCCAATTAGCAAATGATGCTCATCCTGTTCTCCTGGCAGGTGCCTCCTGGCTTCTATCCAGGAGGTGACTCTTCTCTCCTTAGACCCCCGGGGAGCCGGGTCGGGCCTCCTGGGCCGCGCCCGAGGCAAGGCAGTGAAGGTGGGTGAGAGTGTAGGACTCGCCTCTCCCCTGCTCCCCCCAGGCGGTCTGGTCACCTGGTACTCGAAGGCCCACAATGGCCTGAGGGCCCACTCCTCCTCCCAGGGGTCCCAGGGACACAGGGCTGTTGGGCTGGGGACGTCCCTACAGTGCCACCAGGAGGCCCCGGTTTTGTGGAGGGGACCCCCGGGGTGCGCAGTGCCTTGGGATGCGTTTTCAACGCAGACTCCCGGTGCTCAGAACCCGAAAACCGCATGCCGATGAACGGCTCCCTCGACAAACATTTTTATTTCCAATTAGCAAAAGAAAAATTGCTAATTTGCTGCAGTTGGACCCGGCTGACGTCTCAATCTGCGGAGCGTCAGTGCAGTGAAAGAAATGTTTCACACTGAGCCGGAGAGAGCCAGCAGCTCTAAAGAGGGTCAGGGCAGCCGGCCCAGAAACCAGATTGACTGGCCACAGCGCTAAATTACTCACACAAGACACACATTGTCTGCCGTGCCAGCTCCCGAGGACCTGCCTGCTCATTCTTTCCCCTCGCAGCGGAGCTGGGCGGGAGAAGGGTCCGGCGTGGGAGGAGAGGCCGGGGCTGGCGGGCCTTGGGGGGGACCATCTTCGGATGGGAGTGAGGCAGAAGCTGGGTTAATGATTACCCAGGCCTGTCTGCAGTGTTTGGAACAGGATGATAAAATTCTCCCCAGCCCGGCCGCAGCCCGACACCCCGGAGATTCAGTGCAGATAAAGTCGTGTGGGAGTTAATGGCTGGCGGGGGTGGGCCGCGGACCACACTGCAAGTCCCTGTACCCCACCGCCCTCCCTGCAGCGCCAGCCTGGAGCAAGCCCTCCGAGGCTCTGGGGCAGCCGTAGGTATGGCTCCCAGCAAAGCAGAGCCCTGCAGCACCAGGGCCTAGGATCCACAGAGCTGGGGGATGAGGACCGGAACCGGTGGGGTCTCCCTGGGGACACTCGGGGCAGCGTGCTGGCCACAGATGTTTGGCATTGAAGCCATAATGAGCCTCCCCTGAAAACCACTGACCACGTAACCTCAGACTGTGGGAGCTCCGGGTGGGCTCTCTCGGGACCCGGGCTGCCAGCTGGCTGCTCCAGACAGACCCTCGTTTGCATAGACATCCATTAAGTGCCCACACGAGCTGCATGAAAGCATCCTGTCCCCGCTCAGCCCACGCCGTCTGTCCATCTGTTGTGCCTCCCTCCACGCAGCCCTGCAGGTCTACAGTCTGTCCCTGCCACCACGGAGTCGGCTGTGGATCTCTGCAGCCGATGGGGGCAGCCTCCAGGACCAGCCTCTGGGCGGCACAGACTCCCCACAGGGGAGTCCAGGAGATCCCGGGACACCCCTGTCTTCCACCCAGTCAGCTCAGTGGGCCTCGGAGCGGGTCATGTGGGACCCGGGGCAGCGGGGAGCAGCTCCAGTCAGCAGGGACGAGGTCCCGGAAAGATCCAGTCCAGGAGCACCTGGCCCCACCTGCCCCATCCTGCCCCACCTGGGCTGCTTGGGGCTCCCCTCTATGAAAGCAAAGGGAAGGTCACTGTTGGGGTGTTCTGGAGGGGCCCAGCCCAAAGGGCAGCACTCAGCCCCGCTCCATTCCCCGGTGTCCAGGACCCGGGGCGTTCCCTGGTGCTCAGGTGGGTGGGAACTGCAGCAGCCTGGCAAACGGGAACCCAGACAGAGGCGGGGCACAGACCCAGGCAGCCCGCTCACCTTCTCCAAGGAGATTCCTGCCTTGGCCTGGGAGGGACAGGTGGCTTGGGGAGGCAGGGACACCGGCCCAGCCCACTGTAGCCTTGGAAGAGACCTCACCTCAGCAGAAATGCCTGCACCTGCCAGCCGTCCACACAGCGACTGGAGCACCCAGGCAGTGCCAGGCTGCTGGGCACTCAGACCTTGTCTGGGGAGCATGGCATTTTTAGAATTCAGGAGGGTCCTGAGGTGGAGATCAGTGATGGAAATGGCAGGGTCAGGCCCTGGAGTTGGAGTTGGCCACTCTGATGTTTGGTCGAGGTCTGCCCCGTGCAACTCTGGCACAGCATGTGACTTTGGAGAACATTCCATTCTTGGGCAAAGGCCCTGGCAGGCCCAGCTCTGTTACCTCGCTCTGATCTGTAGGGAAGCAGCCCTAGACCAAGAGAGCAGAGGACTGGGCGGGGCCTCTGAGTGCCCATGTTCAGCTTCCTGCTGTGCATCTTAAGCAAGTGGCTTAGCCTCTCTGCTTCACAATGTGACAAAGATGAGCAAACCAGAAAATGTATATGGGACTTTCCTCTACAGGTGGGAAGAGCAACTTGGGGTGTTGTCTTTGTGCAAATAAGGGGAGAATGGAGGCACCTGTGTTGAGGAAGCCCTTTGTCCTGAGTGGCACAGTCTGTGATCACTGCATTTTCTTTAGTAAAATTGAAGAGCTACTGCCCAGCTGTCAATCACAGGAGGGTCTGTCCTCAGATGTACAGTCCAAGCAGCACTGTTCCCAAGGGCAGAGGCCAGATGGCGACGTGGCACCCAGGGCCGGGTCCTCGGGCCCCCTCCTGCCTGGCCTGAGCTGTCCAGAGCCTAGCATGTGGTACACATGTGCACACACAGACTAGGCAGGAGCATCCATGCTCACAAAACACACGTGTGCACGTGCATGCCTGTCCTCCTGCGAAACACACGTGATTCCCTTGTGAAGAACTCACTGTTCCCCCGAGGCCCAGGCCTTGGACCCTCACTCGGGGCTTGCCTGGGGTGGAGCAACCTGTGCAGAGAAGCCCTGAGCTTAGACTGTGGAGAGGAAGCTTGTGGTCGCTGCCCGCCTTCTGACAAGCCCTGGACACCAGCAGACCCCTGCCGAGGTCTGCAGACCAGTGTTGGCAGGAGACCAGGAGGGTACAGGGAAGGCAGGGCTGTCCCAGGTGCACCCTAGGCTGGCTGTCTGCAGCAGGTGCTGTGACCTTGAGCTCAGGTCCCCTCCTGCCCAGCCTCCAAGGCAAACAGCCAGAGCAGAAGACCCTGGCCACCTTCCCAGAGGGAGAGCCCTTGACAACACACTAACCCCCACCAGAGGTAAGCTGCCCCAGCCGCCTGCGGCTGGGGAGGCCCAGGCCTGGGATGTGCTTCCCGGAGTTCTGAGCTGGAGGAAGCCGAGGCTCCGCACAGGGTGAGCGCCGACCTCTCTGCCCGGGAAGGCCTCTCCTCCACCGTGAGGGTGGAGTTCTCAGCCCAGTGCCAGCAGGCCCACCTTTGTTCCCCAAGGAAGCCTCGCCCTTGGCCTCTGGCGGGCTTCGGATGGCAGAACCTGCCAGGCCCTGCCTGCACAGGATGCCGGCACGTTCCGGGGCGCTGCCAATCAGGCCGCGCCGGTCGCTACCGTGCAGGGCAGGGCCTGTGTTCTCTGCTGGCTGCGCTCCAGAGTTGCTGGTGCCTGGGCCCGCCCACGCCCAGGACGTGAACTCTCGGGGGGCCGGGCAGCTGTGAATGCAGAGCTGTTTCCCACGTGCAGCCAGGACTGAGGACCAGAGGCCCGTCCCCATGCTGTGGCCGAGGCTGAGCCTGGTTCTCAGCCTGCCAATCCCTGCTCACAGATTTTAAGCCCCAAGTTTTGTGCACTTCGCAGGCGAAGGAGGCCGGGTCAGGGTGAGAGGCCGGGTGTTCCATCAGCCGCGGAAGCCAGAGCTCTGGAGACCACTGGAGGGAGGGGTGTTGGGCCAGTTTGGCTGACAGAGCCAGCGGCCCACAGGTGCGTCTGCAGAGTGCACCATGAGCCAGGGCGGCCCTGCCTCGCCGTGGCCAGAATAAAGGTTCCTTTCTACTCTTAGGAAATTATCAAGAGAACACGGCCTGGTCCCATTTTAACGAGGGCATAGCTGATCACGGCCTTGATTATGGAGGTGCTATTGATTTTTGGGTGAACAGACTTTTTTTCTTCGCGTTTATAACGCCTGTTATCTTTCGACTGATAGAAGCTGTGCTGGTGAGCCGAAGTTCAGGTGTCTGCCGTTCAGGGCGCAGGCGACTTCCCAGGCGCCGCCAGCCCCCCACGCCCCACACAGGCGGCCAGCACCACGCTCGCTGCCCTTATGCAGACGTTGTTCTTTCAACTGTGACAAAAGGAGGACGTCTAAAGTATGGCCAAAAATCTAGAATAAAATTACTTGGACTATTTTTAGGTCAGATGAAACTCATTGAAAGCCAGCTTCTCTCCTGGGCCGCAGGGAAAGAGGGCAGAGTTGGTGTAATTGGACGGTATACGATCGTCACTACTTGAGAGCAAGACTTCTCAGTAAATCAGAGACCTGGTGCCAGAGGCTGCGGAGGGGCCAGAGTCAGAGATCAGCACCTGCGTCAGGAGGGTGGGGGCTGCCGAGTAAGGACACCCTGACCGAGGAGCCTTCCGGCCGCCTCTCAGTGGCTGACCTTGCTTTTCTCAACTTCAAATACTGTGAACAGGTGAGAGAGAGTGCTTCCCAATTCCCTCCCCGCCTCCTTGCTTTCAAATATTAAGATAAACGGATGTCACTTTGGAGAATGTTAAATATAATAGAAAATCCATTGCTGCAATTGAGGGGTTTCTCTTCTCGGGAAGCTATTGTGTCAGGTAAAGAGGCTGCAGTATATCAGTCTGCTCCGCCCCTCAAATAGATAATCAATTTTCCTGAAAGCATCAATAATCAGAGTGGACATTTATTGCCCCTCGAATGGTTTATCTCTGGGGCTGGGGACAGCAGAGCCGTGATGAATACCAAATCTGCCAGGGAACACAATTAAATCCTGCAAGGATAAAGGATTTTATATCGTGCACAAAAAAAAGCAATCAAATTCATAATTGAACTCCATTGCATGAAATCAGTCAGAAATAAATATCACACCCCAAAGCATATAACTCGAGCCCCGTGTTATAGGTCAGGCGACAGTGTTGCCAATACCCCGTTGGTTTACGGCCCTCCTGCAGGTGCCCCTCTTCAGGCACTCACTCTGGGCCGCGGCCACAGCTTGCTGTTTTCTTGGAGAAAACATTTCCCTGGTCTGAATCAGCTTACGCATGCGTCAGATGGCACGCGCCCACCTGGCCCCCTGCAGCAGGCAGTTCCAAGAGGGTGGTGAGCAGAGGGATCAGGTCTGTGGCTGGAAATGGACAGGCTGCAAGCCCCAGAGGACCAGAGAGGAGCTCCACGGGAGCAGGGACCCTCACGGGGATTTCTCTCCAGTCTCCAGGTGGCCCTGAGCTGGCCCAGACCTGGCCCAGAGAGACAGTGAGATCCTGGCTCGGGGGATTCTTGTCCCCAGAGAGGTTGCTGCCTCCCACTGAGCACAGCTTCTGAGGGTCTCCAGTGGCACAGAGGGCAAGGCCCTTGCGTGGGTCTGAGGCCAGGAGGCCAAGAGTGTCTCCTGGGGCAGAGCTGGGGGATCCAGGTTCCAGTGCAGGTCTGTTTGGACGTCATGAACTTGATTTTCAAAAGCGCCCTGAGAATGTTGGAGTTTAAGGTCATGTACGCTTGGCAGAGTACAACTTTTAGTTTGGAAGGGGGGAAAAGCATAAAGGGCATTTTGGATACAAAATAGCTCTTTAAAACAGCATTTTGATGAGTTAAGTATAAATAAATCAGAAACACACGGATTTCATTTCCTTTAAAATACCCGCGGGCTCAAACACTAGCGGGAAAAGTGCCTGGCAAGCGGCGGTTTGGGATTTTGACAAACCCAAATATTTTGGAGAGGTTTCTAAGCTGTTTGCACCCCTCTCCTCTCTGCCCTGCCTTTCATGAGCACCCTTGGGGATGGGTCCCTGCTGCTTCCAAGGGACAAGTCCAGTGGGTGGGGGAGTGGGCACTGCTTCCTGCCCTCTGGGTGCCAAAGTTGCAGCCAGCCAGACGTGTCGCTCTCGCGTGTGGGCGTGAGTCCGTGGCTGGGTGCGTGTGCAGAGGGAAGCTTGGGACAGAGAAGCCTGCAGCTCCAGGCACTCTAGCTCGACTCTGGTGTGGGATGGAAACAGACGCACACACAGGAATCCTACTGGAAGGGTTGGAGCAAGGCCTTGCCTGTCACCAACACTGCGAGGAGGCCAGAGGAAACTGCCCGCTGCCGGAACATCTGGGCTCCGAGCAGGGCTCAGCCCGCCCAGCAGTGTGGGCTCACAGGACCCGGCTCCTGGAGACTCGGGGCCTGGGCAGGGTGCTGAAGGACCCTCTGTCCCTGCAGAGCAGAGGTGATGAGCCAGCCGATCTGCCTGTGTCTGCTCCGGGTTGAGGGCTGAAGTCGCCAGCCCCGTTGTGCTGCTTCAGGACAGGCTTCACCTGGGCAGTGCCCAAGATGGGCAGGACAGGGCAGGACCCAACGCTGGCCTTGACAATGCCCAGTAGGCAGCCAGCCACCCAGGACACTGCCCCCTCCCCTTCTGGCATCCCAGGTGCCAGCAAGTGAGGCTGGAAGCAGAGACCAACTTCCTTCCTGTTCACAGCTAAAATCTGCCAAGGAGTACCCGGGGCTGCTCAGATTTGAGGGGCTGGTTCTGCAGGTTAACTAACCAGTACAATTTGGAGACATCCAGGAGGGCTTGTGGACTTGTATCCAACACGGGGCTGTCTGGGGAGCCACCTGGAGCCCAACAGTCACATGAGATCTCCGCGCCGTCTCTGTGCGGCCCCTCTGGGGCCATGCTGTGAACATGGGGCCCAGATCCTGCAGGCTGCTCTTATCTGCAGCATCTGGCCCCATCCCGGCAGTCTCTGTGTCTCCGAGATGTAACTGCTCGCTTGGAGACATAAACAGAAACGCCGTTTGGCGAGGGCGGCCTGAGACATCTCTCCCCACAATGTTCCTTTTGGCATCTGATTAGAAAAAAAATCTTGCAATCAATACGCAAAGTTGGATTTTGAGATTTTCTGCAGAATTGGGCTTGGAGCATTTAATAACAAGGTTCCTTACTGTACTCAGCCTCTAAATTTATAATGAAAATAAATATTTCCCCTCCTTGATGCGGAAGGCCATGCCAACTGCAGAGAGGAGTTTGGATGCGAGAGGAAGCAATTGGATCCGCTTAAACGCCACAAACATAAACCCCTGCGAGTCTTAGCAAGACCGGGTCCCTCCAGGGGGACCCCAGGGAACGGAACATTCCCGGCTAATCTGCGGCCACTTCTCCTAATTGTACAGTGTTACGCGCTAATCAACAGCCAGTGCCGTCTCTTTAAGACCAGGACAGAACAAAGCCTCAAATTACTAATTACACAAATACAGTGTCTTTTGCTAATTGGATTGGTTAATGTTAGTTCATACAGCTCTTTAAGGACAGGCAACGTGGTATGAAAGAGGCAATTCATAGGTTTAATAACGGGCTAATAACCGTCGGCAGTGAATGCTCGTGCGCGGGTCCGCGCTCTTTCCAGTGTTTTGCACGTCGGTTACAAATTAAAGCCTCGGAGGGAGCCAGCTGGTGTGCCAAGCCCCTGGCCCGCCTCGCCTCTGTGCCTACCTTGCCTCCAGCAGCACGCACAGGCCAGAAGCAGGCCACAGCCTGGAGGCCGCGGGGGTGTTGGCTCCTAGGGAAAGGAGCCCTGTTACTCCCATTATTTATGAAGAACCTCGGGAGGAGGGACAGGAAGCACGGTCCTGCCTCCCGTCCGGGGCCAGAGGCTTTGCTGCTTCACTCAGTGACCCCAGGCAAGCGCTGACCTTCACGGGCCTCAGTCAACTCAGCTGGAAAATTGGGTAAAAAGGTTGTGGTGTCTCTGGGAGGCGGAGCTGCCGTGCGAGGTGCCAGAGGGCGGCAGTGTGACGGTCCCCTGCACAGAGCCGCTGTGGCGGGGGTCTACCTTGCTCTCCAGTGGCTGAGGCCAAAGGCACCTGTGGGCCCAGACCTGGACTGGGGACCTGAGACACAAGGCCACTGCAGGAGCCTGTCCCAGGGGACGCAAAGACGCGTCCCGAGCCACCTGCTTGTGCTCCCAGGGCTGGGCGGTCTCCTAGCCGCAAGCCATTCTGTGACGCTGAAAGAGAGGGACCTGGAGACCCTGGCTGGGAAGGTCCTCTTGGGGCCACTGCTGCTCCTCAGCAGGACTCCACCAGAGGTCCAGCTCTCGGGAGGGCAGACTGGCCAGGGGCTGGTGAAAGAGCCCCAGGTCTCTGGCCTGGGATGCAGGTCGCTCCTGGGCCTGCCTCTGCTCAGATGTGGGGTCTATACTGTACCCCAGCCTGTCTCATTCACGAAACTCCACTTCCGTCAGGGAAAAGCGACATCTTTAGGACAAAAGAAAGTCTTCAGCCAGTTGGCAGGCGGCTCCCATCAGCTGGAGATGGATGTAACTCTGGTGTGATCAGAGTTCTAGATCCACCAGGGAGTAGGGCACAGATCGGCCCCCGCGTTCCCAGGAGGACAACTGGACAGCAGGCAGGGCCTCCGGGGACAGAGACAGGTCAACAGGGCGGGGCTTGCTCTCCTAAGGCAGGTGCCTCAGGCTGAGGCGAGTGGAAGCAGGACCCGGGACTTCTGCTTTAATTCACAGGCAAATCTGCAACCCCAGGCAGCCCCAAACAGAGAGGGCTCTGTGTCAAGCAAGAGGTCCTCCACTTGATGCGGCTCCCCACGTGATTCTCCAATTTGAATGGTGCAAAATGATATGCGCTCAGTACAAACTCCGCTCTGGAGTCTGAATTCCAGTCTTTCCTGGGTGGTATTGGTGGGTTCCTGTGGAGACAGAGGCAGCCGCCCCCAGCCCCGTGACCATGGGGGCCTGGACGGTGCCATGTGGCTCAGCCGCAGCGGCTGGCAGGGCGGGCGCATCGGATGCTTTTCAAGCTTTCAGGGTCTGACAGGCTTGTCCAGAGGTGACCCCACTGTTAAGTCCAGGAGGGAGGCGTCGTGATCAAAGCAGACCAAACCAAGCACAGGTGCTGTTCATGCAGGGGCCTGGAGGGACCCTGGCCAACCTCCAGAAGGAGGCTCGGCCAGGCTGAGAGGAGTCCACGGGGGGCTAAAGCTGCTCCCCGCTCCTCCACCCCAAGTGCTTAGAAGTCACAGCTGGCCCCGAGGCAGAGCCACCCAGGCTTTGGAGGGCCTCCGTCGTCCTCAATGAGCTGGCGTGTCCTTGCCATTCCTCTTGCTAGACTCCTGTCCGTGCCTCTGCCCAGCCCCTCCCACAGCACTGGGCGCCCCGGCCTCCCCTCCCGCGGTCTCCCGTTCCCTCCGCCCAGGACGTGCTGGGCCCTCACGGGGCCACGGTAGGGTCCTCCTCAGCTCTCTCTTCAACCTCTGGGAACAGCAAATGAACCAGGGGCCGAGCAACCCTCCCCGCTCCCCGACAAAGCCCGGCAGCCTCGGGGTGAGCCTTGCTGGCTCTAGAGGCACCCGTTTCCGCAGCCGGTGGGTGAGCCTCCTCCCGGGACCCTGGAAACCATGCTGCCCAGCTCCTGAGGACGGCAGGTGAGCAAGGAGCCCCGGGCCGGGAAGGTGGCCCGCGTTCTCCCTCGTCCCTCGTCCTGCTGGGCGCAGGCCGTGTGGGTACGACTCCCTGCTGGCTCTGAGCCCACACAGCAACCCAGACGCATCCGGAAGGACCTGGAGGGGAGCAGGGAGCGGGGAGCACACCCCTCCTGTGTGTCCCCCTCAGCTGGGACCCAGCTCTCTGGGCAGGACCTCCTCTTGCACCAGTGGGGGTCTTTCTTCTCTGTCCGTCAGCGGACAGTTGGTGGCCTTGTCCTATTGACTGACAGCCGTCCTGTGCCACGCAAACACCCATGTGCCCCCTCCCTATCGGGGTGTGGGAGCGCTCATGCTCTGGTGGCGGGGCGCTGGCGGGAACAGGCTCCTTCCCAGTCACACCGAGGCTTCCCGGCTTCCAACACAGCAGCTCATTCCAGGAGACAAAGCAGGCGGAGGCGGGAGGGTGTCCTCCTCCCTCCAGGCCAAACAGGAAGAGGCCATCTGAGGTGTGTGAGCAGGCCCTGCCCTCACTCCTGGTGACAAGGCAGGAGGGGAGGGGACGCGGCACACAGGCGGGAGGAAGCCCAGCACCCTGTGTCCGTCTGGGTCAGCACTCGATGCCTGGCTCCCTGCGGTTATCTGGGATCCCTGGACCTCAGCGTTGTCCTGAGGTAAAGCCCTGGAGGACACTTTGGGCACCCAGTGAGCTTTCCAGCTAAGGTTCTCGAAGGGACAGACCTGTCCTCATGTCAGCCTGCCAGCTGGCTCTCCAGCAGGGCGTCCATTCGAAGGACCGCCAGGGCCTCCTGAAAACAGTTTCCTGGAAGACGAGGCCCAGCCCCCGGGGACCCTCTTGGGCTGGTGTGGGAGGAAACTCCTCACTTCCACAGCCACGCAGACCGGGTGGTCAGCCAGCACTGCCCACTCGGCCCCAGACTGCCCTGGGAATGGAAGGTTTCTCCTCGCTCAGGGGGAGCCAAACACCCCAAGGTAGAAATTCCAGCCAGCATCTCGGGATCCCTTGTGTGACAATTCTGTGTGCGTCTCCTTGTTGGAAAATAAACAGGGAAAAGAGAAAGGAGGGGAAAGGGGAGAAACCGTCTCACACCGTGCTGCCCTGGGGGAGGCCGCCGCTGAGCAGTGCCCTCGGGTCCTGTCACGGAGGCCTGGCCATGGGACGGGGGACCCCGCAGCCCTGCCCACCGGTCCTGCTGGCTGATTGGCCTCGGCCTCCTCCCTCCCTCTCCTGCCAAGGCCCCGGACCTGCCAGGCGCTGGAAGCTCAGAACTTACCGTGCTTCTTCTGCTGGGGATTTTGCCTTTGCCATTTGGTATCAGCAACGATGGGGACAAAGGGACGTAGGGACAGCCGCCTCTGCCCATGTGGCCTTTCGTTTCTGAAGCAGGGCCAGAGAACGGTCTCCTGCTTCTCGGCTTGCCGCTGCACTGGACCTGGGACACCCACAGCTTCCCGCCCGTCCTCCTCCCCGCGATGATGCTGGAGAAGGCCCACACACTCTTGTAAAAGGCCTCGTGTGCCACGTGCAGCCTTCACCTGGACTCTTGTCTATTCTCACAACCTTTATAAATGTGGGAACCACGCTTAGCTGAAAGCCCTGCCCAAGCAGGCCACAGCCTGGTCTGGGCACAGGGGTTGTGGTGTCACTGAGCCCGAGGGTCCAGGCCATCAGAGATGGAATATGCTGACCGTCTGCCCCGGAAGCCTTGGCATCTCACAAGTGCGAGATTACGTCCTTAGTGGCTCCATGACACGTTGCAAGTCAGGGCTGCATAGCGGGCGGTCACCGTTGGCGTCTCTTCACGCCACCCACGGCTTCACCATGGCTTCCGGGCATCCGCCCCCCACTGTGCAGATGGGCACACCTGCGAGGTAGCCAGGGTGCCTGGCGCTGAGCCAGCGGCTGGGCCTGGGGATGGGCGGGCGGCCCTGCAGTTGGCATCCCTCATCTGCTCCCAGCTCGGGGAGGAGGACACCACTGCCCCGACGGTGAGCTAGACGCACCCTGGGGACTGCAGATGGCCCTGTCCCTGGGCGGTCCTGTCGACCTGCAGAGTGCTCCCCTGGCACCTGCAGCCAGCTGGAAGGGCAGACGTGGCACCCACAGGGTTTGCTTGGGAGCCAGAGGCGGAGTGGGGCCTGGGTTGCACAGCCGTCCACCAGGCCCTGCCTCGCTGGAGGGGCTTGACTCCCCCACCCCAGAACGGCCAAACTGAGCCGGGGCTCCTGGCTGCAGCCACCGTGGCAAGGATCCCAGAGGCTGCCCGTGTCTCACGGCGGATCAGCACAGAATTCCTCAGCACAGCTGTTCCTGTAATTGGGTCCCCTCGGGCGGGTGTGCGGTCTTGTTTGGGCTCTCGGCTCCCACCACCCTCACGCACGGTGGTCTCAAGCTAGCACAGCAGCTGTGACCAAACTCAGGCTCCCGGCGCTCTGTTGCCGTGCCCCCTCCTGAGAGAGCGGGAACATTCGTCATGGGAGGGAGTTCAGCTCCTCTTGTCACCTCTCCCCCACACCCACTGCCAGCCACGTCTCCAAGTAGAACCAGTTCTGTAGAGGCCAAATAAACTAATGGCTCAGGGCATGCCCTGCAGTTGGCTGTGTGACATTGGCAAGTCCCTCAGCCTCTCTGAGCCTCAGCAGTCTCAATGAATAAGATAATGCGATGGTGCCTGGTCAGAGCCCACACAATACTGGCATCAGGCTTTCAGTTATTTTACTGCATACAAGAATGAAAACAATTGTACGTCTGGCTTGCTTGGCTTAGAATTTGTGGAACCCATACTGAAAGAGTTCACAGACTTCTGCTGTGTGAGTAAGTGGGATGGACGGCTGAGAATTAGATGGTGAAGGTGAGCAGGAAGGCCTGAGGGGGACGGCCACTGCCGGCACCACCTGCTTCAAGGTGCATTGTGCCAGTCCCCAGAAAGCACTGCCCGCCACTTTTCAGGGAATTAAAACTGAATTCCGCTTGGGAACACCAGGTGATGATCTCCAGCCCTCCCAACTCCAGCTAGCTGAAGGCTCCAGGCAGCTAACTAGGGGCTCCAGGCAGCTAACTGAAGGCTCCAGGCAGCTAGCTGAAGGCTCCAGGAGCTGAAAGTTGCCGCATCCCCAACAGGAGAGCTTGTTCGTCCAGCCTAGGAAAAGCCCGATGCCAGAGACCAAGGCATTTCCATCTGTGTGACAGCCATTGCCAGGAAATCTATGGCCCTTTTTACTCACTTAGGATTATTAAAGTTCACCTTAAACAGGTTATCAATAGGCAGGGTCAGGCTGAAGTTCATCAATATGATTCTGTCAATATCAAGGTTATTTTCATAACTAAAAAGGGTTGAGAATAGAAGATAAATGTTAATATAGAATCAATAATTGACCCTATGATTTATATTGCCCTAGCACCGCCCCCCTGGGAGACACAGGGCACAGAGTCCACGGGGCCAGGCTGGGGTCCTGAGGGGCTGTCACTGAGGACCCCCGCAGTGCCCCTTCCTGGGTGGCACCTCCCCTGCCACGGGCTCGAGGGACCTTGGGGCTTTCAGAGCAGGTGGGAATGGCCACCAGGGTGCTGGCAGGATGCCTTTTCCAGATGCCGGCCAGTTGGGAGGGCCACCCCGGGTGCAGCTGAAAGAGGCAAGTGTTGGTTTACCAAGTGGGGAGTGAGCAGAGGACAGAGGCTGGCATGTCCCCCACCTGCACTGACATTAGGAAGCCCGCCGTGGGCAGAAGAGGTGCCAGACAGCAGGACCTTCCTCTGCAGGAGGACACTGGCCTCCTGGAACCTGTGAGAACATTCCACAGCACAGTTCCACTCCTGCTTCTGAGTGTGGCCGTCTGCGGCTCCTCCGTGCTTGTCCTGGGTCTGGGATGATGTCCTGCGGGCTCAGCAGGGCTCCTCTGGGCCGTGTGACCCGGGGCTGGGAGTGCAGTTCCCGTGGAGTGCTGGCGTGATACTGATGACGGACTTGGGGAGGCGGTGGAGGGCGTGGCCCAGGGCCATGGTCCTCAGGGGCCCGCTGGCCCCCAAGCTCAACTGAAGAGGTGAGCTTTCTGCTCACCGATCACACTCGAAGAAAGTGGCTTTGAAGGAAGAGCTCTCTACAGCCACCGGGGGCTGCGGGGCTGGGGCTGCAGGGCTGGGTCTCGGTTCTGGATCAAGGCTCACTCATCCTGGAGGCGTGGCCAGAGCCCAGGACCTGGGGCGGGGGCTCTGCCTTTGGGGGTCTCATCCCTGACACATCCCCGCCCCCAGGGGTCCCCCTCTGTGGTGGCCCTGACTTCTCCCCTCCTTTCTGTCAAGCCCAGAGAGTCCTTTCCCAGATTGGGAGCAGGGGAGTCCGTGGGGTCAAGGGCCAAGGTCACCTTCCGCTTATTTGGAATCGCCAACTTTTGGTCAATACCAGTTTCCAGCACAGGAGCGTGTCTTGTGTGTTGGGGGGACTCCTCTCCATCAGTCCTGCTGGTGGCTGGGCTGGAGCCCCGCCCAGGAACAGCCGCCAGCCCAAGCCTGCCCCAGCTCCGCCATGTCACAGAAGAGTTAGATGCAGGGACCAAAGTCACGGCAAGACGGCCCTGCCTGCTCATCTCCCACAGCCCCAGGGGGAAAGGGGGTGAGAGGCAGGACGCCCCCCAAGAGGGCTGCACTGCTCAGGGACCCTATGACTTCCAGGTCAAGGACCGTGAACTTGCAAACGGCTCAGGGTGTTCCACAGGTCCGTGCTGAGGTCATGAAGGAGTGGGAGGGTCAGCAGGGTGGCCAGCTGGTTGGAGCAGCTTGGGGAGGCAGGGCCTTTGTTCCCATGGGTCCTTTGCAAGGAGATGCAGCGTTGCTATGGGAACCCTGCTCGGGCAGATGTCGGGTGGCCTGGGGTCAAAGGCCAGATTCATCCACACCTTGCTGCTTCTGTCTTCCCCAGGGAGAGGGGCTGTCCAGCCCTGCCACCCACTAGCGCTGCCCCTTCTGGGCCCTCGCCTTGATCCTGGCAGGTCCCACAGCCTCCACGTGAATCTGGGTGCACCCCAGGCTGCTGTGCAGATGTGGGAAGGCTTCGGGACCTCTCTGAACCTCTTCCTCCTCTGGCAATCACAGCTCTTCCTCAGAGACCCACTGCACATTTTTACTGGGTCAACGCGAGCAGAGTCCCGGGTGCGACTTTAGCACTCCCTGTCCTCCCTGGGCTCCGACTCACTTTTTGCTGGTGACCCTCTTGTCCCTTGGACTGCCTCCAATGCTTCCACCAGGAAAGCTGGACAGGTCCCAGCCGATGCAGAGGAAGGGGTGGGGACACAGGCCACAGCCCCCTGTGTCATTCTGTGACGCTGCCTGCCCCTCAGAGTGGCCCCAAGGTCACCTGGGACCAGATGAACACAAGCAGGACCCTCCTGCAGACCCTGCTCGTCCTGCCCCGTGACTACCATCCATCTGTCATGGGACATCAGCACCTGTCCATATTGACCCTCAGTCAGGCCCAGCTCCTGGGCCGGGCCCCAAGGCCTCCAGTCCGGGTGGCTCCCTAAATTGGGGGCACGCTCCTCCGTGTGGCTGCCCCTTTGCTGGCAGCCCTGCAGCGCCCACCGTCTGCCTGCCTCTGGCCCCACTCCCTGCCCCAGCACTGAGTCTCCCCCTGAGGTGCTCAGCTCCTCTGGGTGGCCTTCCCTTTCCTAACGTCCACATCATTGCAGGGGGTCCATCGTCAGCCCGCAGTCACACGCTGCTAAATGTCCCAAGGAGCCTTTCCCAGGGCCATGAGGTGCTCAATATCTGCTGTGGAATGAGGATACGGAGGGACGATGACCCAGAAAGACGGAGGCTCTGCCACCTGGAGACCGGCTTGCCCCGCATCAGGGAGCCGCAGGCGCTGGGCTGGCTCCGCCTGGGCAGGGCATCCAGGCAGAGGGGCAGCGCACTGGCAGTGGGGCAAGCCAATGAACAGAGTGTTCTTGGAACGTCTGAGAGCAGGCAACCGTGCCCAGGCGCTGGGTCTGCACGGCTGTGCCAGCCAGGCAGGGCAGGGCAGGGCAGGCCCGTGTCTGAGGAAAATCGCAGGGCGTGTGGTTGAAACCTGCTGGCCGGTGGTGAGCTCTTGTGACCAGAGCCCGGCAGAAGGCCTGGCCACACCCAGACAGGCCCCAGGAGGGAGGTGGTTGCTGGGAGGGCCTCCGAGGAAAGCAGGTCCCACCTGAGGCTATTCTGGGGGCCTGGAGGCAAAGCGGCCTGGGGGCCCTGGTGGGCTGGGGAAGGAGGAGCCTGCAGGCGTCCACCAGGGCCGCTGCCTCCTCTCACATACCATGCGGGGTTCTGCAAAAGGAACCCCAGGACAGGGTGTGAAGCCAGCAGCTCGGAAGTGTCCCCGGGAAGGGCGGCGGGGCGCGGGCGGCAGGCGGGAGTGTACACAGGCGTGGCGACCTCTCTGTGTTCAGGGACGGGCTCCCTGGGGCCCAGGTCCTCTGCGTGCGGTGCTCGACTGTGTAAATATTTTTCTTAGGAGTGAAGAGAGAGCCCCATTCACTGGCCGGCCCTCACTTGAAAGAACTGAGAAGTATCTGTTTAGGCATAAAAGCTAAAAACAGTGTCCACGGCTCCTTAAAAAAATCATTTCTGCAGCTCAAACATGGCCAAGCTGATGTTTTTTAATGCAGAAAATAAATAAATATGACCCCACTCCCAGTTGAGAGCTCAAGAGTTTGTGTCAACACGGCTGCAGCCTTTGCTCTGGGGCCAGGGCCCGGTCGCTGGTGACTCAACCCTTTCATGGCTCCTGCTCCGGCTGCCAGCGGGACACCACCCAGCACAGCTTCGCCAACACTCAGGCCTCGGGGAACGTCCCCCTCCCTGGCCAGTGCTGGCCAGGTCAGGTGTGAGTCCAGGTCGGAAGGGTGGGGCATGTGACTCCTTTCCACCCAGGGTCCACCAGCAGCCTCTGTCCCTCTGTGGCCCAAGCTTAGGATCGGATGCCAAAGTATCCCTGCTGCCTCGGTGGGGCTGGTGTGGGGAGGACAACCAGATTTGCATCCCAGGCGCCTAGGACATCCCACCATGTTGCAGCCCCAGAACGGAACCAAGCTAAGACTTTAAGGCAATAAAAACACCAGAAAGGGAGGAAGTGCCTACTTTAGGGCACTGTTGAGTTGGGAGTAAAGCCCGCAGAGAGACCACACGGTGTCTGCCGTGGTCCTTCACAGAAGCCTGAGTGCCTGGGGCCCAGGCCTCCCCCAGGTCAGCAGAGTCAGGCTCAGAGCAGGACGAGACGCCTCGGGGTCCCCTCAGCCTTCCCCTATAGCACCCTGCACTCCAGCTTGGACTGCCCAACAGCAACCACAGCAGAGGCCTGGGTACCAGCTTCCAGCAGGTTGGAGGCTCACACGCCTCGCGGTGGCTGCAGAGAAACTACTTCAGAAATGGAGAGGAAGGCCTGCAGGTTAGAGAGGCTGGAACAGGGCATAGAGGGGCCTGAGACTCGGGGGTCTGTGCGGGCCAGGCGGAGGGAGGACCAAGCACCCACTTCTTCCTGGGCTGCCCTCTGGATTCTCCGAGGCACGTTCTCGGCCTCTTTACTAACAGACCTTGCTGAAGGGAGGGCGGGCTTCTGAGGGACCCCTGCGGCGGAGCAGCTGCAGGGCTGGGAGCGGGAGGTGCGAGTGCGGGTCTACTCTCACTGACTTCCTGGAGAACAGAGGGTATTTATTTTAAGTCCAAAAAGATATTTTGACCAACCCCACTTAGCTAAATCCTGGCACTGACACTCGAGAGAGAAGCTAAATGCCGGAGGTCAGACCTTGCTTTTTTGGCTAAAATGCTTAATCAAAACACACCTAATACTTCTGCCGTGGTGCGGAGAAGTGGAGAGCCCGAAGCCACTGCCAGCCATCGACAAGCCAGCGGTGCGTGTGCTGAGGCTAAGCTAGCAAAATAAAGAGGGTTTTCAGCGGGCAGCAGCCCGGCCGGGGAGGAAGCCAAGGCGGACAGGCTCCGGGAGAGCGTCCGGCGGTTTTTCCACCCGAGGTCAGCAGCGGGTGAGGAGGCCGAGTTAATGGCCTTCATACCTGCCAAGGCGGGCCATTAAGTAGGGGCAGGCAGTTCCGGAACGCGCTCCAGCTTGCCGTTCCAGGCTGTGCTTCTTTCTGGAAAGCCACCGGTGCTGCTTCCTCCAAGGGGACGCCAGGCTTGATGCCCACCTCCAGGCCTCGTGGGACTGAGGAAGGCCCAGGGAACTCTTCCCTGGCTCTTCCCTGCTGCCTGGCAGTCCTACAGCCTCGGGCAGCAGCCCAGTTGAGGGACCCAGTCAGGGATTTACAGAGAGAACCGAGACCCCAGGGGCCCCAGCACCTGCCCCCAGGAGCAGGCCTGGCACGCATGATCTGTTTGGTCTCTTGCTTGGTGCCTCCTGAACTCTTAGGCATGGTGTAGTTCAAAGGTCCTTCTGTGTCCTCATCTGATGACAAGTTCTGGGTGGGGGGAGCCTTCCCTGAGTCTATGCCAGCTCTTCTGGGTATGGAGGAAAGGGGTCCGGGCAGGGTGGACAATGGATTCCCAGGAATGCTCCATCCTGTTTGAAGCATGGCAGATGTGGTCACTCTCAGCTCCAGGTTTGTGTGACACACTGTCCCTTAATCTAAACTTAGAGATAGTAAGATGGTCCTGGAGGCCCTGGGTGCCGTGCAGAGCGGCCCTGCTGCAGGACTGAGCTCTCTGGCTCTGGCTCTCCAGGGAATGGTCCTCATGCTGGCACTTTGACACAGGCTCCCTGGCTGAATTAATGACAGTAGACATGGGCGACAGGGACACAGGCCAAGGGGTCTGTGGGAGCAGACTGCAGGACCCCACTGGGCCCTCGGTGTAGGGCCCCCGAAGGTTTGTCAGCAACCAGAGCAGATGGGCCCAGCTGCCCTTCTCTCCAGGCGAGGCCTCAGCCCTGACAGTCCCTGAGTCCTCCCAGCCTGGACTGGATCCGATTCACCAGGAGCTAGGAGCTACGGCCGAGGCCACCCAGGATGCAGCCCCCAGAGTCTTCAGAGGAGAACTAGTCCCACCTCTGCCTTCTGCTGCTGCCTGGAGCCACCCTAGCTCCTGGGCACCTGTGACCCCATCCACCAAGTGGCCACATGCCTCGTGTGCCTCGTGAAACTCCCAGAGGCTTGTGCGACCACCAGGGTGACGAACATGCCCTGCCAGCCTTGGAATGGGGGGGCCTTGCCCCACAACTGCCTCTGGCTGAGGTGGCCTGGGAAGGGCAGGAGGAAGGGAAAACCAGGGCCACCAAATCCACGGAGAAAAGTAGCTGGCCCAGTGGAGAGAGGGCAGTGGGCAGGGAGGCCGGGGAGGGCCGCCCGCACCCAGGCGGCACTGTTGGCAATTGGGCACGGGAACCCTGGGCTGTCTGGCTGTGGGCGTGCAGGCTGGGGGCCTCCCTGGCCACCTCTGCCTCCAGGTGTCACTGGGAGACTTTGCTGCCCACCCCAGAGGTTGGGCTTTCTGCAGGTGCAAGTGGAAAGAGCCCAGCTCTGGCTTGACCTGGGGGAGGGAGCCACCCTGAGGGAGTCCACCAGAGCCCAGCAGGCAGTGCGTGGCCAAGGCAGCACCTCGCGGCTCCAGGAGGCGTGTGTGAGTGAGCCGGGCAGCCTGGCCCTGGGCAGTGCTGGCTGAGGCGTGCTGGGGTCTGGACAGGCTCAGGGAGCAGGCAGGCTGGGGCCCTGTGGGCCTCACAGTCCTCGTGCAGGAGGCCCGGCTGCAGCAGCTCCCTGGGGCGCACGAGGGCCCTGGCACCGTAGGCTGGGGCGGCCCTTCAGCAGAGCTGGGCGGCCCTTCAGCAGAGCTGGGCGGCCCTTCACCAGAGCGGGGCGGCCCTTCAGCAGAGTTGGGCGGCCCTTCACCAGAGCAGGGCGGCCCTTCACCAGAGCTGGGCGGCCCTTCAGCAGAGCTGGGCGGCCCTTCAGCAGAGCTGGGCGGCCCTTCACCAGAGCGGGGCGGCCCTTCACCAGAGCGGGGCGGCCCTTCACCAGAGCGGGGCGGCCCTTCACCAGAGCTGGGCGGCCCTTCAGCAGAGCTGGGCGGCCCTTCAGCAGAGCGGGGCGGCCCTTCAGCAGAGCAGGGCGGCCCTTCACCAGAGCTGGGCGGCCCTTCAGCAGAGCTGGGCGGCCCTTCACCAGAGCGGGGCGGCCCTTCAGCAGAGCAGGGTGGCCCTTCACCAGAGCTGGGCGGCCCTTCAGCAGAGCTGGGCGGCCCTTCACCAGAGCGGGGCGGCCCTTCAGCAGAGCTGGGCGGCCCTTCACCAGAGCAGGGCGGCCCTACACCAGAGCTGGGCGGCCCTTCAGCAGAGCTGGGCGGCCCTTCAGCAGAGCTGGGCGGCCCTTCACCAGAGCGGGGCGGCCCTTCAGCAGAGCTGGGCGGCCCTTCACCAGAGCGGGGCGGCCCTTCAGCAGAGCTGGGCGGCCCTTCACCAGAGCAGGGCGGCCCTTCAGCAGAGCTGGGCGGCCCAGTTTCCCCAACAGCCAGAGCCAGCCAGGGAGGCCCCGGGTCCCCCCTGCAGCCAGCGCTCCAGGCCTGGCCGCACTCCTCTTACAGTGGCTCCTCTTCCATAAGGCTGACCTTGAGGATGACCTTGAGGCTTGTGTGGTATGATGGCAAGCAGCACCTTGCTGCCTGGAGGAGCAGCTGGTAAACGGCCCTAAATGTCACAGGGCATTCCTTGACAGGCTCAGCGGTACTCGGGGACATTGCAAAGCTCCATCCCTGGGAAGGTCCCCAGCAGGGACCTGGCAGGGAAGGCGCATCCAACCAGGTGGCAGCTCAGGCTGTGTGGGGCCTCCTTTGACCAAACTCGGTGCAGGAGAAGGGTGGGAGATGGGTGAGGCTTGAAGGGTGCCTCGGCAGAGGTGGCCGTGTCCCCGTTCAGCAGTGTCTGCGCCTGAGTTGAGGCAGTATAGGATGTGGGGCTGAGTTGGCTCCAAAGAAGGGCCCTCCCAGGGACCTCTGTCTTCACAGCTGTACCTCGTGCCCCAGGGCACCAAACACTGCTCTCCTCGAGAAGATGCAGATTGTGGTTTTCTCCTGGAAAAGCCAGGAGGGTCGATGGACCACAGAAAGCCCCCAGCATCCCTCTCGCGGCTGCGGTCCTCTCTGGGGGCTGTAGCACAGCCCTGCCCTGTGCAATGCAGACCCAGGTCTCCGTCCTCGCTGGGGACGTGTCCAGGTGCAGGTCAGGGTAGATTGTGTCCATCTCTTCTAGGGGCCTCTGGGGAACATGGCCTTACCTGGAAGCCAAGGCTTTGCTGAGATCTGGGTGGTCAGCTTTGCTCTTTCCTGTTTCAGCAGTGGCCCAGCCTGTGGCCACCCTTCCTGACCCAGGAGTGAAGAGCAGGCAGACGGGAGGGCAGAACACAGACTTCTGCAGCTCTGACTCGCCCCAGCCTCCCTGGCCGAGCCTCCACCTGCCCAGCTCGGGCCCAGGCAGGGCACCCTGACTGGGCTGGGGTGATTCCCCGCTGGAGACGTCCCCAGAGCCTCTTTCACGGCGGTCACCTTTCTCTGTCTCCTCTTTTTTCACTTACAGCCACTTTCCAAACCACAATTTCAGAATCTGTTAAAAGAAGCATAAAATTCCCAACTGGTTGGAATCCCAGCACTTGGGAACACGCCTTCTTGTTATGACAGCTGAGCCGGGCTTGGAACACAGCACCCAGGTCCTGCGTGAGCTCCGGTGGCACCAGGGTGACCGCCAGGGGAGGGGAAGAGACCCTTCATATTTGACCCTTCCCCATTGCATGTTTCGAGAATAAATTTCAGACTTGTTTCCGTTCTAGTTTACATATGTGCGTCCACGGGAGGCCCTTTTGACCAGGGAGATCCAACAGCTAAAGCTAATGCGCTGTTGTGCTCAGCTCAGAAAGCACTCTGGGATGTGTCCCCAACCTTCTGCCCTCCAGAGTGGCGCTTGGTGGTTTGGGGAGGTGATGCTGGGCGAGGTGCCACAGCTGTCCCAGGCGGGGCCAAGGAAAGCTGCGTGCAGAAGATCTGCACCGGGGAACAGCCAGACCCCTTCCCTCCTCAAAGTCGCCAGTCCTGTCCAGGAGCAGCAGGAAGGGCAGGCGTCCCGTGCAGCCTGCAGGGAGGGTCCTCGGGGACGTGCAAGGTGCTTCCGGGATGCCACATGCACGGCTTTCTGCCTTGGCCTGGCTTCCCGTGAGAAGGCCCTCCAGTCTTCCCAAGGGCCTGGGGTGTCCATAAAGGGTGGGGTCAAGTGCTGCCCTCTGACTTGCCAAGCAAAGGGAGGCAGAGAGAAGGCACCCCCAGTGACTGCCCTTGCTCTTGTCTCCCCGCATCCATCGGCTCTGCTTTCCCTGAGCTCTGCTGCCCAAGCCAGACTGGAAGCCGCAGGACGTGTCTGCCCCTCGGCTGGGCAAATGGTCAGCTGGCTCTCAACATACCTTGCTGGGTTCGTGGGTGGAACGCGGCTGAAACAATGGCGGCGTCCGTCACACGTCCCAGGGTCTTCGTGCTCCCTGTTTGTATGATGACATGTGGCTTGTCTTCAGAGGGCCCTTGCCCAGTTCCTGCAGGGCCACGGTGGGGCTCCCCAGTGGCTCCATCTCTGAGGTGCAGCCATACAGACCCAGCGTCAATGCTTCCAGGAGGAGAGGTGCCCCGAGGGCTCAGAGTCCTCAGCAAAGGGGAAGCTGGGTTGGAAGAAAGGGTCCCAGTGAATCGCAGGGCCCTTTGTGGACTGCTGTGGAGGAGCCCCTGGGGTCCACTCCCATTGCTGCAGAGGACATTAGGACCTGCCCCATGACTTGTAACCTTCCGTAGCTTGAGATCGATGCTGCTGGAAACTTACAGCCCCTCTCAAACTTGTTTTGCAGCAAATGCTCACGGATCCGGAGGTGTCGTCCCAGGAGGGCTGCATCAGAAAGGTAGGAGAGCTCGTCCGTCCTCTCCCCAGCATGTGCGCCCGTCCCTGGTTAGAGGACTGCGTGGTTCAGCTGTCCCTGGGACACCAAGTGGGTCCTCCGTGCCGCCCTGCCCGTGTCCAGGAGCACTGCACCATCAGGGACCCACTCGTGCGCAGCACAGGGGCTCGGGAAGTAGGGCAGACGCTCCTTTTCACTGTGTAAGCAGGCAGGGGTCACTTCACGGAACTGGCCTCCATGAAGATGGAGGAGTGCGTCAGGCCGGGCAGATGGTGCCGACTGGATCAGGCAGGGCCTTCTACTTAACCGTCTTCGCTGGATGCTCTCGAGGAAAGATCATGGGGAAGGTGCTTCACATACAAACCACTCCAGAGAGGAACGTTGGCGGGCACTCTCCGCTCCTGGCTGACCGGGGGAGGGGAGGGGATAGAGCTGGTTGACAGACAAGCTCTGAAAAACCCCAAGGAAGCGGGCGGCAGGGGATCACGCCCAGGCGTGTGCACTGCCTCTGGACAGCGTGGGGGGAGCTGACCTCTGAACCCGAACCCACTGACCAGGTAGAGTCCAGCGTCCACCCAGGATGAGCCCCCGCACACTGCACACACGTGCAGATGCACAAGAACACATGTGCACACGCTCACGCCTGCTGCTGGTCCACATTTGGGGTTTCCAGTGACACTGCAGTGGTGTCCCCTTCCTGGGCATCCTGGCTCTGAAGGGAGGCATTGCAGAGCCCCACACTCAAACTGTGCTGGGCAGTGCTGGGCAGCTCAGCACAGGCTGCTGAGGAGGCAGGGCCAGCACTGACCACCAGCTCCCAGCAGGTACGTTGCTTGCTATTGAAACCACCAGGGGTCCTGCCGCCCAGGACAAGTGCTTGAGAGGTCCTGCTGACCCTGTGGGCGGAAAGCCTGCCCTCACGACTGGGCTGGGCTGTGGGCACAGGAGAAAGGAAGGTTGTGCCAGCTCTGTCAGAGCCCCAGCCCCCCGACGCTGACTCAGGAGCCCACGTGGCGACGGCAAGTGTCCTGTGGCCCCCAGGTGGTTCCTGAAGGTCCTCTGGCCCTGGCCATACGTCTCACCTTTGCTCATCCCCATTACTGTGGGCTGTGGCCTCTCAGGGATGCTTCGGGGGACAGGGAGTCTGTGCTCGACCCGCGCGAGGCCTGAGGCCTCCTCTCCTTCAGGTTTTGCCCTGGGGCTCCAATCCTGGCTCGTCCTTCGCTCTTGCTCCCTCCTTTCCTGCCTCTTTGAGAGAATCTGTCTTTTCCCAGAGGACGGGGCAGCAAGAGCGCTGTCTTCCTTCCTGGAGAGCAGGCTGCCATCCACTCTGGCCGCGCCTTCTCAGGGACAGAAACCCTGTTTCCTCCCCACACTGCAGGGGGCACCACAGGGGCACCACGAGGCTCAGTGAGACCCCTGGATGTCAGTGAAGGCAGCCTGGCCGAGGCCCAAGGTGGAACTGTGTGGAGGGGCTGCCTAGCCCGCGGACGGACGGACGCGTCAGGGCAGGAGGTCAAAAGGTCAGGTCTAAGTTGGAAGGGCCACTTTTGACCCAAACAAAACAAGACCGTATAAGAATAGGAGCTGTTTCCCTCCTCTTCCTCCCATGGCATTGTCTGTGATCTGCCTTGTGTTGTCTAAATGTTGGGACCCAGGTCTTGTCTGGTGAGGCCCAGGTTTGTTGTGCTGCCATGGTGCACGCTGCTGAGTGGCCAGGGACCCACCGGTGCCTGCCCAGTGTGCTGGAGTAACCAGCAAATGCAGTCCCTGTGAGGCTTACTGCAGCTCTGGTCAGTCTAAGGACCTGCTCAGATCCCGAGCAGACCCAACCCCAGGGCAGCTGGCGCTAGAGAGGTCACTGATGGGCACCAGAGCCCAGGGCAGGTGGGCAGCTGGCTCTGTCCATACGGGCTCCTGGTTTCCTGCTCAACTCTCTCCCTCCCACTGTGCTGCAAGGGGAGGGTGGGGGCCGCTGGAGGGCCCACGTTTGCAACCACCTCCCACCAACCTGAGAAGCTGCTGCTCAGCACCCCACGCCCCAGGATCCCATGAGTTTCCAGCCTGGGGCTGAACTCAGCCATCAGTGGCATTCTGGGGTCACTTTGGTGGGATGATCAAAAACCCAAGCTGGGTGCTCAGGTCTGGGAGGGACAGAGGAGACTAGGCTGAGAGAGCGATGGGGCCAGAGACCAGGGCCATTTGAAAGCCAAGGAAACATGGCCCCATTTGAGTCTTTTTCCAAGCTGAAGGACTGGCCTTATGAAGAGACATGTCACAGCTCTGGGTAACTCCTGCATCCACACGGTTTGTTTATTGCTAATGTCACAGCGCGTGCCCTAGTGTCCTTCTGTAAGGATGAATTCAGTGACTTCCTGTAGTGGGGTCACCCAAAGACATTCACACTTGCGCCAAAAATATAACAGGGAAGCATGGGAGTGGGAGGCTGTGTGACCTTGGGCTGTTCGACTGACATCTCTGAGCATTCGTGGGAAGACTTGTACTTCCTGTCTTCCATCTGCTCAGTGAGAGGCAAAGGAATTAATTCTATAGGGGCTTGACACTGTGATGCAGAAAGGGGGCATTTTATGAGTAAGTCGCTGTTATGAAGTCTACGAATTGGAGAGCAGGTTGCTTCCGGGGGCTGCAGAGCTCACAGAGCTCACGCAGGGGAGCCCAGCCCCACCCCACCCCCATGGGTAGGTAGCTTGATTCGAACCGGGTTCACAGCGGGGTGTGCAGCTGGGGGCGGGGCTCCCGTCGGAGCGACAGCGGCCGCAGCCAGTGAACGACGCCTTGCCTGACCCCGCCCACAGCCGGGCCCAGTACCCCTCGCCCCTCGCCCCTGACCCCTCCCGCTCTGTGCACCCCCTTCGTCCGCCCAGGCTCCCTCGGCTCCGCTCGTCCACTGCTCCCTCCGGCCGCCCGTCCCCCTCCCTCCCTGTCCCCCGCGCCCGCAGACTGGGCGCAAATACTCCGACCCTGCTCCGCCGGTCCCGTGCTCTGGCCATGCCCGCGGCGCGCTCCTGCGCGCCCAGGGCGCCTCGCCCGCGCTTCTCTAAAAGTCACTTTGGCCGCGGTCGGGCTGCGTCGCGCCCTTTCGGCGCAGTGCGGGACCTTGGGGACCGCCCCTCGCCGCCGACTCTATTTAGTCTCTGTTTACTTAGAGGGAAAGCCCGGGGCTCCTGGAGAGCAAACATCTGCGGGAGATAATCTAGCGAGTTGTCCATCCATCACTCGGTCGCGCGGCTCCCTGGAGAGCGCGCCAGAGCCCGTAATAAAAAGGCCGGGCGAAGAGGCTTTGGGGACGAATAAAGAGCCGTGTTAAGGGCTCGCGGAAAATGGATGGAAGACGTTATTAAGGCTCAATGGCCGTCTTATCAAAATCCAATAGGATAGACATTTGGCAAAAGGCTTAAATTTATTCTTTGACTTTCTGGAGGGCTTGAATTTATCCGTTAACAAGAGTGTAGTCCACCCGGGGTGATGGTATCAGCCGAAAGAATTTTGATTCAATCTCTTTGGTGATATGAAAAGGGGAAACACAGCCCCTGGCCTTTCCCTTTGTCCCACTTTATCTTGTTTTCTTTCACCATCGTGAAAAGGAAGGTCAGTTAATACAGTGCGACGGGGAGAAGGCGCACCGAGGAAGTGCCCTTTTCCTTTTGTGTTTTTATTTTCTCTTCTCCTCCCCTTCGCTGCTCCCCCCACCAAATAAATACTTCATCCCGCTTGCATCATTGCGACCTGGGTTAGGGACTTGGGAAATGTACCTCTTCTGAAGCTGCAGGAAAGGAGCTGCCCAGCCAGCCCCCAGGGCGCAGGGCAGGAGGCAGGAAGAAGCAGCCCTGATGGGTCCATAAATCTCTCCCCGTTGTTATTACCTACAAAATGCTACAGGTCATGAAAGTCATCTGATGGTCCAGCCTCCTGTCATCCAAACAGGGTGATTGATTGATAATTATAATTTGTGAGATGATTATTTGGATGTTAGAACCGTGGCCTGTCCCACCGGGTGGCTCTCTGGATGTTTGCTACTGTGTGGCCCCAGGCGAGATGCCTCTGGTAACGGGATTCCCGAGGGTCCCTGGGTTCCCAGGGAGGGACTCCCTAAGCAGGGTGACTCCCATGCCTTCCAGGGAGGTGGGAGCAAAGACAGGCAGCTACGTGCAGGCCACAGCCGACGGGCTTGGGCTGTTGCAGGATGAGTCTGCGGCCTTGCCAGGCTAGTTTAGCTCAGCACAGCACCAGGTAGCCAGGAATTTGTGATCAGCTTGGTGGCAGGGTGTGTTTTGTTTGCATGGTGGCCTCTTGGGGAAGCAGAGGTATTTTCCGTGCATGCGGATGAGAGCTGGGGAAGAAGGGGAGGGCAGGCAAGGCATGAGGCTGGAGCCAGAAACCGGGAGGCCTGCAGCACCGGGGCTCAGATTGAGAGGCTGACCTTCACCCATGGACCTCGGCTGGTATTCCCGGGAGCTGGAGGCACTCCGTCCCTCCCCTCCCCTGGATGTCCTTGGTGATTTTGAGATCTGTGCCTTTGAGGTGAGTTTCCAAAATCCTTTTCCTTGGCAGCCCCCCTAACCAGCCAGCCTGCCGTACTCAGACCTGGAAGCTCCGTAACCAAACTGCAGTTTCCCTACAAATGTACTTTATTAAAAAAAAAAAAAAAAAAAAAAAAAATCACACCCGTCTCTAACCCTAAGAACCCTGCAATCAAAATTATTAATTTGCATGTAGGATCAGTTATGTCTTTATGAAACCAAGTGTGTTTAGCTGCCCCGGAGACAGCCCCGAGTTGATTTTGATAATCTCAGGCTGAATAGACTTGCCTCGTCGCAGTAAGCCGGGGACAAAGGGCTGGACAGTGTCTGAAAGCCCTTTGACGACGCGTCTCTCTTTCCATTGTTCGGGGGCTGCTGATAAAAGAACCGGGAGTCCATTAATTCAGTGAATGAACATATAGTAAAGTCAGTCCCCTCTTGAGAACAATAATGTTGAGGTCAGCTCTGGTTGCCATGGGAACTAAGTACTCCTAAGAAGTTCGCATCCTTGATTTTGCTGAATCAAAGGCTGCAAAGCGGAGAGGTGTAATGCGGCCAAGACAGCAGAAAGTCGGCAGTGCCGCCTCCGCGGGTCCTTTCCCAAGAGGGCGCCAGGTCGTGGCCCTGGGACCAGCCCAGGCCTGGCTGCTTCTCCCTCCGCGGGAAAAGGAGGACCAACCCCGTTTTCACCGCTGATTTCACAGAAATCAGGTGGAGGGAGGGGCCGCGCTGAAGCCTCTGCAGGCCCAGGCCCTGGCCCTGGCGGACTCTGCCCTCTCCCCCTCGCAGTCCCTGAACTTGCCTTCTGAGGCGGGACCTTGCTCTGTGGCCCCTTGATGTGCTGATAAGGGTGACAAATGTCCTCTGGCGTGGTCACGGTGAGTTATGGGCAGCCCCAGGCTGGGCAACCACTTTATAAATGTAGCCTCGTTGCCTGTCTCCTCCACCGAGTGGACGGGCATGCCCCCACCCCCACCTGCAGATCCCTTAAATCAGCCTCAACATCGGATCAGGCTGGCCAAGGTGCAGCTAATTAATTTCCTGCGAGGTAATTTATTACCTGCCGCCGTGGTGTCGTCTCCAGGGCCTGCGTGTCAGAGGAGGCCGAGGCACAGGGTGCTCAGGGCACAGAGGAGGGGCTGCAGTTCGTTTTCCCATGACGCATCCGTGGCCAGCATCTGAAGGCCCTGGAGAAGGAGGGCCAGCACCTGGCAGGCAGGCAGGGCTCTGCCACCGGGGTCACTGCAGGGCGCAAGGAGCAGTGGCTCTGGGGACCTTTCTGTCATCTGAAGCCTCACCCACCTGCAGACACTTTCTGCTGAAACCCAAACCTCAGCCGCAGACAGACTCACCTGTTGGGGACAGACACAGAAGCCACCAGGCACACAGCCCACAAGGTCAGCCGTGGCTCTTTTCCCTGGAGGTCCAGCGAGCCGGTCAGCCCATTGCCCTCCCAGCTGATTCTGCCTGGGACAGTAAGCTGTTGGCCTCGAACCCTGGGGTTGCACCTTGGGTGTTCTCTCCTGCCTGACCAGAGATTAGCCCAGGTCCTGGGCCCTGTGTGGTCCAGGGACATACTCGGGTGAGGAGGGCACAATACTGCTGGGCTCTGGGGACAGCGGAAGAGGAGTTACCCTGGCTGTGCTTGGGAACCAGGGAACCAATTCCGCTCCCCAAGGCCTTGGCCTCCTTAACTTGGTGGCTGAGAGCACCAGGCCTCTTGGAGGACACCTGCCTCCAAAGTAGGAGTCCCATACCTGCCAAGGGCCAGGTTTCACAGGTGCCTGTCTGACCTGCCGCCCTTTCCTTATGGAACTGTTGTCTTGGGTGCCTGGGCAGCCCAGTGGGGGCTCTCGGACCCCATCATCTGAGCCCTGCAGGAGGACACCTCTCTGGCACTGGCTTCCGCGGCAGGATTTATTGGCAGTATTATCGGCTTTATAGGAGCCAGATGGAGGCGTCAATAAACTTGGCCTGTAATCTTCAGGTGGGTGCAATATCGAGTTAATTAAATCGTGCCACACTATTAGGGGAGAAATATATATCAGCTCTGAGTTCTGTTTCTCCTCCTCGGCTCTGGACCTGCCGACACCTGCCCCAGCACTATCGGCACTGCTTGGTTTGGACAGGGCGGCCTCTCCTCCGCAGGACCCTGGCCTGCCAGGGCATCTGCTCTGGTGGTCGCCTCTCAGAGCATCTGCCTCATCTGCTGTTGAGAGTCCGCCTCACGCGCGTGAGATCGACTTCTTTCTGTGCAGGCGTGTGCCAGGTGTTCCGCGCCTCTGCAGGGACGTGAGCCACCCACTGTGTGCTGCAGACCCTTGGGTACCTCCCTGCAGCCTGGTCGTGGGCTTTTAGCGAAGGCACGTGTACCCCTCCTCTCTGAGCCCAGTGTCCCTGAAGGTGCTTCTCCAGATGCATAGCCACGGGTGGGAGCAGGCTGCCTCCTCCTAATGCGGTGGCGTAAGGCGCAGGCCCGAGGTCCCAGGTGGTGTTCCCAAGGGCCAGCACTGTGGTGGGCATGGCCTGCACAGGCCCTTGGTGCCTGGGAGAGAGAGGTCCTTCCCAGCTCCCTGGGCACAGCTCTGAGCCTCCCCACAAAGGAGGGTGTGAAGGCCCAGCATGGGGAGGGTGGCCGGAGAGGCGGCTGCACCAGCAACCTGGGCTCAGCTCCCCCTACCGACTTCTCCGAGGGGAAGTCCTGACTTCCCACAGTCACTGCTGACTCCTCAGGGTGGTGTGGGGCCCCAGGTGGGGCCAGTCAGCAGCTGCACTGAGTGTCTCACCCCTGCCCGTCTCACGGCAGTTCTGGGCTCTGCCTGGGCCGAGGTGTGGGGCCAGGAAGGATAGAATGGAGTGGAAAGGAGAAAAGACAGATGGGGGAGTGGAGCAGGGGACACCACCCCCTGTCCCAATGCAGGCCCCGCGTGCCCGCGCCACACCGAGCTGCACTTCCCACTGAGCCGCCCTTCCGTCCCAGAGTGCCCGGCCCAGGACGTGCGACCCGCCAGCCCATGCAGGCGTCGTCACCCCACTTGACTGCCTGCAAAACAGGTCGGGGGTGAACCAGGCTCTCCATTGCTCCAGGGCTGCTCTGCAGGTGACCAGTCCCACTGACAAGCTTTCAGAAACCAAGTTCGGAGTAACTTAAGTGCTGTGGCCTCCGTTCAGGGAAGTCCAGGCCAGAGCCAGTCCAGGCCAGCTGGAGGCCCTGGAGGGAGGGGCATGCCTCAGCTGTCAGCACGAGCTCTCCTGGAACTTGGTGGCTGCAACTAAGCAAGTCACCGATGCTGGTGGCTCCCTGGCCTGGGTCCCTTCCCCAAAGGTCCAACGTCCCCCTTGGGGCCATGGGCTGTGGAGGGTGTGTGCTCCCTCAGTCCAGGGCACAGAACAAGCCCCTGGCCCTTCTGCCCATTGCTAGCCCAAACCAGTCGCCCACCATGGCACCCAGGACCGGGTAGAAAAGTAGCTCTGTCTCTGTGGGAGATCCACACAGTGAGCTCTATAGACCAGGGGACGGTGGGCTTCTGGGAGGAGGTGGCATCTAGGCTGACCCCTGGCTCACTCCCAGTCACATGCTCAGAAACAGGTCATCCCTGCAGGTGTGTCGCTAGAGAATGAAGCCCCAGGGCAAGGCAGAGACACCGTGAGCATGTGACAGATGAGGAGTGAGGGACAGCCTGTCCTTCCGGCACTTCTGTGTCACGGCTTCCCCGTTCCTGCCTGCCTCAGGCATCCTGGGTGACCTGGAGGACGGCCATCTCTGTGGCCATGGGTCCAGAGTCACCTGGAGGAAGGAAGACCCTCCCAGGAGGTACAAGGTGCATCACAGGAGGTGTCCCAAGACGCGTTGCTGGGAGCTTTGCAGGGAATGAGTGTGGAACTGTGGTGGAAGAGCAGCCCTGGGTGGCACCTTGCTGGTCGCCGTCACTCACGGGCAGTGAAGGCACCCGGCACAGGAGAGGAAGCCCCAGCCCAGTGCCCAGTACCTAAAATGGCATTTAGGTGATCCAGCATTAGGTAGAGGCTCTGCTATCAAGCTGGGGGTGGGGAGATCTAGACACCCAAGAACCTCAAGTGCTCGTTGCTGAGTGAGAGAAGCCAATCTAAAAACCATGTCCCCCATGGACTCCAACTGGACGATCTTCTGCGAAAGGCAAAACCAGAGGGAATAAAAAGACCACAGGTGGGGCCAGGGGTGGGCACTGGGCAGAGCAGCGGGAGCTCAGGCAGTGCGGTGTAGGGCACAGCTGTGGTCTGTCCAAGTCTGTGGAGGGCAGACACTCAGGCCCTCATGTGGGTGCAGCTTCCTATTGACATGTGGAAGCTGGTCCCCAGCCCTGACAGGCCCGCCGCAGTCCTCAGACTTGCTGGACATTGGCCATGGAAGCCCGTGGGGCAGAGGGAGGGAAGGAGACCCTGGGCCTTGGCACTGTGCACGTGCTTTCCATAAACCTGGAATTGCTGTGCAGATTGGAGGCTGTTCACTGCCAGGTTTGCAGAAAGCAGCCTGCTGTGCACGTGCATCTGGTGATGCACACATGCATCACACACATGAGCAAGAGGGCAGCAAACAGGATCTGCAAAGCCACCTCTTGGGACGTCCAATGGTTGTGTCCAGTTTGCTGTCACCATGGGCACTTTTGCTGTTGACGTGACGCACTGGGTGTTCTGCCCGCCACAGCAGTACTGTGGATGTCCTGGACTCCTGACCCTGCTGCTGGGTTGTCCCACTGTGGCTTGCAGGATTTAAAGTCCTTGTGAGTGAGGTCTTGCCTTGGTGTGGGACCTTCGGTCCGACGGCCGGGGTTGCGGCTCTCTGACTTCCAGGACTCGGGATGGGAAGGGGAGAATGAGGGCTGCAGTCTGTACTGCTGCTGGGCTGAGCAGTCGGGCACCTGGTGATGCTCTGTGGAGCTCTCTGCTCCCGGGCTGTGCCAGGAAGTGCAGAGAAAGCTCACCTGCTGGCTGTAGCAGAGCCATCCTGGGCTTCAGGAAAAATAAAACTTCTGGTGTTTTAAGTTCCTGAAGTTTGCAGTACTAGGAATTTAAACCCAGGGCTACTCTACCGCTGATCCACACCCCCAGCACCTTTTCTTTTTTTTTTAATTTTGACACAGGGTTGCTTGCTAAGTTGTCAAGGTCTGGACTCAAACCTGCAATCCTTCTGCCTCAGCCTCCTCAGCCATTGGCATTAAAGGCATGTGCCACTGCGCCCAGGAAGTCCCTGAGTTTTGAAGACTGTTTGTTACCATAGTATAACCCTGCTCACCCTGACTGATGTGCTTGGGGACTTTCTTACATTTTGTTCAATTCTCAGACTATCTGACGGCCTGTCCTTCCTGCCTTCCTTCATTTGTTCACCCATTAAATATTTACTAAGCACCTACTGTGAGGAGGAGCTGTCCAGGGTGCTGGAGACCAGAGGCTGGATTCTTTCAAGTCTCCTGTCCTTAAGAGTTTGGATTCTTCTGAGACTGCAGTCACCTATGGGCTCTGTGGGCTTTGTTATCTGTGTCCCAAATTCCCCATGGGCCCTCCTGGAGGGGCACGCTCCCAAGACCCCGAGCACCGCTGCCTCTGTCATCAGGGCAGCCTGTCCCGTCCTGCCGTGGCTGGCTCGGCCACGTGCCTGCACGCTGGGGATGTTAGAAGGCCCTTTCCCGGGCAGCTCCTCTGTTCCCTCTGATAAACATAGGGGAAATCGTGAGGATTACAAATCGATTTTGGCCAGAAAGAGTGGGATTCTTAATTCAACAGATTCAGCGTGAGTGTACCGTTCTCTTATTTAATAATGTTTCCTTCTTTGAATAATGCCCTCCTTCAGCCTTGGCCTCTTTGTATGCTAACGGGGTTCATTATTCCACCTGACACCCACGTCCATCAGTGGGGCCATATCGGTGAGTGGTTTCTTCTCACCCAGTTAGCAGGATGTTTCTCCAGCACGGTGTTGATAAATGAAGTAATAAAAAGCAAGACACATTATTTTATGTTGGAGCCTTGCCTGTTATTTCTGAGCAATGGCTGAGACTCAGAGGATTAGCCACGGAAATGTTTGCGTTGCTGGGGACGGAAAATCATCCCATAAAAAGAGCCTGGTACGTGTTCATCATCGACCAGCCAGGAGCAAGGGATGGTTGAGCACAGAAACCCCGCTTTGCAGGACTGGCCAGGCGAGGGGCAGGGGTGCGCTCCACAGCAGGTCAGGGCTTCCTGCTCACCTCCCAAACTCAGTCCTCTCGGTTACCATGGCCCCGAAAGGGCAGATAATTATCGGAAGGGAATCTGAAGCGCGGGCGCCCCAGAGAGCTGTGAACATAAAGCGAGGAGGAGGAAGCGGCAGGTTTCCTCCCTTTGTGTTTCTTTTTGGACACGCCGTACAGGGCAGGGGTGGGAGAGCGCAAGGTGAGCAGACGCAGCGGAGCACCGCCAGGCCGGCCCGTGGCCACCCGCCCTCGTCCAGGCCTCCCACGCGCATCCCCCAGGAAGTGCGACCAGCCCCGGGGAGCCCGCGTCCCTCTGCTCACCGCGCGGAGGGTGCAGCCTGGGCCTCTCTGTTTCCAAGGCCACCTGGGTCTAGGACCGGGGGCAGGGTGCACTGTGTCAGGGGTGATGCTCTGAGGCCACCTCTGGGGAACTTCGGGGGCCTCACAGCTGCCCTCCTCTGTACTTCTGTGAAGTTTCCATAGTCTGGACAGGTGTGCTCCCTCCCCTGAGGTCAGGCAGGCAGGACTCAGCAGCCCTCACCCTCTGGGCTCTGCATGGAAATGGGTGCTCTCTGGAGCCCAGCACCCAGTGAGTGGCCCCTGCGGGAGCCTCCTTCCCTGGGCTGGGGCGTCCCACCCCTTCTGCCTCTCGGGGTTTTGGCAACTGCTGGCCATGACCCTGTTTCCCCTCCCCTGTTGGTGCAGAAAGTGTTGTCCCTAACCTGCCTCCTCACTGAACGCCCAGCATTGACCTTAACAGATTCTGGGTCCCTCTGAGTGTCGTGATGCCCTCGAAGCTCTTGCCCTCCTTGGACCCCTGGTTTCCAAGCACGCCACGTCATCTGGGCCTCCTTGGGAGCCCCTCCCTGTGATGATTCCACACGGGGAAGCTGGAATCTCTTCTGGATCCATGCCGGGAGTCTTCCCAACCCTTATTCCCCCAAATAGGCCAAAGTAGGCACCCAGGTGAGCCCATCAGGTGCTCCTGTCCTGCTCTCCACAGGAGGACGTCCCCAGCTGTCTTGAGCCCTGTGGTTCTGAGGACCAAACTCCCAAACACAGCTTCAAGACAAGCAGAGGTTTGCTCAGCTCTAACCATAACCACATAGGCTGCCTCGGCGAGCAGCTCCGGAGAGCCCATGAAGGTCTGCCCATGGGCACATCTGTGGGCACAGGAGGCTCAGTGGTGAAAAGAGCTCTTGGAAGACCAAAGGCTCCATAAGAGAACTTCCTCTGCCTTCACAGGATTCCCATATGTAAAATGGAGATGATAGCAGTTTCTGACTCAAAGTGGCAGTGATTACATGAGTTTATGGGCAGAAGCACACGTAAAATCATACCTCACTGTGGCTGGGTGCAGAGCGAGAGCTGGGTGATGAGCAGAATGGAGTGGTGAAGATGGTGGTGATGGTGGTGGTGGTGGTGGTGGTGGTGGTGGTGGTGGTGGTGGTGATGATGGTGATGATGGTGGTGATGGTGGTGATGGTGATGGTGGTGGTGATGGTGGTGATGATGGTGATGATGGTGATGGTGGTGATGGTGGTGATGATGGTGGTGATGGTGGTGGTGGTGGTGGTGGTGGTGGTGGTGATGGTGGTGATGGTGGTGGTGATGGTGATGGTGGTGATGATGGTGGTGATGATGGTGATGGTGGTGATGATGGTGATGGTGGTGATGATGGTGATGATGGTGGTGGTGGTGGTGGTGATGACCTTAGACCCTTCCAGTCACAGTCATTATGTGGGGAGCCATGGAGCTAGGAGACCACATCCACGGAGGCCTGGGAAGACTCAGGAGCCACCGTCCTGCCTCCACCATCAACCAGGGTTGCCAGGGTCAAGCCACTTCACCTCTCAGGGCCTTTGTTTCTGACTTGGCAAGCCAGGGCAGACGCCGTGCCCACTCCAGTTCCTGGGGCAGCAAGGGCGGCAGGAGATAAGGCCCGGAGCCGCTCTGTGGAGGTGCCTCACAAACACAGTATTAAAAAGAAAAGGCAACAGGAAGAGGTGGAAAGAGAACTCATAAAGTCCCTCCTGCCCTGGCCCTCGCAGATGACCTCTCACACAGGGAAGCAGGCCTTGGGGAGTTAATAAGAAATACAGGACTTCCTGCAAGATAGCAAGTGAATTGTGAGCCGCGAATTGCTTTTTTCCTTTGAAAAGTGATGTAGCCAGGTCAAAATATTTTCGCGTTTCAAGCCCTTGAGTTCCTTTGTCCTCGGCTGATATGACTCGGTTTCCACGCAGCCTCACAATGCAGGGAAACATCCTTAAACTGCCAGACGGCCCTTCCGATAAGCCTGCCCAGCCAGCACAGGCTCGGAGGGCTGGAGGGCGGCCTAGACGCGGGCCCAGGAGGGGTCCACACAGGCTGAGACGTGTCCGCCCCCTGCACACAGGCCAGGGAGCCGGGGCCAGGCAGGTCTGTGCCCCCACAGCCTCCCACCGTGCTCCTCACCCACACACCAGGCCTCGGGCCTGGACCCCCAGGTGCCTCTTCTCCCGGCCACTGTGCCTGGCTGGCGGCAGAGCTGGGGAATCAACACGTCCTTCCAGCCCTACTCACCCTTCCTCCTGTGCCCAGGTAGAATGTCCCCTGTGGGCCACTGGTAAAGGAGCCACGAGGCAACGCAGGGGAGGGACGCTGCTCCAAGCCCCACTATCCCTCTCCTCTCCAGTCCAACACCGAGGGAAGGCTGTTTTGAAGAGAAGGACTGAAAACTAAGTCCGCTGTGGTTTTGGCTGTCATTTATGCTTGTAGCGAAAGGTTGTCCAAGGAGCCAACATGTAGATCAGTCCATGCCTGTTCTACAGATGAGGCAACCAGGCACAGAAAGGTTAAGTAACCTGTCCAGGGTCACACAGCTCTGAGGGACTCTGAACCCAGGAGCTCCAACTCTGTGCTCTTAAGGAAGAAGACATGAGGCTCCTGTTTATTCATCCAGTTGGGCCCTGGACTCTGAAGGCCCAGGGCTCCCTTCTCCTAAAGAGGCTCCACGTTATTCTGTTACCACTCAGGGATCGGGGGGCCAGACTCCTCCTTGTGAGTTGCAGGACTCACTGAAAGCAGGACCAGCCCCGGGTAAGACCAGCCAGAGGAACCCCCAGCAGTCTTGCCACAATGCTTGAGGCGACAGGGACTTGCGTGTTGCTCTCAGATGGTGCCCAACGGCTCCTCGGGTGCCCCCACCCCTCTGTGCCCAGCAGGGGCTGCTGCGGCCAGCCCTGCCAGAGAAACAGGACCCACAGTCAGAGGGATGGCCTCCTGTGCAGGGGCCACGAGGAGGGGACACAGCCCAGGGCCTGCACCCCTCATGGAGAGAGAGCCGCAGCGTGGTGACAGGCACATGTCCACAGCAGGGTGCCAGTGTCCCTGTCCCACCCACCGTGATCCCAGAGCTACACCAGCCCAGTGGCCGCAGGTGCCTGCTGGGGTGTCAGGTGGCGCCTGCAGCCCTCGGCCCCCTGGAGGGTGAGCTCCTCCTCTGGACTCGGCACGTGGTGGGGGCATGGAGGAAGGCCAGGTCCTCTGGGCATGTGGCCTCTGGCCCACGGTGGGGTTCCTGGCCTGGCCCAGCCCAGGTGCACCTGCACACAGGGCCTCTTCTACTGGTTCCAAAGGCACAGGACGAGAAGGTCTGTTCTGAGAACAGGGCTGGTCCAGGTGGAGCAGCTTTGCTCCCTGACTGGATCTGAAGCTGGGTTTCCCTGCACCACCCTCCTGGAGGCCTGCCCGTCCCAGGTGTGGGAAAGCAGGTCTAACCCCGGATTCTGGGACAATCCCTCCCGCCGGCCTGCGACTGTCCAGACGGGACCACCTGTCAGTGCTGGTTCCCACAGCCCGGGCCTCGGCTCCACCAGGGACCTGGAGAGTCCAGCCTGAGTGCTGGCCCCGTGGTGCAGGCTCCCTGCCCTGGAGGAGGTGACAGCTCTCCCCCAGGTCCTGCTCCTGCTCAGACCTCACCTCCAGCCCGGCCAGGCCAGGCCAGCCCCGCCCAGACGGCGCAGAAGAGCTCATCCCATAGTTCAAATGGGAAGCACTGCATCCTGGGAAGGACCACTGGTCAGACGGTGGGTGGGCGTCGGGAGCAGCCGCGTCCCTTGCTTCATTCAGTTGACGTATCTCCCCGCTCACATCCCCAGCTGGCTGAACCCACCTTCCTGTGGGCTCCAGGCTGGGGAGGGAAGACTTTGCCTGAAGCCCTTTGGGAGCTGAAGTGGCCTGTGACCTGCCCAGCTCACTCGCCCAGAGCAGTCCCTCTGTGTGTGTCTGTTGAACACACACTGCACCTGCCCAGGGCTCTGTGTGGCCGGCCCCTTCCCCAAGCATCCACTCTCCTGGTGGACAGTGTGTGAACAGATAAGGGCGGGCCATGCCTGGAGGACCCGGACTGGGCTGCGGGCAGGGCAAGGGGCTTGAGGGGAGGGGCGCTAAAGAAGTCCCGGGCCATGGGGCACAAGCCTCAGGGCAGAGTTGAGCCTCCAGGGAGGCCTTGGGGATGGAGGGCCTCTGCCCAAAGAGCCCTGGGTGCTGACAGTAGGTGGGCCAAGGGGGTCAGATGTGGGAACAGGGAGGATGTCAGTACAGAGGCCCCTCAGGCACAAGCCTCAGGAAGCCCATGAGCCTGGAGAATGGGTGAAGAGGCAGCTCTGGCCCTGCCCCCAGCCCTAGCCCAGCCATGCGGCGAGGCCAGTGCCAGCCCTGGTGACTACTGGCCACTGGGAGCCACACTCACTGCCACAACCCATCGGTGGCACTCCAGCCCTCAGAGATCGAGCACGAGGTTCCAAGTGGGTTTTCCTTGAGGATGGCGTGCTTCTGTGCCCAGGCAACGTCAAAATATCCCAAGCGGAGCCACCATAAGCTGGGGCCATCTGAGCACAGTGAACAAGGGCCAAGGGCAGTTGCTGGCCTTCCACGTAGAGCTGCCGTGCTGACGTTGAGCACCGGGCAGCCCGGTGAGGGCCTGGACTGGGCTGGAGGGGCTGGAGGCGCTGGTTTGGACGTCTTCCCCGAGGGGCCCCTCCGGTATCCCAGAAGGGTACCGGGTGGCCACGGATGGAGAGGAGTGAGCAGAGGACCCCCATCCTGGGAACACGAATCCCAGGCCTCTCTAGGAGCCCAGAAGAAAGCCCAGCGCATGAGCTGCCACCAGGAGCCAGGGGCAAGAGGAAGGTCCCCGAGGATCCAGCTGAGGGCGGATGAAGCTGGAAGGGCCAGGGTCCGGCAGAAGCCCCCCGAGTGCAGGGAGAGGGACAGGGAGGGCAGGGCTGCATCAAGAGGGGCAGAGAGCGGGGACAAGAGTGGAAGGGGAGCTGGTGAGGCAGCGCTGCTGGCTCACTGGCAAGCTGGGCACCCACTGGGAAGTGGTCAGGCTGCAAGAGGAGGCAGGAGGGCCACCCTGGGGCCCAGTGGAAGGAGGGTGGGGAGGATGGACAGGAGAGGGCAGTTCCTGATGGCAAGGTTCGTACCCTGCATGGTTTTCACTGTGCAGGACGCAGGTGCCAGAACCAGTCTGAGTTTCTTGGAGGAAGGACTAAGGGCCACCCGGAGGGAGCCTGCCACTGGCCAAAGGCCTCTCCTGGGCCTGGGGGTCTCCTAAATTTGCAGCCTAGGTAGGGGCTGGGTGCATCCTGGGGATTTGAGGGTGGGAGGTGCAGGTGGTTAAGGTGAACCACAGGACTGGACAGTCCATCCAGCATGGCACACTTGGTGGTCAGTGCCCACACGGCCCCCAGGACTCTTCCAATTAGGATCAAGACCTGAGTTCTCCATGGCCCCCTCGCCACCCGGCTGGGCCAGTGCGACGGCCAGGAGGCTGAGGCTGAGCCGAGCGCCCTCCTCCTCCAGGCACCCCTGCCAGGCAAGGCAGCATGGTCACTCTTTTCATTAAGTCCCCATTGTCCTGGGTCCAGCCAGGGAGACGTACAGCCCACTTGCTTAGTCAGCAAAGACTGCCAAAAGCGCCAGTCATCGTAAATGAATATTTAATAACCATTTTCTTCTTGGGAACCGCGCTGCTTCGGAAGTTCAGCTCTTTGCTGGTAACGAGAAGTTAATAAAAGTGGGATTTGTGCAGCGCTGGCCCCTGACATCTTAATCTTCATTAAAGAGACGCAACTTCCAGGGATCCGGCGGGCCTGCCTTGCATAGCCACACACCAGGAGAGGGTGGAGGTGGCCAGGTACCTTACTCGGCTGTTGCTGGAAGCTTCTCTCCCTGGCTCTGCTGATGCTGACTTCAGCAGATGTGAGTTAATCACCTGCCCCCAGGAGAGGCCACTGCGCAGCAGGGTTCACCCTGGGCAGAAGCTAACAGATGACTTGAGCTGAGGTGCGGCTGCTGGTTTCCTCCAGGGGGAGTTGGACAGGTTGAGGGCCCAGCTGTCCCCTTGTGCCAGCTGCCTCCACACACAGGAGCTGGGGCCTGGGCGGCATGGACAGTTTTTGATATTTATGATCAGGTGAAATTGACAAAAGGTGCAGCTCATCATTTTAAAGCAAGCAACTCAGTGGTGTCGGCAGATTCGCCTCTGGTCAACCCCCTCCATCTGGTTCTAGAGCATTTTCATTAGCCCAAGTGAAGATCTGGGCCCCGCCCAGCACCACTGCGCGCGTCCCCTGTCCTCCGGCCCTGGCAAGTGTGGGTCTGCCTTCAGAGCCTCTGGACTCACCTGCACTGGCGTCTTCCAGAGGTAGATTCAGGGCGGGGAGCTCTGCGTCTGAGTTTCTACACCAGCGCGTGTTCCGGAGGCTCGCCCGCATGGTAGCCTGCGCCCGTGCGCCACTCCTCCCTGAGCGGCCTGTGTGTGCAGGGACCTCAGCTTGTCTGTCCACTCCTCCGTGGGCGTGTCCCCCTGCAGATTGGTAGATGAAGTCCTGTGTCCAGTTCTCTGGCTGGGGTGGGCCTGCTGGGCATGCTTGGCAGGGCGTGCCCTCTGGGGGCCCAGCCTATGCTGCATTCACACCCAGGGGTGCTGTTCTTTGGACTCCGAGGGGCTCCGAACGAGAAGGGGCTGAGTGCCCTTCCTGCCTGTAAGCTGGGGTGGGACACAGAGCCACCCCCTCCAGGCACGACCTCTCCATCCAGAAGCAGTGAGTGGATGTGGCAGCAGGAGAGGGCAGGCCACCATGGGGGCCCCGAGGGGTCTGCCTCAGCTCACCTTCCACAGGCAGGACGGGTGCAGACCTCAGGCGCCCCCAGGCTGTGAGATGCCCACGCCAACCTCAGTTCTCAGTTCCAGGTGGGCACAGAGGTGCGTGAGCTGACTGGGAGGCGCCAGGTTCGAGCCCGCGGGGAGGCAGGCCGCGCTGGGCGAGCGTCCGTGGGGTGCCCGTGGAGGCGCGTCAGTCATCCGCTAATCCACCAGGAAGGAGAAGGGCAGAGTCTCTGTCAGCCTCCAAGCAATTAGGATAATTAAAAAAGAAAGCTTATTGGGTAAACACGCTCTGGGATTGTGACCCCTTAATTAATGGACCACGGGGAGAAATTACGGCAGTGGCAAGATAATTAACACGTGCGTGCAGAGGAGACCTGCCAGACGCGGTGTGAGAGGACAGGGCAGCCGGCTGGGGCAGGGCAGGCCAGCGAGGGCCAGCGGGCCCCTGCGAGGGATGCGTGCTTTCTGGGTCTTGGCCCTGTAGCCGCAGGCCGAGCCCGGCCCTGGTGCTGCGGCAGGTGAAGGGAAGCCCTCTCCTGTTTCCGAAGTTTGCTCACAAAAAGCCCATGAGCCTCAGCAGAAACCGTGGCCGCCTCCACACACCGGGCTGCCCCCGGCCGCTCAGGGTGCGAGATCAGGAGAGGTCTCCCCGGGTGGGCTCCCTCCTCACACCCAGCCCGGAAGTGGGGTCACCAGGAGAGTCTAACATTGCTAGCATGCTAGAGGTGGGGGCCGCCCCTCCACACGTCCCCAGCGGATCCAGACCTCTGTTTCACCTCCGAGCCCAGGGTCAGGGCTGCTGTCTCTGTACCTTGCTTTCCCTGGGGGTCCTCTGGTGAGTCCCTGGGGCAGGGGGTCTGCTTTATCAGGTGCAAAGGCCCCTATTCTTTAGACCCTGTTGGGGGCAGGGAAGTTTCCAAAGACTCCTCCCTCCAGCACCCAGGCCCTCACTGGACACTGCGTGATGATGTCCAGAGGGAGCGGAGGACAGGCAGGTATGGCAGCTTTGGGAGACCGTTCCAGAAGTAGCTGGCAGGACCACGGGCTCTCTAGAGGGCACGGCAGCTCCAGCCCCACCCTGCCCTGGAGTTGAGCCTTCTGGACAGTCCTGGGAGGCAGCAGTGTGGCCTCCATCCTGAGACTACCAGGGCCTGCCAGGCTGGCCGTGGGTGCAGGGCTGGAGGGAGCACCTGTGGTTCTCAAGGGCAGAGACAGGACACTGGGGCTCACCTGGGGTCCTAGAGGTCCTAGGCTCAGAATTAGAAGCCCCGAACCTTTCCCCAAGTCAGCCAGGCTGCCCCCCAGGATGAGTAGCCTGGCTCCTGGGGCATTCCAGGCCTGGGATGGCCCTGGGGTCCCTTGGCAGAGGACTTCTGGAGGTCATTTGGTCCTGTGTGGAAGGCCTGCGTCTCCCAGCCACTAAGGGAGTCTGTGGAGGAGCGGTCACTCTGGTGGATGGCTGCGTCCAACCCCGTGGGAGGCCATCTCCTCCTACAGTCTATAGCCAAAATGGGAACCTACTCCAGAGCTGGCCTGGGGCTGAACAGCTAGTAGACCCAGTGGACGAGCTGGAGACTGTGGTCAGTCAGGCACGGCAAGCCCTCACTCCCTATGGGCCCAGTGCCCAGTGAGGACCCAGGGGTGTTTTTCAGCTTCAGCCTGGGGGCACTCAGCAAGATCAGCCTCAGAGGCCAGGACGACCCTGGCTTAATCCAGGCTGGGGTTGGCCCTGCTTGGGCCCCAGGCACAAGAAAACACAGGCCCAATGGGGAGTCCCCAGGCACAGTCCTCTGCAGCCCTGGCCACTCTGGCCCCTCCTGCTTTCCCAGGACCCCTCCCATGCACGGGCACCCTCGTCTGCCGTCCTGACTCACCACCTCCCCATTCCTGCCCCAGGTGCCGGCCACGGGTCACCTTGAGACGTGGTTCCCCTATGATGGGACAAACCCTCCGGGCCCCAAGTCTCCTGCCAGTCATCTGGTCAGGGCTGCCCAGATTGGGGCACAGCGCCCTCATAGGTGGCCAGAGGATGACAGCTTCTGTCAGTGTCCAGAAGCATCCAGAGGTGGCCGGTGGCAAGGAAGTGCCAGGCCCTGGGGTCTCTGTCTGGTTCCATTCGGGGCAGGTCGTGAGAACTGGAGTCTTAGGCCTGGAGACGGCAGGCCTCTGGTGTCTGCAGCACTGTTCTTGGGACCAGGTGCACAGTGGGAACAGGAGGCGAGGCTGCTGTGCGTCATTTGCAGTGATTGGGTACCCTGGCACCACAGGAGCACCAGGCTCTGCCCCATGCTGTCTCTGCCACCCAGCTCCTTCGAGCACCCCTGCAGTTCCGTCCTGAACCCACAGGGAGGCTGCCGTGGTGCTCCATAAACACCTGCTGGGACACCACGGTGTAGCCTGGGCTTTCCTGTTACACCTTGACTCGCGAGTGTGGGTTTTAGCTGACGCAGGTGTTGCTTGCTTTAACTCGGTTCTGCACCATGTGACCATGATCTCTAAGCTCTGTGAGGCCCACATCTCTGGGAGGAGCTGAGCTGGCATTTCTCAGTCTTCCTCAAACCCAGGGCTGGGGCTGGCATTGCAGGCCTGGGACAAGACGAGAAGAGGGACAGGCTTCAGGCCCTCCCTGGCCCTGCCCTGTGCCCCTGAGCACGCGGCTGACTCCTCTCCCCTGTGTCAGTGAAGGAGACAGAAGGCAGGTGGAGGCATATCTGCCACCCTGGGCCTGGGCCCTGAGGTTGGGGCATTCTGACCAGGGTCACAGGATTGTCCTCCTGAGTCTGCTCTGAGGATTGAGGGACGGACGTGAGACCAGTGCCCCATGAGTTTCCCTTTGAGAGGATCCAGATCCTACCGTGAGCAGAACCCATGGGTGGGACACACAGGGCGGCTGGGGACTCAGCCAGGGCTCACCCACCAGTGTCAAGTCCAAGGCTGTGGGCAGGTCTCATCCGTGGCCACTGCCCCTCCTGGGAGTGCTGGCCCTGGAGGAGCCAGGACTCTGGTCCCCTGCTGAGACCTGCTATAGGCGACAGAGACACGAGCCCCACAGATCCTGGGTCCGAGAGGCCCAGCCAAAGCAGGACAACCCGGAAGACCTCGCCCTGTGAGGAAGGCAGACGTGGCAGACTGTCCAGGATGGCGTCCAGTGTCCATGCTGTTTTATGTCTTCAGATCCCTCAGGACAAAGCGACAGGGCACCAAAGACATTTTGAGAAGAACCTGGGGGGACAAAACCTGCAGAGGCCGACCCCTCCCCTTTCTTTGGGTGGTGATCCCCCACTCCTTTGTCACAGGAGGGCCAGGCTGTCCCCAGCGCCTGGTGGCTGCCCTGGGACGCTGTCCACAGGGAAGGGGTGCATTGGAATCAAAAGACCGTGCACAGGCAGAAGTGGAGAGGCACCCGGGGCTGTGGTAGTGGGAGTGGACGCACCAGACGCCGTGGCTCGGCAGGTCCTCTCCAGCTCCTGCTCACCCGCCATCCTGGTTTCTTTGTGGCGGGTCAGGCACTGCCTCCCAGGGACCTGCAGCATGAGTACCCAAAAGGGCAAAGGCGCCCTGCCATTCGAGGTGCCTTTGGGGGAAAGCAGAAATGGGGTGAACCCCTCCCAAGTGCATCATGGCCCCACCCTAAGCATCCTTTGATCTGCATGCATATCTGTGGGGTGCAAGCCTGTGTGTGTATACGTGTAGGAGTGTGCGTGTGAATGGGCACACGTGTGTGCAGCATGCACGTGTGTGCATGCGTGGTCATGTGTGTGTTGGGGGCATGCCTGTGTGTGTGCACACTTTCGTGTAACTGTGCACATGTGGGGGTGTGGGTGGGGTACACTCTAACGCGTGCATGCATGTATGTGTAGGCGTGGGCACCTGAGGCTGGGGCACGCGTGTGTGTGGTTCACGTGTGTGCGTGGGGGTGGGCGTGTGCATGCATGGCGTGTGGATGCGTGTGGATGCGTGTGCTCAGGCACTGCCCCCTCGCCCTGGACTCAGCATGGGGAAGTGAAGAAAAAAGAGCCTCTGGCGTGAAACAGTCATCCGGGTCTTTGATTAATGAACTAGGATCCAATTTTTTAACTAATTGAGTACATTAAATAGAACGACCCTTAAAAAGGAGGGGAAAAGACTAACACAGACACTTTTCAAAGCTTCTTTAATAAAAAGTGTATTTGGGGTTTGACCGTAATGGCCCTCCTTGCTTGCCAAAACCCGACGCCCTAGCAGGTAACTTTCATCAGGCGTATCTGAAATGGTACCTAAATGAATTAGCAATAAAATGGACTTAGGCCGAGCAGTGGGGGCCTCCATTAATCTCGGGTTAATCACTAAAGAGGTGCCATTCACTTTTCTTAAGAAGTCACATTTTTCTCCCCTCGCTGGCGACCAGATTTCATAAAGTAACATATTTCTAATGAAAGGTCTCTGCTTGAATTAAACCCTGAAGGTTTATGCAGATTTCGCGTTTGATTACTGCTGGCATGGGCTCTTAGCCGGCTGCGGAAGGAAGGTCCGTTCTGAAAGGGCCCCAGCGTGCAGTTCATAATATTCTTTGAAATAAAATAGTGCACTTGTGCTTAGTGGCTTTAATCAGCCCTGACTTTTGATAGTCAAACAATAGCTAATTACAGGAGCACCTGCCTCCCAGGCCCTGTCACGTCGGCTCCTGGAGGAGAGAGGCCTTGTCGCGAGCTGCGTGATCATTACACACTCTCTCTGCACAGAGACAGAGCAACTACAGCCTGAGCTCAGCAAGCCCGGTAGCCATTAGCAGATCTTTATTTGCCGCTGCAGCATTACCCGCTTTCCATGGCGCCCTTCTCCTTTGTGTTTTGGGGGCTGAGGTGGTGAGGGGGTGGAGCCAAGAGAAGGCACTTGGGGTGTGGGTCCCCAGTCCCAAGCCCCGGGGCAGCCAGCCGCCCAGCAGGGTGTGTGCTCAGAGCTGCAGGCGCCACCACAGGCTGTCAAGTGACCACTTGGACCTGGTATTTGGAACTGGGTGTTGTGTACGCTCGGGACCCCAAGGGCTGATCCCGCGGAGACGGCGAGGGGAGCCCATCTGCTTCCTGTGGCTGCTCCAGGTGGGGACCAGGATCCACAGGCTCGGGCATACTTGGCCGAGCCAGACTGGTCTCTGGCGGGCGGAGTGCTCTTCAAATGAAATGTCTCGCTCCACAAGGGAGACCCGTCCAGTGGAAGTCATAAATTACTATCTCGCTTAGCTCTTTCTTTTCTCATTAATTTTGCCTGGCAAATGAGCCCGAGTTTTCCAGAATCCAGCCAAGTGAGTAACATCATCATGTCAGTCCTGGGCCTGAAAGGCCCAGCAACATGTCCTGGGAACCAACAAGGGTGCTGGTGATGACAGGCAGCGTCATCCTCGGTGCCAGTGGACCTGGCCCTCGCTCCTGCTCACAGCTGCCTCTGCTGCCCACCCCTGTCCCGTCCACAAGACCCCCAGAAAGGTAGCAAGAGGAGGAGGTTCTGGCCAGGCCTGTCCCGGGGGCTGGGATCCAGGCAGGGGCAACCCGTGGGTGGCTCCTGGTGGTGTGGGCAGGCTCCCTTCTTTGGGGGGACCATGTTGGGCACAGTGGCTGAGCAAATGCCAGAGCCAGTGTTTCCTCAAGGACTCCACTGGTCCTGGGGGAAGCACCTCAGAGGACTCCACAGGCCTGTGCCCAGACGTGAGTGACTGTTACTGACCTGGCCTGAGCACTGCAAGGCCCAGTCAGTGGCTGAAGGAGGACTGTTTGCCCACTCCGGAGTCATAGCTGGCTGCTGTCCCTCTTGAATAGGGGTCAGAACCCCAAGGTGCCCTCCTGAGCCTCTGCACCCTCCCCTGGAGGTGGACTCCCGTGGGCATGTGTGTGCTTGCCCACCAGGCCTGCCAGCCAGCAGCTGTCCTGGGTCCCTCTCACCCTGCTGGTGCCATTTCTGCTATGCCGGTGGGTCTCTGGACACTGCACTGTGCTGACAATGACCTGCGCCTGGGACATGCCAAAACCTGGAGTCAAAACGGCTTCAGGAGGGACAGCCCTGGAAGGCCGCCTTCTGTTAGAGTGGCTTTATTTTTCCTTACAATCATGTCTGACCCAAATGGCCTTGTGCAGGGGTCACTTCTGCAAGAAAGGCCTGATCCGTTTTGCCCTGAACAGCCCCCTCCTGCCTTCAGGGTCCCCGCCAGGGGTGCTCTGAAGTTTGGTCCATGGTGGAGAACCTGGGCCCAGGGCGGCCACCTCTGTCAGGGATCTGGCCTTGATGGAGGGGCCGCTGGGGCCTCCCCAAAGGGAGGCAGCCCCAGGACCTGCAGTTCAGGAGGCAACACAGGCTCTGCCCATGCCCAGTCCTGTGCCACCTTGCTGTGGGAGCAGCCCTGCCCATTGGTACGTGAGGCTGAGAACAGCCAGGGAGCTGGACTCACCCCGGCAGGAAGTGCTGGAAACCCCAAGCCCCTGTGTCTGACCACATGGGGTCACCAGCCCCTGGCCTAGGGAAGACCAGGGCTCATGACCTAGGGAGGCTGCTGGGTACTGGGGTGGCTCCCTGGCCCCAGGGGCAGTGAGCAAAGCCATTGCCGGGAAAGGCCCCACTTTCCTGGGGGTCTCCCCTCCCATGGCAGAAGCAACCCCACCCGTACGTCACTGTGGCCTGCTGAACAGGCACTGCCCATTCCCTGAGGCCTCCCCAGCCAGTGCCCAGGCATCCTGGCAGTGGAAAGGGCTCTGTGCACAGTGGGACTGGACCAGGGTCAAGTCCAGCTTGGAACCAGCGCCTTCCCGCTCCGCCCCTGAGCCCGGTGTCTGCCTCTCGTCTCTCTCCGCCTTTGCCCTCACCAATCAGTGTGATTGATCATCTCTGCGGCCACAGGTTGGTAATAAAGCTGTTCTGAGAACCTCTCGCGTTTCCCCCGGGACCTCGTTGGCACGACAGGACTTGACACCGCCATTCGTCACTCGCTGCTGTGGTCACCGTGAGACCAGCAGACAGACAAGAACCAGGACTCCAGGAGGCTCCGGGAGGCCAGCACAGTCAGGCAGTTGGGGACAAGTGTGCTAAGCCAGCCCTGCTGCCGTCTGCCCACCTGTGGGCCCTCTGGAAGGTCCAGGCTGGGCTCTGGCTGCAGTGCTCTGGGGTCATCAGCACGCCCGGTGCTTCACTCTCCCAGTGTGTGCAAACCTCAGCCCTGCCCACCTCAGAGGCAGCACTCCCTGAGCTTGGCCTTGGTCCTGGGCCTGCCACAGAGCTCACCCTGGACACGTGGTTCCTAAGTGCCTCGACAGAGACCCAGGAGCCAGCAGAGGGGCCCAGGCCAGCCCACCGGCCTCCCTGGGGAGAAGAGTGTAAATCTGCTCCATCGATGTGGCCCAGGGATGGGGTCAGAGAAAATGTCTCTAGTATTGGGCTGAGGCACAAAGGGACATCAGCCCAGAGCCAGCCATGAGCTCCAGACCAGGGGAAGGAAGTCACCTGTGGACGCAACGCATGGCACGCACCTGGCACATCAGCCTCCTGAGGCCAGCAGCTCTCCATCTCTGGAGCTGGAGGCAACTGTTGTTGGCAGGCCATGGATCCTCTTACCCAAAAAGGTGGGAGGGCGGAGGGAGGGCCAGGAGACCACAGGCCCCAGTCTGGGGATGATCCTGGTTTGAGTCCAAGATGGAGCTTGAAGACTCCTCCCCCTGCCCCCGCCATTCCTGAATCCCCTCCAGGCCTCAAGGCACCGGGCCTCCTTGTCCTTGTCCAGCCTTTCACATCCCAACCTGTTGCAGAGAAACCTCCCAGGTCCTCACTCAGCCTCTGCTGACACCCCAGATCCTCCCACCTACCGCTTCCCTGGGGGTGGTCTGGTTCCTGCACCCAAAGACTCAGGCTGTGTGCAGCAAACAGGGGGCTAACTAAACCACTGTCACAGATGGGACCCCGCAGCCTGCAGAGCTGGGTGGTGCAGACTCCTCGTCTCAGCAGGTCTTCCCAGCAGCTGTGCCTTTGCTGATGGTGGTCGCCCAGGTGGCACGGAAACCCCTTTGCCAAGTGCCCACGTGAAGCATGCTACTCAGCAGACAGACAACCAGCAGGGACATTCCCTGTGCTCAGCAGGAGACCTGGGCTTCCACCTCAGCCCCGCCTGCAGGGGCTACAGAGAGTGCCGCCGTCACTCCCTCGCAGCTTGGGTCCGGGGTTGACAGGGGCACACTCACAACCACATCACCAGCCACCCTTAGAAAGTGGCCATCGAGAGCTCTTCTGGTGGCCTTGACAAGTTGGCTGGTGGTGCGTTTCTGGGAATTGTATCTGGACACAGGAAACCGCCCTGGTCTGAGGACAGGAACGGCTGGAGCGAGTGGGGGAACCCTGTGGAGGCAGGAAAGGCCTGCTGCCCCTCACAAGGCAAGGCCCCTCCCAGGCACTGGGGCAGGTAGCTATTCCAAGCCCCTCCCGCTGCTGGCCTGCTATTTCCTGCTGGCCAGTCTGCATGCAGCAGAGCCTGAGCTCACAGTGTGCTTTCTGTCTGTCATCATCCGCCTGCTACCTCCAGGGCTGGGGGCTGGGCTGGCTCCAGTTTCTCTGTCACTTTGCAAAAAAAGTGAATGTGAACGCTGCTGCCAGGGGCCTCCAGAGTGGCTCTGGCCTGCGTCTGCAGTGCAGTGAGGATTTCCCCCTTGCGATGGGCAGCTGGTCAAGGGGCCTCGCAGTGTGGCCCGTCCAGAGTGAGGCCAGACCTCCCTGGCCTGACCAGGCCTAAGCCAAACAGAAGCTTGGGACTGAGTTGCAGCTGCAGTTCTGCAGAGCCTGACATTAGGCCCGAGACACAGCTGGCTCCAAGGGTGCTCGTTTCAGACCTCGAGAGGCAAGGAAGGTTGGGGCCGGCAGCGTGACCCACAGCAGGGTGGCAAGCAGCCCAGGGGAGGGCCAAACCTGGCAGCCCCAGAGCAGGCCACCCTTGCACACCTGGCCCCTGGGCCAGCGTCCTTCCAGGCTGCCCTGAACGGAGCCCCCAGTGTCAGCCTCCTTGTGCCCCCTGGGGGGAGAGGTGTGAGCAGGAGACTCTGAGGAGACCTCCTGCCCCTCCCCAAGGGACTGGGCCATGTGCTGGGGACCAGGCAGCCCACAGGGAAGGTCAGTCCTGCTAGAGGGTCGGGGTGGTCTGGGTGAGATGTGGGGCAGAGATGAAGAGGATGGTAGAGGGAGGAAGACTGGACAAAGCGGGCTCTGCCACCTTCTGTGCCTGCCCCAGCTGCTCCTGGAGGCCAAGAGCACACCCAGAGTGCAAGTGGGCCTGGTAGCTGGGGGAGAGCTGGCAGGGAAGCTGGCTGTGTCCAGTGCATCCCTGGGCCCTGTCCCTCCGAGCGCCAGCAGGGTGGAGAGCAGTGCCCACCCTCCTGCTGCTGGCGTGGGCCAGTGCCTCTCGGTGACGTCACCGGGGAAACGTGAGCTCGGCTGGGACAAAACCGTGTGGAATTCCAGCCTTCTAAAAGGAATATTGATTTTCCCAGTCATGATAATGATATATGTTCTGTGTGAAACAATCAGAGAAAAAGACCAAGAGCGTTTATAGGAGGAAGTCGGGATTACCCATAATTCCCCTGGTGACCAGTAGTGCCGAGTTGCAGGTGGGGGCCAGCAGACGCCCTGCCACGAGCAGAGTGGCCCCCTCTGAGTCCAAGGCGCCGTCCGTGGCCCGCATAGCTGGCGCCAAGTGCATACTTGGGCGTGTGGACGTGTGCACACACGCATGCACGTGTGTCTGAGCACGGTGAATGTGGCGTGAAGTGCAGGCTTCCCTCCGCCTTGCCTGGGCCGGTGGCCCTTGGGGGGCAGTGAGCGCTTGTGCAGGATGAGGGAGGGGCTTCCTCGTAGCCTGCCCCCCACGGCTGGCCCCCAAAACTCCAAGCCCTCACCAGGGAGGCAGCCTTCCCAAAGGGAGCCGGGTGTGCCAGGGGCGAGGGTTTGGCAGCAGAGGGAAGGAGCCGCCACCAGCATCAGCATCTGGGCATGTCGGTGATTGGCCCTCAGGTCTCCCCTCGTCCCCTTCTGTGGGTGGCTGGGGCAGCCTGGCCTCACCCCAGCTCTGGCCAAGAGCCTCACTTCAAGAGAAACGTGCTGCTGCCCCCGGGAACCCCCTCTGAGGTTCCTCTCTGAAGACGAGACATGCCAATCAGCAGGAACTTGAGAGAGGCCCCTGCTGGGTAGGTAGGAAGCCAGGATCAGATTCCTTGACCAGCTGTGAGTGGATTGATGCGTTAAGATCGGATCAGTTGATTAGCTATGATCAGATCGATCAGCTATGAACACACTGATTGATTAGCTGTGATCAGACTGATTGATTAGCTATGATCCAATGGATGAGCTGTTCTTTTGGAAATAGAAGCCAGGGACAAGGGCGGGAAGCCTCATCTTCCCCTGTGGGATGAAAGATAGGAGGGAGGAGAGAAGCCAGGCCAGTTTCTAGGGCTGGCATGGGCTGGCGGCTCCTCAGGGCCCTGGGTGGATGGGGCATCCTGCAAGGAGCCCTAGACTGGAAGAGGATCCCAGGCTGTGGCAAGTCATCTGTGAAGCCTTTGGTTAAACATGTGACATGAGCTGGGGTCCCCTGAGACCCAAGAATCCTGACTAGCTCTGTGACAGACAAAGTCATCTCTCTTAGGACTAACACCCCAGCCCCCAGACTTTGGCCTGACTTGCAGCAGGTGTTCAGTGGATATTTCCAAGTGGACCCATGGAGCTGGGACCATGGGAAACCAGGGCTGGGGCTGTGTCCTCTGGAAGGTGACCCTGGTGTACAACATTCCTGGCATGTCCCCAGGTACCTCCAGAGGTAGATTTGGGGCTGAATAGGGTCTAAGTGTCTTGCCTCCTTTGTGACCAGGGCCATTAGAGGTGACCCCAGAGTCTTGTTGAGTAGAGGGATCTGCTTTCTAATGGACATCACCTATAGCTGTTCATGTGCATTCAGCCCAAGACCTTAGTCCAGCCTGTGGTGGGAGCCACATCTCTCTAGCAAGGACGCCCTTTGGCCTTGCAAATGAAAAGCATCTGGTGTCCAGCTTGGTGCCACACTCCTACCTATAAACAGGGCTAGGCATGCGTTCTCAGAATGTACTAGAAGAGGAATGTGCTTGGGGCTGTGGTGACCAAGCGTTGGCATGCAGACCTTTCCATGGAGAGGTCAGGAAGTGCCAGGCTTGGGCACCCACTCTGGAGGAGCACAGACTGGCCCCGCCAGCAGGATATCTCTGGAGCTGTTGGTGTGCAGAATGGAGGCAGGGACTCTGCCTGGCACCCGGTCCTCAGCCCAGAGACCCTGTCCCCAGCCCTGGGGTTCAGGACACACTGTTGACTGGCAGTGCAGAGCCTGGTCTGGACAGCCCGTCCGTGGTCTGCTCCTTCTCTGAGGAGAGGGTATCAGTGTGGCTTCTGACACCAGCAGACCAGGCAGGAAGGTGCTTCCCAGCAGGACAGGGAAGGGCTCTTGTTGCCATGGTCACGGGTCTTCCTGGACCATAGTCTGTGTCTAAAAATACCTACAGGAAAAGCGTGTTAGTCGGGGTGCCTCTGCGCAGTCATTGTCCCCACTGCTGCTGGGGGGACCCTTAGTGCCTGCGTTTACTCCTGGGCAGGAGCTCTCTTCGTCACCTGCAGCATGGGGATCTCTGGTGCGGGGAGGAGGCTGGGCCCTGGCTCGTGAGCGTGCTGGGCAGCCTTGCTGAGAGGCCAGCTCCTGGAGTCAGCCTGGGAAGGGGCAGACATTTCCCAGGGGCTCCAGTGAGGCCTGTCACACTAGGGCATCTCCACCAGCAGCAGCGCCCTTCTGCTCTGCGTCTTTGATAGTGCGTCATCTGTCAGTGAACACGGCCAAGGCTTCAGAAGGTTCCCTGTGAGACAGAGTGAGGACACATGTAGCAAGCTGTCACAAGTGGCCCCCCGTCCCTCCACACCTCATTCAAGGGGCGTCCGCCCAGGGGTGGGCACGTGAATAGGCACCGGTGACGTGGCCGCTTGTCACCTGCTCGGGACTCACTGCTGTTCCTGAGGCAGGACTTCCCTGTAAGTCAGGTGCCCAGGACATCTGACCAGGGCCTTGCCCAGGGCCTAGGGTGGCTGGCAAATGGCTGCAGCAGATGGAAGGCTCACCCCCAGGCCCGCCACCTCTGGTCATTCTCTAATCCCCCACCCCTTGTCCCTGGCCCCTGAGAAGGACTCCAGATGACCCGGGACAGCCCCAGGCCAGGCCACTCCAGGCCATGGCCCCTCTGGCAGCAGGGTGCCACAAAGAGAGGGGGACTGGGCAGAAGGCCTTTCCCTCGTCCTCCCTCAGGATCCTCCAGCAAAGCTGGAGGGGGTGACTGTCACTCCATCCTCCCGGCACCAGCCAGGCAATGCCAGGAGTTAAAACTTCTGCAGGAGGTGAAGTCTGGCAGAGCCAGGAATGAACTCCCATCCCCTGGGCCATGCCGGGCTGGAAGCGGGCTGGCGATGAGACGTTAGAGACCGTGTTCTCGGGGCCTGGGGGTGCTCGCTGGCCAGGACACCCCATCTTTTTCTGGTCAGCAGCCTGGCAGCCTGGGGAGGGCCGAGGAGCCATCAGCTTCCCTCTGGCAGCCTGGGCCTGGGCAGGGGCTGCCGCCCACGCCGGGGACGCAAGGGTGCAGGCGCCCTCTATCGCCCGAGCCAGGCACCTCTCCCCTCCAAACTCACAAGCCGGCACTAAGTGTCCCTGTTTGCCTAGACGTTATCTGCCTTTGGGGAACCTTTAAAATAAAGAGCCTGGCGTTTCCAGCTCCTGTCTGACTTCTAATGTAAACCGTGTGGTCGCTGAAGCATGAGGACTTCTTAGAGCGTTTAAAAGGCAGAGAGGCGAGGGGGCATTCTCCTATTTGGCCAATTTTTGTAGGAAAAAACTGAAGAGCGAGCCAAAATGAGGAGTTTGCTTCCCTGTGGCCTGTGACTCCGTCAAGAGCAGAAGCACTTTGGAAGCCTGTGGAGATGACCCAGAGGGGACAGGCTTCCCTGAGGGCTCTTCCCTACTCGTCCCAGTTCAGCCTTCAGGAGGGGCTGGGCCTGCTGGCTCTTCCCTTAGGGCTCCACAGCAGCCCCTACCAGCAGCCCGAGCTGAGCCCTGCAGCAGGGGTGCCGGGCCTTCTCGGATGCAGGTGCAGGGCTGCGGATCTTCCTGCTCACTAGTGCAGCGTTAGCGTCTCCTGCTCGGGACCAGGATGCTCTCTAAGGCACTTGGACTTGGTTTCCCTTTTCTCTGCATCACAGGATCACTGGGGTCCCAAGTTCAGAGTCCCAGAGCAGAGCTGGGGCACAGAGCCAGCAGGGGCCGCCAGGGGTGGCTGCGAAGCCCCTTCCTCATGACTTCCCTCTGAGAGATCTGGCTCAGGCAGAAACTCTTCCTCCCAGGGTTCCAAACTGGCTTCGTGTGTTCAAACATGATACTAATCTCCATCTTTAAAGGCCTTAGGGAGTTTTTGTTGTTGTTGTTGTTGTTGTTGTTTATTCCTAAAATGTCAATTTTCCAACTGGGGCCAAACACAGGCATTTTTCCTTCTCTGCAATTTGTTTATCATTCAGTGACTCACTGAGGGGACAGTTTTGCCCTGGAGCGCTGGTCTGGATTTCTTCACCCGGCGGTGGACGCCTGCCCTGGCGAGGTTCTCACGGGGATGAGAGCACGTGGGTGGTGCTGGGGGCATCACGGGAGGGAAGGCTGTTTGCCAGGGTGGGATCCAAGGGCAGACTCCTCAGAGACAGGCAGCGCTGAGGTCTTCCACCAGCTGGACAGCATGAGTGACAGGCATGACGGGGCTGACCCTTCCAGCAGCCGCAAACCTTTCCTCAAAGTCTGGGCTGGCTCTACAGGGACAGCACTGGTGGCTTTCCAGCTGCTGAGAAGGTCTGTTTGCCAGGGTGGGATCCACAGGGCAGCCCCGTCCTGCACTTGTGCCAAGCTCTGAGTCCAAGGCCCCCATCTTAAAACCATGCGGGTCCCTGCAGCCTCTGGGTGCGTTAGGACGGGGCCCCAGCTGGGAAGACAGCCAGTGCAGCACCTCGGCAGCACCAGCAGCAGTCCCACAGCCCCGCCACCCAGGCCACCGGCTAGGACTCTGAGTCCTGTGCTGGGAATTCCTTTATGGAGGATGGAAGCCCCCATGGGACTGTGGGGTGCTTGGCATAGCCTCCTGGAGTGCATGGGCAGCCTGTGCGGGTCCCTGCAAAGGGACACCTGAGAGGATCTGGAATTGTCTTAAAGGACCCTGTGCAGCTCCTGTTCATGGTTTATCACCCAAGTGTAGGTGTACAGGGGAGCCCCTGGGAAGCCTCTCATCCCCTGGTGCCCCCGGGAGCCCCCCACCCCAGGGGCGTGCAATTTGAATGGTCTCTGGATGGTGCTGATGGCATCATGATAGAGGTCTGTGGCCAGCAAGGGGATCACTGAGCCTGGCAGCTTTGTTCCTGAAAGGGCTTCAGTATAGATGGCTTCAGAGAGCACCAGTGAGCCAGAGTACAGCAGCGTCCTGCCCAGGGCCAGCCGTCCACTGAGGGGCTCAGGCTGAGCCAGGAGGTGGGGCTGTCCCGGGTGGCATGTGTCACTCTTGTCACCGAGCCCTTGTCCAACTGTAAGGCCCAGAGTGACGTGAGTCTTAGGAGGCAGGTGGTGGGATCCTCCTCCCAGCACAGTCTGCAAGTGTGGAGCTCCCAACCTAGGGAGCTCAAGGGGCCTGGCACTCAGCTCAGGGAGACTGGCACTCTCTGGGTCCCCAAGTTCTGTGCCAGCCAAGAGCGTTCCCTGGTGAGATGCCTGAGGTCCTTGGCAAGGTTTCAGAGCCCACAGGGCACACATGGGAGCCTGGCATGCATGTGAGGTGTGTGGACTACAGCCAGGAGCACGGTCTAGCTGGGGCCCCCTGGCCCCCTGGAGGGCAGGTGCCCCTCCCCTGCAGCTGACCACCTGGACCACATGCCCTACCTCCAGGCATGGTCAAAAAAGCTGCTCTGCTCGCCTGGCTTCCCATGCTGGTTTCAGGCTCCACCGTAGGTGACCTTATACCCACGGCTCTGCACAGCGTTCCCAGGACAGAGCACCCTGCCGCACTTGGGGCTCGGCCCCACTCACAGGCTCCAGGCCTCATTCTGCCTGCCCCCCTGAGCTCTTCCCGGGTGCTGGCAGGTAGGGCAGGCCTACTGGGGTCCTCTCCTCCCCAGTGCCTGGGACGTCCACAGAGTCACAGCCAGCCTGAGCCCAAGGCCCCTCCAGCAGAGGAGGATCCACTCTGCTGCCCCCACCTTTGCAGCCGCCCGTGACAAAGGAGGAGCGTCCCCACAGACTCTGTGTCTGTCCTGCTATGTGCCCAGTCTGGAGAGCTTCCTGGGGGAGGGGAGAGTCTAGGACCTGAGGCAGGTGGACTCGGCCGTCGTGTCTGTGCAAAACCCGATCCAGGATCCACACACTGCCGCCACAGAGCCCAGAAAGGCCCTGCAGCGTGACACACAGAAAATAAATATCAAAAGGACATTTGAGGAGCTCAATAAATTGATCATATTCCTGAACCTTCACCCCATAACGACGGGACCATTTAAATGCTAATGCCATTTTCTAAAAGTCAATTACAGGAGTTTGCCAGGCCGGAGTCCGCCTTCTCCCCTCCCCTCCCGCCTGCTCCCCCGCCGTCCACGGGCACTGGAGCGTTCGCTGGGCCCCTGGAGGGAATATTCCCTCACACTGGTCCCAGTAATTGAATCAACTTGATACAGACACCAAAAATATTGTAAGGCGTGTGGGTAATGGGAGGCACATGTTGGTAAGGGCGGCAGGGTGTGGGCGGAGGGTGGCAGCTGCGGTTAACCCTTGAGAGGGCACTGCCTCACCCCTTCCCACAGGCCCAGCGCAGAGGCCCTGTCCCCGCCTGGAGGAGCCTTCCGGAAAGTTCCGGACGTGGGTTCCCGGTTCCGCCGGCCCTGCTCTTGCTTCCCTTCGGAGACAGCAAAAGGGCCACTCTGTCCCGCTCTGTGTGGCCCTTCCTACCCCTCTGGCCCCTACTGACCACTCTGAGCTCCTGGGTGGGATGGCCAGCTCAGAGGCAGCTAGGAGGGGAGAGAAGGGGTTGTCAGATCCACACGAGGGAACTGGACGCCCAGAGACCAGGGGCTTCCATCTGAGGGTGCTGAGGGTTGTGTGCCGGCTGAGGCTAGCTAACGCTACGCTGCTGACCAGTTCCTCGCTGACCTCGTGTGTGCTGGCCACTGAACTCACAGGAAGTCCCGGGGCACAGAGGGGTGAGGAGCTGCCCGGACCACATGCTGGGAGCAGAAGGAACTCGTACTCAAAGCCAGGTCTGCCCCTCCCCGGTTGCTGGGGGCACTGGGTCCCAAAACCCTTTCTCCTGGTGCAGTCTGGGCCTGGAGTGGAGTTGGCAGGAGGACACACAGCACCTTGGACGTGGGGCTTGGCTGCCTGGCCTTCGATGCTTCAACCCACTGCGCCTCCCCCGGCCATGCCGACACGGCCCTGCAAGAGGCACCACGCACACGCTGTTCAGCCAGGCCTACAGGAGGAGCCCAGCACGGGGTAGTGGCATCGCTAACACTCCACGGGGGAGGGGCTCAGCCTGCCCACAGTTAGTGTTGGGACCCCGACCCACAGCTAAGTGGGGAAGCCTTAAAAACCAGGTGGGCCAGTCAGCTGCTCGGACAACAGGCCCTGACCACATAGCTGATGATAGCCTATGTCCCCAAGAAAACCTGCAGGAGAAGCCCCAAACCTCTCTAGCACTTTGAGTTCGTGGCCACTGCCTCTGACCTCACACCTCGAGACCCAGGCTCCAGCAAAGCAGGCTGGGCATCCCTGGACAGGTCCCAGCACACCCTGCATGTTCCAGGACTCGGGAGGCTGGGCAGCAGGATCTGCTCCCTGCCCCTTCCTCTGTCCTTGTCTCTTGTGCTGGCTTCTGGCTGATGGCATGTCCCAGGCCCTGCTCAGCCCAGGCTGTCAGAGAAAGTTCACTCCTTGGTCTGAATTGCTTTCCCGAAGCCCAGGGCCGTGCTGGGAAAGTCCTAATGATAAGCCCCACGCCTGGGGAGCAGGAGAGGTGGCAAGGGCAGGCCTGCCAATAGCTCAGCTCTGCCAAGTCTCATCCAGTGACCAGGCCGGACCATGTTGGCTGCTGTCACTCTGACCTCTCCCCAGCCACAGTGCAGGGGACTCAATGCCTAGAACCTTCCAGCTGTAGATGAGAGGCTCCAGGGCCAGGAGGGCACCCGACCCTTTGGGAACCAAAGAAAGAAGGTTAGAGCTGTGGCAGCCCCAGGAAGGGCCAGGCGCCAAAGGGCAAGGCTGCCTCCGGGGATGTGAAAGTTGCCCGGTGTCCTCCTTGCGTGTCCTCCCCTGCCAGTGCATTTGGAGTTTCGAGGCCTCAGAGGCCCACAGAGGGAGGCCCTGGGGAGAGCCTGCACATTATCCCTGGCACTCACCACCTTCCTGCCGGCCCCAGGATGGTTACCTGGCTGCCCATCGGCCCCCAGATGGAGACCCCCAGTGGGTAAGCTGTGCTGCTCTGGGACTTGGCAGTGACTTCTGCCCTCCTCATGGGCTCGCCACCTAGCTCCTCGCAGCAAGCTCAAGAGAGTCCCACCTCTGCAGCCAGGGGGAAGACACCCGAACTGGGGGTCACAAGTTGGGGAGGGCAGGGCCACTGAGACTGTGGCCCAGGCCCCCACCGAGGCCCCCAGAGCTTTGCATCACGCTCCAGTCCCTGGTGTCTTGTCCGGGAGGGGCTGACCAGGGCACTTTGGTGCACCTGCTCCCTGTGCCCCAGGGTCCACCCAGAGTCCAGGGCCAGCTAAATGGAGGCAGATGTGCGCATGCCGGAGCCCGTGCTTCCCTGGGTGGAGCTCATGAGCAGGAAGCCCCATCCTGGTGCCTGCAGCCCCCGGGGCGAGGCAGACACTCCAGGGCAAGCCCTGGGGATGCGGGGCTGTGCTGGTCCCGGGGAGCCCCGGAGCTGCCGGCAGTGTGAGCACAGGCCTTTGAGCGCACGTCATGGGCAGGAAAAAGGGGGTGCTGCTGGGGAGGGGGCTCGGTGTTCCCTTTTGGAATCAGGGAGGTGGAAGCTTGCTGGACTTTCTCAGTCCTGGGGAGGAAAGCCTGTGTCCTCAAGCTGAGTCCGCTCACCCAGACCCTGCCAAGGGAGCCACCAGGACCCCCACCCGCCATTCCATTTCTGAGCCCAGAACAGCCAGAGTCCGGCAGGCCCCGCCCCGTTCTGGAGACAGGCAAACATGTGGCTCCGGCCTCAGATGGCCATGGCCGAAGGAGGCCCCTCCCCAGGACATACGGGTGGGCTCCTGGAGGATGCACAGGGCAGAAGAAACCTAAGAGGGGGGCCGTGGGTCTCAACATACCGCACAGTTTCCCGAGGCAGGCCCTATTAGATCCTGAAACGGGATATGCGATCTGAACTTGGCCACATAATACGGCTCTGTCTGGGAAGGGCTGGCGCTCTGGGGACCCAGGCTGTCTGTCAAAGAGTGATAGTTACGGAAATTAGTGGTGCAGAAACGCACCCTTGTCATTCATCGGGGACCTTATTAACTGTCTCGGGTGTGATCCGAGAGGCTTGGCCTCCTGACTTCGGGGGCCTGGGAGAGGCCATCCTTGTCCGGGAAAGGTGCTGGAGGGGCCTGGGCAGCAGCAGCCTCAGCCACAGCCTGGGTCCTTGAGACACAGGAGCAGTTTCCTTCTGTGAGTCCGAGGCAGGTGAGGACCAGGAAGAACAGGCAGGCTGCACATCCTCTTTTGGGGGCAGCACTGCCCGGCCTGGGAGGGCGGAGGGCAGGGAGATGGAGACCCAGGCCCAGGAACACCCAGCAGGCCGTGAGCCCAGGACCCTGGAGCCCACCCTCTGGGGCCCCACCCCCTGAGCCTGTCCCTCCATCCCACCATGGGATCAGCTGCCCTGGTCTCCCCACCCCTTTCCTTCCTTTTGCAGACTGACAGAGGAGCAGGGAGGACACTTGGCCCCTGGAAGACAACCAGGAAACACCACCTTATCAGCATTCACGCTGTCACACCAGAGAGCCAGCCCCGGGGTCCGGAGGTCCCCACTCCCTTGTCCCTGCGCAGCTCCTCCTGAAAGTTTCTCAGAGGCCACAGTCCGTCTCTTATTAATCACATCTGTGCCAACTTTAAATGTGTTCTAAGTACTAAAATGACCAGGTGAGAACCGTACCAAGGCTGTGGTGCTCAGCATCCCAGGGAGCATTCAGAGAGGCGGATTCTCTGGGTCTACACGCACCAAAGCTTCACACTGTACCCCACAAACGTGGCTACTTATCGTCTTTAAGAAAGAGGTGCAAATTCTTTAACTAGGACCTGGGTTCCAACTGAGACCTGCTGAGTGGGGTGTGGGGATGAGCGTGTCTTCTAGCCCCTGTGCCCTGAGTTCTCCTCCAGGGGACAATGGCAGAGGGTCTCCCGCTGCTTGGGAGAAAGTCCAGAGCCCCCCCAGGGCCTGTATCCCCCACAGGACGGGCACCTCTGCTGCCCCCTGCCCAGCCTCTCCAAGATGGCTTTTCCTCCCGCCTGAACTAGACACAGCAGAGGAAGCTCAGTGATCCCTTCAGATGCCCCAGGTCTTTGGACCAGAGAGGCCTTGGCAAGATGTTCGGCTTTCAAGGTCGAGCTGAGGACCTTTTGCACATGACAGATTTATTGCGGGGAAGCTTTTGAGTTGTGTGTCCAATGGCATCACCAGCAGGGCTCCGCCTGGGACTCAGTCCTTTACTCAACACTTGCCTTATTGCACAGTGAAGCCCAGGGAGGGAGAGGAGGTGATAACGCGGGGCGGGCTCTCCGCCTTTCCAAACCCGTTCATTTTTAGCCCCTGGGAATCAAAGCAGTGTCCAGCTCCGTCCGGCAGCCTTTGATCCTCTGCCCCCGTGTCTCCAGCTCGGGAGAAGCAAAGAGTGTGCTAGATAAACACACTTGAGCGCCTCGCTCCCATCCCTGGCTGCCCGGGTCTGGGGCCAGCAGCGAGGCCTGAGTGCTGAAAGAGCGCTCTTGGCGGACAGTGCTAGTAACCTTCACCTTGACCCCACTGTTGGGGCAGATGAAAGTGGGGTGTCAGAACAAGAGGAGGGGAGACCAGAGATCTGCCCCTCTCCTAGAGAAAAGACCAGGTCTGGCAAAACAGACCCTCCAGGCTTCCTGTGGGGTAGAGGGGACCCTGGGGGTCAGGGACCCTGGAACTCGTGCCAAGGTCAGGATGGGAGCCCAGACTGAGCATCTTTCACCCACACCCTTGCTGAGCACCTTCAGAAAGGCCTGGTGGACTCCTGGCCACTGAGGAGAGCCCGGCTCAGCCGGAGGCCCTGTCTTTCTGCTCATCCCAGCTAAATGGTCCCAAATGGAGGCGTTGGGCGTTGGTGTGAACTTGGACTCTGGGCACAGCCTCAGACTCTGCAGCTATCAGGAGGGTAGAGGGGCTCCTCCAGGCTCAGCCTTTCCTGAGAACGGTCACCCACAAGGATGGGGAGGGATCATCCTGACCCTGAATCGCACCCTGGTGTCTGGCACATGGCCAGAGCTCCCAGACATTTGTGGAATGAAAAACTGGCAGACGGGCAGACGAAGCAGGAAAAACCGCCTCTGTGGAGGGTCTAGCGTGGGGAGTGAGAGGCCAGGCAGGTCCCTCTCCACGCAGAAGCGGGCTCCCGGGGGAATTATGGTAATCACAGCCAGCATTTGCATCCGGTTCCGAGACCATCGCTGTGTCGGAGTGAAACCTTTGGAACAGCCATGGACACTGGTTTTGATAATAGTGTGGGCGAAGGTTGTATTGCTCTCCGGGCTGTGACTCATCCATCTGTGAACCAGGACAAGGCGGTAATAGGCAGGAGCGGATCGCCAGGGGCAAAGTTGCAATGCAAACTTATCAGAGCAGCGAACTCTGGCGCTGGGCTGTTAAATAGAATTCCATTATTGTTTCATAAATAGAGAGATTGAAGTGCCCAGGCCAGGGACTGATGATCATGGGGGAACGCGTTTTAGCTGAACTCGTGAGTAGTGTTTGTTTTGAGTAAGTGGTTGTCTTGGCTAATAGTAGGGTATTTCATTGTTAAGAGCTTGTTGAACGGGATTTATGGAAGGATCCTGCGCAGCTGTTTATGCGGATGCGCAGCCGTTGCTGGGAGGTCAGGAGGTGGCGGCTGCTCCATCTCTCCAGGTTTCTCTGCGTCTCTGGTTAATATTGCCCTTGGATATTTGCTAGGAGGTCCAACCCCGCAGGCCTGGGGAACTTGCAGGGTCCTGCCCAGAGCCACAACCTGGATCAACCTGGGTGCCAGCAGGGATGCATGGGGACAGGGAGGGACCCGGGAGTCTGGTTATCTCCAGGTCTCAGCTGGGCTGCTTCCCTGTGGCATCCCCTGCTTCCCTAGGGGTCAGGTGTCCCCGCTGAGTGTCCACCTGAGCTGAAGCAGCCTGTGATGATGGATCTGACCTGAGACTGACTTTCAGACAAACAGGTGAAGTTGTGTTAGGAGGGAAGCGCTCCCTGTGGGTCAGAATCTGCTGGCTGGGGACACTGTGGACAGGGCCTGTCCAGGGCAGAGGGGGCTGTGCGTGCCTGCCTCCTCCCCGGTCCTTCTGGGTGGAGGGAGCTAAGGATGGATGAGCCCTTTCTCCCTGTTTTCTGAGCAGCCATGGCTTCAGAAGCAGTTTCCCGACATCCCCACACAGGTAGGTGTTCCCTAACCATCTGTAGGTTCCCTAATCATCTGTAGGATTGGGGGGACAGGGCCCCGGAAAGCCTCTCAGATATCCCAGATGGCCAAGCAAGCCCACAAGGTCAGTCCCCAGCCCCTCTGCTCTGACATCAGCACCACAATCCCTCCTGCCCAGGGTCACTATGTGTTCCCTTGTCCCCTCCCCCAGATATGGAGTCCCCAGAGCAGCCCTACAGTGAGCCTGCAGGGAAAGACCCACACACCAGCTCAGGAGCGGACAGTGGCGTCTGCCACTACCGTGGGAGAAAGGAGGCCATTGGGCTTCTGTGTCAAGCTAGGGCTGGTCTGGCCTCCAGGAGGTGACCATGAAGATGGCTGCCTTAAATGGGCATAGGGGCCACACACCTGGGGTCAGTGGACAGGCCTGCAGGGAAAGACCCACAAACCAGCGTGGCTGCCACTGTCCCTGGGCCTCACCTCTCAGGGCCCTGTGGAGTCAGGGAGTGGCAGAGTGACTCCTGGTTTTCCGTAAGAGAGGCCCACGCACAAGCCCGAGCCAAGGCGAGCAGAGATGGCCATTTTATTCCCCTCTGTTGAAAGAAAAATGTGGGTGCACCCACAAACCAGAACTGACCCTACCTGCTCTGAGACCAGGAGTGAGCGGCAGAACACAGGAATGGCCTGCCCCAGCTGTGGCCTCAGCCCACCCTGGGCACTGCGTGCAGGCTGACAGGCTCTGGGGACATCTCACCCCACCTCTGCCACCTGAGGAACCCCAGATCCAGGCCCCGTGCGTGTGTCTACGCAGCTACAGATCTGGGAGGCCTGAACATCTCTGCCTACAGCGTGAGGAGCTGGGCCTCAGGAGGCTCACTGCAGTGTGAGGCAGAAGACGGTGTCGAGTGGCTGGCCTGCGGGCCTCCCCACTCCTGGCCTCCGTGTCCCCTCTCTAAATGACAGCAGTGTCAGTCAGGGAGCTGGGATGGGCTGCGGGCCACCCTGCGTCCCCTGCTGACCTGGGCCTCTCCTGAGCCTCAGCAGCAGAGGCCTGGGGTGGATGATGGCACCTTCAGTACAGGTGTGCAGTCCCTATGCCCATTTAAGGCAGCCATCTTCATGGTCAACCTCCCGGAGGCCAGACCAGCCCTAGCCTTGACACAGAAGCCCAACGGCCTCCTCTCTCCCACGGTAGCGGCAGACGCCACTGTCCGCTCCTGAGGCCGGCCTGCCGCAGCTCGCCTGCCACCAGCTTTGTTTAGTCTGGGGGAAGCTCCGTGGGCAGACTTCTGGTCTTGGGCTCGTTCTCCCTCTAAATTCTCCTGCAGACTGAAGATCCTCTTATGCAGCCCACAGACAGTCCATCCCCATCCTAAATGGAGAAGTTCCTGTCTCTCTGGTGGCGAGAGCGGGCGCAGCTTCGCCTGGGGTGGAGGGCACTGAGGCATGGCACCCTGTCCCACAGGAAGCCCACAGGCCAGAAGGGGCTGCAGAGCATCACGGTCCTGGGGTCAGCAGACAGGCCCCGGCGGCTCTGCCTCAGTCCTGAGCTCAGAGGCGCGTGGTCGAGCCACAGGAGGCTCCCCTCGGCCCTCTCTTGCCCACATTCTGCGAGGCCCACTTTGGGGTGGGGCATGCAAGCGGGGAACAGCTCTGGCCTGCTCCATCATCCCTGGCTGGCTTTCAGGTTCATGCCCAGCACCCTCCATGGGTCACCATCCTGTCCCCCTTCCCCCACATCCCTGGCAGAAGCAGTGTCCAGGAGGCCTGCAGGGAGCCAGGAGGGCTACGGGCCAGGCCGCTTGCTGAGCAGCCAGAGAGGTGAGACTGCAGACCCATCCAGGGACCCCAGTACTCTTCCTCCGTAGGTGCGGAGCACTGGGCGGGGCAGGGAGGTTCAGCCACAGCCCTGCAGGAGGAGCCTGCCGTGGAGGTGAGCTGTGACGCCACTCAGCACTCGGCTTCCAGGTTCACGTGCGGGAGGAGCAGGCTGGGAGGTGGCTTCCAACAGGGCAGCCGAGAGAAGCTCTGGAACCACCCTCCAGGAGCGCCTGACCGTGGCTCCTGCAAGTCCTTTCCTAAGCACTCCCTGTGCCAGCTGTCGTGGGCACTGGCCCTGCTGGGCTGGAATGAGACAGGGACCCTGGTGCTGCAGTGGGGGACAATTCCCACTGCCCTCCATGAAGGGAGCTGGGCCTGGCACCAGAGTTTCACTGCTGCTCCTTCAAGTCCTTTTCTTTCTTTCTTCCTTCCTTCCTTCCTTCCTTCCTTCCTTCCTTCCTTCCTTCCTTCCTTCCTTTTTTTTTTGGGGGGTGTACTGAGGATTGAACCCAGGGGTGCTCTTTCACTGAACCACATCCCCAGCCCTTTTATTTTTTGAGACAGGGCCTCACTGAATTGCTGAAGGCCCACTAGGTTGTGCAGGCTGGCCTTGACTTAGTCCTCCCGCCTCGGACCCCGGAGTCTCTGGGACCACAGGGTGCACCGCTGCTCCCAACCTACAAGCCTTTTCAGATTGCACATGTCCGCCTGTCTAAGGTGGCAGAGGCTCCCTGCAGCTGGGCAGCTGGGCAGCTGGTGTGGGAGCCAAGGCTGGCAGCCACGGGGTCCAGGAGGCCCATGCGGCAGCTGGGTGGGGAGGTGGCCGCAGCAGCCACCATATGGGTGGGGAAGGAGCCCAGGGAGTCTGGGTGCCAGTCCTGTGTGGTTTCTGAGTACAGCCATGCGCCCCTCAGCAAGGCGCAGCCAGCAATGGAGCCTGTGTACAGTGGAGGTCTCACGAGGTTGTGAAGGAGCTGGAATGTTCTCTCTGCCTAGTGACATCTCGGCCATTGTAATGTCACAGTGTGGCATCGTGGGCTGTGGTGACCCAGGTGTGACAAGCTTGCACGGCCAGTCAGGAGCACAGCCTCACAGTCAGGCATGGCATCGTTTGGGGACAGGTGGCACATGACAGGCCCTGGTGCTACCTGCTGCCTGCTAACAGCATCTGGTTCGCGCCCTCACTTGCAAAAATGGTTGCACAGAATACTCTGCTATCTTTTGCAGAATCAGCAACGAAATCAACCAGCAATGCCCTTCTCAGGACGCGTCCCCTGTTCCATCACATCCTTGTGATTAAAGGAAAGGAGGGTGGCTTTGGACTGACCCCGCGCCTGCCCTCGGGCCCCCACACCATGGCCTCCTGCCTTCTGGGTCCCTGTGGTGTCCCGGGCGCCGTCCACTCTCCACCTGGGGCCTGGTGTGTGTCCAGCCCCACACCCCCAGGTGTTCTGCCCATCCTGATGTGCTGAGGCCTGTGGGAACCGTGTCCAGCTGCTTGCATCTCCCCCGGCACCTGGCATGGTGTCTGCAGCCCAGTCGGCCCCATCCACATCTAGAGAGAAGGAGGAGTGTGCGGGCTGTGGTGGCCTGAGGCAGGCAGGGGGCCGGTGGTGGCAGGAAGGATCGGCGCAGGGATGAGTCTCCTGGCAGCCCAGTTGCAGCCAGCCACCTTCTGGAGCAGAAGCAGAGCTGGGGCACAGAAGGCAGTCATAGGAGGGCCACCCAGAGGTGGGAGGGGACCAGGAGAGAGAGCACTCAGAGTCCAGCACTCCAGGAGGGCAAAGGGTCGAGCCCAGAGGGAGCTCCAAGGGACCCAGCACCCCTCCAGACCACCAGAGCCAGCCAACACTGGGCAGGCCGGGTGGGCGGCAGGCAGGGCTCTGCCCTGCAGAAGGTTCCAAGAGCGGCAGCCCGGGGCTGGGAGCCAGCGAGACCTTCGCTCAGCCGTGGGAATCAGCCTCGGTCAACCCTGAGCATGCGCGGGCCTTCCCTGGAGTCTGACTCCTGTGTCCCGGCCTCCTCTGTCCTGCTCAAGGCTCTGAGAGCTAGTGCCTTCAGGAGGTGACAGAGCTGTGGCGGTGGAAGCCTAGAGCTGCCTGGTCCCCGGCTGAGCCAGGGGCTCCGAGGGTGTGTCTGATTTCATTGTGACTCAGGTACATTTAGATGGCGACCTGGGCAGACAGCACTGGATGATGGGCACGTCGTGAGCACTCCGCCGGCAGCGGACCCTGCTAGTGGCCTGGCTCACACAAGACGCGCCCCTTCCACCCAGAGCTAGAGAGTACTGGCAGCTGACCCTGGAGGCCCCTTTGAGCGAGGTGGGGTCCACATGGGGCTGACACTCATACAGAGCCAGCGTGGCTGAGGTCTGGGGACCTGCTGGGAACCTGCCCCCGGATGCTGGGGCTGGAGTGAAAATGGGTGAAGGAATCTAATGGAAATTCCAGTTCTGTGCCCCCAGGAGCCTAGGAGAGGGCACTTCCACACTTCTCTGATTATGTTTGGGCAAAGAGGAATTTTTCACTTTTGACTGCTGGGGTGGAGGACTCTCCAGCCCCCCAGGGTTCTCTGGGTCCCAGGGTCCCCTAAGGTCTGTGTGGTGTGTGTGCCCCTGAGGTTCACGCCCCAGGCTGCCATCACGGCTAGAGACGTCGCTTCTCTCCGGTCTCGCTGTTGAGAATGTGGTGCTGAGCTTCTGGCCCCCAGCGTCACCCTCTGTCCGGGTGAGCACTTTTCTCTTCCAGCAGGTACTCGCACTTCGGTGTCTGTGGGGTTATTGCATCACTGGGTGCGTTCTGCACTTGGGAAAGAGGACTCCTGCCTGAGCTCCTGTTGCCCAGACCTGCGCATGATCACCAGCACTTCCTCTGGTTCCTCATCTGTCTTTTCTACCTCACGTCCCCCTTTGATGCGTGTGAAACAGTAGCCCATCAAGCCAGGAACGGTCCCTGTGCGCGGGAACGTCTCCCTGCGCAGCGTGGCCCTGGGTCCTTCGGTGCTGCCAGGGAGGACTTCGCCCTGTGGCTGCTGGTGTTGTCTGTTTGCTCTTGGCACTTAGCATCTGGAGCCACCGTCATCTTCCACTCAGGAGCGAGCCAGCCGAGGGCAAGGCTGTGGTCAGCAGGACCCCACCCCAGCCAACGGAGTGTGTGGGTGAGTGGGTGCCTGTGGTTGGGACCTGCCTTCAGGACTCACAGTCTGATCTAGTTGTCGGGGTGGCGCTCCGTCAAGCCCTGGGCGGCCTTTGGGGCCGTCCTCTCCCCCAGGAAGACCAGCCATGGTGGCAGGGGCTTCTCTAAGGCTCAGCTCCGGGCCACATCCAGAGCTCGGAAAGGCACCAGGTCAGGACGGGGTGTGTTTGCAACCAGAATGAGATAGAGGAGGCCTGTGGGAGACCCAGCCCCCGTGTCGTGTGTCAGCTGGGTCACTGGGGAAATCCAGCGCCCGGCCTGGCCCTGACGCCCAGGGCGCTCTGGTGGCACTTGAGCTCAGGCCTGAGCCATGTTTGGTGTCCCTCCAGGGTGCTTCCAGCTCGAGCCTGTGGGCAGAGGCCCATTCAGCTCCGGCCAGTTCCAAGGTGCTCTGGCCACGTGAGGTGCACCCTGCCCGTTTCCTAGGTGATGCCAAGTGGAGCGCCTGGGGCAGGTGGGTGCCCCACGGGACTCTGGCCCCAGCGTTTCATCCACCATGTCCTGAATGTCTCTGGTTGAAGACGCCTTTCCCAATGCTGTCCTGGCCTCTGTGCCTGAGGGACACTCCTCTGACCACATCACAGCCTCCTTGGGTTAGGATCCCCAGACAGCACTTCTCCCATGCTTGCGACTATTCCGAAAAGGATGATCAAAAAACCTTTTAAACCTGCAAAATGTGAGGAACAGGACCCTAGAAACACTGTATCGAGGGACGACCCAGGCGGGGAGACCTCAGCCTGCCACATGCTGGCGGGTGGGCTCTGGACTCCCCCGCAGAGTCCAGGGGAGCCGCAGGGGCACCGGAGCCTTGACTAGGGGCTTGAGCTAAAGTCCAGCGGGGTCAAACTCTCCAGACCAAGCCTGGGGAGGCGAGGCTGCGGCCAGCGCGCAGATGCACGCACGGCAGCTTTACCAAGGACGATTCACCTCCTGGATGCTGGCTTTCGGTTCGTGCACAGAGCACTGTGGCCGTGGCCACCATCTGATCTCACACACATTCGTCCCCCTATCAGCCGCAGTCGCCCCTCCCTGGCCCAGCACACAGCTCCCCATCTCTGTGGACCCGCCTCTCCTGGGTGCTTCAGAAGCACAGCCTGGGCGTTCCGGTCTGGCTCCTTCCTAGCTTGCAGTTCGCGAGGTGCACCGGTTGTGGCCGGCACCCGCTCACGCCTTTGCGTAGCACGTAACTTCCCCTGGCGTGAGTGGGCCATGCTGCTCGCCCGAGCGTCTACTGATGGGCACTCGGGTCGATCTCGTCCTCGGTGATCGTGTGCCGTGCCGTGACGCTGTCTCTGGTAGGTTCTGGGGTGGACTGGTGTCTGCTCCCCTGGGGTGCACCCAGGAGGGATTCTGGGCCCCGAACGCTGACCGATGTTTTGAGGGGCTGCACCATGCTCCCTTCCCACCAGCAGCATAAGTTCTGGTCTCCCCCCACCCTGCTGATGCTGGGTGTCCATCTCTTGAGAGGATCCCTGGAGGGTGCAGAAGGAGGTCGGCCTGGGAGGTGCCTGGAGGACAGGAAGGCAGGAACCCAGCAGAGGACCCATCTTTGTGGCCACGTGTGTGTGCAGGCTGCTTCTGAAACAGGGAGGAGGGAAGCCATTTCCCTGTGAAACGTTCCCTTGACAGATCGTCTCAGTCTGTTGAAACCAAATCTGATCCACGACCAATGCTGGCCCACCAGCCTGTCATCCTGGGCACTGGCACACCTCCAGCCCGCACTGACCCTGCCACCGGGGTCCAGCTGCAGCCCACTCCCTCTGTGAGTAGCCAGTGGCACCGAGCACATGCTCCCTGCCCTGTCCCTCCCTCCAGGCATCCAGTGAGCTCCGAGGTTCTTAAGGAACACAGGGGTGTCTGGAACACCCGGTGGCCCTGAGGCCCCTTCCTCGGCCACAGCCTGGGCTGGTGGGGACCTGGGGAGCTGGCCACCCAGTGGCCCTCAATTCCCCTGTGGCCCATCCTTCTGTATCCCCATGGCCCACGTCCTCTGCAGAAGTGTCAGCGTGGCTGGCCAAAGCGGGACAGTCCACGGCTCACTCTGGTCTTCTGACCGGTGGACTGTGCTGGGAACAGTTGTCCAGGCCCAGTGTCATGAGGTGGCGAGCACACCTGGGAGAGGGGCTGAAGGCCACAGGGAGGGGCGCACAGGAGAAGGCCGGGCCACTGGTCTGTCGGGCGGGAGAATGTCCGTGTTGGGGTCTGCAAAGCACTTCTTGGAAGAGGTCCCCAATCCCAGAGTGCCAAAATGCCTGCCGGCAGAAGGGCAGCAGGCTACCAGAACCAGGGTGAGAGGTGCAGACAGACAGACAGCTGAGCCTGCCACCCTGGAAGGGAGGGGCGGGCCCAGCCTGGCCTGTACCCTGCCCGCAACTGGCTTCTGCTTCCAAACACGGGCTGATGGTGATGACCACCCAGCCCCACGGCCGGGCTCAGGGCCTGCTGTGTCCTCCAGCCATGTCCTGGCTGCCACTCACCTACCCCTAGCTTCTCACCTGCACCTCCTGATTTTGAGTGGAGCTGACTGTTTGAGTGGAAGGTGGTCAGTGGGTAAATCCTTTGTGGCTGATTGTCACCATCAGGCACTAGAGCCTCTGAAGGTCCCGTGCAGGGGACAACATGCTACATTCTGTGAGTACAGATCCACGTCACGTCCATGCCTCCTCCGTGCAGGCCATGGACGGCCTCGCCTATGGGGACGGCCAAGACCCAGAGGAGCAGGAAGCCCTTCTGGGTGAGGCGGTGCGCCCACTAGCCCGTCCCACTCATTGAACGCTGGGGCTTGCCTGCCGTGCTGGCAGGGGCGGGCCCTGCAGACAGCTCTGTGCACCCCTTCAGCCCACATGCTGGATGCAGACACAGGCTCCGGTCACTGGGCATGGCCCCCGCGTGGAGTCCATGGTGGGGATGCCCTTGGCACAGTGCCCTTCACCCTGGGGGAGGCCAGCATCACAGCTTGTTTCCCCCAGGCTGCCAGTTCTGCCCCTGTGGTCCCCTTCTGCTGTTTGTACCTCCAGGGAATCACATCCCTTCAGCCAAGTGCAGCAGGGACGTCACCACTGTCCCAACAGCAGGGAGACCAGGCCCCAGGCCCCAGCCAGTTCTAAGGCCATCAGAGCAGAGAGCGCCAGGTTGGGGACATCACAGCCTCAGAGCACAGAATGTTGGTTCCACGGCAAAGGCACTCTGCAAGTGCTTCTCTTGTTTGGGAAGGTCAGGAAATGGCACAGGTTGAACGAGGTCCGCCCCGGGACGGAAATCTGGACCAGCCCAGGTGCTGACAGATCTGGATGCCACCACCTGGCAACAGACGCCCTAGAGATGGAGGTCACCTCTGAAAACCCAGAGTGCAGCTCCTCTTGCAGACGGGGTTGGAGCATGTCAGGGAAACTTTAGGTAGCCTGGGAAGTGGGAATGCTGAAAGACGCTAGCCTTTCCAGAACAGCCTCCTGAGAGAGGTGCACAACCCCGACGCTTCACCCAGCTGAAACATGCAGCTCCATGGTGTCCAGCCCAGTCAGCAAGTGGGGTGGCCAGCCCCACGGCAGAGCTCGGGACACTCGTGCCCACAGTGACCCTCACCCCAGGACAGTCACCTCGCCCCTCAGCCCCAGCAACCTGATGTGCCTCCTGGTGTGGTACACTGCTCTACTCTGCACGTCCTACACACACAGCCGTGCGTGGGTGGCCTGTGTCCAGCTTCTCCCTCAGCACCCTGCGGTCGAGGTTCCCCCACAGCGTGGTGCACGTCAGCGCCACGGGCCTCACGGGAGTGGGGGTCCTCCGCTGTGTGGGCGGTCCACATTGCTGCCGCCGTGCCTCCACAGGGACACGGCTCACCACCGTCCGTGTTATGGATAGTGCCACTAGAGCAGTTGCATCCGAGTGTCTGCCTGGACGCTGGTCTTCCTTTCTTCTGGGTACAAACCAAGAAGGGGAGTTTCCAGGTCCTGTGTAAACCCCAAGAACCCTCCAGCCTGCCTCCAGGTTCCGCTCCCGCCAGCTGTGTCGGGGGCCCAGCCCCCGCGTCTTTGCCAGCAGTTGGCATTGACCTGGCTGCCTGTTTGAGAGTCTCCCTGGCCCACTGGTGATTCTGATGGCCGGTCCTTGCAACACGTAGTATTATGGCTTCAGATAAATCTGGGTGTCCACTCACATGCTTGGGCTTCAGGAATAAGAGGAAGCTGAAGATCAGACTGCGCAGAACACCGAACCCTGCTTCCTGTCCATGGCACCTCCCACCAGGCTGTGGAGGTACGTCCATCAGGGCCAGACCAGGGTGCAGTTCCAGTCGTCGGGGCCCAGGGGCGTCCTTCGTCCTGTCTGCAGGCTGGGTGTGCGACCCACGGGGCTGCTCTTTCCAGGGCTTCCCGTCCCGCCGCCTGAGACCCGCGTGTGGTCTGCAGCCTCCTGACCCATGTCTCTGGCCAGACCCTGCACTGACCCTCCTTGTTATCACAGAAGTGGCTTCCTCACAGAGCTGGAGCGCAGCCTGGAGCTGGGTGGGCACTCAGGAAGCCTCGCTGCCCTGACACAGCAGGTCTGGCCAGCCTCCCACAGCCACCACCGTCTCCACCAATGTGTCTTCAGCCCTCAGAATCGTGTTTCCTGCCCACGCCATCCTCCACTTTAAAACCTCTGGGACATGCAAGGACGCTCAGCCTGCCAGAGTTCAGCAAGAGGAGGGCTGGGGGACAAAGCCCACCGCTCATGCCACACTGCCCTGGTGCTGCCCTCGCTGGGTCTGCTGAGACCCTGCCAGGGCGGAACCTGACTGAGCCGAGGGCTCTTAGAGGCATGGGGGAGGCTCAGGCTGGTTTCCTGTGAGTCCTTGCTCCACGGTCTAGCTAGGTGGCTCTCCCAAAGGCAGGGACAGCTGGGTCCTCGCAAGGAGGGCAGCAGCTACAAGCGTCCACCACCAGGCCCTCCCCAGGGTCCCGAGCACCTCCTGATCTCCACTTGCCCTGGGTCCTGGGGACCCTGTCCCAAGGCCCTGGGCACCTTTCCTGGAGCTCCGGGCATAGTGTCCTCCTTCCTCCAGCCCAACCTGCCCCACTTGGAACTTCAAAGCACTGTGGGTGGTCTCAGTAGGGGAGCCAACCCTCCCAATTTGCCCAGGACTTCCCAGGTCAGCACAGGCAGGTGGGTCACCTCGGATATGGCAGTGTCCCCAGGCCAGGCCCTGCTGCAGCCTCCACAGTTCCTTCCGTTTGTCCCACCAGGAGAAGGGGTCTTTGGGGGTGGGGTTCTGCCCACTGTGTTGGAGACTTGCCGTCTGTGGTACAAGGAATCACCACTCACCGACCCAGGTTGGGACGCCCGTCCTCCTGCCTGGTTTCTCAGGAAGCAGCACACCTGCAGCCCCCAGCGCCTGACTCAGGGTGTGACTTTGTCCTATCTCCTTGCCATGCTGCGGAAGAATCGAGCACTGACCCCAGACCCCAGGAGGGGTGACCCCAGAGGTGGGCTCCTGCAGGCAGCTGGTGGCCTCCACTTTGCCACACCCTGGTTTCCTCTCTCAGAATGGCAAAGAGAGTGCTGCCTGGGTGATGCGAGGCAGTGAGTGCACTGACAGGACCGGCCATGATGACCAGCCGCCGTAATCACTGTCCACCATAATCACCGTCCACCATGATAACCAGCAACCATAATCACTGTCCACCATGATAACCAGCAACCATAATCACTGTCCACCATAATGACTAGCCACCATAATGACCAGCCGGGGGACCCTGGTGCCTGGGGTGAGGAGCAGTGAGTCCACCTAATGACCAGCCGCAGACCCTGGTGCCCCATATGAGGAGCAGGGTCCCTGCCTCTGCCCTGCAGGATGGTCCACCCCCAGTTCCCCCACACCTTCCCTGTGGGCAATGAGGTGCGCCCCAGCCCCCGGTGCCCACGCTTGCCTGTGTGCCTCCAGCCCCTCACTCCTCCCCTCCCTGGGCTCTGCCCAGTGAGGAGTGGGGCCTTCTGCCTGCTCCCTGTTCTGGAAAGATGGCTGGTTCCCTGCAGACAGGAGCTCCTGGCTGTGCCTCCTTTGTGCTGCCCAAGGCTCCCTGGAGCAAGATGGCAGGGGTGGTGGGGAGAGAGGCCTGGCTCCCATCCCAGCACGGTGTTCCTGATGTGCTGGGCAGAAGTTCTGCCCAGGGTGTCGGGTGCAGGCCACGCCACTGCCAGGCTGGGAAGGTTTCCATGGCTCCACGGGGTCTCTGTGGAGACCCTGCCTGGCACCTGCCACCTCTGTGGCCTTGGGCATGTCCATACCTCTCTGCTTCATTTCCCATCTGTTGATGTCATAGCCCCAGAACGAGAGGTGAGTAAGTAGAAGACAGAGCTGGTGAGAGCACACGAGTGTCAGCAGACAGCGGCCATCGCTAGAGCTGGTCACTCTCCACATCCCTCCAGGGCCAGCCTGCTTCATGCAGGGCTCACCCTTGAACAGGTGCTGTGGCTCTGAAAGCTGAGGCCATACCAGGCCGGGGCCAGGGCTTCTGGAAGCATGTTCTTCCCCATGGTGACTGGCCCTGTCAGGGTCCACACAGGGGGAGGCCTCAACAGAGTGGCCAGGACCCCAGGAGCTGAGTGTGATCCCACCGAGGGGGAGGGACACAGTGCTGGGTACAGAGGGTCCAGGCAGGCCCAGCCAGAGCACACTTGACCCTGCAGGCAGAGGTCTCCTTGGACCGCCGTCTCATCCAGTCTGTGTGCATCACACAGATTTTGGGTTTTATATGAAAGTAAAATTTAAAGTGAGGATAGTCAGGTGCAGTGACATACATCTGTGCCTGTCAGCGGGAGGCTTTACCAAACAGCAGAGGTGGGGCGTGGAGCACCCCACCTCCATTTCCTCTTCTGTGAGATGGGTGTGGGAGGGCAGTGCCTCCTCAGTGGTCCCGGGGTGGTTCACAGATAATCCGTGCAGAGTGCACTCTGGGGGGCCTCCAGTGGGCCTGTGCTCCCCACCCAGCCCTGGGAGCTAAGCACCCGCACCCTCGCCCCAGGAAGCCCAGCCACACTGGCTCACGCCCTCTCTGCTAAGCATGTGACCCTGGGCGGTCTTAGGGATGTGGCCGTGTGGCCCAGTGGCCCCTGCTCCTTGGTACTCACACCGCAGCTCACAGGCGCCTCAGAGCTGCCCAGAGGCCCCAGCCACGCCCTGCCCTGGGGCGAGCCCGTGCCGGTCATGACAGAGCAGCGATCTCTCCAGGGAGCCTGTGCAACTGTGAACCAGTGCTTACCTGGTCCCCAGGGACCCCATGCCCAGCCAGCAAGGCCCCGCCCACCCCAGGCTCCCAAGGCCCCGGCCCCTCCTTCCTCCTCTGCCCACTCTCTCACCTTCTAGTTGGCGACTCTGTGTGGATCCTCAGATGAGATGGCCCCAGGGGGATACTGCTGTGTGCGTGTGCACGTGTGCGTGTGCACGAGTGCATGTTCGTGCGCCTGTGCCTCTGTGAGAGCAGCCTGCTTGGTGGCAGGTGCAGAGTCTACCACAGAACCTGGGCCCCAACACTCCTGCTCCAGGTGCCCCCCGTGGGGGGAGCAGGGCAAGTCTGGGGGAGCCCTCTGGGTTGGGGGCCGAGCCCTGTCCTCGGGTGAGGGCCACTTCACACCCAGGGAGCCCGGCCACCTGGCAGTGAGGGCTGTGCTGTTGCTGCGGCTCCTGGGACTGGTCTTCGCTGCTGTTCCCAGTAGGTGCTTGGCTGTGTCTGGATTTGCTCTTAGCTCTCTTTTACTTTCAGAAGTAAGCATGAGGAGCCAGGGGCAGAGACAGACACTCTTGGGTAGAATTTCGTTTCTGCCCAAAGCTACCAGGAACCCTGCTGCTCCGGGGTGCTCACTGGCTATCTCCTGTGCCCACCGCCCTGGGGTACAAGCCGAGCTCCTGGAGAAGCTTCCAGGCCACAGCACGGCCAGCCCAGTGGGCAAAGCCCAGGGCTGCAGCAGGAGAAAGGGAAGCAATGACCCAGGGTCCCTTGTGGAACAAGGGCCAGGCCAACCACGGCACATAGCCCTCACTCTGACCTAAGTGATGGGGGAACTGAGTCACAGGGACGTTCAGGTGTTGGCCCAGGTGGCAGAGCCAGGAAGGCTGAGAGCCCGTGACACTCAGGCCTGCCTGACCTCACAGGCCCCATAGCCAACCCCATCCCTGGAGAAGGGAGCAGGCTCTCTCCCACCTGCTTGCCCAGGGAAGGAGCCAGAGCTGAGGGAGCCCAGGTGCACCTGGGTCCTCCCAGACACAACTGAAGGGCCGGATGCCCTTGCTGCCCCTACCTCAGAGTCCAGAGGTGCTGCCATGCCTCGGTGGTCTGCAGAGCCCCTCTGAGCTTTGAGGGCCAGCTTCTGGGCCTCAGCCGGGTGGTCTGGTGATGCTCAGGCCAGGGGCTTGTGCTAGGGAACCCGAGTCTGAGAAGGCTCCAGAGCACGAGACCCAGAGGTCAGTTCAAGGACAGAGAGCAGGGCCCACGTCCCACTCAGCCGCAGCCTGACAAGGTGCCCACTCTGGTCCTGGCTCCCGGTTGCCCCGTGTGCAGCGGTGACAACACAGGCAGGGTTGCCAGGCTCTAAGGAGCCAGTGCTGGAGTAGAGGGCAGAGCCGGCCTGGCCCACCGGGGGCACTCAGCTGGCAGCGCTGTCAGAGCCACGGGCAGAGCAGGACCCAGAGAGGAAGCCGTCTCAGGACTCAGGAGTCCACAGCTGGGCCTATCGCAAGCCAGGCCACGTGGGGGCAGTAGGCCGGCGGGGCGTGGGACCGCAGACCCACAGGGCTGGAGGCCACAGCTCCTCCCTCCACCTGGACCTGCCGCAGTCAGCCGCCCTTCCCAGCCGCACCCTCACGCCCGCCTCCCTGGGCTGTCGTGTCTGGCATCTGCCTGTCCTCCCCATGGGGAGGCCGGGGCCAGCAGGTCGGGGTCACCCACAGGGCCAGCCTGTGAGGGGCTTCCAGAAAGGACCCTCTATCCTCTCCTCCACACCCGGCGAGAGCCAAGCTGCTTTGCTCTGAAGGCTGGAATTTCAAACTGACACGAATATTCCGATGCTCCTCGAGCACATTCCAGATAGACATTTACGTTGGCTCAGGCAGTGTTTTCCTTTTATTGCTGTTACGAGATTCAACATTTCTCCAGAAATAACTTCTGAAAAGTGTGCCTGGATTTTGAACACGTGTGATCCTAACATGCAGGGGAAAGACTTTTGAAAACACTGTGTGCACACATGCAGGCACGCACCACACCGTGCCCAGCCACGCCTTGCTTGGATGCGTGTAAAGAGCCAGGGTACACTCATCCCAGGAGGACCCGTGTGTTTCCGTGCAGGGCCGTGTGGGCATGGGGGGCACATGGGCGCAGGCCATGCATCCCCTCAGGGGAGCCGGCAGACTCGGGCCCTCCTGCCCACTGTGGAGGGCTCTTTCTAGCCAGCTCCTGATGAGGAGGATGTGGTTTCTGCCAACTCTTCCAGGGCCTTCTGCCCACAGAGGGTCAGACATAAAGGCGAGAGCAACTGTCGGAAGGAATTTAGCTGCTCGCTGTCTCTGCTGCTCTGGAGCCCAGGAGCAGATCTGCAGTGGGGAGAATGGTCGCTGAGGTACTGAGTCAGAGTCTGGGCTGCCCCGCACGGGGCGAGGTTCACCAGGAACCGTAGTGAGGAGAGGTCAGGCATGGGGTGTCCGGACAGATCCGGGCCGAGGAGGGCATCTCGGTGGGTCACAGCACAATCTCATGCTGCTCGGCTGCTCCCACCCGCCCGGGTCCAGATGAGAGGAACCAAGTGGGAAGAGAAACTGCAAAATGCACAGAGACGTTTCAAAATGAGAAACAGCCTGCAGGGCCGGCCGTGCCCACGACCGAGGGCCCCACGTCCAAGCCCCCCAGGCTCAGGAGGCCGTGCAGGCCCACTCCGTGTCCCCCTGTCAGGGGCCGGCGTCGCCTCCCAGGGCCGTGGGGTGCTGCAGTCCCTGACCCCGGGCAAACCTGGCGCGGCCTCCTGCGCCGGCGAGTGTGGGATCCGCAAATGTGTGAAGGTATTAGCTGCCAGTTAGGACTGGAACGCAGCCTAGAGGCCCGCTCTCCAGCGGGGAGCTTGTAATGCAGCGGATCTGGCCCCGGCCCAGCGTCCAGAGACAGGAAGCATTAATGGGAGTAAATGTGCACGCTGTTAGCACTCGGCCACGATTTATCGCCGACCGTAGGGGAGCGCAGCCGGCTGCAGAGATCCGTCCACTGGAAAGTAAAACGCAATTAATGGAGCAAGTGTCGGGCTGGGAAGGAAGATTCACTGACCACATTTCGTCCCCGCAGGGTCTGGAAGCAGACCCAAGCCAACGTCTCTGAATCGGGGACAGAAAAGCAGGGCTCACGGGATGGCCCAGAGAGTCCAGGGTGTGTCTAAGGCTGGCTGCAGGGGTGTCTGCAGATGGGGCCAGTGTGCCCGGAGTGGGGCCGTGCCACTCGGCATCACTCCGGGGGCCTTTCTCAACACCCCGCTGCCAAGCCTGTTTTTTAATGGTCCCTGAAAAGTGAAGAGAGAGAAAAGGAGAAATAGGGACAGAGAGAGAGAGAGAGAGAGAGAGCAGGTGGCATATCTGTGTGGAGGAGGAAAGGTTTGTCTTCCCGGGCTGATTAGATGACCAGATACTGGATAAGCGGAGCTGCAGGTCAGAGGAAGGCCAGGAGGAGGACCAGGAGCGCTCAGGAAACCCTGCCCATTAAACGCCTCCACCCGTCACCCCTCGACCCGGGCCAGCTGCATCTGCCAAGTGTGCGTGGTCTCCCGGTCTGTCTGTCTCTCCAGCTCTTCCGTCAGGCGGGTTGGGGTTCTGGTGGCTTCTCGCCCCCGTTCCCCGGGGCCCTCCTGTTCCCAGAACGGTCCCCCCCCTTCCCCTCTTCTCCTGAGTCTTTGATCTTCCGTTCAGGTTCAGTGGCTTCATTTTTTGCAATTACCAGCCTGGAGGGAGGGTGCCCCTGACCTGTAGCCGCAGTCTGGCAGACAGATGGGACAGGAAACCGGGAGTTTACTCCAGCCTTCGCCCCTGTTCGTCTTGGATAGATCACAACAGTAGCAGCTCCAAATGTCTTCATAGCCCACTTATGATAAAGCGATGGTAACATCACACGAGAAGAGAAATGTGCAGATTAGCCGCATCCGGGGGAAGACAGATTGACTGTGTGCGTGGCTGCCCGGAGCAAAACCCCCTCCCTCCCCAGAGGCGGTGAAGCCCCTCCTGGAAGGCGGGGGACAGGAACCCCCAGGAGAGCAAGACACTGGACAGCTCCCCTCTCTCTGTCCATCCGTCTGTCCGTCCGTCTCCCTCCCTCCTCTCTCTCCTTCTCCCTGCATTCTCTGCCTTTCCAAGTTTTTGAAAGTCTACAGAGCAGCCCGCAGCAGCCCAGGTAAATCAAGCTGCCCTGGGTGCTTTGCAGAACGCAGGGGCTTTATATTTGAATTTCAGAAGGAGGCCAATCCATCACCCCTGAAGGCTGCATCCGTGGGTGCTGAAGTTTGCTTGAGTTTCTGGGGACGGTCTGGCGTGGCAGCGGGGGATTCCCAGTAAAATCCAGAAAGCCTGCTACCAAAGGACAAGGACTTGGTGCATTTAGGAGCCTTGGAAGAGAACCTCCCAGACCCTGGCTTCCCTTTGTTCTTTCTAAGAGGAAGCACTTAACAAGTTGTTGTTCCTTGTTGTACTCTTCTAATGAGCCGGGAGAACAGAGTCGGGCTCCAGCGGCCACGAGAGGAGGAGCCTGAAAGCTTTGGTCGTCTGCATTTTTCATCGTTTGACTTTCCATGAAAACTGACAAGAAATTCCCCCGTGAAGGAAAGCTGATCTGCCCGGACTGGTTTCAAAGAGCACCAATTTAGAGCACCCCAGCGACTTCATTTCTAATCACGACTGTCCCCAGCCGGAGCCTCCCCAGGTCACTCCGGTTTATATTGATTAGAGCTGTGCTCCGAGGTGACGGCCCAGGACGAGGGGAGGGGAGGCGCAGGGATGCTCCGGCCGACCGTGGCCCTGCCTGCGGAGGTATCTGGGAGTTTGAATGACATCTCAGGGGACAGTATCGGGCTTCCAAATTCCTTTCATCCATCAGATGAGAGAACAGCAGCGGCTTTCAGTGGGATGGGGCGGGGCCTTCTGCTCAGGCCACACAGATAAAGAGCTGCCCCTGCCTCTCGTGAAGGAGGGCAGGAGTCATCTGTCACCGCAGAGCTGGTGGGGGTGGGGGCACCTTTCAGCTCTGATTAAAGTCGCAAGTCCAGGGCCGCAGCCAGGCTTCCCAGCTCCCCCCACCCTCCTCCCGCCTCCGGCCAGGTTGGCCCCAGGCCGCTCGGGCAGTGGGGGTGGTCCAGGGAGCCTCCCCCTCCCCCCACGGGGTCCAGCTGAAGACCCTCAGGACTCAGTTGCAGGTCCAGCCAACATCCAGGGAAGAATGGGTGCTTTCTAAGTGTCAGTGACGTGCAGGAAGTGAGGAGGGCGCTGGGCTGCGAGGACCTGAGGCCTGCAGTCTCCACGTAGCTGGGAAGCAGAGACCTGCCCTGGCCCAGCCACCAGACAGAGGCCACCGTGACCTCCTGCCCCAAAAGCACTGGATGAGTGTTTGCCTCTCACGGTCTGATGTTGTGGCCGAGCTCTCCCCTGCCCCTTGAGGCGAGGAACATGGGCCCCTGGGCTGCCTGCTCCTGCGATGTAAACAGGCGTCCCCGGGGACACTGCCAGCCCTACCCAGGAGAGCCGGCAAGGAGGAGATAAGGACAAGGACGTTCCTGGCTGGCCCTCACTGACCCCACACAGGCAAAGGGCAGCATGTCCTCCAGGCGCATTCCTTGCAGCTGGCTCGGCTACCGACAGGAGCAGGAGCCCCGGCCACAGGTGCAGATGCTCGCGTCTCCAGGTCTGGGTCCCTGGGCTGCGGTGATCACACCCAGATCCAGTTTCCACTCAGGACCCGGCGTCGGGTAGGTGGGTCCTGCCTGGCTTCTGACCACTCTGGCCGCCACACATAGCTGCTCCCAGGAAGCCCTCTGAGGGCAGGGAGCAGGGCTCACCAGCATCACCCTGACCCGGAGCCTGCCCACAAATGTCACCACCGACTGCTCCTCCTCCGGACACCCTGCACCTCGAGGGATGCACATTTCTTACAGGATTATTTCCTTTAATAAAGACCCAAAAAAGTTTCCAAAGGCAAAATGACAGGCTGGTTAACTTTATATCCCAACTCCAAAAAGATACATTTTCCTCTTTGTAATGCGCTGGTTAGTGGTTACTGGCACATTACATTAACTAATTTGAGATCGAATTATCAAATTTGCTCATTGCTGCTAGCGCTAATTTGAAACCTTACAATAAAGAAGGGTTTGAGAAGCACATGAAAGGGCACCACCCACGGCGGCCCCGAGGCCGGTCCCCGGAGCATCGCAGTGAGACTCGCAAAGGGTTCGGGGTAATTGCAGTCATGAGCCAGAGTTGATTGAAGAAAATTATACCCCGGTTTTTCACTACAAGTTTTTTTTTGTGTGGCTTTTCTTAAATTATGCGGTGAAACTCAATTATAAGGGAAGACACATACGGGACTTTAATAACTGTATTAAGGGTGTCCTTGGAGCTGCTTCCTGCTCCGTCTTATCGAATTGTTGACCCGCAGCTTCTCAGACCCATTCCTGCACTCCAGGACTCCGTGGGTTATTGGTTGGTTGTTTTTTAAGAAAAATATTATCTGGTTCAAATTCACTTTTTCCCAGATCCCTTTTCTTAGTCTTTCACAATTTAGAACAGAAAATGTGGGTAAAGAAGACAACCCGTGGTAGACGTATAAAATTCACTCTCTAAGGCAAGACCACTCCCTCCCTGCCAGACAGGCCCGGGAGCCTATGAACCTCCCCAGCGGGTGGCAAATCTCGACGGCCGCACCTCCAAGTTGCAAGTAACAGAAAAATAATTTATAAATTCCAAGCATCATCTGGATATTTAAGGCATGCCAAGAGGGAAGGTCTCCCCTGCTTATTGAAAGATTTGTAACAATAAAAAGTCAAAAAAATGCCAAGAGAGCCAAGCTAGCCACAGCCTTCTGCCCACTTTCCCCGCAAACAATGTGACTGAGTGAAAAGAGAAAGGTCTCCAGTCTCTATAATTAATTCATTTACATTTTTAATGCTGTAAATGGCTACAATCGTGGCGTGACATTTGGAGTGACACCCAGGAATTCCGACCAGGAGCACCGCCCAACCCTGCTGGGAGGACGCTGTCTGGAGGTCCATTCCCCAGGGCCCATCCTCCCGGCAGCCCACAGGGACCAGGAGCCAGGTAGCCATGTGCGTCTCAGCTCAAGCCGGCATCCCTCACTCTGAAGGGCAGGGGAGGGATCGGGAGCCGGCAGAGATGCTTGGCATTCAAAGGGCAGAAGGGTCACTACTTTTGTTTGGCCTTCTTCAGCTTGGGAGGCCAACCTTGGGCAGGAGGTTGGTGACACACAGTGGTGGGGCCTGTGCCTCGGCTCCTGGTCCCAGCAGAACAGAGGCAGAAGTCTGAGGTTGTCAGCCAGGTTGGGGAGGTTGTTGGGCAGACCGGGAGAGAAAACCTCCCAGGACAGGCAGGGAGTGGACATCTCACTGGCTGGCCCAGTCCGGGTGGGAAGGAGGGTGGGGTGATGTCGGGTGCTCATCTGACGGACAGCTTCTCCGACTGGGGAAGCTGAGGCCCAGGGTCCTGCCGGCTTCCCCATACCAGGGGCCGAGCAGAGGCTCACCCATCACCTGCTCCCAGGCGGGTGCCTCCTCTCTGCTCCCCAGCCCACTCCCACGCCCTTCACATAACGCCATAGTCACAGGCAGGGATGTGATTCTCCCAGGCTTTCCCAGCATCCCCACACAGCCCCTCTGCCCACGTTTGCAGGAGGACAAGCTGAGACCAGCCATGTTAGACTAACAGGGCTTCTGGCTTCTGGGGGACACAGCTGAGGGTGCCAGGGGCAGCTGTTGACCCAGTCAGCAAGACACACACACATGGCCAGGTAACTGAAGGGAAAGAGTAGCAAAGTCATCCCCTAGAAAAGGGGCTCCGGACTAGCAGCCATGCCTTCCAGTGGCTTCAGAGAGACCGACTTCCTTTTCCTGGAGGCAGAAACAGGCAAAGGAAGCAGCAGTGCCCTCTGCTGTTAGCTCGCTGCATTGTGGCACCATAATAAAACAACATGCATGTGCCAAATAACACAACCCACAAACTGGACCAAGACAGGAAAGCAAATGTCCGTCTGTTAAGGACCAGACCTTACGGGAATTTGAGCGTGAGGCCTTGGGATTTGTAGGGTTTCACTCAAAATGGATGGTACTGTGTGTGTGTGTGTGCACATGGGTGGGTAGGTGTGAGTGTGAGTGTGGGATTTTTTTCTGAAAGGTGGCCTCCAGTGTGCAGGAAGCTGCTGTGACAGGAAGCAGGTGGGCCAAAGGGCCTGGGCTGGCTGTGACAGGCCCTCCTGGAGACAGCCTAGTTCTTCCAGGCAGCCTGGGACATCGTTGTTATTGTCTCAGGGCACAAAGTCTGCAAGGGTTCCCTAGCCCAGAGCCGGGAAGAGAGAAAGAATGGATAATGCAGCCTGCCTCACACTCTTAGAAAGCTCCATGCCTTCCGGCCCAATCCATCCCTGGCTCTGCACAAAGGTCCTGCTGAGATAAGACAAAGCTCTTTGATCTCCACGGATCCCAGGTGACTCAGGCCCTACCCACTGCCCAGCTGCCACAGTGACAGGAAGAGCTTCTGAGCCACACCTGCTCTGTCTCAGCTCCAGTCAGGCCCTGGGAGGAGCCAGGCCAGACCAGGCCTGGAGTAGATGAGGCTTTGAGGGGCCTTGGTTGGCATGTCCCTGTATGCTCCCCTTCCCCAGCAGGCAGCACAACTGAGTCAGGCACCCAGGGAGATGCCCCCACTCTCCCACTGCTGCCTGTTGCATCCCAAGAGGGGTGAAGACTAGACACTGGCTCACCCTCCTCACATGCTGAGCACTTGGGTTGTGTGTCTAACACCTGGGGGTTTTAGGGATCTGGGGAGAGCCAGGCGTGGGAGCGTGGGAACATGTCCACCCCTGCTCGAAGCAAGCCGAGGCTAGTGGAGGGCAGCTGCATGTGGGTGTGGGCACACGGGGCACACACTCACGGAGTGTGGTGTGAGTGCATGTGTGTGTGTGCGTGTGTGTGCATCTCTGTGTGGCGAGTGTGGGTGACTCATGGGTATTGTCTGTGCGTGGTGTGCTCAGGTGTGTGTGTGTTGTCTGTGTGTGGTGTGCTCAGGTGCGTGTGTGTTGTCTGTGTGTGGTGTGCTCAGGTGCATGTTGTCTGTGTGTGGTGTGCTCAGGTGTGTGTTGTCTGTGCGTGGTGTGCTCAGGTGTGTGCTGTCTGTGCGTGGTGTGCTCAGGTGCGTGTGTGTCTGCGCAGAGTGGGGCGGCTGGCTCTCTAAGGCCTGGCATCAGTGGCTGACTCCGGACTCAGATGAGGAACCAGCCGCAGGCGTCTGTTGGTGGTCTCAGGTTCCACCATTTTCGTCCCCTCCAGAGCTATAAATCTCACACTCCTTGTAAAACAGAATTTAAAGACAATCAAACCTCCTGGGCGGCCCTTGGTCCAGCCCCTGGGGTGTGGAGATAGCCTGGAGTGCTACTGGGCCGGTCCCTCTCTATCCCTGTGCCCCAGGCCCCTGGTGCCCTGCCTGGTGAGCAGGTGGGGTCCTTCCCACTGCAGCCTCTTCCCAGCAGACAGGAAGGTGCCTCGCACCGCGTGTGGGGCCTCGGCGAGCGTCAACCACACTGCCCTTTGAGGGTGGCTCTCTTCAGCCGCCCTTGTCCTGGGCCAGATCCCACTCTGCTGGACCCGCCTCCCATTACTTCCAGTGCTGTTCCTGGCCAGGCAGAGAGGAGAAACCTCTGGCTCATTCTCCAAAGCCAGGGACCCGAGGTGTCCAACTTGCGACTTTCTGGCTGTGGCTCTGTTGTCTGAGTCCGTCGGTTTCGGCCGTGTCTAATGAGCAAAGCCTGCCCCAGGGGTCGGTGGATTCGGGGACAGGGGCTGCTTCGAGGGGCCCTGTCGTCACTGTTGGATAGCACCCAGCTCTCTCTTGAAATCCTACTCTGATGCAACCTCTGGGCCAAGCTCGGCTGGTGTGGGGCTTGGGTGGCTTCCAGCATCTCGTGGGTCCGTTTCCTGGTGGCCGTGTGCCTCCATGTGCACTCTGGTGAGGGAAGGCATGCTAGCACCGTCTGTCTGAATCTGGGACTCCAGGCAGCTTGGGACAAAGCACTCGGGGGCAGCCGGGACCCAGTCCACAGGTCTCAAGGACCTTGCTGGTCTTGGGGTGGGCCCAGAGGGGAAGAGACACGGCACCTGCCACCTGCAAGACCAGCTTGACAGTCTGACCCTGGGGCTTAGAACGACCTGGGGAAAAGTGGAGGCTCAGCCTCTGTGGGGTGGAGGTTCTCCCAGAATCCCACGGTCACACCACACGCACAGAAGCTGAGCGCAGCCGCGGCTCTGGGTGGGTAGCAGCAGCCCCAGCCTGGCCGCCCAGGAAGCCTTGTTCCTCCTGCCCCCAGGACTCCCCAGGAGTCCCAGGTGGAGAATCTTTGGCTCCCCAGGCCCATCTGGGAGCCAATATGCACAGTCACCGAGTCCCTCTCAAGGGCTGCAGGCCCAGCGGCACTTTCCAACAGACCCGATCACCCTGTTCCTGAGCGGTAGGCCCTGCAGGCCCCGGATCCCAGAACCTCTGCCACAGAGAGGGCTTCCTCCCCGAGTACCGACAGCCTCTGGCCACAGAGCAAAGCAGGACAGCTTATGCAATGATGGCACAGAGGCCTTTGCCCCCCAATCCTCCACAGCCCGAATGGCTCCCTCGCAGGGAGAAAGAGAAGAGCAGCTCTCTGGGGCAGGTGGGAGGAGGCCCTGGCCGAAGGAGGACTGTCCAGTCAAACACGGACAGCACGGCCCCACTGCTGCCAGCCTGGGGAGGGAGGGGCCTGAGACCTGTGCACTGGCTCATTCCTTCCTGCCTTCCACCTGCTGCCCTGCTGAGAGGCCAGGATACTCAACACCCAGGAGCCCTGCGTGTTCACATCCTGCCCCCAACATGGACGGGCCCCCCTGGGTGGGGAAGCCCTGACCACCCAGCCCCACCTCTGGCTCAGGAACTGGCTTCCTTCTGAGGGGGCTCCACAGCCCCAGCACCCCTCAGGGACGCAGGGCCCCTGCAAAAAAGTGTCATGGCCTGTGGGCTGTGAGGTCCCTTTTCTAATGAATGCCCCATAGAGAGGAGCCAGCATGGGGTGGCCCTGGGCCCAGGATGGGGTGGCCACTCAGCCCTGCAGCTCCCTCTTCCCAAGAGCAGGAGAGGCTCTGTGGTGGAGGCAGAGGCCTGGCCATGCTCCCAGAGGAAAGGGACACCACTGTCCAGCCAGGTGGTCCTGGCTGAGCCCCTGACCACCAGTCAGGGCACTTCCCAGCCAGAGCCTGGACAGTGGCAGTGACGGAGTCAGTGTCCTGGGGCGGCCCTGACAGTATTGCAAGCTGGGGCAGAGGCCGCGATGTTTATCCGTGCCCAGTTCTGAGGCCAGGAGTCAAACTCAGGTGTGGGCCAGCTTCTCCCTGGGCCCCAGGGAGCCTCAGCCTGCTCCTGCTACTCCTAGCAGCCCCTGGTACTCATGCCCCACTCCTGCCTCTGTCTCCACCTTCTCCTGGCCTTTCCCTGTCTGTCCTCACCTGTCCCCTTAGTGTGAGGACAGCCGTTGTCAGGTGGGACCTATCCTGTTCTGGTATGACCTTATCTGGACCAATTACGTCTGCAAGACTCTATCCCCAAACAGTCACCTCCTGAGGTTCCAGGAGGACATGAACTTCAGGGGGATGCTGTTCAGCCTACTGCTTCCCAAGGTCAGCTCAAAGGAAGGACTGTGGTCCAGGACAGAGCTGGCTCAGCCATCTCTGACCTGCCCCATGGCCAGCCAAGGGCAATGGCCAAAAGGGATCTGTCCCTTCCTATCACAGAGCCTCAGAGCCCCTGTCATCACCCAGTCCTGCACCCCCCACGCCGGGCACAGGCACAGCCTCCAGTGAGGGCTGACCAGAGGATGTGGGACTGGAACGAAAGGCACAGGAGGGAGACCTCGGGGCAGTGGCCACCCGCAGGCAGCAGCTTCAGACCTTGGACAGTTGTCTCTCCTGGAGGCCTGGCAGCAGCTGCAGGCTGCTTTGTCTTGGGTGGGGACAGAGAAGGTGTCTCCTGCCCCCGCAGGCCACTCAGCCTCCCTGGGCACAATGTCTCCTCTGTCTCCAGCAGATAATCACTCCTGACGGATCGGGAATCGTCTTTCAGCCCCCGCCAGCCTGAGGCCCCACAGATAACCTGCCCTGGGAGGAGCCTGTGGATGAGGCCCAGGTGGCTGGGTGGGCCTCGCACCTTCTCGGAGTCCCGTGGAGGACCCTGGAATGTGGATGAGGCGGGAGGTTCCTGTGCGGTCTTGGAAACATGGGTTTGAAGTGCCTTTGCACTTACAGCCTGGTCCTTCTCCTCTGAATGGTCACTGGGCAGGGAGTCCCCTTAGCCCCTTTCCTCCTAGCCTCATTGGGCTTCAGGGACACAGACCACACCCACTGTGCCAGGCGGGACTCTGCATCTGAGCCCTCTGCTTGAGGGGGGCCAGTGCTGCAAGTGGGGTGGAGCCTGGAGCCCCCTCCGCCCCTCTTCACGGACGGTGTCTCCCAGTCCTCATGCAGCACCCCCACGGGGCACTCAGGAGTCATCTTTCAGTGACCTCTCTCTGCAGTCAGGACCAACAAGTGTGGTGGGTCCCCGGCAGGGTCGTCATCCCGGCAGGAAGTCATTTGACCCTGCGCTGATCCGGTTACTGATGCTCAGCGGATCTGCCTCTGCACACGGCTGCCACCCGCAGACATCTGGGCGGGAAGCTGAGCCGCTTCTCAGAAGTGGAGGTCACAGTGGCAGGGAGAGACACAGCAGAGTGGACACAGGATGTCCGGGTGGCTCCAAGGCCCCTATAGTGCTGCCTTAGACTCAGGACCACCTGCTGGGGAGGAGGGACAGCAAAAGGTTCCAGTAACCCCACAGGGGTCTTGGGGCCTCAAGAAGAGGCAGACAGCGTCCTAGAGGCAGGAGCTGCCGTCCCCCAACTTCATAGAGGGGGCAGCGGTCAGGGGGTGCATGCCTAGCAGAAAAACAAGTTCTCTGGAAAAAACAAGTGGGGTACTGGGTTTTCACAGAGACTCCCTGGGAGGAGGGCAGGGTCTCCAATCCATCCATGGGAGGGGGAGGCTAGGCCGTGTCTGGCAACAGCGATGGTCCCACAGCAGGGCTCTCGCTCGGTTGGGTGGGGAGCTGGCCAGGTGTAGAAGATGTTCCAGGATGCCCAGCGGTGCCCCCCAGCTGTCCTTGGCCATGGGACCCAGTGCTTCCAGGTCAGGACCTTGTAGCCTGGCAACTGCTGACCTCTGGGGTCGAGTTCCATTGTGGGAAATTGCCTTGCTTCTGCCCACAGTGACACCCCAAATTCTGGCAGGATGGTCAGTTCCTACCTGCATTGGTGGCCTTCCTGGTGGCCAGGTCCTTTAGTTGTGCGCCAGCAGCTGGGTGTCTCAAAAGCCAGGCAGGGACATGCATATGCTCTCCTGGATCAAAGCACCTGTAGGCCTGGATCAAAGCATCCTGTCCCTGCAGGCCAACGGGTCCTGTCTGGGCCAACTTGGTGGACCTCAGAGCAGGACCTTCCCTGCAAAGACAGAGGACACCGCAAAGGCAGGTTTGTGCCCAGAGCCCAGCCCATGGCACCTGGCTCAGGCTTCAGAGCCTGCCAGGAGCCTGGAGCCCACAGAGCCGCGTTCAGACCTCAAGCTCAGTGTCTGAGCCTCCATGCCTCAGTGCCCTTGCTTTGAAGAGAGGCAGGTGAGAAGCCCTCCTGGGCCTCCTGCTCAGAGTCCACAGGGCTGAGGCAAGGCCAGCAGGACCACTCCGCAGGAGCCCGGTGCTGGAGGAGTGGAGCCGCGCCCACTGCCCAGCGAGAGGCACTCTCCTGCTGTGCCTTTCTCCAGGTGTTGATGCAGCCTCCCACCAGGGGCCCTGCCCGGGGATCGCTGCAGGGAAACTAGGAGGCTCCAGCACACCCCAGCTGCTGGCTCTTCTCCCAAGGGCTCTCAGACTGTCCCTGAGGCACCCAGACCACACTGCTCCAGACGGGTGTTGGGGAGCAGCCAGGGGCTCCGACTGAGCCAAGGCAGGCAGGACCCAGACAGACGCTGGTCTTCCTGGGAACTCGGGGCCCACACCAGACCTCGCAGAGACCCATCCTGGCTCCTCTTCACCCAGGGACCTATTTGTGACCCCATGGGTCCTCCCGATCACCCGGTGTTCCAGGCGGTCTGTGTCTCAGCAGCAGTGGGAGCTCGGGGGGAGGCCCTTGCTGTGCCGCAGGGCAGGTGGAGGCCAGCCTTGGCCCAGGGCCCAGGGTGAGAGGCAGACATGCGGCAAGCTGGGGCGGGCTTTCTTCTGGCTTCTTCTCCGGGGGTAAGCATCCAAGCAGGACACGGGATCCCCACCACTGCCTCTCCCCGCCTGGACCTAGGCATCTGGCTTTGCAGGAATGGGGTGGACAGATCCCTGGATATGAGCCGAGAGGCCATGTCCTGGCTATCTTCTCTTCTCCTGGCTGCACCACTGGCCAGGATAGGTGTCCACCTCAGCATGTGGCCATCTGATGGGGCAGAGGCCCTGCACCGCCCCTAGCATCACCCTAACTCACTGTAAGGAAAACCAGAGGACAGGCCATGGGCTCACAGGAGATGACCCTATTGGTCCAAGGAGGCTCCAGGATGGGCTGGTCACCTGCCCAGCTCAGGCATCTGAGGTGAGCAGAGCTCACAGGACAGAAGCCCTCCCACCTCACTTCCAGGCCCCCCACCCCTGCCCAGGGGGTCAGCAGTGATTTTGGCTACAGGAAAAGAAGACTCAGGGGAAGGAGAGAGAAGTCCTGTTGCTTGCAGGGACCGCCCCACCCCGCAGGCCGCTGGAGCTGGAGCCACCGAGGTCCTCCAGCTGAGGAGAAGGCCCCCGAGCCCAGGCCGAGTGGCCGCACTCCAGGGAGGAGGCTTCCAGAAGGCAGGTCGGCCTCTGGTCCCCTCCAGGTGGTGATGTCAGGCCAGCCAGGGGGCTGTGAGAACCCAGCCAAGGGGGTCAGGGCTGCGGCTCCTGCCACCACTTCACCCTGACCGTCAGGTGGAGCAGCAGCTCCCGAACTCACTCCTGCCTGGCAGCTGGTGCAGTGGGGGCCGGCTGCCTGCAGACCAAGCAGGCCAAGCGCCTGCGACCAACCGCAGTGGCCCTGAGCAGAGAGCTGCGGCCGGTCCTCCCCTCACCTCCTCTTGCTCCCCGGCCCTCCCCACTCCAACTGTCCTTTCAGGGCAGAGGGGACTCCTGGCCATCCTGTCCCTCCTGCTCTAGGGGCCTCTGTGCGGCCGTGGCCCCAGCGGCAGCTCCCAGGACAGCACTGCTCATTTGTCCCAGCCCTGCACAATGACAGTAAGTGTCACGACTGCGGAGCCCGGGGTCCACCTGGAGAGGCCTGAGAGGAGGGTCTTGGAGGACCTCTGCAGCCCTCCAGCTGGCTGGAGAGAATCACTCAGGGAGCCTCAGGTGTCTGGCCAGAGGGGCCAGGCAAGATGGCCAGCAAGCACAGTCTTCAGGCCTCCTCCCCAGCTGTGGAGCCCCATAGCCCCTGACCACTGGCCTGTGGGAACACCCTGGGGTGTGCCCACCTGTGGTCAGGAGGTGAGGCAAAGTGCAGCTTTTGTGTCCAGAGCTTGGCGTTCAGCTCACAGGAAGTTGCCTGAATTCAGAGAAGAGCAGCAGATCCGTCTAAGAAGGCAGGAGCAGGGCCCACGCTGAGAGTCCACTGCCTACTTGGCACCAGGCCCTAGGGACCGGCCCTGCAGCCTGCCATGGCCCAATGAGAGGAGCCTTCCCTGCAGGGTCATACCTGAGTCCACCTGCGGGCAGTCCTGCTGCCCGAAGACCACCTGCTCAGGGGCACCAGTGGGCCCCACCCCTTGGGCTCAGCCCCATCCACCGCCCTCCCTGCAGGATCTGCCCAGCCCCTCTCCCAGCGCCACACAGCCGGGGAGGGAGGGATGTGCGCGTGGAGCCCATAGAGAGCCTGCCTCACATCGTGCACTAGTTCCCAAGAAAACCATCTATTAATTGATTCCAATTACTCTTAATTGTTTCTCATACATTTCAATTAGGGACCCTGTTGTTTCCTAGGAGCTGGATGAGACAAGCCGTCCGCGCTTCCAATGTTGGGGCAGTGCCACCCTGCGGGGGAGGGGCAGCAGGTGATTCGGGGGCACAGCCAAGTGCAGCCCCTGCCCTGCACAGACCGGTCCTCCCTGTCAGGGCTCCTCCCTCCACCTCGGACAGAGGCCGCCTGAGCGATGGCCTTCAGGCTGGCCGGGTGAGGCCCAGTGGCAAGAATGCCAGGGATGGGCAGAGCCAGGCCCAGAGACCAGCCCTGAAGCTCTTGGGACGCGTGCCTGTGTTCATTTAGGGTCTCCCCCATTCCAGACCGTCTGAGCGTTGAGCATCGACTTTTCTTTTTATGGCAAAATACACATACACTCACCCTTTCAGCCAGAGTCATTTGGTGACATTCGGAACCTCCAGAGATGGTGCAGCCACCTTCTTGCTGCGGACCGAGCACCTGGGTCCTCGGGAGCCTGCGACCCGGCCCAGGCCCTGCCAGCCTGCTCTCAGCTCTGTCCTGCTCCTGGGCCGCGCCTTGTCCCTAGGCTTCTAGTGGTCAGGGTCACTCGCCGCGTGGCCTGTCAGAGCCCCGTTCCTTGGCCCGCGGCTTCGCGGGGGCTTCAGGGCTGTTTCCAGCCCTGGGAAGGTGCACAGGGCTGCCCAAGCACAGGTTCTGCTCTGTGGACTCTGCCTTCTTCCCGTCGGGGTTCCACCTAGGAGTGGGATCGCGAGACTCAGGTCCGCTCATCTTCCTGCCATGGTGGCAGAAAGCTGGCAGCAGGGTGTGGGACGAAGCGCCGACATGCCCTGGGAAGTGGGCTCCTGTCCCTCAGGGGCCGCAGGCGTGCAGCCCAGCGCCCACTCCATGGTGTGCTGTGTGAGCCCAGGCAGACCCTGCCATGCCCCAGCGTCCTCATCACCCCCCCATCTAGTGCAGACAGGTTCACAGAAGAGCCTGACCCGGGGACATGCATCCGCACAGCCCCTGTTGGAGGGGAGACTTCAGGAAACAGCAGGGACTGAGCAGACGCAAGGAGTGACCCGTGCCCAGGTGCTTCCCAAGGGAAGGACCAAGGCTTGGCCTCCGGGCCAGAACACTGAGGCAGGATGATGGGTTGCCCCTGCCTCTCACTCATGCCTGGGGCCAGGGGAAATAGCCCTCTCATCCTCTGAAGGGCGCCCTGCCTGACCCTCGGGTCACTTCCTAAGTCAAGAGGGAGTGGGGCCAGGTCCTCAGGCTCCGGCCGCCACAGGTCTGAGGTTCCCGTTGTGCCTGGCACACGGCTACCCATCCGTCCCCAGCACCTCATTGGCTGGAGTCGCCCATTAGCTCTTCTTGAAGGGAAGGAAGCAGACATGAACCAGCCTGTGTTGGCTGAGGTCCTTCCGGCGTGGAGAAATTCGCCATCCCAGGCCACCACCCACTTGGAGGCCACCCAGGTGACCACTGATGCCAGCATGCCCCTCTGGGCTCCCCCACTCCTCCCAGCGTCTCTCTCTGCCCATCATTGAAGCCCACTGAGTGTCCCCAAGAGCAGGACCCCTCGCAGCCCACTCTGAGCTCACTGCACAGGTGAGACAAGGCTTCTGAGGTGGTCACCTAGGATGGCCTGCGCCTCCCCAGCCACCTCCCAGGCCCACCTGGGGCATGGTGCATGTGTGAGCAGCAAGGACACCACCCCCATGCTCAGGGCCACCATGACAAGGCCTGGTGGGGAGGAGGAAGTGACAGGAGCCCTCCGTGTGGGAGGCAGGAGAATCAGCCCTCCTGAGCCCTCTGCTCCGTGGCCTGAGAGAAGGCCGGAGCTGGGGAGGCCAGGGGTGGCCGGCTGCCCTAGGACCAGGGATCCAGGGCCAGGGGGACCCCAGAAGGAGCCTTGACCTAGACCTTCCTGTTAGGAAGTGAGGGAAGGACACCAGGGACGGGGACAGCAGGACGCAGGAAGCGCACTCAGGACGTGCTGCCTGCGCTCACTCACGGCGTGCAGGCAGCACGTCCCGAGTGCGCTGAGCAAGACCCTGAGACGAGCAGAGTTTATTTACGTTGACTTTCGCCTGGCCAACCCAAACCAATAAACAGGCCTTCAAACAGGCGGAGTCGGTTGGAGGATATCTGAAATCTAACCTTTGGCTGAGGTTTTAAAAACACACCCTTGGACATAAATCTGCAAATAAACTTCCAAAGAAAAGCACCTACTTCTCTGAGAATCAGCCCTTAGTGTCCTTTCCATCCTGCGTCCTGGTAGATGGCGCCCGCCTGGCAACGGAGGGGGACTCCCAGGCTGGCCGGGTGGGCCCATAATAGGCCGTGCCTGACCATCCCTGGCTCACAGGGACACAGCAGTCACAGGGCCTGGCCGCAATGTGATGGGGTAGCTCCTACAGCAGAGTGGGTGAGGCTCAGCCTAGTCCCCATGACCACTGTCCCTCTCAACCTCGAAACCTAAAGTCAACTGGTAGTACATTCCTTAGTCCCAGCTACTTGGGAGGCCAAGGCAGAAGGATCATAAGTTAGAGGCCAGCCTCAGGGTCTCACTAAGACCCTGTCTCAAAATAAAAAATAAAAAGTGCTGGGGAGGTAGCTCAATGGTAAATCACCACTAGATTCAATTCCTTGTACCAAAAAAAGGGCAGAAGAATTTAAAAAAGAACCTGATATCACCATAAGTCCCCTCACTGGGTTCCAGATCCTGTGAGGCAACAGGAGAGCAGACTCTGATGTCCCCGTGTCCCCGTGTGACCGACCCTCTGCAGAGGGGCCCGGGGCAGCTGTGCCAGGATCAGTCAAGGGCAGGAGGAGTGAGGTCTGAGGGCAGGCCAGGCCCCCTGTGCACTGGGCTTGAGGCCCACCAAGGTGGTGGGCAGGTGTGTTTGCATCTTGTGGACACGTGTGCACGGGAATGTGTGTGTGCCCGTGTGGGAGCCCGTGCTTGTGTACGCGTGGGCATGGAAGCGTGTACGTCCTCCTGCCTGCTGGGCCCTGCTGCCTCCTTCTGTGTGCACGCAGCCCACCAAAAGGGCTGACTGCGGGCAGAGGCTGCAGTGCCTCAGTGGCCATGTCCATCCCCAGGGCTTTGAGCCTCCCATGTCCCCCTGGCTCCCAAGCACAGGATGGCTGGGCAGTGCCAGAGCTGCCTCCAGCCTTGCCCCCAGCTGTGTCCTTGGAAGAGCCGATGGCAGGGGCTGCAGGGGCAGGGCAGGGCCATCAAGGTCACTGGGCAGGACCAGCGTTGATTCAGAAGTCTTTCATTGACGTGGTCATCGTGTCTGCTGGCATGGCCTGAGGACCCAGCCGTGTGTGACCGGCAGGTCCGGAGCTGGCACTTACTAGTTCTTGGTGCTGGGAATGGCAAAATCCTGCGTCAGGTGTGGGAATGTAGTTAGCTGTCACCAAGCCTGGCTGTCCACCGTGCCATGGAGCATGCGGAGCTGCCCCTCCCTGCAGGCCACACTGCCCCGTCCTTCTCCCCAGACCGCCTCGCTTCCCAGCCTCCTACGAGGATAAGCTGCTCCTTAGCTTCCACACATGGGGAGGGTGTGGGACGCTCATCTTCCTGGGCTTGCTCGTTGCGCTTCATGTAGCGTCCTCTGGGCGCATCACGTTGCTGCACACGGCAGGACTCCACTCTCTTCAGGGCTGAGTAATAGTCCAAGTTTGTCTGAAGCACACGACCCTTTCCTCATCCATGTGTCTGCTGGTCCCCTGCCTTGGCTCTTGGGAGCGTGTTGCCATAGAGGTGGGATTGCGGTGTGTCTTGGGCTTGCTGATTTCAATTCCTCTGGGCACGTACCCAGCAGTGGGTGGCTGCAACTCTACTCCTGGTGTTTTGAGGAAGCCCGGCTCTCCTCCATGATGGCGGCTCCTTTCATCCCCAGCAGGGTACGAGCTCCCCTCTTCACATGCTCCAGCAGCTGCTGCTCCTTGTCTTTTTTTTTTTTTTTTTTAATTTTTAGATGTTGATAGACCTTTATTTTATTCATGTATTTATATGTGGTGCTGAGACTCGAACCCGGTGCCTCACACCTGGTGGGTAAGTGCTCTACCACTGAGCCACAACCCCAGCCCTGCTCCTTGCCTTTTCGATGATGGGCGTCCTCCCTGGGTGGGGCGCTCTCGTGCTGCTTTGATCTGCATTTCCCTGATGACTGGTGACGCTGAGCGTTTTCGTATGCTTGGGGACAGTTTGTATACCTTCTTTTGAAAACTGTCAGTTCAGATCTGTTCAGATAATCGCCCGTTTTTAAACGTCACTATTTAGACTTTTGCTGCTGAGCTCCTTGTATAGCGTAGCTCTCAATGGCCGGCTGGCTGAAGAGTTTGCGGGTATTTTCTCCCGTTCTGTGGGCTGTCGCTTCCCCGGCTCAGCATCTCCTTTGCCCTGCAGAAGCTTTTAGACGTGATGCGACGCCCTTTGTCAGTTTCCACCGTGCTTTCAGGGTCGTATCCAAAACTTCTGGCCCGGTCCAGTGTCCTGAAGTATTTCCCTAGTGTTTTCTCCTAGGAGTTTCGGGTCTGAAGTCTGAATCCGTGATCCACCCCGAGTGGACTTGGTGACGGTGAGAGCCAGGGCCCCAGGGTCCGTCTGGAGTCTGGACGTCCAGCTTCCCAGTGCTCCTGCGGAAGACACCTTCCGTGCGGACGCATTCCGCTGCCCCGTGGGAAGCCAGCGCTACAAGCACGTGAGCCTGCTTCCGCTGCTCTCCTGCCACGGTCTTGGGCCACGCCGTGCGGTGTGGGCATGAGGGCTTTGACGCGTTTTGCAGTGGGTCTCGTGACGCCTCCGGCCGTGTTCTCGGGATTGCTCTGGCTCTCTGGGGTCTGTTGTGCTTCCACGTGAATGTTAGGAGCTTTCATCCTATTTCTGTGAGGAGTCCGTAGGGCTTCCGTAGGAATTCAGCTGAATCTGCCGGTTGCTTTTTGTGCTGCAGACATTTTAGCAAGAGGAACCCTCCCAACCCGTAAACGGGGATGCTTCCCAGTTTTGAGCATGCCCTCTTCCCTTTCTTTCACCTGTGTTTTAAGGTCTTGGCTGCTAAAGTCTTTCGCTTCCTTGTTGAATTCACTCCCAGGTGTTTGCATTTGTTTGTGGCTGTTGTATGGGATTGCTTTCCTAATTTTCCTTTTGGCTAGTTGGTTGTTGACGTATTTGAATATCACGGATTTTTGTGTGTTAATCTCATGTCACGCAATGTCACAGAATTCATCGGTCATTTCTAGGTTTTTGGTGGCGTCCATGTCCTCCCATACATTCACTTAAGACCGTGTCATCTGCAAGCAGGGATCATTGGTCGTCACCTTCCCAGTGGGATGCTCTTATTTCTGCCTCTTATCTAATGGCCCCGGCTAGGACCTGGGATGGTCCCTTCTGTGCAAGGGCCTCTCTGCTTGAGGCCTAGGTGGTGGAGCTCTTGGCTGGGGACGTGCCAGCGAGGCCTGGGAGCTGCCTGGGAGAGCCTGGGCAGGCTAGGCCGAGCCCCAGCAGAGGCTCTGGTGGGCTCCATGCGGCCATCCCAGCGCTGGGCGGGCTGATGTGCCCTTGCATCCATTTGATGTGCCAGGGTCCATTTGTGTTCTCTGCCTGGGGACACCCTCTGACTTCCATTTCCAGCCCCACCTCCTTGACTTGTAGCCTGACAAAGGAAAAGGGAGAAGCCTCGAAAGAAAGAGGGAGGGAAAAGAAGTGAGCACACGTAACAGGCCTGCATGCACCCAGGCACGCGCACAGACACGCAGGACACACGTGCAGCTTCCTGAGGGCCTGGCGTCAGCTGTCATTCCCAAGGAAGGAGCAGAAAAGTTCCCCGTCGGGCTGCACAGACCTGACCTGGGCCGAAAGGAGAGCTCTATGGAGAGAGTGGGACGCTGGCGGCCAGGGGAAGAGGACCTGCAGCTGCCCCACCTTGCTGTGAGGACCTCCGTGTCCCGCCAAGGCTGCTCTGACCCCCGTGGCCCTCAGGGGACTCGCCACCAGGGCCAGCTACTCCTGCCCCTCCCTAGGCAGAGGGAAAGAGGCCTGTCTAGTGCCCCTGGACCTCCAGCCTATGGACTATACACATGCACTGCCCACCAGCATGTTCCATTTATGTCCAGTTGTCTCAGTGACCGGCCAGGAACGAAGCCCCAGAGCCCCACCTCGCTTCCGAGCCGGCTTCCTGAGCTCAGAGGCTCCCTTCTGAGCAGGGGAAGGGAGGGGAGCTGGCTGTCTTCCTGGGTGCCCAGGGCAGGCAGCCCTTGACTCTGTCCAGGGCATGGCCTCTGGCTGCTCCGCCCCTCCGTCTCCAGCCTCCATCTCCAGGACACACGAGCTCAGTCCCTGGTTCCAAGCAGCGGAGGTTCCAGTTGACTATGGCAGACAGGTCCCTAGGTCCAAAGGGGCACCCCTCTTGTAGGACTGCATTGAGCCCCAAACCCGGGAGCACAGGACTGGCCCACTGGAGCGACAAGCAACCCCACAGCCGACATTCAGGACAACATTCAGGAAGAGACATGGCGCCTTCTCTCTGGGAAAAGCCACGGAGCTTCTAGGCCACTCTGGCCCCGCCCCGTCTCTCCCAATCTCGCCCTTGGCAGGGACTAAGGCACCCCCTGGCTTGTCGCCGCCACAGCAGTTTCCTGACCACGCTCCCTTTGACCACTGAGAGCTAAACCACGTTTTATGGGACCCTGACTGCTGTGGGAGCTGACCATCAGTTGCCCCTAAAGATCAGGGGCATAGGGGACTTGCCTCCTAGGCCCTGCCCAGGGCAAGGTACGGGTCAGCCTGGGGGCATTAGTGCATGGATGGGGACAAGTGATGACCATCCTGGTGGCCCAGGGGCCTGAAAGTGCCCTGAGCCAGAGGAAAGGAGGCGCACCCCCACCCCTCCCTGGGGCTCCCTGCCGGCTGCGTGAGCAAGAAGCTCCATCCCTTCAGAGGCTTCCGGGGAGGGAGAGGCAGGAGAGGCACTTCACAGAGACCATCACCTGGTTTTGCAGCCCCCAGCCCCTCCTGGGGCAGTGAGGACCTGTCTGCAGAGGGGAGCCCCAGGCTCAGACCACCCACTGCCCTGGCCCTCCCAAGAGCTATGGGCGATGAGGTTGAGCCCCTCAAGCTACCCCACAACCCCCCAGGCTGCCAGCGTCTGCGGGACCCATGTCTCTCAGAGGGAAGAACAGACCCCCCGCTTGGGGGCCGGAGCCAGGAGCACCCTCTCCACCCCAGGGAAAAGCAGCTCTGCAGACTCAGGTGCAAGTGCCTTCCCACAGGGCCCCTGGGTCCTCCCCCTCTGGGGCCTGCACCGTCTCCGTCCAATGCCCAGGGACGGATTTACTGCCTGGGCTTGGCTGGTCCACTGTGGGGATCTGTGGTCACACTGCCTCATTGCTGAGTGACCCTGTTCTCTGGGCCCTGGGCGCCCAGGCCTGGGCTTCCCCCGGGCCCCTGGCAGTGCCTATCACCGGCCCCGTGAGAAAGTCCCAGGCCTCCATGTGCCTGGGGAGGCCAGGGGAAGGGGTGCAGGTGGCTGCTCTCCTGCCCACGCCTGTCCTGAGCCAAGGCAGGGTAGGCAGCGAGCAGGCGGAGCCCTACCTGACGGACCTCTGAGGACGGCAGCGGATGCCGCCCGCGCGCCCGCCCCCCAGGGCCCGCGCCACGGATCAGCGCGTCCGGGGGTGTCTGAACACTCCCAGCGAAAATAAAACAATTATTTTTGACAACGTGCATCAATACCCCTCGGCTCCCGGCGCGGCGCCCCCTCCCCGCGCCCAGGCTGGCTCCCTGCCCTCCCGGGATCTTCAGGAAATGGAGCTGGAAGCTCAATAAGCCAATTGTTAGCTCCATCGATCTCATCTGGGGCCTGAAAATTCAGCAGACAGCACAGTGTTAAATTATTAACTAAATGTTTCCACTCGCCGGGGACGTGCTTCCAAAGACCATCTAGATGAACAACGGCCTCTTTATGAAATTAACAGCTGCGGGGGTCGGCGGGCGAGGGGCAGAAGTCACGGTGCGGCCGAGGAAGGCGTCCGTGCCCGCCAGGTGGGGAAGCGGGCGACGCCGATCCCGGGGGCTGTGCTCGGGGGAGGGCTGGCCTCTGTACCTGGTGACCCTGGCCCGGGCACCTCCGCAGGCCCAGCTGCATCTGAGGCTCCTCGCCGGGACACGTGCCACCACACACCTTGGTGGGCCAGGCCACAGCTCTGTGAGCCCCGCTGCTCCTCCGCGGGCAGGGGAGCCAGCACCAGGCTGCACAAGGACGAAGTGAGGACCAGACCAGCTCAGTGCGGCCACTGCCTTCCCAGCCGGGCTCCAGCAAGCGGGGACCTGCGCACACTCACCTTCACGCCAGCAGGCGCCGAGCCACGTGCAGGAGGCTGCTCTCTCGGGGAGCTTCCTGCCAGAGAGGGGGACCGAGCTGTGTGGCTCAGGAATGGGAATCAGGGAAACCCACAATCAGGACCCGTGGGTCAGGCCAGGCAGGGGACAAAATGAAGACCCAGGTGGTCTGCGAGCATCAGACCTTTTAAACTGAAAGGTCAGAAATGTCATAACTGGGGTCAGCGAGCACAGTGGTCTTTTCAGTCCTGCCCGGCTCAGCTGGAAGAGGCGGCCTGGGAAGCCCGCCGCACCCAGTGGCCTCCGCCAGGCCCAAGTCGCCGCACTCCCCAGCAGACCCAGAGAGGACCTGGAGGTCCTCGATCCGTGCCAGCTCCCCGGGGAAGTCCGCGGGTGTTTCCACGGGGGCCTCTTCCTGGTCTAGGTCTTGGGCTTCTCTGCAGGACGTTCCAGGAGCGGCACTCACCCCCAGGCCCAGGCTCTCTGCCTGTGGGGAGGGCCACCTGCTGGCCGCAAGCAGCGGCTGTGGATAGGACGGCAGGACGAGGTCCAGCCCTCAGTTCCAGCACCTGGCCTCGGAGCCCCTGGGGACGAGACTTGCGTGTGATGAAGTGGCCACTGCGCGGCTGACGGCCACTCACAGAGCCACCGCCAGGCACTTCCACCACTCCAACCTCTTCCGGTCAGCATCCCCAGGCAGGGGGCAGCCACTGTCACCTTAGGTGGGTCCCACTGCCTGTGACCTTCAGGAGAGGCTCACTCGGGCTGTGCTGCTGGTGTCCCCTACTCTTTCCCAAGACATGAGCTCGGGACTTAACTGTTCCTTCTCACTGCGGAGCAGCAGCCCCCCCGGTGTGGGGGGGTTCTGGATTAGGGCTATTAGGGTATTAGGGATACAGTCGCTGAGAGCATCCCCTCAGCAGCCTTTTTGTGGACCTGTGTTCTCATTTCCCTTGCCAGATCATCTAGGGTGGATTGCTGGGTTCCAGGGTAGGGTGCGTCTACACCCCTAAGACACCGATTGTCCCCAACGTGGGGTACCGTTTTGCATCCTTGAGAGTTCCATTTGCACCCCTCCCCACAGTGCCGAGAGTCGTCAGTCTTCGGTGTGGCTGTGTGACAGGGCTCTGAAGTAGCCGTGGTGTAGGGAGCATCTTCCCCTTCAGCGACATCGAGCCGCGAGCTCGTCAGCCTTGGCGTGGCTCTCTCCAAGTGTGTGCTCACGGCTTCTGTCCACCTTCTGACCATGGGTTGGGTTGGTTTTCAGGTGCGTGTCCTGATTCCAGGCTTGAGTCCTGGTCCCCATGTGCACCGTGGGTGCCCTCGCCCAGTGGGAGGCTGGTCTGTTTGTTTCCTCACCTGCGTCTCTTGATTAAGGAATGTTTCCGATTTCTTTCTTTGCCTTCAGTTCTCCTTTCCTCTTTTTCCTGCTCCATTTCTCACGTCTCCCTCCTGGATCTGCAGCTGGGCACACAGATGCTGTCCTGCGGGCTGCTGAGGGTCTCTTCCTTCTGCGCCCACCTTCTCCCTGTTGTTTCACCAGGTCTTTGTGCAGACCTGCCTCAGTTCCCTTCCACCACCTCCACCTTGCTGATAAAAGCCCCTGCAGGGACTGGATCTGTTTTAGGATTCTAGAATTTTCAGTTTTGGGATTTCCGTTTGGTTCTTAGCTGTGGTTGCCGTCTCTCTGCTGGCCTGTCCCGTCTGTTCGTCCCTTGTGTCACCTTTCCTTTGCCTCTGGATGTCCTTATGATGGCTACTTTAAACGGCTAGCTCCAGCATTCGGGACAGAGCAGAGCTGGTTTGCATTGACTAACTTTCCCCTGACCGCCTGCCATGTTCCTGTTTCTTGTATCTCCAGTGATTCTGTAATGATGCTTGGCATTACAGTGACGCCACAGGGGACCCTCTATGTAGGGGACCTCCGCTAAAGCGGGCGGCTTTCCTTCTGCAGGCATCCTGGTTCCAAGCTGCTCACCTTGGCTTTGCAGAACTCCATGTACTTGACTATGGTGGGTCTCCTTCAGTCTCCTCCTTCCGTAGAATTCATTCTTAAAGAACAGCCCTCTGGGGTTTGGATGGGAAGCCCACGACTCCTCCAAGTTGACAGGTCTCAGATTCCAAATGCCCCTTCTCTGTTCTGGTGAGTAGCAGCTGAAGCTTTGCTTGGCTCCTTTAGTCTTCCAGCTGTTGCTCTCCCTGGGCTTCTTGCAATCCCCCCGCATATGAGCCAGTCAGGAGTAAGTCCCAGATTTGAGGGTCCAGGTCCACATTGAGGGACCACCTCCCTGCGGCTCCTTCCTCTCCCCAACTTTGCCTTCGATTTAAGGCACGGAGGCAGCCTCCAGTTCCTCCTGGGGCATCTCAGTCCCACAAGACTGCTGGGCTGTGGTCCAGCCCTGTGCCTGGAGGACTGGGTGGCTGCCTGGGGGAAATGTCAGAACGTACCTTCTGCCAGGGGTCGAGCTCCATCTGTGTCTACCTGGCTTCTTGGCTATTCTCTAGAGCCTTTGAATAGTTTTAGAAACGTTTGTCCAGAGCGTGTGGGCGCTGTCTGCAGGAGAGCGAGACCCCTCCCAGCGGCTCTGCCATTGCTGGGCGGGCCGCTCCGAGCGCCTGCTCTTGGCCGCGCTGACGCATGTCCTCTGTATGAGATGATGGCCCACGGCTCCCCTTGTTCCCTCGTTCCTGCCTCTGTCCCTGTGAGTGCCTCGTGGGCACTAGCCCATGTCACAGGTGTCAGTAACGAGGTTCAAACGGGAAGTTCCCCGCTGGCAGTAGAAGGGTTCAGACCCTGGTGTGCCCGCTGCAGACCGTGTGCTTCCAGCTGAGCCGCATGGCTGCAGCAGGACCCCTCCCCAGCCACTGCCCAGGTCTTCCGTGCTGCCTCTGAGCCCTGAGTTTTTCTTGGCGCCCTCTTTACTCCACCCAGCACTGCCCGGTCCCCCACCCTGGGCTCCTGGGAGCCAACAAGAGCCCCAAAGAGGCCGTGTGGCCGTGGGCCAGGTCTCCACCGCGCAGGGCAGTCTGAGGGGCTGCCTGTGAGCAGCAGTACAGAAGGGGGCATTGAGGGGCGGGCTCCAAGGAGACGCGTCCTCTGTCAGCACCCACAATGCGGGCTTTGTGAGGCCTGGCAGGGCCGAGCTGAGCGGGGACTTTCCTCTTTCTCCTAGGGAGAGATTATTTAATTTAAAAATAATTGAATGTGGAAAATGTTGGAGATGGGAACTGTTCATCAGGTTTCCTTTTCTGCATCTCCCCGTGGCTGTGCCCACGGTCGTGGCGGCCTCTCTCCCAGCGCGTCCGCGGAGGTGCCGGTGCTTGGACTGCCGCACCAAGTGGCAGGGGCTCGGGGTTTCCACAGGGAAGCCTGAGGCCGCTGACGTGGAGCTGTGGCCAAGCGGGTCTTGGGAGAGGCAGGGCCTGCCTGATGAGAGGGCCGTCCTCTAAATGCACACGTCTGACGCACGTCTACACGTCCCTCTAAAGGCACACAGTGCTGTCCCAGGGTTCCTCTCGGAAGCACAAGGTTTCCCCGTGACCCGCTCTGCTCCATTCCTGTCCTCTGTCCTCCTTTCCTCCTCTCTGCCTGGCGCATTCTGCGGGGGCCTCCTGCAGACCTCCCCCAATGGCCCCATCCTCCGGACACCCATGAAACGACCATCTGCCCCTCCAAGTGCACAGCAGAGGCCCCCGCTCACCCTCGCAGCCCCAGGCAGCACCCTCTCCCCTTTGCAGTGCGACTCGGTGGCTCTGTGGGGAAGAGGGCTCCTGCACACATGCTGCCCGTGCCCGTGCCCGCCGATGCCCTGGTAGATCTGCTGAATGGCTGAGCAAACAAAACAGTTGATCAGGTTTCAGGCGAGCTCTGCCGCCTGTCTGTGTGCTTTGCTCTTCCTTCGTCCATGTGTGCACTATAAAGGGAGGGGCATGGGCCAGGCAGCGGTAGCACCCAAGGCTCAGGGCTGGCTCTGCAGGCTGACCCCCTTCTGGAAGTCCTCAACACTGGCCTTGGCTGACCCTTGGGCTTGGAGACAGAGGGAAATACTTCATGCTGAGCACCTTAATCAGATGGTGCTCGGAGACCCAGCTCTCAGGCTTTCCGGGCAGTGCAGAATGGCTCCAAGGCAGTGGGAATCTGGGAAGGGACTGGGGACTGTTCCTGCCAGGCCATTTGCCCTGATGATAATCTTTCTATGAGGGTCCATGCCAGGCAGACAAGCAGAGGGCCCATGGCAGCCCAGGGAAAACCCAGATGCAGGGGGGACCTTGGCCCCAGCCCAGGGAGGGAGGGGCCTCAGAGACTCTGTCCCTGCCACCTTAGCCCCAAAGAAGCCCGCACACCCTGCAGCTGCCCAGTGACTGTCCCTTGGGTTGGTGCTGTCCGCCTGCTCAGGAAGGCCTGCCTTGCCCCGCTGGTCCGGGTGGTGGAGGGGTGCACGGGATGAGGGCAGAGCTTAGGGTGACAATGAGTGAGTCGGAGCCGTCTCTTCTGCTGGGCAAGGCCAGCTCTCAGAGGACCTCGGGGCAGTCACGGGAGGGGCTCAGCCCTGCCCAGGTCCAGGTCCTATGTGAGCCACTCTGCTCAGACTTCTGGGGATGCCCATGAGGGGTAGCAGATTGTGGGCTGTGTTGCAAACCCCAAGCCTGGGCCATGGCGAGAGGGAGACCGGGTCTCCTCTGACCTGCCTGGCCCAGCCTCATCCCTGAGCGCCCCAGACTGGGTGGAGCAGGGAGTTCCAGCTACCGGGTGGTGTTGTTAGAAGGAGGTTCCTCCTGCACAGTGGCCACCACGGGTCCCTTCGGTGTGACTGTGGGGTTCTGGCACTACCTCTGGGCATCCACAGGGTCAGCACCAGACACTGGGTCCTGTGAGCACCTGGACACTGAGACACAAGTCAGTGGTTCAAGCTGGTCCTGCCAAGGCCAGAGCCGGTCAGGCTGCTCAGGCCTCTGGCAAGATCACCTGGCAGTGGGACCCCACCAGGCAGCAGGAAGTGGACCTGGCCTGGGCACAGAGCAGGCTGAGTCGCCCAGGCCTGGCCACAGTCCACAGGCCCCGGGGCTCCCGTGCCTGCTTGGGCTGTAGGACCACAGGGACCTCGACACGTGCTGCCTTCAGACACTGGGCCCGGGGCTCTGGAACCGACACTCGGGCGATACCCGACGGGGTCACTTTTTAGTATTCGTGTGTGAGGCTCTGGGACCAGCAGAGGGTGCAGAGAGAGGCCAGGGCTGGGCTGCTATTCAGCGCCATTCCCAAAACCCGCAGCCAAGGACATGGGGACAAAGAGCTGTCTTCATTCAGACAAGTGGCACAGCCTCTGCTGCCCACAAAGGCAGCTTGAATGTGCAGGGGCTGCGGAGGCGGCCACGGCTTCCCAGAGGCACCCCTCGCAGGCGTCCCCAGAGCCTTTGAACTCAAGGAGCCCCTCTCGGGGTGACCTTGAACGTCAGGTGCCACTGAGCCCCATCTAGCCCCATGCTGACCCAGCCCTGGGCTCTGGGACCGGCCGTCCTCCCTCCTGCTCTGCTGCAGAACCCCCTCGCCCCCCGTGGGCAGCGAGCCTCTCTTCTCCACTCCAGTCGGCCAGCAGGGAGCAGCGTGGCCTGGGAAGAGCCCGTTGGGCCAGGCACACTGGCAGAAGAGGCGGGGGCTTCGAGCTCAGGGTCTCTGTACGATGCCTGGGTCTCAGAAGCCAGAAGTCACTACTTCTGCACGGTTCTGTCAGCAAGGAAGTCCAGCCCGCCCCTGCCCCGCCCTGCGTGTCAGCGCCGATGGCCAGGCTGTCCGGACAGCATTCCTGGACCTGCTCTCTGGCTCCTGGCAAGGGTCTCCGCCCCCGAGAGATAAGATAGAGCCGTGTCGGAGAGGAGGTGTGGACGGGGCCGCACCGGCATGCTGTGAGTGATAAAAGGGGCTTGGAAAGGTGCTGACGTGGCCACCGTGCTTAATGAGGTCATCTCCAAAGCTGCTGCCCGATAACCTGGAGGTCAGACTCCCAAGGTGGCAGCAGCGGGAAGGGGGCCATCTGCTGCTGCCTGTCAGCGCCCGGTGCCTGCAGGGCTCGGCTCCGAGCTCATTTCAGGGCTGTCATCCTGAACCCCGGGTGCCTTGTCCTGGAACAGCAGAGGGGAACCCCAGGCCCATGTGCTGATGGAGAGGTCAGGGGAGCCTGGAGCAGCTGTCAGTCAGGGGGAGCCAGGGCCTCCTGTCAAAGCCAGCCTCAGATGGCCCTTCTTCTGCCCCCTACTCCAGTGTCAGCTTCAGGGGTCTTTAGAGCTCCCTGGCCCAGCCACCCTGTGGGACTTCACTGTTCTGAATTCTCAGAGGCTTGGGTATGCTGGTCACTGTGCTGGGCTTGGGGACTTGGGCCTGACCTGGGCTTGCTTGGGCGCCCTCTGCCGAGAACTTCAGCTCCATTCTCTCCAATCATTCCAAAGGGCATCTTCCCGGCCTGGGGGAGAAAACACAGCCAGCACCTGACCCTGCCAGAGTGCTGTCTTCCAGGGGGAGAAACGGCTCAGGCCTGAAGGCAGAGGGGAGGCAAAGCTCTGCCACCCAGCTGGGGTCCCTTGGATCCTCTGCCCGGCCCTCCTGCTCTGTTGCTGCCTGTGTGGCCAGAACTGTGGTCGGGGCCCAGTGTGTAGAAGCTCCTTCACGTGATGTGATGCCAGTTAAGATGAAGTTCTTGGAACCAGGGCCCCATGCCTAGGTCCCTGCCAGGATAAGGGGAGGTGACTGGGGAAGCCAGGGCCTTGGGGTGGCCTCACCTGGGAGAGCCAGAGGCAGGGCCCTGGCATCGTGTGGCTTTCCAGGTGACCAGCTTGTTCGTCCTCCCTGGACAAGAGCTCTGGGTCTGTGAAGCTCAAGGCAGGATCCAGGAGCCCTTTCCAGCCTCAGCCTCCCCTTGGGCCCGGGGCTGGGCTCTGTCCCCGCTGGGCACTTCTGGGGTACACGAGCCCCAGCTTTGCTGAGCCCACCCTGAAGGCCATTCAGGCTCCGTTGCAGCCCCCTTTTTGCTATGGAGCCTGGGAGAAAAGCAAATCAGACATTCATTTCCAAAAACAGCCAGCGGAGAGTGGGACCCGTCTGCATGGTGGTTCACTGGCAGCCCTCTGGGTAGGGCACAGGCTGGTCAGGCAAGCTCTGTCCTCTGAGAATGGCCCTCAGCTTGCTGGCCAGGCCTTTAGGGGTGCATTTGCTGGCATTGGAGCTGAACTTGAACAGAAACACCTGCTTCCTTACCACAGGGTCCAGATGGGTCCTGGCCAGCACCAGCCTGTAACCCTGCTGGGCACTAAGGCACACCAGATGTCAGAGGAACCCCTGCTGGGACTTGGTCACAGAGTGCCACCCCTGGCCTCTCTGGATGGAAAGGACCCTCCTTCATGCAGGTGTTCTGAAGACCCTGGAGATTTCTGGCACCAGAGCAGAAGTTCTCCTGGGCTGTGCAGGGAGAAAACTCTGGGAACTACTTGTGGGCCCAGGTATTCTGTAGAACCTCTGAGGAAATGTAGAGGACACAGGGCTGGGCATGGGGGCAGGACTTCACAGAGGGGTGGCCTTTTCCTGGTCCTGAAGCAGGTGCCTGGGCTGGCACCACCCTCCTTGCTGTGTGGTGACCACAGGGTTGGCACAGGCCTCAGACTGAGCCGCACTTTGACATCTGTTCAGACAGGCCTGGGGGTTTATGTGAAAATCCAGAGGAATGTGTTTGTCTTTGATAAGTTTCTCTCCAAGTTCATCATAACAGCTGCGTCGACCCTGGAAGGTCTGCCCCCTTCCACATACCCTCTTGAGAAGGACCAAGCTGGGGCTGGGAGTCTCTTGCCAAGAGCCATGTGACCTTAGCGGCTGGCTCCAGAAGCTCTCCTTCCCCTGAACTGCGGTGCCTCCTCCCAGACAGACACTCTGAAAACTTTCCCACAAAATTAAGCCTCCTGGAACTTGGCCTTCTTTCTAAATCCTAGGAGGGGAGCCTGTTGGGTTCCCCAGCACAGTCCTCAAAGGGACATGGCTGCTGCTGTGTCACCAGAGCTGGGAGGGCTGCCTCCAGCTTGTCCCCTGGGCAGCAAAGCCCAGGCCACCCAGATGGCTCCCCTGGCCAGCACAACACCTAGCTGTGCTCCTCCCTCCCTCCCCCGCCCTCCTGCCTTCACCAGGGTCCTCCTCCTCCTCCAGCCTCGGGGGCGGCTCTGATCCAAGTCCTAAGGTACCCTGCATCAGGTCTTGACACTGAGCGCAGAGAGCTGGCAGCAGGGAGGGGTCTATGCCAGGGGGCATCCAGGCTACACCATGGGCTGCCAGGGCAGGGGTCTCCTTTCCGGCCTCCAAGGATGACCCCAAAGAGCAGGACAGCACAGGCTTTTTCTCCAAGAGGTGACCTGGCTGCAGGCGAGCCCAACAGCCTAGGCGAACAGGGCACCAGGTCACCCTTGGAGGGGACAGCAGAGCGTGGGGCTGGTGGCTCTGTAAGACCCACGCTGTGCCTCCAGGCCCCGCCCCCTTGTTCAGGCTCTGCCTGGGCTCGCTCCCCTCTGCTCCCCACCCCGCCTCCGTCCACCCCTGCCCAAGGGCTGGTTTATTTCTGCCTCCCCACCCCAGCAGCGCCCACCCCTCTCAAGACTTCCCACGGCAGAGTTGAGGTCCTGGCTGCTGGCTGCAGGTTTTAATTGTTCTTCTCCCCTCTAAATTCTCTGGCCTGGTCCCCCTCCGGGCCTCCCCCGCAGCAGGGCTGGGGGAGGGGCAGGGTCTCCAGTAGCATCTCCGCCCTCTCTGCTCTGTGGTTTTATTTGTTCTCCTTCCCTTTTCCCTTTCTTCTCCCTGCACGGCCGGCCTCTGTGATTAAGCCTCCAGGTCTCCTGCTGCTCCTAATAGGCCTGCGGGCTTGACCATCTGATGAGAACCGCTGCGCAGCTCGCTCCGAGCTTGCGCTGGAATCTCCTAGTGCACGGTATTAATCATCACTGTCAGGCCACTCGGGCCTAATACGTCCACCCAGCATAAAATTATACCAAACAGGAAAAAAAGAGGCCATGATTGGCCACATATTGAAAACAGACATTAGGCGCCCCTGCCCTCAACTTGTCCCCCACACGCCAATTTCAGGGTCCCCACCAAGGCCTCTGCCCAGTTTAACGAACAGTAGATAGCTCGGGGTGTAGGTCGGATCACAGTTGGCACTCATAAAGTCCGGCGTCGCGTGTTCAAGTGACGCAGTGAGAGGAATGGGGCTCCTCTCTGCCTTCGGGGCCAGGGTGCCAGCAGGAGGCGTGACTCAGAAGGCTCCTGGGCCCAGCTGAGGCTGCTTCCAGGCAGCGCTCCGGTGGAGCCGGAAAACCAGAGCCTGGCTCAGGGCTCCCAGAGGCAGCCGGAGAAGGCGGCAAGAGCAGCCATGAGCCTGGATCTCCAGGAAGCTGGCCCCAGGCCCAGACTCCCGCGCCCCAGGCTGGCCCCCGGTAGCTGGGATTGTCTTCTCCCTCCCCTGGCAAACGCCCTCCTGCTCCCCAGCAGGCGGAGTTGGTCATAAAAGTTAACCGGGTGTGAAATGCATGCTGCCTGAGGGTGGTGCACCTTCACAGGGCAGATCATCTCCCTGGGTTAGCCTGTTCCTCACCTGCATGGTTCTGGCCCCCACACAGCTGCCTGCAGCAGGGGGCTCTCAGGACAGGCAGGGGAGGCCAGGGGTGTTTCTTGTCACATCTCAGGGTAGACTCAGCCCCAGCATGCCTGTCCCAGAAGCCACCCAGCAGCCTTCTGGTGTGTCCTTGAGGTCATCCCAAAACACCTGGTTGAGGAGTCTGAGTGCTGAGCTCCTGCGTCCCTACTGGTCACCCACTTGTCTCCCCTATGAGTGCTGGACCAACCCAGGCTGATGTCTCTGCAGGGGATGGGCTGGACCCTGGCGCAGCCTCCTGTGGGCAAAGCTCCTCTCCTCCCTGGCTGCCCCTAGGTGCGTTGTAGAAGGACTGGCTGGCTCAGGTTGGCGGGGCTTGGGGACATATGGTCATGCAGAGGACTGCTAAGCTGGTGAGCCCCTGACTGCAGTCCAGTGTCCTCCACACTCCAGGACCCCAACCAGATGGCCCCAGAGCCTGGCTGGCACTCACTGCAACAGCAGAAGAGCTGTACACGCTCAGAGGGCCTTCCAGAAGCCATGAGAAGCCAGAGCCACCTGTCCCATGATGCTTAGCCTCCTAGGGCTGAGAAGAATGGGAAGCAGAACCACTTGCAGCCCCCGGCAGTTTCCTGCAGCCCTCAGACCCACAGGATGGTCCTAGTGGGGGCACCCACCTCCTGTAAACACGTGACCTGCACCTTAAACTAAGACTAAAGATTTCTATTAAGAGTTAAGTGCCAAGGCTCTCCGGTCGCACAATAGTGGAGGACTGACTGATAAAGGGTCACTGCCTGCAGCTGGCATGTGGCTCTTCGTTCCTTGGGTGTCTTGGGCCCCTTGCCTGGACCACACACATCTACCAGAGGTGGACCAGGTGGTGCAGGACCTTGGGACCCAGAGCCACCTCCTTAGGTCTTGTGCGTGGTATCAGGGAGGGTGGCACTGGATGTTTGCAGAGGGCACCATACATATTGGGGCAAGAGAACCACTTCCTTCCCCATCTTAGTTTGCTGAGTAGATACCGGTTGGTACTGTGGCATCAGTGTCTGTAGTCCTGCCTGCCTGTGTCCCAGCAGGTCGGGGTTAGCACAGGCTAGATGAGGGATAGCCCAGAGACAGTGTCCCTGCCTGCTGAGTGTGGGCAGGGCTCCATGTGCACCCAGGCAAGGGGCAGGCCTGGCCTGCACCCTGAAGGCCTTTGTGGACAGGGCCAGGCCAGAGAGGGTGGGATCACTCCAGAGCTTGGAGGAGGCCAAGGTATGAACAGAGGCAGAAGGCCACAGTTGGCCTCTAGACCCCTGCGCTGGGATGGAGGCACGGGGAGGTCCGGGGCCACCCCTGGACCTGGCAGGGGTGGGGCGCCAGGACCAGGCTGCAAAGGGCCTTGGAGCAGAGTGGGGGGCTGGATCCTGTGCCACAGAACCCCCAGGCCCTCAGGTGTGGGGGGCACATGAGCCACAGGCTCTGCAGCTGCACGTGGCACAAGGGGCCCAGGGAGAGGATCCCATAGTCCTTCACCCAGACATCGGTGTCCTGCCCATCAAGCCAGGGGTTGATCTGGACAGTCCAGCAGAGCTGTATGAAGGGCGTGCGTGAAGTGGCTGGGGGGTCTGGGTGCTGTCACCCAGAAGCCCTCCCTTATCCAGTGTGACATCAAATATGTGTTCTCTTTGGGTAACAATGAAGAAAAGGCTAGCAGGCCCCTCGAGAGAGGGTGCCATGCCCCGTGTTAGTCCGTTGGTCTCTGAGGCTTTCAGACTATAGTCCTGGCTTGAAGGAGGGTGTTTTGGGGGGCCCTGAGTGGGAAGGTGGGCGCCACAGTGTGCATAGAAACACCAAGAATGCAGATGGCTCTGGCTGAGCAGTGGCCCGCAGGCTGAAGCCCTGGGAACCCCACCGGGGTCCCTCAGCAACTCTCAGGCCACAGGAAGAAACCAGAGCCCAGAGCAGCTCCGCCACTGCCCTGTGAGCCAGATCTGGGGGTACACAGGGCCCAGGGGCCACGTCCTGGCCATCAGCAGCTGCTGGTCACACCCCAAGATGTCTCTGAAAGTGGGTGACCCTCCAACCCAAACACCCCTGGCCTAAGCTCTGCAATAAGTGGAGTGCAGATGCTGCAGCAGCCCCTCCAGGGACCCTCCGAGGAGACCCAGGCCTGGCCTCACCCACAGCTAGGCCAGTGCAGCCTTGGCCCAGGACCCCTCCGAGATCTGTAAATAGTGCCGTCCGCTTTTCCCATGAGCCCCGTGATGGTGTTAGTAAAACCTACTTAATCTTAAACACACACCACCCTCACCCGCATCGGTAGGCGGGCGTTTGGGTGAGCCACAGAATCTGGGACTGGCGGAATTGTTACAAAGGTCCCAGCCCCCTGTCCCCTGCACCAAGTCCTTAACTCCCAGCCCAGAGGCTGAGGGAGAGCCCTCAGTCAAGCAGCCACTCAGGCCAGGGGGTGACCGGTAGCTTTATGATGTGCGGCAGTCGTCTGATCAGCCCAAGGGGGCCTGCACCTGTGTTTGCCCCCCCCCCCCCCCGCCGGGAGACAGGAGTAGGGGGCAGCTGTGGAAACCCTCTCTCCAGCCAGGGCGAAAGCTACAGGAAACTGCCCTGCTGGCCCAGGTGGAAGAGCATTCTAACATAAGTCGCAGCTGCCAAGCCGGGCTGCAGAGCATCTGCCGAGTCCAAGTACACGTGTGTGGTCAGGTCGTACCTCGTAGAGCCGCTCCCAAGGCCGGGGCTGGTGAGCAGCTGGTGAGCCCGTTTTACAGATGAGCAAGCCAGGGAGTTCCCCAGCTGCAGGGACACAGGGAACCCAGGTGCCTGCCTCCCGCCGGGCAGCTGAAGGGTCCAGTCTCCTGACTGAAGCAATTTTGCTTTCAATTTCACAGAATTGGAGCAAACACGCCCGCCTGGGCTTTGTCCAGACGCTGAGCCAGTTTTCCCACCGCGGCCAAGTGGGACCTGGGAGCTCTTCGCCCTGTGAGAGCCACAGCCATCCTCACTCTGGTGGGCACAAGTGGCCTCTGCTGTGTAAACAGCCTGGCTCGGGAGCAAGGCCTGGGGCCTGTCTCATTTCTGCTATCCGGGGCCAGGCACTGGGCTGCCCAAGGGGCCTGTCCACCTAAGACAGACCCAACTCCCCGTCACCCCAGTGTCTGAGGGCTCCCACCTGGGTCAGGTCAAGAACCTTGTTCTCAGGCTGGCCAAGGCCTCCCTGGGTCCCAGGTCTGTCCCCAGCTGCACATGAATGGAACACTTTCCTCCAAGTCCGGGTGACAATGTCACCCCTGGGCTGGCCAGCCTGTGCCCAGCTGGAGAACCTTCCACAACCCTTCTCCCTCCACCCTAGAGTCCAGCTCCAGCCCAGGGAGAAGAAGCACTAGCTTTGGTGGGACTGGGAGATCCTGCCAGGGGCTGGACAGAGCCCCTCCAGAAGCTCGCAGGCACCCTTCAGAGACCTCCAGACCCTGGGCCCTGCCTCGCTCCTCCTCGTCTGGACCAGGAGGCGCCGTCTTCCCTAGAGGCTGCTGGCCTGTGCTGAGCAGGGTGTGGATGGCTTGCTGGGACATCCTCCCAGTCCACTGCCATCATGGACCCATCTCCCACTCTGCCTCTCAGTACACCACTCGACAGCAACAGCTGAGAGTGCCCTTCATCTACAAAATGGCCAGGGGTCCTCACTCTGTGCCCCTGCTGGGACATTGGAATAGCTGCAGATGGTTGTGGTTTTCTCTGCTGGGTCACTTCTGACACCGATGGGTAGAGTCCAGGGACACTGCTGGACACCCTACAGTGTCCAGGAAGGACCCCTCTGCCCAGAACAGAATGACCCAGACCTGGGGGTCCCTGGTGCAGGTCCCCTGCTGGAGGCCGCAGTACAATCCACAAAGCTGCTGACGTCAGTAACAGGGCAAAGTTGGCCCAGAGGAGTAATGTCGCCACACTCGAGGGCAACATTGATGATTTGAGTGTGCGTCCACCATTGAAGGAAGATGTGCCAGTCATGATCGTGGGGTTCATATCCTGGCCCTGTCCATCTGTGTCCATCCTCAGAGCTAAGGACAGGGGCATTGGCCCAGGGCAACATGGACAACACAGGCATGGTGCATTGGGCCAGTCTCTGGCCTTGGGGGACAGCTTGTCCCTCAGTCTCGGACTCAGACAAGACCCATTGAAACCCTGATTTCACACCTCACAGGCTCAGCCCCCCTGCCAGGGATCTTGAAAGGGGCCTTCTCTGGATGGAAGAGCTGCACCCTCACCCTAATTGTTCAGCGAAGGTTGAGACCAGGGCTGTGGGTGGCAACCAGGGAGGTGGGGGGCAAAAGACCTGGCGACTGTAGAGAATCGCCTGCAGCCCCTGTGGGCAGGGCTCCCCCAGGTGGGCAGCCTGCTTGCTCCACCCAGGCCCAGCTCCCAGCAGCTGGAACACAGCCTGAGCCTTCTGGCTCCTCCCCAGTCAGAATCTGGGTCTCCCACGGCCCCGGAGAGACAAGGTGTCGACCCCCTCCCTGCCCCAAGCCCTGCTTAAACGTCTGCGACAACTCTCCAGCGTGCCCGCAAGAGCTCCTGGAGCAACTCGGCAGACAGCCCCGGGGCCAGCGGTGGACACCCAGGCACCGGACCCGGAGCGGGAAGCTGAGCCCAGTCCCCTCTCAACCCGAGGCACCACAGTCACAGTGCCATGGGTCATGCCAGGGGCAGGTGTGCCCCCAAGCCATCTCCAGGGAACAGACATTCAGTGGCACTGCCAACTCTTAGGAGAGGAGGGACGGCCGTAGCCGCAGCAGCCAGGTCGTCATCTGTCCTCCCCCGAGCTGGTCCACGTGTGGAGTCAGTAGCCCCTGCAGTTTTCAGAGATGAGAGAGAGAGAGATTTTAAATCCAGAATTGTTTTCTAAATACAGAGATTTGGGGGCTGCACAGCCAGGCCGGCCCCTCCTTCTTCCTGGCTCTAGGTTCACAGAAACAGCCGCCCCTGACCCTTCTTCAGGGTGTCCCCGGGCCGGCTCCAGGAAGAGGCCCCACCCTGCCTGACTTGGGGCCCCAGTCGGAGCTCGGCAGGGCTTCCCCAGTGAGCCCTTGCGCCATCTGCAAGGCATCTCCCGGTTACCGGGCAGCTCCGGTTTCAGCCGCGCGCGGCTCCACCTGTCAGCGGTGTTTATCCTCATCCACGCTCGCGGCTCCCTCTCACCGGCCTTCTCTTAAAGGGTCTTTAGAAAATTGTTGGCGATCTTCAGTTTTCCCCCTACAAAAAACAGCGTCCTCAGCGTGCTGCAGAGAACATGCAGGGTCTGTCCATCAGCAGCCCGGAGCTGGAGGCCCGGGCCCCCGCGCCCAAGGGATGCTCCTGTACAACTGGCGTCCCACGAGGGCGTCGCGTGTGTTCACAGTGCAGGGCGATCAGCAAACCGTGCGGCGGCTGTAGCAAGTGTTTGGGCCTATGGCACCCTTGAAGACCCCCTCCTAGGTCAGGTCCCTCCAGCCAGCATGGTGGCCAGGGAGAGGAACACAAGCGGGACCAACCACGCACCCTTCTGGCAGGCCAGGGTCCTTGTCCCTGACTGTCACTTGGCTGGAAGCTCTGGTGAACGAATCAGCCGCTTCTTTTATCTGTCATCCTGGACACGACGCTGTAATGTCGACCATATGTGCGGAGTTCGTGTGTTACTGATCAGGGACTTCAGACCAGGGAGCGGGGTCCCCTCTGCAAGCTGCAGACGCCTGGATCCAGGCTTGGCACTGCTGGGACAGATGTCCCCATGCTCCGTGATGACCATGTGCCCCTTCATCAAGCCACAGGTTCCCAACCAGACTACGGGCTCCTCTTTGTCATGGTCAGCCAGGACCAGTGTGCTGTCCTCGGCACCAGGACTGCCCACAGGTCCCCTTGGAGGCCAGGACCATTATTTGAGAGACTCTGGCTCGAGGTGCTGGGCAGACGTGCCCAAACCTGCCCCTGCCCCTCGCGAGGCCCCATCCCTGAGCGGGAGAGCCAGAACCCCCGTGTGCCCCCGTGCGGAGGTCCTCCTGGGTTCTCTGGGAGGGAGGGGGGAGGCCACGTGGCCTCTGGGCAGATCTTGTGAGACAAGCCGTGTACCTGGCAAAGCCCCTGGGACCAGGGTCTGACATCGAGTTCCGCGGTCATCATGACACAGGAGGTGACAACAGGAGCTGGCAGAGCCGTCTCCCCCGCTCCCAGCAAGGCCCCTCCATTTTTGCTATGTGGAACCTGCCTGGAAAGTCACCAAAATGGAGCCAGATGTGCGGGTGCCGGGCTGTGGCAGGAAGGAGGGGCGCCGGCTGGGAGCTGCGCACTTCCATTTTCTCCAGCGGAGCCACTTGTGTGTGACGGAGCGAAGACACGGGTGTAACAATCAGGGCAGTGTCTGCAGAACAGGGTTCCATTGAGCGGCCAGGGAGCCCTCTGAAGTGGGGGCGGCCTCCGAAGTGGCATTCCTCACCCCACAATGCGGCTCCGAGGGGCGAGGGACAGAACCTCGGGGGGCTGCGGAGGCCCCGGGCGGCCTTTGAAGCACGCATCTGCTCACCGTCCTGGTTGTGTCCGGCCTCCGTGGATGCCGTTCGGAAGCCATCTGAAGCCAGAGCCGACGCTAGCGTGAATTGCCAGGAGCCTGCGCAGTGTCTGGCGGCTGGGGTGCCTGCTTCCCGCCAGCCGTGCACAGCAGCCCCTTCGAGGCTGTGTGAGTCTGAAAGAAAGGGTGTTTTTCAAACAGACTCGGTGTTCATCTCCGCAGCTGTCCAAAGCCTACTCGACTACGGCCCTGAAGCTCATGTGGGAATAAAAAGCCAAAACCCTACCAAACCAGAGGGTAACTGGAGGATGCGTGTCCTGGGGCCTTTGGGAAGGAGAGTGACCAGCCCACCTAGCACTGCCACAGAGGGAGTACCTATCTGCTGGCGGCAGGTCCCCGACCATCTGGAAGCAGAGGAAGCACCCCTCCTGACTCAGTCCCACCTCCTGGGCAGACTGTTCCCCATCAAGTATGGAGGCCACACCTACCTTTGTCCTTGTGTCAGCGCTGGGGACCTGGCCCTTCTTCCAGCAAATGCCCCACCCAGTGTTGGTGGAGCAGATCTCAAACTCAGTTGAGAACTCTGAAGCCAGCAGGGACATGGCGACCATGGGCTCATCACGGGCACCCCCAGAAGGTCTTCCCCTGAGGCCGAGGTGCCTGAAGGAGACCCAGGCTCATGGGGGCAAGGCAGGAAGAGCTGAGGACTTCAGACAGAAGTCCCCACAGCCAGGGGGTTCAGGGAGGCTCCTGGAAGGGAGACAGATGGGTCAGCAGAGGCCAGGACCACCAGTGGGTGCGGAGGCATTGCAGAGAAAGGGTGGGGGCTGGGAGGGTCACCTGAAGACCAGCCGGCGCCACTCTGGGAAGCCAGGCAGGCAGTGAGCAATCCTCACTGTGGATTGCTGTGGGCATGAGTGCCAGCCTGCATTTCACGGGAACACCCAGGAAGCAGGTACCACGGATTCTACAGGGGCACATCCTGGAGAAGGATGTCCCTAATCAACCCCACACAAAGTCAGCTGGGTCTCCTCACAGCCTCATGGCTCCTCACCTGGCTGGGACTACTCCCCATCGACGTCCTCAGCTGCACCAGGTGTCAGGGACCCGTGGCCCACATAGCTTCCCTGCCAGCTACTCTTGGCCAGCTCCCTGGGTCACCAGGTATTTGCACAGAGCAGAGCCCCCACTCCTGCTGGAGGTTAGCTCAGGATCACCAGCCTCATTACTTAGGGGCCAGTAAATCACCCCTCGTTACTGCTCCCCAAGGAGCAAGAGGGACCCTGGGATCTGGGAGGCGGTCAGGGGAGGACCTCTCTGATGAGGCAAGTCTGGGCAAAGACGGCCTCCATTCTGGGGCCACTTGACCCTCAGTCGGGTCAGATGTCAGGTACAGCTGTGGGACCTCCAGCCCCAGGTCTGTGTCTGCAGCTCCCCCCACGGGGCCGGCGTCCCTTTAGCATCTGTATGTCCACTGCCGGGCTCCTCCAGCAACTGTCAGCACGTGACATGACCATATCACGTCGCCCTTAATTAAACACTCCGCGGGAAGGCATTCATCTCTGGGAACCCCTCCTGCCGAGGGCCCTGGAATTCAGAGGAATCTGGCCAGCCCAGAGGAGCTGTGGTTCCCAAGCACTTTGCAGAGACTGCGTGGGCTGCTGTCTCCAGCAGGAAGCCTGGCTTCCTAGGGTCCCCTGAGTGTCGTTCATAGATGTCTTCGTTGCTGAGAATCGGATGCAGCTTGAACCTCCTAAGTGTGAAATGTGCGCTAAGCTCTCTTAGCTCCGACCACCTTCCAAGCCGTCCTGCACGCTGCGGAGTGAACACACAGCTCGCAGCTGCCCTCCAGGCTCAGCCGCACAGCATCCGCCCGATAGCTGTTTCCACAGCATGACGGCCACCATGAAGAAATAGGAAGGAAGCCGAGATGTTAGGAGCAATACCCTCCCAAAGAAGGAGGAGGAGGAAGGAACGGAACAGGAGGAAGAAGGAGGAGGGAGAGAAACCCAGTGCCAAATACACCGGCTCCCACCTTCCTAGAAACACCTTCAGCGCCAGGGCAGAGGGCCCAACCCGGCCCCTGCGCTGCCTGGGCATTTAGAACTGTGACGAGTGCCTTCAGGTGCCTCCACCCATGCTGTCTGCTCGCCTCAGCACTGGCCGATGCGATGCAGACAGCACCCCAAAGCTCGCTGTGCGCTGGCTTCCCGGGTCCTTGGGCTTCTGGAACAGCACGGTGTCAGACAGGCCAGCCCCACCCTGCTCTGGACGCGGTGTGATAGGTGGTGCCGTAAGCCAGGAGCAACGCTGCCCACCCTGGCAAGGGCTGCATTGCAGGCGGTTTCCAGGTTCGGCGGGGGTGCCTTCCTGGTTTTGCCGTGAAGTGGATCCCGAGTGGCCCTGCACAGCAGCCTCACCCTGACTTGGTAACTTACAAGCCCGGAATTGCCTAGCCTTGGCTACAGCCTCACAGGGCGCCCGCAAGTGCAAGAGGGCCCCTCACCCCAGTAAGCCCAGCAATGGTCATTCCCTTGCTGCTCAGGCCACTGCATCCACGTCCAGGGTCCCCACCACCCACCCCACACTCCTGGCCACAGCCTAGTAATGACCCAGAGCGCCTACATGTGGCTCCTGGTGTGAGGGAGAAATCAAGCCAGGATGGATGGCAGTGTGCTTGTTTGCTGCCCAGCAGTTACCTCCTCCCCACTTGGCTGCCCAGGGACAGATGGCCCCACAGAGACCAGAACCAGAGCAATTGAATGATAAGGCCAGCCAGGGCGACCAGAAGTCTGTGGCATGGGTAGTGGTCCCTGAGCCCTGAGCAAGACACGCTTACTTCTTTGGAGGACGCAGCCTATCTTGGGTGGCCCTGCTGTTTTCAAGCCTGCATGTGCCACCAACAGGACTCTGCCCCTTCCCTGCCCCCAGGGTGGGGAAGACTTGCTCCAGGCCAGGTCACCAGAATTTCCCTTGGGAGATCCGGAGGGAAGAATAGAGCCAGGGACCCCCAGGAAAACACTAGGTTTGCCTGAGCCAGGGAGTCGCTTGGCCAGCAATCAAGGGCAACAACCTGTGGGGTCACTGTGCATCTACTCAGGAAAACAGGAGCTGGCCGCAGGTCTCCCAGGCCCTGGCAGAGTCCAGGAGGCCTCGGTTGCTGCTCAGGTGGGGCTGCTTGGATGCCGCTGGCCCAGGTCCCACGCCAGGCAGCCCTTCGCCCACTTGCCCAGTCCGCCATGCAGCCCACAAGCATCTACCAAGCACCGCAAGCTATGGCCCTGGGGTCACGGTGGTTAGTGCCTCCACCCAGGGCTGGAGGCCATCGTCACCTTAAGGATCAAGGAGGAAAGGGGTGTGCCTCTCCTTTTGGAAAGGAAGGTGAGGCAGAGAGGAGAGGGTCCTCCTGGCCAGCACGAGTGTCCCCCGTCCTTCCTTCTCGCATCTGGGGCAGCAGCCAGACTGCAGGGCCACCCTCCTCCCCCTCCGGACCCAAAGGACCTGCCACTTTCCCAAACTCGGGTAACAAGGGTTCCAGGAGCTACTGGCGTCCCCCAAGCCAGACGCTGGGGCACTCTGGGTGGCTGGTGGCCCCAGAAGTCAGCCCTGATGTCAGCCACAGGCAGGCCAGAGGTGTCAGGCCCTGGCGCTGCCTCTGCACACACAAGTCATAAATACCGCCTAAGTGGCTCCTGTCGCCCGACCGCAGCCTCGTTCCCACTCTGCAGCAGAGAAGGTGATTAATGAGAATTATCATTAGCACTAATCAGAGCCGTTTGGAGGAGGCGGGTGGAAGGAAATGCCCTTTGTGTGGCTGCAAACACACTCTGAAGGGTGTGGGTTGTGTGTGTGTGCACACGGGTCACACACAGGCCCTCCTCTCACAGACGCATGGCCCAACTGTGGGGCTGGCCAGCTGGAGAGGGTCTGGGCAGATGGGGAGGAGGTGAGGATAAAAAATGGCCCTGTCCTGTCTAAGGGGACCCTAACGAGGCCGCTCGCCGCCCCGGCATGCCAACAGCCGGAGAACACAGGCTTCGCACAGCTTGGCCCGGCTGGAATGAATTCTCTCCTGCCGCCAAACACGACCATGACTTAATGCGCTTGGCGGCTGCTAGCAGACTGGACGGGCTTGGCCAGAATTAGAGCTGGGCTGAGGCTGAGGCCCTGATGGGAGGTGGGCATTCTCTGTGGGTTCCGTTTCCTCCTTCCCACAGGCGCGGCCCTGACCGCTGCCCCGGGCCTCCTTCTGCTGGGGACGCCCTCTCCCTCCTGGCCGAGGAAGTGGCCGACCAGGGCCGAGCACCAGGCATCCTTGCTCCGGGATGGGGGTGGGGGGCTGGAGTGGCTTCCAGATACAAATGTCCTTTTATTGGAAATATCAATTCAGAAAGGGGCTAGTAGTAAGCCGAGAATATTTGGATAAACTTGACAGCCCCGAAGACTGAAAAAAGACCTTTTGTTCCCCACAAGAAGAAGGCTGCCGTCCCACCCTGGGCACCTGGAGCCACTCCAGAGAAAACTGAGGTTGGAGCAGAAAAATGATTAGGGCGTCTCGTGAAAGATCTGTACTCTCGGTCCAATGTTTATTATTATTTATTTTATTTTTTTATTAGAATGTGTGGTTAACATCCTATTGCGTAATACCACACTGTAACCGTGTCCGCAAACGCCACGGCCAGTCTGCCCGGGTCTGCGGGCAGACAAAGGGGACTCTGTGGTGCTCCCAGGCAGGGCGGGGGCTCGCCTGTGTTACGTTTTGCTCAGCTTCGTTTTCGAGACGTCGATGACCTGTTCCAGAAGGTGCCAGCATCTTCTAGCGCTTGCGCTCTGATCAGAGAAGAGGCTGCTGGGGCACAGCTGTCTCCCTGCCAGGGAGGGTCCCCTCTCAGTGCAGGGACAGGAAGCCGTGAGCTCGGTGCACGGTACTAGCTGGGAGGGGTCCCCTGCAGCCCAGAAGGAAGCTAAGTGCAAGCTCTTTGCTGTGGCTGAGAGAGCTGTGCACCCCTAGAAGCTGCCTTTCCGCTGAACCCAAGCCCTAGGCGCCAACGGCCATGTGGCTCTTGGGGAGATCCTGGGGTATAAGGGGTGGCAAGTCCTTGCACCTCCCCCAGAAGGGCGGGTCCGGTGCCTATTCCTAAAGATACACACTCAGCGTCGCTGTTCTTCATTTTCTTGACAGAATTTCTGCCATTGCTATAGAACATGGTCACCTCTTGGTACACATGGGGGGGTTGATTCCAGAATGCTCCTCGGAGACCAAAATCTGCAGCTGCTGGGGTCCCTTAAGTGAAAAGGCCTGGCATTTGCTCAGAACCTCTGCATCCTCCCATGGATGGCAACCCATCTCTAGATGACTGGGAATACCCCAGACAAGCTGCAGGTGTGTGAGTGGTAGTTACACTGTGTCATTCAGGGAATAATAGCAAGGAAAGAAGACTGAGTGACTCAGTGCAGATGCCATGTTTCTGGAATGTTCTCAACCCCAGCTTGGTTGAATCCATGGACACCATCCAAGGATAAGGAGGGCTGAAAAGTAGAGGAAGTATATTTTAAAGTAATTACATGTGAATTCATTTTTCGAACTGATAATACTTTTCAAATGATAATAACAAATTACTGGAAGAGATAGTATACTTATTTCAAAGACTATGATTCCGTTACAATTTTCATTAAATTTTATAAATGTTAAATTGGATATAAAATTGAAAAAACAAGCTTGTCTTCAAATCAAGGCATGTGAGAGGATTCAAAGTGATTATTTTTACTTAAAAAATCATTAAAAGCTGGGTGTGGTGGCACATGCCTACAATCCCAGAGACTCAGGAGGAGCACAAGATTGAGGTCAGCTGTGCAACTTAGTGAGACCTTGTCTTAAAATAAAACATAAAAAAGGCCTAGAAATGTGGCTCAATGATAGAGCACCCCTGGGTTCAATCCCCAGTATTAAGAAAGAAAGAGAGACAGAGATAGAGAGAGAGAGAAAGAGAGAGGGAGGGAGGAAGGGCAGAAGGAAGGAAGGAAGGAAGGAAGGAAGGAAAATCATTTAAAATGTCATTGTTTAGACAGAAAACTAAACTAAACAACAGTAACTTAAAAGTAAAGTGATGTGTGTGTTGAGAGAAAGAGGAGGTCCAGAAGAGAAAGGTTCAGGATCCATCGTGCCTCTGATATGCCAGAGAGCTGAACCTGCCTAAAGAGTTAGAGAACCTTCTAGAAAACAGTCCATCCATCCCCCAGCCAGGAGAGGTGTGTAAAACATACTGAAACCACCTGCTTGGTGACATTCCCAACCCATCAGGGATCACCAGGGACCTGTTCTCCTCCCATGGCTGTGAGGGCTGTCTGCTCAGTCACTGCGTGGACTCCAGGATAGAACTCCTGACTCAGGAGCCACAAGTTCTGCTCTGACACCTCCCTCTGGAGGGAAGTTTGGGGCTCTGGTGAGGCTCGGAGTGGGGTTGCCACTAGGTCCAGAAATCCCCAAATTGACCAGAGACCATAAACTGGCCTCTCCTCAGAAGGACAGCTCCCCCCTGCACCTGCTCCCACCCTGATGGTAAGGATCCACCCTGGCACAGGGCCCCTCTTCTGGGGAGAGCTCAACCCAGCATGAGGAAAGGGCCCCCTGTCAGGCAGCCAGCGAGCTGGGCCTGCTGCTCTGCCTCGCTGCCCTCTGTGGGCTGTCACACACACCGTGAGGCCACCCACAGAAGCAGATCTGCCAGAGCACGTCCCCACTCCAGCTCCTCCAGGAGAAAGCTCTCAGGGGGTCTCTCACATCTTTGTCTTTTCAAAGGAAAAAGTAGAGTAGCAGAATCCACAAAGGAAGGTCCCGGTTCAAATGTTCCATGGCCCCCCATTTAATGTCTGGGTGGTTGGCTGCATCCTGCCCCTCCACCCTTTAACCCCTCCACTGGGGCTGGTGGAAGAAATTCAGGGTCCTCGGTGACATATGGATGCCTGTGATTAGATTTGTAATAAGCTGCTTTGATTCTATTTCCGGGGCTTGAATAGATGTTGGAATGCAGCTGGTCAAGACCTGAAAGGGGTCTAGGCAATATTGTTGTGGGGGACCCACTTGGATCCTTTGAAGCATTTTGTCAACAATGACTGACTGGCACATGGGGAAAGAGGGACAGCTTCTGGTTAATTCCACCCACCACATAAGACTGATGTGGCCACACCTCTATCTGTGAATCATTTCAAACTTGCTGATTTTGACCCGTCCTGCCCAGTTTGGGAAGGAAGTCAGCTTTAGGCCCCAAGAGAGACATCACATCCAAGGGTGGACCTCACAGAAAAGACCATCACCAGGACCCAGGTGGCCTCTGGCTGGGACGATGCTGCCTGAGAAGCTGATGTGGCAACACTGTTCCTTTTGTCTTGGCTGCTCCTCATTTGAAGCTGGGAAGAGGCAGAGAGAAAGAGTGGGGCCACTGCATTCTAGTCAACAGATGCTGGGTACCATCTTCACTCCAGAGCTTGGCTCCAAGACCCCCGGGAACATCAGACACCCTGGGAAGCAGTGTCATCACCATAAACCGCTTGGAGAGAAAGCATGCTCCTGTCTCGATAAAGCCAAAGAAAGCCCAGGCCCCAACGTCGCTCTGTGCCACATACCTGGGCCCACACTGGGAAGAAACCAGAGTTGGCTTTGCACAGTGCCTCCAAAGCCAACATTGTCTGCACCAAGACTCCCTTGCCAATGACCATTTTTGTACTTTGAAGAGCAGCGAGAACTGTTTCTTGTGGAGATTGGCAAGGTATTTGCTTGGACTTGGCCTGTTGAGATTTGAGCTATTTGCAAGAGCTGACCTCAAAGCATCAGGCTGATATGGAAAGTGGTGAGTCGCCGTGCTACCCCGTGCTAAGAAGGACGAGGCATGGGCTCACAGGGATGGAGTGAGTGGCAGGGAAGCCACCAAATATAACCTGGCCACCCACCAGGTCTTTCCTAGACACCTACTGTGTGCCAGGACCTACCATCCAGCCACAGCCTCGCTCTGGAGAAACAGGCCACCCCAGGAAACATCACAGCCCTGACACTGTCCTCAGGACTGAGACCTTGTAACACTGGTCCAGGAAAAACTGCAGCTCTGATCCCAGACTGAGGGTTTGTAACTCCTTCAGCAGAGCACAGCAGGGATAAGAAGGAAAAGGGTCCAGACAAAAAGATGAGGAGAGAAAGACCAGTGGACAAAGGAGGGTCTGGGGAATAGTAGGGGCCATTCTTAGTCGTCTTCAAGTGCCTTGATTCATCCATTTGCTTCCCAAATGTTCACGCTGTCTACCCAGCTCTAAGAAACAACAAAATGAACCCTGGAGGTCCTCACCATCTGTGAGGGGGGAAGCGAGGTAGGCCATCATCATCACGGCCCAGAGTAGTCTTTGTGATCAGAATCCTACTGGCAGAATATTCTCTTATATCTCACTGTGGGAGCTAGGAAGGTTGTGGGGGACACCGTCTCTCACCCAGCCAGCCAGCCACTTATCCACACATCTGTAATCTGTCCCCCCAACTTCCATCCATTCACCCATCCATTATTCATCCAACGTCTATCCAGCCACCCGTCCTTCATCCACCATCTATCCATCCATCCATCCATCCATCCACTATCCATCCAGCCAACCAGCCAGCCATCATCCATCCAAATCCATTTGCTCATCCATGCATTCATCTATCTATCATCCACTCAACACCCATCCAATCCACTCATCCATCCACCCTCTATCCATCCATGCACACACCCATCTGCCCATCCGTTCATCTGTCTGTTCATGGAGAAATTCAGTCCGTTTCAGTGGGCACTTGTTACAGGTGAAGCTTTGGAGGAAGTTCAAGTAGAGGAGAAGTTAGCAGGGGAGGACAATTGGGATGTACGCTGCTGGTCCTGACAGCATGAAAGCAGCCAGGTGGGCAGCCAGCACCACTGCCCAGTTCTCCACCTCTTTTTTGCTATGTAACCTCTGGTCAATTACTGAAATCCTTTATGCCTCAGTTTCCTCATCTACAAATGTGGAGACAACAGTGGTTGCCCCTGGGTGGATGTAAGCATTCTGTCACTTGATGAGGGTCTCAAGGACCACCCTCAGCTGAAGCAGTGTGAGCCACAGCATCTGCAACCTTCAGGGGTGCAGAGATATGGTGGCTCTCCTCCTGCCCAGCAGGGAACTGGCCTGGGACAGTCAGGGTGGCCTGGACTCTGCACATGGCTGCCCTCTCTAGGGAATAATGGGTAGGAAGACTCGGAGCCACGCCCAGCTGAGATGCATCTGGCTCTCCTGAAGGTTCGTCTGGAAGTCCCTTCCCATGTCAGCCTGTACTGGGGACATATGAGAGAATCTGCGGGCCACGAGCCCCTCCCTGCGGTTGTGTGCTGGGTCCCACTGGTACCAGCAAGGGTGCTTCCCGGAAATGGAAGAAGCTGGCTGGGGAGGCCCGGGTTGCGGGCGGGCTCCTCATCCTGGTACTCGGCTCCCACTCAGTTTTTGTCCAGAAAGGAAAGGCCCTGCTGCCATGGTGCCAGCACCCCGCATGCCCACTATTTTCAGAAGCCCCCACCCTGGTGACACTGGCTGAGCCGGTTGCAGGGAACCCCTCCCGCATCCGCTGCGGGGGTGGCCAGGTCTGCAAGTGCTGCAGCTTGTCACCATCAAAGAGGCAGAGAAAGGTCATGCGCACGACGCTCCCAGAGCTCACCCGCCCCGCACCGGGGGTGGCTTCCTGTGGCAGCCCAGCCCCGCTCGCCCCGGGCACGGGCGCAGCCACAAGCATTTGGTTTGGGGTTGTGGGACCTTTTCTTATTAATCTTCTTTATGATCAAAACCAAACCAAAGCAGAAGTATCTCACTTTATAATGTCAGGGCTGAGTGCTGGGGGCCTCCAGGCCCATGGCGGCCGCCGCTCCCCACCCGACTTCCAGCAGACTCGAGTGTGAACCGCCGATGGGCTCGTGGCGTCTGTACTTAGTGCAGCGCAGAACTGCCCGTGCCCTCCCTCCTGCAAGGGCCCGGGCCAGGGCTCTGGGCCTACCCAAGACCCGCTGCGGGGGCAGGGACAGGACCGGCCCTACTGTGGCCCCACACACTGGGGAAATGCTTTGCAAACCAACTGGGGACTTGGGGGACTCCCATGGGGCAGTGAGGAGGGAGCCCACAGCACCTGCTGCATCCCTGACCACCCGTGTGGATGAAGGCCCGTCCCAGGATGCCCTGCTGCAAGCTGTCTGCAGCAAGTGATCAGAGCAGGGTCGGGACCGGGGCTGGTTGCTGTAGTCAGCGAGTCACCCAAGTGGCTTCTGCTTTGAATTCCAGGTACAGTCTGAGCCACTTGTGTCCTACTGGCCTTTCACATGCACATGCTGAGGACCAGGCAAGGGCCCTGCTCTGAGCATCCATGACCTGTGTGCTCCTGATACAGATGAACGGGGCAGGAGCAGGAGCCACAGTGTCAGCAGGCAGTTTGTGGTTGATGCACACATGTGCCCAGCCCCCCAGGGCCCTGACGAGGCTGGACACACAGGGTCCTGTTCTGGAGGCCTTTGGCAGGCCGCTGGGCAGACTGGGTGCTCCTCGGAGCTCACCACACGTGCAGCACCTCCAAGCACTGGAAAGCAGAAGTGGGGCTTTCTAGATCCCAAAGAGGGTGGTGCAGCAGGACCCAGGTGGGCCTCACTGGTTGGGAATGACTGGCTCTTGAGGATGGCCCCCTGGAGGAGGGGACAGCCACTAAGGCTTCCTTGTGCTCCCCAGGGTTTGGCACTCACCATTTCTAGAAGGTCCTTGTCCACCCCACTGGCTGCCAATGGAGACATCTTGTCTGCCATTCCCAGTTCTAACAGACCCTGTTCCTCCTGGTCATTGTCAGTCACCCCAAGAGGTCTCTGCACTCGCACTGGCCTGTGTCTTATTTCTCTGTCTTGCTGACACAGAGCCACCAGGTGAAACACCAGTTTACCCTTCGATTTCTGATAGGCCGAGGCTGCAGCCCGTGGAACCATAGACTTGCCATAGTGGACAAGCCACATACTAGGGAGGAAGCCCCACCTCCAAGATGCCCAGCTGAGGCCACAGGGGCATGGTGGCAGGGCGGAGTGGGCACAGCCCTGGAGCATGCAGTGTTCAGGCCACAGGAGGGTCCTGAGAGCCAACCTCTGCGGCAGGTGCTGAAAGCAGCTCTCCAGACCCTACGTTTGCACAGCCCCACTTCTTGGCCCCACCTGCTCTTCACCTGGGATCAGGGTGTGGCTCAGGTGACGCACACAATCAGACCAAAGGCACCGCTGCCCTGCTGCCCGCCCTCTGCTCTTCAGCAAAGTCCATGACACTGGCAAGAGGGCTGCTCCTCCCAGGTGTAGCCCTAGCCCAAGAGGAAGAGCGAGAAGTACAGGTAGACTAACGTAGAAGGGCTGGAGGGGACCCAGTGAGCGGAGAGGAGGATGCCTGGGGTACCGACTCAGGGACTCAGCATTGGTGGGGCACACAGCGTGTCCCCCTGGGAGCTCCCTGGCACCCAGAGTCTGAGAATTTGGGGGCGTGATCCTTGAGCCGTGTGATGCTTACACAACACCCTGGAGTCTGAGGCTTTTGGAGGAGAGTATCTGAGGACTCCAGAGTGTTCACATGCAATTGGGGTCTGAGCAATTGGGGTCTGTGGCTACCATCAGCTCGAGTGTAGAATCTGAGGCTCTTTTTCCAACATGTGTATTTCTTGGCCTGGCTCTGGACATAGAGGCTCTTCCCTCACAAACTCAGGAGCAAAGCCACCAGGTGAGGGCTCCAGGGTCCCCCACGCCCTACCTGTCATCAGACCCCATCCCTGCCATCAGGCAGTAGGCCTCTCCTTGCAGCATCTGAATCCAAGGCCTGGGACCCTGGCCTTCCCTCCCCGACATATACCATGGCCCTGGGAACTGTCCAGTGGAGACCAAGGTCACCTGGGGCCTAGGAGGCACAGCCAGCCTCTTCTAGGAAATGTGCCCTCTCTCTCTCCCCCTCTGTCTTTCCCATCCATCCCTCCCTCACCCACCTCCTCTCAGCCTGAGCAAGGGAGCCCCAGGCCTGGACCCCACCACGAGCTCCTGTGTGCTTTGCAGCCCTGTTCTGCCAGCCAGGCTTCTCCCCAGCCTGATCGTGTCACCACTGAGCCCATGAGCGTCAGGATGGGGATTTATGAGGTCATCCAGGTTCCGTGTCCACACCGGACAGAGGTGTTTCCAGAATGCCTTTCCCTCCTCCTTCCGTCACAAGAATGGACTTTCTGTTTCAGCCGCTGTGGTCGCCATAAATCGTAATCATGGTGTGTGTGCCCGTGCCCGTTTGTACAAGCACGCGTGTGCTGTGTGTGCATGAGCACTGACCTTCAGGAAAGGACCTGCCAGGCCTCGCAGCCGGGCCATTGCTTTGAATGATCTCAGGTCCTTCAAGGAGGGGTGGGGTGAGAAGCAGCTTCCCCTGGCTCCCGCTCATCCTGGCCGTCAGGCAGACACTGTACGGCTGCCCCTGGGAGGGCGGCGCAGCCACGGCCCGCAGGACACAGGCCCAGGGTTGGACGCCGGGGCCTCGCTCTTCCGCATGCTCAGAATCCATTAGGCGAGCTGACGACAGACGCCTCAGCGCTCCTGCCTGCGTGCACGCCCCAGAGGGCAGCCGCTGGCCATGCCCATTAAATGTGAAAGAGCCAGCGCAGCAGAGAGCCACAGCTAGAGGCTCAGGAAACCTCAAACGACGTGCAGAAAACATTGTCAAGGTTAAGAGAATTTCCCATCGCCTCGCTTCATAACTAACTCAGCATTTCTGATCGGGGTGATTTATGAGCTGGGGAGTTGGCAGGGGGTTGGGGGGCCTGAGAGGCCAGGTGGGGGAGAGCGGGCAAGAGGGCAGCTTCCTTTGGAGGCTCTGGGATTCCCGGGGCTCAGCCCAGACAGCCCAAGAGCAGGCTTTCGAGTGGCTACCTGGGCAGGGAGCCGGATTCCAAACCAGGAGGGAGGTTCTGTGGTGCAGCCACAGAGGCCCACTAACGCTGGCCAGGAGGACCCCGTGGCTGGTCTGCCTCCCTCCTTCCCACCTTCTCGTCTCGTGCTGGAGCGTAACCAAGCACCTGCCTCCTCGTCCTCTCTCCCACCCACTTTTTGTCTTCATCCACCTCCTGTGAGGCTCCCAAGTGGCCCTGAAACTGTCATAGCTAAATAACTTCATGCTAGAGCTTAGGCCCAAGCAGTGGCCTGGCTCCCAGGCATGACTGGACATATGTGCCCCAGCTGGGAAGGGGTGGGCTCCCCTGCCCAGGACAGGTGGGCACTGTTGTGCGGGCCCCACCTGGGCAGCCCCACTTGGCTGGGCCTGCTTTCTGGATTCCAGAGCATGTAGAATCCTATGACTCCTTGCATGGGGCACAAAAACTGTCCTTCTGGTCCTCAAGTGGACTTCAAAACAGTCCAGGCTGGAGGGGCAGAGGGCCACCCAGGCTCAAGCCCCTCTCCTCTCCCATAGCGTGGGGAAATACTGGGCAGCTGCACACTAGTGTGCTCTTTCTGGAGGCCAAAATGGTCCAGGCCGTCAGCAGCCCCATCAGGAGGCCGGCCACGAGCCAGACCTGCAGCAACCCCAGGCCAGGGCCACCTTGGGCACATCCCCTAGCTAGATAGAGAAGCTGAAGCCCAAGACCCTGCCCACACTCCTGCCCCTCCTGCATCTGCCAGGGTGCCCAGCTGGGCCTGGCAGTGCAGCTGTGGGGCTGGGACTCCATGCTGGAAGGGGGACTGGCATCTCAGGTGAGGCCCAGCCACCAACTGGCCTGGCCCCTCTCCAGCTCATCCACAGCTAGTCCAGGGCCCTGAGACGGGAGCTTCTTGGACCTCCCCAGGGGAAGGGCCACTAGTTCACTTGGCTCCACTCGGCACTGCAGCTCTCAGTCTCTGGGCAAAAGGAGGTAACCAGCCAGGGTGTCCACCCTGGGAAAACACCTCCTCAGATCTTTAGGAGCCACCAGGAAGTAGCTCTGTGCTGTAACAGTGCCAGGAGGCAAGGGCTGGGGAAGCAAGCCTTCCAGGTATGAGGACAGGCCTGGGAGACAGGAGTGGCCGGGAGGGACAGGCTGTCAGCCCAGAGAGTGAAGCCTACCTGCAGGGTGGGGAAGGGCAGCCTAGCACTTGGGGCCAGTGCCCCAGAGGACTCATTGGCTCCAGGAAGTGGATCTCTGCACCCAGGAGGGACAGAGAAATTCCAGAGGCTCTGGAACAGTGCACCATGCAGAGGAACAGCTGATCATGTCCATGTCCACACACACTCTAAAGAGCTAGAAATGCTGGCTGGGGCGCAGAGAGAGCTGGAAGGACATGGGGCCGTGTCCAAACCCCTGCAGGGTGTCCCAGGAAGGAGGCCTGTTCTGTAAGGTGGGGGGACGTCATGGGAAGGTGAGTGGCCCACTCGCAAGGATTCCCAGCCACGCTGTGCACACAAGCACATGCTGGTGTATGCTGGTGCTCCATCGACCTGCTGTCCAGGTCATGGTGGCAGAGAAGGACTTGATGGCTGTGTCCAGGCGTGGACTCCAGGAGGAGCCCGGGTAGTCCCAGGGTCAGGGTGTCAGCCATCTGCCTCGGGTCCCTTTCCACTAGGGCTGATTGGCCTCTTCTGAAACCCGCTGGCTCCCGAGACCCAGCTGCCAGCACCCGACACGTTTGTGCACTCTGGTAACATGCACACTCAAGCACACACACAGGTACTCGCACAAGCTGGATGCCACCCAGCTCCCAGCATTTAAAACAGTTTTGGTCAGCCAGTTAACAACAAGGTTACCCCCACAGGGATTCCTGGGGGAGATGGGTCTCAGGCCTGGGAAGCCAAGGCAAGACCATACCCTGGAGTCAACCAGCAGATCCCAGGCACCGGGCTCTGGGCCCCACAGAGCCAGCAGTAGCAGTGACCCACAGGAGATAACCCCCACAGTGGCAGGGAAGGTCCCTCTGTCTTGATCTCTCCTCCCTGTGAGCCAAGCAGAAGACCGGGGCTGCCTGGCAGGTGGAGGACACTAAGCAGGCTGGCCACCTGGGTCTTCTTAGCGGCCGACTATTGGGAGAGGATTGTGAGGGTTCTTAGCACTGGGGGAGGTGCCCCCACATGGGGCTGGTGGCCCTGGGACGGCTCCACAAAACATAACCACCACCGGCAGCCCCTGTGGCCTCCTCCCTCACAGCACCCCCATGGCTTCCTGCATCTGTGGTGTGAGGGTGGAGCCAGCCCTGGACTGGGCAGAGCAAGTAGTAGCTCCCCAGAACTAGGTAAAGACCCTGCAAAGCTCCAGCTAGCCTTTGAGGGGCTAGAACTTTGCATGTCAGGTGAGATCTTCAGGACCTCCACTCTGAGCCCTGGACAGGGGTCACAGAACCCCCAGGACAAGACCCAAGCCTGCCACAGGGCCCCCACAGACAAAGATGCAGGCCACATTCTTGTCCTGGAGTTGAGGGTCCTGCTCCCAGGAGGCATCCTAAGCCGCTTCCTGGTCACTGGGCTCAGGGGGCATGGAGTCATATGCCAACAGGATGTGCCAACCTGGTGCTTGGTTTTGAGGGGGAAGGTTGGGACCCTGTGGGGAGGATCTGTCTGCCCTGGGTAAGGCCTGGAGCCGAGCTGGCTCTCCCCAGCCCCTGGGTGCTCAGGGTCCAATTTCTGCCAGAATCTCAGGAGAAGAGGAGCAGGTGCACAGGCACAGGGCATTTGGGTCATGGGTCTCCTCCTTGCCTCTGGCCAATGTTGATCTTTTTTATGAAAAAAGAATTGTAATGAGTTCCAAAAAGTTCCAGTGAATTCACAGGGGCTCAGAAATCCAGCAAAGCACCCGCTGGGCAGTGGAGTATTGTGTACCAGGCCCAGGGGTCTGCACGCTTGGGAATGGACACCCAGCACCAATGGTCAGGAGTGTGGCCTCCTGGGGCTGGACACTGGCAGCTGAGGCCTGGAGGGCCTTCTCTGCCCACACGCTCTCCCTCCACCCCATCTTGTCTGACACAAGGTCCAGAAAACTCTCAGAACCGAGGCCCACAGGCCCATTCTGGGTTGGTGTCTGAGGTCCAGCAAAGCCAGGCCTGAGCATTTCCACTCAGAGACTTGCAGATTAAAGCAAAGCATTACCGCAGGGGCACCCCATGGGCTCCCGGAGGGGCTGTGGTTTTGGGTGAACAGGGTGCAGTGTGCAGATGGACCCAACAGCAAGGTCATGCACCCAGCAACACTGGGCACAGCCACGTCCTGCGGCCTCATTTCCTCACCGACTCTGAGGCCTGGCTGGCCCAGGCCATCAGGAAGGGTCCTTACAGGTATGGGGGCATCTCAGCTATCTTCAAAGCACTTGACTGTGGGTGGAAGTGGGCAGTTCAGGTGGACAGGCCCCTTCCCAGGTCCACTACTCACAACAGTGCCCAGTAGGACACACAGCACCAGAGGCCATGGTGCTGGAGTCAGCATGCACTGTTCCACCTGAGTGGTCACTGCCTTCCTGCCCTGACTTGTTGGGACACTTTGGACTCCCCATTCCCATCACCCCTGTCCACCAGGGCACACTACCCAACTGAAAACCCCTACACACCTGGACACCGTGATACATCTGTCCCAGAATGCACTGAACACCTGGGCACATATGCACACTAAGGCCAGTACACACCCTGCACACCTGGACTCAGCCTCTCTACATCCAGGACTCCAATGTGGTAGTGGCCTTATCCCCTGCTCACCAGCCTCCCTCCCTGACTCCTGCCCCCTCGTGTGCCCACAATGTGGGTGGTTCAAAGGCTCTGGATCCAGAACCTGAAGCAGGCACTGAGCACAGGGAGCAGGGGAGGCTGGACTCCCCTGCAGCTGCCACCGTGGCCCAGCAGGTCAGGTCAGACCTCTCCTGTGAACAATGCTCTCAGAGGCGCAAGGGTGACCCAGATCAGAAATCAAGCTGAGAAGCTGCTACCTGCCCATCAGGAGTGGAGTTCTGAGGGCAACAGCAGCCCTGAAAGAAAGCAAAGCAGGGCCGTTGCCCTGAGAGCATTGGGAGAGAGCCGGCACTCCCCTGCCACCGTGTCAAAGGGAAACCTTCCAATGTCAAGGAAAGGGAATGGTTTTCTGACTTTCGGGCGATGTGCAGGCTGACATGGGCACAAACACGTGGACGCAGGCGCACACACCGGACGACATGCATACACCAGGGCTCAGACACAGCTGCACCCCCAGTGACACCTTTACCTTCAAAAGCATTTTTTCTAGCCCAGCGCTCGGGCTGTCTTCAGTAGAGGGCTCTGTTCTCTTAGACACGGCAACCTCTGCTCACTCACACCGGGGATGGCCTGGCTGGGGAGATTTTGCAATGCTGGAGACTCGTCTTATTGCCTGGCCAGGGCAGTGATCTGCTGGTGAGAAAGGGAAAGGGTCCCCCCTCCACGGTTGCTGGGCTCAGGCAGCTGGGCAACCCAGGGCCTAGCTGATGACCACGTGGCTGGCTGAGCCGGGTGCTCACGTGCCGCCCCATCCTGAGCCTGCGGGGCCAATACAGCATCAGCCTCAAGCACATGGGTGCCTCTGACCTTCAGTTTGCTTCCTCCCTGGCAGATCTCTGAAGACCTGGGCAGCGAGAAGTTCTGCGTGGATGCTAGCCAAGCGGGGGCCGGCAGCTGGCTCAAGTACATCCGTGTGGCATGCTCCTGTGACGACCAGAACCTCTCTGTGTGTCAGACCAACGAGCAGGTAGGTCCAGGCCGCACATGGGGCTCTGCCCCTCGGAGTCGTCCTGGGGGATGAGGCTCCAGGACGGGTGGAGGTGCCGAGGTGAGGGACAGCTAAGCCCATGCCAGGGCCTTCTGTCCTGCTTCTGAGGCAGCTTTTGACTCTGAGTGCTTAGCTACTTGGGATGCTCCCCTGGAGCCTTCAGTCAGCCATCCTGCCTGAGGCCAGCAGCACTTGGGAGCTGAAAGATGGTGACCTTGGGAAGAGCAGCAGGCAGGCAGGGCCTCAGCCACAGGACCCCCTCCCTGCAGAGGCTGCTGCCACGAGACACGAGAGAGGTAGGAAACGGAAGCCAACAGTAAGAGCCCTGCCTGAATGGCAGCCTTTCACCAAGTTCTCCAGAAGGGTCAGCACTGGCCAGCAGGAAGCTGCTGGGGCACCTCCCAGGCCAGGCCAAGCAGGGTGCCCTCCCAGAGCCTCAGCCTGCTGTGGGCACGGCCTTGTTTTGACGCAGTTCCTTCCCGCTGGGAGCAAGCCGGGATTCTCCTGAGCTCTGCGGCTCTCTCACTGGCCTCAGCCCCTCAGGGTGAAAAACCCCTTCCCTTCTGTTCCCGGCCCGCGGGGACAAAGGTCCTGGAAGCTCGCTGGCTCCTGGAGCCATGGCGTGTTGACAGTACCCAGGGCAGTCAGCCAGGCCACGCACTGGCCAGGAGGGAAGACGTGCAGTTTCTTTTGACTCCAGAAGGCAGTGTGTACCGTGCCGAGGGCCACCTCACCCCCACTTGCCCTCAAGCTCGCAGGCGGACCTGCAGACGCTTCACAGTCCAGACAGGCCCCAGCACCGGCTTCCATCCTGTGGACCCCTGGCCCCTCCCAGCAGGCTGTTTGCCTGTCTTGAGCCTGTGTGTGAGATTTCATTTGCAAAAAAGCTCCTACAACTTTAAACGTATTCGTGGCGACCACATGACAGAGGCCACACTCTTGCATAGACTGTGCAAGCTGTTTGACGCGCTTCAAGGCTCTTGACTGTAAAGGAACATTTAAGAAACAGCATGTGAGCACCAGGGTGGCCGGGCCCACAGGCTGCCGCCTGTGCCCTCCTGGCTTGGTCTCCCTCTCCACCCAGACTCAGTCTGGACCAAGCAGTGATTCCACCAGACACCGATACCAGCTGGTTCCAAAGGGATTCACCTCTTTACAGGACTTCCCTGGCATTGGGCTAGAACCCAACACTTTGAAAACAACTTTTTCTGGACTACAAATAATAATAATACAGAAATAAAGCAAAAGAATAACAATGAGCATTAAAACAGAACTAAAAAAAAAAGAAAACCTTTCCTGCTTCCAGATGAAAGTGAAATGTGAGCGAAGCTTTAAGTCACCAGAGTTCTGCTTACACCCCCTGGAGCAGGTCCGGGGACGCTCTTGCTGGCTTGTCTGCTGGACACCGAGGGGCAGCAGCAGGTTCACCTGGGCTGGGCCAGGGCTTCATCTGTGAGACAGAGCAGGGTAGTGAAGGAGGCCAGCTTTTATACTGAGGGAGTATATGTTTACTAGAACATCCAGGTAAACCGAAGCGGTAAGGTGGGCACTCACTAGGAGGCCAGCCCTCTAGAAACCAAACTTACAGGGAAGTTGTCTTCAAAACCCATCTTTACGGGCAGTGTTTCAGGGACTCGTTTATTTAAGCTCCACACGGGTCCCCATGGAACAGGCTGCACTGCAGTTCACTGTCCTTCTGCTGTAGGGCCCAAGGGCAGAATGACAGACCTGACCCTTCCTGCTGGCCTTTAGTAGCCCTGCCTCAGTCCCAGGACGGTGCCGGCTCCGAAGCTCTGTGCTGGTGTCAGGAGCTTACCAGACTCTAGCACCTAACCCCACGTGACACCAAAGCCCCTCAGGATGCCACTCTGTCTCCCAGGAATGGCTCTCCCTGCTCGAGACCCATGGCCGATTGGCAGCCACCCCTTAGAAGACATCAGGGTGCGTGATTACCCAAACCCAACCCCCAGTGGCCTACAGAGAGCTCCTGCGCCTGGGCTTGTCCAGCATGCCCAGGCTGATAAAGAGAGGAGCCCTTGGCCCCTGCAGTGACCCCTCACACTGCCGCCCATTACGGGGCATCCAAAATCCCTTCCAAGGTCTCCCAAACTGTGCCTTCCAACTGGACAAACCACTGGGCAGGGGTTCCCAGAGAGCTGGGGAAGCAGGTGCAGGGGACAGGCTCTGGAGGGACCCCCAGGGGCACTGGGCCTGAGAGCCCATCCTGCAACCTCAGCTACCCGAGGAAAATGCTCTGCTGTGGGATGCGGCCTTTGCACAGTAATGCGAAGCTATGACAGCAGAAAAATCGGAAGCCTCGGGAACTCAGGGACTCCCAACAGCTATCTGAAGGTTGAATGAAATGACTTTTGAAAACATAATAGATTTGAAAAGAAAGAGTAGATTTGAAAGGGAGTAATAGATTTGAAACTATGAGTAAAGTAGTCTCCCAAAAGCAGAGCTGCTCTCTCTCAGGACAACTGTGGCCTCAGCAGCAAGCACTTCGGTCTCCTGGTCTCACGGAGACACACATTCCCTCAAGCAGCCTGCTTTGACTCTGTGGAACTAAAATAAAAACCTCCCTCAAATATTAGCAATAAAAAGGATTTTGAAGGCAGGCTTCTCGTTGAGAAGGAAACATTACTCAATATTAGTGGGGTTTCTCAGATCTCCATGAGCTCAAGGGTTTCCACCAGGATTCCTGGGCAGTTACAGATACCGCACACTGACACACGCGTGTGAGCGCACGTGTGCGCCCACACATGCTCACATGCATGAACAACACCCCCACCTCCACTCCAGCGCAGACACTGGTGGAAGGAATCCCAGCTGAGTTTGCTCCATGGCACAGGAGGGACACTAGGTCAGACAGGACTGAGCCTTGTTTCAAAGTTCAAGATGCACAACCTCAGCCCCGATTTTCAGAAGATAAAGGAACCCAGCAACAAGGGGGTGTCAGCATCCTAACAGAAAGTTCTGGAAGCTAAGCCCCCAGAGGAGACGAGCCTTCCAGAAGTAGAGGAGCCTTCTGAATGGAGGGCCAGGCTCTGTTTTTCCACCTGAGCCTCCTGGTGGTGGTCAGGAAGCCTGGCCCTTTCTCTGGAAAGTGGAAGGATCATCCCTGGGTGGTGAGCAGAGGGCTGGTTGGGTGTGGCTGGGGAGACAGGGACAGGCCTGTCCTGATGCCTCAATGTCAAGAGAGGAAACAAGAGCTGGGAAATGCGGGGTGCCGGCAAGCAGCAGGAGAGGCCTCCCGGCAGTTGCGCTCGGTTTTTCTGTCTCTTGGTTTGCTCTGTGGCAGGACGTCCACTGGCCAGGAGGGGTGGAGCACAGGCCAAGGCCACTCTCCTCAGCACTCCTGGGACAGGCCATGAGGCCAGCTCTCTGCCTATTTACAGCACCACTGGCCAGGAAGAGCAGCCCAAACCTGCCCTGCCTGGACAGCCCCCAGGGCAGCACCAGCACATCCCAGGGCCAGGGCAGAGGCCCGGGTGCTGCCAGCCTCCGCCGAGGCAAGAGCAGCCTAGCACAAGCCCAGGGAGCCAGTGCTGGCCTTGAGGGGACATCCTGGTGCCTCTTAGCAAACACAGCCTGCTGGCCGAGGGCCGATGCTCTGACTTTGCCCCGCTGGCCCAGCCGGGACCTCCTTTCCCATCATGGCACATGGTGCCAGAGCAGGAGTCTCACACAGGTGTCTGAGGCTCACAGTCCTGCTCTGACCTCCTGACTTCTTTATGTCTTTACTGCTTCTTTTACGTCCATTTCACATCTTTTTAATTAAAAACCATAAATTTTTCCTTTTGGTCAGTTCCAAAGGCAGCCTCCAACAATTGGATGCAATTTTCTCTTTAAAGATGGGGAGGTTGGAGTTGGAATTCCGGATGCTCATCCAGCTCACAAGACTGTTTCGATTCAGAAGAACTGCTGCCTGTTCTGGGGCTCTCTTTGGAACAAACTGATTCTGAGAACATCAAGGTTAAACTCAGCCACACAGTTGCAATGATCAGTGGCCAGATTTTACTTTCTGTTCTTTCTTAATCAAACTCAGCATTTTATTAGAAGAAGTTGCTTAAGAATGTTTACAATTTAACTCTGGACTAATACTTGAAATTTTTACAAATTGTACAGAAGGGATAAGTACATAGATCTTTTTTTACTGTTCAAGCTGCTGGGAAGGTGGAAGAATATACAGCAACCAAATACAAATAATTTAGGCACAAATAAAATTGCTTCAGCTTTGCATGGGAAGAGAGGAACGTGCAAATCCCAGGGACACTGATAAGCCTTTTCCTCTTGGCCAGAGGAAGGAATTGTCTGCATGTCCCTGGAGCCTGCCCAGGATGCTGAGCCCAGAATGCTGTCTCCTTACTCCTGCCCAGCTCTGAGAAAGCAGGCAACAACACAGACCAGAGGAAGGCCCCGAGGTGACAGTATGCATCCAGGGAAGGAGAAACGAAGACCCTCCTCAAACCTGGGACAGCTGCGATTGCTGTTCCTGCTGGATCTTGAGACATCTTTTAAAGTTGGCTTTTCAATACCAAATGCTCAACCCTCAGCAGCCTCAGCAGCCCTGTCCCAGAAGGTGACAGTTCAGTTTGGGGCCAGCAAGCAGTTAAAATACACAGCGAGACTTCCAAAGTCACCAAGACGACAAGACAGCACTGGGACCCACCAAATCTCCCAGAGGTCTGAGAGACTCCCCGGAAAACCCCCGGGGATGACCCAATCTTTCTCTCGTGGGACTCTAGGTGAATTTGCTTTTCAGCAGTGATTTTAAAGGACTTCACATTCCACTCACTGCTGTGTATCATGGTGAGAGAGGCCCTTGCCTATGTGGCACCAAAACCTTTGCGGGTGCAAGTCAGGGGAGACTCTCAAGTCAAGGATGCTGGGAGACTGGGTTTTCTTTTTCTAAGATGAGCACGGGGAAAGACATTTCCATCCCCTTAAAGTTTCTTATAACTAGTCAAGGAAGAAGAAAAGCTCAGTTGCCCAGGAGTTCACTTAATAGACTGAAAAAAATCAATGCTTCCAGGGAGGAGATGACCGCCTGTCTTTGATCCACTGACTTTGAACCTGCAATCTAGTCATTTACACCAGCACGTAATCTGGATGGAGTTTCTCCTTTATTTAAATGTTAAAATTCTTAGATTAAGCCCCAGTGAAAACTGTGGCACTTAACTCTTCAATCCAAAGGTGGGGACTTTGCTTGTGAATTGATCTGATACTAAAAAATACACTTCAGGAACTCTACTGAGAAAGTACCTCCAAGCCTAGGGCCACTGTGAAACGTGTGTCTTCCAGAATGCTGCTGGGGGCCACTGGCACTCAGGGTGGCATGAAGCTGGTCCCTGGGGGGAGCCTGTGCTGCACCCGCCTTCCTGGGTAATGGCTCCACCTCTGCAGACCTGGCTTGCAGTTGTTGGTCCCCCAGACCTCGCTTACCCCCAAGGAGCCTTCTGCATGTCTGGAGAAGGACAAAGGAGAAGGAAACAGGCCAGGTCACGCTAAGCATGGCTAAATCCGAGGACCTGTGCTCCATGCTGCTCCCCAAGTTCAGTAAAGGCCTGTGGCTGCAGAGAGAAGCTAGGGGAGGAAACGGGGAACCACTTCGGGCAGTTCTGGTTGGCATCATTTCTTAAAGCCTCCCTCAGACAGTTACAGGCACTAGTAACCTCAGCTGTTGGTGAGAAGCCCCACCCCATCCTCAGAGAAGATTCCAGCGTGCACACCCCAGGACATACACCCACCTAAACAGTGCAGTGGGCGGGTCCAGAAAAAGACCCTATGCTTGGACACTGTCAGCTGAACCAGATGTGGTCTTGTCCCTCACCTGTGCCCAGCGCCCTCCCACCCTCCCAGACTCTGGGGCTTCCTTTTCCCTGAGCGAACTTTTTTCCTTCCTGTGAAAACTTCAGCCCCAGCCGCGATGCTAACTTGGCGCCACACAATAAACCGTCTGCAGGAATTTTTAAGGGGCTGCAATATAATTTATTACGCCCTGCACGGAAGGGGCCCGAGGCGTACAGTACGTGGCAGTGCGTAGCGCCCGCCCCAGAAGCGGGAGAGGCCCAGCCCCCATCCCGCCACGCCGCGGGTTCCCACCGAAGCCGGCCTTTGTCCCGGGGAGTGCCGGACCCGCGGACAGGAACCGCGGCTCTCCGGCGCGCGCCTGGCCGGTAACGCCTTCTGTGCCATTTGGAACAGGCCGCGGAGACGCGGGCGGCTGTTTCGTGTACCTCGGCGCAGCTGGCAAAGGCGCGGTCGGCCGAGTTTGGAAACGTTTGCTCCGATTCCCGTTCACCTCCATGCCCACCTCCAGGTGGAGGCAGGTCGGGGACACCCGCGGCCCCGCCCTGGGCCCTGCGATTAGCGCTAATAGCGATTAATTCCGTCCGTGGCTCAAAGTCCTTGCGGCCACGGCTGCCCGGCCTGCCGCCCTGGGTCCCCTGCGCGCCCCGCCAGGCACCAGCGGCCGCCGTATGGGTCCCGGGCCGAGGGACCAAGGACAGGGCGCCCGCGGCCGAGCGCTCTAAATCGCAGCGGCGGGCGCGGTGATCGCGCCAGCGGGGAGGGTCCCCCGGAGGCTCCCGTCTTGGGAGCCAGGAGTGGGAGTGCTGGGTGGCCCGGCGATCCTAGGAGCTGCGGTGTGGAGGTGTGGGGTCCCGGGGCGCCTGCAGCGCTGGGAGGAGACTGGAGGAGGCAAGTGGGCAGTTCCCAGAGCCAGGGTCGGGGACTAGGGAGGCCCGGCGGCCACAGAGGCTGCGATGTTTGAGGGTGGGGCGATCCCAGGAGGCCCGGCTGCCCTCGGAGGAGGGAGGCTGGGCGGCCCTGCAGCCAAAGTTGGGATTGAGGCCCCCCGGGTCGGGGCAGCCCAAAGAGAAGGGGGTGGACTGGGGCGGGAGTCCTAGGGGGCTAACGGGCCCTCTCGACGGGGTGAAGTGGTTTGGGGTCCCAGGATTCCCGGCGGCCTGGGAGGGGTGCCCATTAAGCAGAGTCGCGGGAGGATGCACCCACCGCGCGGGTCACCGGGTGGGACCCTGCCGGCCTCGCAAGTACCCGGCCCTCTAGGCTGGGGGGCGTGGCGGGGGGGGAGGGGACACCAGGCACCTGAGCTGCGCCGCAGAGGCTCTGCTCCCATCGCCAATGGGAGTCCAGGCCGCCAGCCTGATCCCACGACGGCGCAGCTCACCTACCTGCTGCAGCTCCCTGTTGGCGGGGGAGGGGGCAGCTGCCCCTGCTGGGTAACAACGCTGACCCCGCTCTGCAGCTCAGGGGGGGTCCCCTGCCTGGCCTCGCACAGAGGCTTCCTGGCATTCTGAGCTGCAGGTTCGATTCTGAAACACAGTGACTTAAGTCTGATTTTTTAAAAATATTCAGCCAACATGTGCTTTTCTTTTTAGATGGTACAAAACTGGGATTTTAATTGGTTTCATTAGCAAAGTTAATTTCTATTCCAGTTTCTATTCTCCCCTTTAAAATCTATTCATTATTTTATCAATCTACCTGAAAATAACTGCCAAATAAAATGACTACTACAAGTGCCCGGGTGGAGGAACTTCACACACTGATAAGATACTGTGTGCACCTGTGTGTTTTCTACCGGGTGCAGGCTCTCGGCTGGGAGTCCTGGGAATAGCAGCCAGTGAGTGCTGGGGACATGGTGAGCTTCTCTGTGCGTCCTGAAAGCTCAGTGTCCCTGTGGAGTTGGATGTGTAACAGAGCCCTCAGCTGGGGGGACAGCGGTACAGCCTAGTGAGGCAAGTGGCCAGCTGGTGCTCAGTTCTGTCTCTGCAGTGCTGACACATCCAGCCACAGACCCCAATCAGGGCTGGCTGCTATGGAGCCTAGACCCATAACGACTGGAGAGTAAGGACAGAAGTGCCACCCACAGCAAAGATAGCCACCTCTCTTCAACCCCTGGAGAGCCTGGTCTCACCAGCCCTGCCTTCCTGGTGAATGCTCCTTCCTCTACCCATCCGGCTGTCTCTGGCCCCTCCTTGATGACAGTGATGCTGAAGGTTCTCCCAGGGCAGGTGACTTTCTGGGTCCTCAGGCCTTCCAGCCAGTCCTCTGGCCAGGTGGCAGGTTCCCAGAAACTCTTGGTTCCTGGTATCGGCATAGAGTCCCCAGCACCCCTGTGCCACAGTCAGGCAGTGAATTGCCCCAACAGAAAAGTGTCTGCAACCTCTAACACTTCCAGCCTAAAGATGCACAAGTCCCGAGTCCCTGTGCCCAGGGAGGAGTGAGCCCACACGGGGTCCCGTGTCCCTGTGTCTGCAGGCTGGGTCCTCCCCCAAAGTCCCCCGGGGCCTTCAGTGACCAGATGTCCTGCCTCCCTTTATAAATTGCCAGGGGTTTCTTCCTGGCAATTTCATCTTCACCACCCCCAAGATCACTTTTCTCAGGAGACGTGGCCCAGGTCAGTGCTGCTGGGCTAGACGTTCCAAACATGGTTCCCCTCCATCCAGCTCATCCCAGGCTGCACTGTCCATCCTGAGCCCCACTGTGTTCTCAGAGGCACCCCATCTCTAGCTCACTGCCAGCCACTGGGCACTAAACTTGCCGCAGATACTCAGCGCTCCCACACGAGCCCTCTCGGCTCAGGGAGGCCTTACTCCTGGGTCAATGGTGTCCTTACCGCACAGGTGCCTGCTCCTGGCCACCTTCATAAGCAGCCAGATGTACTCTGCACTCTGAGCAGCCCCAGCCCAGCAGCATGGGGCCTCTTGCTTCCACCCACGGAGGGAAGGACACAGAATGGACCCAAGCCCTGCTCCCGAGGAGAACTGCTCCCTTCCCAGTGTTTTCCAGGACACTTACCGATGGGGGACTATGACGCTGACCCTACCTCTTTAATTTTGCACTCTCTCTATCAATATCCCCAAACAGGGTGAAACAAATTGAAAGGGACTCCATTCCTTTTGCGTGCCTGCTGCTGGGCTCCTGGGGGAAACCTCTTAGCGGCAATTAGAAGCCAGGTCAAGTGGCCGGCGGGTCAGCCTCCCGACAGCAGCCTCGGCGGCCTGCGGGGCTGCGTGTGCACCGAGGGCTCTGCAGACAGCGCCGGCCCAGTCGCTCACACCTTCTCTCTGGTCTCTGATCCTAGATTTATTATAAAGTCGTTAAGGACATCGAGCCAGGCGAGGAGCTGTTGGTGCACGTGAAGGAAGGGGCCTACTCCCTGGGTGCAGTGCCGCCCAACCTGGATGGTAAGACCCCACTGGATGCCCCGCAGCCCCGCCCCGTCCCCACAGGAGAGTACCAGCTGACTCCTTGCTGCACACCTGGCCGGGGCCGCCCCCCGGCTGCTGGCAGCGTCGTATGTTCACAGACCCAGGTCAGCAACAGGGTGCCACTGACCCTTCAGCCTGGAGGCTTCCTTTTTTGTCCCCTGGGGCCTCAGAGTCTCACCCCAAATTTGAGAAAGGGTTAGGACACTGGGCAGACCCCACACTCCAAGTGCTGTCTTTGTAGTGATTTGTATCTATTATCATTATTACTATTATAAGCTTTCCCCCTGAAAAAAGAATAGAAACCCTATTTTGTGACTTGGAAGTCTGTCCCTGCCCTCTTTGGGGCTTTCTGTCATCTCAGGTAAGAGGGGAGGATGGCCGCCTATGGGTCTTTAGAAGTGATGCTCATTTTCAGTTTAAAGTTCAAGAGAAACGGCAGGGGAGCTTTTGCTGGTGGGAGGACAACTTTACGTTGGAGTGGGTGTCCTTTCGCTCTTCCCTGCAGGGCTGAGCAAGCTCTCTGCTCTCCTTCCCTCTGTCATCAGTGGGTACCTGTCAGTGCCCCTTTCTGTTCATCTGCACCCAAGCACCCTGCAGGGGAAAGCCAGCCTCTCACAGACCAGGTGTTCCGAAACGCAGGCTCACGTTCCTTCCTCCTGCTGAGAAGCCGGGACTCCTGGGCCGGTGGTTTGAGGGGGGCCCACACTGGTCATGAGCTCTGGTCTTGTGGCCCCTGAGTGACATTGCTGAACAGACGTTCAGCAGCTTCCTTTTGGGTGAGACCCACCAGTGAACAGAAAAGCATTCTCTCTGTTGAGCTGTTTCCAGAACTAGAGATTCCTGTTCGTGCCAGAGAACAGAGGGAGGTTGGGCTTCTCCTCCTGGCTTCCTCTCTGCCCCTACAAACATACCAAGGTTTAATGATTAATGCCATTAACTCCAGGTTCCTCCGAGGAACCCCTCTGTCTTCCCAGTGAAGGAGCGGTGTGGCCAGCCAGGGAGCTGGAACTCACAGGGAGGCCTTAGGGCCAGACCTCCCTCCCCCGAGAACTCTGCCTTAGTTTACCTTTCCAGCCAGCACGTGGGCAACAGTCTGTGTCCCTGACTCAGTAGAAGGGAAATCGCCACAGAGGACAGTTTTACCAGCCGGGTGCTGTCTGTACTCTCCTCTAATGTTTGGTTTTAATTAGGCCGTTGAGAAAAGAAAAATAAATCTCCAAGATCTGGATAGCAAGAGGGAGGTCTCATTTTTCCTAAAATAATTGTTGAAAAGACCTGTGAATCTTAGATGTCGCACGAGAGCTCCAGGAGATAAATCTACTTAACTTAAGGAGAGCACTCAACTATGGAATTTCATTTGTACAATGAAATTTCTTTCTTCTGAAGGTTTTTTGAAAACCTTGATTCCTGTTCCCCACCTGCCTCCAACCCCTGATATTAAATAACTTGAGTCTACATTTTCCTAATAATCTATCAAGCGTCTGTGGGCTAATTGCTTTCCACACACAATAGTCCAACATCAAATATTTGACTTTTCCACCCTCTGCTGTCAAGGTCGCTTCTTTGCCGCCCCAAAAGCCACTCCCCACCCCCCACCCCCCAGTTAAATTCTGAATCCAGCAGAAAGAAAATGCAAAAACGTTCCTCACTAAGATAATTATCATAAAAACTCTTTTATGCCAGCCTGGCTAAATGCAGAGGCCCCTTATCACTGCAGGAATTTGGAGTCGGCTTCTGAGCTCTTTCGAAGCTGGAGTCGTAGATTAGCGTGTGGATGCCGCCTAATTGTGAACCCCTCTGTTCTCGAAGCCATTAGGCACTGATTTATTTTTCTGTTACGTTCCTGCTCGGCCATGAAAGTTGCTGATGGAACTTGAGCTAGACAAGGAGGTGCAGGTTTGATGGGCAGGACACAGGCTGCCCTGGGGTGGCTTGGTTTGGGTGGAAGTCAAACCTTCTAGCCCAGCCCGAGACCTTCCGCTGCATTTAGATGAAGAAATCTCCCTTTCCAGCTGTTCTCTTTTGTGCTTGGGCTTGAGCAGGACTTGGCTGGGATCACGTTCAGGTGAGAAGATGAAAGAGAGCTTCGGTTTGCTGACCACTTGCAAATTCCTGGGTCCAGTGACCTTTCATTTCCTCTTGATGCTTCCAGTGGAGGGGGGAGGAATTCTTTCCCATGAGAACTTCTTGGTCTTGGGAGAAAATAAAGTCCTTTGTATTCAAATGCATTTTTCCATCCAGAGAGGCTCACAATAATGTACCGTCCCCTCCCCAGGGAAGGCCAGAGCTTGCTGTGGGTGTGGACACCGAGGCAGACCCACAACACGGGCACCCCGCGGGACATATCGGGGTCTAGTGCACCCTTTTAGCACTTCTTTAAAATGGGGTTTCTGTTGTTGGGGAAGGGAAACAGGTGTGCTCTGTGAGCCAGCCTCCTCTGCCTGCAGGAAGCCGGGAACTGTCCACACCACACACATGGGTGGCGAGACTCCTCTCTGCCTTCCAGGGGCACACAGGGGTCCGCAGAGGGAGGGGGCTGAGAAGGATGGGGCACCATTTGTCGTCATGGCCTCTTGCACTGCCTCCAGCTTGCCCTCAATCCAATGCCTTCGGAACGAGAATCTGGATTTTCATTTAAACCTCTCAAGTCTTTAATTTATTCAGCCGCATGTTTTTTTGTTTGCTTCTGCAGTACTGGGGCTTGAACCCAGAACCTTGTACATGCCAGAGCACCGTGCCACTGAGCTACATCCCTAGCCCCCAAACCCATTTTTATTTTAAATCCAAATTCCAAATCGAAAATGGGAAAATGAGTGGGTCAGTGGCATGGGTGAATGGAGGTGGCATTTCTTCTTGTCTTTGTTTTCAAACCTCAGCTTCTGCAATTGATTTTGGGGGGACTAGAAACACACAATAAAAATGTTGACTTAGTCCTGATGTGGGCAGTGCCTTCAGCTATCCAGTGACGAAGAAGGACACACACAGCACCCCCGGCACTCGGGCTGGTGCGAGGCTCAAATGCATGAATTCCACTAAGCTCTCAGGACAGCGCCTGCCCCTCGGGGTGCCCAGGGACCCTCCAGTGTGAACGTCGCTGTGCACATGATTTTCATAGCAGAAGCCTCTTGAAAAGATGCTGCGCCCTGGAATCGTATTTAATTCTTCTTGCAGACCTGGAGGGTGGCTCTTCCGTAGAGTGAGTCACCTTTGCCCTCCTCTTCTTCCCCACTCGGTGGGTCCTGTTGGGGTCACCCAAAGGTGAGTCCAGGACCTAGGAGGGCGTGCCCACGTCCAGGAATGCTCCCAGGGTGGCCTTACTTGCAGATGCTGGGACAGAGGCCTGCGTGCCCGGCGCCTAGCACAGAGGCTGCAGAGCAGTCCCCACAGACCCAGTGTGGCCCCAGTAGGGCTGCGTGTGCAGTGGACCCACAGACCCAGAGGCCTCCCTTCGTTCTCCCTTTGTGGCCTCGACCCCCCAAGCAAGTCCCTTGTTGGCCACAGGCTCAGAAGAGTCAGCAGGGCCAGGATACCTAGCTCCTGGTGACACTGGATTATCTGAACTAGAAGTGGCATCTTCCAGGTGGTCCCAAACACACGCATGCCCAGGGCCCCTCTAGGCCTGGCAGCCCTTCCTTGTCACCCAGATGTTTTCCCCTTTCCAAAGATGTGACCAGGAGTCACAGCCAGTGGGCAGCACCACTGGTGACCTGGTAGGCATCACACTGTGGGCTCAGCAGCAGCATCTCAGAGCCCAGAGTTGTGTGCTCCACCTTGGGCATCTGGGACTTGGGTGCTGCTGGGTACCCACCATTAGGGGTGGCAGGTGTAGCCCAGTCCTCTACACTTGGGCTCAGGGGAGCCTCCAGCTAGCAGGAGGTGGCCCTGCCCACGTCCATCGCAATACCCAGGCTGCAGAGCACCTCGCCTCTCCCAGGACTCTGAGATGCCCCTGGTTATAGCAGTCTCTCTGGTGGGGGCAGGGGGACCTTCTTCCTTTGTCCCATCTGTCCTGCCTCCTGCCTTGGTACCCCTGAGCTCCAGCCTTTCCAGGCAACTTCCAGGACTCTGCTTGGGCTGGGCACAGGCCCAGTCATTAGACATGCACAGCTGCACCCACACACACGCACATGTGCAACCCTGTGACACACACACACACCCTCATTTGAACATGTGCACACACGTTCACGCATTCACAATACATGCAGATGCATTGCAAACATGCACACACAGTGTACACTCAAACATGTATACATGCACCTTAGCATTACCTACTTAACACACAACACAGTCATTGTGTGCACCACAAATGACACACACGCATGCATAACCACCAAGACACATGCACACACACAAAGTGTACACACATGTGGACACACAGAGGCACACAACGTGTACACACCCCAAATGCAAGCACACCTGCACACAGACACATGCGAACTACACATGGAAGCTTGGAAATATGGCAGCACACAAATATCCACACACGTTGCATCACATGTTGCATAGAAACCCACACACACACGTTCACTTGCACACACATGCGTGTGAGCACAGATGCACACTCACTAATGTGGGTGCAAATATACATGCACACACATTCACACAGATGCACAAACAGCGTACGGGTGTGCCAGGGTTTTCACACTCCTGCAAACACATCCACACGCAGCTGCACACCCATGCACAAAGTGTCTGCACACCCGCACGTGAATGCACGAGCGCTCAGAGCAGGTGTCCTCCCTCCAGCCTGGGTGGCACGCGGGGTTCTGAGCCCTCCAGCAGTGCAGGCAGGGCCGGCAGGAGTGGGCCCAGTCCCGCCCCCGCGGATGTCAGCTCCCGCCTGATTGTTTGGGTTGGCAGCGTGGTCAGGATGCTGCTCATGGCCTTAGGAATAGCTGCCCCCTTTTAATTTGTTTGACCTTGATGACAATAATTTATTATATGCACTGGAGCTCTGTCGTCTTCCCCTGATTCATAAACACAGCCTGGGCCTGCTTCCTTCTCCCTCCAGAGGCAGGGCCTCCTCGCGCCCAGGGTGGCTGCCTGAGAGGTAGCTCCCGTAGCTCAGGTTTCCCATGATGCAGAGCGGGGCCCCTCAGCCCATCCGGGCTCCATCCCTGTGGTCCCCTGGCTCTCCTGCCACCTCCTGTCCTGTCTTGCAGAGGAGCCCACATTCCGCTGTGACGAGTGTGACGAGCTCTTCCCGTGCAAGGTGGACCTGCGGCGCCACAAGAAGTACACCTGCGGCTCTGCGGGGACCACCTACGAGGGCCTGGGGGAGGGGCTCAAGCCCGAGGGCCTCGGTGGGGGCAGCGACCAGGTCCACGAGTGCAAGGACTGCGAGCGGGCCTTCCCCACCAAGTACAGGTGCGGCTCGGCCGGCCAGCGGCTCCGGGGACAGGCGGGGACCAGGCACCCATCTGGCACAGGGAGGGGACAGAGCAGGGGCAGCGGCAGCCTGGGCCGGAGCCTTGGGTGTCGCCTAATTCCCACCGGGAGGGCCCAGGCCCCAGGAAGACCTGCCCACCCCTGGTAAGGAGGCCACTTCCCTGCCGTCCATGGCAGACCCAAGTTGTGGAGACCACCTAGGAAGGGTGAAGACCACAGGCGGGCCTGGGAGGACGCGCTCCCTGCCCAGCACCACTCTTAGAATGAGGCCACAGTTGAGGCCGGGGTCCCAGCGCCCACTGCCAGGGCTCACGGGGCAGCCCCTGGACTCCTCAGAGAAGGGGCCTTTCAGGGCCCTCTCCTTCCCCAGACCCCAGGCTCTGCTCCCCTCAGTGGCAGCCACCTGTCCAAGAGGGACATCAGAGATGTGGGCAGGCAGAGTGCCAGGCCAGCTGAAAGACGGCTGGACACAGCAGGAACCGGCCCACTGGCCCTCCCGGGACCTGAGGTCAGGCAGCATCAGGATCCTCAGATGGGGCCTTGGGGACCCACGTGGAGTCCCAGGGAACGGCGTCCTGGGCTCTGTGGGGAAGCAGGAGGCCCAGTCCCAGCCCTCTAGGGATCCAGCAACTCCGCAGCCGGCCCCTCCGGCCTGGGAGCACTCCCGCCAGGACTGCCCTGCACAGGGAGCAAGCCCATCCAGTCACAGGCCCCCGGGGTGCAGACCCTCCACCCAGGCAACTGAGAAAAAGAGTGGGGGTGAATCCCGCAGAGGCCGCCTCGGAGCGCGGCTAAAGAGGGTCCCTGTTTTCTTTACATAAACACATAAATCACAATTAACAACAGGCAAAAGATACAATCTCCGGGTGCCGGAGGAGCTGGCGTGCCTGATCTAAATGGATGGCTGGGCCCCGTAATTAGCGGGCCGTGATGTATCACTGCTTTGCTCATGAAGATTAACGGATATCCCGGGCCAGGGGCAGAGGCAGGCCCCCGAGAGGAGGGTCGGAGGCTGCGCGCTCAGCTGGGAGGAGCAGGCCCCTCGGAGCAGCTGCTGTTCCCGCCCGGCAGGTCACCCTCGCAGACCCTCTGCCGCTGCTCACTCATGTTGGGCCCGGCCAGCGGGCAGCCCAAGGCCACTCTGAGGGGAGCCCCGGGTCCCTGCCCGCCCCACGTCGGGCTCATGGTGGCACTGAAGCTCATGACTTCTCTCTTTGGCCCAAGTGTATCTCAAAGTTGGAATTTCCCAGAAGGGCGGCCAGGGCATGGGGCCTGGGGTCCTGCCCTGCCCCTGGCTGGCTGGGGGTGGCCTGGGATGAAGGACGTAGCTCTACGTGGATACCAGCTTCCTCCTGAGACAAGGGAAAGCCGTGTGTACCCCTTGGCCCATGGGCGACCCCCAGCAGAGGCGGCGGGAGGGACAGGCAGGGGGCACCAGTGACCAGAGCCCTGCCCACAGCTTGGAGCAGCACATGATCGTCCACACGGAGGAGCGGGAGTACAAGTGCGACCAGTGTCCCAAGGCCTTCAACTGGAAGTCCAACCTCATCCGCCACCAGATGTCCCATGACAGTGGCAAGCGCTTCGAATGTGAAAACTGCGTGAAGGTAGTGAACGCCCCGCCCTCCTGAGAAAATGCCCACGAGGGCAGCAGTGGGCCACGTGAGGTTCCCCAGGGCCGCCGTGATCTTCCCTCGTTCCGGGGAGGGCGGGAAATCAGAGACCCTATCACACCACTCAGGAGGAACCAGCCAAATCAGAACCCACGTTCTCTCCAGAGCCGCCCTTGTCCTCCTGCCAACCCAGAGGCAGAGGCTGGCGAGGGCGGGCCTCCCTGACGCCAAGCCTTCAGGGTCATGGTGCTTTGCTGAAGTGCTCCCTGCGGGTGTCATGTGCGGCCTCATGGCCACCATGACCACCGTGTCCTCAGGAATTACTGCTCCCCTGTGGCCCCAGCAGCCCCGCCGCGGCAGAGACCTGCCGGGCCAGCTCCGGTAGAAAGGGCAGCACCGGAGAGAGGCAGGGCCGGCCTCCGTGCTGGGGATCTGCGGGGGATCTGCGAGCCTCCCGCGGAGCTGCAGCCCCGTCTCCCCGCAGGTGTTCACAGACCCCAGCAACCTGCAGCGGCACATCCGCTCGCAGCACGTCGGCGCCCGGGCACACGCCTGCCCCGACTGCGGCAAGACCTTCGCCACGTCCTCCGGCCTGAAGCAGCACAAGCACATCCACAGCACCGTCAAGCCCTTCATATGTGAGTCCCCCTCCCCAGTCGCCTGCGCCCTCCCGCTGCCCACACCGCAGGGTCAGCCCGACATCCCCCGGGCTCCCCAGGGCAGAAATGCCTCACGGCCAGTCCTGAGGTCCTGCCTGTGACCCGGGTGCCACCAGGATAGCCGCGCTGGCCAGCTGCTCCACCTGGCTCCCGCCCCTGTCTCCCCCTGAGTTCTCTCACAGTGGCTGGAGGTGGTGGGGTGGCCAGGCCTGGTCCCCTCCGGGTGCTGTGCTCATGACACCCCAGCTGAGCTACAGAGCACAGCTGGAGGGTTGTGCCTGCTCCCAGGGCCCATCCTGCTGTCCTCAGGCTCATGTGTTCCTGCCAGGAGAGCAGTGACAGGCATCAGCTGAGCACAGCAGCACAGGGCTGGAGCCTCGGGGAGGCCAGGCTGGCACTGGGGTGGACGCTGCCCCAGCACCTCTGTTGGGAGGTACCAGGCAGGGCCATGAGGAGAGCAGGTGCCCGCAGAGGCGGCTCAGGATGGGGGGAAGGGTCAGGTCACCAGGGATGGGTCCCCACAGGCTTCTGAGTTCTGCTCAGAAGGGTCACGTCCCCAGTATGCAGTCGTCTTTGCCATAGCCTGCCAAGCCCTGTGCCTCGTGCCGTCGGCACACACACGCGTGCACACTTCCTGCTGTTGTCTCACCTGCATGCGTCATGCAGAATCATCTCACGTACACAGACATATGCATCCCGATGCCAAGTCATCTCACACGCACAGGTACCAAGTGCCAAGTCATCTCACACACACAAGTACCGAGTGCTAAGTCATCTCACACACACACACAGGTACCGAGTGCCAAGTCATCTCACACGCACAGGTATTGAGTGCCAGTCATTCACACACACACACAGGTACCGAGTGCCAAGTCATCTCACATGCACAGGTACCAAGTGCCAAGTCATCTCACACGCACAGGTACCGAGTGCCAGTCATTCACACACACACACAGGTACCGAGTGCCAAGTCATCTCACATGCACAGGTACCGAGTGCCAGTCATTCACACACACACACAGGTACCGAGTGCCAAGTCATCTCACATGCACAGGTACCAAGTGCCAAGTCATCTCACACGCACAGGTACCGAGTGCCAGTCATTCACACACACGCACAGGTACCAAGTGCCAGTCATCTCACACATACATACAGGTCCCAAGTGCCAAGTCTTCTCACACGCACAGGTACCAAGTGCCAGTCATTCACACACACACACAGGTACCGAGTGCCAAGTCATCTCACATGCACAGGTACCGAGTGCCAGTCATTCACACACACACACAGGTACCGAGTGCCAAGTCATCTCACATGCACAGGTACCAAGTGCCAAGTCATCTCACACGCACAGGTACCGAGTGCCAGTCATTCACACACACGCACAGGTACCAAGTGCCAGTCATCTCACACATACACACAGGTCCCAAGTGCCAAGTCTTCTCACACGCACAAGTACCAAGTGCCAGTCATTCACACACACACACAGGTACCGAGTGCCAAGTCATCTCACATGCACAGGTACCAAGTGCCAAGTCATCTCACATGCACAGGTACCGAGTGCCAGTCATTCACACACACACACAGGTACCGAGTGCCATGTCATCTCACACATACACACAGGTACCGAGTGTCAAGTCATCTCACACGCACAGGTACCGAGGGCCAAGTCATCTCACACACACACACACAAGTACTGAGTGCCAAGTCATCTCACACACACACACAGGTACCGAGTGCCAATCATCTCACACACACACACAGGTACCGAGTGCCAATCATCTCACACACACACACAGGTACCAAATGCCAAGTCATCTCACACACACACACAGGTACCGAGTGCCAAGTCATCTCACACACGCGCTCCTCATGTGGTCCTCTCACCCATGGACACCGGTCAGGCTGAGTCCTCCCAGGCAGCCTCTGGCCAGCCGTCTGCCAGCGCCTTGCTCAGCCACACTCCCCACTCATTACCAAAATGCTGCAGGTCAGGGCCTAGTGACTGAGGTGGAGAGCCAGGCCCCGCTCTGTGACGCCCACCGTGGCCATGTGCGTGCCGGTGTTCAGGGATGACTTGGGGTGCTGAAGCAGGACTCGATGGGGGAAAACGCCATGTGGGTTTAGCACGCGGTCCTTCTGGGTGTCAAACAAGCTTTTTAAGGTCCCGCTGGGCCATGTGAATGGCGTGGTTCAGGACCCGCAGCACGCTGGGCAGGTGGAGGCTGCGGTTCCCTGCGCGGCACAGGCTGCCTGCAGGGCAGACCTGTTCCTGGCCGGTGTCCGGCTCACCCTGTGCTCTGGCTCCCAGCAGAGGTGGTCCAGCTAGGCCCCTGCTTCCCGCAGCCCGCGGGCGGCACACCTAGGAGTTCAGCTCGGGCTGCAGGCCTGGAGGGGAACCGCGGAGAAGTGGGGGAGTTCGGCTGGGTCACCAGGAGGACACACGAGGCACAGGCGCTGACCACACAGACTCTGTGTCCTCCCTCTGGGTGACACCTGTGTGCACGCCCCCAGCAAGCCACACCCAACGCCTGCAAGCCCCCAGGCTGCATGTCCCTGGCTGAGCTCACGGATTGAGGTGACGTCTCTCCCGCGGGGAGCTGGAGTGTGCCCAGAGGCTGTGCGCCTGCACGCGTGTGCCCATGTGTGTGCGTGAAGGCGGGGGCGGAGGAGGCAAGGAGGAGCGTGGAAGTGGGTGGCTCCTCACGGGCGCTTTCCAGAGGAACATCCTGGGAATGAGTGGGCACCTGTGTGGGCACACACGCTCGTGTGGGCTTGTGAGTCGGAGCTCGGGGAGGGGGTGGGGGTGACTGTGTGCAAGTGTGCGCCCACACCTGCCCAACAAGGGAAAGGCGCTGCTGACCAGGACTCGCCCTGCCCAGGACCCCTGCCCGTTCTGGAGGTCAGTCAGGCATCGGTCCCCATGTCCAGGACACTGTGGCTACCAGGTCTTTCTTTGCCCTGCGGCAGCTGCCTCCCTTGTGAGATGAGCCCCCTGTCAGCCATCCCACATCTGGGACCTGCCCCTCCTGGGGCTGGGCCTCCCGGGCTTGTGTGCAGCACCCCCACCACCCCAGGCCCCATCATATGAGCCGCAGGTGGGAACCAAGAGTGGGAAGCAGGGGTCCCGCACCAGGCCCAGCGCTGGCCAGCAGCCTTCCATGGCTGCCCTGGGCTGGAGCCTGGTTAGAAGCCTGTTGGCAAGCCCAGGGTGGCACAGCTCTCCCCACCCCACTCTGGGGGTGCAGTAGGCTGGGGGGCCTGGTGTCTGGCCCGCCGGGCCAGCGCCGACATCCGCCTCCTCCCTGAGGGCCCGGCGGGGTCTGGGTACTCGCAGCCTATCCTGCAGGGAGGCGCCTCTCCCAGAAAGGGCAGACTTGATAAAACGAGGCAAAGTGTGTCTCCCTTCAGCCCAGAAACACCCTCCATGCCAGACAGCCAGGAAGGAGTACAGTGAACCCCACAGAAGGCGCAGCTGCGGAGCCTGGCAGCCTCGGGGAAAGACGCCTTCTAGAGTCCCCTGAGACCAGGCGGCCCGGGACTCGTGGAGAGCGAGGTGCAGGCTGGAGTCGGTCTCCCCAGACGTGCTGAGGAAGCAAGCCGTCCCGGGAGACACGGGGCTGCACGCGCTCCCCCTTTATTGTTAGAAAAGCAAGGGGTGCTTCACTGACCCCAGCACACGGGCCCCAGGGGTGACCACCCAGGGCCCCCATCCTGAGTCTCTGTGGGGAAGGTGAAGAAGAGGCAGTGCCATCAGCCAGAGGCCACACTGCCCCTGCCCTCCAGGGTGGGGCGTCCGGGTGGCAGGACTCACTTTGCCCAAAGTGGACCCAGCTCCTCTCTGCAGGGCCCCAGACTGGCTCTCACCTCCACCCCCACCCCACCCTCAGCACCCCAAATGGCTGCCAGGTACCTGGAGCCTGCTCTCAAAGCCAGGCCCCAGCCAGGGCTCCTGTGACCCCAGGAACAGTCTGTGTCACCTGAGGCCCCCCTCCATTAGGATGCAGGTGGCAGAGCCGGGGACAGAGAGCCAGGAGGAGGGAGGAAGTGAGAGCCTCTAGGGAATAGGAGGCCTATCTGAGGGGCCGCAGTTTGCTCTCACCCTGTGGGAACAGCTGTGGCTGGAGCGGCGAAGGAGCTGGGCTGGCGTGGAGCCTGCGCCCCTGTGGCAGCCATGGAGTCCAGCCCAGCCACGCACCCTTGCCCAGGCCTGGGGCCGGCTTGCCCTGCTGACGCTTTCCGGAGAGCTTGCGTCCGGGTGACAGTGCTCTGGGGCAGGAGGGTGCAGCATGGGGCTCCCACCACGGAAGGCTGAGGCAGGGCAGGATCTGTCCTCGGTCAGAGACCCCGGGGACAGCACAGTGGTCATCAGAGACCAGCCCCAGGGTGGGACACTGTGCACACACAGCACACGCACTTGTACATGCACATCTTCTCTACAGCACACACACAGACACGTGTGAGCACACGCTGTGCGCACACACGAGACACGGCGTGTCACACATGCCCAGCGCACTATGTATGTATACACCCTGCACACATGTAAACACACACGCACGCCTGCACAATGTGTCACACACGCCCAATGCACTATATGTGTGCACAGACACATGTGACCACATGCTCTCCACACACATGGACATGACGTGTTACACATGTCCAGTACACATACATGTGTGCACATGCAGAGACCACACATGCACATACACCCACACAACATACACCCACATGCCCAGTACACCATACATGTGCACAGACGTGTGAGCACATGCTGTGCACGCACACAGGACACGACATGTCACACACGCCCAATGCACCATATATGTGTACAGTCACGTGAACACATGCTCCACACACACGCGAGGCATGATGTGTCAGTCATGCCCAGTGCACCCTACGTGTGTGCAGACATGTGTAAGCACATGCTCTGCACACACACAGGGCAGGACATGTCACACGCAGGTTGCACCATATGTGTGCGCACACCCTGCAGGACTGCTGCCCGCCCCCGGGGCTGCCGGTCCCCATCATTTCATACGGCGTGTCTTGCCTTCTGCTGACGTTCCAGGTGAGGTCTGCCACAAATCCTACACGCAGTTCTCCAACCTGTGCCGGCACAAGCGCATGCACGCGGACTGCCGCACGCAGATCAAGTGCAAGGACTGCGGGCAGATGTTCAGCACTACCTCCTCCCTCAACAAGCACCGGCGCTTCTGCGAGGGCAAGAACCATTACACCCCGGGCGGCCTCTTCGCCCCTGGCCTGCCCTTGACCCCCAGCCCCATGATGGACAAGGCAAAGCCCTCCCCCAGCCTCAACCACACCGGCCTGGGCTTCAACGAGTACTTCCCCTCCAGGCCCCACCCCGGGAGCCTGCCCTTCTCCACAGGCCCCCCGGCCTTCCCTGCGCTCACGCCCGGCTTCCCGGGAATCTTCCCTCCATCCCTGTACCCCCGGCCACCTCTGCTACCTCCCACGCCGTTGCTCAAGAGCCCCCTGAACCACACACAGGACGCCAAGCTCCCCAGCCCCCTGGGGAACCCAGCCCTGCCCCTCATCTCCGCGGTCAGCAACAGCGGCCAGGGCGCCACGGCAGGCGTGGGGCCGGAGGAGAAGTCGGAGAGCCGCCTTGAGGCCGCGTACGTGGAGAAGCTCAAGACCAGGAGCCCCGACATGTCCGACGGCAGCGACTTCGAGGACATCAACACCACCACAGGGACCGACCTGGACACCACGACGGGGACGGGCTCAGACCTGGACAGCGACGTGGACAGTGACCGCGACAAGGGCAAGGACAAGGGCAAGCCGGAGTTTGGGGGTGGCACGGCGCCCGCAGGGTCGGCCCCCAGCGGGGCCGAGGTGCCCGTCTTCTACTCCCCGCACTCCTTCTTCCCGCCGCCCGAGGAGCAGCTGCTGACCACCTCGGGCGCCGCCGGCGACTCCATCAAGGCCATCGCGTCCATCGCGGAGAAGTACTTCGGCCCGGGCTTCATGGGCATGCAGGAGAAGAAGCTGGGCGCGCTGCCCTACCACTCGGTGTTCCCCTTCCAGTTCCTACCCGACTTCCCCCACGCCCTCTGCCCCTTCACGGGCCGCGCCCTGGCCCACAACCTGCTGGTCAAGGCCGAGCCAAAGTCGCCCCGGGACGCCCTCAAGGTGGGCGGCCCCAGTGCCGAGTGCCCCTTCGACCTCACCACCAAACCAAAAGAGGCGAAGCCCATCCTGCCCGCACCCAAGGTGCCCCCGGCGCCCGCGTCCGGTGAGGAGCAGCCACTGGACCTGAGCATCGGCAGCCGGGCCCGCGCCAGCCAGAACGGAGGAGGCCGGGAGCCCCGGAAGAACCACGTCTACGGGGAGCGGAAGCCGGGGGCCGGCGAGGGGCTGCCCAAGGTGTGCCCAGCGCAGCTGCCCCAGCAGCCCTCCCTGCACTATGCCAAGCCCTCCCCCTTCTTCATGGACCCCATTTACAGGTATCCATAAGCTCCACCCTCACCCTCTCCCCAGAGCCCGGGCCGTCGGGCGGGCAGGCCGGCTGAGTTCTGCCTCTGTGGGCTTGTGGGGGTGCCTCAGCTCTGGGGCTCCATACCCCTTGGGAGGGGTACCTGGCCTGGCCACTCCAAGGGTTGGTGGGCAGGGGGGTCTGCTGGACACGTGCAGCTCCCTGGCACTGAGCGTAACTCAGACGTCCTCTGCCCTGCCTTGAGCCCCTCCTGAGTATCGCCATCATCAGCATCCACACCTTCCATGTCCAGCTATCTTTCCTAGGTCAGATCTCTGCTGCCAAAAAAGGCCTACATGGCTCTGAGCCTTGTCCACCTCCCTGAGGTTCTGCATCCCCGAGTCTGCCCCTGTGGTCCCACCCCACCCTGAAGCCACATGAGGGGGCCTTCTGGTGGCCCGGGAAAATACACAGAGGGAGTTGTTGGTCCCCAGCAGGGAGGAGGGGAAGGAGCAGGGAGTTCAGGAGGGTCTGCAAGATGTCTGAGTCCCATCTTCCAGATGTCCTCCCAGCTAGTGGCCAGCTGAGTCCTGCTCCCCAGCTCCCTAGGAGAGGAACGTGTGGGTGAGCAGGACCCAGTTCCATGGCGGGGTCCTGCCCTGCCAGCCTGCATGCCCTCCTGGCCCTGAAAGGGAGATGCAGGGGGCCCTGAGCAGAGGCTGGGCCCTGGGCTGGCCGGTGTCTCTGAAGCACGTGTACTAAGACTTGCAGGGAGACAGCACCCTTCCGAAGGCAGCAGCTGCTGGCCCGCAGGTCAGCCCTATTGTGGGGACAGAGGGACAGGCCACTCTTGGGCAAGGAGGTCTCACCTGCTGTGCTCTGAGATGTAGGAAGACAAAGATGAGAAAAAATGATGCCAGGGTGAGGTGGCCAGAGAGCTGGCTGCCTTCAGGGCCTGTGGGCTTGTCTCGATTCTCTGCTGGGGGAACGCCCGTGTGCCCACAGCACCCTCTGGGGGCCCAGGCCCTCTCCCCACCCGACCAAGCAGCCTGTGTCTGGGGCAGCTCCTACCTGCTGCAGGGCACCCACATTCCCATGCAGGAAACAGGAAAAGCGCCCTCGGGGTCTTAGAGAAGGCCTGTCCACAGGCTGCGTGGGACCAGCCTGAGGGTTGGCAGAGGGTCAGCAGCCCTGCTTCCAGGGCCCAGTGTGGCCAGCTCCCGGCCAAGGAAGCACTTGCCAGTTGAAACAAGGGTCATCCTCTGCCCAGTGCCTCCTTTCTCTAGGGTGTCTTGGCTGTCAGGGAGGCCGGGGGTGGCGCCTGCCATGACGATTACATTGGCCACATGGGCAAGGATGTACAAAGGACCTCAACCTTAGAAAAGAAGAAAATAAGTAAAATTAAATCAAATAGGGTCCCAGGAATTACAGACCACGGTGGTCGACTGCCACCTTCAGGTGCATGGGACCCAGGTGAGTGACGAGACCAGCAGTTGAAGCCCTCTGGTGGGACCCCAGGAGGAGCAGCGGGCTGTGGCGATCTGCCTGAGCTTCCCCTGGCCTCTCGCTCCGTCCTCTGCCCTTCCCCTCCACACCACTGGTTTAGGGCTTAGGGCCCGGGCTCCAGGGAAGCCGCAGGGCCATGGGCAGCCTGGAAGGTGGAACAGTGTACACACACAATTCCATATGCACACGCTCACGTGTACACACATACACATTCACATACACATACACTCACTCTCTCAGTTCACGCTCACCAGCCATACATGTACACGCGCACACATTCACTCACATACAATCACACATGGATGCACATGGTCACACACTCGCACACTCACACACCTCCATGCTCACACACTAACACACTCAATGGCACATTAACATACCCCCCACCGGCAAGGGCTCCTGGCAGAGCTGCTGAGACTGGCCATTAGGGTCCAGTGGCTGCTCAAGGGGCTGCCTGGAGAGACTTTGAAGGCAGAAGGTAGGAAGGAGGTTGTTCCCTGGGGAACACCAGCCAGTGCCTGCGCCTGGGTCCCCTTCAGTCTGCCCCCAGGTATGATCGTGGTGAATGTGTGGCGTGTGAACCCCAGAGACCAGATGCTATGAGCACACTGGCTTGGCGAGAGGTCCCTCAGCATCCTGGCCCCCTGTGCTTTTGGGTCCCCAGGACAACACCAGCAAAACTCCCAAGCTTCCCCTGGCCATCCCCCATGCGTGACCAACAGTCCTCCATCCCTGGCCAGAGGAACATAAATGTTCTCCCTGGCCACCGGTCCTCCAGCCCTCCTGCCTCTGCCGCTGAGCAGCGGCTGCATCCTTCAGGTTGGGCTGTGTGCCCGTGGGACACACCCACAGCACTTGGCTGCACACAGGTTCACCGCAGTTGGCAGGGGTCTGCTGGCCGTGGTCATTCTGGAGCCAGGCCATGGGGACACCATGTGACACAAGGTCAGGGAAAGGCAGAAGAAAGCAGCACCTGGGTTTACTGGGCAGGGCGTTAGCCCTTTGGAGGGCACTGAGCTGCCCCTCTGCCCTTGCTGAAGGTCAGAGAGAAGAGCCCACGCGTCCTGATAGCCTGTCCCTTCCACAAGCCCTTCCCCTCCCAGGTCCCATCCTCTGCTGACACACCCACCCAGTGTATCTGGTCGCAAGGCTGGTGAGGGTCCCCAGGCAGACCCTACCAGCCTGCCCCTCCTGGGAGGCCAGGGCCTTGCTGTCTACCCCGCCCCCTGCAAGGGCATCTCCAAGCCATCTTGAGGTCCAGTTCTCTCTCTCCAGGGCCCTCCTCTCCTGGTGGGGACGCCTGTGCCGGGGATCTGGCCAGGGCTGGCTGTGCTGTCTTCTCTCTGCTCTGCTGTCACCTGGCCTGGCCTGGCCTGCACTTGTCCACTGGGGGATGAGCAGCATAGACTGCCCTTGGTAGAGCTGGAGTGGAGACCAGGGCCCAGGGTGGGTGCCATGAGTGAATCAGGAATGGCTCCTCCCAGGTATCTTTAGAGGGGCCTGTGGCAGGCCAGGTTTGACCAAAACACTGCAGTAAGGCTCACCACGGCCCCCACGGGGTGAGCAGAAGTAAGGGCGGTCTACTGCTGGGAATCATCAGGCTAAAGGAGGAGCTGCAGTGGCCACCATGACCACCAGGTCAATCAGGGCATTTGCTTGAGAGACTGTCGCCAGCCTTTGGAGAAGATTCTAGAATTGCAATCTCCAGCAGCCGTCCAGGCTAGATCCCTGCCTGGCTGATGAACTTCCTCAGGACAAAAAGTCCTTCCAGTGACCATGTTTATCAGCTAAAAATGGGCAGGGCACCCTGTGTCAACGTCCAGGCAGGAGAGGGAAGCTGGGGTGTAGGCCCTGAGCCTCCAAGAATGAGCCATACTGTGCTTGGGTGTGCTCAGAGCCTGGACAGGGCAGTCTCCCCACACAATCTGGCCAGCCAGTGGACAGGGCTGGTGCCCATGGCCAGTGGTAGGGAATTGGTGCCAATGACCAGTGGGCAGGAGACTGGCGCCCGTGGCCTTCAGAGAAGTTTCTGGCCCTAGCACTAAGCCCCACGACATGCCCGAGAGCTGGCAGCTGAGGTCGTTTGGGGTGACCTGGAGGAACTTGAAGGTGATGGGGAGCATGGGAAGGAATGGAGTGAGTGTTGGGTAGGTGGTAGGCTGGGGCTGCAGGCGGGTGAGCAGGCGGGCAGATTCCCCACTGCCCCAAAGCCCACCAAGCAGACCATGAGAGCTGGCGGAGGCTGTGGGAGGCCCACACAGTGACCAGCAGGACACAGGCCAGCTTCTGCAGAGCAGGTGGCTCAGGGGGGCACGTAACCCTCTGTGTTGCTGTCCAGCAGGGTAGAAAAGCGGAAGGTGACGGACCCCGTGGGCGTCCTGAAGGAGAAGTACCTGAGGCCATCCCCACTGCTGTTCCACCCCCAGGTAAAACCCAGACGGGTGGGGGGCAGGCTCCGGGCCACCATCCTCACCCACCAAAGGCGGGGGGACCCTGCAGGGCTGGAGAGGATGAGGAAGGGGTCCTTACAGTGCAGACCAGCGGGTCTCTCCAGGGGCCCCTGACCTCAGGCTGTCACTCCAGGGGTCATGAGCTCAGTGCATGCTGGCAGGGTGGAGCCCAGAGTTCTGGACACAGGGGAATAGACTGGACTTCCCAGGTGGCACGGGGTGAAAGCTGGTCTTCCTGGGATGGCACCCGACGGGAGGGACCGTGAAGTCCAGAGGGCACGGGATGCAGACGGGCAGGAGGCTGCCTCCCCAAGGGCAGAGGGCCCCGGCAGTCCTCAGGCAGCTGGGCAGGGATCTGGAAAGCAGGCCCGCAGAGTGCCAAAGCCTGTGGGCACAGCCCCGCCAGCCTCTAGGCTTTCCTGCCTGTCTTCCTGGACCTGTCCTCCTGCGGGGGGCACAGCTTTGGGCAGTCTCCCCACGTTCCACAGGCTGCTTCCAGCTGTCCCCCTTGTAAGGCCACTGCCCCCCGGGCTCCCCCACCACCCAGAGCGTCCTAGGCCTCAACACCCGCATGGGCATTGTCTCTCTGCCTTTCCCGCCTGGACAGCCCCCAGCCTGTGGAATCTGCGCCCTGGTCGAGTTCACAGCTAAACTTAGTGCCTCCCATTGTTCTGCTGGGCCCCGAGTTTGGCGAACGACTTCCCCTGATTTATCCTAGGCAGGCTGGAAGGAGCAGACCGGCCGGCAGGCACATCCTGTGTGTGTGTTTGTGTGGGGATCGCCGCTGGGAGTAGCTACAGGGCACAGCACGCTGGGCAGGCGGACCCACCCAGACCCCAGGAAGAGAGGCCCAGCGGGGGCCCGGCTGCCCATTGTCCCTCCTGCCCACCCCCATGGGCCCCTGTGTCCCAAAGCCAGGAGGAAGGGGCAGGGGAGAGATGACTAATTAAATGGTCTGCAGTTGGGCTGCCACCCAGGCAGAAAGCTTGGTAGCTACTGGTCTCTACCAAGCGCAAGAGGTCACTACTGCACCTGCCTGTGCTGTTTAGGGGCCCAGAAGACCCCTCTGCCTCTGAGGCCCACTGTGCAGGTGCACAGGGCCAGGTCCTACACGGGGCAGCCCCTCACCTGCTCTGGGGGTCCTGGGGAGTCTCAGTGGCTGAGAGTCAGGGTGTTCCTCGGCTACTGCTGGGTCTGCAAGCAGGTAGACAACAGTCTCTGCCAGGGCTTCAGGGCTGCCTTGGGGCCCAGGCCATAGAGGGGCCCAAGAAGGCTGGTCAAGTGGCCAAGAAAGCCAGGCGGTTTCCATCTGTGGTTCAGTGGGGACAGGCTGAAAGCATCCCGTGTCTTCTCGAGGGCTGGTGCCTGCCCCATGCTGACAGGGCAAAGCTGGGATCCCTGTGGCCTCAGCAGAGCTGACCAGGCCCAAGTAGCACCAGGGGGAAGCCCCAGGCACAATCTCCATCCATTAGCTGCTTTCTCCATGTTTTCTTGGAACCAGTTGGTTGTTCCCCAAATGCCAACGTGTCTCCACCCCTGGAGCATGTAGCCCTGGTGCACAGCCCTCTGTTCTCTGCCAGCAGTGCCCTGAGTAAGCACCTGGTAAACAGCACCCTGGAAGGTGTGTGCTGGGCACTTGGACCAGGGGCTGAGGGGCAGAGTGCTGGTGCTGGCTGAAGGAGCCCCTAGCCGTGTGGCGTGATGGTCTGTTCACCCAGGGAAAGCTGGGACAGAGGCTGTGCTATATTAAGCAAGCACCTCCTCATCCACCCATGTCCCCCTGTGGGTGCTGGCCCCCAGGGCCAGTCTCTCCCAGTGGTCACTGCACTTTGAGACCAGGGGCTACTCCTTCCCTCTCTTTCTCCATCCACACCCCCTGCCCTCCTTCACCACCCTCACCAGTGCCTTCTCTGCAACCTCTGAGCAGAATGGGCTCCTGTGGGTTTGTCAAACAGGGGTCTATGGAGGGTTTGCAGGGCCCACCTCCCAGGGCCTACTGACTGCTACTGGAGCCAAGACATTACTTCCTGAGTCCACTCCTTAAACTGGGGGCTTCAGCTTGATGAAGCGCCTCCTTTCTGTGGGCCCCTGCACCCCGCTTCCCCTAGTGCCCACAGAGGAGCTGGGAGAAGCAGCACTGAGACCTGAGCAGCTCTGTCAACCCCTCCCCTCCCCTGTAGCACTGTCTGGGGTTTGACGAGAACTCTGCCCAGCAGGTGGGAATGACCAATCCTATGCCTCCCTTCTTTTGAGCAGGCCCTTGACACCGCCAAGGAGCAGTGACCGTGACTTTGCCTGTATCAACTTGGCCTATGTTGTGTGACTTTTGGCACTATTGTTTTGAAAACGATTCTCATGAGATTAGTCTTAGCTGTTGAATTCCTTTTCTGTACTTTGCCTGCAATTATGGGATGCAGCCATGCGGTGGCAGTGGTTCCTCAGGCCAGTGGTCTGGGTTTTAAACAGAATCAGGTAGATATCTTAATTTTTCAAGACTTAAAAACAAAACAAACAAACAAACAAAACTAGATGTAATTCTATGTATAATCCAACTAGCGAACCAGGAGCACTGCCAGGGATACCCCAGCTGGGCATTGATGGCCTGGGTCAAAATAAGAGATTGGGTAATCCTGAGCATGGGCGGTCTTCATGACTCATTTCCATTCAGAGCAGGCAGCAAGGCCAGTTCTTAAGGGTCAGTTCCAGCTCCCTCTGGCTAGGCCCTGGGCTACAGCTGGGGTTCCGGGGAAGGGACAGGGCAGGCTGTAGAAAGTGGGAGACACTGGAGGCCCCCGGTTCCAGTGACCACCTGAGAACCTGCCATGTGCTCACGCGCCCACGAGGGTGGGCCATGTGCTAAAGAGAGCCTCTCTCGTCTCGTGCCAGCAGATGTCAGCCATCGAGACCATGACAGAGAAGCTGGAGAGCTTCGCAGCCATGAAAGCAGACTCGGGTGGCTCGCTGCAGCCCCTGCCCCACCACCCCTTCAACTTCCGGTCCCCACCCCCGACGCTCTCGGACCCCATCCTCAGGAAGGGCAAGGAGCGGTACACGTGCAGGTGAGGCCCTGTGTGCCCCTGGAGAGCTGGCAGGAAGATGCCAAGGTGCATACCTGTGCTTCTAGGGAAACGGCTGTGGTCCCAGTGGAGCACAGTGGCCGTGTCTGGCCAGTCATCTGCTTGAGGCATCTTCTGCATCAAGTGACAAGGGTGGGCCTTCCCCTCCAGCATAGCTGTGCTCACACGAGCCCAAAACACAACTTTGGCCCAGCAGCTGGAGGGGGACGAACTGGCCAGTGTTAGACCCAGTGAAGGACCCCAGCACTTGGCCCTGCCAATGTCCATAGGAGGACACACTCCCCAGCTGACCTTCTGGCTGGTCAGGCCTGTTTCCGACTCTGTCCTTCCACTCTGTGGCACTGTCTGTTGCTGGGCAGAGGGGCTGAGGCACTGGTTCGTCTTCCCCGTGGCCCACGCCACGCTCCTCTGTAAGGCTGGGCTGGGCCTCAGGGCCGGAGAGGAGACTGGAGCCTGATGCAGAAGAGGCCCTGCAGCCTCCGGTGCTGGCCCTGCATGGAGAGGGTGTCAGGAAAGGATGACCTGATGCTGCCTTCACTCCTCCCCCTCACCAGGTACTGTGGCAAGATCTTCCCCCGATCCGCGAATCTCACGAGGCACCTGAGGACACACACTGGGGAGCAGCCGTACAGGTAGGAGCCCAGCCAGGGGGGGATCCAGGCTCCTGGTGGGCCTGCAATTTTGGCTGCCTGCTTCCACCTACCATTAGCTCCCCTCCTTTGAGCAGGGACCCCCTAACCCTGCCTCTAGACCCTCAGAAGGGCCACAGCCACTGGAGAGGCAGTGGACAGGGGCCAGGGTGCTCTCAATGAGTCCTGGGGTCTGGTCACCACCTGAGCCTCTCCCTCCTGGGCCCCTGCTGTCCTGCTCCCTGGGAGGTTGTAAGAATGAGGCAGAAGGTGCCCAGGAAACTTCCAGAAGGCTCCTTCATGCTCACGAAGGCGAGTGCAGGGAGCAGATCTCCACCTGTGGCTGGACTGTCCACAGGGCAGCGGCCCAGAATCAGAGTGTGTCCCCTGACGCAGGGCCCCAGGTGGTCTGCGGAGAGGCTCAGTGGCATCCCACCTGCAGCCCGTCACCTGTCACAGCTGCAGCTGCCACCCTGCGCCCTGGGCCAGGGAGTGGGCGGTGCGCAGGGCAGGAGCTCGAAGCAAGTGCAGGCTCCGTCCTGGCTTGGTCGCCCCAGGGCTTCACCCGGGCTCCCGGGCGGGCTGATGGGAGGCCACACACCTGCTCCCAGCTCGCTCCTCCCTCCTGGACGTGGGGCTCACAACGGTCCCCAGCCAGTCCCACCACCCCCACTGCAGGACGGGGAACCCCAGGCTCAGAGAAGTCTCTCTTCCAGGGCCAGAACCCATACCTCAGCCAACTGTTGTGTCCCCAGGTCTCTGTCCTCTGTCCCTGGGGCCTATGGGACGGAAGGGCTGAGGGTGGCGCCCTGACTCTCCCAGAGCCCTGTCCAGTCAGGGAGTGGCCCTTTTAAATAGAGCCCAGGAGATTGTGGCCCCAAGACAAGGCGGGAAATGCCCGTTTCTCTGCCAGGACCAGTTTAGTAACGTTGGGGTGTGTCCGGCTAGCCGAGCCCTTGGGAATAAAGGGATCTTGGCACAGTCTTAGGTTGACAGCATCAGATTCCTGTACTGTGACCACACAGAGCTCGGGGTCACCAGGAAGTGACCCTATGATGCTGTGGGCCCCGGGAAGTTGATCTGTGTGCCCATCCCTGGGGAGGGAGGCCACAGGGGCACTGCATGTGTGGTGGTCGCCAAGCCCCACGCAAATGTACAGAGCACCTCCAGTGTCCACGGGGCTGTGTCCCCCGGCAGGGTAAAGGACAGCCCCGACCAGTTCTGTGTTGCGTGCCCCAGCCCTCCCAACACGCCAGCCCCCTGCCCACTCTCCGAAACAGTGACTTACAACCTAACAAAGGCGAAGAGCAGAAAGGTTTATTTGGCATGGCCCCCTCCCTGAAACCAGCGCTTGTTTTTTCTGTAATGAGAGCCGACTTTTGGACAGTGTTGCGTGCTAGGAGTCCCCAGAGGGTCGAGCCGTGTTTATAGAAGAATTTAATTATCATTGATTTCTTTTGCTCTCTCCAATCTGAGAGTTTCGACTTTGGTAACAGTAATTGCTTCGCAAGTTTGTGCTGCAGATCCTGGCTGGATCTGGCTCAGGCAGACCTGCTCTGAGGGCAGAGCTGGCCGCTTCCCGCTGGCTGGCACTGGTGGTCTGGGGCTTGCTTTGGTCATCACCGGATTTTAAGTTGGACAGGGTAACACATGGCTCCCCCAGAAGTCCCTGGGCAGGACACAGGCCTGCCAGGAGGCACTCGGCCCCAGGCCTGCCCAGCCCCCCGCTCAGTGGCAGCACCTAGTGTGTGCCCGCTGCGTGTCAACGTCACGTGTGTGCACGTGTGCCTGTGTGCCTGGGGGGGGGGGCGGCCCCTCACCAGCAGGAGGACACAGGGCCTTGGGTGGGGGAATCAAAGCAGAGGACCTGGGAAGTCTCCTCAGATTTTCTAGAGGCATCAGAAAGTGTTTCAGCTCCCGGCATGGGTGTGACGCCCTTCCTGGAGGGAGGCTGGCCTCCCACTGTCCCGGGCGAAGCTCAAGGACAAGGTGAGGTCGAGGTCATGCACTTCCTGAAGCTCCAGCAGTGGGTTTGGCAGGATTTGGGTCGGAGAGAGACGAAGGTTGAACTGGGATTGCAGAGGCCACCCCGGGGTCCTTGCTCCCAGCACGCTGAGCCTGCCTCGCCCTGACGGAGACAGCCTCCGCAGGCTCCCAGGCAGCGGGCTCCTCTTCCTCCAGGGCCCCATCCTGTCACCTAAGCAGGCAGGCGGGTTTCTGTCACGGGTTCGGGGACCTTACGTGTCCTCCTCCTTGTTCATTTTTAGTTTTAGGACTGGGTTTCGAAATCTCTTCTTTTTTCTTTCACTTTTAAAGTGACCAGCAGCAGTTCCCTGGTGATGGCTGGCCACGGCCCCGTGGGTCCCAGGGAGGGTGCCTGTGTCTGGGGCCTGTTTCAGTCTCCACTGCCACCCCTGCCCCTGTGCATCCCCCGCTTCCCCGCAGGGTGGCGTGGCCAGGCTGGCCTCTCCGGGGCACACAGGCACATGTGCACACGTGTGCACACTGTGGCTCCATGGCACTTGGTGGTGTGTTACCTAGTACAGTGCAGCCACCAATGCCCTAGCCACCTGTCAGCCTGCTCAGTGCAGACCGCACTGCTGGGCAGCTCTTCCCTCATAGCCCTGGGCTGGCCGCCTCCCTCAGCTTCACATGGACGTCTCTGTCTGGGCCATGATTTAGAGGAGAGCCAGGAGAGGTCACATGCAGGACCCCTAACCCTATGAATGCAGCCCCTCCCCAGCCCCCAGAGCTGCTCAAAGACCCACCCCTCCATTCCCACTTCCGCCTCAGGCTCCCTCCGTTCGGCAGAGCATCCCCAGGTTCCCAAAGAACCAGGAACTGGACGGGCAGGGTGTGAGCGTGAGCTCACCTGCAGACAGGGAGGCCCTCAGAGCCACGCCCAGGAAGCCCTTGCCTTTGCCAGGCAGACACCAAATCAAGCTTGTCCTTCCTGAGTGTTGGCCCCAAAGAACTGGAAGGCTGGAACCTGGCCCCCACTGGGGGTCTGCATGTTGAGGGTGTAGGGGCCACAGAGAGACAGTGCACTGAGTATGTAAAATTCCTCCTTCCTGGGCTGTTCTATGGGTGTACTGGTTGGAGGCACCTCAGCCTCTCCGGCCCAGCACTGAGAGAGCCCAGCCATGGCCTGAACCATCTTTCATGGCTCAGGCAGAAAAGAACAAGGAGCCAAAACCTCCGGAGCTCCTCAGATGTTCACTCCCCATCAGGCTGAATCTCCCCAGGCAGAGGAAGGAGAGGCTGTGACCAAGCCCTGTGCTCCCTGAGGACATCCACCTGTCCAGAGCCCACTCCACAAAGGCAAAGAGGGGCAGGGTCCTGCAGAGAGGCACAGCCAGGGCAAGGCCGAGGGAGCCAGGAGGCCAGCTGGCCGAGAAACCAGTGCACAGCCCTGGGGCAGCACTTGGCCATCAGCTGTAGGGAAGGCTGGGGTGAACCTGGCCTCAGGCAAGAGCAAGGGAGCCCACAGAGCACCCCAGGAGCTGGGGTAGGGCAACTGCTGCCACCTGGACAGAGGCCTGGGCACACGGGAGCCACTTCTGTCAGCCGCCCTGCCCCCCATTTCCTGGGCAACTCCTATCCAACCTGCAAGGCTGCATCAGGTGGCTTCCAGGCTGGGGCACTGCAGGCTGAGTCCAGGGTCATCTCGTCCACCTGCACCCTTCACACAGGCCAGCAAAGGCCCTGGGTAGGGCCCACACCAGCCTCTGATGTCATCCCAGGCCCCTCCTGTGGGTGGCACAAGGCTGTGAAGGTCACTCTACAGAGACGCCCCTGCCGTGTCCTGAAGTGCCCTTGGGCAAACATCCACATGAGGAAGGCTGGTGACCAGCATGCTGGGCTGGAGTCTCCGCCCACACAGATGTGGGTGAGGTGGCCCCACAGAGCCCCGGCCCACGAGGGTGCTGTCTTACAGCAGCCGCACACCCGGCGTGAACAGAAACCCCACCTCGGCCCCCACCGAGGCCGGCTGGGCAGGCCCTGAGTCCCGCGAGACTCCGCCAGCCGGGCCCGTGGCCCGGGCGTTCTGCGCCTCGCACGGTGCTCACAGCCGAGCGCCCTTCACAAACAGAACACGCCTCGTAGAAACAAAGTGGCCCGCGCCTCTGCCGAGACGAGCCTCCTGGAGGTCCTCGAGGCCAGGAGCACGGCACAGCGTCCCCAGAACGCCCAGCGCTCGTGGTGTGAAAACCACGGCACGGGGCTCGCACTGGCATCTGGCCGAGAGGCTTGTCGGTGCCCCCCTTCTCCTGGGTCTGGGCTTTCTCGCTGCTCAATGCACACATCTCTGAGGGAGAACAGGCCTCCCGTTCCCTGCCCTCAGGACCACGGGGGCTGTGCACAGCAGGGACCCTCGCTGGGGACAGGGTCCACAGGTGGGCTGCCTTGCTTGTGCGTTAGGGCTCTGCTCTGAGGACCAGGGTATTGGGCAGGCAGCTTCTCATTCTCCAAGTGCAGAGTGCAGGCTGGTGAGACCCTGCCTGCCCCGAGGGGATATAGAGGAAAATCCAGCCCAGGGTCGGAGGAGGCCCGTGCGGCCCCAGGCCCTCCTCAGCCCCGCAGGCTGCAGATCCGGGAGCCACCCACCGGGGCAGCTAAGCATTAACGGACCATCACACTGAGGCCCAAGTGAGACAGAGGTCCACTCGGAGGGGACCTGTCCTTCCCTGCTGGAGAGGAAGTTTGGGGGAGGGCTGGCCTCCACCTGGAAACCTGGGGGTGGCTCTCAGCTCTTCTGTGATGCAATGCTGCCCTCGAGTGGCTGCTGGGAGCATGTCGCCCCAGGCTATGGACCTGCTGGGCTCCGTCATTCAGACAGGACCTGCTGCCTTGGGCAGTGCCCTGGGGTGATGGCCGGGGGGGCCCCTGCCCACCGCGGTGCACCTGTCTTCCAGGTGCAAGTACTGCGACCGCTCCTTCAGCATCTCCTCCAACCTCCAGAGGCACGTGCGGAACATCCACAACAAGGAGAAGCCGTTCAAGTGCCACCTGTGCAACCGGTGCTTTGGGCAGCAGACCAACCTGGACAGGCACCTCAAGAAGCACGAACACGAGGGCGCACCAGGTGGGTGGCCAGGGTGGGCAGAGGGGGCGGGCGGGCGCAGGCCTCTGGGGAAGCCCTCAGGCCGCGCTCTGAGAGCACCCACGGCCGCCCTGCCCAGGATGCCCCTGACGCCCGCCCCTCCACAGTGAGCCAGCACACAGGGGTCCTCACGAACCACCTGGGCACCAGCGCCTCCTCCCCCACCTCTGAGTCGGACAACCACGCACTTTTAGACGAGAAAGAGGACTCCTACTTCTCTGAAATCAGGAACTTCATTGCCAACAGCGAGATGAGCCAGGCATCCTCAAGGACAGACAAGCGGTAAGGAAGGCGCATCCAGCCTGAGAGGCCCGACCCTGGCTACCCTCTGCCAGTGCACATGACCTCCACCCTGGACAGGGACCAGGCCCTGGGGCAGAGGAATGCCCCGTGCCCCTGCCTGGCTCAGTTTCCCCACCCCTGAGCATTGCATCTTGGAGCCCACAGGTTAAAGTAGCGAGGTGCCTGGCACACAGGCCGAGTGGCAGCCCTGGCCACTGTCGACAGATGCGCGTGCAGGGCTCCTACCACAGCCCAGCCACACCCAGGCCCCAGGGCACTTCTGTCTAATCCAGGCAATTGCTAATGGTTTCTAGGCAAGTTACTGCCCCTTTAAACACCATGTACACCCCCCCCCACCCACACACACACACAAACACAGGCACATCTTGACTTACGATGGGACCACATTCTGACAAAAGGTCCTGAGTTGGAAGTGTTGTAAGTCCAACCTGAATTCTTCAGCCTGACCTCTAAACTCCTCAGTGCGGATAAGCCAGCTGACTTGTGCTCAGAACATGCACCTCCACCCCAGGTGGTCACACCGGCCAGCACATGGCATTTTTTGTGATAATGTTGAATTTCACACAGGAGTCCCTATGTCCCGCACTCTGCAGGCCTGGCCATCCCTCTGCCCACAGGGCTGACGGGGGCTGCCGCTCACTGCCACTGCCCAGCATCATCCCCTGTCAACACATCATCCCCTGTCACCAGCTCAGGGTATCGAAATCCCAAATTCAAAGTAGGGTTTTCAACGAATGCAAATCACTTCCATTCCACTGTAAAGCCGAGAAATCTGAGCGGAACCTCTAAGGGACCAGACACACAAGCAGGCATGTGACGTAAGCACATGCACCTGCATGCATGTCGCACAGGTGCACACACGTGCTTGTGCGTGTGGGTTCATATGTACCATGCATGTGTGTGGGAGTGCACTGCACATGTACCACGTATGCAGTGCAGGCATGTGCGCACAGAAGGGCAGAGCCGTGGTGGGACTCGTCTTGGGGTCTGGGCGTTTCGTGTGACCTCATGTCCAGGGCTCTGTGAGCGGCCTGCACAGGGCCCTCCCTTCCAGAAGGGCAGCCCGAAGCCCCAGGAAACAAGAGCGGATGCAGAGCATCTGCAGGGCAGCAGGGTGCCAATCCCGGACGGCCTCAGAAGGGATCCTAGTGCTGCAAAGGGAGGCAAGGTCCGCGGAAGGGGGTCCTGACCCAGCCTGGCAGCCAGCCCCAGCCTGCAGCCAGCCCCAGCCTGCATCCCAGTGGCCGTGGGGGTTGCAGCTGGGATGTGAGGAAAAGCTACCTGGAGACCTGGCTGCCGTTCCAGGGCAAGACTGTGTCCTCCTGTTCTTGGTGCTCCTGGGGTCCTTGGGGAGGCCCTCTGAGCAATCAGTGACAGAAAACCCAGGCTTTGCTTCTGTCCCTTGACAAGGTGAGCCCACCTGTCGGGCCCTCTGACCCTCACCTGAGGCCCAGGCGCAGCCCCAGTGTCCTGGTGCCCCACCCTTGGCTCCAGACACAGTGGCCTGCAGGGCTCCTCCTGCCACTCTGAGACCACCTCTTCACTGCCCCGGAGGCCCCAGGACAGAGCCAGGTGAAGAAGGAACAAGGACTCGCCCTCGGCATCCTCACTGGGTGACCCAGGACCAGTGCACATGGGCTGCCAAGGTCCTGGGGCAGCCTGAGGACAGTAAGACCCCATGAACCACAGCAGCAGGCCAGGCCCTCTCCACCTGACCATGGGTCTCCTACTGCCGGACCCCACAGCCCTGAGGGTGAACAGCCCCAACCCTGACAGAGCCGGTGAGGCTCAGCCCAGGCGGACTTGCTCCAGACCCCACAAAGTCCCAGGCTGGGCCTCACCCAGGCCCCGACAGCCTGTCCTGCTGCAGTGAGCCCCAGGGCCCAGCTGGCTTTGCCCTAAAAGCCAGGGCACCCCTCACTGGTCCCTGTCACTGTCACCAAGGATGCGGGGACAAGTGGACTTTAGTTCGTCTGCTTGCTGGGGATGGTGGCAGTCCCCTACAGGACCAGAAGTAGCCAACCATCTGGCTCTCAGGCAGTGGGTGAGATCAAGCCCTGCCAGGCTTCCTGGCCCAGCAACCCCCTGATCCCCTGGGTCGAACTGTGTTCCCAGAGTTCATCCATGGACTCCCAACCCCAGCACATCTGAGCGTGACCATTTGGGACAGGGGCTCTCCAGGGAGATGGAGTTAAGGTGAGGTGTGCTGGGCTGGGGTGGCCTCTGCTCCAGAACAGCTGGGTCCCTCTGAGAGGGCAGCATGGGCACCTAAGGAGAGCCCTTGTGGTGATAGGGGCAGGATCCCCAGGATGCTAGCCGGTGCCCAGGGTTGCCAAGAAGACAGGAGCCAGGTTCTCCCTCAAGTTTGGAAGGAGAGACCCTGCTGCACCTTGATCTTGGGCCACTCCTTGACTCTGGAGTGTCGGTCCTGTTGCCAGGAGCCACGCTGTCACGGAGCTGTCACGCCCCAGGACGCCAGCTCGTCCCCAACCAGGGCGGCTGCCCCCGGTAGCAGCCTGCTGGAACCAAGTGGCCCCTGCTGGCCCCACATACTCCTGTAAGCACATAACCTGTACAGGGAGCAGGCAGAAGAGTGTAGACCCCGCTTCCCACACAGCAGGGGCTCTGTGGACCTACTCAGGACCCACCTGCCTGCGAGATTCGCACCTGGCCACCTGGTGCACGTGAGGAGGCGTCCACCCAGCTCTCCACCTGCCATGTGTCCTGTCTGCAGAGTGGACTGCGAGGGCAGAAGCCAAACGCCTGCCTCAGTCACCCCACTGAGAGCCCCGCAGAGGGCAGGACCAAATCCCCCAGCACCAGAGCCCTCCCTCTGAGCACAGGACGCTCCTGGCCGACCAGCCAGCACAGGGGACTCAGGACACGTCCCTGAGCTCCCTGACCTCTGGAGATTCTGTCCACATCAGAAGGCAGATCAGGGGATGGCTTCTCTAGCCCCTTCCCAGGAAGACAGGAAATGCGTGAAGTCTTCGCAGAGCTGGCCATGGAGGGCCCCCCCACCCAGCCAGCAGGCGTGGAAGCTCCGCACGGCTCTGCATGTGGAAGTCAATCCCGTGGAGACGCCATCTTCAGTGCCAAGGACCAAACCCCTGGTCTCCCCTGAGACCACAGGTGCCGCCCGGTGCCGCTGCCAACAGTCCCTGGGGACCCAGGAGGACGAGGAGTGGGGGCTGCCGCTCTGGAAGCCACAGTCATGTGCTCCTTTGTCCCTCGCTGAGTCCCTCTGCTGGCAGGAATGCCCACCCAGGTGGCCGCAGCCGCCGGGCCCTGCTGGCCGTCCTGAGCCTGACAGTGAAGTGCTCTCTGGCGGTCTTTCGAGGGGCCTGGCCGCCACCCCCTCGCCTGGCTCTTTTCTGTTTTCTTTAAATTGAGGAGCCCGAGCAGGAGCCTCATGCCCAGGACGCAGCGACCGGGGCTGCAGGCGGGGTCCCAGGTGCAGGAGGGAGCGAGGCTCTGAGCAAGTGTGGCCTGGCGGGTGTCCATGATCGGCAGCAGGCAGCCCGAGCCAGCTCTTGCTGTCCAGAGCCCGGCATCCCAGACGCTCCTCAGGGCCCTCCGGGCCTCGAGTCCCCGTGTCTGGCTGGGGGAGCACGTGCAGATGGACGTGGCTGGGCTGAAAACCCCCGGAGGGCGCCCCTGGGCAGCGCCCAACCCCAGCACGCGCACGGGACTACTTCTCCAGGCCCAGCTCAGCGTTCTCCCTGACACCCATCTCACCCTGAACCCCTGGATGGCCTGGGGTCCACTGCTGGGGGACCCGTTTCTGACCCCCTCCTCTCCTGTGACCTTCCCACCCACTCCATGGCTCTCCCTCCATGGCAGGGAGCATGGCTGGGCCTAGGGAGGTAACCAGCTGCCCAGCACCCAGAGCTCTATGGGCTCCGACCACAAATGCCAGCTCTCTTGGGAAGAGCTGGGGGCCCCAGGAAAGGCCACCAGGGAAGAGCCGAGCTAAGCAGAGCTGCCAGCCTTCGGGGTCTGGGCAAGGCAAGGGCCCCTGGGCACAGCCAGCTTCCTCCCCTGTCACTTCAGGCCGGAGATCCAGGAGCTGGGCAGCAACCCCCAGTGTCCAGGCTTAGCCAGTGAGAAGCCGGAGGATGTGGAGGAGGAGGAAGAGGAGGAGCTAGAAGAGGAGGATGAGGACAGCCTGGCTGGGAAGTCGCAGGACGACACGGTGTCACCCACACCCGAGCCCCAGGGTGTCTACGAGGATGAGGAGGAAGAGGAGCCACCCGCCTCCCTGGCCGTGGGCTTTGACCATACCCGAAGGTGGGGATGGATGTGTGCCGGGGGATAGCCAGTGAGAGTGGGCATCTCCAGGGCGACCTTCCTCTTCAGACCACCCAGGAGGCCCCTCATTTAGGGCTTCTCCCGCCCAGCAGGTGTGGCTTCTGCAAGCCTTCTGGCAAAGGCCAGGGTGAGGCTGAGGTCTCCTAGAGGCTGGAAGCAGAGGCAGGAGGGAAGACATCCCTGTGGGGCAGGCCTCAGGAGGTCCCTGTGCCACCATGAAGCCACTCACTGCCCCGTCCACCCCAGCAGTGCTGTCCAGCCTTGAGTGGGACAGTAGGTACAGGGACTGGGCACCCATGATTTCGGGAGTCCTACTGACCGACCACCATATCCCCCACGTCCTGACTGCTCGACACCTACTTTCAGCACTGGGGTGACACTGCCAACATTCCAAGATCCCCGGGGAGGCCCTCCAGAGGTGGCATTTCCTTGGCAGTACTGGGTCCAGGAGGGCAGCCTGTGCCCCTCCAAAGCTTCCTGGAGTCTCACAGAACTAAGGCCTCCTTCCCAGCCCCCGACCTCTAGACCAGAGCCCACACCTGCTGCCAGTCATGCGTGTGCACCCACTCAGCCCCACGGGGCCTCTATCCAGCTGCTGTCCTGCATCGTGGCTTCTGTCTTGGTGTCTGTGTGTCCATGTGTCTGTCTCCTTGTGCATGTGGCTCGTGGAGACCCATGCATGCATGCAGGCACACAGCCAGCCACGCAGCATCAGACGGGCGGCCGGCGGCCTGACCAGCTAACCCCGGCCCCCCTGGTCCTTGGTGCAGGTGTCTTGAGGAGCCAGAGGGCGGCCTGTCAGCTTTGGAGCCGACGCCGGCCTTTGGGAAGGGGCTGGATCTCCACAGAGCAGCTGAGGAAGCATTTGAAGTTAAAGATGTGCTTAATTCCACCTTAGATTCTGAGGCTTTAAAACAGACCCTGTACAGGCAGGCTAAGAACCAGGTAGGTACCGTCAGAGCCCCACCCTCCCTCCCATCTCCACCTGGCTCCTCTCCAAGGGACAACCTGAGCACTCCCCTCCTGGCCACCCCTTGCCCAGGGGAAGTTCAAGACACCTCCTCATCACGCCCATTGTCCTGGGCTGGAGAGAAGCCCCAGTGACCACCAGCCTCCAACAAGCCCGGGTGGAGCAGGGAGAGGTCCAGAGCAGACAGTCGACACTTTGGTCCCATGTCCAGTGGGACATGTCCTTGAGCAGCTGCCTGGGTCTCCCCATCTCTGATCCAGCTTTTCCTGGGTGTCTCTGCCCTATCAAGTGGTCACTGCCTCTAAGCTAGAGCTGGCATGGGGTGAGCAAAGGCACCAGGCTCAGCCAGGGCACATCCCAGCTCCATGCCTCAGGGAGTGGCCACAGAACGCTGCCCGAGGGGCCCCTGCAGTAGGAAGCTCAGGTCTGTCCACTCTGTGCAGCCCTCCTGCAGGGCACAGCCCCACGAGTCTCAGCAAAAGCTGTCTGCATGTCTGTCTTCGTCTTCTACTAATGCTGTGCAGAATGTTCGCTTGGGGGGACCAGCACCAGCTTCCCCACGACCCCCACCAGGAACACACAGAATATCAAGTGGTCACAGGCCCCATCACCTCCTGCCCTGAAGCCTGGGGCAGAAGAACGTCCTGTTGCTAACTAAGGCCAGGAAACATGCACACTCCCTCAGCCTCATCAGCTCAGAAATGCTGCCCACTGTGTTTCTAGAAGTAACTCTGTGAGGACACCACAGCCGTGTCCCCAGGCCCCTGCCCCTCCAGGCAGGGAGGGCCTGTTGGCATGGGGTCTTAGCAGTAACTCCCACCAGTTCCCAGGGCCCTCCCAGAGCAGACACCTGTCACTAAGCTTTCGCCAATGACCAGGCAGATAAAGGGGGAGGGTGAAAAATGACTGCAGGGAGCACCCTCAAGAAATCATGGGGGTCTCGTGCTCATTGGAGGCCCCTGGCCAGGGACACAGTGTTTTGGTGCCACTCTGGGCAAGACAGCCCCCTCCCCTGTCCTGACCACTCACATGCTCTGTCTTCCAGGCCAGGGGAAGAGTCTGGCCTCAGGCAGCTTTGCCCCTGTCCCCATCTGGACAGGGCAAGGCCAAGCTGTTCAGTGGCCAGTGGGAGGCCAGGGACAAGGCTCAGCCCTGCCTGTCTGTGGCGCTGCTCACCCTACCTGTGTCGTCCCCTCCCCGCCAGGCATATGCAATGATGCTGTCCCTTTCCGAGGATGCTCCTCTCCACGCTCCCCAGAGCTCGCTGGACGCTTGGTTGAATATCGCCGGAGCCACGTCAGAGTCCGGAGCCTTTAACCCTATCAACCACCTCTGAGGCCCCAGAGCCAGAACCCAGAGTCGGGGCGCCAGCTGCGGGGGAAGCAGCGGGCCCCCAGAAGGCCCCGCCACCCGCGTTGGAGCTCGGCTCGGCGCCCAGCCCCGCCCCTCCAAGTTCAGTTCTAACTTCTCCAACGAAAACTTGGAACCCACAGTCCCCAAAGCCCATCATGGAGCTTCCTGCCTCTACGCCTGGGAACGTCAGTGGGGCCCACCACAGGGCCACCATGCTGCTCATGGGGGCGGCCTTGAAGACCAGCTTGGCGGGCGAGGGTGGGATCTCAAGCCCGGATGAGAGCCCTGGGCCGCTTCCGGGAGCCTGCGTGGCACCAAGGAGCAGACGGAAGACGCAGGCGTGCACTGAGAAGACGTAGCTCGCAAACAATTTTATAATGGAAATTACAAGAATGACCCTTTTGGTAATCTTATTGACTACAGAGTCTATTTAAGCATGTGGGTTTTGAAAAATAGACAGTATTTTTTAAAAATAATCAAACAAAATGACTTACAAATTGTTTTTTAAAAGTAATTTTGCATTGCTTTGGAATTTCTGCTTATTTGCCAACCCAAGCCTGCCTGGGCAGCCATTGCTGTGCTTGGGGTGTACCCTTTATACTGTAGATAATGGAGAATTTTCTATTGCCGACCCTATTTGTACAAGCCAAGGTGATTCTGGGTGCCCCCGAGACAGAATGAGGGGCACAGGACTCCCCTTCGACCGTACACAGACCCTTCTGAGGAAGTCCTGGACGTGGTGCCTGGCTGCAGGCCTGCTGGGGCCGGACGGGGAGGTTGCCTGCCCCCTTGTGGCCTGCAGAGAAGTCCACAAGCCCCCACCCATGACCCCCCAATTGTATGGGGATGTCGGGAGCCCGTGGCTCAGGGCCTCCACACAGAGTGTGGCAGGCAGGGCACCTGATGGTCTTCCCCCAAGGTCTGTGCCTCCACCGCCCGAGCCGGCCCCAGCTGCTATTCTGAAGGCCGGGCTTGTTGGGACGTTCTGGGTCCCCAACCTCCCGCCCTCACCTGACCCCCAATAGCTGGGGCGTCCTCCCCGCGGCTGCACCACTACAGGACGCCAAGCGCTACCTGTGCCTGAGACTCCAGATCAACCACCCAGCAGCCACTTCTGCTCTTCGCACAGGTTCTTGACGAGACAGGGTCAAGAGCAGAAGGGGTCAGGGGACCTGCTGCCAAGAGCAGAGACAGCACAGCCCCCAGGATGGCGCCTCTCTCCCGGGGGATGTGTCTACTTCTCCATTCAGACTGGCTTTAAATTATTCCCATAGGGGCCAATTTCAATTAATTTTTTCCCTGATGGAATTTACCTTAATCTGTATATAACTTGTAATTTTTTTCTAATTCATTTTTTTTCTTATTTTATTTCTTCCTTAACAGTATTTTTGGCATTAGACATTCTTATTGTGAAGAAATAATGTTAATATAAGTATCTAGTGAAGGACCAAAACCATGTAATAAGGTTGTGTGTTGTGTGGTCACTAACCAGGGAGTGGGGCGGTTTTTAATGTGCCAAATACCCCCGCGTCCCCCCCTCACGAATCCTGCTGTCACTGCTGCCCATTTACCAGACAATCATGTGTTTTGTTAAATTTGAGTTTCAGTTGCATTTAAGACGAGTGTTCTATTTATTTCTTTTATTGTTTGGAAGAAAAAAAAAAAAAAACAATGAATGTCCCACCAAGAAGAGAAAAAAAAGTTGCCCAAGTTCCCCTTTAAAAAAAGAAGAGGGTAAATGCACAAAACCAGGGCACAGAGCTGAACATCTGTGTGGCTCTGTGCCCTGTGGGGACATCCCAACGGGCAGTATTTAAGCGGGCATGTTCCATGAGCTTCCAGCCGCTCCAGGCCAAAGACGATCGTCCGCTGATGCCGGACAGTCCGAGTGTGCCCTGGAGACACACCGGGGAGGACCCTGCAGCCAGCAGAGACCTGTAGGTCACGGGGAAAGGGATTCTCCCCTTGCTAACTAAGAGAGCCAGAGAGCCGGCCTGCACCGCGGACAGGCCATCGCACCCACGCGCAAGCTGGAAAGAGGCCCTCAGGGGAGCGGGGAAGCGGGGAAGCCTGAACCCCAGCCACCCCACAGGGACTGGCCCAGGACCTCTCCTGGATGTCTCCTCCGCCAGACCCACCAGGTACGGGCACAGGAACTTCCACTTTCTCCTTGATCTAGATGGGACCCTTATAAAAATTCAACCTCAGATCCGAACACCCCATTTCTGTAAACCCAAATTATATGATTTCTTCTGCGAAAGAATAAGCTGTGTGGTTTTGTTTTTGTTTTTGTTTTTTTGCGATACATGCTGCTCTCTCCAAGTGGGAAGCTTGGATGGAGGAGACCGAGGTGTGTCTTTTGGCAATGGCAGACAAAGAGGGCCTCCCCTCTCGTCACCTTGGAGTGCCCTGCCCAGTTCTGTCCTCTGGGGCACATCTTCCGAGAATTTTCTCTTCTCTTCGTTCTCTTCTTCCCTCTTTCCAAAGAGCCCTGGCTGCACACTTTAAGTCATATACTTTTGTCCCCCCACCAATGATAGCAAGCCCAACTTCTCTTTAGCACTCAGCCCCCTGGGCCCCAGCACTTGGCATTTTGGGGGACTAAGGACTCTGCCCTTAGACCCCCTGACAAAGAGCAACCCCTAAGTTGCCTCAGGGCTTGGCACTGCCCCACACCCGGCCGGCTGCAGGCTCAGGGCTTCCCTCTTCCCTAGTGGCAGTGCCTGCTCAGAAGTGCCTGCTCACTCAGGCCCAGTGTCCTCTGCACTCAGAGACCCCCCGGGGGCCAGGGAGGCAGGCTGGGTATGAGAATTCCAAGACCTGGCCCCCAGAGCACCAAGCCTGAACAGGAGCAGCGAGGTCTCTCTGCAGCATGGGCAGGAGGTCTGCCCAGCCTGCTGCCCTGACATGACTCCTTTGGATGGCTGGCACTCATCCCCAAAGTGGAAGTTTAAGGGAGGCCCCAGCACCTTCCCTGCACAGTCCTGGGACCCTGGCCCTGGCGAGGCCACACCTTCACCCTGTTCCTGCCCTCGTCCAGGATACTTGGGGAGGACACACGGGGCTGCCCCATGCTCCTGAACAGGCAGATCCTGCATGAGTGGGACCCACAACATCCCTTAGCAAACCCAGTGGACAGGGTGGGCACAGAGTGGCCTGAGAGACTGCCCAAGGCCAAGAGTGCAGCTAGGCTTTCCAGACCCTGCTGGACCTGAGTCCAGTCCTGGAGACCCAAGGGCCCTCAGCTTCCTCTGCCTCTGTCGCTTCCCCAGTGAGCAATTGCAAACACCCTCCTGATACATATCACGTGTTTAGCACTGGATTGTGGTCCCCGTCCCCTGCCCGAGTGACTGAAACCTACTGAGCTATATTCACTGTGCTGTTCCAGGGAGGGGAGAGGAGGGCGCACCCCTGCCACAGGATGGCCGACGGGGGTCGGGAAGCCGGGTCGGCGTTCCCTCCCTGCTGGGAACACCGGACGCAGTTCCTGGCCAGTGGAGGTCAGCCGGGTGTCCAAAGCCATGGAACCGTCTGCCGCATTGAGTGATACTGTGACGAAGACGTCTTGCGTCATTCCCAGAAGAGTCCCTTTCTCTCTCATTCCATTTTTTGTTTGTTTGTTTATTCTGTCACTGATTCGTATTACCACTTTTGGAAAAAAATCACAATACATAAAGGCAGCTTGAGTTTCCAAATGTGCAATTCACCTGTGAACAAGGTAACTCTAGAGATGTCCTTCAGCGCCTCTGGCCTCGCCCCTCTGTTCAGCACGAGGGAAGCGGAGCCCTGGTGTCGGAATATGTAATTTAAAGTGTGTATATAAATATACTTTGTAACGGAGGGATCTGCGTGCACCTCTGCAGGTGCGTTTCCCCAGCACTGGCGCGAATCACCGCCTGTGCATCCACGCCATTGTTACATTGCAGATTTGGTTTAGTTCTGCTTTGGGTTTTTTGTTTTGTTTTGTTTTGTTTCCTTTAGAAATGTATAGTGTTGAAAAAGAAATCAAATGTAAATGTCTGGTTATCATATATTGTTTAAAAAAAGACAAAACCATTGAGAGGGAGGGCGGAGCTCGCCCCACGCCCCCCACTGTAAATTGCTTCTGTCGTTTATGAGCAAACTGTGCATGACTCGTGCTTAGCGGTCATTATTGTGTCTGTTCGTGAAACTTTATTACAAGGAAAATTCTGTAGACGCACTTATCGGTATGTGGGTAGGGTCCACGTCCAGCATAGCAGCCTGAGCCGCCCACACGGAAGCGGGCCAGCTCTGACTGACCTGGAAGTTGCCGCAGGAGGGCGAGGAGATGAAAAGACATGATGGGTAGTAAATAATCCAGAGCGATTTTGCAAATTTCATTTTGATGCTCGTGATGAAGACAAATGTACTTGTGTAGAGAGATCTCTTTAAGGTGAAGCCTAGCAGAAGCTGATTTTGAGGTTAATGCTGTAGAATAGGACTGTATACCAAATGTAATCTTTCCAACGCCACAATGAATTTATACATGAGATTGATATGCAATAAATCTGTGTGGTTTTCTAAGCCTCGCTGCCTCCAGCCTCACTGGGGGGAGGGACCCAGACCTCTGGGGAGGGGGTGGCTCAAGCCGAGGTTCCAGCCAGGGAGGAGTCTGGTGCCCCGAAGCCCCCTTCCCTGCGCCTGACAGGTAAAAGGGGATGAACAAGGGCCCCGGGGTAGCGGGGGAGTAGATCCCACCTCCTCCAGGGGCCTTTCTAGCGTTGCCCAGGCTGCCCCTCCTCTGGGGACTCTTTCCTGATGCCCACCTACCTCCAGGCCCAGCCCGATTCTACTCTAACCAGGAGAACTGTGATGCACACCCCTCAGAAGACCAGGGCCAGCCCGTCGGAGCCTTGCTGGACCACGGTGGGCCTCCGGTGGTACCAGAGCTCTCCCAGGCCCGTTCCACAGAGGCCTCCGCTTTAACTTCCTGCTGACTCCCAGGTTAGCTCGGGTTCCCCACAGCCAAGCCTTGCTTCCGGCCGCCCGCCCTGCCTGGGTGTCTGCATTTCTCCTCTGCTCCTCCCACAGACCCCAGGCTTCTGGGTACAGCTCCTTCTTCCCACCCCTCCCGCTCCTCCAAGGTGGGCTGGCCAGGGTCTGAGGGGCAGATGGCCACTAGTCAGCTTCGCTGGGTAAGCGAGATTGTAGGCTGGCCCCCTGGCGCCCCGTCTTCTTGAGAGACCCCTGTTCTTAGTGGCCTAGGCCAAGAGGAAAGTCAGCCTTGGGTGCTGACACCCTCTCCTCCTCACCATGCCACCCCAGGCTGCCAGGCCTGACTCCCACCGGGAGCTTCCCACCTGCAGGCAGAGCCAGGCCTTGGCCTCCTCCAAGCCCTTTGCCTGGCTCCCTACACTGCCACCCACCCTTGGCCACTTGCACCGCCGGGCGGCTGCTCCCCAAGTCCCAGGACTCTCACCAGCCACCATGTCTCCCGGCCTCAGCCCTTCCACCAGACCCGAGCTAGGGCAGCCAGACGCCACAGCCTCACGCCACAGCCTCCCTCCTGACACCACAGGTGCCTGACCCACAAACCTCCCCAGCCCATCTGAGTGGCGTCTGGTCCTCCGGGCGCGTGTCCAGGGCCAGGCGGCTGCAGGTGGCGGTTTTGCAGGTGGGGGCAGCTCTCCTCCAGCTGCTCTGGGTGTGCTCAGGGTGTCCAGAGCCCAGCATGTGCAGGGGTCCCTTCGCCTCCGTTCACTGCCACCAATAACGTCACTGACCCAGCCCTCAGTGGGCAGCTCAAGGGCACTTCCCGTGGAAGGGTGCTCATGTGGATGGACAGACAGGCGAACCGGGGGATGGGTGTCTGCTCTAAGAGCCCATCTCTCAGCTGGATTCTGGAAACACAAGGGCCTCCAGTGTCCACTGAGGGGCCAGAACATGCACTGATGGAAGTCACCAGAACTGGGGGCCTGGGGTCCCCTGAACAGTAACAAAAGGGAAAAGGTGGAAGTTGATCTTGGTGCAAGGTCCCCAGACCCAAACTGGGCACTGAGCCTTTTTATTCTCTCAACTCCATCAAGTGAAGTTTGTTTCCCCAGCGCAGGGCTGGTGGAGGGGAGTTCCTGCGTTCCAGGGCTGTTCACCTTCCTGACGTGATTGACACAGCCTCGTGTGGCCTGAAGCCCCAACGGTCAGATGCAGGTTTGTCTCGGAGCCCAAGGCCCAGAGGCGGCTGGACAGGCCCCTCGCTGGAAAATACACTTCCGTTCTCAGAGGATAAATGGTGTGAATCACAAAACCAGTGGATGGCCGTGCTCCCAAAAGTCATTCCCAGCGATCGAGTGACCGTGTCCAATGTCCCCAACAAGGGCCCCTCTGGGAGCGCGCCAGGCTGGGGCTCCAGCAAGTGACACCCGCCCCGCCGTGTTCAGCCTGGCAGCCGCACTCCTCGTTAGCCCTGGAGGGGAGCGCAGAGCCCACGGGGCGGGGGCCTCTGATAATGGCCTCATTGTTGGGGACCCAGAGGGAAGGAGAACAGCGGTCCCAGAACACTGCTGACAAGAGGACTCTGTCTTTCCACGGCCTGCTCCTTGCTTAAAGGACTGCGGGAAAAGGCCCCGTTTTGGAAACAGGGAAAAAATCAACGAGAGGAAAAAAAGTTGTCAATGAAGAATCTGTTTTCTGGGAAGAGAAGTGCTTTTCATTCCCCCGCAGCCTGATGGGGCCAGGCGAGTCTGTGGCGATTTGTAAGGAGCTATTTAGGGAACATCAACCTTATTCTCAGGGCCACGAGTTTCCAGTGACCGCGATGGGTCCCAGTTCAGTGTGCAAAGGCCGGGGCCAGGGTGGCTTCCTAGCAGTGAGAGGACAGGGAAGTCCCCCCACAGTACGCATGCTCCAGAGGGCACGGCAGGCGTGGTGTCCCTCTGCCCACCATGCCAGGCCACGTCCCCACACAAAACTTGACCCAATTCAGGAAAGGGAGGCTGGACAGAGCTTGCTCTCCAGCTCAGAGGTCAGGATTCTGTGGTTTCAGATGGAACCTAACAAATTTCAGGGGGTGGCCTGAGGCCCTGCCATGGGACCCCAAAGGACAGGAGGGAAGGCATTGGCTCCTCCTCTATCCTGGGGTAGGTTTGAGGCCCCTGGATTCCTGAACCCACAGGGACACTGGGAAGGTCCAGAAAGCCAGAAAGGTGGGACAGAGCAGGAACCAGTTTTTAAAATTCAGAGCCCTGTGTGCTGCTGGCCGTGCGTGCATAGAACCCCAAACTGGAAAGACCCTGGTGTCAATCATCCGGCAAGCAGCAAATGAATGAAGGCCCGGAGTGCGGTCACTCGCTCGCTCAGAATGAGCAGAGGTTGCCACAAGCCCTGGACAGAGGGGGCAGGGGCAGCCGGACAGGCAGGGCTCCAGGTGAGGCCTGGCTGCTGGGGTCCACCAGGACATCCCGTGGGGCTCGGTGGCAGCATTGTGGCTTCTGACGTGGAAGCAGGGACAAAATGCAAGAAGCGATGGTCCAGTCCTGGCCACTCGAGGCTTTGAGCTACAGAGTTCCTGTCTGGCTTGCCCACTGGTTGCCAGACTGGGGGTCACAGAGCGTTTTAAAATATGTTTGAACAGACTTTATTTTTTAGAGGATTTTAGGTTCAGAACAAAAGTGAGCAGAAGTCAGAGGGTTGCATGGACCTCGACGAGGGTCCCCCACCAGACGGATACGTTTGCCAGTGGATGGGACTACGATGGCGGCGGTGGCACCGGGGGCCAGACTGCAGTGGGGTGCGGGGCGGACTGCTCTGCGTGCGCTGGTCGACTGGTGCCCCTAGGCTGCAGCACGGGAACATCTGTGGCCACTTCTCTCTTTCTCTTTCTTTTTAAATGTCGTCTTCTGAGCTCGCGTTTTCTTCTGGTGAACTCACCTTTGGTCCCAAGCACCTGAACCAGGGTTTCTGCTGGATTGCTCTCGTTTGGTCTAACTGGAGTTCCCAGCCCTGGTTTGTGTGTGTGTGTGTTCCTGCTGCCTTTACTCCGGGGCTGCGCCCGTGTGACTTCCACGGAGGAGTGGACAAGACGTGCACCTGATCTGTGTCCCGCCTCCTCGCCCACCGGCCTCCAAACCCCAGCCTGCGCCTTGGAGCCCAGCGCTTCCTTCCCTCTGCACACGTTCTGTAGCTTTTTCTCACGCACCACACTTGCTGGGACCCACGCCTGGGTCAGAGCCCAAGAGGGCCCCCCCGACTGACACCACCAGGCCTGACGTGAGCTGTGGAGCAACCGTGTCAGGCTGTTTCTGCACTGCTGAGCGCAGGCGTGGGACTGGGTCAAACGCTTTTCTCCACCTACTGAAAAGAGGGTAGATTTTTTTCTTCTTTATTAATGTGGTGCATTACACTGGTTTTCAAAGATTAAACTAACCTTGCATTCCTGAAACAAACCCCACTTGATTATGATATAATCTATTACATGCATACCTGGATTTAATTTGTTAATGTTTAAAGGTTCCCGCACTTATGTCTATAATCAGTTTGCAATTTTATTTTTTCTTAAAAGGTGTTTGACTTCGGTGTTAGGATAATGCTGGCCTCATAACACAAGATGAGCAATGTCCTCTCTTCCTCCATTTTCTGAAAGACTGTACCAGACTAGCAGTTTTCTGTCTTTCAAAATAATGTTTCACTACACTCACCATGACATCATCAGGGCCTGGAATTTTCTTTGCAGAAGAGTGGGGGTTTTGTTTATTTTAAGAATTCTATTTCTTCAATAGCTAGTGTTATTTAGATTTTCTCTTTGTTCTTGTGCCAGTTTTGATGACGTTTTTCAAGAAACTTGGTCTGAATTTCACTTAAGTTGTTGAACCTACTGACAAAGCTCAATGCTGTAAAGTCTGTAGTGACAGCTCTCTCTTCCCTGATATTGGTTATTTGAGTCTTTATCTCTCTTTCTCTGGCAGACTAAGATTATCAATTTTATTTTCAAACAATAGTTATTTTATTGATGTGTTATGATATGGATTTCTTACTGCAGTGATTTTCATTCATTTTTTATATCATTCCTTCTATTTACTTTGGCTTTAAGTTGCACTAATTTTTCCAACATTTAAAGATGGAAGCATAGGTCAATGATTGTGAACATATCTTCTTTTGTAATATAAGCATCTGAAGCTATAAATTTCTCTCAAGGCCCTGCTATAGATGCCTTCCACAAATTTTGATTTTTTTCATTATAATTCCGTTTAAAATATTTCCTAATGTTTCCTGTGATTTCTTCTTTGACCCTTCAGTTCCTTTAAAGTGCATTCATTAATTTTCAAATATTTGGGAATCTTGCAGATATCATGTTTTTATCTGTTCCTACTTTAATTGTGCTGTGGTCAAAGAACATGCTCCGTATAATTCCCGTCATGTTAAATGTACGGAGGTTGTTTCATGGCCACACATGTCTATCGTGGTGAATGTCCACATAGTCCTGAAGAGAATGTGGATTCTGCGATGGCTGCACACAGTGATTGGCAGGGTCGGCCAGGTCAAGCTGGTCAGCTGCACCGTTTGAGTGTTTCACGTCCTTGCTGATCTTGCCACCTACCTGCTCTGTCCATTGTTGAGAAAGTATTGGACTTTCCACCCAGAGCTGTGGGCCTCTTTTTCCTCTCACTCTGGCCAGTGCCCAGATGTTCTTGCATGCACTTTGAACCCGTTGTGATGCAGGATCACTGTCAGTGGAACTCTTTATCATTATTACAAGTCCCTCTTTCCCATGGCAATATTCCTGTCCTGAGGTCCACTTGTTCTTACCCTAGTAGCTATTCCTCTTTTCTTACGACAGGTGTTTGCATGAACGCTTTGTATCTTCTTTTGTTATTTTTATATGTGAATCACCACATCTAATAAGCATGATATATTTAGGTCTTGTTCGTGTCCAGCCGATAATCTCTAACTGGTGTTTTTAATCCAGAATCTTTAACTGGTGGTTTTAATCCAGTCACATTTGACATAATTATTGATTGGGTTGAATATAAGTTACCAACTTGCTTTTTGTTTTCTAATGGTAATATCTGTTGTATTTTTTCTCTTTATTCTATTTCCTAATACTAGGAAATATTAATCATGTCTTCTTTTGGATTAATATTTTCCAATATTCTATTTTATCTTTTCTGTTGGCTTACTAGCTATAACTCTTTGACTTAACTTTTAACATCTGTTCTAGGGTTTTCAGTATTTGTCTTTAGTTTATCATTTTCTGTCTTTAAGTGATATTGAACCACTGTATGTAAAAGTATGAGTTCTATGACTGTATATTTCTATTCTCTTCTTTTGTCCTTTGTGCTTTTATTGTAATGTATTTTACGTTACATATGTCATAAATTTCAAAATGCTGTTGTTATCTTGGCTTTAAAAATATATTATCTTTAAACAATTTTGAAGCAGAAGAAAAAAGTTTCTTGTATCTAGCCACACACTTACAATTTCCAAGGGTTTCCATTCCTTGACTGAAATTACATCTGGTATCATTTTCTTACAGCCTGAAAAAATTACTCTGACATTTTTTTGTAGTGCAGTTCTGTTGGTAATGAATTCTCTCAGCTTTTGTCTTAAAATGTCTTCATTTCATTTTTGAAGGATACTTTCACTTCACGATGAACACCGTGGTTGAGGGTCCTGTTTACTTTCAGTGCTTTGAAGACCGTGTTCTGGCTCTCTCGGCGTGTGGCACTTCTGATAAGCCGGAAGACGTTCTCATCTTTGTTCCCTTAAGACAGACGCCCGTGCTCTCTCTGTCTCTCTCTGTCTCTCTCTCCCTCGCGCTCCCCCCACCCCCTGCCGTGGGTTCCCTGCCCCTAGACAGTGAGGTACTCCCTGCAGCTTGCCTTGTACTATGATGCTTTGAGGCTCTTGGCTCTGCAGATCTATGCTTCTGATCATATTTGGAAATATTCCAGCCATTATTTCCTTAGCATATCTTCTCCCCCTGCCCTTCCTGGACCTCCAACCACACACACTGTTCCGGCCTGTCTCCTGGGCCACAGGACCTGTTTATGCCTCCCCGGGCCCTTGTTCTGGTGTCAGTGTGGATGGCTTGGATCATCCTGGTTTTGGCCTTATCGATCCTTTTCTCCCTGTAGTGTCTAAACTGCCGCCAAGTCCATCCGCTGGCTTCTGATTTCACACAGTTCATTTTCCTCCTTAGAATGTCCCTTTGATTCATCGTTACACTCTCCATCTCCCTTTTGGTTATGGTCCTGGCTTCCTTTAAATCCCTGGACAGGGGCCAGGGTGTGACTCGGAGTTACAGAGCTTGGCTAGCACGGTGAGGCCCAGGTTCCACACAAAACAAGAACAGAAACAAATCCTGGGGAATGTTCATACCAGCCGTTTGAAAGGCCGTGCCTGTGAGTCTGCCCTGTGTCATTTCCGGGTCTCTCCCTGTCGACCGGTTTCCCCCCAGCCCTAGATCACAGCTTCGTGCCGCACGCCTCCACCTCGTGCTGGGTGCTGGAGGCCCCGGCGGTGCTGGGTTTCTGCATCTCCTTGCCTCTCCTTTCACAGCTCGAGTTTTGTGCTGACAGGCACCTCGTGTACTTGCAGACCGGCCTGGCCCCTCCTGAACTTGCTGTGAGGCCCTGCTCCAGGTACAGGACGGGGCAGCTGCCCGAGATGGGGCTGCTCTGCTGAGGCTGGTGAGCAGTGAGGTCTCCTCACTGAGTGGCTCCTGCCCTCGTGGACGCAGGAGTGTCTTGGTCCACAGAGCTCTACGGGGTGGCTGCTGCTGGCCTCCTGAGGCCTCGCTCCGTGGTGCTCAGCTGAGCACGTGGCCAGCTGCAAGGGGACTCCAGCACTCCTTCTCCATCTTGCTGCCCCTTCCGGGGCTCGGTCCTCAAGTCCAGTCCCCCAGCCTCCACCTGGCTCTGCCTCTGCTCCAGCAGAAAGCCACCTGCTCCCTCCCCCAGGGTGGGGCCTCCACCCCGGCTGTCCAGGTCACAACAGTTGCAACTGCTTTGGTTCAGCTTTCCAGTTGTCATGGCGGGAGGAGAGTCTGGCACCAGCTGCCTCATCGTGGCCGTGGTACCTGAAAAGCTTAAATTCTCAGTTGGGGGGAGATGTGTGGAGTTTTGATTTGCCTGTTTTTAATCACATGCACTTTTCCGTCAGTCTGGAAGAGTCCCTGGTCATTTCCCGGGTCCTCCCAGCAGATGGCGCAACTCCCCTGGGTCCGGCCTCTTGGGCAGGTCCTTGTGAGCGGCAGGTGTGTGATTCCACCATGCACCACTGTCTCTGACCCATGGGGAGCCAGCGGGGGCCCAGTCTGGAGGCAGAGCCCACTCAGGGTGGCTGAGCCCGTGGGGGCGTGAATGGCCAGTGGCACGGGGTGGGGCAACCCTCAGGGACTGGGTAGAGTTCTGAAGGAAGGTTCCACAGGACAGTACCAGAGGGCAGGGGCCAGGCCTCAGTCTCCCTCCTAGGCCTTGGCCTCCCCTCACTTCGTTGCTCCATCTGGCCTCTGTCCAGTTGGCCTCAGCTTCCCCTCTGATCAGGATGCTCCAAGACAACCTAATCCCCAGATCCCTCCTGCAGGCTGGGTCTTGAGGAAGCAGTACCCATGATGACCACCAGGGGGCAGCAGCCACCAGCCTTTCCCAGGAGCTGCCTGAAGTGAAGGGTCACCAAGGTTGCTCCCAGGGCCCAGGGAGCCTAGTGGGTGAGTCTCGGCCCCTCCTCTCCTTCCAGCCGGGCTGGTGGCCAGGCTTCGTCATGCCCAGGGGACACCCCCATACGGGGCACGTACGGGGCGACTCCAGCCTCAGTGCAGCCGTTGGGGAACGGGGGATGGGAAGGCCAGTACAGGGCCAGGGAGTGGGCGGGACAGTGGAGTGACAGGCAAGGCCACCCCTCAAACCAGGACCCCTAAGAAAACACCAAGCATGAGCCCCAAGGGCCTGGGGTAGCAAGCACATGGGGGCCAGCACTGGTCAGTGGGCAGGTCAGGGCTCTGGCCAGCTCTGGCCAAGCAGTGCCCTGCTTACTGACCGCACCAAGGCCTGGGGACAGTGCAGGACTGTGTGGAAGCCCAGCCAAAGCATTCGAATCAGATCCGCAGCAACAGCCTCTCCTAAAGAACAGGTCAGAAACAGACTGGCACACCGGGCAGCTCCCTGGCTGTCCTGCGACTTCAGGTCCTGTCTGTGTCACGAGGCCCTCACTGTGCCCCTGCCACACACAGGGCCCTGGGCTCTGTGCTGTGGGCTGGGCACAGGTAAGAGCCACAGCAGGAGGCGGCTATATTAGGAGAGGTATAGAATCCAAAAGAGAGGAATGAGTGTTCTCCCTTAGCCTAGTGTGGTACTGGGTCTGCTCTGATGACCATATTTTGAGGGGGATTGGGGCAGAATGAAGTATCTTGAAGGTGACAAAGAATCTGGATGCAATGTCATATCCAGAGTGACTGAAAATGTGACAACAGGGACAAGGTAACCATCTGACTTCACAGGTGGTAAGCCCCCCAGCCTGAGGGGACAAGCAGGGGCAGGGTGGCCAGGCTGTCCCCGTCTACTTCCAGACAGCCATGTCTGGTCACATGGCCCCAGTGCTGGACCCTAGAGGCTCCTGCGGCTCTCAGGATGGGACTAGCCCCACGCTCCGCCAGCCTGGCCCCCACCTGCCCCAGCCTCTCCTCTGGCTGTTCCCTCCCCCTGAGGGCTTAGCTCCTGCTGGGCGCTGGGACCCAATACTGGGTCCCCACCCAATCTCCAGGGCTCTTAATGGCCCTTCCCGGGACAGGGCGGCCGGCCAGCCCCGGGAGCAGATTCCTGCACCTCGTGCTGTGGCGCTGCTGCAGGCTCTGCCCTGGACCTCGGGGCCCCGGGACGGGAAGGCCGGGCTTGCACACGCGGGCATCGGTGTTCCTGAAGGGCTGGATGCGGAAGATGCCTCACCAGCACGGAGGCCAGTGCCCGGGCGCCCCTGGCAGCCGGGCTGGGCCGAGGGCGGGGCCTTCGTGCGGCCACCAGTTCCCGCCCCAACCTCCCTCCCGGGAGGCTTCCTGGAGGAGGCGGCCGCGCAGCAGGGAGGGCGGCGCGGACGGAAGCCCGCCTCCCAGCGGGAGGGCCGGGCGCGGGCTGGCGACTCGGCGGGTCGGGAGTCCCGCGCGCGTCACTTGGGCGCAGGCCGGCCAGGTGCCTCGGCGTCGCCGCCGGCCAGCAGGTGCCCGCGCGCCCCGCCCCCGCCGAGGCCACGGCCCCGCGAGCCGCCCGCCCGCGGCCGCACAGGAAGTGGGCGGGACGGGGAGGAGCCGCGGCCGGGCGCCCGCACGCTGACCGCGCCCCCGCCGCGCGCCGCTCCTCCGCCCCGCGCAGGTGAGCCCGGCAGGTGAGTGGGGGCCGCGCCTCGGGGCGGCCGCGACCCCGCGCCCTGCCCGCCGCTCCCCGCGAGCCCCGCCCCCGGCCGCCCCGGCCCGGCCCGGACCCTACCGCTGCCCGCGCCCCGCGCCCCGGCGCCGCCGCTGCCCGACTACAAGGAAACTTGGGAGGGCGGTCGGGCCGGGCGTCAGGGTGCACGACCCGGGAGGCGGACCAGAGCTGGAAAGGGGGCGGGAGGCGGCCGGGGGCCTCCGAACCCGCTTTGCCCGATTCAGAGTGACCCCAAGAATGAAGAACCCACCTCCCGTCCCCTCCCTGGCGGCCTTGGTGGCAGCCACCCAAGGGTCAGCCCTGCTTCCAACTGGGAAGGTGGGGAGGGGTTGCCTCACAAAGCCGTCTTAGCTGCCCGGCCTCCATTTCCTCCTCCGTGAAATGGGCACAGAGGTCCCTTTTGAGATTTGAGTGAGTGCAGGGGCCTGTGCCCAGCACCTGACAGGTGGGCGGGGAATCAGGGAGTGGCTGCCATGTCAGGTGTCCGGAGGCCTCTGCGTCCCACCTGGAGCCCAGGAAGGTCTCTCTTCCTTATGTCCTTGTAAACAGCCCAGGCACTACCAAGGTGGGGGTTAGGGATGCCCTAGCAGACACTCAGGGCCAGGCCTTGTGTGGGCCCTGCAGCGGTACCTGGCTGGGCCAAGCTGGAGGGTCCCAGACAGCACCCCTGTCTCTCCACCGGTCATCCCTGGTGTGGTGCCCCGTGTGTTTCCTCTGGGGTAAGATCCTTGCTGGGTGTGAATGAACTAAGGCAAGCTACTTAAGCCTGTGAGCCTCGGTTTCTCATCTGTAAAATGGGATGATAGACCCGTCCCTCGGAGGGTGGCAGCTGCAGAGGTCCTGTTCTGGGGACAAGTGCACAAGACAGTCACAGCCCTGCTCCCCTCATGTCCATAGCCTGGAGAAGAACGTGAGCAGTAGCAGGTGCTGTGGGCTGAGAGGAGGCACCCCTAGTCCTGGGGGGAGGTGGGGGGTACTGGGGACTTCCTGGAAGGAGTACAGTCTCGGTGACTTGGAGGCGTCTCCCTCGCCCGCTCCACCTGGACATCTCTGGGGGAACCTTTGCTGCCAGGGTGTGCAGGGCTGATTCCACTGGGGTCCTCCCTGGCCCACATGAGCCCCTGAGGGCAGTCCCTCTGCACCCTGGTGATGAACCGAGGCACCCAGGTGAAACAGCTCGTTGGGGTCCCCACGGCTTGCCCATGGAGGCCCCAGACCTTCTGCCCTGAGGACAGCAGCCTGCCTGTGTTGGGAGGGGGCCCGGCCGCTCCGTCTGGGGTTTTGGTTTCAGTTTCTGTCGACTTAGCTTGGCTCCTGTGCTCAGGTGACCATCCATCTGCAGCAGTGAGGACGAATCCGGAATCCCTGCTCACCAGGTTCCAGGTTCAGAGAGCCATCTAGGTCAGAGTGGGGCCTGGCTCCTTGCCTAGCTCTCGCTGACCCAGGCAGCTCATGTTCTCTCCGCACCTGGTCCTTCACCTGCCCAAGGGAAGAGACCCACCTTCCAGAAGTTTAGGAGGGGCTGGACCGAGTGGGTGAGAGGGCCACCAGAGTCACCATCTGGGTAGCTGTTTTATAGCTGGTGACTGGGGCAGCAGGGGACCAGTCAGGGTCAGGCTGTGCTCCATCCTGTTCCTCTGGGGATCTCTAGGGTACCAGCCAAGTCTGGTACAGGGCCTAGGTTTATGGATGTGTGGAGTTAAAGATGGGAGCCACAGAGTGGCAGCTGGGTGCTGTGGGCTGAACCAGGCTGTGTGCAAAGCTGGGCACACAGGGTGGGCTTCCCCACCCCACCAGAAATGTGACCCTCTAAGTCACCATGAGGGCTGTCTCCACCTCAGTGCCTGTTCCAGCTGGTTGTGGGGCTGCCCCGGGCACTGCAGATGCTAACAGCATCCCTGCCTCAGCCCACAGGACTCGTGACCACCTGCAGTGTCTCCAGGCATTGCCAAGCCTCCCCTGGTGGGCAGAGCTGCCCCCCATTGGCCCCAAGCCCCTGGCCACTCTGCAAATGGAACTCTTTGCTGTGTGCTGTGGTTTACCAAGCCAAATCCTGTCCCTAAATTATGTGGGACTCCAAGTCCCAAGCTTGGCCAGGCAGAATTACCCAAGTACAAGGGCATCATTGTGGGCTGATCAGGGTTGGATTGACAGATGCTAGAGAGGCCCCGCCCTGTCAAATAGGGTGGGGGCAACTGGACTGAGAGGCTAGGATAGAAGGAACAGAGGTTTTAGTGTCACACATTCACCCATCAATTCCAGGATTGAGCCCCACTGTTTGTGAGGGTGTGAACAGGAGGTTGTTCCTGCCCCCCAAGGGCTCACAGACTTGTAGGCAATCAGGGACAAGCAGCCTGAAGCTTTTGCCACAATGTGTCTTTGTAAGAGCTTCCCTGGGGGCTCCCTGCTCAGAGAATCCTGGCTGCCTTTGCTGGGGAGCAGATCTGCCTCTGTCACCCTTGTGGCCTCTGGGAAATATGTTTTGCAGACTGTGTGGCCAGCTTCTGCTCGGAAGGCAGCTGAAAGGAGGGTCTGAGCTCTTGGCTCCTGAGATGGCCATCCTGGAGGAGACTGCTGGATGCAGACATGGGATAGGACGGGGTGCCAGAGAGCACTGCAGATCATGTGCTCTCCGGTGTGTGCACTGAACACATTACCTCCCGCTAGCCTGATGCCTCTTCCCTAAAAAGAAGCAGAAGCTGATGCAGATGTTTGAGGAGAGCCTTGAGCGTGAGAGTCAGACAACCAGGGACTGAGACACAGGAGGAGAGCATGTGTACAGGAACTGAGCTCCAACCGCCAGCCAACAGAAGAAAATCTGTTCCAAAGAACAAGTGGTCCTGTCCTCTAATAGAAAACATTGTATCCATAAAACAAGAACAGGCTGCTGTGAATAAAGAGTAATGAGAAGGCAATAGACAAATCTCTGGAGGACATGAAAACGACATGGAAGATTAAGTAGGGGGATTCTCCCTAAAGGAGAACAAAGAGACGAAAAAAGTGAAAGACCAAAAAAAGGGGAGAAAATATCAGAGGTTTCAGTACTTTTTAATGGGTATACCTAAGTCAGCATGTGGCCAGCCCTGCCCTGCTAACCTTCAGGGAGGGATCCTGGCAGAGGCTCAGCCCCTGAGGCCAGGGGCTGTCAGTGAGCATGTGAGGTAGACTGGGCTGGGACCCTCTTGGTGGCTGCAGGGTGTGTGGGGCTCTTCCTGGGTCCCTGAAAGAGAAAATAGAGTAGAAGAAATTATCCAAAACATAATACCAAGCCACATGCAGACCCCAGAGTAGGAGCAAGCAGATAGGAAGTTCTACCAGGTACCTAACTCAGTAAATGAATTTGGGGGTCCCAAAACCCTCCACAGGGCTAGGATCGAGAGAAGTACAGGTCACAATTTCAAAAAGAGAAATCGGAAGGGGGTTGGGATGCCTTGCCAGCGACAAAGACAAGGGAAGGAAGCGTCGTGATTCTGGAAGAAGAAGTCTCCAAGGGAGTCTGTGAGCTCACGCAGTCACCAGGTGAGGCAAAGGCAGAAAAAGACGTTTTCAGGCCATGAGAGATCTGCCCCAGCTGCTTCCTGAGGCCAGGCCTGGGCTGTGCTCTGGCACAGCATGGGAGGCAGCCTGGGGCCAAGGGTTCTGCGCACTGAGAAGTGGACAGGGGCGGCCCCGGATCTCCTGGAGGCCTGCAGAGTCCCCAGCCCAGAGGGTCTGTGGGAACCGGGAGTGGTTGCTGCTTGTGGGGGCTGTACTGTCGAGAAGCAGCAGGCCTGGACGCTGGGGCACGGGCCTGGAGGGTAGTCCTGAACAAGGCAGCTGCAGGCGGCGCCTGTGCGGGCCCACAGTGGTGGCCCCTGGGCAGTAGTGCAGTAGCCTCTGGGCAGACAGGCTCTGGAGGCGTGGCCTATGCCTCTGACATAGCTGAAACCAGAATGCAAACTGCCAGGTGGTGCCCGCGGCAGCCCCTGCCCCGAGCGCTCCTGCCGCAGGGACCGCTGCCCTCACCCCTTGGGGACACTGCTGTCCTTTCAGCCCTGGGTCCCAGGCAGGCAGTGCCCCAGGCCTCTGGGCGCGGCTGCCTTGCTGGGAACGGAGGTTACGGCCAGCAGGGCCTCACCGGACGGGTTCCTGCCTGGGCACCTTCTGGACCTGGAGTGGACTTTACCCTCTGTTGGGAGAGGCTGCCACTTGTCAGGGACTGTGTCACCCACTAGCAGCCGCCCTGCCTGCCAGAGCTGGGCACTGGCTCAGGAAGCCGGCGGACACTTGTGTGCCCTGTGGTGCTGCCCCTCTGTGGCCGTGTGGAGTGCCCCGGGGTGAATGGAGCACACAGGGCGTCAGCGCCCAGCCACAGACCGCGGGGCTGATGGCAGTCTGAATAAATGGACTTTCCTCCCGGCCTGGGTGCGTCGCAGCAAGTTAACGTGGGGTGTGATGCTGGCGGCACAGCCCTGCCCAGCTCTGCCCAGCTCTGCCGCGCGTCACGCATCAGGGCCGGTCACAGCTCTGGGGGAGGCCTGCTGCTGCTGTCCCAGCTGGGCGGTCAGACGCTCTGAGGAATGTGCCCTCCCTCGGGGGCAGCCGGGGCTCCCAGGCCACCCTCCCCTCCCTGGGGCCCAGAGGTGGCAGCACTGCCTTCCTGGGTGGCTCAAGCAGAGCACTTGTGCCTTGGGAGAAGCCTGCTGGCTTCTAAGGGGACAGCCAGCTTCCTGGTGTCCTGCAGTCGCTCTGACAGCACTGACCTACGTCAGCCTGTGGCCAGCTCTGCCCCACTGCCCTTCAGGAAGGGATCCTGGCCAAGGCTTAGCCCCCAGGGTGGGGCAGACAGTGCGTGTGCAGGGTGGGCTGGGGCTGGGACCCGCCCGGTGACTCTCGGGCCAGTGGCGGTCTTCCTAGGGCCCAGGGAGCCCACCCCAGCCCCGCACCTCTGGCTGTGAGCTCCCTCGGGAAGGAGAGCTGCTGCTGGACCCCAAGGGCAGCATGGGGATGGCAGGGGACCTTGTGGCCCAGCTCTGAGCCCAGAGCCTACCCCTATGGCATGTGGCCGAGCCTCGTCTTCCTGTCCGCCGCCAGGCTGCTGTCCTGGGCGGCTCTGGGAATGGATCTTAGCACACTCGAGGTTCTGGGCGAGCGAAGTCCCCTTGGCGGCAGCTTCCTTGTTTTTTATAAAAATTAAAGGGGCGCTGATTAGAGCTGCAACTTCTCCTGTCACACGTGGGCGCTCAGGCCTCGTGTGGCCTCCTGCCGTTGGTGCGGCGTGGAGGGTGAGTGTCCTGGGCCCAAGGCAGTCCCCGTCACACTGGAGTGGCCTCGCGGCTGCAGGGCCCCATTTTGAACAGGACCCGCCCCAGCTGGTGGACGCCTCACGGTGCCACACCTGGGGACACCCCTGCTGTGCCCGTGGTGCGGATGGAGCTGAGGCAGAGGCCGTGCCCTTGTTCCTGAGGACATGGGGTTTCCAGGCCTCTGCAGGGCAGCCGGAAGCGCGTGTACCCTGTGCAGGGAGGGCACGGTCAGGGCCCCGGGGCTGGTGCCATGAGGCCTGCAGATGCCAGGCCTGCCCAGGAGTGAGGGGCCCACCTGGCTACATGGGCGCGACCCTCAGGTGAGCCTCGCACCGTGCATCCACACGGGCCTTCCTCCTTCCCAGCTTCTCTTGGGTCTGTCAGGACACTGCCCATCTTGGCCACGGGTCTCAGGCCACCAGGGCTCCTCCTGGACATGCTTGTGGTCACTGTGTCCAGGCTCTGCGTCTCTGCCTGGGAGAGGAAAGTGTGTCTTCTAACTGCGTCTCTCCTCGCTGGCCAAAGCTGGTCTTGGGACTCATTCCCAAGGGGGCAGGAAGGGTGACCCTGCCTCACGCCGAGGAGGGACCAGCGCCGTGGCCGGCAGGTCAGTGACCAGAGAGGACGAAGGCATGGAGAGGGGCTCAGGTATGTGGACTGTCAGGAGGCACAGGCCAGAGTGCCCCAGGGCACACCCGAGGGCTCCTGGCCTACGTCAGGCAGGGTGAGGCCCGGGGCTCTGCCCTGCTCCCTCTTCCTACTCAGACCTGGCGCCTCCTGAGCTGGGATTGCCCACCCCCTCCGCTGTCAGGAATGTGGGAGGGCAGAGCCCGTGGCCCGCGTGTGGACAGGGCTCCTGGACAGCCAGCCGAGGCTGCACAATGAGAGGCAGGGTCACACAGGCCTGGGCCCAGGTCCCCGTTCTGCTGCAGCCAGTGCTGTGTCCCCAGCAGGTCCCGGGAGCCTTGAGCAAGGAGGGACCATGGTCACTGCCACGCGGCCTCAGGAAGGCTCCCAGGATGAACAGTCCCCACGTTCACCGTGTGGATGTGGCTCTGGGAGACCCAATGGCCATGCCACCAGGTGTGCCGAGCATAGTGAGGCCTGAGCTGGGTTCCAGTCCTGATCTGCAGGTCCCAGAGCCCATGCACCCAAACTGTGACAGCTCAAGGCTTGGATTTGCTGCCGTCGGGGGAAGCAGGGGGAGTCCAGGGTCCACCTCAACCATGGAGCCTGGCCCGGCCTCCTTCCTCAGATGAGCCCCTGAGCAGGAGCAGGTGTGAGGCTGTCCCCACCCTCCCTGCAGGCCCCTGGGAGAGTTCGGTGACTGGGCCTGGCCGGTGACCTGCCCTGCTCTGCCCTGGCCTGCATCACTGTCCCCCGCACCCCTGCTGCCTCCGGAGCTGCTCCAGGGCTCTGGCACACTGGGCAGATGTCGGGTGCACGAGGCTGCCCCCCACGGGGGCGTGGGGAAGCCCTGGTGACCCTTCTCTGCCTCCACCCAGGACCTGCGGCCACCCAGCATGTCCCAGCGGCACTCAGACGGCTCCTTGGAGGAGAAGCTACTGGAACACCGCTTCCACTCGGAGCTGCAGCTGGACGCCAATGGCAACCCCGCCTCCAGGCTCCCCATAGTCCGGGGCTCCCTGAGGTCCAGGGCTAATGCCGCCTTCGAGCCTGAGGCCTCAACACCCCCAGGGGCCAAGGAGCCCCAGAGCATCGTCCTGAGCACACAGAGCCCTGCAGCCCTCAAGATGGGCACCCAGCAGATGATTCCCAGGAACCTGGCTGTGGCCAGCAAGGCCAAGACCCCGGCCCGTCACCAAAGCTTCGGGGCAGCTGTACTCAGCAAGGAGGCCTCCCGGAGGGATCCCCAGCTCTTCTCGGCCCCCAGCTTCTCCTTGGATGACATGGACGTGGACACAGGCCCTGGGGCACTGCTCAAGCGAAACCTGCGAAACCGATCCTACCGGGCGGCCATGCAGGGCCCGGAGATGCCCCGCGGCAAGGGGGGGCCCCTGCCGCTCAGCCCCAAGCTCCAGGCTCTGTCTGAGGAGTCCAGCCAGCCTCCTGCCCGGTGCCCAGCCAAAAATAAGGTAGGGGACTGCCCCCTGGGTGGTAGGCATGGGCGGTACCCTCAGGGCTCAGGAGCCCGCAGGCAGGAAGGTGGCCTGACCCTCTCGGTCTCCCTCGTCTGCATCTATACCTGTGTCACCGATCTGCCGTTTCGTGACCCCCCGAGTTCATTGAGCGGGGCCCACGGCCAGGCCCTCCGTGTGAGTGTCCTGTCCTATCAGGCAGCGGAGGCTCCAGAAGCTGGGAGTTTTGCCAGGTCTCAGGCTGCAGCATCCCTACTCCCACCCCAGTGGACAGGAGAGGCCCAGGAGGGACCCGCCTGCTCGGCTGATGGCTTTGCAGCAGTGACCCTCCTGGCTCAGGCTGCCTGAGAGGCCCCAACAGCCTCAGAAGGGCCGGTGGGCAGGCGCCCAGCTGCCTGCAGCGTGGGAGAAGCCCGACCACTGCTGAGTGCCCGCCCCACCTGCCTCTGTGGCCCTGGGGCCGGGCTGGCAGTGCTCGCTTCCCTGGGTGGTGGTATGGCCGGGCTGCTCAGGTCACTGCAGCCAGGAGGACAGAGGCACCCGATGGGGCTTCTGGACCCATATCCCTTGCCCCTGTGTCATAGTCCCCCCATGGCTGGAGGACCAGGCCTTTGTTGCAGGTAGCCACAGAGCAGGAGGCATGTTCTGGGAGAGCTGCCCCTGGCCAGGACCTGGCTCCGAGGGCCTCCAGAGCCCACAGCCGGCTGCTTGGTCTGCTCACCCAGTGGGCAGGGTCCGCCAGGGGCTTCTCTTTTTCTGAGTCTTGCCGACTCAGGACCCTTCCCTCTGTGGGACAGAGGTGTCTGCCTGTTCTGGGTGCTTTGCGTGAACTTGTCCAGAAGCGGACCCAGGCTTGGGGACAGACAGACCTTTTTGAACGTCCTGGGGCGGGGCTCTGCGGCTGTGTGGCCCCGAGCAAGTAGAACAAGTTCCTGGGCCTCGGCACCCACGTGTCAGTGAGAGGACAGCCCTCCCTCTGTGGCATGCTCCAGAGAGCAGCCTGCGCCTGGGTGCCAGGAGCAGGCTCAGTGTCCCTGGGAAGGGCACGTTCACTCAGGGGCATCTGCTCCCAGCTGCCTCCTGCATCCAGGCTCCTGCCTGGACCCTGAGCTGCAGCCCCAGAAGCAAAGACCGCCTGTCAGAGCAGTGGCCCCCAGCACACAGCACAGCCCACTGGGGGCCGATGGTGACTGAGTCAGGTCCTCGTGCTCCTTCACGGCCACCCCTGCTGTGCCTCCAGGATGCCCAGGCCCTGCGGGGCCTCTGCGTGGGTTGCTCTACCCAGGGGCCAGAATGGGGCCCTCCACACGGTGCCACCAGGCCCCGTCTCCAGGGCTGCTTCACCTGCCCTCTGTGGCCCCACACCCAGACTCACTTCCTGAGGACCCCTCACCGCTGGGGCTCCCAGCTGGGCCACAGGCACAGCCCCTCCTTGCAGTTCCCTGGGCAGAGGAGGTGCAGTGTGGCCCTAAGGACTGGTAGGGGCTGTGGGGCCCAGGAGGACAGAAGGAGGGACTGGAGAGGCCGGGTGGGGAGGGAGCAGGCCAGGAGTGGCTGGAGCACCCCACCCTGGCCCGTAAGGGGAATTTTCAGGCCCCAACCGGTTCTGAGAGCCCAGAAACCAGCTGTTGTTCCTGGAACCAGCGCACCAGCCAAACTCTGTGTCCCAGCCAGAAGTGTGGGCTCTGAGTGGGCAGAGGGCAGTACTCCCTAAGAGCCCCGTCCCCCAGCCACCTCTGCCATCCCCACTGTGGCTTCTGGGGCCCCGGCAATTCCAGTCCTTACTCTTCCTGCCACACCAGATCCTCATCTCCAAGGCCTGGGGATGAGGCAGCTCCCACCCTGCCGCCCCTGCTCTGCCCTCTGCCAGGCACGCCTGCCCACCTCGACTTCCCCCCAAACCTCCCTGGACTCCAGCATCCCCACCCCACTCTCCCTAGCAGGGACTAGCTCAGCTCTTCTTCCATACAGTCCTCCTGGACCGGGCCAGCCTCAGTCCCCTGCCTCACCTGCCCTGGGCCTTCCTGCCTGTCTAGGCCTCTGCTTGGTTGCTTGGCCTTCAGTCTTGCCCTGAGTCTGGGTCCCCGAGCAGAATCAGCGTAGACCCACACCTCCCTCTTCCCTGCTGACTGCTGGTGTTTCTGTCTCTGGCACAGAGGACTCTGGGACGGAAACGTGCACACAAGGGCTCCTTCAAGGACGGTAAGTGGCTCCCAGAGGCAGCGGAGGGCTGGGCTCTGCCAGCTGAAGCCAGTCTCACTGGGCTTTCCTGGGCCGGGGTTGTGGGGTGGCTATGGTTTGATGGCTCAGAGGATGTGCCAGGCCAGGGATTGAGGTCCCGGGGGCTGATCTGACTGTGCAGCTCTGGTGGACCCAGGAAGTTCTCTTAGACTCCTTTTCATGTGACCCCAGGGACAGGGAACAAACAGAGCCCCCACACTCACCCACACACCCCACCCGGCCAGATCAGAGGGCACAGACTCCTGCCCACTGTGCTCTGCCTGGAATCTTCCAGGTGGGAGGGGAGCCTGGCAGATATCAGGGCCCAGGAGGGAGGGTGATGGTGGTGTTTTGCCTGCTCTGCTGAGACAGTGAGGCCCAGCAAAGATGGGGCTCAGGCCCCAGACCCAGCCTCTGCTCAAAGTTCCACGGCTCAGTGCCCCACCAGGAATTTCGCAGCCCCTGGAAGCTTTGTGGATGGATGGCCACAGCCTGAGAGCAAGGACCTGGGCCTCCTGTGTGATCACCTCTCAGGAGAGATTGTCCCCAGGAGAGTAGCAGCAGCACCCGGGTCTCAAGACACGGTTGATACGCAGCCTGGCCCAGGTGGGGCTTGCAGTGTGACCTGGCCCTAGGAACAGCACCTCAAGCCCAGCCTGCCCACCCCTGGGCACGCATAGCTGACCCCGGCAGGGCTCTGATTTGTCTGCTGCCCCTGGCCTGGAGGTGCCACATTCTGCACTAGGCTGCCACCTGCCTCCTCGCTGGCCACACTCAGCACGGGAGCCAGAGGGAAGCCTGTCCCAGGGCCTGCACTACCTGATGCTCTCAAGGGAACTGGAGGGCCCCTGGGAGGGCTCGGCCTGCTCCAAGCCCCCAGGTATGGGGGTAACTCTGCTCCCCTCTCCAGACCCCGGGTTCTACCAGGAGATCCGGGAGCGGGGCCTGAACACCAGCCACGAGTCTGACGATGACCTGCTGGATGAACCCTCCAGTCCTGAGGGAGCACAGAAGGTGGATGCCACCATTGTAGTAAAGAGTTACCGGCCTGCCCAGGTCACCTGGAGCCAGCTCCCAGAGGTAGGGCAGGGTAGGCTGAGGCTGGCAGGGTGGCTGCAGCAGGTCCCAGGGCTCTTTCCTGTCCAGCTGTGATGGCCAGGTCCTCACAGGCATTTGGAGCTGCTTCCCAAAAGCCCCTGCCAATGCCAGGCCTGCCTGGGCTGTCCTTTCCATGAGGGGCACCTTGAGGGTGGTCCCTGGGGAGGAAAGCCCTGGGGACACGTGAGCTTGTCTTGTCGCTGTGCGTGTGACGGGCATCCCTGCTTAGGCTGACTTGCGGGGCACTGTGGGTGCAGGGCCCCCTTCCAGACCCTCCTGCCGGGTGAGCGCGGCAGGGGCTGGGTAAGAAGGCGGCAGAGAGGGGCTGCAGGGCCAGGCCACCCCTCTCTGCCCACGTGACGTCCCTGCCCTACTGGGCTGTGGGCTCACTGGAGAGCAGGGCTGGGAAGTGATGCTGGTGCACGAGGGTCAGGGGCACCACTGGTGCTGGACAGGCTTGAGGGCCCTGGGCACGATGGGCAGTGGGTGGGTGGGCCTGGCTTCCCTTCATCTCAGCACAGTGGGACTCTGTCTGCCACCCCTGTGGCAGGGACTCTCCATGCGCTGCCTGCCGAGGGAACCCCAGGGAGGGCCCAGCACAGGGCGAGGCAGACGGAAACGTCCAGGAGTGCACGTTTACTCCCCTGTGGGGTGGAGCATGAGCACCCTCCCGCCACACTGCGGGCATCCAGACCCAGGCTTGGGAGGAGGTGGCGTGGGGCCCTGGCGCTGCGATGGCCTCTGCCAGCCCCGTGGGTGGAGCGCATGCAGAGGCGGCACCCCAGGCAGGGTGGCAGGCTGGCCTGTCCTGGCACGCTTGCAGGGACAGGGTGTGCCGTGACTTGAGGGAACCACACTCCAGCCGAGACAGCCGCCAGCCATGGCCCTGAGGGCGGAGCGCCCCTGCAGTGCCACCGCTGTGGCCCCGTGTCACCCGCCTGCCTGTCCTGCCCCCGCGCTGCCCCTCCACAGGGGCCTGCACTCTCCCCAGCTTGCCCGCTTGACCTATCCCTCTGGTCACCTGGTTGCTCGGGGCTGCCCCAAGGCACACAGGAGGCTGTAGGTGTCTTGATGGGGCAACTGTCCAGGCCCCCACCCGCTCTGGACTGCTCTGAGCCCACATTGGCTGTGGTCCAGGGTAGGACAGAAAGGGGGACTTTGGCTCCAACTTGCAGGATGCACAGCCCCTCCCCATGCCTGTGCCCCTCAGGTGGTGGAGTCGGGCCTGCTGGACAGGCTGTCCACGGAGGAGCGCAAGAGGCAGGAGGTAAGGCCACAGGCAAGGGTTGCTAAGCAGAGGGTGCTGCCCAGCCACGCGTGGCCACACAACACCCTGGGGGAGAGCCACGGGGATGTCCCCCCCACCCACAGGCCACCTCCCAGGCCAGGCACGGTCAGTCCCTTGGGTCACCTCATGCATCCTCAGGTGGTATCCGGGGGCTATCCTGTCCCCTTCTTGGATAAGGACAGGGGCCCTTGCCTGTTCTCCTGCAGCTCACAAGTAGCCCAAAGGCAGACCTAGGGAGGTCACTCACAACTCGGGAAGGCCATTCGGACGGCCACACCCATGGTGCCAGCCAGGGCCCCGCCCGCCTGTCCAGCCTTGGTGGCACCCTGCTCTGGGCGGCAGCTGACCGTGGGTCTCACTGCAGGCCATCTTCGAGATCCTCACGTCCGAGTTCTCCTACCTGCACAGCCTGGGTATCCTGGTGGCAGAGTTCCTGCAGTCCCCGGAGCTGCGGGCCACCATGACCCAGACAGAGCACCACCACCTCTTCTCCAACATCCTGGACGTCCAGGGCGCCAGTCAGAAGTGAGTCCCGCTCACCCTCCCCACACGGCCTCTGGGCCTGCGTCCCCCTGGGTCCCCGGGCAGGGCACCTTGCCCTAGCTGGTCACCACTGGGATGCTCTCTGCAGGCTATTTAAACCTGGCCTGCATTCTGTGTGTGGGACAGTTTTGGGACAGCTGCTCTCTGGGATGGAGGATGACAACCTCCGTGGGCCCTTGAGGCCACCGAGAGCTGACCGTGAGGACAGGTTGAGCACCAGGATGGTGGGCGTCCTAGACTTTCTCAACAGGTGGAGCACCCAGGTACACAGCCTGGGTCCACGGGGTGGCCGCCCCCACCCCAGCGCTGGGCATGGAAGGTGTCATGGGCGCGGGTGCCAGGGGCCTACCCAACACAGCAGCAGTGCCCACGGTGCTCACCAGCCAGGGCAGCCTCGAGTTGCAGCCCCAGGTCGGGTTCTGCCCAGAAGTGTCTGGTGGCCGTGCTGGGCTCTGGTTGCAGGGCCCGCATGGGGAGGGCCGGCCACGCAGGCACAGGTCCATGAGGCCTGCGTGCCTGCCTGCATCCAGTCCCTCAGACTCTGTCCCCCTGGCCATGGTGCCCCAGGAGACCCTGGGCCTCCTGCTCCTTGCCCCTCAGTCTGGTGGACCTGACCGGCCTGGTGCCTGCTGGGCCTGTGTGGGCTGGATGAGATGGTCAGGTTATGTGGTTCCAGCTGGGCCCTTGGAAAATGGCTGCTGACTCCTTCAAGTCAGAATTAACCCAACCCTTATGAGCCCCACGCAGTCTGCTGCCTGTGGGTACCCTCCCCCAACAAGAAGCTTCAGGGCTGCGGGGGTCAGAGCACAGGGGACTGTCCTGTCCCTGGAGAGGGGCTTCCTGTAGAGTGTCAGTGACTGCTTTGGGAACCAGCCCTGACTTGGCGGGGGGGAGGGAAGGTTGGGTGGCAGCTGCCCCTCCCCAGTACTGACCCCACCCCCACGCAGACTCCTGTCCCCCAGTGCAGTCCCCCTCTGTGTTGAGCGGTGTTGTATTTACTTCTGGTCTCTGGAGGGCTTCGGACTGGCCGCTGCTGGGATGGGACTCCCTGGCCACCTCCCCCAGCCACTCACTGTAGCCTCTCCTGGGAATCGGCACTCATTGGGGTCACTGTCTCATGGCCGTCTCTCCCAGACTTCTCTGAAACCTTGGACTCAGCATCCCAGCCTAGTGGACGTGTTCACCACCCACTCATCCAGGCTATCTACTCCTGACCCATTGTCCTGTCTGCCCGGCTTCCCATGGCGAGGGGCTCCTCATGGTTCCTGCCCAGAGGAAGGGAGGCCCCTGTGTGAATGGAGGGTCTGGCTGGCCCATATTCAACCCAGGAAGGGGCTCCTCGGGAACGGAGGTCTGGTATGGGAGGACGCCCCACCTCCTTGGCCAGGGCGGGGAGAAGTGGACCGGCTCAGGGTCTGGCTCTGTGAGCATCTGAAGGGTGGACTAGAGGCCCACACACCAGGCAGCCGTCACAGATCCAGCAGAACCGGGTGGGCCATGGGCCAGCTGGTGGCAGATTAGCTCACCTGTCATGGCCCTGGGCCAGAGTCTACCTCCTGGAGGTCTGGGCCTGGGGGTCACCTCCAAGGAGTCTTTCAGGAGGCTGGGCTTGCCCCCTGCTCTGGCCTAGCTGCCCACTCAGAACAGGATGCGGCTCCTTACAGATGGATGGACTTGGAAGCCTCATGTGCCCAGCCCCCAAGCAGCCTCCAGCCAAGTTAGGGAGCTTGGCTGGCCAGGGCCTACCTTGTCCCTCCAGGCTCCAGGGCAGCCCCTCTGTGTGCCGAGGGGCTAGGCGCGGTGCCTCTGTCCCAGAGCTGGTTCCCAGGGCAGGCCCAGGGCCATGCACTAGGGAGGCCTGCGAGGAGCTAGTGTGGCTCCCAGCCGCGCTGCCGGGCACCCTGCTTTCTCCCACCCCAGGCCCCGTCAGGCTTGGCATCCAGCCTGCTGAGCAGCATGCGTGTGCACACCTGTGTGGGTGTGCACGTCTGTGTTCCTGTGCGCACCTGGCAGCCGATCCCCCAGACGCCCTTCACCCTGCCTCCCTTGAAGGTTCTTCGAGGCCCTGGAGCAGCGGCACAAGGCGCAGGTGTGCGTGGAGGACATCAGTGACATCCTGGAAGAGCACGCCGAGCGGCACTTCCACCCCTACGTGGCCTACTGCTCCAACGAGGTCTACCAGCAGCGCACCCTGCAGAGGCTGACGTGAGTGGCCGCCGACACCACACAGACCGCCAGGCTCCCGCCAGCAGCTGGAGGGACCACTGTGTCTTCTGTTGCAGAAGCAGCAACACCGCCTTCCGCGAGGTCCTGCGGGAGATCGAGAAGCAGCCGGCCTGCGGGGGCCTGCCCATGATCTCCTTCCTCATCCTCCCCATGCAGCGGGTGACCCGGCTGCCGCTCCTGACGGACGTGAGTGTGTGATTGCCACCACCAATGGAGCGCCCGCGTGCACCAGCGAGCACACCCCGCAATACCCAGCTGAGCCCACGGCTGCTCGGGGAGGCTCAGAGGTGGCCTCAAGTGGCATAGAAACAGGGCTGCCGGCCTCCAGGGGCCGCTCCCCAGGCTAAGGGGAGGTGGCTTGGGTGGGGTTCCAGCTTCCATTCTCATCAGCCTGGCTTGGCTGAGCCCCAGGGGCTGTGTCCATCCACAGGGACCCTCTGGGGCCCTTGACCCCCCTGCAGCCCACCTAGAATGAAATGGGGGAGCCCCCTCCTGCAGGCCTCCCAGAAGGGCCTCAGCACCTCACACCTGGTATGTTCCTCAGACACTCTGCCTCAAGACCCAAGGCCACCCTGAAAGGTACAAGGCGGCCAGCCGTGCACTGAAGGCCATCAGCAAGGTGAGGGGGCCGGGCAGGGAGGTGTGCACTGCCCAGCTCTGCCCCCCCCCCACCTGGTGGCACAGACCCTGGGCAGGGAGGGTGCGGGTCATCCATCCCGAGCTTTCCATGGTCTTGATGGAGAAACCAAGGCCTGGAGCTGTGGGACTCAGCAAGGCCACAGGACGAACCAGGCCCACCCGCACCACCAGAAGGGGAGGGCTGGCATCAAGAGCCGCAGAGCCAGGCGTGGTGGGCAGCACCTGCCCCGCCTGTTCACGACCTGCCCACGCCTGCAGCTGGTGAGGAAGTGCAACGAGGGGGCCCACACCATGGAGCGCACGGAGCAGATGTACACGCTGCACACGCAGCTGGACTTCGGCAAGGTCAAGGTGGGTGCTGGGCTGGCCCAGGCCCCTGGCCCCTGCCCACCCCACCCCTCTCCCCGCTGTCTCCGTCTCAGTCAGGGCTCCCACCTTGGGGCCTGAGCTGGCGAGAAGCCTTGGGGCGCCTGCTGAAGAGGCCTGGGGCCAGAGCGGGCCCCTTACGGCCCCCTCAGCTCAGGACCCCTGCCCAGGCAGAGTGGAAATGGGCCTCTCTGGCCTGTGCACACAGGGGCAGGCTCCAGCCCCAGGGGACTAACGCAAGCAGCAGGCAACAGGCCTGGCCTCCGGCTTATCCTGGGCCAGAGAGGGCCTCACTGAGGACCAAGGGGCAGGGGTGACCTGAGGCCAGCCCAGATCTGTGTCCCACGGGAATTACACTCCGGGAAAGGGACAGATATTCCATCCTGGACCTGGGCAACCCTCAGTGCCCTCCCCGCAGGCAGGGCTCAGACCTTAGCCTCCACTGAGCACCCCTAAGCACCCACAGCCTCAGCAGCCATCCCCCAAAGTGGACCTGTGTGGGTCTTCAGTCCTGGTGTCCAGTCCACCTTGTCCATTCAGAGGTATCCTGGCTTGGGTGACAAGTCACGGGCCACCCAGGTCAGGGTCATTCAGTGGAGCCTCAGAGGTCATGCCCAGGGCAGGAGGCTCCTGGGGTGGTTGGGGTGGGCCTCGAGGAGGAGGTGTTGGGCAAGGGCCACCCACTGCTGCCCCCGTGCCCTTCCTGTGCTCAGCTCCGAGTCCTCTCACGTTTCGGGCACGGCACCCCCAGCCTCAGCAAGGGCCTGGTCACAGGCCTAGCTGACCCTGGGTGGGGCTCTCATCCCCACCCGGTCTGGTCTAGGCTTGGTGGGGGCAGGCTGTCCAGGTAGGGGCCAGCATGGCAAAGGCCCAAAGGAAGAGGTGCTGGGCTTCTGTGGGTGTCCACAGGTGGGAGGAGCTGGGGCTTCTGTGGGTGTCCAGCAGGAGACCATTTGGGCAGGAGGTGGGAGTGGCCTGGACTGCCAGCCCAGGAGCAGGGCCCAGCCAGCAGAGCGCCATCTCCTGCCCTCTTTTGTTTGGATCCTTTGGTGCCCATCCCCCTTCACCCAACGAGGCCCCGGCCCCAGGGTTGGAGGGAGCTGTTCCAATCAGGGTCAGGACAGGCCCCAGGTGCTAGCATGTGGCCCGACCAGGCCTCATTCCCAGGGGGCACAGAATCTGCATCAATGCCCAGTGCCATTCCCTGGGCTGGGCTCTGTCCCCAGCTCAGGTGGAACACTGGGCAGTGCCAAGTGAGCCTGTGGGCCTGACTGGAGGCTGCCCAGGACTGTCCCAGGCTGCAGGCAGGGTCAGGGCCCAGGCCCAGGACAGCACCTTTATCCCAGGCCCAGATACATCTTGCCCTGTGGGGGCCGGCCAGCTGGTCAGCCAGTTTTCAGACAGGGATTGCCCCTCATCCCACACCGCCCGTCTTGTCCCCCCAAAGGGTCCTGTTCATCTGTCCTCTCTGTCCCCAGTCCCTCCCCCTGATCTCTGCCTCCCGCTGGCTGCTGAAGCGTGGGGAGCTTTTCCTACTGGAGGAAACTGGGCTTTTCAGGAAAATCGCCAGCCGGCCAACGTGCTACCTATTCCTGTTCAGTGATGTCCTGGTCGTCACCAAGAAGAGGAGGTGGGTCTGGCCAGGAGCCTGGGGTCTAGGGAATGGGCAGGGTGAGAGGACCAAGAAGAGTTGGACGTGGGGAGTGCGCGGGGCCAGGAGGGACAGGGAACAGCCCTGTGTCCTGGTCTCTAGACTTAGCACTTCTTGCCACGTGACACAGAGTGGCCACTGGCTCCTGCCCGTGGGTAGGGCTTCTTCCTGCCAGCCTGGGCGGCAGACCAGGCCATGGGGAGGACTCCAAAGCTGCGGCCTCTCACTGTGGGCTCGGGAGGGAGGCGGCTCTCAGGAGTGTCTGTGGGCAGCCTGGCCTCAACTCTAGTAGGGAGCCCTCTGACACCTGTGTCCCACAGCGAGGACAGCTACGTGGTCCAGGATTATGCCCAGCTGGACCACATCCAGGTCAGGAAGCTGGAGCCCTCGGAGCCCTCTCTCCCGGGAGGCGGCAACCGCAGCTCCTCCGTGCCACACCCCTTCCAGGTGACCCTGCTGCGTAACAGTGAGGGGCGCCAGGAGCAGATCCTGCTGTCCTCAGACTCCGCGTAAGATGGGAGGGTCTCCCTGGGAAGGGGCGGCATGAGGTCCACACGCGGGCGTTTCCCCGGTGCAGAGCCCTGAACAAAACGCACAGCCCGCCACACGGTGCTTGCGATCCCAGGAGGGCGCGTCAGCAGATGGCGACTGAACTATCCAGTGACCAGGAGGGGTGGATACGGGAAAGCAGGCAGGGATGGGGCCTGGGTGCGGTTGGTGAGGAGTCCTCTTATTGACCAGGTGACATTTAGGTCAGAATGCCAAGGAGTGGGGTGGGAATGCTCAGTCGGGGGCACAGCCCTGCAAAGGCTGAGGCAGGAGCACCCGCCATGGAGCAGTGAGGTGGACGGCCAAAGCTGGAGCCCAGTGAGCTGGGGACAGTGGGGCAGGTCAGCACTCGGGTGGCCAACACAGAACAGGCACTGGCACCACACGGGGGCTCATGGCACCTCATAGAAGGGAGGAAGCAGGCTTCACTGACTCTCTCTGGCCCCCAGAAGTGACCGGGCCCGGTGGATCACAGCACTTACCTACAAGGAGAAGCAGTGGAGGGGCCTTACCAACAAAGGAGGTGAGCAGAGCTTGAGGAAGGAGAGGCCCATCCGGCCCGTGGTGCACACACCGCCCTGTGGCAGCATGCCCAGGTGTGTGTGTGTGCATGTTCACGCCCGTGCACGTGTGTGCGTTTGTGTGTGTACCTGAACACATAGGCCCAGCTCCATCTCCCACTCACCCCTTCAGGAGGCCTTGCCTGACCCCATAACTTGGGGAACTGAGGCCACAGAGCAGGCTGGCAGCCACCCTGGCGCTGCCCTGTCCCTCAAGGGAGAGAGCGCCTTCTGCACACGCTGGGTGCTTTGGCCTTGAAGGCGGGGTCTGTTCAGCCTCTGGAGGGCCTGTGTTGGCCCGGGGATGCTGCCCCGTCCATGTGCTGGGACTCCGGGCGGCACTATTGGTGGGAGTGGGGAGTCCTGCTTCAGCCTCGCCTGGACTCTCTGGCCACTGATGCCCGCTGCCCACCAGAGCTGCCCCAGGTGGAGGTCACCAAGGCCTACTTTGCAAAGGAGGCGGACGAGATCACCCTGCAGCAGGCCGATGTGGTCCTCGTCATGGAGAAGGAGGCTGGTGAGTGCAGGCGGGGCGGGCCTGCAAGGGCGCAGGGGCATGTGCTGTGGCCTCCTCCTCCCTCCAGGACTTGGTCAATGGGAGGACTCTGTCCCCAGGCCACAGGGTGGAAAGCAAGCTGTCACTCCGTGCCCTAGATGGGGAGGGGCCTGCTCTCCTAGGGCCCCCGCTCAGCCAGGGCCCAGAATGCACCTGCAGAATGGGACAGGCACCTCTTAGTGGGGGGCCCGGTGCCCGGTGCCCAGTGCCCAGGCCTGCCTCTTAGCACCCCGCTACGTCTGTGTCAGGGTGGCTCTATGGAGAGAGGCTCCGGGACGGAGAGACGGGCTGGTTTCCTGAGGACCTTGCCCGCTGCATCACCAGCCGTGTGGCCGTGGAGGGCAACGTGCGCAGGATGGAGCGGCTTCGGGTGGAGACCGACGTGTAGGCGGCAGCCGGTGACTGGAGAGCCAGCCCGTGGCATCTCAGCCCCAGCTAGAAAGCAGCCCTGCAGGTGCACAGTGGGATGTCCCAAGGGCCCCACGGTCCCCAGCTGGGGACACTGCCAAAGGAAGAGCACACCCTCCAAGGACAAGTCCTAGAGGCAGACTCAGGGGCCATGTGCCAGCCTGAGCCCAGCCCCTGGCCACCATGCCTCCCACCTGCTGGGCACCCACGGCCAGCCACACCCAGGCTCAGTGATAAAGGATGGCCACAGCCCTCAGTGGGGATGACTGAGGGCCACCACCCACCCACACCCTCCTGTCCCCTGGTGAGACAGAAAGGCCCTGAGTGCCCAGGGGCGCCCTGTTTTGACAGGAGGGCTGCCAGCAGGAGGTGACCTGCAGGGCCAGCAAGGATATTATGACTAAGATTTTAAATGACATTAAAGTTTTTCTTTAGAACTTCCATTTCTGCAGTGAATCTGAGTCCAGGTAAAGGTCACGTGTGTCCCTGTGGAATTCCCAGTGCTCTGGGTTGGGGCTGGCCCCTGTGCGAGGTCACCTTGTGCTCGTCCTTGGCTCTGGCCATCTGTCCCCCAGCTGGAGTGTCATGGACAAGGCCTGTGGCGAGGGCCCAGGGGTGGCGACAACAGGGCCTTGCAGGACCCGTCCTGGCTGGGGCATCTGAGGACTGGGATTCTGCAGGGAGCCCTCTGGGTGGCCCTGCGGTGAAGGTGGCCCTGGTCCTCAGGCTTCCTCAGGCCCTCTGGGAGCCCCCTGGGGACCTGCAGGTAGGCGGCTGGCCAGGCGGGACACGATCCCCGCCCCATGAGAAGCCCTTTTGGCCCCTGCATCCTGTGCTGATGTGCCTTGCCTTTCTTGGCTGGGGTGCTGCTGTTGTTGGGTGGGGGCTCCAGCACCTGCTGGGGAGCCTGCCCTGATCCTGCAGGGAGCCCCGGCTCCTGTGTGAAGATCAGGGGTACATCTGCCCAAAGTGCAAACCAGCGACAGTGACAGGGAGCCGCCCTGTACCCTGCCAGCCCTGGGGCAGCTGCGGGGGAGGGGGATGGCCTGTGGGAGGGGCCGAGTCAGGAGCTGCTGCAGCAGGATGGAGGGCCAGCTCCCCGTGGCCCTCATGCCCTCTGGCAGCTGGAAGGACTGTCCTGGACAGGGCTCTGGTGGGTGGGCGCACTGCATGAGGCAGAGGGAGGTCTTGGACAGAGGCTGGGTCTGGGGTTGACCCACTGGCGAGAGGCCCCACTGCCCCTACTTCCAGACACATGGGCATCTCAAGTCTCCATCCCACCTGAGGCGGAGCCGGGCGACTTTTGCTCTTCCCTGCAGCTGCTGTGGGACGAGGAGACAGGCATGTGCGCCTGAGAGCACCTGAGTGCACACACGCTGCGTGCCCGCACTCCTCGGGCACAGGGCCCTCACTTCACGAAAGCCCACCTGCCCCGCGGTCCTCCTGCTTGTCCTCCCCACTGACCCCCAAGCATCGGGGTCCAGCAGGGGCAGGCTGGCCTAGCACTTGGCTCCCCAGCCACAGTTCAGGAAGCAGAGCCAGGTGGGCTTCAAAGACCACGAGGCTGGGGCTCTGACCCTGGAGCTGACCTTGCTTGTCACTTGCAGCAGGTGGCTCAGCCCCTAAGCCTTTTGGTCTACAAGCGGTTAGGGCAGGGTGGCTTCATCAGCCGGTGAGGACACTAAACCAGGAGGAAGGACAGCCCAGGGCTGTGGGGGGCTGGGGAGACCTGGGTCCAGCCCAGGTCTGCTCAGGACAGCAGACCCTCCTATGGGTCAGGAAGGACAGGGCCTGGGCTGCCAGCAAGACAGGTGCAGATAGGACCCACCAGTCCCTCACGCACCTCCACGGCAGGAGGCAGCCTGAGCGCGTGTGACCCCTCGCTTGGAGAACCCTCAGGCCTCGCCCCCCGTCTGTCAGGTTCAACCCCCCATAATGGGGTCCTGTGGGGGATCCTGCCATACCCACCTGGCTGGGGAGGGGCAACGGCACCAAGGGCAGGCCTGCCTAGCCGCTCGTCCTCCCGTCCAGCTGTGTGACCCCGGCAGGCCCTTGGCTGCATGGAACCCCTACTGCAGATGGGGAAACGGAGATCCCCAAACTCCCTACCCACTGCTGGGGTCATTGGGCTTGCAGGGGACCATCGAGGCTTTTAATGACACCTGCCAACGCCATAAGACCTATGCCCGGGACGGAGCCGGGTGGGACCAGACAGGCTCCTGGTGTCCCAGCCCACTGCAGGGATCTGGCCAGCCTGGGGTAACCTTAAGCCTGCATCTGAAGGGCAGCAGGGACAAGGGCTGTGGTCCATCTCAGCAAACATCAGCGCCCAGCCCCGAGGGCAGCATGGACTCTGGCAGGATCATCAGCAACCACAGTGAGGGCCGCCCTCCTGGTGAGCCCTTGCGGAGGTGGCCCCGTGGAGGAGGCCTGTCCACAGGGCCCATTCTTTCCTTCTCCCGGCCCCACTTTGGGATCATCTGGGCTGCTCTGCACATCTGGGTTCCAGCCCCTCCCTCTGCCCTTCACGCTCTGCCAGCCAGGCAGGGGATGCGACCTTGGGTGCCCCTGCTGGCCAATAGAGGTACTGCTGATCGGGCCCTTGGACACCAGCCCAGGGATCCCAGAGACCACGGACCCCAGCTTCCGCCCAGGGGGTCAAGAGCACATCGGGGCTTCCACGAGCAGATGTCTGGGAGTAGCCAGACTGCCCTGCCCCACACGTACATTGGCATGTCTGTGAAACTCGTTTTCTCACCTCTGCCTCTGTCCATCTGCCCTTGACATCTGACCCTGGACCATTTTAGACACCGCAGGTGGCTCCTCCAGATGCCAGCTGTGTACTCCATTGTGGGGTGGAATCATGTCAGGTGTAAGGACCAGGAGGTCACCTCTGTCACATCAGTTGTCCCTTGCTGACGTTTTTCAGGCCTTCTTTTCAGGTCTTTAAAAACTCTACCAGAGTAGAGATCCTCGTGCCAGGCACGTGCCCACCTACATGTGGGCTTGTTGCCATGGCAATGGTGTCCTGAACTGTTTCCTACTTGGCCATGACTCATGTTGAAGGACTGGTGACTTCTGTAGGTTCTATAAGTCGTACACATTTATTTGACACATGGCTTTATTGCCGACCTTGATGAGTCTTATTAACTGCACTCACCTGCTGGCCCTTAGGGTTTTCTAGAAAGACAATCCAGGCCCCTGAAAATCACAGCAAGTTCGTCTCACCACAGAGCCTCACACCTTCTGGCTCACTTGCCCGTGTTGTCCTGGCCTCAGCTCTGGAGGGGGCAGGGGTGGGGATGCAGGCTTTGTCTTCTAAGTCTTGGTCCAAGTCCAGGGTGTGCAGCACGCAGCTGGCAAGCTCCTTCCTCCCCAGACCCTGCGTTGTGGTGGGGAAGGCGGGACGGAGAGGTGGGAGCTGAAGCAGATGCCGTGGTGGTCACGGAGGCTCAGGAGGCCCCGGACGGCGAGTGGACAGACCCAGATTCATTCATTTCTCCACTAACCATGATCTTGGCACATGGTCACCACCATCAGTGTCCCTTCTGAACCCAGTTTCCCAAGAGCTGGCGTCCAAGCAGGTGCTGAACAAATGCTCTCCAACACTGTGGCCTGAGTTCTGCCTTCACTCCTTACGTTGGATCAGGAGGACACTGGCTGGTTTGTGTTGATTGGATGGTGCTGGGGACTGAGCCCGGGGCCTCACGCAGGCTCGGCCAGTGCTCCGGCACTGAGCCACGCTCCCCGGCCCTGACATTGGTTTCGAACACTGGTATTTGGATAGCTGCTGCTCACTTAGGATCTCGTGAGCGTTCCTATCCCACGCTCGCCTGGTTTTAGAGTCACTGGTAACAGCCCCAGGAGGCAAGGGGAGCCACCTCTCCTCTATTCAGAGTCCCCGGAACAAGTCACGTTCAAGAGTCTGGGGTGTCTTCAGGTGTTCATGTGCCAACGTGTGTCAGGCATGGCCCGGGTGGTGCGGAGCGAAGGTGCCGGCTTTCTCTCCGCGTGTTCGTGCCAGTGGCTGGTGTAGCCCCGCTTGCATCCCCTTGGCTCCCCCTCTTCCCGTCTTAAAGACACTCACTCTTTTGTGAGCTTTACTCTACCGCGTGTGAGTTCATTCCCTCCTGTATTTGTTTTCTTGTTTCATGTTCAAGAAGCATTGGTCTTCTACATTTTTTATTAGTCTTCAAAGAAGAAAAATTTGTTTTTCTTACAATGTTCCATTTCTCTTCATTTGCTGAGCATGATGTTCACAAGAGGAAGCACGGATGTGCACGTGTCTGACATGAAAACGCATCGCCTAGCTTACTCAGGTCGCACCCGCCCTCCTACTTGCTTACACTATTGGTTTTTGTGAAGAGCACATTAAAACCACCAGTTAAGAGGCATTTATTTCTTCCTGGTCTATCCATCATGGCTCCGTGAATTTCCGAACCTCTCTTCTGTATGTGTGTGTGTACAGAGATACAGATTTATAGACAGTGCTTGTCACCTTGAAATACTAAAACTCTCCCAGCCTTTCTCTGCATGACTTTTTAGAAATGAAATGGATCAGTTGGGTCTTTTTTCTCCCCATTAGTCATTTGTTTGTTTGTTTTCTGACAAGGAGGATTGAACTCAGAGGAATCTGCACTTTGTCCCTTGAGACCCTGTGCCCCGGGGGTATCGATGCCTCGGTGATGGCAGAGGGAAGGCAGACGGGCTGCAGCCCAGACCTGCAGGGGCCTTCTCCAGGTGAGAGCAGGGGAGGAGACTCAGGGCAAGGTGTCCTGTCACAGTCTGGGTCCCTCCCCGCCAGCTGCCCCACCATCTGAAGGAGCCCCCGGTCCATCTCTGCTCTGACATCCGCTGGTGAGCACTGTGCCCTCAGGGGGCCTGTCCCCGGTGATGCTGCCCATACCTCATGCCCCCAGAGGGCCTGGGGAGGGCTGGGGGTGAGATCGGCCTCCACCCAGGATCCCCTCCACACCAGGCCTGCTCTCCTCCCTCCAGGCCTCTCTTCCTACACACAGGCTGTAGGACCAGTCACCCTCAGGTTCTGAGAAGGCGCCTTGGCCGGGAGCATGCGGGCCTCAGCCTAAAGCAGCCCAGCGTCCTCCTCTACAGCTCTGGAGCCTGGGAGGGGCCCCAACGTGACGCATGTGGCCCCATCCCCAGGAAGGGTCTCCTGTTCAGGGGGAGGTTCCCGTCCAAGACCCTCATGCCACCTGGTCTGGGGAAGAGCCCATCAGAACCCACGCAGGACTGGCGGAAAGCAGCAAAGACAAAGGCCACAGAAAGCCACCATTACCTTAACTCACCGGGCTTTACACAGAACCTGAGCACATCTGCTGGGGACCCAGGGCCCTGCCAGCTGATTCCAGGCTTCCTGGGATGGGCAGCTTCCAGCTGACCCAGGGCAGCAGAGTCTGTGGCACTGCCCATAAATACCTACACATAAACACAGGCCAGGCCACACGTGCAGGCGGACAGTCAACCAGGCTGCAGCAGTCCAGGGCCTAGCACCAAAAGGACCTGCGGAGGGTAGCCCAGGCTGCAGGGGGGGTCAGGGTGTCCTCGGCATAGTCTGCCAGTGCCTGATATGGACGATGCAGCCTGAGGTCCAGTCCACTGCCCTGGGCTCCTTGTGGTCACATGAGGCCTCCTCTTCACAGACACAGGGCCCTGACTGATTGAGAGGCTGTGCAGCTGTCCACAGCCCTTCACTGAGGCCCACAGCCGTCCACAGCCCTCTGGAGAGGGCCAGGAGTCCTCGGTCCACGCATGTCCTCTTGTATCACCAAGGTCTGGGTCCCTCGGCTGGAGCTTGGTGGCAGGGCCTCCATGCCAGGGGCCGCCTCAGCTAGTGCCTTGTGGCCCTGCTGTGGAGCCGGGTACCTGTCTGCTGGAGACTGGCTGTGTGGCCACTGGGGTGCGAGGAGAAAGGAGGGTCAGTCCTGGGGGTGGCAGCTCTTGAGACAGCCAGCTTCCCGCAGGCGCCACCCCTCCCCTCAGAGGAAAGCGGCCAGCCTCCAGCTCAGGTCTGGATTCTGAGGCCCAGACGGCAGGATGTCTGTCGCCAAGTCAGGCCCTCCTTGGACTTAGCCACAACATGGCCCCCTGGAAAGCCCATGAGCGTTCCCCAGCCCTTTACCTGAGCCCTGGGCTGGTGACCGGCTCTCGAGGAACTGGGGGGGTCCACCTGTGAGGGGACAGACAGCAGTCCCTGTGCATGCCCCATGCTCGGGTGGGCAGCTGTCACAGGGCTGTGAGGCCTAACCCCACTCAGGCCTGCAGGGAGCCCCCATTCCTAGGCACGGCCTTTTCCCTCCACGCCCCACGTCCCCTAGTGAGTGTTCCCAGACCTTCCTTTCCAGCAGGCATGGCAGGCAGGGCTGGATGGGGAGGGACTTCACCCAGGGCTAATCCAAGCCCGCTCCAGGGCAGTGGATAGGGCCCAGGAAAGGCCCTTCCCAGAGGGGCCCAGCTTCCAAGACCGCCAGCTAAAGGTCTGGGCTAGGGTGCCCTAGGGTGCACTACCACACCTGGCCACTGGGTGCCGCTGTGGATGCCGTCATGGGCAAGAACCAGCCTGCTAGTTGTGGCTGGTCCCCAGGCCCCACGCCCCTGTGGGAGTGGGGCTCCCTCCCTCATGGCTCTTAGGGGTCTGAGGCCAGGAACATCTTGGAGAGGTTCCAGAAGATGCACTCGAATCAGGGGTCTCCAAGCTGGAATCCCGGCTCGGTCATACCAGAGTCCTCTGCAGAGACCCTGCTGACACCTGCTGCAGACCAGACCTGGGGAGCCAGCCTGGGCTGACGGTGGGTGTGGCACCCCAAGCTCTGCCCACCCGCACTGCATGACCCAGCCCTGCCTGCGGGGTGGGCTGTCTGGGCCCCCACTGGGTTGGTAGCTCACCCTGGACGCTGCTGGGCGGGGAGGGTGGGCTGCTTCAGGCTGGCAGTGTAGCCCACCCTGACCCATGGCGAAGTGGCTGTGAAGCTCTCACCTCGCCTGTCGGAGCCATGAGGACGCGGGGTACTGGGCAGGGATGTTGTGGTCCCTCTGGCTGACCGCAGCCCACTCCGTGGCATCAGGGCAAGGGGCAGGTCCTCAGCCCAGGGTGGGGCCCAGCATCTTCCCCTCCCTCCCTGGGAGCACAACTCACCTTCCCGGCACGTGGGCCCCAGGTAGCCGTCCACGCAGTGGCACTGGCCACTCACGGGGTCACAGTCAGCCCCGGCAGCACACTCGCAGCGCAGAGCACAGCCGGGCCCAAAGCGGCCCCTTCTGCAATCTAGACGTGAGGGAGGATGGGGAGCGGCCTGAGCAGCCCTGCCTGCCCGGCTGCGGGCGGAGAGCTCGGTGGGTGAGGGCCCCACTTCCCCCGGGGGAACAGCCCCTCCCCGCCTTCCCAACAGCACCCTGCATCTGTGGGCTGCTGCATGGGAAGGGCACCCTCCAAGGCCACTACCCACATTCCTGCCCGGGCTCTGGGTGGACAAAGGGGGACCAGTGGCTGTGCTGCTCCCCAAGACTCAACAGGCCCAGGAATCCCCAGTCGGGCTGGGCAGCCGCCATCCTCAGGAGGCCCTCCTGCCCCTCAATGCCCCACCACAGCCAGCAGAGGGACCACTTTCCACCTAACCGGGGCCCCTGGCGCCTGTTCCTACAGAGGGCACGGGGCATGCTGGCAGGAAGCACAGGAGGTGCTCAGCCAGAAAACACAGAGGCCTACCCACGTCCTCCCGGGCAGGTCCCCACTCACCCAGGTCGCACGCGGCTCCCGAGCGCCCTGGTGGGCACAGGCAGAGGCCGCTGACGGGGTCACAGGGCACCCCACCACTGCAGCCACACCGCTGGCGGCAGTCTTCTCCGAAGGAGCCCGGCTCACACCCTGGGGGGCAGCGGCTCAGTGTCCCTGCTTGTCCCGCACCCAGACTGGACAGGGACAGGGCTGAGGGGCTGTGTGGGGAGCCCGTGGGGCACACGATCACTCACCCCTCTCACAGAACTGGCCATGGAAGCCGGCTGGGCAGAAGCACTGGCCACTGACGGGGTCACAGGGGGCTCCCTGCTGACACTCACAGGCCTCCTGGCAGCCAGCTCCATGGAAGCCAGGGGGACAGGCTGAGGAGGGGCCCTGGTTAGAGGGAGCCAGGGGCAGGGGGCAGCAGAAAGCTCCCACATGCCCGGAGTGAGCAAGGGACCAAGTGCTTGGAGCAGAGAGAAGTCCCCTCCCATGTGTCCTCACGCACCAGCCCCAGCTCCCACCACAGGCCTAACAGCCTGATAGGGCTCACGCGGGAGAGTGGGAGGTGTCCAGCTGGGTGAGAGCCCAGCTCCCTGCTCCCTGAGTGACCCTGGGCAGCCACCTCTGGCATCGGAGCCCCGGTCATGAGTCAGGGTCAGCCTTATCTCCAGGACTCCCCAAGCAATGACCCAGAAAGCAGCCATTGGTGTTGTGAAGGCAAGGCCGCCCAGATGGACCACCCCAGACTGAGGACAGCCACTGGCAGCAGCCCAGACAGGCGGGGCAGGGATCCCAGCCCGGGACTCACGGTGCTCGCAGGCCTGGCCGTAGAAGCCAGGGGCGCAGTGGCAGGCGCCCGTGGTGGGCTCACAGGTGCCATTGTTCTGACAGGAGCACTCCAGGAGGCAGGCAGCGCCATAGCGCCCAGGCGGACAGGCTGGGAGAGGGCAGGACAGTCCCTCAGGACAACTCAGAGGGCCCAGTGCCTCGTCTGGCCCCGTGGCAGCCAGGCTCCCCCCAGGGGCCCTCAAGCCCTGCTCCCACATGGGGCACACAGGCCACTCCTGCCCACGGCTGGGAAGGACACCATCCCCGTCCTTGGATGCCCAGCAGCCCTGGCCACTCACGCTGTTCGCAGTGCAGCCCCGTCCAGCCCGGGCTGCAGGAGCAGCTGCCATTGGCACTGTGGCACAGGGCTCCGTTCCTGCAGGTGCACTGCTGCTCACAGCCTGCGCCAAACCGGTTCTGGGGGCAGCCTGGGGGCAGAAGACAGAGGCTGCTTGCAGCGCTGTCCGGGCTAGCCACGCTCAGGCCCGTGACGCTGCACTGGCTCCTGGGATGTCCCAGGCCAGCCTCGCCCACCAGACACACAGTGTCAGATTGATGGCAAACGCCAGGCCTGGTCTGGGGGCTCAGGGGACTCAGCAAGCAAGGGGCTGGGGCCCTCCAGAGGCCGTGAGCACCTCACCCATCAGTGAGAGGGGTCAGGAAGGCTTCCTGGAGGTGGCAGCCCTCCACACAGCCATGGCCAGCCGGGAGCAAGTGCACGTGGTCCAGGCCTGGGCAGCGGTGCTCCCTGTGGGCCTCCCGCTCACCGCAGAGCACTGCCTGAGGGTGGCCAGTGCCCAGCCCGGAGGGGAAGCGGGCCAGGCTGCATCTGGCTGGAGCTGGTCCCTGGGCTTCTGACCTCTCACTGCACAGGTTCCCAGGGAGCCTGAGAATTTGGGGTGAGGCTGGCCCCTCAGTGAGGACTAAGGGGGCCAGGCCAAGGGGCTGCAGATGTGGCTGGGGACTGGGCACATTGCTGAGAACACAAGCCACTACCACCGTCCCTCTTCCCTATTTCCCAGGCCTGTGCTCCAGGCCTTGCCACCTAGAGCCCTGTGCCTGGGCCTAGAGACGCGGCCAGCAGGCTGGCCACCCCAGACAGAAAGCAGCCACTAGTCTCTCCTTCCAGGAGGGGCTCTGGGTCAGAGCCTGAAGCTCCCACGGCCACAGGAACATGGGCAAGTCACTAGGTGGCCTGAGCCTCCAGCCCAGCAGGGGAGGCAGGGACTGGGGTGGGTGGGACAGGGGCCCTGTCTCCCCAGCAGGGCAGTGTTGGCCACACAGCAAGGGTGCTGCCCATTACCACAGGGTCCCTTAGGGAGCCCACAGTGGCCATGGGATGGATGTGCCCCCAGGATAGGCTGTCCCCCAGTGGCCTGAGTCACTGTCCCTCACTGACCTCCCATGGCTAATGGAGGGACATCTGTGTAGTGCCCGTGTGCCACCCCTGTAGACACTCACCGTGCTCACAGTGGATTCCAGTCCTCCCCGGGGGGCAGATGCAAGCACCGGTCACAGGGTCACAGGCTGCCCCCTGTCCGCAGGCACACACATGGGCACAGTTGGGGCCAAAGTGGCTTGGTGGACAAGCTGCCAGGGAAGGGCAGGTGAGTTGGTGGTCCCCAGCTGGGCCCTGCCAGTGGACTGCCCTTCTCTCCCTGTCATGTCAACACAAATCAGCATGGGAGAGAATAGGACAGGGTGGGGTAGGGGGGTCCCTGTGTCCACCCCAAATAGGGTCAAGCCACCAGCTCCCAGTCTACTCCTGTACCTGCAGGCTCTGCTGGGGGCCGGGCCCCAGGGCCTGCTCCATAGTGACTCACTCCATCCCTCCTGTCCCTAGCTCCACCTGGGCCCCAGACGGGGAAAGTCCCCACATGACCCAGGAGAAAGGTCCCTTCCTCAGCAGGACCAGTGACCACAGCGACAGCTGCCTAGCTGGCCTCTGCACAGCTGTGTCCCAGCCCAGGTAGGTGGAGCTGGCCAGAGGTGGGTGGGGACAGGAGGATCACATTGATGTCCCCAGGGTTGCTGGCCCTCTCTGTCACCCAGCTAAGCTCAGCCCAAGCCCAGCAAAAGGGAGCCAAGGGTCAGAGAGGCGGTCATCCCACAGGCGGCCAGCAACCTGCTCCCCAGGGAAGCAGGAAGCGCCACTCACGCAGACTGCAGTCGGCTCCGAGGAACCCGGGCACACAGCGGCAGGACCCTGTGGCCACGTCACAGGAGCCCCCGTTCCGACACCCACACACCTGTCCGCAGCCTGGCCCGTAGCGCCCAGGCGGGCATCCTGTAGGGACGGGGGTCACCGCCATGGGTGGAAGCTGGAGGCTGACCCCAGCAGCCCCAAACTCGGTGGGGCAGCCCCACCTCCGACCCCTCAGCAGGCAGCCCGGGGGGCGTGGGTGGCACTCACGCTTCTGGCAGCTGGTGCCGTGGTAGCCGGCCACACACACACAGGCCCCAGTGGCAGGGTGGCAGGCCTGGTTCTTGCCAGAGCACTGGCAGAGTTGCCGACAGTCCTCTCCAAAAGTGCCGGGCCAGCAGGCTGGGTAAAGGGGACGGGTTAGTCCTGACCGGCCTCAGGAATGGGCAGCCTCTCCAGGGCGCCCCAAGCAAAGCACCTACCCTGCTCACAGCCAGGCCCAGTGAGGCCGGGAGGACAGTGACACTCGCCAGTGACATGGTGGCAGGAGGCGCTAGGTGGGCAGCGGCAGCTCTGGGCACAGGCCTCTCCAAACCAGCCGTGTGGACAGGCTGCGGGAAGGGTGCGGGCTGGGAAGGCTCCCTGGCGAGGGGCAGTGGGGCCTGGGGCAGACTGGGCTGCCGGCGGGACCGCCCCTGCCTTGCCAGGGCCCCCAGGGGCTGGCCGCACTGGGCACTGCGCTCACCATCCTCGCACCGCGAGCCCCTCCATCCTGGGGGGCAGAGGCAGGCCCCTGTGACGTGGTGGCAGGCGGCTCCCCGCCGGCAGGGGCAGCGCTCCTCACAGTGAGCACCGAAGGTGCCCTCGGCACAAGCTGCGGGCAGAGACAGGGGAGGCAGAGCCCGTGTGCCCCTGCGCCTTGGCCACAGAGGGAGAAGCGTAGATGGGGACTCGGGGGCCCAGGCTTGGCCACAAGACCGAAGGGAGGTGTGACAAGTTGCTGGACCAGCTAAAACCCCGGGCCAAACGTGCCCGCCCACCACAGGGCAAAGTGAAGCTCCCAGTCCCACAGGCTGGCCTCCTGCATCCAGGCCCTCCCCCGAGGCCTTGCAGCACAGACAGCAGGCCTCCTCCTGACCACCTCGGTCTGGCTGAGGCTGAGACCATTCTTGGCCAGCCCGGCAGGGCCCCAGCCTCCCTGCCCCACTCACAGCTCTGGCACCTGACCCCAGTCCAGCCAGCAGGGCAGAGGCAGTGGCCCGTGTGCCTGTCACAGACACCTCCATTGAGGCAGTCGCAGCTGAGCTGACAGCCAGCTCCGTAGTGTCCAGGGAGGCACTCTGCAGGAGCGGGGCGAGGGTGAGGGTCCTGGCCTCCTGTGGCAGGGGTATCTCGATGGGCCCTGAAGAACCCAGACCAGCCTCGGCACCCAGATCCCTGGTTCCTACCTCCTTGGGGACGGACCGGAGGAGGGGCCCCAAGACCACACCTAGGATGCTGCCCTCTGGCCAGTCCTCATGGCCACCCAAGCTCACCATTCTCACAGGCCAGGCCAGACCAGCCCTCGGGGCACGTGCAGTGGCCTGAGACAGGGTCACAGCTCCCTCCATTCTGGCAAAGGCAGGCTTGTTGGCAGCTCTGGCCGTACTGGCCAGCGGGGCAGGCTGGGTGGGGAGAGGGGAGCCGCCTGCAGCCTCCCATCAGCAGCAGCCGGGCTCTGCAAGCTCCCGGGACCCTCATAGCCTGGCAGCAGACTTGCCCCAGGCCCAGCCAGGACCCGCCAACCCAGCCTTGGGGGCACTACACTAAAGCAACCCCCTTTCTCTCTCCCCCAGGGGCCAGGGCCTTCCGGGGGGGGAACAGGCCCACCCCTCCCTGCCTGCCATTGCGAGCGAGGGCTACGATGCCGGCAGCCCACACCCACCAGCCTGCAGGGACTCAGCAAGGGGCTCTCACGGGCCTGAACTCCTGGGCAGGGCTTACCCTGCAGGCAGGTGGGCCCCATCCAGCCGGGGGCACAGAGGCAGTGCCCATGGACAGGGTCACAGGAGGCCCCGTTGAAGCAGGTGCAGGCCTGGCTGCAGTGAAGGCCGTAGGTGAGGGCTGGGCAAGCTGCCGGGGAGAGGGGCAATCAGGGCTGAGGGCCGCCAGGAGGACATCAGCAGGCCTCAGGCGCCTCCCTCCCTCCAGCCTGGGACACCTCTCAGCAGAGTAGCCACAAAGAGGGGCAGAAACTCGGCCCTCATGAGCAAAGCTATGCTCTTAGGGTGGCTGCTGCCTGCCAGGGACACCGGCGGGGGACGGGGGGACTCGCGAGCCTTCTGCAGAGGTCCCGTGGCCTCCGGCAGTTGAGCAGGGCCTCACGCACTCTGGGTGCAGCGGGGGCCCCGGCGGCCAGCCGGGCAGATGCAGGAGCCGTTCACGCTGTCGCAGGTGGCCCCGGGGGAGCAGTCGCAGGTGCTGCGGCAGTCCAACCCGAAGAAGCCAGTCGGGCAGGCTGCAGACAGAGGCAGCGGGGCGTGGGCCCAGAGGTCGGGGGCCTGCCCTCCCGCAAGGCCCCCCACAGCCCAGAGCCGCTTACCACGCTCACAGAAGCTCCCCCGCCAGCCCGCTGGGCAGGTGCAGGCCCCGCTGACGTGGTCACAGGCTGCCCCGTGCTCACACTGGCACCGGTGCCCACAGCCGGGTCCAAAGTATCCTTGGGGACACCCTGAGACACCCAGCCCCAGCCCACTGTCAACCAGGGGCCAAGGGCCTGACCAGGCCCCCAGAACGGGCAGCAGGGCCTAGAAGCGAAGGGGCCCTCCCAACGGTCTCGCTCACCTGGCTCCTCCTGCCCTCCCCCCAGGGGTGGGGTGGGACCCCCAGAGGTCACCTTCAGGGTCCAGGGCCTACCTGGGGCTGTCTCTAGGACAACCTGCCCAGCGCCCTGGCCCGCCCACCTGAGGGAGCACACGCGCCATGCCAAGCACCACCCCCAGGTGCCATGGGTCCTGTGCAGGTGGGACAGGCCCTGGGGCTGCTCCACGTGGGTCTCTGCCTGACACAGGCGGGTGGGGGGAGCCGGGCATGCTCAGGGGGCCGGCGGGTACTGCGTGCCCGTGTGAAGGTGTGCCCCTCCACAAGCGCGCCAGACACTGCACGCAGGGCAGGGGGCCGCTGGGACTCACGCTGCTCGCACCGCGGGCCCACGTAGCCAGCCTCACACAGGCACAGGCCGCGCAGGGCATCGCAGCTCCCGTGGCCGCAGTCGCAGGGGTGGGCACAGTCAGGCCCCCAGTGTCCACTGTCACAGGCTGCAACAGAGCCCACGAGCACCCTGTGCAGGGCCCGGTGCAGCACGCGGCTCTGCAGCTGGGGCATGGGGCAGGACGGCTGGAAGCACGGGCAGGGGTTCTGTACCTCTCTGGCAGTTCAGGCCGGTCCACCCCGGGGCACAGCTGCAGTGGCCGGTGGCCGGGTGGCAGTGGCCATCGTTGCCACAAGAGCACCTCATCTGGCAGCTGGGTCCAAACCAGCCTGCTGGGCAAGCTGAGGGCAGCGGACAGAGGGTGAGCGTGGGCGGCCCAGCACACCACCCAGCGCCGCGGGCCACGGCTGACTCAGGTGGGCCACACTCACCTTCCTGGCAGCGGCTGCCCACGAAGCCAGGGAGGCACAGGCAGGCGCCCGTCTCAGGGTCACAGCGGGCACCATGCTCACACACAGGGCAGATCTCCTGGCAGCCGAGCCCCCAGCGGCCCTCGGGACAATCTAGAGCCCCCAGCGCTGTCAGTCTCTTTCCCCGCCCTGGCTGGACATGTCAGCATGTGCCCGGCACAGCACTGACCCCCGCAAGCAGGTCCAGGAGGGAACCAGGCTTCCCACCCAAGGCTGCCAGGAGAGGGAGAGGCTGTGGGCCCCAGGGCCTAGGCACCTCCTGGGGCTGCAGGGTACCACCCACAGCAAAGAAGCCCCAGCCCCAGGGATGGCTGAACAGACAAAAAGGGGAGCCTGCTGGAGGCGGGTCTCCACGTGGTGAGCTGGCAGCCTGGAGCACACAGCCAGACTCAGGCCAGACTCAGGCCCGCACAGTCCCGAAGCTTCTGGAGAGGGCCTGGGATCTACACGGCCTGGGCCAGGGCCCCAAACACAGCCCAGCAGGGACCTTGGAACACAGCCAGAGCTGACCCCCACAGACTCCTGCAGCCCAGGGAGGAGGGGCCTGGGGTGTGGCGACCACTCACCTGCCCCACAGTCCTCCCCGGTCCTGCCAGGTGGGCACAGGCACTGCCCTGTGATCCGGTGGCAGGGGGCACCCCCACAGGAGCAGGAGCCTGAGCAGTTCACACCAAATGTCCCCTCTGGACACTCTGCAGGAGGGAACAGTAGGTGCCTCAGCCACCCCATGAGGCTGCCCGGCAGTCAGGGAGACTCCCCTCCGTCTGAGGCTGCTGGCAACAGTACCTACCACCCCTGCCCAGGTACCTGTCCCGGCTCCAGCAGGGGCTGCTGGACACAGCTGGGGAGCCAGGGTGTGGGGGAGAAGGGGAGGATGTTGGCCTCTTGGGCACAGACTGGGACAGGCCAGGTGGGGGCAGCTGGAGGGCAAGGTGGCCTGTCCAGGACCCTGGACAGCGCCCAGGAAAGGGTGACAACCTTGCCCTCTTCCCCCCCCAGTGAGACCTGCCCAGGGGGTGCCAGTACCGTCCCTCCCATTCCCCTGCCCCACCCGGCGGGGAGCACCCCCAGGGACTCAGCCCCAGGGCTGGGGAGGGCTTGCAGGCACTAGTGACCAGGAGCTGTCCTAGAAGGGCAGGGCTGGGGCAGGAAGGAATAGTGGCCAGGAAGCTCTGCACACTGAGAGGGTCGGGCCGCAGAGGCTGGGGTCGCCCATCCTACTGGTCAGTAAGAGCAGAGAGAGCAGCAACCCAGAGCCCTTGCATCCAGGAAGGAGGGTCCCCGGCGGGGCCCCCAGCGGGGCCCAGGAGACAGGTGCACCGTGGAGCCCAACGCTGCCCTGGGAGGCCTGCAGTGGCCTGCTCCCCATACCTGCCCTGCCCTCAGGGCCCAACCCCAGCCTCCTGGCCCAGGACAGTGCCTGAGTCTGGGGCAGGAACCCCGGAAGGTGCAGGCTTCCCACTGCCCTGGGCAGCCACTGTCCTGATGGCACAGGCCGCGGGCCCGAGGCACAGGTGTGGCCCCGCACAGCACCCAGCAGGCACCGGGAGTGGCACACTCATGACCAGAGAGGAGGGCCCAGCACTGCCACTGAGGAGCCCCAGGAGCCCTGCCCACCTACAGGCAGACACAGTTAGGCAGCAAGTTTCCAGATCCACGAGCGGGAGCCGCCATTTCTATAAAAGTGTATGTCAGTTCCTGTGGCCATCCTGGGGCCAGTGCAGGTTTCCAAACTAAAAAAGTTAAGAGAGTGGCAGGAGGTAGGCGGGGCCAGAAAAGCCCTTCCTCCTCTGAGCAAACAGGCCCTGCAGGTGGGTGGAGGGCCCCTCGCCGGGCCCTTCGCAGGTCCCTCCTGTAACAACAGGACCGAAGATCCGTTGGCAGCGTCTGACTCAGAGAAACTGGCCTGGGTCAGATGGAGATGCTGAGCCTCAGGTCACCAGCCCAGGTACCTGGATCCTCCAGTCACCGTGGCCAGGGTGGCCTGAGCCAGCTGGCTGCGGGTCCTTGGGTCAGCACAGTGCCCTCTGCAGGGTACTCTGTCCAGGTTAGGCTGCCCACAGGTCAGGGTGCTGGTTACAGGGCACCCTACGGCCCCCCAGGGACACAGGAGTCAGTGTCACTAGTGCATATCCCAGCTGGCCCTTGTGACCTCCTCCTCCAGCTGACACATGCTGTGGGGCCTCCGGGCTGTGTCCTCACACACCCTGGGCCACAAGACCCAGATGGCAGCGCCTCCATCGTGGCCTCTGCGGTCCCCTGGGAGAAGGCTCCCTGAGTCCCCAGGAGCAGCGCCTGCCCCTGCTCCCTCACATCAGGCCACCCCTGCTGCCCTAGGCTCCCGTGCACAGTGCTCTCCCATGTCCCAGAGGAAGGGAGGACGGTGTGGGCGATTCTGTGGACGTGTTGACCCTTTTTGGAGCCAGACAGCTCCTGCCCCGAGCAACTACCAGGACACAGACCCAAGACCAGCTACGCTGCCCTGCCTGACCAGGGTGGTGGCACCCGTAGGGCAAGGTGCCACTGCCCGACATCCTCCAGCTGGGCAGCACTTCTGAGGCCCAGCCCCCCACCCAGGCCAGATGGCTCCCACCACGGGCTCCCTCAGGGGCCAGTTACTCACCTTGGCTGCAGTCCTCCCCCTGGTAGCCAGCAGGACACTGCTCCCGACACTTGCCGCTCACGGGGTCACAGGCCACGCCTGGGGGACAGGTGCACGCGTGCTGGCATCCTGGCCCGAAGAAGCCCGGCTCGCATTCTGCAGGGTGAGGGGCACAAGAGGTCGGGTGGGCCCAGCGGCCCGGGGCCCCTCCCCCCCACACCACACTCACCTGCCTGGCACCGCTTGCCCCGGAAGCCGGCCTTGCAGAAGCAGCTGCCATCTCTCCGGTCACAGGACTGCGTGTGGGTCTGCTCGCAGAGGCACTCCTCGGAGCAGCCCGGCCCGAAGGCCCAGGGCGGGCAGGCTGCACCCGCACAGCCGTGAGAGGCCTGCCGCCCACGCACCCGCCCTCCCTGGACGGGGTAAGACGGTGGGCCCCTGTGGCTGTGCCCCTTGGGGACCTGTCTGGGAATCGGGGCACCTCTTGGAGCAACTTGTCTCAGGCCCACGGAGCCTGGGCCATTGTGCCCATTTTACAGACAAGCCCAGGGTCTCTGTGCAGTTTAGGAACTTGCCCCGGGTCCCCACTCCCAGCTGGGGGAGTGACAGCTTTCTCTTCTCCAAAATACTCCTTTGCACATGAAGTGGGGAGTGTCTCCTCTGCCTCTGTCAAGCCACCACCTTGCTACGGACTGTCTGTGGACCCACTGGTCCTGGGGGAGGCCTGCCCCTGCGCCTGTCTGCTGCCCTCCCAACTCTCTGGCCCAGGGCTGGGGGTGCCATAGGGTGGGGGACAGCCCAGTTGCAGTAGAGGACATTATTGCTTGGCATCCACAGACTAGGAACAGACCCTGGGCCCCACCCTGGCTGGCAGCACATGCCCTGGCACAGGACAAGGACTGCCCCTCCACACGCCAGTCAGCTCCAACGTCGCAGGGGCAGCAGGACTCACCGAGGTGGCAGAAGCGGCCATAGAGCCCCGGGTCACAGAGGCAAGCCCCATAGAGGCGGTGACACCGGCCCCGGTTGGCACAGTGGCATTTCTTGTGACAGTGTTTGCCATAGAAGCCCTTGGGGCAGCCTGTGGGGGGAGCTCAGTGAGACCCAGAGAGAAGCCTGTGACCCCTAGTCCCAGACGCTCAGGCCTAGAGTGCAGCATAAAGGCAGGAGCAGACCCCGCCAGGGGCATGAGATGGATCTCCCAGGTGAGGCCACTGGTTGGGTCAGCCAGGCCTCCCGGCATCTGTGGCAAGGATGGGCGGCCAAGCACACTGCTCAGCACACACCTGAGGCCAGAGCTCTTGTCCAGTGCTCCAGCACCTGGCCACACCTGGAGCGCTGAGTCCAATCTTCCTGCTGCAAAGCAGGAAGGACACATGGCCCACCAGGCCAAATTCCAGCCCAAGTCCAGGGAGGGCCCGGCAAGTGCTCTTTCCCAAAGCACCTCCCTCTGGCTCTGCCCTGCCCATGTCCTTCCTCCTACTAAAGTGGCTGTAGTGGGTTAAAGGTGGGCCCCAAGAGCTGTGTCCATGACCCAGCCCCCAAGCTTTTGAGATGAGACTGCCCTGCATTGCCCAGGTGGACCTCAATCCAATGATGAGTCTATCTGTGTCCAGGTAGACGGGATTTGAGACAGGAAGAGGAAGGCACAGGGCAGGGGCACGGCCGTGTCAAGTCTCAGGCAGAGACCAGAGGGACACGGCCACAAGCCAAGGAGACCAACAGCACCCTGAAAACTCACCTACCTGGCTCCCGGAACAGCCCTCCTTCAACTGACCTGCCAGGAGCATTTACAAGCAGGGCATCTGGCGACCCCCCACAGGGCACCCCAAGACCAGCCTCTGGGAAGTACATGGATATCGCCAAGCAGAAGCACTGAGGCTGATCCTCAACCTGCCAGGTGCACCACCCACACAGACCTCTGGCACCTCCGGCCCCACCCACTCCTGGGCAGGACAGTGACGGCAGATTGAGAGGGCAGGACAACAGGGACACTGACCACAGGGGACAAGTCAGTCAGCCACAAGGCTCTCTGGGGACTCTACTGCCCCGAGCAACCAGCCCTGCAGAGCCCAGGACGTGGCCATAAAGGCCTGTCCGTGGGGCTGTTGGACAACTGTGCCCTCCTCTCGCTCAGGCAGGAGGCTTAACTTACATCATCTCCTCTCCAGCCAAAAGGTCGGAAGACCCAGAGCCAGAGCACCAGCCCCTGGGAAACTGAGTCACGTGGACTCTGACTTCTCCAGAACACTGACACAGCCGAGGTATCGCCCCACAAAGGATCACCCCACGCAGACACCCGCCCAGGCAGAACACCTCCTCGCACACCCCAGGCAGCCATCACCCAGCTCTACTTGAATGCTTCCAGGAATGGGAGGCTCACTACCTGCCCATGGAGCCCACTGCAAACACACCATCCCTCAAGCCTCTACCATCTGCAATCAAGCCCCAGAGGATGAACAACATTGAAAAATGAAGGCTGTCCCACGGATGGCCTCGTTCCCTCCCAGACTCAGCCCTTGAGGCAGGGGGCAGGGGTCTGAGCAAGGTCTGCGTTCACCACTCCTGAGCAAGGCAGGGCCGAGCAAGAGCGGGTGGTGGTATAAGTCCCTGCCCCCTTGCCCCAGGGGTAACTCCAGGGGGCTGCAGGGGCTGCACGCACCGTCCTCACAGTGAGTCCCACTGACACCCGCAGGACAGCGGCAGGCACCCGTCACGGGATCGCAGGTCCCTCCGTTCTGGCAGCCACAGGGGGAGCTGCAGTTCTTTCCAAAGGTGTCTGGAGGACAAGCTACGGGAGGCAAGAGGGGAGCACAGGTCAGTGGCCAGTGGGACTCTGGGCCCAGAGCCCCCTCACAGACACTCAGCAGACCTGACAGCTCTAACTCCTGTGGCTAGAGCAATTTGTGCCCTATGCCCCCAACCACACTGAGCAGACATCCCCAACCAACCACCAGCTCTTCTCCCATGCCAAGACACACACTGGTCCTTCTGAAGCAGCCCTTTCAAACCAGTGACCTCCAGTGCCACCCGGGTCTGGGGCATGGGCAGGGAGTAGACAGCTCTGGACAGAGAGGAGTTTGCAAAGGGCTTTAGCTACTAGCTTTCTGCGTGGCCTTGGGGATCTCTGCTCCCCAGAGATGCAGGACGTCCTGCTTTCCTGCACCAGAGAGCCCCACCACCAGCTCCCCTCGCAGACGCCCCTGCCCCTGGCTGCCTCGGGGTATCAGCTGCTGCTGAGCCCCAGAGACGGGTCTGGAGATCACACACCCCACTTGCTGCCCCTGGGCAACCCATCGCCTAGAGCCAAGCCTGGCACAGATGCAGTCAGCAGAACTTATCAAAGGAATGACGAACACGTGGACGGACAGATGCACTCGAGCTCCCTGCCCGGGGCTCCGGCAGGGAACACCAAACGGGCTGTTCCCAGTCCCCGCTCAGAGGCCTCTGCCCAGCGCCCAGGCCCTGCCCATGGCCTCACTCTCATTGCAGACGAGCCCGGTCCAGCCCTCGGGGCAGTCGCAGCCATCCAGGCCTGGGCGGCAGGTCCCTCCGTTCCTGCAGTCATGGCAGGACAGGCTGCAGTCCTGGCCGAACGTGGCACCCAGGCAGACTGGGGAAGACAGAGCAGGGCTCAGCGCCTGGCCCAGCCTCACGCCCAGCCCAGGCTTGTCAGGCAGAGCGGAGGCCCTCAGGCCCTGGGGCCAGGGAAGAGGACACAGGCAGGTCCGTAGCCTGTGAGGACCCAGGAGCGTGAGGGGGGTGAGGCCAGGAAGGGCCGCACTGGGAGCCGGGGGCCCGACGGAGCCCCGGGCTGGCTGTGCAAACTGCGTGCGTGGCTCCACCTCTCTGGGCCACTGCAGGTTCCGTCCTTAGGCCCAAGACCGCACAATGGTGATGGCGGCCTGGCCAGCTGTCCCTGAGGCAGGCGCTCCAAGACCTGGCCACCTCACCAAACTTCTCTGTGAGCGTGTGTTCTCCCCGCAGCTCCGCCTCCTCCTCCTCGGCTCCATAGTCGTCCTGCAGGGGCCGCGGCAGCCCGTCCCTCAGCACCGCGACGTGGGGCAGGGGCCGCACGAAGGGCAGCTGGCCTTCCAGGTCCACCGTGGGCTCCTCCAGGGCTGGGGAGGGACACAGAGGCCCATAGCCCTGACTGCCCTCTGCTCTCCCCAGGGACAACATGTGTTGGGTGTGGCCCTTCCCTCACCTGGTCAGGGCCAACGCTAGACCCCAGACTCCCCAGGCGTGAGGAGAGCCCTGTGTGGCCAGCTCCCCTTCCCCATGGTGGGCCATGCACGCCCAGCAGATGAGGTGTGGGGCCAGCCGCAGTGGCACAGGGCCACCAGGAGTAGACCCGAAAAGGCAGGAGCCAGAGGGACTCACGGGTGCAGCCCCTGTGGTCCTCGTCCAGTCGGTGGCCAGCCTCACAGGAGCACCGGAAGGAGCCGGCCAGGTTGGTGCAGTGGTGCTCACAGCCAGCATGGCCGGAGGCGCACTCGTCCACGTCTGAGGGAAAACGGGGCCACTCGGGCTGTGCTCCGGGGTCAGAACCCCAGGCCATGCCAGGCCTGGCTCCCTTGCTGGACAAAGGTGAGCAGCTCATCTCCTGAGCCAGCTGGTAAGACCTCCTCACAGACACAGCGGCCCCACCCCAGGGAGCAGCGACACGGACACCCGCCTCAGGGAGGCCAGCTGGGAGGGAAACTCAGGGCGCAGCCCAGGACTGCGGGTCCCGCCCCTTGAGTGGCCAGTGACCACTGGCCAGAGGGAGGGAAGGGGCAGGTCAGCATGGCCCTGCATACAGCTGGCACTCAATGGATGCCCAGAGGCAGAGCACAAAGCAGGCCGACTCCACATCGCCGTGGGGAGCCAGGTGCCCTGTCCTCCCCAGCAGGGGCTCACCCTCGCAGCTGCAGCCGTCAGCACCAAGCCTGTAGCCAGCGTAGCAGCCACACTCGTACCCACCAGGGCTGTTGGCACACACCTGCTGGCAGCACGGGGCGTCGGCACAGTCGTCAACGTCTGCAGAGCACACGGCAGGCCACTGGCACCCAGGCGCCTGCACGCACCTGCCCCCACAGCCGCGCAGCACCCGGCAGTCACACGGCCCGCATCACACCACCCATGCCCAACCACATACACCTGCAGCCTCGTGCCCTCCAACAACTGCACACACAGTCAGCTGCACACACCTGCAACACTCACACCACCACATGCCTGCACCCAGCTGCACACACTGCAAGCAATCACACACCTGCCCTGCACACACATGCACACAATCACACACATGCACACAATCACACGCATACACATACATGCACACAATCACACACCTGCCCTGCACACACATGCACACAATCACACACATGCACATAATCACATGCATACACATACATGCACACACTCACACACCTGCACAGGATCACACACATGCACATGATCACACACCTACACACTATCACACACCTGCACACAATCACACATGGACATACACATGCAATCACACACCTGCACATGATCACACACCTGCACATGATCACACACCTGCACACACACATGCAATCACACACCTGCACACAATCACACACAAGCATACACACACACACATGCAACCCACACCTGCACACAATCACACACCTGCACAAGAACACACCTGCACACGATTGCACACATACACACATATGCACACAATCACACACCTACACATGATCACATACATGCACATGATCACACACATGCACACAATCACACACCTGCACACGATCATACACCTGCACATGATCACACACATGCAAATGATTGCACAGCTGCACACAATCACACACCTGCACATGATCACACACATGCAAATGATCGCACACTTGCACACAATCACACACCTGCACAGGATCACACACATGCACACGATCACACACCTGCACACACACATGCACAGGATCACACACACGCATATGATCACACACACGCACATGATCACACACACCTGTAATCAACCACACACAACCACACACATGGAGCACATTTCACAGCAGGGCCACAGGTGGGGCCAAAGTGTCTGACAGGTGGTGCCCTGCAGGCAGCCAGGTCCTCTGCACTGTGATGCTGCCTCTCCTGGTCAGCCTGCCCTGGCCTGGCCCAGGCAGCAGGGAGGACTCGGGAGCAGAGGAAGCCTCAGTCCCGGCATCACCCAGCCCCAGGAGACACAGAATGCTGGTGTCCAGGGGCAGGTGGCGTGCCCTGGACGGAACCGCTCGCACCAATGCAGGTCTTCTGGTCCTCGTCCAGCTCATAGCCCTGGGGACAGGTGCAGAGGGGCCCTGCGCTGGTGTGGGAGCAGCCGTGGGAGCAGCCACCGTGGCCCGCCTCGCAGCTGTTCACGATCTCCATCTCGATCCCTGCGACAGGAAGGGCCAGCCAGCGTGGGATGGGGCCAGGAATCCAGGGCCACCCATGGACCTCAGAGCATAGCGGATGCAAGCCCCAGGGTCCTGGGGAGCTGGCAGCCACCCTTGGCACCCCAGCCGGCCACTCACTGCCCACTCACGGTAGCACTGCCGGCCATCGGCACCCAGTTCATAGCCTGTGTGGCACACGCATTTGAAGGACCCCTGAGTGTTGAGACAGCCGTGGGCACACTGGGCCAGCCCCGAGGCACATTCGTCCACGTCTGGAGGGCAGAGACGGAGGGCAGGGCTCGCGGAAGATGCCTTTCACCCCCCTTTCAACATCGGGAGAAAGCTCGTGACTGCTGGCCCCCGGGCACAGTCATGCTGGCCTGCGGCCACACATGAGAGTCGGGACCAAATTCCCTGTCCCAGGGGCTGCCACAGTCACACCCTGGCAGATTCCTCAGATGACACTGACCCTGAGCTGGGCGCACACAGCCTGCTGCAGCCCCCTGCACCCAGAGTGACAGGTCAACGTCACTCCAGTAGTGACTTCCTGATGCAGATGGTGTGCAGAAGCACTGGCCTTCCAGACTCTTTGGGCACCTGGCCATCTGGCAGGACACCTTGGAAACTGACCACGACCTCTCTGGACACCCCTTGACTTGTCACTCGCCCAAGGGTCACTGGTCCAAGGACAGCCCCCATGCACCACGCACCACAGGGCTGCTCTTCCCAGCCTTGCTATCTACAGGCAAGAGCCAGGGACATCCAGACACCCAGGGATGTGGTCCAGCACAGGCGCAGCAGGGTTCTGACCTGACACTAAGTGCCATTTATCAACCCCAGAGAAACAGCACCAGGGAGCGGACGTCGGGGTTCTGCCGGGGCTCCTCCGGTGACCCGGACACTCCCTCTTCCCCGTTCCTAACGGCAGGTTCTGCTGCCTGCTACACGTAGCAATCCGAAATAAAAGGAAGACCTCGGCTGTCTCCCTGACTCCCCCAGAACAGCGCTCGCTGGAGGCCGCTCCTTGGGTGCTCCCCACCCGACCTCCCACCCACTCCAGGGAGAGGAGACCCAGCGGGATCTGGGCGGCCCAAGGTGGTGAGGTGAGCCACCTATTGGGGGACACTGCAGTGGTATGGGTGGGCGGAGCATGTGCGGGAGTCCCACCTTCACAGGCCTTGCGGTCTGCAGCCAGCTGGTAACCTGCGTGGCATCCACAGTGGGCATGGCCCCGGAGCACCTGGCACGTGTGCATGCAGCCGCCACGCCCATCCGCACACGGGTCTCTCCCTGCAGTGTGGACCCAGACAGATGGAGTGGGAAGGGATTAGGGTGGGGAGATGGCCTCTCCTGAGGCCCTGGCCAGCACTCCTGTCCCCCCCACTCCCGCCTGGGCTAAAGGTCCCCCCAGATGCAGGAAGCCCAGGACCCTGGAGAGGACCCTACGGCCTCAGGACAGGTCAGGACTCCCCTGGGCATCCACGGAAGACTAGCTGCTTGCACCCCATGAATACCCAGGAAAGAAGCCTTAGGATCCCGGATCCAGTGGAACACCAGGAAGCTCTGAGGCCCAACAAGACAAGGGCCTCCAGCAGGGGCTGGCCAACCCCGACCTGCTCAGCGGGGACTGGCCAGCTCCTTGCAAACTCTTGTCTTAGAGGTGCTAAAGCAGATACCAGGGCTGTGGCCCCCAGCTTGGTGACACCCCCAGCCCTGTGACCCCCAACCCTATGACAATCAGCCCTGTGACCCCCAGCCCTGTGACAATCAGCCCTGTGACACCCAACCCTGTGACAACCAGCCCTGTGACCCCCAGCCCTGTGACAATCAGCCCTGTGACCCCCAGCCCTGTGACAATCAGCTCTGTGACCCCTGCCCGTCACACCCCCAACCCTATGACAATCAGCTCTGTGACCCCTGCCCCCGTCACACCCCCAGCCCTGTGACAATCAGCTCTGTGACCCCAGCCCTGTGACCCCCCCAACCCTGTGACCCCCATCACTGGGACACCCTAGCTCTTGTGACCCCCAGCCCTATAACACCCCAGTCCTGTGACCCCCGCCCCATGACGCTCGGTCCCAGGACCCCATTCCACCTGTCTCCAGGCTGGCCTTGGACCCTTGAGCCCACACTCACTTCCTGCCCTGCAAGGGAAGCCGGGGGCTGGGGCAGCGGCACCTGCCCACTCCTGTTTCCACATCCGGGACTCTCAAAGCTCCCTCCTCTTGCATAGCAGCTCCGAGGTCCCAGGGCCACAGGTTAATGGGGCCTGACTGCCTCTTCTGCACAAGGCTCGGGCCCCAGGCGGGCATCCAGGGAGCTGGGGGCCATCCCTACACTGGCTTCCTGCCCCTGGATGGGCAACCCCAGAGCAGAGCCCCACTCCCACGTCCTCCCTCCAAGACCAGGTTCCAGCCCAGCCGCCAGGTCCAGGGCCACCTCCAGCCTCTGCCTTGCTCTGAGCACAGGCCTCGGGCCCCAGGCAGGTCTGTGGGCACCCTGCACCCTCCAGGACGGTGGCACTCACGGACACAGCGCCTGCCGTCCTCCTGGAGCTGGAAGTCAGGCCGGCACTGGCAGCGGTGCCGTGTCACTGTGAGCTGGACACACTGGTGCTGGCAGCCGCCATTGCCCAGGGCACAGGAGTTGACAGCTAGGGACACAGAAAGGAGCCCAAGTCAGCTCAGGAGGACAGCTGCCCAAGACCTGACCCCAGGCTGGATGTGGGGGCCGCCTTCTGCAGCCTCTAGCCGCTCTGCCTTTCTGTCATTGTCCTGAATCAGGGGCCTTGGGAGCAGATGTGACTGGCTCACAGGCCTGACTTGGAGCTGTTGGCCACCTACAGGTCTGGAGGACGGTAGCCATTGCTCAGAACCCTCCAGTCCTGGTCCTCCTGAGGCACTGTGGACAGTCCAGCATCAACAGAGTCCCTGTCCCCACAGCAGAGAACGCAAAGCATCCGGTCCCTCTGAGAAGCCCAAGTGTGCAGGCTGGGCCTGGAACAGCCACATGCTCCCTGGAGGAGGGGGCAGCCTGGCCAGGGTGGTGGAGGGGCCAGTGTAGAGCTCCTGTGGATGGCCACCAACTCCTGGGACCAGAGCAGCTCCCTCCCACCCTGGCAGGGCCACGCCTCATTTGAGCCGGATCACAGTGCCCAGACCTCTGAAGCCACAGGATGGCCCCAGGGGAGGCCAGGAGGCACAGGCTTCCTCGAAGTCCTTCAGACTGGAACCCCACAGGCCCTGAGGGACAGTCGGCCTGGTGGAGAGCTGTGCCGCCCACCAAGGACTGGCAGGAGTGGCCTTGGCCAGCCCGGGTGGGCACGGCGCCTCCACCAGGAGCAGCAGCCAGTGCCTCGGTGCGGATTTGGTTACAGCTGAGCCTCTGGCAATCGCCTGGTGGTTAGGGAGGGACTGGCCCCAAGCTCAGGAGGGAAACCACAGCGATGTGCTGCTCCCGCGTGGTGAGACTGCCTCCCCCTCGCTGGCCGGGCCAACGAGCCCCGTGACCAAAGGCTTCACCCCATGGTGCTGCCTGGGGGGAGGGGGCAGCGGGCCTGGCCCGTGTTGAGGGATGCAGTGACTGTCACTGCGTACAGGTTTGGGGTCCGGGGCTGGCACCACGGAGGAGCAGGCGCTGGAGGCCAAGGCAGCATGGGGCCAGTGAGCTGGCGGCCAAAGCCAAGCCTCCCCCTGGAGAAAGCACGCTCAAAACCACAGAACTGCCGTCTCCCCACGGGCGTGCCGGCGGCAAGCACGTGCTGAGGGTCCCCCACCACATGCTCCCTGGGCAAAGCCGGCTGCAGGGGAGGCCGCTGGCACCTGTGGCCATGGCACGCTCCAGCCAGGCGGAGCTGCAGCACTCTGCAGATGGAGGCGAGTCTCTGCTGCGGCCCCTCCCCCGCCCAGCCAACCTCACCTCTCCAGCTCTGCTCAGCCCCTGGCCCTGCCTTCAGGCTCCCGAGCACACGGCCTGAGCTGGCCCCACATTCCTGGGGACTCTGTTCATCTGTGTTCACCACACCAACTGCACCCCTCCTCGGGAGCATAATGGGAACCAGACGTGTCTGGCAGACCGGCAGGCAGACCGGCAGGCAGACGGGCAGGCACAGAGGGCCAGAGGCTGCAGGCAAGCAGGGAGCAGGCACCAAGGATGACGAGGCCCCGGGGGCTGTGGCAAGACTGGAAGGGGCTTCCCCTCACTGCCCCCAGATGGGCACAGCCCCTGAGTTGGGCCAGGGATGAGCCCAGTAGGGGCGGACATGGGGGAGGGTCCCTGTGCAGCCCACACCCTCAGAGCCTGTCCTCTAGTTCTCTGCTGCACAGAATTGTGACATCCCAGATGCTCTCAAGCTGTGCACACCAGGGAGCCACGCCAGTGTCTCGTCCTGTGTGGGGGATTCCTGGAACACTGAGAGAGGCAGATTCTCAGGACTGGGCCTGCAGCATCCAGGAGGCCAGCCTGTGGGGCAGTCTGGCCATGAGACCCAGCCGTGGAGCACACGGCCCAGGAATCCCGCGCCAGCCACAGCCAAAGCCTCAGACCGAGCTCAGACCTGAGGCAAAGCTGGGTGTGTTCATCAGAAAGAGGGGATCGGGGACTGGCCTCGGGGCTCCGGCCCTCTGCCTCCCTGTGCATAGGCCCGCTTCCCTCCTCTTCTGCACTGTGGAAGTGGGTTTTCCCCAAGGAAAGTGCACACAGCGGGATCTGTACGCGGTGGGAGCAGGCCTGTGCAGCTCTGCTTGGCCTGCCCAGGTCTGTCCCTCCACGCTGGGCCTGCCCTGCTGGGGCCTGGCTTAGGTCCCTGACCACTTCCAGAAAAGACACAAGTGACTACAGGAGGGACACGGTGTGTTAGGGACTTGATGTGGGTCCCCCAAAACGCATACATCGAAGGCCTAAGCCCCAATGTGACCACAATTGGAGATGGTCTCCCCAGAGGTGAGGAAGGTGGAATGAGGCGTGTAGATTTGCCAGCACCTTCACCTCTGCCCTCCAGCCCCCACGATGGCGAGAACATGGACCTCCGCTGTGTAGGTCACCCAGTACATAGTCACGGCAGTCACACCGACTAATGTTCCCGGACTCCCAGTTTGCAGATTGGAGGCACTGTGCCCCGGCCAGGGTGCCACAGGACCTAAGAGTCAGGCTGCAAATCCACCCCTGCCAGCAGGAGCCACCACCTAGGGGACGTGTGGGGCCCCCACCCCTGCAAAGGGAAGTGGGGCATCATCGAGCTGGAGCAAACTGGACACGCTATAGGACATGCTTCCTATAGGGCCGAGGACCTGTTCCAGCTCGTCTGGGTGAAGGGCACTGTTCCAGTACCAGGCGTCTCAGCAGGCGGGGCTGTCCACGGTGCATGAGGGGCAGCTCCACTGGCAAGGTCTAGGCCTCCAGGCCACCCAGAGCTGGCCACCACGGGCCACACCACAGGAGCTCCTGCCTGAGCATGCCGTGCCCACAGCTTGCTCTGCTGGAGCCCCCGACCCAGCCCTGTGGTTTGGGACTGACCTGAGGGCAGTTCTGGTCCTCACTGGAGTCATGAGGTTCTGGAGTCACTACCCTCAAGGGGTGTGGTCTCCGGGTCCAGAGAAGCCCCACCACCCGGCCACCCCAGCCCTTCCTTCTAGGAAGCCCTCCACTGGGGACAAAGCCGGGAAGGCAGGATAGGAGGGGCATTCGACCCACCTGCCTGTGGGCAGCTCCCTGCCCTCTGAAAGGAGCCTAGGCGGGTGGCACCAGCGGCCCTGCTACTTATGCCCTCCCTCCCCTTTTCTTTCTTTTCTTCATTTGTGAAAGTCTGGTTTGTCATTTAGATCAATCCTTGGTCTCATCCAACAGATAAGAAGTTCCTGGGGACAGGTCACGTCCATTGGTAAGACTGTGCCCCACCGCCAGAGCAGCACCTGGCGTTGAGGGACGCTGCAGGCCCTATGGCCAGCCCTCTTAGCCTCCCCCCACTCCCTGGCCTCGCTGGGCTTGCTGACTCAGGTCTCCCCGGGTGCCCCCTCAGCTGCACCCCCAGACCTGGTGCTGACCTTCCTCATCCATTCTGCACCCAGCCCAGGGCCTAGAGCCTCTGGCCCTGGCCTCACTGAATGGGGTGAATGGGGGTGGGGCCATTCCATGCCTGGCCCCTGCACCAGGCACCCCTCCTCTGCCTCGGCTGTACCACTGGGGTCACAGACTTGGCAAGGCCTGGGCAGGGGCCCAGCATGCAGGCAAGGGCCCAGCATGCAGGCAAGAGCCCAGGTGGTCTCGCAAGATGGCGGACCAGAGTTCCACGGAGTCAGACACTGCCCTTCCCTCCAGGCCAGGCCTCATGCAGACCCTGAGGCCGGGAAGCTCGACCCCGGGTGCAAGGGCAGCACAGCCAGAGCTCCGCCTGCGGCCTGTGGGCGGGTCCTGCAATGAGCCTGCTGTCTCACCCTTGGCTTTGCCCAAGCCCGTGACGCTGCCGGTAGCAGCCTTGGGGGCTGAGGAGTGTCCCCAAGGCCTTGCCTCCAAGAAGGAGCCGGGGGGTGGGCTGCAGGGCCTGTGCAGCCCCACAACATCCTCACAGGATGACCCGGGCCTGGGGAGGGAGGGCTTGGCCTGAGGTCTGTGCAGGAGTGGCAGAGCCAGGTGGAAAGCAAATCCCGTCTCCCCCAGCCGTGCACACACTGGACACATCTGACTCTGGGGTTGGGGACACAGGATGGGGCAGCCAGGCCACCAGGGGTATGCATGCTGATAGCAGAACCCTCCTCAAGGGTGTCAATCCCAAAGTCTGGCAGGCGTGAGGCCGAGAGGAGGAGGAGGAGGATGTGGCACCTAGCAGGGCCCCCTACAGGTTGAGCCAGTGACATCTGTGGATACTCAGATTGGCCCCATGCATACCGCTCAACACAGGAGACATGAGGAAGTCACGTCGAGGCCAGAGTCCAGAGACCCTGGGACTACCCAGCAGGTAGCATGCCGGCTCATGCACAGAGGCAGAGGGGTCTCCAAGCTACGTGTTAAAGATCTGGGGCTGTTTTGCACACTGTGCTCTGCAAGATGTCATGGAAACAAGAGTGACAGACTGTCAGCCAAACCACCCGGGCCCCCTTCCCGTCGCCGGGGAGAGAAGGCGCTGGCTCGGGCCCCTGCGGGTGGAAAGCCTGGACCAGCATTTGGGCTTGGCTGGGCCCCCGCTCTCCCTGCCCCCCTTGCCCCAGAAATCGGGCACCCCAGGAGGCACCCCGGGCAACACAGCACCCCAGGACATGGGCTCCTGGGGCTGGAACAAGGTGCTCACCGTGACAGGGCCAACTAGCAAGTCCTTGTAAACTTCTGTTATTGAGAATGGAAGCGGAAACCTTTTGTGCTCTTTCCATAAAACCATCTGGAAGCAGGCACGCAGGCGCTCCTGCGTTTCCTGTCCTCTGTCCTCTCCCTCCCTGCCTCGGAGGTAAGTTGAGTTGCGTTCCAAGCCCCCTCAAAGGCCACCTCCTGAAGTCTTCCCAGATCACTCGGCCCTGGAGGGGCCTCCACCCGAGAGTTCCCCTTTGGTACCACAGGAAGATGGTCAGAGCCCTCGGGCACCTTCCACCCCCACCTCTACAATCCCCACTCTGAGCTGCTGGCAGGAGGGGACATCTAGGACATCAGGGCCTGGGCTAGGGGTGAGCTCCTACCCGCTGCCAAAGCCCCAGGAGAGCCCACAGTACCCCTTGCCAGGAGGGGCCTGCTGCCGCAGCTGAGCTCCAGCTGTGTAGCCTGCCGGCAGCTGGCCACAGGGAGGGCACGGCGCCTGTGCTAATTCTTCCGGTACAAGTCCACCGAGGACCTACTGCAGTGCAGGCAGAGGGTGCCACTGTGGACCAGATGGAGGCCCACAGCTCTGCCCCACACCCGGGAATCCTAGGGGACGGGAGGGCTGTGGAAGGCGAGGAAGCCTAGCCCCGTGCCCCGTGCCTGGGCAATGCCCTTCAGGACACAGGACAAGTCATGGCAGGAGACTCCCTGGCTCCTGCAAGGAAGTCCCCCATCCATGATCTGATTGTGCAGCCCGACCCCAGGCCAGCATCTCAGGACAAATGCAGCCAGGGGCACCAATACGAAGGGACTTGGAGACACCCCTGAAACTCCCAGAAGACCCCATGTCCACTCTGAAAGCTTCTCAGGCACCCACAGGGAATGCAGCTCCCGGTGGACCAAGGCCAGCGAACCCATGTGAACCCCAGACTCTCAGGAATTCCAGACACAGGAAACCCGCTGACAGCCAGATGTATGACTGCAGAGTGAGAGGCCACCACAGACTGGGACAAGTTCCATGTCCCAGGACACCCTGGGCAGGGGTCTGGATGCGTCCAGGCAGAGGTGGCTTGAGAACAGGGCTACTCTCACGAGTCCCAGGTCTTTACCGGGGCCTTGCCAAGAGATGAAGGAATTTCCCAGCTCAACGCGCCTGAGGCCATGAGGCCCGAGTCACCAGGGTGGTGCTTGTCAGGGGTGGGTGGCACCGTGCCTCGGGGGCCGGCCTGGGGAGCACCCACCAGTGCCCCTTAGCAGCGAGCAGGGTCCTCATTCTGCAGCCCTCAGACTCATGGCAGCAGGGACGTCCCATTGTACGAAGCTTCCACTAAACTACTTCCTGGGAGCCACAGACGGTTCAGCCCCAGGAATGGCTCAGAGAGCAGTGGGCAGGGGGCAGGCCAGGCTAGGGGCACGCTTTCTGGGCTGCCTGAGGCCAGCAGCTCACTCCAGCCCTCAGGTGCACCCCTCATTTCTGCATGTTAATGACGCCTCCCACCCTGGTCCTGCCCCTTCAGGAGCTTCTCAGTGAAGGCCACCCTCAGACAGTGGAAACCAAGACGAGAGTGAGTGTCCCGGCCCCAAGAGAGCATGGACCCAGCAGCGGGGGACCCCACACCAGACCCCAAAGGCCGCCCTTCTCTAGGGCAGGGGTGACATCTCCCTCCTAGAGCCTCTCTTCCAGGAGGCCTGGGGTGCCAGGGTGCCCAAGGCCACTGAGCCCTGCCAGGGCTCCCAGAAGCAGCAGCAGCCAGCCAGCTGGGCTCAGCCCGGCTCATCTGCCCAAAGCACGTCACAACATTCCCGCAGCTGCTTCTGCTCTCCCACCCAGGGCAGCTGCCTGGCTCCCAGAGCTTCGCCGGCACATGAGCTGTGGGGGGGGATGGCCCCCTGGGGACAGAGGGCCGCCAGCCACGCAGCAGCCGGGACCAGGAGGGAGGCTGCCCGGGCTCCACTCTGGGTCTCCAGGGTAGAAAGAAGCGGTGTCCCATTCAGTCCCCTAAAGGACAACCCCATGTGTCCCCTAGTGCAGGACAGGACAGCTCTTCCAGCAGACCCCTGGGTAGCACCCCCTTCACCAGCAGCTCCTGGCCCTCCCCCCTACCCCCAGTGCTGAAAGCCAGTCTGTGACCTCAGGTGTCACTGAGCTCAGGAGACAATGCAGAGGACCCCGCGAGCCCAGGGGCTCACCCCTCCTCCCCACCCACCAGCTTCACAGGCCAGGAGTGGCCTCACGTGCCTGCTTTCCTGCTGGGCCCAGGCAGCCTCCCCACCCCACCAGCCTGAGGACCCCGGATTCTGAGGGCAGCACAGCCTGGCCCGCATCCCTGCTGACTGACCACCACAGACAGCCTCAGCCTTCCCACGGAACTGGCATGGCTGCGGAGGGTGTGCAGCCTGGGGTCTCGGGACCCGGGTGAGCAGCGCCTTGGGACACTCTTTCACCTGCCAGAGCCTGGCCTCCTCACCTCCCTGTGGGTGGAGCTGCCATGTCCCATAGCAGGACAGGGCCAGAATTTGGTGGCAGCACCGAACTGCTATGGTGACAGCTGAGGCCATGAGGCCACACCCAGTGTGAGCCCAGTCAGGCCTCAGGCCCTGGGCAGGGGCAGGGGCCTGGCCTTCCCCAGACCTGGCACACCCAGGAGCACCAGGTGGCTGAGGCCAGGGCTCCACAGGGGCTTCAGGTAACACTTACCCAGACAGGTCCTGCCGTCAGTGTGGAGTCGGAAACCGGGCTTGCACTGGCAGAGGTAGGAGCCTGGGGTGTTGACACACCTGTGCTGGCAGCCACCGTTGTGAGCACGGCACTCGTCCACATCTGGGCAGGAAGGGGCAGGATCACCAGCCAGGTTCCCGTCAGGCCAGGCCACAACGGCCCTCCGAGCCCCAGCCTGTGCGTGTAGAGCCAGAGCGCAGAGGCAGGGCCTGTCCTCCCCGCCGGCTGGCATGTGTGGGCAGGAAGAGCTGCCACCTCTGGCCTGCTGAGATGTGGGGTGCAGCAGAGGGGAGCAGGCGGGGTGGGCACCCCAGCACCTCAAGGCTGAGCGCGGAGCACACGCTGTGCTCTGGAACCCAGATCCACACAACTCTTGGGGCGGCGCCAGCCACTCCACCGTGGCCCATGAGCCCAGAAGCTGATGACTCTCAAGATGCCCCCTGTCCCCACCAGGCTGGGGGGAAGCCAAAACAGAGCGGGTGGTGTCCTGGCTTAAGCGTGCCCAGCATACGTCCATCAGGAAACCTCAAAACACAGCCTGTGCTTTGCAGGTGAACTAAGGTAAGGATGGAGATGAGGTCATTCTGGGAACGGCTGGGTGGAGAAGGGGCAGAAATGCAGGGAGGAGCCACAGCAGCCACCAGGGGCTGAAAGAGGCAGGAAGGACCTGGCTCCTAAAGGCTTTGGGAATCCTGGACTCCAGGGTCTGACAAGCTGTCTTAAGCCACCTGGTATGCGGGGTTTTGTTACAACAGCCCCAGGACATGAATGCAGGGGAGTCAGACCTCACACCTTGCAGACAGGAGCCCCTGAAAGTGCCCCCAGAGCACCCTGGCCCCACAGGCCCTCCCACACCTTGGAGCAAACAGGCCCTCCAGTCCTGCCTCTGGCTGGGGCAGCACTTCTGGCGGGCTCAGACCTGGATCTCCTGGGGACAAAGGGACAGAAGCGGGGTGGGGGGAAGAGGGCAGCCCTGACTTCCACATGGGCTGACGGACGGGTCTCTGCTTCCCATGAGAACAGGGCAGCAGATGGCAGCTCGGGACAAGGGCTCCTTGCAGCTTTGTGCACCGCACGCCTGCTGCTCAATGCCCCTCACCCCAGCACCCAGCACCATGGCCATAAGGCAAGCAGGCAGGACAGGATGTAAACTGGAGGCTTGGGAACGACCCTTCCCTGAGGCCTTCTCCAGGGCTGGAGGCCAGGCCTCTGCATGGCTGGCCTCATCACCCACTTCAGGAAGGCTCAGACAACCAGAAGGCTCAGGACCTGGCCTCTGGCCCTTCCCTCCAGACTTACTTGTACCATGATGGGCTTCCAGGGAAGCCAGACAGGGAGGCAGATGGAACAGAGCACAGAACAGCGGGGTCACCCCCAACACCAGTGTGAGCACCTCCTGGTGGACCCCCTGCCCAGCCAGTGACCCCCTTAGTGCTAAGAATTCCAAAAAAATTCTCAGGGAGGCTCAAGAGTGGTACCCTCTGTAATTCCAGTGACTCAGGAAGCTGAGGCAGGAAGATCGCAAGTTGGAGGCCAGCCTCAGTAACTTAATGAGAATGGAAATAAAAACTTAAAAAAGGTCTGGGGATGTGGTTCAGTGATAGAGCACATCTGGGTTCAATCCCCAGCACCACAAAGGAAAAAAAAAGAGAAGAATTCCAGGAGAGCTCTCCTAGAGGTCCTGGGCCTCTGGACATGGTGGAGGCTTTGAAGTGCCAGCCGTACCCTGGGCACAGCTGAAGGGCAATGTTCTGGCAGAAAGGCCATGTAATACAGCTGACTGCCCAGGTGACGGAGCAGCTGCCCTGGGTAGGGATAGAAACAGGGCTCACAGAGCAGCAGACAGGAGACAGAAGCCCACACCTGTTCAGGCTAGGTGACCTTCACCAGCCAGCCTCACCAACCCGGACCAGTGACCCAGATCAGAGGAAGGGACAGGCAGCAAGGGCCACTGGAGTCAGTGCCAGACACACGCCCTGTGCATAAGCCACAGCTGGGTGGCTAGGGCCCCTGGGCCAGGCACAGCAGGCCCGACCTCTGCCCAGCCTCTGGAGGAAGAGAGGCGCCCGTGCTCAGCGGCCAGCGCTGCAGGATTTCCTCACGGAGCCAACGCCGGGAGAAAGTATGATATCCAGGGCAAGAGGGAGACCGCTGGCAGGGGCTGGCCCCAGAGCTGCCCGGACTGAGGGCTCTAATTCCACTCGACCCTCCAGCAGGTCCCAGTATCCACTGTGACCACCCAGGCCTTCCAGCACCCTCTACCTCCAATCTGCGGCCATCCCCATTCAAACACCAGCCTTGGAGTCTCCCACCCCAAACCCCAGCCATCTAAGCACGGTTGAGAAGGTGCTGAACCTAAAGCAGCGGCAGAGTGACAGTATCCCCAAGCCTGCACCAGGCCTGGCCACTCAGCAGGCTGCAGATGCTGCTGCCCACCCCCTCGGAACCTGCCTGGCCACCAGGAACAATCAGAGCGAGCCCCAGCAGGCCTGCATCTCTGCCTGGGATCTCCAGAGCCACCTGCTACACACACAGGCACTCTGGACAGAACACAGGGTCCCTCCTAAGCACAAGGCTGCCTACCAGGAAGTCAGAGGGAGGCCAGGACGAGTCTCAGGAAGCTTGAAAACAAAGGGCAAGTGGCCCCCATCAGGACCCTGGCTCATCTATGGGAGAGTCTATTGTGAGGGCAGGCAGTAGCACCCACCCCACACAGGGGGCTCAGGAGGAAGCCCCTTCCCCAGCCCGGATCCCTGAAAAGCTATGGTGAATCACACAGCACATGGCCAGGCATTCAATAGGTGCTTATTAAGAGCTGGCCAGCTCTGGAGGCTGTGCCTTCACCCAGCTCCTAGGACAGCATGAGGGAGGAAGTCAGCCTACACTCAGCCACAGGGTTCCAGAGGTTGCAAAGGCACCCAAGGCAAGGTCAGCAGGGCCCTCCACTGGCCCTCCACTCCCAGGCCTCCCTGCCCACACCCACCTGCACGTGACCAGCTAGCCTGCAGCCCTCCTGCAGCACAGACAGGAACACTCTGTCCAGCGTCCCACCCGGCACTCCCCTCTCCTAGCTCCAACTCCCTCCAGAAGCCCCAGCTCCCTCCTGAAGTACACAGACCTGGGTCTGCCAGGCACACAGGCCCTAGCTCCAAGCCCCTCCTGACCATGAAACTGCTGCCTGGGGGTTCAGAGCTGCCATGGCCAGGAACTGGAGTCCATGATGGGGCATGCAGGGCGCCCTGAAATACACATGACTTCTGGAACCGGAGTCAGCATGGGGACCAAGAAAGGCAATCCAAGGCTGGAGGAGTCTGGGGTCCCCATGGGCAGGGCACCTGGCCAGACAATTTGCTGGGGCCACACAGCTCTCAGAACCAGGCCTCTGTGAACTGAGCCAGTCCCCCTTACAGGAAGACAGATGGGCATCGGGTCAGCCAGGCAGGGCCCTCCACTGGCCCCACACTCTGTGGGCCCCGGCCTGACCCCTACCCCTTGCTTCCAAGGTGGACCAGCCCTGTGGCAGAGCAGAGCCATTCCCGGTTGCTAAGACTGCCCGTGGCTCTGGCCGCACCTGAGCAGCCGTAGCCTTTACATAGTGTGGGCTGCATGTAGCACAGGCCTGCCGTCCCACAGACTCAGGCTCAGCAGGGGGATAGAAAGTTTAAGGTCAAAAAGAAAAAGGCCTGGGGATGTGGCTCAGTGACAGGGTGCCCCAGGTTCAATACCTAGCATCAAGGAAAGGAAGACCAAAGAGCCTCATCCCCAGAACCTTACGGAGACTTTGCAGTCAGGACTAAGTGAACGATCTCAGTTGGCAGAACACCCTGGATTACCCAGGTGGGACAAAGCAATCAGGGACCCCAGGAGAGGGAAGGCAGGAAGGCTGAGCCAGCAAAGGGCCTGTGGCAACAAAAGTAGAGGCCAGAAAGACCAGAAGGCCTTTCTCTGTGGCTCTGAGGGTGGAGGAGGGCTCAGGATGTGAATGGCCACTACCCTTCCCTGCAGCCTCCAGAGGGACCAGCCCCGCCTGCCTTGATTTTAGCCCATTTTGGATGCTGACCTCAGAGTTTGTTGTTTTAGATCATCAAGTGTGGGGAAAACTGACGTTGCTGGAGGGATTCAGGGCCTCTGCAGAGCAGCAAAGTGCAAGCCCTGGAGACAGACCATCCAAGCTGGGGATCCACACTTCCCAAAGGTCAGAGCTGGGCAGACCTGCTGACCCCCACAATGAGGTCTGCTGTGTCCTGTCCAACGGCCAGGTTCCCAGGAGCTGTCTGCCCCCAGCACCTCATGAAGCTGGGCTCCCTCAGCTCTCTGGGCCCACAGGCCTGCACCCTAGGTCCCTACCACACTGCCTACACCCACACAGTGCATGGAGTCATGCTGAGCCCACAGAGGGATCATCCCTGAGGTGCCCCAGGGGCAGGGCTGACAGAGGGTGGGCACCTCGGCTCTGCAACTCCAGCAGGAACAACCTCCTGCAGCATGAGGGGCCTGAGCCCTGGTGGGCTGAGGAGCAAGGGCACACGGCCCTTCCCATGCTTACCTGTGACTCAGGATGGAGCTTCTCATTCCAGGCACAGGCTGGCCCAGGCACAAACCCACTCTGCCCCATCTCCCTGAGGAGCGGCCCCGGGAAAAGGCAGGGAAGCACCATCTGGAGGGGAACTGGTAGGGGTCCCTGAGCAGCCAGGCCAGGACTCCAGAGATGTCCTGTGGTCTTGCTGCAGCCCTCAGTGGCTGTAAGTGACTGGGGACTTGGCAGCCTCATGACAGGAGCAGTAGCACACACTGGCACATGGTGACATCGCTATGACAGCCCAGGCTGGCTCCCACAGGAGCTGGATGAGAACTTCACTGCCTGCCAAGCTGGGGCTGGCAGTGCCACAGGGAGCCCATGGCTGTGCTTTTGGGGGCCTGTGGGGCCTCCACCAACCCTCACCCAGGTGCTACCAGCTCCAGGCCCCACAACATACCAGGCAGAGAGGCTGGCTCTACAGAGACCATCCCAAAACCCCTCTGAAGCTTTGCCAGAGCTTCTGGAAACACAGGCCCCTGGGGCTCTGCCAGCAAGCTTTGTCCCATGCATGCCACGGGGTCCTCACAGGCACACCATCGACCATAGGCCCTTCTCTCCCTGCCCCGAGGGCCATGGAGCAGGGCAGGGGTCCTGGCTCCCCAGAGCCCGGCCACACTTGGCCAGAGACCTTCAGGTGCTCCACAACCTCAAGGCACTTGTGCCCCTGCTGGTTACTGACATGCCAGCCTGGTCCTGTCTGAGCCACCAAGCTGCAGGGCTGCCTGTAGGATGGGGATGGGGAACTGGGCCCTGGCTGGGTCAAGTGGCCACGCCAAGGTAGATGGGCAGGCTTCGTTCAGGGTTCAGGTTCTTTGGGCATGAGAGATGAGACCGCCCCAGGGGAGTCCTCTAAGAAGCCACACTCAGGAGACTGAGGGCTTAGTAGGCAGCACTGGTGGCCCCCTGGCAGCCCGGGTGCTGCCTCACACACCACACCCCCGCCTTGCACTTCTCAGGGTGCCCAGCTCCCAGCTCTGTGGAGCTACATGGAGGACGGCTGGTCCAGTGCAGCAGGGGATCCCAGCTGTAGAGGGGCAGGGCGGGCCCTGGACAGGATGCCTCCTGCCTCCCGGCCCCTGGGGCTGCAAACCCAAGGCCTCTCCGTGAGGGTGCAGCCCACCCTGCTAGCCTGTGAAGCCCGGGAGGGTGAGAGCAGAAAGGATGGCACCTGCCACACACCCACACATGGCCAGGAGGGTCCCTGTCACTTGGGACCCTGGAGAGGAGACAGCTCAGGGTCCCTGAGGGCCTCTCTCCCTGCCTTCTCACTTGACTCCCAGAGCAGCTGAGGCAGAGGAGGGGGAACTCCAGCGACCCAAGCAGACTCAAGGGGTGTTTTTCTTCCCTCTGGTCAAGTGACCTCCCTGTTGTCAGCAGCCTGAGCGGCCAGAAGGGATGGGAATGTCTCCGTCCCCAGGACACAGGGCCCCTGTCCCAGAGGCAGGGGCTGCCTGCCTGGCACTGCCCCCTTCCTGCTCCCTTCAGCCTCTGCGCTGTCGGCCGCCTGGCGCAAACTTTGAAAAGAGGAAACAAAAGGAGCAGGCGACCGGAGCTGGCACCCTGGTCCCGCCCGCCCCTGCCGCGGCTCCCCGGCGCCCACCTGGCCTCTGGTCACCGGCGCTCACGGGGTAGCCGGCCTGGCCCAGGTGGCACGGGTAGCAGTTCCTCCAGAGGTAGCGGTAGTGCGTGCCAGCGACGCGCGCCAAGCCCCCCAGGAGCCCCAACCACCAGAGTGCGGCCAGGCCGCCGCAGCCCCGGGACGCCTCCATGCCGGTTCGGCCGGGCGGCGGCCGCCGGGAGCGCTGCGCCCTAAGCCGGCGGGGCGGGCGACTCGGGGTTCAGACCCGGCTGGGGACCGAGGCTCCGCGCTCCGGGCGCGCACACTCAGTCGGGCCGCCCTCGGCTCCGCTGCGCTCAGCGCTGCCCGGGAGCGGCTCCGGGTCCCGCGCCCCGCCCCTCGCCTTTATGCTCTCGGTTTTCCCTCCGCCCCCTGCAGGTAAAGGCCAAATCCTCCGACGCCCGAGGGAGTCGCCCCCGCCCCCGGCCCCGCCCCGCCGCCCCCAGGGGGCCGCGGCGGTCCAGCCAACACCCGCCCCGTGCATTCCAACGCGCTCGCTCACAGACCCGACCCGGACCTAGACCCACGCACAAACGCAGACACCCAAACGCACACGGACCCACGGTGCGAACACGCAACACACGGTACACAGACGCGCAAACTCGGACACAGACACGCACAGACACACACTGGCGCGTACAAACACATACACAGACACATGCAGCAACACGAGCTTGGCGCCAACACAGAAAGGAAACCAAAGCAGAAAACGAAGACATTCTGCAAGGCGGGGGGCCCTGCAGAGGAGGCTCGGTGGGGAGAAGGGGGAGGTGGACAGTGAGAATCCTGAGATGAAGACACCCCTGCCCCCCAAGCACAGGGCCCAGTGTCCAGCGGTATTCCACTCTCCACTGGACCAGGGACCCGTACAGAGGGAGCCTGGGAAAGAATCCCCCCAGCGAGGCCGGGGTACTGCAGCCGCTGTGCACAGGTGTTGGGCTGCAGAGCCTCACTCTGCTCAGGGACCCAGCCCTGCCCCGCAGCTGCATGGGAAACAGCCTTCCCAGGCTGGACAGTGGCGAGGGAACCCTATACTCAGGCCTTGTGGGCACTTGACCTGCAGCCATGCACCTCACCTTCACAGAGAGCCAGGCTGCTTGGATGGGAGACTCCTGAACCCCCACCCTCTCCAAGACCCCTCTCTCACTTATACTTGAGGGTTACCCACTCCAAGGCTCCATGAGGATGGAAAAACCGTGCCCAGCCAGCTGAAGTGCTGAAGGTCCGGGTGAAGGACCTTCCAGACCCAGTGCTGACTGGAAGGCCTTCGGCATCAGGCTGAGTTCTTGCACTTGGCAGCGGGGGTGGGAGAGGGGAGACTGGACAGCCGCACCTGCCCCAGGCCCTTCCAGAAAGCTGCACATCTCCCTGCAACATCCTAGGAGCCATCAGTTCCCTTAGAAGGGAGGGGCATCTCCCCTCTGAAGACTACAGGTGGGGAGTGGGCCCAAGGCCCTGTGACTAGGCACTTCAGAGGCATAAGGCTTGGGGCCACCACATATCCACCAGGAAACCAAGAGGATTCATGTTCCCTGGGCCCCCAGACCATCGATTGGAGAGGGGGACAGCTGCGTAGTCACTGAGTTATTTAAGGCCTAGACTCTAAGGATGCACCCGCCCTCTCACCATGTCCCTGGAGGTTATGGCCACTGTCTCCACTTTAGAGATGAGGACACTGGGGCTAGGACACCTTAAGAGATTGTCCCTGTGACACCATTCGAGCAGAACCCCAGCCCAGATTCAGGTGAAAACGAGCCCATCCCAGAAGAGCCTTCCCTTCGTAAGAGGGCCATGCCGTCCAAGACCCTGCCCCAGGAGCCAGCCCAGTGCCAAGATGTGGCTGAGGGCATTCTCTCCTGGCCAGTGGTCTTGCCCGGCACCTTAAGCCCGTGGGAGATAGCCTCCCCCAGGCCTGCATTTCCCACCTTGCTGGGTCCTGTCTGCAGCCCAGGGCACAGCCTGCCAGTTCGGGCTACCCACTGGCCCCAGCAGTGCAGATATGGGCCTGTCTGGTGGGCGAGTCCCCCTTCCCTGAGCGGCACGCCCCGGGCCCTGCAGCCTCGACAAGCCCTCCTGGTGGACAGAACACTGTGTGCATGGCGCCCTCTGGAGGGTGGCACTGCTTATCTCAGTGAGCACCTCCTTTGCAAAGGCTCCCCAAGACAAGCATCCCACCCTCCGGCCATGGGATGCTGGGGCTGAGAGGCCAGGGTCCATGGGGGCCAGGCCTGCAGGGAGATAATAGGTGTGTCAAGAAGAAGTGCAGAGAGACATGGGAGGAACCTGCCAGTCAGGTCGTCTCCCCAACAGCTGATGGACGGGGGAACCCTTGGGACTCTCCTCGTCACTCTAGAGGGCGAGGGGCCTGAGGCTGCAGGACATGTTCAGGAAGGAGAGGCAAGGCTGAGTGTGCGCAGCGGTGTGCCCAGGTCCAGGGAGGAGGTGGGCAGCCCACCAACCAAGCCCAGCTTCCAGGAGTGGCTCCTCAAGCAAAGCTAGGCCTGGGGAACATCTGGACGAAGGACAGCATCTTGCCCTGGACACCTGCAAGAGCTCTGGGCGGCCTCAGGGGTCATGCCCCACCCTATCCTCAGGGTGGACCCCGTCATTCTGGCAGAGGGACGCCCCCATCTGCCCACTCTCTGCCCACACCCCCCCATGTCTGCCCTGCCAGCCCCACACCAGCTCTGCAGCTCCACAGCCTTGGATCCACGTGCTTCCCGCCTCCATCATCCCTGCCCAGCACCCCTCACCTCTCCTCTCTGCCCCACAGAGGCAGGTCCATGACCGAAGCCTCATTCTGCCCAGAAGGAACCTGAGAGCAGGATGCCTTGCTCCAGTGGCCCCGAACCCTGTGTTCTGCAAGTGAGGTCCTGGGACCAGAGGTGACGTGAGATGCTCAAGGTCACAGAGGGCAGAGGCGCCACTCAGAGGGTCCAGGTCTGACCCCGGCACCACTACCGTCCTCACCAAGCCACTGCCTTCAGCCACCTCACTTAGAAGAGGATGCAGCAGAGGTCTCCCATGCCGCCCAGGCGAGGTGTGGTTTCACCCGCTCAGCCACCTCCAGGCCACTGTTCACACAGGGCCCCACAGGCTGCGGGTCAGAGCTCAGTGCAGTAGCCGCGGGCAGCATCCAGAGGCTGGCTCTGGCTTCAGTCCTGGCCCTGCTGACCTGCTCTCCCTGGGCCTTGGCTCCCACAGGGCTCTACACAGCCCCCTCTCCCTGCCTGATGGCAGTGACCTCCAGGGCACCCTGCAGAGAGCTCTGATGCGGAGATGCCTCTGCGAAGCCTCCTGGCTGGCCCTCACCACATCACACTGCCTCGGCTGCCCCCAGCCGGTCTTCATCCACGGTCCTTCAGTCCCTCTCACTCCCTCGCCTCGCCATTCAACAGTGATGCCTGTGCCCACTGTGAGCAGGACTTGGTTCTTGGGGGGCCGTGACAGTTCCCACCTGACTGAGGCGTACACCCCAGTCCAGAGCCCGGGGCGACCCATGGTTTGGGAGCCTCCAGCAGCTCCGTAAAGGTCCAGGGGTGTGATGGCTCTGGGCCCTGCACCCACGTGGCCTGGTCCAGGAACTTGGTCCAGAATGCACCACAGCCTAGCAGTACCCAAAGCCCCCAGTGGGTACTGGCCCCCAGTGTCCCCACTCCGTGCCGCCAAGCACACCCAGGCCGAGGGCTGTGGGTCTGGCTGCCATTTGGGAAATGCTTTCCCGATGCGGAAGCGCAGCTGGGCGTCTCTGCCCGCCGGAATGTCTGTGTCAGCAGAAGGGGCCTGCTACCCAACCCCCACCAGCTCCAGCCTCCTCCCCAGGCTGGGCGGCCACCAGGCCCCTTTGCCAGGATGGGAGGGCTGGCATGGGAGGACAAGGGCCCAGTGCCACCTCCCAAATGCCACAGCTTCCCCTCAGTGCTGGGCCAGTCCCACAGGAGGCCCAATTCCAGGGCTGTGGGGCAGAACTCCCATTTCCCAGGCCAGTGGGAAGGGCCCAGCCAGCTGCTGCATGTGGTGTCTGTCCCTCAGTGTCCTCCTCGGACACCCCTCTGTGAAACCCTCTCTGTGACCACAACTCCAACCTGCCGTTCAGGCACCTGAGCACGTGCTGCTAACTCCCCAAGAGGGTGCGGTACCCAGGTGGTCCGGGCTGCCCCAGCCTCTGGGCACAGAGCAGTGTGGGCAAGGTTGGCTGGGCTGGGAACACAGGGCACCTGTGGGCACTGGGGTCTGCCTCACCCTCCCCTAGGCTCCTAGGAGTTAAGGCATGGGGTGGGGGCCGCCAGGGAGACCCCAGGAGGCCAGAGCACTGGGCTCCCTGTCCACAAAGTCCATGTGCTCACCAGGTGCCTTCCTGGGGAGGAACCTCCTACCTGGTGCCAGGCAAGGGACAGGGGAGGGAACTAAGCCCCTGGCAGGCAGGGGTGGGGACAGGGGCATGAGAGAGAACAGTGACACTCAGAGAAGCCCCCAGAGCCCATCACCCAAGATCCTAAGGTGTTCCATACGGGGGATAAGTTTCGTACGGCTACCCAGGCAGAGCCATTGACAAGAATCCACTAGCATCTTCCTGTGCCCTGTGCTGGGTTGGACCAAGCACCGACAGGTGGACAGGACAGGAGGACCTAAGTGAGTGGGTGGGTGTGTGTAGGCCCAGGCGCTACTGCCTGCTGTTGCCCCCACCCCTGCAGCTGCTCCCTTCTCCTCTCCCCTCCCGCTGCAGGAGGCACGTCACATGACTGGTGTCAGCGAAGACACAAGAGCGGGTCAAGCCGTGGTTTCTAGTGGAAGCCCTGAGGAGCAGCCTGAGACCATGGCTCTGGACACCCAGGGGGGTCCCTGTGGTCTGAGGTCTGGATTAGATGGAGGGCCAGGGACATGAGGAAGGCAAGGGCATGCATGGCCCAGCCTGGTCAACGCAGGCGAGGGCTGACAGGTGGAAGGGGTCGAGAGGAAGCTAGAAGACAGCAAGAGAGGACAGGCTGCAGTAGGACAGCCAGGTGGCACCCGCTGGGCCCCACCTGCAGGGAGAGGGCCAGGAAGGGGCCAGGAGGTTACTCCGCAGCATGCCGGAGGCCTCTCAGCCCTGGAGCCCTCCCTTGCCACCCCACCCTTGGGTGGCTGTTTCTGACCCTTGACCTCCAGATAAGGAGGTCAATCTGCAGTATGGGGTCACACAGTCCCACCTGCTCCTCCACAGAGACCAGTCTCCAGAACTTCCTTCCCAATGCCTCGCCTGCTGCAGCATAGTTTATTTCAGGACGAGAATGCACCTGGGCCCCTACCCGGCCCAGCACTGGAGCCCTGGCTCAGCCTCCCAGCGTGGTCTCCGCCTCAGCATCTGGTAAACCCAAAGGCCGGCCAGGCCGATGGAAGTAGAATGAAACCCACAGGTGTCCCTGCCAGGCCAGATGCCATCCTGACTGCAGCCATGCCTGCAGCAGCTGGCAGAAGCCAAGAAGCTCCTTCCCTTTGCAGACGCAGGCCTACTGGGAGAGCCCCAGGCCACGCAGCCGTGACCCACAGCCCTCCTCCAAGACCTGACAGCTCGGGGGGCAGCTGACCCGGCACAGCACCTGAGAACTCGACCCCACCTGTCCCAGGGAGGCAGCCAGCAGCCCAGAACAGAGCCATGACAAGGGCCTCCTGCCCGTGTGCAGGGGACCAGCCCCCTGTGCTGCCTGATGCCAGACCGTCCCCTGTGGTGTGTGAGGCCTGAGCATTTGGGCCATGAGTGCTGATGAGCACCCCAGGATTGTGGCCCTCACCCCAGGCGAGGCCAGCCACCAGGCTGGTGCCAACTCATGGGGAAAGGAGAGCTGCCAGGGGAAGTAGTGACCACAGGATGACCCATGGACGCCCAGGTCTCACTGCACTCAGAGGAGAGGAGACAGGTTAGGGACAGTGACTGGGGAGGCTTCCTGGGGAGGCAGGCCTGACCTGGCCTCTGGACACACTCAAGGACAGGAGACGGGTGTGTCAGAGGATGTGGGGTGGGTGTAGGGTTGCTGGGCAAGAGGCAGTAAGGGCCAAGAGGGGGACTCAAGGGGGACTGGCTGTGGAGGACGGTCTGGTCCACCTGGGCACACCCCATGCAGCCCAGCCCCTGGCCACAGCAGGCACCAGCTGGCCAGAATGAACTAGCAAGTTGGTGGCCTGAGAGCATCACCAGGAGGTCACCAGCAGCTCACACAGCCTGGGGGCCTGTCAGTCACTCCTCCTCTGTCCTCTGTTCTACCTGTGGGACACCAGGGTTGGCCCCAGCTCCTGCCCACTGTCTGAGGCCCAGCTAGCTTACTGCCTTCAGAGAAGCCCCTCACCTCTGAGACCCAGATGCCACCTTTCCTGCCCTGCACACAGGGTTTGCTGCAGTCCACCAGCTCCTGTTGGACCCTAGGAGACCCCAGGCCACCTGCTGCACAGGCTGAGCTGGAGAACAGCCACAGTAGCCACTGCTAATCTGCCAGGGCTTCTCCGTGGCTCTGAGGTCCACACGCTGCCCTCAAACCTTTACGCTGGAAGACACTCAGGCTCCTCAGGTCACATCACATGGCCTGTCACCAACCTTTCCCACAAACCTCTCCAGGAGGTAGGACGCTGCCACTCATTCCTTCCAGCGCCCCATCCCCTGACCCTGGAGCTGCTTCCACCCAGAAGTGAGGCAGGGTGTGGTGACCATTCGGGGATTTGGCTAAGGGCTCAGGGCAGTCAGAGGCCCAGCCACACCCCAGGGTGCAGAGGGCCAAGGGGTAAGAGGAGGGAGGGCAGGGGTCTGGGCTCAGATCCACTTCTCAGGATGCCCTGGGGAAGAGATGGGGTGTGGCAGGGTTGGTGCCACAGGGCTGCTGGAGACGCAGGGATGAGCCACAAGCCAAGAGACGCAGGCCACATGAGGCCCGAGGGGGAGGCCAGAGCTCCAGACAGGCTGCCCGAGAGGGCATGCCCAGCAAAGGGAACCAGAGCCAGAGGCAGATGACGACTCTGGAAGGAAGTCACCAGTCCCCTAGCTGAGGCCTGCCCTCCAGAACTGGCCATGAGGGGCAGCCCTGTGCCTCAGCCCTGCCAACAGGGGCCTGTGGGGTCCACTCTCAGGAAACACGCAGAGGGGACGTGAGTTGCTCCAGGTCAGGCACGACATGCCCACCCTCTTTGAGGCATCCTGGGCTCCTGCAAGCCCAGCCACTGCCACCTGCCCCCATCACCCTGCCTTCCAGGGAGGAGATCCTCAACCACTAAGCAGGCCAGTTGAGGTTCCAGGAGGACAGGAAGAACAGGGCCTGGACCTTCCCTTTCCCGTCCAAGAGGCTCCTGGCTCAATGGCGGAAGCTTCCAGGACCAGGGCAAGATTCCACCCAAGTCTTCTGCCCTCCATCTTACCAGCCCAGGGCTTACCCTCTCCAGGGGGATGGATCCACCAGGCCAGGAGCCCCAGGATGTGCTGGGTTTGTCATTTGGGTGTCCACCTCCACTCCCTGTACCCTGAGTCGGAGGAATATGGCCTCTAGAGTTACACAGCCTCAGGTCACACTGTCCTTAGTCAGTACCCAGGGACTCAAACATGGGCCTTCCAGCACTTTCCTGCTCCTCTGCCTAAGCCTATATACAGGTCCTTCTGCCAGCCATGGGTGTCCAGGGGTGAATACCCAGGGTAGCAGACTCGCACCTTGGGGTCCTCCAGAACACTGCGCTGGTGTCCTGGATTTGGGGAGGATGGGGCAGGCCTCTTGTCATCTGTCCCTGGGCTGCTCTCACCACTGACATTAAAAGCTACCATTTCCCTGCCTTGGCCTCAACTAAGACTACACCTGCCAGAATTTGCTCAGCAGAGGAACGAACGTGAGCCAGCGACGGGAAATAGACGCTTTCAGCTCAGCACCTCTGATGGAGGAGGCCTCAGCGGAAATGCTGCCATCCAGAGGCCAGCAGCCCGAGAACGCTGGCCCAGGAAGGCAAGGCTTGGCACCCGGGGAACGAGGCTCTGCTACGGGAGTGCCAGGTTCACGCCTGGGCTCCGGGGCCTGCAGGTGTGAGGCTCTGAGGCTGGCCTCACCTCGTCTGCAACCTCCGTCTCTGCAGGGACAATGCACTCAGCGGATGTCAGTCTGCCTGCGGCGGCAGCGACACATCATCTGCGTGACTGACAGGCAGCAGAATTTATTCCTCACAGTTCTAGACGTTGGAAGTCCAAGATCGGGTGCAGCAGATTCAGTGTCCCATGAGGACTGTCCCCTCCTACGTGGGCTCTCACATGCGGCCACCCTCAAAGGCAGATGCTCTCCCTCAGTCTCTCATAAGGGATTGTGTCCTTACAAGACCTCTTAAAAGGCCCCCTCTTACTATTACCACCCTGGGGACTCAGAGGAACCCAGAATTTAGGGCCCAACACTCAGACATGTCGAAGGTGCTGCTGAATACAGGCCGGCACTGCGGCAGGAGGGGTAAAAGTGGATGAGAGGCCCCAGGTGGGGCCAAATGTAAACAGTGGAGCCCAGAGCCCAGGAGGTCTGGGGCTGGCAGAGTCCTGGAGGCTGCTCTGGACTTGCCCGAGGGCTGTGGGTGCTGTCCTTCCACAGCCCCCCTGCCTGGGCCTCTGTAGCCACAGCACAGACCCACACACAGGTACTAGCTCGGGATGGTGGGCTCTCTTGGTCACCACGACTGCCCTTTCGGTCCACCAAGGCCAGCTGACCCCAACACGGAGGCAGTGGAGACTCCTGCAGGAGAGCCACCTGCTGGGAGGTCAGGCCCTGCCGGCAGGCAGGCAGAGAAACTCCCCACCAAGGACCCTGAGCTGCAACAAGGGGCCACCCAGGCGCCAGACGCCTGCCCCTGGCACCAGGACAAGGGTTTGATTTAGCTTCTCCTGCCCCTTCCCTGCCCAGGCACCTCGGACGACATTATAGCTGCCTGGGTCAGCACAGGTCACTTCCCACATTCTTTCCTCTCCCTAGGGACAGCGAGGTTTGGCGGGGGTGAGGGAGACGGGAGAGAGCCCAGTGACAGCCCAGGGCGGGCGGGCCTGATTCCCTGAGAAGGCTGGGAGGCCAAGTCTCCTGGAGGGGACATCACGTGTCCTCTGAGTCCTGGGGGCTCCTCACGGACACTCAGGTGAGGACCCCAGCTCTACCCAGGAAGCCCTTGCAGCTGAGCCAAGAGGGGCAGGGGTGGGCGGATCTGACTCCCTGGAATAGACCGCTGTCCCCTGAGAAAGCCCCGTCCAACCTCCATGCTGCCGGCGGACTGGCGGCCCCTTATCTCCTGGCAGGAGCAAGGTCAGCAGGGCTGGAACAGCAGGGCAGGCTCAGGGCGGATTCCCACCCCCGCTGGGAAGGCTGGCCTGCAGCCTGCACAGGGGAGCCCACCCAGCCGCGGACACCAAGGGCCCCTGAGATGCTCGCGTCCCCCATGGGCAAACTCAGGTTTCTTCCTCCTGGAAACACTGATTTCTCAGAATGGACAGGACGAGTCTCCCCATCACACGTCACTATAGCCTTCAGACCAAACTATCGGCCTAATGCCAGGACTGGACCCTTTCCGCAGCTGGGAATGTCTACAGAACTGGACCACAAGCCAGAGGCAGTGGAAGGAGGAAGTGACCAGGGGGAACTGTGAGGGGCTGGGGTTTGCACAGAGACCTGCCAGGGTCCACTGCACCTGCAGGTAGGGTGATGACCACCCCTACTCTGGCCCAGTGAAGGGTCCTGCTCCCCAAGAGTCTCAGGTCAGGGAATGTCAAAGCTGGTGAGGGGCCTGGCTCAGGAGGGCAGCTCTTCTGTCCACCCACTGTCTACCCACAAAGCCAATCTGGGGGCTGGAGCCCACACAGGGAGTATTTCCAGCGGTAGACCCTGGACCCCAGGCCTCAGGGCAGTTCCTCTGATCCCTAGAGTGCCAAGAGGTGACTGCATCATCTGTCTTACTTTACAAAAGAAGACTGAGGCTCAGAGGGGTGGAGTTACTCACCCAAGGCCACACAGTGAGGACCAACGTGGAGGCTGAAACTCGGCCCTCGGTGACACCAAAGCCCAGCCCTGGGGTGATCTTTCCAGAGTGGCTGACACAGGAAGCCGGAGTCACTCTGGAAGTGAGCAGCCCAGAAAGGACCCTCACAGCAGAGCCCATTTCCCCCAGAGCCTGCCTGTCCCACATGCAAGTCCACCCGCTCACAAGGACTAGCACATGGCAATCACGCCCTGCGTGATGGAAGCGGAAGCCACAGCTGGTGTCCACCTAGCTGGGAGGTTGTCCACTAGGCCCACCCAGCCCAGCCAAGTGAACTTGCTCTGCTCCAGGACGGTCTCCTAGAACATGACATATGGGTCTGGATGCCATCCCGGGCGAGGACCGAGACACCTCGGCCGGGCTCCTGCGCCAGGGCCTGGGTTTCAGGGTCACTCATCATGCTGAGCAGTTTCTGGGCTCACCCGCCATTGCCTGGTGCACACTGCCCTGGGAGTGAGCAGGGCAGCCACCCTCACAGAGGCTCCATTTCCTGCGGTCGGTCACACGTGGTCGGCCAGCATCCCAGCCTCCCGGCAGCTTCTCTCCAGAGCTGCGACTGCGGGGAGGCAGGACTGGCAGGGGGACAGAGAAAACAGCAGGCTCTTGGCTCTCAGCAGGGCCCCTCAGCCACGCGGTGACTTGGAGCCACAGCCATCCCAAACACGCAGAACTGGGGCAGCAGACTCCCAGGGGACGGAGGCCAGGGGAGGGGCAGTGGTCGGGGAAGGCCAGCATGGGTCTGAGGCGGGATCCCTGGCCAGGCCTCCAGCCAGCCCCTGGCCTGGGCCCCTGATCACCTGTTCCATGACCTTGCTGCCAGCCATCTCTGCCTGTCCTTAGGGACCCCCAGCAGAGACGCCAGTGCCCCTGAGCAGCTCAGGCAGAGGCTGGGCTGGGTCTGTTGCCGACACTGTGCTCAGCTCTGGTGTAGACATGCCCCGTGGCCAACCACATCTGGATGGTCATCAACACAGGACCCAGCCCCAGAACAGGTCACAAGGCCCCCAGTTTCGGGGAAGCCCACCCACACACAGGAGCAGCTCTATCGTGGGAGAGCCTCATCTCCACCCACCCTGCAGAAGCAGGAGACACTCAGCAGGCTGGAAAGGGAGCAGCTCTGACCCTGGGGTCACGGGCCCTCGGGGAGCCCCTTGCCCAGGCCTCAACACACCTGCCCAGAGAAGAGACTCAGGGAAGGCAGAGGCCCGGGTTTCACCACCTCAGCACTGCAGAGCAGCCTCCTGGACCTGGAGCCCAGCTCTGGGCAGGTGGGCCCTGGGCCACGGCGCAATACCTCTCTGGTCCCTGAGCAGTCTTCTTCCTCAACGTGAACTCTCAAGCCCAGAGCAAGGTCCCCGTGCAGGGCCTCTGGGGCCTCTCCACCAGCTGTGAGGGCCAAGCCAGGAGCTCCTTCCAGGAGGGACCCCAGGCAGCAACCCAGTAACTGCCAAGCCTGGGAGACAGTAAGAGCCCCCAGCATCTGCCCGTGACAGGCACAGACACTTGCAGGGAGGGGTCGGTGGACCAAGCCAGAAGCTGGCTCCTCTCTGGGGACCGGCACACACTCCAGCAGAGAGCCAGCCAAGAACCTGCCCTGCAGAGCACAGCTTCCCAGGGGCCCGGCCCCTCACTCACCTGCAGGGCCTCCAACTCCTGCTCTGCCTGTTTCTCACCAAGGGTGTGAGGCCACCATGGCACCCCCTGCCCCAGGCCTGGCACAGCCCCCGTCTAGCTCCCTGGACACCATCAAGAAGCCAGGGTGTCAGACCCCTCGGCACAGGTGCAAGCTGTCACCAGTTCACGGCAGAGCAGGGAGGGAGCCTGCCCAGGGCCAGGGGAGTATCCTCGGGGGGGAAGGGAATTGCCCAGCCTGTGGCTGATGGGGCCAGCTATCCCTGACCCCATGAAAGATCCATCAGTCGTACCAGGGGCATCCATGTCCTCTGGGGTCCTGGGCGCTGCCTCGACAGCGGCTCCCAGTCCCCCGACCCAGCCCTGCGAGTGACACCAGGCTAGGAGAGGAGGGCTGCTCTCAGAGTGTACCTGAAATCCGTTTGGGCATGAGCCACCCACAATGCCAGAGGCAGGCAAGGGGTCTGGCCCTGACCCCTGAGCGTGGGGGAGGAACGGGGGGCCAGGGGACAGAGGCTCCCCAAGGAGGACACCACCTTGGAGGGACTGGCTGCGTGGTCAGCCCAGGTGGAGAAACAGAAGTCCCGTCCTGAAAGTCCCCACCCTCTCGCCTCCCACCTGGGCACCGAATCGCCAGCCCAGGGCTGGGATGCACGCGGTGTGCCCAGGTGGACAAGCGGGCCTCGGGGCATGGCGGCGGGGCACCCCTCCTCACCCTGCACTTGGGGAGGAGATTCTCCACGTCCCACCAGCACTCACCCTGCCCTGAGTCGGGGCTTTGGGGTCACCCCATGGAGCCCATTTCAGAGAAGGGGAAACCAAGACAGAGGCCAGGGCAGGTGGGTTTCTGGGAGCTGGTGGAGGCGGCACAGGTGAGGCCATCTCCTTTCCTCACTGAGCCCAGAACCCTGGGCCTCCTCAAGGCCCAGTAGGTCCCCAGGGTGTGAGTGGGGAGGGGGTCCCAGCAACTTCTCCCCTCCCCAGCGCTGCTGGCCACAAGAACACGCCATGAAGGAGCACACGGAAGTCCATGTTTCCAGAACATCCGCAGAGGGCAGACCCTCCTGCCTCCCCTGGACCCCCACCCGTGGACAGGCGGCTGGCAGGTGCACATCTGGAGACTGCCGAGCTCAGTCGAGCGTGTCCTAGGAAACCAGACTTCGGGAGAGCAGGGCAGGGGCCGGCTGACCTGTGCTCAGAGCCCTGAGCTGACCACCCCTCTCAGAGGGCCAAGCTGCCCCCTGCATGGGGGATCCAATGCCGCGGCACACCAGCTGGAGCAGGCCAAGGAGGGAGAGGCAGACGGGGATGGTGTGGGGCCCCCTCCTTGCCTCCATCCTCATCTGTCGCTGTCCTTCGGGGATCTTTGTCTGGTCTTGATTTTACTGACGGATTGCCAGTGCTGGAGGGGTGGGGTTGCAGGGGCCACCCGGTGCTGGTGTGCGCTTCCGGCCCTGGGCCTCTGGGAGTCCTTGCTGGGAGCACCCCCAGGCATGTGGCCCCCTCCCTCACAGGGACCTGGCTCCCTGGCACCCCTCCCTCCCCTGCACAGCCCAGGTGCCTCCCACAAACATCAGTTTCTGAGTCCCTGAGGCAATTTTGGGGTCGAGATGAGACATGTGAGGCACACATGGGGTAAAGAATACCCTGAGGACCTGGGCACCCACCTAGGACCCGGGGTCAACCCCCCCAGAGCAGCCAGGGGCCTGGGAAGGAGAAGCCTAGCAGATGAGTGGGGCGGGAACTCATGGCCGGGAAGGCGGTGGGCCAGACAGGCCTACCTACCTTGGCAGGTCCTGCCGTCCCCCCGCAGCCGGTGGCCAGCGGGGCAGCGGCAGTAGAAGCCACCCACAGTGTTGCAGCACAGGCCCTCACAGCCCCCGCCAGCGCCAGCACACTCGTCCACATCTGCAAGGGGAGAAGCCAAAGAAGCTCAGAGTGCGCAGACCTCAGAGGACACCGTCCAGCAAGGCAGGCCTCATAGAGGGACCCAGCCTGCAGGCCATGAGCCGTGCTGCCCAGCAGGCCACCGGGGCAAGTACTCGGATGCACCCTAGTTTGCAGGTGCCATCTGCAGCTTGGCCGAGAAGGGTCCACCCTGCAAGCAGCCACACAGGGGCTGAGAATCCCAGAAAGCAGCCCCTGGGTTCTGGTCAAGCTGTCGGCTACAGTTTCAGATTCTCCAGGGAAACCAAGCCGCCCTCAGCTCTGAGGCCAGGAGGGGTCCCACACGGTCACACTCACAGCTGCCTGGGACCCACCATGAGGGCCCCAGGCCCTTATAGTCCAGTCCTTCAGGATCACAGGGCATTGACTGGGTCAGGCCTGGGGCAGGCCGTGAGCCCTGAACGCCCAGCCAGGCCTGCCAGCTGGACAACCCCAAACTGACTCCTGCTCTGGCGGGTTCAGAAGGTGGGCAGTTCCTCTGAGGTAGGCATCTGGCCCGCTGGGATGCAGGGACTCCGTCCCGGGCAGGGGCAGCACCACTGTGTCCCCGCACCTCTGGCTCAGTCAGTCAGGTGTTAAGAGGACTGAGGCTGCTGAGGGGGAAGATCAGGCTCCCCACACCTGTATAGACCTCATATCTGTGTAGACCTGCCCAGCTCAGGGTCAGGTACTCCTGCCCACCCATGCTGCCAAGCCACCTTCTCCAAGGTCCAAGGTGCTGAGCTTCCCGTGCCCCCAGCCTCTAAATGCCAGAGGCCATGGCTCTTCCTGGCTGTGGGGGGAAAGTAACCTGAGTGGGGCTCGGAGCAAGTGAGGACTCTGACTTGCCCCAAGCACAGATGGCAGGCATGTGTCCCCTCATCAGGAGCTGCTAGGGGTGAGCCAGACCCTCAGGGCCACACATGAGGAGCAGACAGAACTGGGTACCGGCTTCCCAGGCCTGAGCAGCCCAAGCAGTTCTCCCAGCACCTACTCAGAAGGCTCCCAGCTGGGTTAGGGTTCAGGGGCGGCCACAGTCCTGTGAGAAAAGCCGTGGTCCAGACAGCAGGGCAGCCGTGTCTGGGTGGCTGAGACAAGCTGCCAGCCCAGCCCTGCAGGGTTAACAGTGGGAATGTTCTGGGAATTCCTAGAAAGTTCCACAAGGCAAGACAGAGGCCAGCTCAGTACAGAGGTCAGAGCCAGGCTGCTCAGGGAGGGTTCCATCGCCCTGCCAGGGGAGGCAGCACAGAGGCCAGCCCAGCAGGCTGGGTGAGGCATGCACACAAGCTCCTGACATTTGGGCAGCCACCGAGGGCACTTGGCCAGGCAGGCAAGTCAGGTACCAGGAGATTCATCTCAAAGTGCTGGCACAGTTGGGTCCCTGCAGGTCACAGGAGCACTAGGCAACTCCACTAGGGTGGGACAACCTTGTGAGGCCCTGCCACTATTCTGGGGGACGCCAGGGTGAGAGAGGCTGCAGGCCAGAGCCTCAGGATTCCCCTCAGCCACTGGAAAAGTCCTTAGCTAGCACGACACGGCGGGGCTGCAGGGTCTGGGACGCAGGATGAACACCCTGCCCGTCACTGTCAGAGCTTCTGCGTCCCCTCCTCCCCTGGCGAGGCATCTGCATGCCTGGCACCCCCAAGCAGCCCCCTGCACTCCTGGCTGGGCCGAGCTCTGCCCACGGCCCCCATGACTGCTCAGGGTGATCTGGCACAGAAGGACAGGCAGGCCCCAGGGCAAGGAGGGGCCCACTATCTCAGAAAGCTGGTGCCCAGGCCGGCTGTGGGGGCCGCAGGGAACATCTGTGAGTGTGACGCAGTTCCACACATCAGGGCCCCCAGGACAGAAGCCAGAGCAGCCGCCCCCGAGCCCCACCCCAGCAAATGGCAGCCTCAGCCCAAGCTGGGGGCCGCGGCGCAGGGCAGCACTTTCCCTCTGCCAAGCACCTGGCAGCCAAGCTGCCATCAGGGCACTGGGAAGGGGACTGAGAGGGAGCATGGGCACTGGGGATGGCCTCGGAAGGGCCCACACTGCACTTCAGGCTCAAAGTCCCCTGCTCGGGGAGGCACGCCCCCTGCACCCCAACCCCACACAGCTTTCGAGGCCCATCCTTCCCTCCAGGGCACCTGTGCACACAGTCCTTCCATCGCTGATCCCCAGAATGTGGACCCTGCAGGGCAAGATCTCCCTCTTTGGCTTCACTCCAACACGACGGGGTCGCGTGCCGAGCCCTAACAAAGCTGGGAGGTGGCGAAGGAGGGGACCTGGTAACAACTGCTGCAGCAGAGGCCCGGCACAGGCCGGCTGCCTGGTGACCGCCACTCCAGCCTCAGGCTGGCAAGGGCCCCGGTTACTGTCCGAAGACCCTTGTGCAGTCCTCTGCTGTCTCCTCGGGACACTCCCTCACCTCCGCCTCCCTGAACACACACAGCCACCAGGGCTGTTCCGCAGCACAGAGCACGTTCCTTGAAGAATCTCTCAGACTGTGCCAAGCGCAAGGAGCCCGTCACGAAGGACCGCATACCACGCGACTGCCGGGGACTCCCAGAAGAGGCGAGTCTGTGGGGAGCGCCGGCCGAGTGGGCTGGGGAATGGGCTGGATCTGCAGGACGCAAACGCTCTGGGACGAGAGAGGGGACCTGACACTGCATGGAAGATGTGCCGAAGACAGCCTGGACCGTGAGGCGGCAGAGGCTAGGCCAGCACCACACGCACGCACACCGAGACCAGCCCTACCCACGGGATTCCACCTCCATGTCAACAAAAGCCCCGTGGACAGAGCCACGCCCCACTTCTCCAGGGGTCTCAGTGCAGAGGGAAGAGGTGCCCAGACCCTTCCAGGCTCGCTCTGGCCCCATCACAGGGGACCTTGCTTAGGGGCCGCAACTCCACAAATGTCATTAGTACCAGCAGCCAGCAGCCTGGGCGAGGGCCCCAAAGACACTGCCCTCAGCTAATCCGGGAGCCACAGGAATCCTGAGGGAGCAGGAGGAGGCCCGCAACCCCAAGGTCAGGGTTCTCACCCAAAATGGGTACCATGATGGGGTCCTCGGGTCAGCTACCTGGTAGGTACAGGGGTCAGGATTTGAGGGACCCGCTCTCCGAGCCTCGGCAGGTGCTTGTGGGCCTCGGAACCCCCTGGTGGAGGCAGATGAGAAAAAGTCTGCAGAACCCACCTCAAAGCAGCTGCCTAGGCACATGGCTGGGAGGCCCACCAGGCCTGGTTGGCAACCCCAGACTCAATTCTGCCAGGCCTGGGCACAGTCCCTCCACACAATGAAATGCCTAGGGCTCCTGTTGGGGTGCACCCCTCCTTCTGTGCTGGTGACAAAGACACTTCCAAGGCAAACCGAGCCCAGGACGAGCACAGGGCCAGCCAGGGCCAGCGCAGGCCGTGGGAAGAGGCCAGAGCTTGCCCCACTTGGGAAGGATGCTGGCGTGCCAGGGCCTGCGGGGGGTGCGACGTGGGAGCCCCCAAAGACAAGAGCAGGATCAGGCCCTGGGTGGGGACCTCCGCACGGGCCTCCGCCCTAGGCAGCGTTCCCCAGGACAGAGGCTAGTGTGGAGCAGTGGAGCTCCCCAGTGGGCCAGCAGGGGTCCACTCAGGGGAAGGCCCTCTGAAGGCAGGCCTTCTCCCTCCCTCCACCCTGACACCAAGGCGGGTGTCACAGCTGGCTTACTTGACACTCCAATTCCAAGGGACCTGTGTCACTATGGCCCACCCAGGATAGGGGACAGTGGCTCCCACCCCCTGTACCCGGCCCCCCGGCAGGTGAGGCACCCCCAGACACACGGGCCTACAAGCAAGGCTGCAGCTGCCTGCCAGGAAACAAGCCACAGGGGAGACGCTTCTCCTGAGGCCAGGCCTGGGGACTGGGGGACTCCTCCTGACCCCCCACTCCTCGCTCGGGGCAAGGTCCTGAGAGCCAAGCTCCCTCCCGGGTCCGCGTACCAGAGCAGCCCTGGGCTCTGAGCCAGCCTCCGTCAGGCCTCCTTCTCTGGACGGAAGGGCTACAGCTCACTCCTGGGGACCCCCCTTCACAGACGAGAGCACAGCCTCTCCAGGCACCCAGTCGTGCTGGGCCAGGGTGTGAATCCAAGCCTGGCCACTCGGCCTGTGCACCTGGGCCACCAGGACTGCCAGGCAGGCGTCCTCTCCTGTTTCGGGCTCTGGGGATAAGGAGAGCAGACACCAGGCCCCCAGAGGGCTGTGGAGCATCGAGTGCCTGCTGCTGGGTCTGATGGCAGGAGGATGTGGGACTGCAGTCTAGGATGGAGCCCAGAAAGGCAGAGGAATCCGGAAGAGACCCCCTTGGGCAGGGGCCTGGCCTGTGGAAGCAGCTCAGGGGGAACAGGCAACCTTCTTCACCTCCTCCCCCAGCCAGCTCCTCTCCACACAGCTTTGCACCCCAAACCCGGTGGGCTCTGCAGTCCACCACCATGCAGAAGGCCACCCTTCCCCGGGGCCAGAGGACAAAGCAGAGGCAGAGACCCAGCTGTGCTCTACGGCTCAGGCTCAGCCAAGGACAGCGGCCAGCCCCACCCCGCCACCCTCAGACAGACCCAGAAGCCTCTCAGAGCCAGGTGGCCGAGGACCTTAAGGAGAAAGCCCAGCCCCACTCCAAGGGTACAGGGTACAAGGGTACAGCCAACCCTCCACCTGAGGCCAGGCTTCCCCATCACCTGCCCACGTGGGTCTTGCTCCCACCCAGCATGCCCTCCTCCCAGCCTGAGCAAGAGGACCCACGGCTGGCTGGGCTTTCCTGCCTGGGACCTAGGCTGGCCCAGGCTCCTCTCCCCCAGGCCACTGTAGTGACCTGATGATCCGGAGTCCCTGAGAGACTCCTGAGCACATTGGGCCTCCCTTCTGGTCGTCGTCAGAAGAGGCGGAATGGGGAGGGCCTGGTCAGGGATGAAGAAGGGCTGCCTGGGCGGGGCTGGGGGTTCACCCTGCAGAACCAAGGCCAGAGCACCACAGGAGGGCTGAGCAAGCCTACCAGGCCGGGGCCATGGCCAGGCCTCGACTCGCTGGGTCTGTGGGAAACGCTGTCCCTGATCCATCCACCCACCTGAAGCCTCCGGCGACCTGTCAGGAGCCAGGATTCATGAGTCCCTGCCTGCCGAGAGGCCAAGAATCCCCCTTCCGTAACCAGGTGTCACCCAGACAGGCCAGGGCTGCTCCCTAAATCTCAGCCAGGAGGCTGACAGAAACCCGCCAGACCAGAGTCAGCACGCGGGGCCCCGGAGAGGACAGGCATGGAGCCGCAGGTACAGGGGCCTCAAAGGAGCCTGGGCGAGGGGCCTAGAAAGCCAGCCCCAGGCGTGCGGGCACCCTCACCGTGCCGTGCCCTGGAAAGGAACAGAGGGTGCCGCGAGGGTCCCTCGGCCAACCCTCCAGAGGCCCACGTGTGGGCATAACTGGGGCCTCCTGGTCTACCTCCCCCGGCGCGTTCCTCCCCAGGAATGTTCTGCCTCAGAGCCCGGATGGGCCCCTCCTTCCCTCCAGGGGCAGCGGGACAGTTGGGGCTCCCTGTGTGAGCTTGCTCTGCAGGACCGGCGTGCCCGTTCAGCATCCCAGGCCGAACAGGCTCAGGGGCCCGCTGGGTGGGGCTGAGCATGTGCACCCCACTCCCACCCCAGGAAGCCTGTCACCCCCTCCCCTGCACCCTGCATGCTGGGGCAGGTGTCTGGCCCCCAGGGACGGGTACGTAAGGCCTCTTAGGGGGATGGTGGTGCTCAGCCCGCCTTGGGGACACACAGTGGGTCAGGCTGGGAGCACTGCTGCCTGGCACGGTACCAGGACCCAGCCGAGGCCAGGGTGCCAGACGGCAGTGAGCACCCAGGGTGCCAGGCAAGAGTCAGGGGCAGAGCTGCCATGCTCAGGGGCCATGCTCCCCGCCGAGGCTCTGGGGCAGGATCCTCCCAGGCTTCCTCCAAGCCGACCTGCTTTGGCAGTGGAGAAATCTTTCCAACGTCTCCCTCCAGGGTCCTTCCCTTGTGTCCATCTCCCACAGGGACGTTTGTGATGGCACTTAGGACCTCTGGGCAATCCAGGACAGCCTACCACCTCAAGCCCCTCAAGCTGGCCATCCTCTACGCTGCCACCACACAGGTTCATGTCATCATAAGAAGAGGACACAGATGCTTGGCTGACAGCTGGGTGGTGGCAGCCTAGCCCACTGGCTGAGCCCCCCACGTCTCAGCCTCTATGAGCCTCTTCAGAGCAGGGAAAGGTGTCCTTCCTGCCTACACTCTCCTGTCCTGGGAAGCGGAGAGGCAGAAGGGACCAAGACAGGCTTCTTGCCAGGCACAGGGTCTAGGGGCTGCAGAGACGCCAGCCAAGACCCACAGGCAGCCACACAAAGGAGGCCAGAGAAGCAGCAGCAGAAGGCAGAGGTCACTCATTTGCCCAGCCCCTTCCATGACAAAGCAACCAGGGCCCCAGCTCAAAATGTCCCCACGTGGCTCCCAGGACCTGTGGCTGGCCTGCAGGAAGCAGCCGTCCAGGTGAGGCCCCTGCTGAGGAGCCCTGGAGCTGAGGGCCATGCACCCATGGCCTCAGAACCTGCCCTCCAGGCTTCCCCCTGAGCAGGGGAGACCCCTGCGTCCTGCTGTGTCCTGGCATATCCCACCAGAGTTGGCACTGATTCCTCTGAGCTCAGGGCCCTCCCAACTTTGGGCAAAAGTTGCCCAAAGCGAGCTCCACTTCAAAACCATCCCCCTCCACTTCAAAACCACCCAGCAAAGGGCCTTGGCACAGGCAGCCTGGGCGCAGGGACCCTGAGTGCCCACCCATGACTGCTACGTCTCACCCCTCCCCCAGGACTGATAGGACCCCAGCTGGCCCAGAACCAGAGTGACACAGCAAGTCTGTGGCCGGCATTGCCTGCGCCAAGCCAGGCGGACTGTGGGCCCCCTGGGCTGGCCCAGCCTGTCACAGGAGTGGCTGCCGTGACCTGGGCAGGGTGACCAGCTATAGCCACGGGACATCCAAGTCCACATGATGCTTCCCCAGCGGCCAAATGGACTCCTCTGGATGTGAGGGGTGTCCAGTGGCCCCGAATAACCTAGAGGCCTAAGTGAGGCCCACAGTCTTGGCCCAAGACCCCCGTGAGTCTGCCACTTGGGGCAGAAAAGCTATACTCATTCTATGGTGACGATCACAGGCAGAACTGTTGGTCCAATGGAACTAAGAGTGCAACTACCTCCCAGCAGGGCCGCAGCCAGGCTCTCTGTCCCTGAGCAGGGGAGACCCCCGTGTCCTGCTGTGTCCTGGCATATCCCACCAGAGCTGAGGGGCTGGTCCAGCAGGCGTAGCACCTGCACCCCAACAGCCTGCACCCCAGCCCGTGGCCCCAGGACCATACCATCTGACCTTGACCTTGACCACACCAAGGGAAGGGGGCAGAGGTGATGCTACACCGGACATCCGTCAAGCAGCGAGCCCCAGTGAACACCACACCAGAACAGGCAGACATGGTGCAGCTCCCTGAAGCCAGGCTTGGGGTGAGGCTGCAGCACTGTGCCCCCTGGCCCCAACTCCCAGCACTCAGCGCCCGCTGCAGGCAGGACGCTGGACACAGCACATGCACCCCAACCCCTCTGAACGTCAATGCAGAGCCCAGGAGAGCTGCAGGGAGGAGCGGGGCTGCCTGCCAGCTGCCCTCAGGCAGCAGACAGCCCCGCTAGGCCACACTTCGTAAGTGGGGGAGCAACAGGAGGAAGTTGGCATCAGAAAGAGGCAAGGACATGGGAAGAGACACGACGGGCTTCTGACCACAGGCTTCAGGACTGGAGGAAGGGCCCCCTAGCCAAGGTGCGCGCCACGCCTGTGGCAGCTGGGGAAGGCCAGGAAACGGGTCCCGCCCCGGAGCCTCCAGAGGTACCAGCCCTGGGACACCTTGGCTCTAAAGCCAAGGAGACCAGGGAGACCCGTCGGGATTCTGGAAGGTAACAAATCTGTAGTTTCAAACCATTAAGTTTGTGGTGACTTCTCAGGGCAGCAAATGAAAAGCTCATACTGTCAGGAGACATGTCACCTTCAAAATGGAAAATGACCCAACACTTGTCTATAAGCACTGCTGGCTGCTCCAGCCTCAGCTTGTCCTTGGCCCCCAGGCCAGCAGGAGGCATCCAGAACGTTCCAAACTGAGTCCCATCAGACCCTGTCCACCCGAGCACAAACCAGGGACACTCAGGACTCACTCCCCACAGCAAGCATCTTGGAGCCGATGATATGCCCAACTCCACCCAAGGAAAGCCATGAATTCCAGAGGGCAGGAAGTCATGAAGTAGGGCCAGTGGTGGGATCCCAGGGGCGAAGCTCGGAAGTGCACACCTGGCACGAATTCCTGGAGAGAGGTCCCTGGGACAGAAGCCACGCATGCACCTAGTGGAAACAGGCGGGCAGGTACAGCAGACCGTGGGCTGTGCTTCCCCCACTCCCAGGAGACAGAGGTCCAGAGCCCTGCCTCGGACGCCAGCAGACAGCTGATCTCCAAAGGCGTCAGTCACCAAGACCCTTCTGCAGAGCGACCGGCCCACCTTCCTGCTGGCATTTGGCTGGGCCTTGCCTCTGGGCTTGCTAAGCGTGGGCCTCTCCTGCAGACCTCCAGCACCGTCAGAGACACCGCCATCCTGGGGGCCCCTCCACAGTGCCCCAGCCGTCCTACCCACTGTTGCCGCCTGGTGGCAGCTTCGGGAACAACCTCACAGCCTCCCACTTTACTCCCTGAGGCATGAGCAGGGCGGCCCCTTCCTCCTGAACACCAGGGACCCTCCTGAAAGGTCTGGGCAGCCCTGCAAGGGCATCGCTTGGGACCCAGCAGAGAAAGCCCCCAAAACCACTCTTCCCCGAGACTTGCACGCAGCTGAAGCAACTGACCTCACACAGGACAGCTTGCTCCTATGGGCTCGTTCCGATGGCCAGGGTTGTCTAGCTGTCCAGCTGGAGAGGCTGGGGCTCCCAGGGCTCTGGAGCGCAGGGGTCAGCCCTTGGCAGAGGTGGCTCTGGATAGCCACCCTGTTTCCAGCAGGAGGGGCAACAGAGGAAGTCCAGCCTGGTGGGACAGGAACATCTCAAGAGGACTTGGGGTCCTGTCTGGTAGAGGCTGCCACTGGCTGTGGCCACAGGACGTGGAAAGAGGAAACACGTCCCAGCCGAGCTTTGGGGGCAGCAGAGGGTGGGGCATGAGGGCCAGAGGGGACCTGGAGCTTCCAGTTCAGCCAGGAGCTGAGACCCAAGACGGTGGGGCCAGACACCACAGAAGGTCAGGCCAAGTGGGCAATGGGGCATCAGGAGAGGAAACCAAGTGTCCCCAGCAGGGCCCAGGGCTGCCAGAACAGACATCACTGAAGGTATCCAGGAAGTGGAGCCCAGACTGGACCAGAGGGCTCCATCAGTTTTATTTTGGGGTGGGGGTGTTTACCAGGGATTGAACTCAGAGGCACTTAACCACTGAGCCACATCCCCAGCCCTATTTTGTACTTTATTTAGAGACAGGGTCTCACTGGGTTGCTTAGCACCTGCTTTTGCTGAGGCTGGCTGTGAACTCGCAATCCTCCTGCCTCTGCCTCCCTAGCCACTGGGATTACAGGTGTGCGCCACCACGCCTGGATCCGTCACCTTTTGCCATCAGCCCAGGAGCCAGTACCCAGATGCCCAGCATGAGGCAGTGACAGCTGCTTTCCTGGGTAAAGGCCACCAAGTGCCAAGGACAAGAAGGTTTCCTTCGTGCAGACACGGATGCCCTTAGAGGGGAGGCACAGGGCTCTGGGAGCCAGGGAGCCGCACCTGTAGCAGGTGCTACAGGTGGGCAAGCCTGCTCCCTCCCACGCCCTGTGGCCACCCTGAACGAGGCCCCTCCAGAAGCCCAGGGCAGCAACAGAGCCACTGGGGGCGTGGCAGCCAGCGCGCATGCGCCTGGCCGGGCAGGCCTCCCTCCCCTGACGGCGTTCTCTGCTTACTCGGAAAGCTTTCAGGTTCGGCCTGTTTATACACACCAGCCTCCAAAAATGTGGGAATGGGCTTTTTTTTAAATTTTCCATTTGTTTCTCAGAAAACAAGACAAGATGTAAAAGGCCCAGAGGAAGCCAAGAACATTCCTTCGTTCCCCCAAACATCCAGGTCTCTCTCCCCGTGGCCGAGGTCCTGGGACCTTCCAGTTCTCTGGCAGAGCTGGCCAGGCTGCAGGGGGCCAGCACCAAGCAAGCGCCAGGAGGGCGGGGTGGGCCCAGCCAGGCAGCCCCGGGCCCCCTCCCGGCGTGTGCCTCTGCCTGTCTCTCTGTTTCAGCCACAGGACTGACTTCTGCCCTCACAGGGGTCCCCCAGGCCTAGGAAGGTCCCCACACAGTGTCACCCTCTAGGTGGACGACAGGGTGTGACAGGCTCCGTTTCTTGCTCAGTTTCGGGGACTGATGCAGGAGAGCGGGTGGGGCTTCCCCACCACCTTCCAGGGAGCTGTGAGCCCTGCAGGGAGGGGCGGGGCCCCGGCTGGAAGGCGGCCTGGTGGGAGAGCTTGCCAGGCCTGGCGGGCCGTCCACTCGCAGCTCCCTGGGCTGAACCAAGGGTTGGGCACACGAGTCACCGGCCAGCCAAGCACCTTCTCCACCTGTCCAGGACACACAGGCAGGTGGCAGCGCCTCCCTCTGGGCCCCTCGGGATCAGCACCATGGTGAGAGTGGAGGTGAGGGGCTGGCCCTGCAGCCCAGGGCCTGGCCCAGCTCTCCAGGCAGCCCCCAGCCCACCCAAGGCAGCCCACCCTTCCAGGAAGCTCGTGCCCACCCCGGCCTGGCGCCATCCACAGCCCTTCTTGGTCCTCTCTGACCAGCTCAGCCCCACCGTCACGGGCCAGACTGGCCCAGTCCCTGCATGGTCAGTACCGTCCCTGGTCTCGCTTATACAACAACTCTGCAGGTGGCCTGTCCTCCCCACGGGGCTGCAGGTCCCTGAGGACAGGACACATCTAGGAGCCAAGCCCCAGGCTGTGCCTGGTGCCCAGCAAAGGTCAGCAAATATTTGCCAGGAGAATGCTCGCTGGAAGGGGGAATGCTGGGCGGGCTATTACCAGTGGGCCCGGGTTAGAGCGTAAGTCCTGTTTTAGGCAAAGCGCCCGCCACAGAGCCGCGAGGTCGATGCTCGGGTTGTAGGAACAAGGGACCCTGGGGGTCGGCGTGTCCCGCCCATCTACAGATGGGAACACGGAGACGGCGAGAGGGCGCACTGCCTGCACCCATGACAGCGAGGCTTGACCTTGCAGTCCCAGACGGGAAGGCTGGCACCCCTCCGGCCTGCTTCTGCTCTGGCCCTCCCTGCTCCAGACAGGCACATGAGCCCCAGAGCCCAGAGCCCTCTCTTCCTCACACCTGCAGAGCCGGACATCGACAGGCACCTGCCCTGCCCTCGCATCACCGGGCTCCGTCTCTGTCCTAAAGACTTCCTGGCTACCAGCCCAGCCCCAGTGCCAGCCACTAACCCACCAGGCAGCCCATGGCCTCCTCCCTGGGCCTCCTGCCTCCACCTCAGCCTCTACTGACCAGAGGAAACCCCCTAAAGCAGATGTCTGACCCCCTGTCCCCAGCCCAACTCTCAGCAATCCAACAGGGGTGAACTCCGCAGCCCTCGAAGGGTCACCAGACCTCTGCGCCTGGCCCTCCCACACCAGCCACTCCCTCCAGGCTGCAGTGTTCCCCCCCGGACCTGCCCAAGTCAGACCAATGTCAGCTCCTCCAGGCCTGGCCACCCCACTGTCCTGGTTTATGTGCCTGACAGCCTATAGCTGTGGTCATGACCCTGCCTCCCGCTGCCCCCAGGACACGGCCCCCAGGATAGGGGCCTATTGGCCTTGGTGTCCAATCCCCAGCATGGGGCCTGACACACAGTGGGGGCCAGAAGTGAACTGCTGGCTGGCTGGATAGGTGTTCATGTGTCAAACTGTCACAGAGGTGTGTCAGGCGTGAGTGACAAATGCAGGAATGGAGGCTGGCAGGGAGGGGAGCCGACCGCAGACACGCCCCTTGCTCAGGCAGTTCACCTCCTTATGCACCAAGAACGTACTTGCAGGAGCCTGCAGTGGCCTCTCACTGCCACCAGGGGGTGCTGATGCCTTGCCCTGGACCTGAGGCAGGATGGGGGCTGAGCATCAGGGCGGCAGCAGGGGCCACTCCCAGGAGGAGGTCTCAGCCCCTAAACCTGCCCTGTGCTGGGCCCGGCTGCTTGGGGGCCCTTCTCTCAACCCTTTCTGCCACCAAGGGAAAGACTTGGAATCACAGGGAAAACAGGGAGTCCTGACCTTGGGTGCCCCCAGCCCCAAGGAGGGGAAGCCTGTGTGGAGTCGCAGGGTCTGGGCCAGCCCCTCGCCTTCCCTCCCACCCCAACCCTCCAGGGCACCAAGGGCGCCAGCCAGGACCACCACGGGGTGGGGGACGCCAGGCCCTGCCCTGCCCCGCATGGATAGGTAAACGAGACAGCAGCCGTGGTGGGCGATCACACCGGCCTCACCTGGGGTCGAGCTCAGTGGACATGGTTGGGTGGACAGGGGCCAGCTGCCTGCCCTCCTGCTCTGCAGGCCTGTGCCCCAGGCCAGCTGACTCTGCTGGGGCATCTCCCAGTCCCCTGCATCTTGGCCTTCCAAGAGTCCTCAGGCACAGTTGCCCCTGTAGGCAACAGTCCTGGTGGGTCTTTGGCCAGACAGCCTTCTGAGCCCTCTGACCATGTGTGGTGCAATCTGGGCTGCCCCCCTGGCAGAAGTGCCATCTCAATCTCAGGCCAGGGCGAATGCCCATCTGTGGAGAGAGGCTGCTCCCCACCCTCCAACAGCCCTGGGCCCTCAGGCCACAGGGACCACACTGCCCACGACCTCTCCTGAAAGTGGTGCTCAGAGGCTGCTCACTGTGCCCGAAGACCAGAAGCTTCTGCCTCCCCCTGGCCACACCAGGGACTATCTTCCCACCCCTCCAGGCAGCCCTCTTTGTTCCTGAGGATGTCACCACACCCAGTCCTTGTAACCTTGATTGTGGCCAGTGCACATCATGGGACAGAGGGACACAGCACAGAATGCCTCGCTGGCCAGTCTCTCCACCCCCAAGCTCTATGTCTCACCCTGCATCCTGCTACCCCTTGGGCTGCAGATCCTGTTCCCTTGTCATTAGGGGCACGTGGGGACACCACCCAGGGGCCGTGCAGCTGGAGAGGACTGGGGTGGACAGGTCAGCACAGGGCACAGGTGTAAAAACCCTTAAGAGTGGGAGGCAGAGCTCACTCTTGAGTGTCCCCTTGGCAATGTGAAAACGGGGCAGAGGCACACCTGGCTGTTGGCCACTTGGAGGTTCTCGAAGCATCAGCAGCCACGGCCTCCATGTGGACAAAGCTGTGATCCCAGCCCTGGACCCAGAGTCCCCCAGAAAGGCAAAAGGCACCATGGGCTGGAAGGTCCTGGGGAACACTGGCCAGCATCGGGCCCTCTTACTTGGCTGGGAACAGGCCTCCTGGCCCCGCCAGCGTCAGGGAACCCATCTGCCCCGAGCCAGTGCACAAAGGGAAGCTTCCGGGGCGTGTGACACTTCCTCCTTGTGTGAGGAAGGCGACCGTCCGCGGGACACATCACTGAGCACATAGCGGAAAGGAGCCGAGGGCCAGGCCTGTCGTCCTCAGCCGGTTGGCAGCCAAGCCCCGCCCTTCCCTTTCCAGAAGCAGAAAGCCATCCCCAGGGAGCAGAGAGGACAGCAGGCTGGGCTGGGAGGGAGCCTGTCGGAGCCCACCCGACACGGGACAGCCCCCTCAGCTCAGCAGAGGCACCCAGGAGCCTTCTGAACTGCCCGGTTAAACCAAGTGGCCTCAGGGCTGCCCAGGTTTCTCTGCTCCGGACTGGTAACCGTGCTCTACACAATCAAGACGGCCACCTCACTGAGGGGACAGGGCTGCCTGGGCTGCAGCCACTGTGCTCCAGCAATGCCCAGGCACTCCATCCTGGCCTCAGGGCCAGCACTATGGAAACCTGACACCCATCAGGACGGGAGGCTTCCAGAGACTGTGGAGGTCAGCCTGCCTCCTGAGACCTCTGAGCAGGGGGTTGGCTACTGGGTGGCCCCGCTGTGGACAGTGGAGGGCCAAGCTTCCCCGGCTGCTCCTGGCTCCTCTGACACTGCCCTGGGCAGCAGCTCCCCTGCAGCTGGCAACAGCTGGAGGCCACATATGAGGCCATGGGCCTCTGGCTGCCACCTCCTCCCTGCACCATCCTGTCCTGTTATCAGCTGGCAGCTCCTCGTGATGTTGCACAGACCCTGGCGCAGCCGGGCACAGAGGCCAGGCCCTGCTCTGGAATGCCTGCAGCCAAGACCCAGGAGCAGCCAGCGCCCTCCTCGCCGCCCTCGTTAATCATCCTGCTGGGAGCGGGATCTCAGCACGTGCCCCCAGAACCCTAAAAGCCAGGCACCAGCAGGCTGCCTGGAATTTGCTTTCCTGAACAGTTATAGCTCTGGTGGCCGTCACTTGGGTAGAGAGGACAGGAGATGACAGCCAAACTCTGGCCCAGACCAAGAACAGGAGCAGCTCACAGGCCACCTGGAAACCCTGGCATCTTCTTGCTGGAAGGATCCTGTGGCTGAGTCCCAACCCTGGCCAACCAGAGTGGCTGGAGACGGCAGTGCTGCCTGAGGGCTCAGCACCAAGCCAGTGCTGGCAGTCCCAGATACACCTGGGGGGCCTTAGCTGCAAGGCGGGGTCTGCAGAGGTCCCCCAACCTCTGAGCCACTACTCAGTACTCACAGACTGAGTGGGTCACTTACAAGTCCCATCTGACACTGACAGTGGCCTCCTATTTCCCAGGAAGGAAATGGACATAGCGAGTGGTCAGACACCCAGGATTTAGTGTCAAACCCCACAGGGATGCCACACCAGCAGCTGGGGCACCTGGGACCTGCTGCTGTCCTGTGATAGCTGGCAAGATGGTACCAACTTCATACCTGGCATCCCACCAGGGCCAGGGGCCAGAGGTGTGAATAGGACCTGCCACACATCAACTGGATGCCCAGTCCCTCTGGATGGCACACAGGGCAGAGCCTTCCCCCTCCCGTGCAGGGCTCGCCAAGTCCAAAGCTGGCCCCTTCACACACGCACCCTGAGTCCCTGCCCAGGACGGGCACCAATGTGGACTCAAGGCAGGCTAAGGCCTGGGACTGCAGTGACTGCCCTCTGGGGTTTGCTGTGGTGGCACTGACAGCAGGGTGCAGGGTGACGGAAGCCCTCCCTGTCTCTCACTGGAGCCAGCTCCACGGCAGCAGAGACCCTCCAGCAGACCAGAGTGGGCTCAGCTCACGCGGAGCTGCTGCCCCAGGGCCCCTCGCCAGCACTGCCATGCTAGGGACAGGGACACTCAGATGAGGCTCCCAGGCGTGAGACCAGCAGCCTCCTGCGTGCTCACTCTGCGCACCCTACTGACTCCTTAAGGTACCTGCCCGCACCACCAGCATGACCGCCAGCATGGTCGCCGGGCAGGGGCTCCTCGGAGACTGCTGGGCGATGAGGACACAGTGCACAAGACCTCTGGGACAGCAGAGCCGGCTGGCCAGGACACTGGCCACTGAAGCGAGCACACACTGTGGAGCCCTCAGTTGGCACCAGGCCTCCGGGGCTCAGACCTCAAGAGGCCCTCCTGGCAGGGGCTCAGCAGTTGGCCCCGGTCACCCCTTTAGCTGGAGCAGGACAGAGGGGCCTCGAGAGCACTGGCTCAGACCAGCAGGTGGGTGCACACATGGCTGACGGGGTCCTTGGGTGGAGCCTTGGACACACGGGGTATCTCTAGGGCACCTGAGGGGCTGACTGCAGCCCCAGGCCAACTGTCCTCCAAGTGAGCAATACAGACACACCACGGTCCCCTCCCTGGCCCCGTCCAGTCAGCCCTCTGCTGCGACCTGGATGCCTGCCTGCCTGCGCCCTGTGACATCAGTGCCCTCAGCCCCTCCCGGCAGCACGCTCCCCCCATGTGGGCCAACCGCAGGGCTGTGAGCACCTCGGGCAGACACCGTCCTCCATGCCCTCTGCAGCCCCTGGACTGGGACGGACCCTCTGCCACTAGAGAAAGCCTAAGCCTCGGGGTCTGAGAGCCCAGCAGGGGAGAGCAGCCAGCAGCTGAGGGCATCTCCACGCGGCGCCAGGCTGCCTCCAGCCTCTGCGGTGCCCAGCCTCTCCTCTGCTCAGAATAGAAAGCGCTCACCCTCAGCCTGGCCAGAGGGGGCTGTTATATCCGGCTCCACAGCTTCTTGGCGGGTGGGCAGAGGCTGGGCTTCATGGCCAGGGCTGCCAGGGAAAGGTCTGCCAGAGGCCTGGGCGTGGCCCTCAGCCCCAAGCACCCCCCGAGAACGCTCCTGCAGCCCACGCCCCCGTGAGGGCAGGACAGAGGGGACCAGCACGAGGCGCCCGGCCACACGGTGGCCCCAACTCTCCAGGCCCCTCCATAAGCCTCTGGCCCTGCACTGGGGGTGGAATGTGTCATCAAGTCCCAGATACTCAGGCAGCAGGGGACTCATGTCCCCAGCGGTGAAACAGGACAAGAACCTGCTCTGCTTGGGCACACTATGGTCAGCACCAGGGCAAGGGACAGCTGGGGAGCACTGTCCAGTCAGACCACCTGGGAGGAGGCGGAGGCCCAGGGGGACCCAAGCCTAGGGCAGCCCAAGAGCCAAGGGGCCACAACCTCCTCTGAAGGCAGAGCCGTCCACTCCTGAGCCTCGGCGGCTGCTGAACCATCATCCCAGCCCCCTGAGCTGCCGGAGGCACGGGCCGTGGGGTGAGCTCACAGATACTCCCCCTCCCCCCGCCGCCACGCCTGGGAGCACCTGACTCTCAGCGTCCCTGTGTAATTATGTCATTAAGAGACCACCCGTCCCTGAAGCTGGCCCTGGGAGAGGCCACACAGCCCCACTGCGCAGAGCCAGGCCAGGCTGGACCAGCCATTCTGGAGAGAGAGACAGAGGCGCTTTGTGGGTGGCAGGGGATCAGCAAACCTGCTGATTAAACGATTCACTGGGCCAACACCAGTGTCCTCCCAGTCAGCCTCTTGGATGGGGGAGTTCAGTAGGTCTCTATTCTCTCGACTGCCTGCAGAGGACGCGAGCCACCTGGGCACAGCAGGTGGACCTGGAGCAGCCAACCTGCCCAGCCCATGCTCCCCACAGCAGCCACCATGCCCTCTCCTCCACTCCACCCCGGGCAGCAAGGGGCCATGGCAGGCTCCTGCAGGGCCTGGGGCTCTGGAGATGTGGAGGAGCCGTCCCCCAGAGGAGAACAGCTAGTGCAGCTCAAACAGGCATGTGCGGACAAGCAAAGGCCATGGCCACGCTGTCCCCTCAGGCAGGCAGGCAGGGAGCAGAGCAGAGCCAGGGGCAGCTCTAGCTACTCTGTGGTGGAGGGGGTCATGACGGGCTACTGCTCTGGGGGTTTTGCATCACCCAGAAAGGCTTGGACCTATGGTCGGAAACCAGGAGGGGTCAGGACCTGGGGCCAGGGGTCAGGGGCCCCTGAGAAGCACAGCCCAGCACTGAGCCCAGAGCCAGCCTCCCCTGCCCACAGCTGGCCCCGCTCTCAGGGGTCCTGCACCACATGAAGCACCTGTCTCCTCAGGGTGCCCGTCACACATTCGGTCAGCAACCTGCGACTGCCTGGCCCACCCTCCTCCACGGCACAAAGCATCCACACCAGCTATGACCCCCAACCAGAGGTGGGCCCAGAACCACCACCAGCCCCTCCACAGTGCCAACCTGGCCTGCAAATCCACTCGACTGGGGAAACCCAGCACTCAGCAGAGACCCAGGCCCATCTACCTGGGAGCCAGGGAGCAAGGCCCTGTGACCAAGTCCTGCGGGTGTGTCCAGCTCCCCAGAGCATGCTGGGATCCCTCCCCAACCAAACACAGAAAGCCTCCCTGGACGGGCCTCCTCACAGCCAGCTCCAGCCCCAAATGAACCTTCAGTTCATCTTAGCCAGTGGACAAGTGAAGGGAACAGCGTGGACGCTGGGAACCACAGCCCAGGATCTGAGCCGTCTCCTGAGACCACATTCAAAGGACAGGAGCTAAGCGGCTCCCTAAGGAATCGGCCTGGGTCAGGGCCTCTGCAGTCGAGGGCCTCAGAATAATGACCCCAGGCAGGTGGCAGGTGGACCAGCCTCAGCTCCAGCCAGGGCAAGATTTCTTTCACCGGCAAGATGGAGCGGCCTGCCAGGGCCTGCCCTTCCAAGACAGCAAAGGGAGAGAGGGTGGCCCCGTTTCCCTTCCCACCCTCGCAGAGGGCCAGAGTCCCAGGGCAGCAGGGTCTGCCCCAGGCCTGGTGGAGGCTGGTTGCCAGGAGCAGCACTGGCTGTTGTCTGGACCCAGCGTTGGGGTCAGACTCTCACCCTCAGACACAGGGCAGCATTGAGGGCAGCAAGCGCTGACCTGTTATTCCAGTCCAGAACAGTGCCCTTGGGTCAAGGCCAGGCCTAGACGGTTGCTTGGGACCCACCCAGTCCAGGGCAAGCCCAGCACCCCCCCTGGGGCTTCTTGGTAGGGCCTCCCAGCTGCCATAGCTGCCTCAGCCCACTCCACAGGGACCCCCGCCAGCCGGCTTCCTGCTCAGACTGGACAAGCAAGGCCCCAGGAGGGACTGGGCACAGAAGCTGCAGCAGGACCGCTTCTGCTGGGTGGGGTGGGGCAGGGCAGAGACACCAGCACCCAGGGCTCTTGCCAGGCCAGCCCCTGCCCCACCCCACCCAGAGTGGCTGGGACCACAGAAGTCCCGGCTGACCCCTGCCCGCCCCTCGGCCAGCTCTCCAGGTCGAAACCACTTCTGCTCCCCATTCCTCTGCTCCTGCCCCCATCTGGAAACAGCCCCACCCCTGCACCTCCCTTCCCTTCCCTGGCCCACAGGCCCACCTCCTCCAGGAAGTCCTCAGGACCACCCAGTCTCTCCTGGCCATGCTGCCACACTGACCGCTCTCCTGCCCAGGAGTGAGCACCCTGGTACTCTCCCCTGGAACTGCCTCAGAGACCCAACCAGCCTGCCCGTTTTATAGGGGAGGAAACTGAGGCTGGGGGGAATCAAGAGCCAAAGAAGTGCCCAGCCAAGCCTGCCTGTCCTACAAGGTCAGCTGAGACTAAGACAGAGAGGACCAGTGGTCATGTCACCACCTACAGCACAAAAGACAAGCGTGGCAGCAGGTCCTGTGAGCTGGAGCTCTTCTGACCTGGCCTTTCCTTGAAGACTCAATGCCAGCCAGCCCTGCAGAGCGCGGCTCACCTGCAGGTCCTGGGCTGGGGCAGTGGCTCTCAGGAGCAGTGGCAGGACAGAGTGGGGGGCTGCCTGGTGAAGACCCTCCTGGCGGGTCGGAAGGAACAGGTGTTTGGAGGGGACCCTGGAGGTCTACGAGGGGCAGGGTATTCCAGGGTCCCCTCCCCAGTTTGATGACCCAGTTGCTGACCTGCGGAGAACAGTTGGGCTGTCCTGGGGAGAGGCCACAGGGAGGCGTACCTCACCCAGGTACAGGGGTGCTATGTGTGGTTACCCCAAGAAGGAGCTCAGCCCAGCTGTCCCCACCCCGTGGCCCACCTAAAACTTTGTCATCACGTCACGGCAAAGCCACAACCCCCTCCCCCAGCCTTCCACCAGGCCAGCGCTGGGACTCACCTCCACTGGCTTACCTCAGGCCCCCAAACAAGGGGCCTGGGCCCAGAGGCTGAGCAGGCCACTCTGTCACGGAGGCACCAGAGCCTGGGACCTGTCCCTGCACTTCTGCCGCGGGGACTCTGCTGCAGGCCGTGCCTGGGACCTGTCCCTGTTCTTGACCACCCAGCACAGCCCCCTCCGTGCTGAGAGGCCCCCTGCACTCCGGCTGGCCTCCAACAGTGGGTGGGTCGATGCGGCCAAGCCTGACTTGGGCTGGGGTGGGAGGGGTGCTGAGCTTGGAGGGAAGGGCTCCCGGGGCTCCCCCTGCCCACTCCCCACACTGAGACCCCACCTCCCTCCCCCACTCTTCGGTCCACATGAAAGAATTTGGGGGAACCAGAAAAATACGGCTTTTATTTTCAAAACTGGAGCCAATTATAATTGAGGGGTTGGTTGAACACTCCCACCTATGTCTGGGCCCAGGTCTGCGGTGCCCAAACCCAGCTGAGGCGCGTGGTCGGAACAGTGGGAGAAGAGGCAGAGGCTGCCCCTGTGGGCGCGGGGCCCTGCACCCCTGGATCAGCCCTACAAACCCAGACCTGCATACCCTCCCTTCCCAGGAGAGAGAGCAGCCACTCTGCCACTTCTCTGCCCCCTCTAAAGGTTACTTCTGCCCGACTGGCCACTCTCTAGGAAGCTCACCCCAGAGGGCCACAAGCTGGTCACAGGTCCTTCTAGAGCAGATGGCCTGCCCCTCTCTCCTCCAGTGCAGATCTCCAGGGGCCCCACCCCGACCAAGGCTCAGTCCCGCACTGGAAGGTTCCAAGTGCCCACTGGGACAGACCTCTCTTCAGCCCCAGCTCTCCACTCATGAAGAGTGGTCAGCAGCTGCTGGGCCTCCCTGACCTCAGTTTCCTCTTCCGTGAAATGGACACAGCAAGGTCACAGCCAGAGCTCAAAGAGAGCCAGAAAGGTGTCAGAACTGCAGGGCCTCCCTCCCCCATGGCAACTGCCTTGGTGACCGCAGGGGGACTGCTCTGCTGGGAGCCGAGCCTAGAGTCCAGAGACCTGTGGGTCCGTGACACCAAAGTCGGGCCTGAGCAACTGGTGGGCACCCGCAGTCACTGCCCGGCAGCTGCAGCCCTGCATGTGGACCGCTGAGCCCACTCAGCAGGTGCTGCCTGAGCTTCCTGCTGGACTCTGAGCCCTCGGTAGGTACCAAGTCCCCCGCCAGGTGCCTAGCCCCTGACAAAGAGCCCCTGCAAGCCCCGGTGCCCTCTGGTACCCAGGAGGCCACTCCACTGGCTTACCTCAAGCCCCCAAGGAGGGGGAGGCTGCTCAGGGCAAAGGAAGCCCTGGCCAGCAAGGCTTGGAGCTGGGCAGCCATGAGAGGCCAAGAGGAAGCAGAGAAGCGGAGGGGGACGGGCATGGTGCAAGGCAGCCCTCACCCCCTCCCCGAGGACATTACCAGGGCAGGTCAGACCCCAAGGTCCTTGCCCCTTCCCCAACCCTGCCCAGAGCCAGGCAACTGCCAGGAGTACCCCCACCACTCCCACCACTCCCCGCCCTCCCAACAGCCATGGTGCACCCCAAAGCCCAAGTCAAGAGCATGCATTTCAAAAAGATGACTGGACAAAGGAGTCAGAAAGGCCCTGGAGTGGGGCCCTGTGTCACCTGGACCACAAATTTCCTGGAGGAGGCGAGGTGGACTCCAGAGTCCCTGGTCCTACTGGACCCAGTCTGCCGCTGGGTAGGGGTGGGCACCTCTGACCAGCCCACAGAGGGTTACAAGGCTACCAGGCCTCAGGCAGCGACAAGGCAGGGGACTCCGCCCTCCCCAGCACTTAGAAACAACCTTGCAACTGCAGTGAAGGCCCTCCTGCTGCCCAGAGCCCAGGAGCAGCAGCACCTGAGGACGGCTGGGCAGAGGCCTTCAGCCCCGAGTGTGCTCAGCAAAGCCCAGGCTCCCCAGACCAGAGGGTAGCCTGCGCAGAGCCCCAGAAGCCAGGCCTCCCAACAGTGCTGAGCGACCCAGGACCTCACCAGAACCCTGTCCTCGGGCGAATACTCAGGGGAGGACATCGGGAGTGTCCCACACAGGGAGCGGGTGGGGTCACCTTTACTAACATAGGGACCCTGATTTCCTTCCAACTTCCTGGGCTTGCCCCCGAGGGAAGCCCTTGGGGAGCAGCCGGGCCCTCCCACATTGGTGGGAAGGAGCCGGCGCCCTCCAGGCAGCAGCTCCACACACACGGCAGGCCCAGGCCCCAGACCCGTGCAGCAGAGAGCAGGAAGCTGAGGAAAAGCAAAGCCACGCTTCTCGTGGCTCAAGGAAACTGGACGGCCGCTTGCGGAGGCTCGGCAGGCACTTCTCTTCCGCGGTACCCTGTGGCCCTGCAGCTGCTGGCAGCCCTGCCTGCTTCAGCCACCAGCACGCCCTGACGGGCACTGGGCTGAGGCCCAGTGTCCATGTCTGTGGGCTGCGGGCAGGCAAGTGCCAGGGGTCATTCACCCATCACCTCGCCTCACCTGGGTGACGGGCATCCCCATCTTTCCATGGTGACAGCAATGAGGGCTCTGGTCAGGTGGCGTGACCCCAGGCCCCACCATTGGCCGCCCTTCTCTGGGCCCTGCACTCCTGTCCTGTGGCTGCACAGGGCAGGCTGAGACCAGGTGGGGCAGAGCCATCTGCTGGGGCCTCTCCTCCTCCCACCTGCCCCGGACAGGCTGCAGGGAGAGGGACTGGCAAAGGTCCCCACAAGAAGGCCACTGCCCAGGAGCCTGTCCCGCAGGGTTGTGCCGGGACAGTCAGCCCCCAGCTTCCCCTCCCTCCACCCGCTGGCTGGCCACACGCAGGGCCTGGTGCCTCCAGGGGACTCCACTCACCGTACTGGCAGCGGGGACCCTGGAAGCCTCGGGGACAGTGGCAGAGTTGAGCTGAGCCTGGCACACAGCGGCCACCATTGAAACAGAGCCCTGCGGTGCATTCAGCTGTGGAGAGGACAAAGACCGTGAGGGGTGGGGCGGCCCGAGTCCCAGTGGACCCCTCCAGGAAGTCCCCCATCCAGCTCCAGTCCGGCAGGGAGCGGGAGGGCAGGGACCGGAGCCTGGACGGAGGGGGCGCCTCCCACATGGCCGTCTGAGCCCAAGACGGCTCACAGGTCACAGCCCCGGCCCAGCCTAGGGTTTCTAGCCTCAGCCCACCCTGTCATGGGTGGCACACAGCTGCTCCCCCAGAGCTGGCCCCATCCCCAGGGAGGGACACTTTCTGGATATTCCCACACTCAAGAGTGCAGGGTGGGGTGGGCGGGCTGCACCCCACTCTCGCGGGGTGTCACTGGGTGAGCAGACACTCCAAGCACTGGATGAAGCACCATCACCCCAGGGCCTCCCGGGCCCAGCGAGTGTGGATGTCAAGGACGACATTCCTGCCAAGAGCAAGGAGGGACCCTCTCTACAGAGAAGAGCCCTCCAGCAGCCACGTGAGCAGCCCTAGGGTCCCTGGAGCACAGCAGAGTCCCCCTGGGGAATGACCAGCTGTCCACACATCTTCCCTGCCCCATCCCAGGGAGCCAGAAACAGGTCCAAACAGCCCCCGGGACCATGCACTCTGCCTGATGAGGAGACAGAGGCTCAGAGACATTCCACGTTGGTCCCGGGACACACAGAAAGGTGTGATCGGGGCCCAGGCCAGTCCCCAAACCCCAACCTCTTCAGTTTAAGTGCTGTGTCAGCACTGGGTGGAGACACAGGTGTCTCCTGCCATCAAATATGGCCCCCCACAGAACAGTCCCTAAAGGACTCTCCCTGGAGGCCCCCCAGGCCTAGTCCACACTCCCACTCAGCTGGCCACACTTAGCTCCTCCCTCCAGCCCAAGGCCTGCAGCCTGAGGCTGTGTCCCAAGTGGGGGAGCACGGGGGTGCTGGGGGAGTGGGTCACAGGGACCGGGTGCTGGGGCACCAGGGCCCGTGTGTCAGGAGAGCATCAGTGTCTGAGGCTCTGCGACCTTCTGGACAGAGGCCACTGTGCCTGCTCTTCACCAGGAAGGGCTCCACTGCCCAGAGGCCACCAGAGCCCACCAGCCAAGACGGCCACCCTCAGTGGGAAGTTGGCTTAGCTGTGAAGCCCAACCCTGGGGCTTTACCCTGCCCATGCTGTCCCCGGGCCCCTCTCCCTCCCAGGCTGGGCACGCACCTCCGAGGTGGGCAGAGACCCCTGTCCCTGCAGGTGGGTCCCACCTCCCTCTTCTCAGGACCCACCTCGGTGGGGGTTTATGCCCCCTTGGGGGACCTGCGCCCACCCTGTGTCCTCCAAGATGCCACCACACTGGACAGCATGTGGGCCGTCCATCACGAGGAATGCGACACACAGGGACGGCTCGAGCCTCAGGCCTCGCTGCAGCAGGATGCTCCAGAGAGGAGCCGGTGTGTGTGGACAGCAGGCAACACGGCTCTAACCCAAGCCCTGGGCCCGGGGTGCCAGGGAAGCAGGCGAGGGTGCCCCATGCCCTCCAGAGGCTGCTGAGGAACAGCTCGGCTTCACACTTGGATCCTGCGAATGCCAGGTGTGGCTGGGGACCTGCCCGGGGACCCCCAGAGGACCTTCCCTCACGGCTGTCGGCCTGGCCAGGCTGCACCCACAGCTCCTCAGAGGCCCTGGGAGAAGCGGTCGGAAATGCAAGGCCAGGCGGAGGTGACCGGGGTCCACAGCCCAGCGGGGCCTGCAGCGGACGCCAGGCGGGTGGAGGGAAGGCTACGCCAGGGGGAGGAGGAGGCGCGCAGCAGGGGACTCCCGGTGACCAGCGTCCACACCTCCCCCAGCGCCTCCCTCAATTCCCCACTGTCCCCGAGCCCGGGCCAAGGCCTACTGGGGTTCCAGCCCTGACATTCAGCCAGTGAGCCCACCTGCTTGCACCTTCGGGAGCCTCAGTTTCCCCCTCTGAAGCTCCCCACAGGCGACGTCTACATATCTAGCATGACACGCTCGAGGGCCTGGGGCTGCAGGGCTAAGCCGCTGGAGCTGAAGACGCACATCCCCCCACAGCACCCCACTTCCGGGGCCATCTGAGGACCATGTCTCCCCTAGTTTACAGGTGTGGGACCAGGGCCACTTGCCAGCCGTCCCAGCTTCCCTGGGCTAGGTACTTGCTCTGGGGTGCAGCTGGGCAGGGCTGCCCCACATTCCTACAGCCGAAGTTGGGAGGGGTCAGGGACCTCCAGTCCCGAGGGTGCTGGCAGATTTGGAGGCTGGGTCGTGGTCACTGTGAAGGCAGAGTATGACATCTCAACATCTTCCACACAGCCGGGTGCTGAGGGCCAGGTCAAGAGGGCCCAGGGCCCTCCCCACCCACCTTGAATTCTCAGAATGTTCCAGATGTGGAAGCAGCTCCTCCCTTGGCTGGGCCTGGGCCCCTCACTGAGACGTGATGGACGGGAGGGTGGGGGTCCTGGATGAGGACAGGTGGCACGGATGCAGGGTGACTTGCAGACCTGGAGAACGAGGAGGGCCCATCTCCACGGCACGGCCTGTGTCTGCCATGGACTGATGCCTCGTGCTGACAGCCAGCTCTCCAAGGTCCCCTTGGTGGAACGGGAAGGCCCACTTCACAAGGGGTGGGAGAAGGGGCCAGAGCAAGGCAGGACCAGGGACACAGCCGCCTAGCCCACAGGGCCTTGCATGTGGCAGGCAAAGTTGATCCACTGCAGCAGATGGTGACCACTGCTGGCCCAGCTCCTACCTGCTGCCAGGGACTCTGCCCGCGACAGCCCAGGAGGAGCTGGTGGGGGGGTCTCAATGTACCACCCGGGGCATCCTGGGCAGGGCAAGATCCCAGCAGGGCACGTCTGCTGCCAGGGTCTCTCCAGTCACCAACAGAGGAGGTTAGAACTGGGACCCTGCCACGAACCCACCTGTTGGTCACACAGGAAGGCACTTGGATGGTCAAAGGTCAGGCGACGTTGGCGTGTGATAGCAGAGACCAGCCTGTGAGGCTGCACCAGGGACACGCAGGCCCATGGGCGCAGCCCAGACCCAGGGCCTCTGGGGCCTCGGAGCAGCGCAGCTCAGCAGCCACTGTCACCTCACGGGTGCTTCCTGAGCCACATCGAGCTGCCACTCAGCTGCCATGAGCAGCCCGGGAGGGAGTCCCAGTACCTGGCAACTAAGGGACACCACCTGCCTGGGAGCCAAGGAGGACGTCCCTCAGTCCCTAGGCCTCTGGACCCCCAACTGTCCCTCTGTCTACGCTGCTGCCACCCACACGGGCTGGGGAGCAGGGCACCTGAGACCAAGGCCCTCGCTTTGAGGAGGCAGCGCGGCTGCTCTGTGCTTGGGAAGGGCGAGCTCCCAGGAGGACTCTTGGGGTGCCCAGCCCTGCCACACCACAAAGGCCTCAGGAGGAGGGACCAACGCCCCCTCCCAGCTCAGAGCTCCCAGCACCCCATACAGCCGCCGGGCTGAGTCGAGCTGGCTGCACCGTGTTTGGGGGACTGAGTCCTATTGTCAGGAAGGAGAGGTGGAGGCCCAGGGGTCTGAGGACACAGAAGGCCATGCCCCCCAGGCCCTCAGGTCCTTCCTGGGCTGCTGAACTCCTGCAGGGCAGGCCCGAGCAGGCCTTTCCCTCCTCCATCTTTACCCCACCACGCTGGCTCCCCAAAGCCAGTTGATAAAGCAGAGACTATGCACCCAGAACCTTCCAGAAAGAGGGGCTCCCTGTGGCACTCAGGATCACCCTGGACCCAGGGTCATTGCTACCTCCTGCTCTCCTAGCCTGTGCTCCCCACCACACTACAGCACCAGGGCAGCTGTCCCCAGAGTCCACAGGGGACCAAAACCAAACATGATCAACACCTGGCCAGGGCTGGCAGTGAGCTCAGTGCAGAGCACCAGCCTATGAGCGCTGGCCCTGGCTTGCGAAGACAAGTCCCCTGGCTAGATGGACACGTGACGGCCCCCCATGCCCACTGAGGTCACCAAGCAAGTCCCCTGGACTGTGCCTGAGATGGCAACAGCACAGAATTCTGGGTAGATCCCGCACACAGGGAAGTGCAAAGTAGGTGATAAGGCTACTGCCCCTGAGCATGCCCTGGACAGATGGCCTTGGACAGGTCCCAGCTGCAGAGCTGCGGATGGAAAGGAGAAGCTCTGGGGGGTGTGGGCACAGGACTGCGTGTGGGTGTGGTCAGGCGTGGGCTGAGTGTGACGCAGAGTGCACTAGTATCTGTGCGCACAAGGGGATCCAGGAGTCTGAGCCTGTGACTGAGATGTCTGTGCCTGTAAGCTGGGCACTAGTGTGAGCACAGGTGTGCAAGGGCAGGAGCGTCCCAGTGTAGGTGTGCGTGCTAGTATGAGCACAGGTGTGCAAGGGCAGGAGCGTCCCAGTGTAGGTGTGCGCGCTAGTGTGAGCACAGGTGTGCAGGGGCAGGAGCGTCCCAGTGCAGGTGTGCGCGCTAGTGTGAGCACAGGTGTGCAGGGGCAGGAGCGTCCCAGTGCAGGTGCGTGCGCTGGTGTGAGCACGGGCGTGCAGGGGCAGGAGCGTCCCAGCGCAGGTGCGTGCGCTGGTGTGAGTACGGGCGTGCAGGGGCAGGAGCATCCCAGTGCAGGTGCGTGCGTTGGTGTGAGCACGGGCGTGCAGGGGCAGGAGTGTCCCAGTGCAGGTATGTGAGCACTGGTGCGAGGTAGTGTGTGGCATGAGCGAGCACAAGCTGCCTGGGCTCAAGCCCTGTGAGCCAGGCTGCCCACAGCTGGGAGAGACCAGGGCTGCTGGGGGACCGTGATGAGACAGCCTCACCCGTGGTGGGACAGCAGGACCCTGTGGGCTTGTGGACCCTGCACTGTGTGCCCTGGAGGAAGGGAAGCCCAGGGCCTGGGACACAGGCTTGGCCAATTCCCATGCTGGGGCGCGGGGCTGACGGACGTGTGGCCAGAACGGAAAAGGAAAAGCGGACGGCAGAGGCAGGAAAGCAGAGGGCGGCCCGGCTTTCCTCGGCCTTCCTGCAGCCCCTCCGGCACGCCGACCAACCAGACCCAATGGGATAGTGGAGGGGCAGCCGCCAGGCCCTGAGCGTCCCAGGAAAGGAGGAAGCCTGCAGGGCCCACCTGCCTGGCGCATTGACAGCTGGATAGGACTCCAGGTCCAGGCCTTGCTCCTGGGCACCCCACTATAGACGCCCAGGCCACGAAGGCGCTGGGCCCCGTCCAGGGCAGTGTCCAGCAGCATGGTTCTCATGCCTCCAGCCAATACCACCTGTGGGCAAGGTCCCAGGCACAGCCCATCCTGGTTCCCTCGAGGACAGCCTTCCGATTCCGCTCTGTGGATGAGAAGGCCTCGCAGGCCGCGGATGTTTCTAAGAAGGTGTGGCCTCTTCCTGACGGTCCAGCATCCCTCAGGCACCAAGAAGCCAGGACAGGCCATGAGGAATCTGGACAGTGACGCTGCAGTGTCCTCCCCAGGCTATGGTCTCCTGACCACAGAGCTGAAGGCCAGGCTGGCCCAACTCACCCATGCTGAGCACATGCGGGGCACCCGGGCACCAAGGTCCTGGGACCCCGGCCTCCTCCGAGACATTTCTGGACTCTGCTCCCACCCCATCTGCAGATCCAGACACAGCGTGCCCCCAACCAACCCAGACCACGCCCACCCCTCTCAGCACCTCCCTCCACCCAAACTCAGGACTGGGCCCCAGTGCTCATGAGGACCCAGGGGCCTGCGCCCCTGGGGTGGGTCGTGTCCTACCGAGATCCGTGCCTGCCTGGACGCTGGACTAGGACTTTGCTTGAAAAGGGTTTCGTAGGTGAGATTTAGATCAAGGAGAAGAGGACATGCTAGGTCAGGGTGGACCCTAAATCCCATAAGAGTGTCCTTACACGAGACAAAAAAAGGTAGATCAAGAAGGAGAAGAGGACATGCTAGGTCAGGGTGGACCCTAAATCCCATAAGAGTGTCCTTACACGAGACAAAAAAAGGACACAGAGTAGAAGGGCCACTGGAGGCCGAGGCAGAGACCCCCCAAGGGCGGCCAGGGAGCCGGGAGCTGGAGGACACAGGACGAGCCCTCCCTAGAGTCTCTGGAGGGAGCGGGCCCTGCAGACCTTGATTTCAGACGTCCAGCTGCCAGCACTGCGAGGGCCCAGCTTGCAGGCCTTTGTCGCGGTGGCCCTGGGGACACAGTGGCCCTGGGGAACGGCCCTCCCTCTGGCCTTACCTCCAGCTCCGCCTCAGTCTGCACCTGCTGCTCCCCGCCAGGGCCTCCTGCCAGCCCCTGCCCCGCCCCCTCGGGGCTCTCCACAGCACTCACCAGCAGCACCACCTCCTAGACCTGGTGCCACCTAACCCTGCTGACCTCCGACCCGCAGACGGCCGACTCCGTGTTTCTCAGCACACGCATGAGGGTCGTGCTCTAACTTGGTTGCCTGTGTGTCTTTTTGAAAGAGCCCCAGGGTTTTTAGTTTGGAATGCACTAGATAGTCTGTCTCAGGACTCCACAGTGATACCAGCACACTAAAGGCTCTGAGAAGTCCTGCAAAACGAGTCCACTTAACTCTGCTCTGTGAAGAGCGCAGAGGGCTCTCCTCGCGCCCGAAACTCTCCGGCCCTGACGCCCTCCGCAGGCTCCGCCCCGTGGCCTGCTCAGCGGACCTGGCTCCCCAGGACTGAGTCCAGCCCAGGAGGGGAGGTAGAGGAGCCACAAGCAGGGTCTTCCTGGTTCCTCATCCCTGTGCATCCAGCTCAGGGTCTGCGTGCGGAGGGACTGGGGAGTCCGCTACTCCCCACCAGGTACCTGGCCCGCCAGACATGAGGGGCCTGAGGTGGTTCTGCCAGGACCCAGGGTGACCCTGAAACATCGGGGGTGGGCGATACACAAACCTTGTCACCCGACTGGGAAACGGTGGGGCCAAAGGACCCCCAGCAGAAAGGACCCGCCCCTGAGGTGGCAATGCCCTCAGTTGCTCCACGGGGCCACACAGCTCTCGGGAAGCCCCGACCTGGGCCCACACCCGGTACCCGCCCACGCTGTCTTTCTGGTCACCTCCTTAACCCAGTGCTGCAGTGATGGGGGAGAAAGCGCCACACGATTAGCAGCTTCCTGCCATTCTCTCAGGCGTTAGGGTCCTGCTATCGCCTCCTCGCCCGCCTGCACAAACACATGGGCTCCACGCCCACCCGCCGGGCCCTGACACTGTCCTCTGCCAGCTTCCAGGTCACACGAGCAAGGAAATTTCACAATGGCTGTGGGGGTGGGTGTCAGCAGCTCGGGGGACCCTGCCCTTCCCCTGCTGGCAGGGGCTGCAGGGGTGACGGAGAATTGAGGAGAGGGAAGGGTCCTGGGCGCCTGGCTTGCAGCCAGACAGTTGGGGAGTTCTGGGGACCCCATCCTGGCTCCAGCCCAATGCCCATGGCATGCCAGCTGGGAGGGGACCACGGGCAATCGTTTCCACTGTCACCTGACCCCAGGGAAGCAGAGTCCCCATGGGACAAGGGCTCTAGGCACTGCTGGACCCAAGACTTCCACCAAGACAGGAGTCCCTTGGTCTGAGCCTGCACCTGCCCCACCCTCCTTACATGAGCCAAGTGATGCTGCAGCCTGGGGTCCCCAACCCCTAATCAGAGTCCCCCACAGCCCAGCTGGCTGGGTCAGACCTCCCCGGACAGACCTGCTTCCGTGGTACCAAACGCCAGCACCACACAACCAGGTGGTTGCTCATTCAATCTGTGCCTATGAGTTGGAGGTTGTCACACCCATGTCACGAGCCCAAGTTGAGTGCTGAGCCCGAGACCGGGCTGTGATTTTCTCTCTGCACTGCTGGCCTCGCACAGTGTGGGTGCCCAGCTCAGCAGTGGGTGCTTGCCCACACTCTTGCCTAGGCCAGGTCAGGGTCATAGCCCTGCCAGGGACCTCCTGTGGGACCCAGAGAAGCCCCTAGCCCTGCCTGGCCCAGAGACCTCACAAGCAGGACCCAGAGAGAAGGGAGAGCAGGGACCCAGACTTGCAGTTCACGGCAGGAACCCCACTCCCCAGAGAGGGGCAGTTGAGAGGCTTCCTGAAGGTTTCCAGGCAGCCTGGCCTGGAGGCCCCGCAGCTCAGAGCTCCAAACTCTCAGCCATGCCAACCAGCCTCCATTGGTCCCCCTGCTGACCCAACCAGCACTCACCTCCCTGACTGGCTGGGACCCCAGCAGGCACCCTGGACATTCCTGCCATCCCCAGATGCTCCCCTGACCCAGCTGGCCCTATTGGCCTGTCTTCAGCTCTGCACTGGATCACACCCTGGCCACAGGATAGGTGCCTGCTTGGGTCTGCTACCCACCAACTGTAAGTTCCCCAGGGGCAGGGGCTGCCCCACCAGGTCTCCATGAATCCACAACACATGCTAGCAGAAGGGCAAGGCCAAGGAAAACGGAGGGTGAGTGAGAAGGTGAGTCAATGAGTAAGTCGAGTGAGTGAATGAGTGAGTGAGTAGGTGAGTGAGTGAGTAGGTGAATGAGTGAGTGAATGAGTGAGTGAGTGAATGAATGAATGAGTGAGTGAATGAATGAGTGAGTAAATGACTGAATGAGTGAATGAATGAGTAGGTGAATGAGTGAGTGAGTAGGTGAGTGAATGAGTGAGTGAGTGAGTAGGTGAATGAGTGAGTGAGTGAGTAGGTGAATGAGTGAGTGAGTGAGTAGGTGAATGAGTGAGTGAGTGAGTGAGTAGGTGAATGAGTGAGTAGGTGAGTGAGTAGGTGAATGAGTGAGTGAGTAGGTGAGTGAGTAGGTGAATGAGTGAGTAGGTGAGTGAGTGAGTAGGTGAATGAGTGAGTGAATGAGTGAGTGAGTGAATGAGTGAGTGAGTGATTGGGTGAGGAACGGGCGAGTGAACGTTTGGGAATGAATACAGGTCACCACAGGACGTGCTGGAGCCCTCCAGTCCTAGGGAGGGACGGAGCGCATGTCACCCTCCACTGCCCTTCCCCAGCCTCACACACTGGGGCTGGACCTCTGGGGTAAACTGGGAGCAGCCGGAGAAGCCAGATCACAGGGCCGGACTAGGATTATTCAAACAAACAAAGTAAAACACATAAATAAGTAAATCCTGCGCTAAAAACGGACTTTCAAAGACAAACAGCCAGAAGGCCAGAGCCCCAGGTGGGCACCCTGCTGCGCTCACATCCCACACAGCAGCCTGGAAGCCAGGACGGCCCAGCAGCCGACCCACCTGCTTCCCTGCCGCCCAGCCCAGCTCCTCCCCTGCTGCAGCCCAGCTGCCCCGGAGAGCCTGGCAAAGACCACCCCCCTTGCCGGCAGTGCTGACATCCCTGGGTGGTGGCCACTGCCAGCACCATGCCCACTGCTGCTGTGTGTCGGACTGGGACAGGGCCGCTGATCCCAGAGCCTGAGGGTCCCAGGTGGGGAGAGCGTGGCAGCTGGTGCAGGCATAGGCCAGCAGGACTGTGGGCACCTGCCCAGAGCTCACGCCAGCCAGACGGGGCAGGACAGAGGGAAGCAGTCACCAGGACCTGGCACACCCACCCTGTGATGGCTTCACATTCCCAAAAAGCTAGCTCCCGCCCAGCCTGCACTAAGGGGTAGGCCCTGGCCCCCACTGGCCTCTGACCCCGACCTTGGGCGGTCACTCCAGACAGGTGAAAAGCAAGGGTTCTCGGTCACAGCCGGGGCTTCAGGGACACCTATGGCTGAGCACTGCCCTGCACAACAGGCTCGGCCTGGCAGTCTCTGCCACCCTCCAGCCCAGGTTGACCGTGATCTCCTCCAGTGCACCCTGCGGGACACAGAGACTTCCTCCCCCAGCCCTGCCTCTGCCCCAGCCTCCCTTAGTGCTTTGCCCATTATTAGAGCCAGCTCTGGCAGGCTGAGGAGCCCCGCCTCCAAGCGCAAACCCAGGGGGACGCAGCTTTGATGTCTGCCCCACTAAGCAGATCCCTCTATCCCTCCAGACATCAGAGCAGGACCAACAGGCATGATCAGAGAGCCAGAGAGAGGGCGTCCACAACTGTCTCCCAGGCTGGGACCTCCCCACCCCGCTGGGGTGCGCTGGCCAGCGTCCTACCCTGTCCTGTCCCTGGAGTCAGCCCCTGCTCCCTCTTTCCTCTGCTCATGTCCTGGAGAGTGACTCACTTCCCTCCTGGAAAATACCCCCATCCCTTCCCTTCTCTTTATCCTGCTGGTGTTGGGCTCCAGACCAGTGGCTCTGTCCCCGGGAGGGGACTCGGAAGGAATCCAGGAGCCACGGCCCACTACCCTTCAACTCCCAGCCACTGGCAACCTCTGCAGAGGAGGGCGAGGAGCTTCACCTGCCAGGCAGCTGTTCCCACGCCCGCCTGCCTCCCCTGCCCCATGCCAGCAGGTCAGGAAGCCTTCCCACAGGGTTCCTGTAGCCAGGTCCCAGAGCCACGAGCTGCATTCCTTTTATAAAACAGGCTGAAGAATCACGTGTCTCAGACGACCCCATCCTGGGCCCGGGTATGGTGGGAGGGTGCACAGCACCCTTCAAACCCCTCTGGCTGCATGGCCCTGCGGGATGCTGTGCCAGCAGCCCAGCCCCCGGCCATGCTCCTGCCAGCCACGGCACTGGGAGTCACAGCTCCATTTTTCTCTGTTATCTGCTTTAACAGCCTCTGGCAAGTCGAGTTGCTGCACCAGCGACCCCCGCATGGCTCTGGCACTGCTGTGGGAACTTTTACCCGGTGCAGAAGACCCAGGCCTGAATCCCCCCGGTGCCCACCAGACAGGCCTCTCCTGGGTCTGCTGAAGCAGCAGGTGTGGAGGGACGGGCAGCACTCACCGGAGAGGCAGCCCTCCTGGCCGGGCTGCTGGCTCCATCCTGGGCAGCACCGAAACACCGTGCGTGCCTCCACAGCATACACTTGCCTATAGCCTGTGTAGTAGAGAGTTCTGGAAAAGAAAAAGAAGGACACGTGAGGCATCGCGGGAGCAGCACACCCTGGCTCCCACCATACCTGGGAGACTGGCTCTCTCACCACCCACAGAGCAGCAGGTGCTCAGGTGGCGTGGCTGCTGCCTACACCCGTGTTCCTCTGTGGCCGGGTCAGGGTGCACCATGCAGGAGGGGCAATGTGGAGCCAGCAAGTGGCCTCAGGCTGTACTCTGTCTGCACTGTGCACCCCACTACCTCTGCCCAGCCCCCTGCCCCCACGGTGGGCCTGCTCCAGCTGGGTCAGTCCACCTGGCCCAGGTCCTGGTTCCCAGCTCCCTGCCAGGCTAGGAGGACTGGGGATTTTAGTGGATGCACCCAGTTCAGGGGAATGGTTTTTGGAATAAGCCTCATGCCTGAGGTGCCCAGTGCTGGGTCACTGGGCAAGGTGGGGCCAGGTGCCAGCCCAGGTGGTACAGGTGTCCTTCCTCAGGGGCGACCCACCCACACAGCCTCTAGTTGCAGTCAGCAAGGCTGCTCACAGGCCATCTGCCCCGTCCACTCCGGTGCTGTCCTCTGACGCCTGTCCCGGGTGGAACGGAGCTCCCCAAGCTCTGGAATGGGCTTGATTTGGAGACAAGGACTTCGTTTAACATGCACTTAGTTAAGACGAGGCCATACGAGATTAGAATGCACCCTAATCCAATGGCTGGTGTCCTTATAAGAACACAGGGAGAGAGGCAGAGACCAGGGACAAGTCTGCAGGCCAGCAGTCGCAGCCCCAGAGCAGGAGCGGCCGGGGCAGGGGCCCCGTGGCTCTTCCAGGGGAACCAGCCCTGCCCACACCGGGGCTGGGGACTCCAGGCCTCCTGAACAGGGAGAGGACGAATTCCTGGTGTTTTAAGCCACCTGGTTTGCCATGATTTGTTGCAGGAGCCCCAGGAAACACTGGGCGCTCAGCTTGGCACACGCCCGGGGCCGGGGCTGGGAGGTCTGTGTGCTCACAGTGACAGAGCTGGGCCAGGGAGGGTGGAGACAGACAGACGGACTCGAAGAGACAGGAAGAGGAAAGAGTAACCGAAGGAGGGAAGACGGGAGACCCCAGCCCCAGCACAGCTGTCAGGCTACCACACAGCACCCACCCGGAGCCCCACCACCGTCCACAGGGATGGCAGCCAGGGGCCAGTCGACAGCCATGGGCTGGAGCTCTTGAGCCTCTGGGAGCAGCCAGGCACCCTGAGTTGTCATCTCCAGGTGACAAGCCACCTCCCCTCGCTGGGGCTGGTGCATGGGAAGCCGAGTTGGCCCAGGCCCCAGCCCCAACAACAAACAGGGCGGGGGGCTGCTTCCTGGAAGCGCACGTCCATGGGCAGGAACTGCACTGGGAGACGCTGGGAGCGCCTTGCACAACCCCACCTTGGCCCGACATGAAACCCTTGCCTGCACAGAAACCCACCAGCGGCAAACAACACCCAGCAGAGCCTGGAGCGCCTGCCCCGTCCAGAGTAGCAGGGTGGCTGCAGCAGGCCAGGACACGTGCTGCCGTCCCAGCCACCGGTCAGCCCTTCCCACAGTCCCTAAAGGAAAAGACCCGTGGAGAGGGACAGTCGGTCCCCTGAGGACTGACCCTTTTCCCCCTGCAGTCAATGCCACTAGGGAGCTGATTCCCACAAGGCGGGGGCAGGGGACGAGGCTGCGGGGAGTGTCACAGTGGAGCCACAGTGCTGCGGAGTCTGGGCCTGGCAGAGCACTGCAGGGCCATGATCTGAGTGCCACACGCCTCCCTCCTTCCTTTGGAGGACCGCTCTCCTCTCTCGCCCCTCATGCAGCCTGGGGTGGCCTTGCCAGCTCTCGGGCTTGCTGGGGAATGGCCCTCGCACACCAGCTGGATCCCCTCACCTGTTCTGGGTCAGGCCGGGCGCCCTGTCACCCACACAGCCCTGCCTGAGGCCAGGCACAGGCTCAATGCCCCAGACCCAGACCCAAAAGCCAACTTCTGACCAGAGGCTGCAGGAGCCACCAGGTAACAGCCACTGGTGGGGCCTGTGTGTGGTCACTGTCCTTACCCCAGGTCAACCACATGGGAAACTGAGGCCCACACAGGCTCTGAACCTGACCTAAGACACAGAGTCTGCCCTGTGACCCCTGGCCCTGGTGGCCACCCCCACAGAGCTTGAGAAGAGGTGCCCCTCATCTGTCCAGGGGCAGTTGGGGTGCAGTTGGTACTTGCATGCATGACCGGTCCTCCCCTCACTTCCCAACCCCTTTGCAACCTGCTCCAACCAACTGGGTGGTTCTCCACGCAGAATCACCAAAGCCAATGACAAAGCCCACGAGCCCACAGCACCAGCCCCCATCAGCACTGCTCAGTGCCCACGTTGCTCAGGGTCCCAGCCAGGGCTCCGCCAGGCTGGGCTGCAGAGCCAGGTGCCTGCCCTGCCGCGAAGCTCTCCTCTAGGCTGGGGGGCCTCCTTCCCCACCCTGCCCAGGACCCAGCTGTGGCTCTTCACATGCAGCATCTGCTGTCCCTACAGAAGCAGGAGGGAGGGCCTGGTGCCACCTGTCTTAAGTCACCCAGAATCCACCTGGGACACTGGAGTCAAGACCAGCTCCTCGTGGACATGGGAGTCTGTCCTTAGGCCCAGGGTTCTGGTCAGGGATGGGAACTCAGGTAGCACTGGAAGGAGGAGGAGTGGTGTCCGTGGAGGCGCCTCGCTGGACTGGACTGGGCAGACCGGGAGAAGAGGGCAGGGTCAGGCCAGCTTCAGGAAGGTGCCAGCAGACAGACCGCTACAGCTGCTACCACACGTGCTGGACAAGGCCTGTGGGGACACGTCCTATAGCCCAGTTACACTCAGTTCCCAGAGGCTTGGGAAGGGACACCCAGAGGAGGGCGAGACTGTGCATTCCACGCACACTGAACTAGGGCAAGCCTGGCCACCACGGCCACAGGTGACGGTGCCCTCAGGCCAGGCAAGACCCTGTCCCCCCGGCACCGAGACAGTGCAAGCACTCAGGCTCTCAGGAGTGGGTGTGGAGCAAAGGTAGACCTCAGTCACATCCCAGAGCCAGCCACACTGACAGCTGCCCACCCACGGGGCTGCCGTGTGTCCAGTAGCCCAGAAGCTGAAACTGCTTGCACTGGGAGAGAGGGCTGGGGAAGCGTCCTGACACCGCGCACTGAACGGCACTGCACAGGGCCCGAGCTGCCCGGGAGCCCTGGACACAGCATGGCCCACGCTCAACGGTGACAGGGCGGCTGTGCACCCTCAGCACTGACTCAGGCACGCGGCCCTCCAGGAGGCTGGGACTTCCTGGACACCTTGCCGGGAGCCTGGAGGCAACCAGCCACCTTGGGAACACGGGCCCCCGTGTCCAGCTGCCTGCAGGTCACGGTAGGGAGGTCATGGAGAATCTGCCAACTGGCTGCCCACCACACCCCCAGTCTCGGGCCTCACTGCTTCCAGAAACAGCAGCCTCTAGGGGCTGGTAACAGGGACATGAGTTCATCCTACCAAATCCCTGGTTTTTAATGCACACACATCCACACCACGGAAGCCTGCATGGCACAGTCTCTGGAGAACAATGGGCCCAGTCCATTCCTGGGGAGGGTTGTGCAGGTGAACAGTACCAGCCCAGCCTGCTGGACGCCCCGCTCCTGTCCCCAGAGCCGCCTCCCAGCACCGGTCCTGCCTCAAGGCACTGCAGGGCCAGACGGCTAGAGACAAAATGGCCCCAGTTGAGAAGCAGTTACACTAAACTGCATTCCTTCCTCCTTGCCTCTGCACATGCGTGGACTGTACAGCAAATATTCAACACAAAAACAGCAGCTCCAGCCGCCCTAGAGCAGGCGGAGCAGGCGTGGTACCCACACCCCCGCGCCCCAGGAGTGCAGTGCAGAGCAGGGCCAGACCCAGGGACCCCGGCAGAGTGGCTGAGCCCCTCCTCCCAGGACTCGGACTCTGCCTAGCTCCCCCTGTGGGGGCCGGGCCAGTCCCCCCAGCTCTGCACCCAGGCAGGTTCCACAGTGCCGAGTCCATAAACAGAGGAGAGGCACACGAAGAACTTCTTGAGCTTGATTTTGAAATAAAATATTGAGCAATGAAAGGTTTCACGTGGGCTTGGGAAGAGGCCCTAGGGTGAGGCAGCCACGGCTCCGGCCGGAGCCCAGCAGGTGAGCACAGGCTCTCCACCAGAGCACCCAGCTCCCCTCCCTAGTAGGATCCCCACCTCTCCAGAGCCTTGTCCTGGGGCCTCCTGGGACCTCATCCCCAGAGGGGGCTTCTGGAGGTCCTGAGGCCAGGACGGGTGCCCGCAGCCCCCACTGCCAGCCCCAGGTCCCCAGCACCTACCTGCGCTCATGGCCAATGCACCATGCCTGCCGCCCACAGCCCGGCTTCCACACCGACACCACGCGACTGAGGGACCTCACGCAGGGCTGGCGGTGGCCCACCAGGGTCAGCTCCTGCTGGGCACACACGTGGGGCCTGGGACAAAGACAGGGACGGTCAGCGTCTCATCATCCACCACTGGCTGGCACAGGTTCCTCCTCCACGTGGCCCTGGGAGGCCAGGCCTCCAGAGCGCAGCCCACCCAGGCTGCAGGGTGAGGGGCTGTGAGGAAGGAACCAGGGCCACGGCACCAACCACCCACTGCCCACTGTGCTGCCTGATCCCCCGGGAACCGGCCAGGTAGACTCTACCACCGCCTTCCAGACAGGAGGGGTGGAGAGGTAGAGGGCCTTGCCCAGGGCCCAGGGTCACCACGTCCATCCAGCCCCAGGGCTTCTGTTCTTCCCACACCAACCCTCCCTCCTCCACCCCTGTGATTGCAGTGGCTCCCAGCACCCTCTGACCTCTGACCCATGGGGGTTGTTGGTACAATGAGCAGGACATCCTCTCAGAGGGGCAAGGACCAGGAGATGGAAACGCGGAGCCCCAACCCCCACCCTGCCAAGACCCGTATGACCCTTTCTGCAGTTCCCCACCCGGGGACTGCATGAACCACGCCAGGGAAAGCCAGCCCCGGGGATGGGCAGCCTGACACCCTCCAGACCACCCCCCGCCCTGGTCAGGCTCAGCAGGTGGGGAAAGGTCAGTGGAGGGATGTCCCTAAGCGACTTAGCGAGACCCTGTCTCAAAATAAAAACTGAGAAGGGCTGGGGAGGTGGCTCAGTGGTAGGGCATTTGCCCAGCCTGTGTGAGGCCCTGGTTTAACCCAGCACCACACACATACAATCCCCACTCAGCAGGCAGTAGACGCCAGAGCTCACCCAGGCCAGGTGGGCTCCAAAGGCAAGTTTTGGAAAGAGAGGACAAGACTTCAGTGCTGGCAATTATGGCAGACCCAGTGGGAAGCCAGCAGGATTCTGGGTGACCTTGAAGAAAGATGAGGCTCGTCCGGCATGGCCAGGCTGTGGCGTGATCCCCAACCTGAGGGGCGGGGCCTGTGCTCTGGGGACCAGACTGCGGTAAGCCAGCAAATCCAGCACCTGGGCCCCCACCACCTTCTTCGGGAACCAGAGCAGGCAGGAGGCCACCTCTGTCCCAACCTCCCGGTGGAGGTCCCTGCTTGGCAAGGGGACACAGCACATCCCCGGCCTCTGTTCTCAAACCACACCTGGGCAGGAGTTCCTACTCCCCATACAACCCCAACGCTCTGTTTGGTCCACTGGGGCTCCCAGCTCAGCACTGGGAGACCCTGGCTGCCCTGTCCCAGGACCTGGCCCAAGGCCAGCCGCCCCCAGACGGATGCTCTTGCAACTGAGGACTCTATTTTTCCTCCTCCGGCTCATGCTGGGTGGGAAACCCGCCCCTGTGCAGACAAGATGAAAGCACCAAGGGGCTGGGCCTGCAGTCTGGCCAGGTCACAGCACCCCGCAGAGGCCCTCAGCCTCCAGCTGACCATCAGGGACGAGCACCACTGGCCAGGGCAAAGCCAGCTCCAGGTCCCGAGCCAGGCCTGCGGGACCAGGGCTGCAGGAACATGTCCCATCCACACCCCTCCCGCAGTCTTCCGTGGCAGAGGCCAGCCAGCCCAAGTCTGGGGTGACTACGGGAGGACCCTCAAGGGACAGGACGGGGCAGCCCAGGAGCGGGACCCAGGCTCTCCTGTGAGTTCCCAGCCTGCTGCTCCGGCCACGCAGCCTCCACACCACCTGGATCCCCCAGCCAGGAGGGATGGGCCGGGACATACATCCCCAGCACTCCTGGAAGGGGACAACAGGGGCTCCCTGCACCACCTGCAGGTCAGCCATGAGCTACGGAGCCAGGCCCTCCTGCCTCCCCTGCTGCTAGGGTTCCCTGCCTCTCAGATGATAGACAGAGGACACTGGGCCCCAGCTTCCCGGGGCTGGGAAGAGGGCCAGGCAGGGGAATGGATCAGGGATGGGGTCCCCTCACCGAGGAAGGGCCTTCCTTGGGCTGGGTCCTGGCCAGAGGGCCTCATGGCCTCCTAGGACCACCCTCTCCCTTCACTCTGTGCCCCAGGAAGCCCACCTCATGGACCACATACCCCAACACATGGACACACACAGCCCTGTGGCAGGTGGGGTTTGGCCACTTAGAGGACCAGCAGATTGTCCCTCTCCTGGGTAGGGCGGCTGGCAGGGGCTGCCTCCTCACCTTGAGCCACAGCCCTGCCCTCCCGCCCCTCGTCCCCAGGCCACACCTGGGGCGCTTCTCGCCCCTCACTATACTCTTCTCACTGACTCCTTCCTGGGAAGCTTGCTCCCATGTCCCTCTGACAGAGACACTGTGTCCCCAAATGACAAAAAACAGGCTTTCCTATGACAGTTCCAGGTTTAGGTTATGACAGTTCCAGGTTTCGGTCACCTTACAGGACTTGTTCATTTTGGAGGACAGAATTGGTGGGTCCACCCATCCCACCCTGGTACTGGGCTAAGGTGGTGGAGCTTCACACAGTGGTTCTCAAAGCAGGGTCCCTGGGGAAGTGTCCCAACCTCCAGGGAACTTGTCAGAAACACACATGCTCAGAAGGTCACAATGGAGCACACCTGTAATGCCAGTAATTCAGGAGGCCGAGGTAGGAGGATAGCAAGTTCAAGGCCAGCCTCAGCTACTTAGCAAGACCCTGTCTTAAAATAAAAACTTCAAAAGGGCTGAGGATGTGGCTCAGTGGTAGAGCATTTGCTTAGCATGTGTGAGGCTCCAAGTTCAAATCCAGCAACACACCTCCACGATTCAAGCACCCCCACACCCTCAGATCCACTGAAGTGGGGACTCCGGGCGTGGAGCCCAGTGTTCCTCCGGGACTCAGCAGCTGCCAGTGCTGGACGGGGTCCTCAGATTCTGAGGCACACTCGCTGTGAGCCCTGGCCTAGCACAGAGGTCGGGACTCCAGGCCACAGGGCAGGTGCTGGGTCTCCCCCCAGCTCCCTGTTCACACCTTCAAGCTGTACAGGTTCCTGAGCCTCTGCCTTGGTTTCCCCACCTGCAAATGAGGACTCACAGCTGACCCCGCCCACTGTGGGGAGGGGAAATGAGCCAGCCTAGGAGGGGACCCGATGTTCCCAGGAGTTAGCTGGGGTCCCTGGACACTGGGGACCCCACATGAGGGCCACCAATGCAGGAAAAAGCATCATCTGCCAACTAATGCTGGCCTGAGTGAGCAGCTCCAGGTGCCACCCCCTCTGCCTCACCTGCACTTGTCCTTGGCCACCAGTCCTCACCCCAGGGCAGAAGTCGGGGAGGAAGGGGGACGGCTTAGGCACAGGACCTCTGAGCTTCAGGCTGCAGGGCTCCAACGGGGACTCTGAAACAGCCCTTGTGCTGCTGGAGCCAGTGACTCCACCCCGGTGAGGGGAGGCCACCCTAGGGCAGTCAACAGCCTAGGTACTAGGCCAGGCAGCTCCTTCTGGGCTGCTGTGCAGCTCGAAGGAAGTCACCAGGCCTCTTGGGGCAGATTGCAGCTCAGGGGAGATCAGGGCTTCCAGAGGCTGGCAGCCTTCATGCACAGCTGGAGGAGAGAGGTGGGCAGCACCAGGTGAGATGGGGTCACAGAGCGGGCTCAACATGCCGTCGGGGGACGGCTGGCTTGCAGACACCTCTTTGCATTTGGCTCCACAGTTCACCTCTGAACACACTTCCCCCGTCTGGGTAGCACAGTAGGCAGGTGAGGAAGGGTGAGGCCCGGCTCGGGGGCTCAGGTCCTGCTGGGTCTGTGAGTAGGCAGCAGACCTCAAGTGCCCCCCACACAGGCAGGGCCAAATGAGCCACCCACAAGGTGTGAGCTCTGTCCCTGCCCCACGCCCCTGCTCACAGCACCCCCACCTGCTGGGACAGCTGAGTCTCACAGGAGAGCTCAGAACAGCCCCCACAGCGGTTCACAGCACAGTTCAGCTTTCTGACCCCCTCAGGTGTGGGCAGCGGCTGCCTGAGAGCCAGGCTGGTGGGGCCAGCCTGGGAGACTGTGGGCCAGGTCCAAAAACCCACACGCAGAGGGAACTTGAGCGTGAAGGCGCCAACCCGCTGCAGGAGGGTCAGCATCGTTAGGTGTTCCAGAGCCAGAGCTACCCAGAGGGGACTCCAGCCCTGGGAACCTCGGGTCATGGAGCAGATACACCTCCTGGGACAGGGAGCTCGGACCCCGTGTCTGGTCAACGCTGCAGCACGTGGGCCATCAGCCTCCCGACCCAGTACCCAGCTCAGGGAGCCCGCTGGCCGTATCACCAGCCCGTGTGGTGGTTAGCACTCGCTCCAGGGCCCAGGAAAGAAAGGCCAGACATTCTTCATGAGCCACAACACTCACTCAGAGGCAAGAAACAAGCAGACAGATCAGTCCATTCCCGGGATGGCTCCAAGTAGGCCCGCTTGGACAGGAGGACCAGAGAACATTGTCCCAACAGATCACAAAGGTCCAGGGTCACCTGGGGCTGGTCCATGAAGTAGCCCATGGCTTCTAGGACCAACCCTGGGAGCCCTGGGTAGCAGGTCACAGTAGTTTAAAGGGAATAGCTGAAAGTCCAGGAAGACCAGTCAGACGGGCATGGCCGCCTATGCCAGGCCCTGCAGCTCCCAAGGGGAGGACGTCAGGGGAGAAGAAGCAGCTTTCACTAGCCCCACACCGCCCCTGCTCCTCTGGAGGTGAGAGCAAAGGGCCTGGAGCCTGCAGGTTCCCCCTTCCTCCGGTTCAGCAGGTCAATGGCGCCTTCTCCACAGCCCAACAGACACCTCCTCTGATCTAAATGGAGCCTGCCCCCACTGAAGACCAGGCACACACAGATGCCAATGAGACAGAAGGTCTGTGAAAGATGTGCAGCAGCCTTGGCCGACCTGGAACTCAGACCCACCTGCGAGGGGCAATTTGAGAAAAAAGGCCTTACGGAGACATACCAGGGCCAGGAAACGGTGGACAAAGGCCCCCAGGGTAACAGTCACTGGATTTGAAGAGCAGGGAGAAGCAGGGAGGGAGGATCTGGAAGAAGCTTCAGACACTCTCTCCTATTATCTCATTCGACAACTCTTCCCAGCCTTGCTTCAGGCTTCCCAGAGGCCAGGTGAGCAAGTCGGACCCCAGAAAGACCCCTGGCTCCACTTCCGGAGAGATCAGCAAGTTTGGGCAAGTCAGATGGGGACCCAGGAAGACAGGCAGCCAGCAGTTTTCCTGAGTGCAGCAGGGACAGAAGCCCCTCTTGAGAACAGAAACGGCCACCAGCCCCCACGGAGCAGCTACCCCCGAGGATCAGTGCCTGGGAACTCTGGAGAGCCTGTGCCCCACATCTTCCAGCAGCAGTTGTGAGGAGCAGGCAATCTGAGTGGCCCGACGCCCCCAGGCTAATTCCTTCTGGGGCTGCAGCTCCCCACGGACAAAAGCATTGGGATCACAGGTAGAGAAGTGTCCACCAGAAGTCACCTGGAGTTGAGATTCAGGTCTTTCAGTTTCTGGATTAAAGGAGGCCACAGGAAATCTTCCTTCTTGGGGCAAAGCAAGACCCAGGGCAGAGGTCCCAAGGGATGGAACCTGACCTCATCCCCTCCATCCCCTCCATCCCCAGGAAGCCACATCTTTATCTTCCACAGCCAGGTACATAGAGTGGCCATCAGTGCCAGGCCCTCTTCCAGAGTGCTGGACAGAGGGAGCCTGAGAAGCCCCTCTGTGGCCCCTGAAGGGGGCTTTAGGGTTTTCTCTGGGAGGCTCCAATGTGGATTGAGCCCGGAGCCCAGGCCCCTTGCCAGCTGGAGCTGGCAAGGGTCTTACTGGTTCCACAGGCCCCAAGCCCCGGCACCCTGCAGGGAGCGCTGGAGTAGGGGGCAGCCAAGAGGCCCCCCTCCCCCCTCCTCCACTTTCCTTTGAGGCCAATACAGGGATTGCTTTGCTGTTTAGAGAGACCGCTAAATGGCCCGTTGGGGAATCATCTTTCAAAATTAAATTCATCTCGGCTGGCTCCCTGACCCTCTCTTCCTGCCCGTTCTGGTACTGAATTCCTTCTCCCTGCAGCTCCAAAGCACACGTGTTTAACACACAAACCAGCTCTGCAGCCCGGTCTGGGCACACCCCGCCCCTGCGAAGGCCCCCAGACCCCAGGAGACAGGCTTTGGAGGAAGTGGGAGCAGGCTGCTTCCTCTGCCGTCCAAGACGGCTCCCCGGCTAGACCCTGCCGGGCAGGGGGCCCGGATTCCTCACCTCCCTCCAAAGTTCAGCATCTGCTTGAGCAGGCAGGACCCACATCACAGAGGCGCGGAGGGAGGAGGCAGAGGCCTGCCACAGGGGCGCCGCGGACCCAACACGGGAACCCTCTCCCCGGTTAAGGCAAAGAGCCCATTGTTCTGGGGCCCCGGACAAAGCCCAGGAGCTCGGTCCCGGTCTCCGGCGCCCCGCGGAGCCTGTCCTGCTCCCGCGACTCACATGCTGGGCTGCAGCGGCAGCAGGGGTCGCGGCGGGGCGGTTGCACGCACAGCGGAGAGCAGCAACAGCAGCAGCAGCAGCAGCGCCAGGGCCACCGCGCGCCCCGTCGTCCTCGCTGTCGCCCTCGCCTCCGCTGGGGAAGTCATCGTGCGCGCCGGGTGCCTCCTGGGATGCGAGGCTCACAGACCGGCCCCGTGGCCCCGAGCCCCCGCCTCCGCGTGCGCCATGCCGGGGAGGGTGCGCAGGGCGCAGCACAGGTGCCGAGGGGCCGGCTTCCCGCCCGCGCCCGAAGGGTGGCTCAGAGACCAGCTCGCCCAGGTCCGGCCGGCTGCACGCTCTCGGTGAGCCGCGGGCAGACTGCGCCCAGCCCGGCGCGGGAGAGGCCGGCCCCGCCCGCGACACGCCCCGGGCCGGGCCGACCCCAGCCCCGGCCCCGCCCACAGCCCTGCCCCCAGCCGGCCAGGACGCGCCCCGGCCTAGGCCCCGCCCCACACGCCCTCGGACCCGCCCAGACCCCCCACCCCTGCACAGAGCTCCACTTCCAGCAGGCTCCCCTAGCCTCTGCCCTGCCGGCTGCCAGCCCTCCGCTGCGTCCCCAGACCCCCACCCCGCGAGCACAGCCTCTTCGCGCTCCCTGCTTATCTCAGGCTGAAAGTCCCAGGCCTGGTCCCACCTAGAGGCCCTCCTCCCACACCCCGCAGACAGGTCTCTGCTGACCCCTGACCCCAGACCCTGGACTTCGGAGACAGCTCACAGCCTCCCCTTCCTTCTCAAGATTCATGGGGAAAGCGGCCTCCATCCACCATCATCCCTGGCATCTCATCCCTCACTGGTGTTGATAAGGGAAGACCCTGGGGAGGGGGTAGGCAGCCTCTGCAGCCCCCTGGTACCTCTGGGGTGCCTCTTTGGGCACCTACATTGTTGGTCAACCCCCTCTAGGAGTCTTTATTCTGTGCTGAGTACTCTTGGATATAGGGGGCCGAGGGCCCAGGGGCACCGCCTAGGACAACGTCATTTCCATGATTTGCTTTTCTTCTTTTAACCATGGTTTTGGTTTGGAAGTGACCAACTCCAGTGCAAGGATCAGGTGGTTCAGGGCCTGAAAGTGGAGTCCCTGGGGTTAGTGAGTGCCAACCTCTCCTAGCAGTTTTTGAATAGCCTAGGGAGGTCCAGTCTGGGCAGGACCTGGTGGAACCCATAGTGAGGATCCCCCTGCTCACACCCAGGTCTGTGAGGGCCAGTGTGCCAGTCCCAGCTGGAGACATGCCTCTGAGGCACCCTGCTGGCAAAGCCTGGCAGATCGTCTTGCCTGGGACCTTCGTTCTCCCACACCCTCTGTGGTCTGAGTAAGACGAATCCAGAAGCCTTCTCCCCAAACATCCAGCTCTGGAGGGAGCCCCTAGTTGGAGGGGCTTGGGAGGTGCAGAAGCACAGCTGTCCTGAAGCACAAGCACCTCCTGCATGCGCGCGCGCACACACACGCACACACAGAATCTGAGCTTTTCCCACCACCTGGAGGGTCACCTCTGTCAAGTCAGCCCAGCAGTTATTCCTGCTCAACACTTAGGGAACCTCAGGTCAAAGGAAAGGGGGAGCAGCCCCGTCACTAGCTTGTGGCTGCAGGTCTGGGAACTGAACACTGGGAACACAGGGGTCTGGTTCCCAGGACATTTGCCAGCCTCATGCTCTGCTGCCTGGAAGTCAGAAAAAAAAATACTGAAGAGCACAGAATAGATGGCGGGGAGTTCACTGGACGCTGGAACCCAAATATGGGTTGGCAGCTCTGCTTGCTGATGCTCCGAACAGGACCCATTCTGCTCCCCACTGCCCTGGATCTCACCCTCGCCCGCCCCTCCCTGGGATCTTGGTAGTGGCTGGGCCAAGCCTGGGTAGCCCAATCCCCAGCTCAGGGACCATTTCCACGTCTGCCCTCAGGGAAACCTCCCCAGTGCCCACCTCAGCACCCCACCCCATCCTGTGGGTGTAGAGAAAAGTTCACTGAGTGTCTCCCTAACTCTGGGAACTGTGCAATAGGATCATCTATTTTTTTATTTTTTTCCACCTTTTTTGGGGGGTGGGATACTGGGGACTGAACCCAGAGCCACTCTACAACTGAGCTACATCCCAGCCCTTTTTATTGTCAAAAAGGGTCTTGCTAATTGGCCAAGGCTGGCCTCGAACTTAGTACACTCTTGCCTCAGTCTCCAGAGTCACTGTGATTATTGGTGTGCGCCACCACACCAGGCTACTCTCCCATCTTTGCATCTCATTCTCTCTCTGGAGCTGGCTTGCCACAAAGGGATGGCCAGTAAGTGGACGGATTAGCACCTTGAAAAAGTTCAGAGATGTTCTCTGAATTGTGCCCTGCCCCCAGGGGTAGAGTGGAGAGATGACTCACAGCCTCAGAAGTTTCTCCAGCTTATCTGAGGAGGAAGGAAAGAATGTGGACTGATTCTGGGTTAGAAAGGAGATCTCTGGGCAGGGGAGGATCTGGGTTTTGTGGGACCTAAAACATAAAGTTTAGAGACTCTCTTGAAGAAAAGTCCTAAAAAGAAGTTATTTTGCAAATTTTACAAAAATACAACCACCTCTTGCACCAGTTTGAAAGAACTTCTGGAGCACAGCTTTCATGACTCACTATGATTCTGATTCTGCCTCCACCCACTCCCTGTCAGCTGCCAGGTGGAGAGTCCCCAGCAGGGTCAGGTGGGACAGGACGGTTGCTTCCTGCTGGGAGTCCCTAGTTCAGGACACCTGCCATAACCTACTCCCAGGGCACCCGTGGCCTTTGCAATTCAAGATGGGGGAATTCATGTGGACAGCTGGGGTCTGCCCCCTGTCCCCAGGTGGAGCCCTCCTTCTCAGGCACAGAGGTGGACAGGTGAACTCCCAGCAGGGAGCTCACTTCTCAAAACAAGACTGGTGCAGGTGGAAGGCCCAGTACTGTTCTTTCCCTAAATCTCATGCCCTCTACCCAGATCCTGTCTCCTCTGCCCAGCTGGCACCAGAGGGCATAGGCAACCATCAAGCATCCAGCGGCCAAAATTCTAAGGTGCGTCTTCCCAGATGACTGACATGACAACAAACTAAAGGGGTGCCTGGAGTTCATATCTTAAAAATCAGACTGCATGCAGGTGTCTAAGATATCATCATTATTATTTATTTATTTTTTGGTACCAAGAATTGAACCTAGAGGCGCTCAACCACTGAGCCACATCCCCAGCCCTTTTTATTTTTTATTTTGAGACAGGGTCTTGCTAAGTTGCTAAAGGGTCTCACTGAGTTGCTGAGGCTGGCTTTGAACTTGTGATTCTCCTGCCTCAGCCTTCTGAGCTGCTGAAATTACAGGTGTGCACCACTGCATCAGGCTCTGGGACACTTTTAAATAGATTTAACTCATCACAAAGTTCATAGCAATCAAACTAAACAAAATGCAGAATACAGTCTCCAGAATTACCCATCTTGGCTCTTCATAATAGTGACAGTTCATAGGACACATGATAAACATTTTCCCAGCCCAGAATGACTTTTTGCTTTGTGTGTGTAGTGTGTGTGTGTTTTTCTGGGGAGGGAACCTAGGTCCCCACATATGCTAGGCAAGTGCTCTACCACTGAGTTACATCCCCAGCCCTTTCTTACTTTTTCTTTTGAGACAGGGTCTTGCTAAGTTGCCCGGCTGGCCCCTGACTTTCAATCCTCCTGCCTTGGTCTCTTGGAGGGATGGTTTTAATATGGTTAGTGGTGCTGTCTGACTATAGTTTCTAATTGTGTGTACTCAAATGTTCCCGCCATTGCTTAGAAATAAGCACTTAGAAAGACCACTGATATTTATTCTTTTTTACTTACTGAATTTTCGCACATGTTTATCTCATGGAATTCACCCTGCTGTCAGCTCTTAAGAGAATTTGATTAGTTACCTGATCATCAAGGTACCATTGTAGGACAGCATCTTCTCTCCCATCTATCCACAACTAATAACTCTACTTCTCTGTGTTCCCACTAATCCTTATTCCAGTCTCAATTAGGGTGTGCACTGCATCCCCAGAATGAGACAGACCTCTGCAATTCTCGTGACAGCTATGAACACTGGCTTTACATGACCGCCTGGAGGGAACGCTCCACCCAAGTTATCCTGGTCATTCTCATGCAGCATTCTTCCAAATGGATTTTGGAATCTCTTTATCCAGGCTTCTCTGACTGCCTTGAAACTGAATTGCAGTTGCCTTACTGTGTACTCTAAAAGGGACTCATGTCTGCACAACAGTCACACTTTGGGAAGGGCAGCACTGTGGGCACTGTCCCCTGCAGGGGATGGGATGGTGAACCCACCTGTCCCATGCTCCAGAGGTCCACTGAGTCATCCCTGCTGGCTGGTGGCCCAGTTCAGGTCTGGATTCCCGCCTAAAGCACATCCCGAAAGTCTTTAGCAAAACTGCAGCCAAATGTCTGGAATCCACCTTAGCATTTGCTCATTCCATTTACAGGATACTGATGGGATTTGCTCCTTACAATCCTGAGGGTTTGTGGGGTGTCTGACCCCAAAGGTGTGGCATGCATACCCAGGCCCAGATGAGGGCCCAACAGCACACACCTCCCTGCCCACTGGACTCAGCCCTGCCCTTCCTCATCCACCCGGTTGCCACACCTGGGGCTGCTCCCTGGTGGCACCTGGTCATCATTCCTGGGCAATACACAGAGTGGGTTTGGTTTGGAGACCCACTGCAAACAGGTACAAGGCAGGGACATCGCACTGCGTTCTCACATGGAGAAGAATCACTTCCTGGAGACACTGTTAATGTCACTTCTTTTTGATGTGTTTGTCTATTAGAAATAATAAAAATAGCTTTTGGCCCAAGGAAAAATACTGTGGGAAGGAGGAAGCATCGAACCCCTTGGCCAATGATTCCTGTAGCCAAATTCCAAAGCAAACTGCCCCCTACTGTCCCAGAGCGGACTGCCAGCTGCCCACCCTGAAGCCTGACAGGACCCTCCAGGAGTCGAAAGAGAATCCCACAGAGGAACTCAAACACCCTTCATAGCTGCCGGAACGGAGGTCTCCACCAACCCAAGGAAACAACTTGGCATCTTGTCTGGATTTTTACCAATGCTTCTGACAGGTGGAAAAGCACCTGCCAAAGTCACCCTCCAGTCCTTGAATGTGAAGTGCCCACCTGCCTTCGAGCTTAAGACTAGTGACCACGCATTCCCCCAGTGCCACAAAGAATCCCCACTAGGGATAACTGTGAAATCATTCTGGCAGGAGCCGGAGACAAGGAACTCCTCTAGAAAGCAAAGCCCCAGACCTAAAGTTCTATGCCCTATACTGAGACACTCAGTGAGATGCCCACGGGTCTCTGATGCCCAAGAGACCTCCGACCTCCCATCTGCTGAAGAGAAATTCAAATGGAAGGACTTGCCCCTGTTGACGAGCACTTTTGTTGGGTCCTGTGACGTGGCCCTTGCTTGGGGTGGGTGAGACATGGGACTCTGCAGCACAGGGCCTGGGTCCAGGCCCTTCTACATGGGAAGCCACCTGGCCATTTCTGTGCCTCAGTGAGTTTGGCTGTGAAGTGGGAACACAGAGCCACCCTGGAAGCTGGCTTCAGCTCACCATCAGGACCACTTTGCCTGCTGGGTTTTGCCGCTGCCCAGTGGCTATGTGGCACCTAACCACACAGGCCTGGCCCAGGCACCTCTGAAGGCCCTTGCCCCTTGCCCCATCCCTCCCCTTTACCATGGGGCAGTGGCAAGGGTGGAGTGATCCAGGCACAGTGATGCCTGCCAGCCTACACCCATTCACTCAGCAGGGCCAGGCATTGGGGAGACAGCATGTACGGATTGAAGAGTCCCCCAAAAGATTAGCCACAGCCTCACGTCCATATCTGTGGGTCTGATCCATGTGGGAAAGGGGTCTTTGCAGATGTTGTTAAGGGAGGGGTCTCAGGATGAGATCATCCCAGACTGTACCAGGCAGCCCAGCATCCAATGATGGGTGTCCTCATAGGAGGAGGAGAGGAAGATCTCCCAGAGGGGAGATGCCGCCCTGAAATGGTGAGTCTATGGACTGTGGGAGGCAGAGAGGCCAGGAGCAGGCTCTCCCTCGCATCTCTCAGCAGGAACCAGCCCTGCCCACACCCTGGTTTGAGGTTTCTGGCCTCTGGAACCAGAATGAATACAGATCTGTGGGTTCAGCCCCCAGTTTGAGGTCATCTACAGGGAACTAACAGATGCTGTGAAGGAAGCAGTACCTGTCCTTGGGGAGCCCTGGCCTGGAGAGGAGATGGGCCTCCGCAGGACCTGCCTGCCCTGGGCGGTCTTGGCAGCACCTGCATAGGGGGCAGGCAGAGGCTCCTCCTGGGGCCACATCGGGGATGCACAGTTTTCTTGCTCTGTGAGCTTTGCACATGCAGCCCCTGCAATTCTTGGGGTCAGGGCCATGTGCACCCCATTCTCAGTCTCCTCCTGTCATGGCGGCCAAAGTAAACTATTAAGGGCCAGTGTGGCACCAGAGCTCACAACAGCAGCCAAGTCTGAGCCCTGGTTCCACGGAGGAGGGAGAGACACCAGGCTCTGCCCTAATGTGCAGCTGTCTCTGGAAGGGAGTGGCACAGGCCCTGCACACCACCATCTCTAAGTTGCATGCTGATCTCCATGCCAGAGGAGCTGGCGCCAGCACCTGGAGAGCCCCAGCAGCTCTGAGGGCCCACCCTGGCACTCCTATGTCCCTCAGACAGATGGCAAAGGGGCAACTTGGGCTGGAGAGGATGTAGCTCAGTGGTAGGGTACTTGCCTACTTGAGTCTTGAGGCCTGGGTTCAATTCCCAGCACTGACCCCACCAAAAAAAGAGTGGGACTCCTTGATTTTGTAAAATGGTAAATCACAACATCTGGACGTTAGGATAAGAATCTACTCTTCCCAGCTGAGGTTTTGAGTCTTCTGCAGGAACATAAGATAAATAATGACTTCATCTAGGGTACAGATACACCCCAGCTGTGGACTCTGCCTCTGCTGGGGGCTGAGCATGGGCAGCACTGCCACCTCCTGGTGGATGTGGGAATGGCCTCTTAAGGACCCACAATGGGAGACCAGTCACAGCTCTCTCCCTCCCATGCTGACAGGTGCAGGTACAGCGACCTCCACTGTACCTGTCATCACATGCACAGGTACGACCCACCTGCAGCCAGCAGAAAATGTGGCCTTATTGGGGAACAGGGTCTTTGTGGATGATCCAGGTAAGATGAGGTCACTGGGGTGGGCCCTAATCTAGCATGAGTAGTGACCTAAGAGAAGAAGAAACTCGGGGAGAAAATGGCCATGGAAATGGGGCAGAGGCTGGGAGGCAGCCTCTAGCCTGGAGCACCAGGACTGCCAGCAACGCAGAAGCTGGAAGAGCAAGGAAAGCCTCTCCCTCGGGATTCAGAGGGAGCATGGCCCTGCCCACACCTCATTGTGGGACTTCTGGTCTCCAGAGTGCGAGAGTAAGTTTCTGCCATCTTAAATAAGCCAGCTGTGGGGCTCTGTCAGCAGCTACTGCTCATCATGGAACCCAACTTTCTTATTGTCTAACATGCATTTCTCAAACCAGTGGTGTCCAGGTCACACCCATGGCCACAGAAGGCCGGGCATTCCCATCACCTGGACTACTCCTGCCAGTGAGCTGGGGACCTCTGCACTGTCCTGGGTTCAGGCTTCCTACATATCTGTATTCCACTCACTGGGGCATCCAGCCCCAGGTCCATGCCTGGATGTCTGCCACCACCTAGAACTTGCCCTCTCTGCAGAACCAGTTCCAGCGTCACCCATGCCCCGGGCTCCCAGTCATCAGGTCTGTCTTGCCTCCAGGCCCTCAACTCCCTCCAGGCTCCTTCTTCATCCCTCAGTACTCTCTCCTGCCCTCTCCCTGGCCCTGACTGGACACTTGACCTCAAGTTCCCCCAGGGCAATGCTGTTGGTAGACACTTCTCCTATTCATCCTGCTGGGCAACCCAGCCCATTTCTCAGGTCTGCGTGCACAGGAAGCCTTTCAGGGAGAGGCAGTGTCTCCCTGCCTTGCTCACTGGTTCTGGGATCCTGTTCTGGAGCACAGAGTGTGGGCACACTGGTGCACCTGTGGGGACTGGGGCTTGGGACACTCTGCACAGCTTTCCCTGGAGTCCTCTTTCCCCTCTGACCTCTAGGCTGAACGGAGAATGGAGGGGCCTGGCTTCACCAGCCCACAGGCTCAGGCTGCCCCCCAAAGGGGCTGGGCAGGGGCTCCTCCACTGCCAGAGAAGAGGGGCTTCCTCTTCCACAGGGCAGGGCCCACAGCAGGGGTGGGGGTGTGACCTGCCCTGGTCCATTGGAGGCGCAGCAGTTAGCTGACATCAACCCCAACTGCACAGGCCATGGTGCTAGCAGCATGCTGTCATATATATTTGCAAACTCACTTTGCACACGTCAAAATCTTGAGTTTTCCAGAAAGCAAAGTATTTCTGTGCCTTCTGCTTCTGTCATTGCTGACCTCCTGTGTGATCCCCTGCAAATCCCATGCTCTGGGACGTCCTGGGGACTGAGGCCTCGCCAGTCCTTGCTTTCCACACAAGCCGGGGGGGCCACTGCTGGTCAGCACAGTTGTGCTGGTTGTGTGGCCTCAGGCAGGCCCAAGAACTCTCCAGACCCAGACCTATTTACAGGTCTGCAGCAGGCACAACAGAGTTTACATCCCTGGGCTGTCATGAAGGTAAAGTACTCTGAAAATGATCATGAAACCCAAGGAACTAACCATGGGTAAGGGGCTAGCTCCACAGACCCCCAACAAGGTGGCACACACAGCAGGATGACCCAAGGCACAGCAAATGGCTTACATGAACCAAGAACATGAACAGAAAGCAAGTCCTGCTGAATGGCAGAACACCTCCTGGGTAGGTGTGAATTAAACCAGGTACTGGAAAGTGAGCGTGCTGAGAAGAATCTCAGGGTGAGGGGGCAAGGGGGACATGATAGGGCAGTGGAGGTCAGAAGGACCAGCAGGGTGCACTGATACACAGCCTGTAAGGTCAGTGCAAAGGAGGGTGGCGCTGGGGTGGGCTGGGGCCCCTGGAAGGAGGGAGAGCCGAGTTCAGGCAGTGTGCAGCTCCTGAGCACATCGCTGGCCTGAGGGAGGTCAGACGACTTTACAGTGCCCCTCAGGACAAGAGCAGGGCCAGAAGAGTGCCTAGTCCGACCCTTGATGGTGTGACTTTGGTGAGCGGCTGACCCTGTGCCTCAAGTATCCTCTTCTGCCCGCATTCTAAGGTCCCTATGAGGACGCGAAGGACGCCTGCTTTCAGCACCGCGCTGGGTCCAAGCGACTCAAATGCGCCCTACTGTTTGTTCCACCGGGAGCTCCTGTTTCAGGGCTCAGGCGGAGCTCTGCAGGGGAGCAGCCGCAGAGCCTGTGAGCAGCGATCGCCGCCCCCAGGACTGCTGGGGGCCCAGGCGGCTTTCCCTTAAACCTTCGCCGCCCCGCCACCTTTCCGCGGAGTGCAGACGCCCGACGCACTCGCCCGAAGCGCACACCCGCGGACGCACCAGGGAGTCCGGGTTCCAAGAGTTCCTGGGTTCTCCTCCCCGCGGCCCGCCCCTTCCCCCTCCCCCGCCGCCCCGCGCCGCCCCGCGCAGCCCCGGCAACAGACTCTGCCTGGTCCGTTTTCAGTTCCGTAAACAGGAAGTGGGTCTGCGAGCCGCAGCTGCTTCCGGCGCGGCCAGGGGCGGGAGGTACTGTGAATGGCGGCAAGGCGGAGCCAATCGTGGAGGACGGCTGGGGAAGAGCCAATCCCGAGGGGGAGGAGGGGGCGTAGGGGCGGAGACTGAGGCGGATCCTGCGTCGCGCAGCCAATCGCGACTGGAGGGCGGGGCGGAGGGTGTGGCCGCGCTGACGGCTGCGGGCGGCGGCTCTAAGGCGGCGGCATCCGGGTAGGGTCCCGACCCGGAGCGGCAATGCTGCAGCTGCGGGACTCGGTGGACTCAGCGGGCACGAGCCCCACGGCGCTGCTGGCGGCTGGCGAGGAAGTGGGGCCGGGCAGCGCGGGCGGGGGCCGGGCGGGGGCGAGTACGCCGCTGCGCCAGACGCTGTGGCCGCTCAGCGTCCACGACCCCACGCGCCGCGCTCGCGTCAAGGAGTACTTCGTGTTCCGGGTGAGGGCCGGGCCGTGGGAGGGCCGGGCCGTGGGAGGGCAGGGGAGAGGGGCCGGGCAGGGGAGAGGGGCCGGGCAGGGGGAGGGCCGTGGGAGGGCAGGGGGGGAGGGTTGGGCACGGGGAGGGCGGGGGGAAAGCAGGGGAGGAGGGTCGGGCACGGGGAGGGCCGTGGGAGGGCGGGGGAGGAGGGGAGGAGGGGAGGGCAGGGGAGGAGGGGAGGGCAGGGGAGGAGGGGCCGGGCAGGGGGAGGGTCGTGGGAGGGCGGGGGAGGAGGGCCGGGCAGGGGGAGGCCGTGGGAGGGCGGGGGAGGAGCAGGGAGGAGGGTCGGGCACGGGGAGGGTCGTGGGGGGCACGGGGAGGGCGGGGGGAGGAGGGTGGGGCAGGAGGAGGGCCGGGGTGCGGGGACACAGGAGCGCTAGCTCAGAGTGACCTCCGCCCCTGCCGCGCCCAGCCGGGCACCATTGAACAGGCGGTGGAGGAGATCCGCGCCGTGGTCCGGCCGGTAGAGGATGGCGAGATCCAGGGGGTGTGGCTGCTGACCGAGTAAGTGAGCGCGAGGTGGGGGCACCTCCCGGGGTCGGGCCCTGCGGGCCACTGGGACACCTCCCTGTGAAGACCAGGAGTTGCTTACTCTCGAGGGTGGGCCCCGGGCGCCAGCGCCACAGCTGAGATGACTTGTCTTTGCCACCAGGGTGGACCACTGGAACAACGAAAAGGAGCGTCTGGTGCTGGTCACTGACCAGTCGTTGCTCATCTGTAAGTACGACTTCATCAGCCTTCAGTGCCAGCAGGTGGTCAGGGTGGCACTCAGTGCAGTGGACACCATCTCCCACGGAGAGTTCCAGTTTCCCCCCAAATCTCTAAACAAGTGAGTGCATTCAGAGAATCCTCTACCTAGCTGTTAGGACCATTGTGATCTTAGAACCAGGTGGTGGTCTTGTGTCTGCTGTTATGTGTAAGCTAAGGATCTCAGCCTGAAGGATGGATAGAAAGATCCTTAAAATGGAATCAGCACTTCCTGGGGCTTGAGTGCTATGGAAAGGGATTCTGGCATGAAAGACAGCTCTTAGGCTTGCAGTAGACCTGGTTTAAGTGGGTTTCAGATACATCGCAGCGGGGCCACTTTCAAAAGTGAATTTGGATGTTCCCCAGATGGGGCATTTTATCTCCATCCAGGGAAAGATTATGTGGTCAGGTCCAGTGATTTTTTTGGTTGAATTTTTTTTAAGTAGGGTGCCAAATTAATTTATAGATGTCTCTAACAGTGGATACATTTGCAAACATCTGGTGGTAGCCAGGCACAGAGGCATATACCTGTTATCCCAGCCACTTAAGAGGCTGAGATAACAGGATTGCAAGTTTGAGGCCAGCCTGGGCAACTTAGTGAGATCCTATCTTAAAGTAAAAAGTTAAAAAAAATAAAGGGGGCCAGGGATATAGGTCAGTGGAAGAGCACCCCTGTGTTCAGTCTCTAATACCACCAAAACAGAAAAAGAGAAGAAAATTTCTATTGCTCAACTTTCAAGAATTGATCATCTTTAATATGAAAAACCTAGATACAAATATAAACTGTAAAATTTAGAGGTTTTATTTTGTACCCAGCTAAACTTTAGAGTTTAATGTAGAGATTTGAATGGAGAATTCAGGGAGCCAACATGAGTAAAAATTTTAACAAGCACTTACTAATACATTAAAGAAAAGTCATAAACACATTAATCGTGGGCTAGTCGATCCATGATGTATTTCTGTTAATTTTTGATAGATAAGTAAAGATGAAGTTTAAATAACCAAAACAATATGTTTAACTTGTCATGTTTAAAAGTCCTTAAACCAAAAAGCGGGGCATGGCAGTGTACACCCATAATCCCCAGCTATTTGGGAGGCCGAGTAAGGAGGATCATGAGTTCAAGGCCAGCCTGGGTAACAGTGGTACTCAAAGCAACTGTTAGTGGAGCCACTTTGTGTTGCAAAGTGTCTTGGGTCTTCCTGGGGACATGGAACTGCATGACTGCCACTTCTCCTCTCCGACGAGTATCTGTGATCCTCGTGCCTGTGGTGCTGAAAACGCTGTGTGTTCTCATGTGTCAGGCGAGAAGGCTCTGGGATTCGCATCCAGTGGGACAAGCAAAGTCGCCCTTCTTTCATAAATAGATGGAACCCCTGGTCCACAAACGTGCCCTATGCCACTTTCATAGAGCACCCGATGGCTGGTGTGGATGAAAAGACGGCCTCTCTGTGCCAGGTAAGCAGGTGGTCAGCGCCACAGCAGCTGTTAAATTCCAACATTGGTGAGCACACTGGGTTTGTACCATCCAGTCTGATGGCCACATGTAGGGCTGGGCACTTGAAAGACAACTGCTGACCATGAGGAAATAAACTTGTAACTTAAGATTTTTGGTTAAGCTGGGCACTGTGGTGCACACTTATAATCCCTGTGATTCTGGAAACTGAGGCAGGAAGACTGCAAGTTGGAGACCAGCCTGGGCAGGACTGTCTCTCAAAATCAAATGAAAAGGCCTAGGGATGTATCTCAGTGGTAGAATGCCCTGGGTTCCATTCCACTTACTAGGGGGAAAATTTAGTTCATTTGTGTGAGGAGTCCTGTGTGACTGGTGGCTGCTGGCCAGCATAGCTCTGTAACATGGCCCCTTGCTGCTGGTGAGTCTCTAGAATAGCTCAGATACCTGGTAGGGAATGGCAGCCTGCTGGCCATGCTGAAAGACACTCAGTCTGGATGTAGTCTCAGCCTCCTGCCAGTGTTGGAGCAGAGCCGGGGCTGGGGTGTCCTTGCACCTGGGAGGTTGCAAGGAGGATTAAGTAGGCCTCTGTGGCAGAACACTTGGTCCTGTAGGGAAGGAAGGGCTGGCGTCTAAACAGATGAGCACAGTGGCAGGTGTTGTATACCAAATGGAGAGCCATGCAGAGGACTGGGGAGGGACTCCCAGGAAGTGGCCAAGAGGCCTCTAATCAAGTTGAGGGCCCTGCTTGGCCACAGCGGCCTGCTCACAGGTGGTGTGGGCACCAGGTCGTGGCACAGCACATTCCTCGCGTGCAAAGGGTGGGGCCTGGGTGAACTCAGCTTCCTTGCCAGTTGTCCAGGACACAGTGCTGGGTGGTAGTGACTGGTGCTGGCTATGCACCTACTTTGCTTTCGATCATGATTTTAGAGGACACTTCCTACACAGGTTTGCTGTGAGGCAGCTGGCCACATTGGCAGCGCCAGCCTCCGCCATCTCGACCTGCTTGATTGCATGGAGAGGCTACGTGGGACTGCTTGTCTACTTTTGTACAGCACTTTCTGCAGTATTCTCAAAATGAAATCACTTAATGACGCTTTTTAGAACATGTCATTGCCATTGAGTGACACATGCCTGTGTGTTTTGAGAGATTTAAATATTTGTCTTAAGGTGCAATTTTTTTCCATTACACTCTTTTGTTGCCTGAAGCTTGAAACTCCTTGTTTTTTCTCTCTTTAAAGTTGGAAAGCTTCAAGGGTCTGTTAATCCAAGCTGTCAAAAAAGCCCAAAAAGAAAGTCCTTTGCCAGGACAAGCCAACGGTGTGCTGGTCTTGGAGCGCCCCCTGCTCATCGAGACCTACGTGGGGCTGATGTCCTTCATCAACAACGAGGCGAAACTGGGGTATTCCATGACTCGAGGCAAGATCGGCTTTTAGACTGCGGCGTGGGAGCAGTCTCCAAGGAAAGCCATGTTGATTGGGAACTCGGGGAGCACATAAGACCTCAAGCCAGCCCACTGCTACTGGAGGGGGGATGGGGTCACCACCTCTGGGGATCTGAGTGTTACTAGCATGGTCCAGTGAATTATTAGTGAGCTAGAGAGAGGCAGAAAGATCTACCTGACCTCATGCTGCTGCTCTTCGTGTCCTGAGTGCCCATTAGCTTCTTGTGGTTCCCCCAGCCCCTGCAGCATACTAAGCCTTGGGCGCACCTGTGGGCGCACCTGTAGGCTTCCAGTGTGGACTTCAGTATGGGGAGGAGCCTGGCATCTCCAGTGCCTGCACTTGCACATGCATTGACAGCTGGTGTCAAATTTTGTATTTTGAAATTTAATCCCTTTTTTTTTTTTTTAAGCAAAATACAAAAGCAGCCAGCAGACTGGTCACAGCAGTCTGTGCCCTGTCAAATCCTAGTGGATAGTTGTCTTTTGTAAATATGGTTGACCTAAAGTCGTACTTTTTCTAAAATTAATCCAAGTTGTGTTAATACTTACGGCATCTTCCCCAGGCCCAAAAAGGTTTACAGAGAATCATTTAACACAATTCGAGGATTTGCACATAATTTTGACAACTATAGGTATCCTAAGCTTTTATTGTTTTGTTCATGTTTAAAAGGGAAATAGGTCGTTTGCTCTTTAAAGAATGCACTTTACAGCAGGCACCACGTTACGCCCTCACAGTGGTGCCAGCCTGGTTCCTGCAGCCCTGTGGGTTCCAGTGCCCAGAATCTCCCAGCCCGTGCCTCCCTGCAGTGGCCAACCTGGGGCTGTAGCGCTTGGCAAACTTAAGCGCCGGCTCCTCAGTTTCTTCCTCCTCATTTACAGCTCTGTCATGGCTTTAAGCTCACTGGCATGGATGCGACCAGGACACCGTGGCCTGTCCAAGTTGAAAGGCTATCTCAGAGTACATCCAGGTCTTCAGCCTGTACTTTCAGTCTTGTAGTAAAGATGCTTAGAACCAAATGGATGTTGCTCCTTTTTTGAAGGTACTGTCATTAAAATCTGCCCAGCCAAGGAAGCAGCTCATCAGTGTCTTGAAGGCTGAGCGCTTTGAAGATCTGTCCACGGGCTTCACAGCAGTAACAGGATCCTGCCGGCACGGTCCTCCTTGAAAGAGGTGCTGGCAGCTGTGCAGCTCACTCAGCACTCCTGGTGTTTCTGCCACTGCCTGCCAGGGATCATCCCCTTGAGGGGGACCCTGGCCTCAGGTGTTTGCCCCCCACATATTCCAAAGTACACCCTGCCTCAGAGGCTAGGCACGCCCCACAGAACTGTACCCGTGCCTTTCTGAAACCACCAATGACCGGAAACAATCCAGAGCAGGCCAAGGACAGCCACCAGTGGCAAGGTGGGCTGTTACACAGCATTGTTCTGGTCCCCAGATGAACTGGCAACTCAGACGAACTGGGAAACCTGCCTGGGACAGCCTTTCAAGAAAATAAGCATCTATGTTTTATAAATTAACAAATATTTATTTTAAATAATGAAAATTACAGCTTTATATTGCACATATTTACAAAAATCCCTTGCTATAGAAAATCAGAATCAAGTCGCTGAGCCGGACATCATGGCTGGAGAGCCCCATCCCTCAGCAGGGACATGGAATTCCTGCTGAGGGCTCCACATAGATCCTATGCCTGACTGTCCTGCTGTCCCAGAGCTGTGTGGATCCCCTCCTCAGTGTCCAGGAAGCAGAGACAGAAGTGATCCTTACTGAGGAGGGCCAAGGAGTCCCCACTGGAATGCCAGCACAGAGAAAGCACCGGGAAGTCACCTAGAGAGAGACAAGGTGGCCAAAGGATTAGAGCTGAGAGACCAGGATTCCTGGGGAGGGCAGCTTGTATCCCACAGGCAAGAAGGGACCTGGGTGACCCAGATGGGTGGAGTTAGGCAGAGCCCAAAGCCACCGTCCATCCTCTGAAGCTCAGGGTGGCAGGTCCTGTCAGGTGTACAGGAAGTTTCCTGAAAGGTGTGGAGGGGTTCCCCTTCTCTGCAGCTGGGCCATCTCGTGCCAGCCACGCCGGGGGCTGCGGGTCCTGCCCACAAGGTTGCACTCACCCTCCCCAGGCACCTGCACCGACACACAGCCCGCTGGGGACCACAGGTAGACCTTGCTGCTTCCTGTGCAGATGGCCAGCCGAGGCTGCTGTGGGTCCCACAGGAAGGAGCGCACTGGGGCCAGCTGCTCCAGCACCACAAACAGCCTCAGCTTCTGGATGTCCCAGACCCAGACAGTGTTGGGGACGTTGTCTGGGAAGGAAGAAATGACAGGGCGTCATGTCATTAATGCACTGTTGGCCCACACAGCCCAGCTCCTCTGCAAGCAAGCCCTGGAGTAGTCAGGGTTCCTGAGCCTGCTTCAGAGAGACCAGGGTTCCAGAGCGAATCGTAGGCTTCAAAGACCATACTCCAGTGTTCTTTGGCTTTGTTGTAAGGGTTGCAATAATTTTTAAAAAACAGGCCCACAGGGCAGACTGAGGAGGAAGGAGTAAGCAGGGGCCAGGGCACTGCACTGGCCTGGTGCCTCAGCAGAGATGAGGCCACCCTGAGAAGCCTCTGCGCAGGACCCCATCTCAACAGGCAATGAGGAGCCCATGCAGGGCCCCTCACTTGCTCTGCCTCTCCCGTGGTGTCGGCCCCTGGAGCCCCAGGCACGGCGAGCAGACACCAGCGCACTGACCGTTCCTCGTAGCCAAGAAGTAGCTGTCGGCACTGAAAGCCAGCATCCCCACGCCCATCCTAGGGTTCGCTCTGTCGGTGGCCGGCTTCAGGCTCTGCAAGGAAACTGGCACAGAGGCGATCTCATCTAGAACATGACAAGGGAGACACGCTGAACTCGCCAGAGTCTGCCATAGCAGGGGAGGGGCTCATCAGAGGGAAGGGAGAAACCACCCGGAAGTACGAGCACGGAGGCCTGGGGCACTACCCCAGGGGAAGCAGGGCCACTGCCGGCCAGGTCTGGCCCGCTCCAGGTCTGCCCACCACAGCTGCCCTTGCAGCAGCTCCAACACCTCAGCATTTGTTTTCCCAGCCTGTCAACGTCTTGGTTCACAGTCTGCCTCCAGCTCAACTCCGTTCTGTTTTTACGGTTTTCAGTGTACAAAAGCTTCATAAAACCAGCAGCACAAGTGGCTGTGCAGTGCTTTCTGGGGCCTCCATGCCTGCAAAGGGCCAGCTGCCGTCCCCACATGTCCCTGTGTCCCTCTGGAGCTCAAGCTCCTTGCCCCCATGCATGGCCAGGACCAGCTTGGGCTGAGCTGTCACCACCACTGCTGGTGTCCAGCTCGTCCTGCTCCCTATACCCCTGGTGGCTCTCTGGTTCCCTTGGGACATCTCGGTCATGATTTAAAAGTACTGCCCTCAGTGTGCCAGCTGTCAACCTGGGACTTCCAGCACCTACTCCATTGCTGGCTGGGAGGCAGCACAGGAAAGGAAAAACAGACTTTTAAAAAATAAAGAGCACCTGAAATTTACCTGGACAAAGAGGAACTTTCTCATTTTAAAATAAATATGAAAGCAAGCAACATGTCTCATCTCAGACAGAGGACAACAGCCCTCTGCTACTTACATTTGCTCTCTGAGGTTGAGAGGGGGACAGCCAGTGCTCGGGGTGGTGGGAAGGACAGGCGGCCCAGTCCCAGCCGTGGGCCCTTCTCTGCTTCCTTGTACACCACCTGAAGAAAACATGGCCACCAGGCAGATGGGTCAGGGTTGGGACGCAGGAGCTGCTATGGGCATGCCCGAAGGCACTGGGTAAGCAGCTGTGACGTCACCTATACCACCGGGCTGGGAGGGAGGCACTAAATCTGGCCCTGGGGTCCCCAGGGCCACATGGGCCTGCCAGCAAGCTGCCCCTTGAGAAGCCAGGGGCATGCACAGGGCTGTGAGCAGAGTGCGCCGTCACTCCTGCAGCCAGCCGCTGGGCGGGGCACACACCTGCACAGTGACAGGGATGGAGAGTGGGTACCACTCTGGGCCCACAGGCAGCATGCTGAGGAACCGCTCTGAGGGGGCGGTGTGGAGGCGGCTCAGGCCTACAGCCGAGATCTTAAATGTGCCCCAGAGTCCTGTGTGCCGAAGGGTTGGTCCCCAGCCTGTGGCAACAATGGGAGGTGGTACCTGGTGGAGGATCAGGTCACTGAGGGTGTGTTCTTGAAGGGGATTTGGGACTCTGGCCTTCCCCTCTCTGCTTCCTGGCCACAAGTTGAGTGGCTCTGCTCTGCCTTGCCACAGGCTCAAAGCAGTAGGGCTGAGTGACCAAGGACTGAAACCTGAGGCTGTGAGCCGAGACAAACCTGCCCACCTGTAAGCTGCTTCTGTCAGGCCTTCTGTGGCAGCAGGGAAAGCTGACTAACGCTTAGGGGGTTCCTGGTGCAGGGTTCACCTGGTTTGATTGACACTTCTAAGGCATACATGGCGAGAGGCCTTGGAGAGATGCAGGGCCACAGGCACACCTTTGGGCCCTCTGCCTTCCCTCGCCGAAGCCTCCATCACTGCTCAGCCAGGAGGCGCCTGGGCCTGAGACCAGCCATTCCCCACACCTGCAGCTCCTCTGCTCCACCTCCTCCCTGTGTTCACGTTGCCATCACTTCTAGGAAGGTCCCTGGTCCTGTGCCTGCAGCCCACCCCACTCGTGTTCCCCTAGGGCCAGCAAAGCTCTGGATGGGCAGCGCTACAGGGAGGCCAGCAGCTTGATGGTCATCCCTGCTGTCACCCACACCCAGACCAGTGGCCAACAGGAAAGTGGGTACCTGCTGCTACGGCACAAATGGACACCAAAAGTCCTCTCCATCAGAGGACTTTGTGCTTCCTGCCCCCTGGGCCTCGAATGTGCTCTCCTCAGGCCCTGTGGAGGTGCCCAGCTCCCCCAGCCCACCCTGCAGGGGCAGGGGCAGGGGCAAGGTCTCAGCTCCTCTCGGAAAGAGGCCTGGTGCACAGTGGCTGGAGGAGCCTGTGGGCAGCGCAACAGGAAACAGAAGCCTGCGCGTGAGAGATCAACCAGCAAGACACAGAATGACTGGCTCAGGGAAAATACTATCAGCAGTGGACAGAACGCCAGAGTGGCTCCTGTCCCTCCTGAAACACTGCTCAGGTCCAAGCTGTGACCCAGACTTACTATCTTGGGATTGTTAATGGCTGCAGGATGCCCGAACTCTGTGATCATTTTCCAAGTCACATGATTAAGGAGGCGCACCTGGGGAAGGAAATGGGGCTGAGGTTAGTGGCAGAGGCTAGCAGCGCAGGACCAGCTCGCTGGGGTTTCCCACACCGGCTCTGCCTCCCACCTTTCCATCGTAGCTCCCCACGGCCAGGAACTGACTGCTGGGGCTCCAGGCCACGGACTTGATGCCCAGGGACCACTCATAGGCACAGTATGCTGACAGCAGCCGGCCATCCAGGGAGTACAGCAGAACCTTGTACTGCAGAGGAGACACACAGGCCTCACTTCCTGGAACGCAGCAGATGGTGCTGAAGACAGCAGGGAGCAGCACAGGAGGCACGGGCCTCAGCCCCGGGTGTGGGGTAGGATCAGGAGCCCCAAGTGGCACATGGAACAGGGGAGGCTGTGTCACACACCTGAGGACAAAGTCATCTGCAACCAGGCAAAGCCCAGCATCTGGCTGTTTGCAGAGAGCACCGGCGAGTAACGGGTGGGCTCTTAGGGAAGGGCGTGTCACTGGGCACGCTCCATACCTCCAAGCAGGTGTCCCACGCTGCCAGCACACAGCCGTTCGGGGCCCACTCGATCCCGGCCAGGTCCTGGGTGTCTGTATCGAAATGCTTTCCGGGGAGAGGAAAGGCGTGACAATCCGGGAATCTTCCCTGAGTGTCTCTACGTTGACTCATTTTCCTGCAGTGGGAGTCCCACCACGGTGCCCCCTGGGTCTCAAGTGCCCGAGCTCCTGAGCGAGGCGGGCATACGCCACCCGCCCTGCTGCACACACTGTATAATCAACATTTTCAACACTCTCGCATTCAATTTTCTTAACGCAGAAACGAACGGACACGTCTGCGCCTGTCCCTGTGTTAGCATCCCTGTGCACGGCACGAGTGCCACGGCGCCTCACCCTCAGGAGCTGCCAGTCGCTGCACACGAAGATGCTCACGTAGTCCTTGCAGTCCCGCCTCTCTGCCAAGGCCATGTAGCGGCCATCCCTGGTGAAAGTGACTCCTACGGGGGGAGGAAGAGGACCACTGAGGAAGCGGCCAAGCACGGGAAAGGACAGCAGTGGTTTCCAAGGAAAGGTGATGAAAGCGAGCGGAGGGCAGAGGGGGTGACACAGAGGGGAGCCCCTGCAGGCTGCGGCCCGACCCACACAGCCAGAGCTGCCGAGTGCCTAGGAAGCAGCCACAGGACTCCAGGCGCATCTTCAGTGAGTCCAGGGTTGGCTTTTTACTACATTTCTCATTTTTACTTTTGAACCTAATAGTTTAGAAGTAAATTTAAGATAAGTGCTTGGAGAGAACTTTGGTTGAGAATGTGAAATTGCATTTTCCAGTTCTGTATCACCTCAAACCCAGGCCAAGTTTCCATGCTCTGTGAATAAAAAGATCTCCAGGGCTGCATGGGCTCCGTGGGGGTTCCGTCCTCACACCATGCAAAAATGAGTAAAATAAAGGCACCGGTTCATCTACAGCTAAAAATACTGACAACAACAACAAAGAACACCTCCAACAGCGCGACCATGGTTTCCACTCGGGCAGTGTGCGCCTTCTCTGCAGAAACACTGGCATTCAAACTATAACATCAGACACACACACAACTGCATTTCATGCAAACACAAGTCCCAAATTGCTGATAGGATGGCAACAGAAAAACAGTCACACATCGAATCGTCCAATCGAGTGACGCTCCCCTCTAGTCCTGCCCCTGCAGGCCACCTCCTCCAGAGGCCACAGTGGGGAGAGGGCCCTGTCCCTCAGTCTTCCCCTGGGCTGCCAGGCAGGACCAGCTCAGATGGAGTCCAGAGGAGAGTCAGTGCTTGACACACACAACTGGACACTCGAGCATCCTTGCCAGGCACCACCCAGAGACCCAACCACCCGCTCACATGAAGGCCAGGGGTCCTGTGAACGCCACTGTTCTCTCAAGTCTGTCCAGCTTCCCCGGGTCACCCACATGGTGGTGAAGGGGTCTGGACTTTTACAGACAAGGATGGGAACGTGCCTGAGAGAAGTGTGGGGTCCAGGAGACACTTCAAGTCATCCAAGGGTCCACCTGGGGACAGGAAGAAGGTCGCTAGGAGGTGGTATGCTGCTGAGTTTCTAAGTTGGAAATGCTCCATGGAAGAAAGGCCCTGAATCCCCAAACAGAAACAAAGAAGTGAGGCGGAGCAGCTGGCAGACTCACCCTGCTGACAGGCTTTGGGGTACTTGATGTAAGACACGGACTTCGTACACAGAGACCAGACGGTTATCCGCAGCTGTTGGGGAGAAGAGAGAAAGGAAGTGGCATGTGTCGAGCCCCTTCAGAAAGACTGTCCTGAATCATAACCCAGATCACTGGTCCCAGGACAAGATTTACTACTGACACAGGGCTACTGGTCCTTCCAGAGACACTTCCTACAACTGTATCCAAATGCAAAGTTTACTGTCCTCAAAGTTGTGTTCTTAGAATTGTGTTCTAGAATGAAGTTGTTTGAGTGACCCAAAGTCAAAGATGGGTGTTTCTAAATGCTAGCTACCACAGCTTGCCTATTATAATAGGCATAAAAATGTTTAAAGAAAAATCTTTACATAGAAAAGCTGTATCATTCAGCCTCCAAACCACTGTGGGATTCAATGTGGTTCTGGCTCAGGTTCACAGGACAGCTGCAGCCGCTTGAGGCACTTACCAAGAGGAGGGTGGCAAGGCCCACCACTGTCACTTTTCCCCACCTCTCCTCTCTTCCCTCACCTGATAGCTGGGTGGTGACCAGGCTGTTACAAGAGGCCAAGAGAAGACAAGGCCCCACAAGGGACCAAGGATATCTGCACCAAGGAGGAAACCCTGGCTGGGAACCTGACCCTCTGGGATATAACATCAAACCCCAGATGTGTGCCTGGCCACACCCGATTCCACGCCGACACTGTGACCCAGGCCCCCGGGGAGGAGACAAAAAATAACTTGCTTCTACACAGGCTCCCCACGTCCTTCCCACCTGGCAACGAGCCAGGTAACTGACCCTTCTCAGCTGCATAAGGAGGGCTGCCGCGACCATGAATGGGCACCAAGTGCCAGGCACGATGGGCCATGTGGCGCTCCACAGTCCTCCTAGGAAGGGACATGGCCCCTAAGGCTCTCAGTTGCCACTTGAGGACACAGTGTGCCTGCTTCCGTGGCAGTGCGACTCCTAAGAATGCCTGCTTTCAGTTCGTCAGGTTAAAAAGTCAACTTTCTCTACATCGTCCCTCCTAACGAAGAAAAGAAAACCAGACAGCAGCCAGGGCGTCCGAACAGCTCCCGCACACGGGCACCGGCATCCAGCGTGAGCAGAGCCGGCTGCAGAGGCGGCTCACCACGGCAGCTGCTGCCCTCTTGCTGCACCTGAGCGACGAGGACCGCGCTCATCCTCCAGAGCCTCCACCACCTGAGGCCTGGGGAGGGTGGTGTGGAGCAGAGCAAGCACCCTGTCCCGCCAGGAGTCCCACCAGGAGAGTAGGCACTCTGCTCCACCCAGAAGACAGACTGCCAGGAGCGGGCAGGTGCCCCAGGCACTGAGTGCTGGCGTGTCCCAGGAAGCAGAGGGAGTGGGCTAGATGACCCAGTGAGACCGTCTCCATCCTGGAGCACAGGCACGGATCAGAGACAGCATTGCTGCCCTGTACCTTACAGAGGGCCCAGCAGAAAACGCACTCAGCCTGGCTTCTGCCTGTCACCCCACCAGAAACAACAGAGCTTACACACATCCAGTAATGGCTGGGAATGCAGCTCAGCAGCTCAACGAGGCCCTGGGTTCAATCCCCAGTAAACACACACACACACACACACGCCAGATAAGAAAAAAAGGTGGGGGGCACAGTGATGCTGGCCTGTAACTCCAGCAACTTGGGAGACTGAAGCTAGAGGATCACAAGTTCAAGGCTAGCCTCAGCAACTTAGCAAGACCCTGTTTCAAAATAAAAAAGGATGGGGGATGTGGCTCAATGGTAGAGAGCCGCTGGGTTCCTCAAAAAAAAAAAAAAAAAAAAAGAGAGAAAGGAAAACATGCACCTCTGTCAACTCTAAACTCCCACTGACAGCTGAATAAGCATGCTGGCCCTGGGCACAGGCCTCCCTGTGGACACTCTCCATCAGAAGACAGCTCATAACAGCACAGGGGATATGCAGAAAGGTCTAGAAGCACTGTGTAAGAGGGTAGCCACAGGACACCATGGCCTGGACAGCATGGTGCAGGTGCAGGTGGCTCCTCCAATGGGACCCCAGCAGGCAAAGCTGAAGGGATGGAAAGCTGGCCAGAGGCTGCCAGATGATGGGTAGGAAGAGGGACCAACTCTGAGGGGCCTCATACATGGTGACGAAGTCCTCAGCCCTGCTCACAAAGGACTACCTGCAAAACCACCACCAAACTGCAAGCATCAAGTGGCTGGGTCTTGTGACTTGTAAAAAGCAGTCTTCTTTCTTGCCATGCTTGGGTTGAACTCAGGGCTTCCCTCAGGCCAGGCAAGGCCCTGCAGCCCACCCACCCCCGAGCCCTGGATTTTTTTCCTGATCCACTACAGGCTTCTTACAACATTCACACTGACATGTAAGGACACAGGGGCTGGGAGTGGGGCTCAGAGGAAAGCACGGGCCTGGCACATGTGAGGCCATGTGTTTGATCCCCAGCACCACAAAAAGTAAATAAATAAATAGCATGTAAGGACACTGGAAGGATGAAAACCGAGAAAAGATAAACCATGAAAACCCAATCCAAAAGGGCAGTGCTGCTATGTTAATAACCCATAAGGTAGGCTTTAAGTCAAAGAGAAAGAAAAGACACAAAAAGGAGTACTCTACAGTACGAGGCCCCTCACGTGAACATGGCGGAACCTGCCTCACCACGAGAACGTGCAGCAGAAAGCCACCTCCAGGATGCATCTGAAACCCTGACAGAGGACAGCGGCACAGAAGGACCAGTCCCTTAGCGCTGGGAGTCACGAAACCTCAACACTTAGCAGTGGGGCACAGGCACTCAAAGGGACCACAGTGGAAGAGACTGGAAGTCAGCAATGATCCCCAGGGCATAGGAACTGGTGCCCAGACAGCTGGTGAAGACGGACTTCTAAATAAATAATGCGAGGAAGAGACAAAAATGGGTCCAGACCTCACACCACACAGAGGTACACACTCTACTTGTCTAAATCAAAGAGTGTGAACAAGGTATGAAAGCACTCGGCCTCACTGACAGTAAGGAGATGACCCGAGCCAGAACGGAAGCCGGCCTCTTTCTACTGGTGCGTGAACCAGAATGGAAGCCAGCTTCCTTCTACTGGTGGGCAATCGCTTTAAAACCTGATGCAAAGCTCTGGAGGGCCGAACGCATCTGTGCTGTCAAGACCCTCAAACACGGTTTCTGGGTACGCTACAGGGGGTGTGGGCAACAAACTGACAGCCCCATGGCTCTGACAACTCAAAATGTCCAGCAACGGAATGGCTGATTGACAGCGGCATGACTTTGCTTACAAAGAATGAGCACAATAGCTACACCTGTCCAGGTGAGTGAATCTGAAAACAGGCATGGGAAATCTGTGAAGCAAGGGGCCATCTAAACGAGCTGTAAGCCACTGCAACCCAGACAACACCCAGGTAACACGCCACCCCCCAGAAGGAGGAGGGAACGATTACTGCCGAGTGCAGGCCGAGGTGTGCCGCCGGGGAGGCAGGCAGGGCCGCAGGGCTTGGCGCTGTTCCACTGACCTCTGTGGCCTGCCGAACCTGCTGACAGCACACAGCCTTCCTGTTACTGACACAGAGCCTCTCTCGTCCTCTGCAACACTCTCAAGCAGGGCTGTGCATCTGGAAGGGTCCAGTGGCACAGGTCTGAGAGTGTATGATCCTCCCTTGTCGACTGGACTGATGCACAGGTGCCCATGGGGTCAATTGCTGGCCAAGTACATCTGCAATCCCTGCGGTGTTCCTCACTGGTGGCAACATAAGTCTGCTTGAGTGTTGGGGTCATGTTTCAGTATTGTCCCGGGGTACCCCAAGCCATGAGGTTCCTGGTGTTCCTCCACACCTCATCTTGGCATTTACTCTAATGTCACCAGCAAAGTAGCCACAACCTTAGTCTTAGGTTGAATAGTGTCATCCAAATGCACTCTAGGCAGTTAATTCATTCTATATAAATTATGCTTAAGAATTAATATATATGTAATGTGGTAAACTCAATAAAGCCATTTCTTTAAGGTTTATAAACTCTACAGATGGTAACTTTTCCTTTGGCCTGCTGAATAAGAGTATAAGGCTTGACCCCATGCCATGAGGCCATCTGGTGGCTGGATTTTGGTCCAAAGAATTTTAAGCATGAAGACTGTTTGTCAAAGCTATATGAAACACTGTCCTCTCCAGAGAAACTCACGCTGTAGGCACCTGTAAAATACCAGTGTACACAGTGCAGAAAAGTAATTTCACTTCCTGTCACGCTCTTTAAGAACCTATAAGCAGGGTGGTGGCACATGCCTGTAATCCCATCGGCTCAGGAGGCTGTGACAAGAGGATCGTAAGTTCAGAGTTAGACTCAGCAACTTAGCAAGGTGCTAAGCAACTGAGTGAGACCCTGTCTAAATAGAATACAAAATAGGTCTGTGGATGTGGCTCAGTAGTCTAGTGCCCCAGGGTTCAATCCCTGGTACAAGTAAAACAAAACAAAACAAAAAACCTGTAAGAGTAGCCATTAAAACGTTTCTAAAATCAAAACTGAAAATGCAGTGAAGCCAGGCAGCTGTGTAAGCCCTGGATGTGCAGCCCCTGTGCAGTTATCCCAGCAGCTGCCAACCTGAAGACCTGACGGTGACCTCCCAGGCCACGCAGTGAGCTGGTACCACAGAGGACGTGGCCCTGGTCGGTGCTGAGCTAAGAACACTCGGTGGACTGGGCCTAATGCTGGGTTATAATGCCCCGTCAAAAAGCACACGGGGGGCTGGGTGCAGAGGCACACACCTGTGATCCCAGCAACTCAGGAGCTGAGCAGGATGATCCAAGTCTGACACCATCCTCAGCAACTTAGCAAGACCTGTCTCAAAATTTAAAAAAAAAGAAGGGCTGGGTCTGATAGTTCAGTGAAAGAGTGCTCCCAGTACTCCCCCACCAAAAAAGAGAAAGGCTCATGGTTAAAGAGACTTGTGTGTCTTCCTATATCTTAAAAAATACTGCTGGCACCAAAGACCTTCTCCCTAACCCCTTGTGTGTGCCTGATTTCAAAATGTCGTGAGATATGCTCATAGTGTTCAGCCTACCTCTGAAGCACGAGCAGATTCCAGCATTTGTCCTGGAGACTGAACATCACGCGTGTGGCCCTGGGAAGGAGGTGGCTGCCAGGGCACTAGAGAACCACCCAGAGACCAGACTCTTAAGGGAGAGGTATGTAGACTGGAAGTTCGTACAAAGGCTGATTTTCTATCGCTGAATTCAAGAGACCATGTGCATTCTTAAAATGTAAATTCAGAAATTTTAAGTTCAAACCCTAGTGCCACAAAAAAATATTTTTAATGTGTTTTCTTGAAAACTGGCCTAAAAGATTATACAATGCTTCTGAGATAGGACTTCTGACAGACACACTACTACAAAGCCCAACTGAGAGAGTCCCAGGCCACTGGGAGCACAGCGCCGGCTCACACTTGGCTGATGAGGCAAAGGGAGGCCTGACACTTACGTGGAATTCTGTTGTGTTCAAGATGTGGCGCCCGTCTGGGCTCCAACACGAGGCCACCAGCCCTGCCGAGCCCTCGTCGATCTTGCAGTGCCACTCTGGCTGCTCCAGAGACCAGACCTCAATTTGCAAAAAGAGAAATGCACCATTGCAGACCACCTGGCACACCCAGCATGCCTCCCAGGACAGTCTATGCACTGGTTACGACAGGATAGCTCTGGAACCTGTCTCAGGAAGCACTGGTGCTGGACCCACAGCAACAGTAAGCACGCTCTGGGCGATCTCCTCTTGCTGTACTGTGAGGTGACGTACCCATGTTGCCCTCCCCAGGCCCTCACTGAGCTGGCTGTGGTTGTGACAAAGCACTGCCTTCTAGTCCTTCCTAAAGCACACGTGTGTCCAGACTGCAGGTGGTCTACCTCCTGTTTCAGAATTAAATTTGCTTAAAGATCAAGAATATTCTGGGCTTTCCTCATTTTTAAAGTATTAAACTATTAGAAGAACATTGTAATTTTAAAAGAAAACTGACTTTGAGCTTCTCTGTCACTCTTTTCCAAACTAGAAGACAAAATGCTGGTGACGCTCCTAGGAGGGTTTCCTAACTCCGACCCCAACACGAGAAAACACACCTGCACAAGCCCACGCCTGTACATGGCACAGAGGATGAAGAGGGAGTCTGCTGACCACTCTATGTGCTGGATCTGGTCCAGGCAAGTGTACAGCTGACGAATCTGCAGGGTGCTCACGTCCCGGACTACTAACCGGTACTGGACACAGGAGGCCTAAAAAACATGAGAAAGCGAGCACTTGACAGGTTCCACTCTACAGCAGCGTAGAAGTCGGCCGCTGCCTTCCGTGCTGAGCAGCTTTACGTCTACACAGCTTCAAGCCGCTCGGTGATCACACAGCTCATTCGCACAGGAGGAGGTAAGACAGAGATCAGAACTGCAATATACAAAGTCGGTTTTAAAACTGTTATGCTCTACTACTCTGATTTTATCACTAAACACTACACATGTCAAATTATCACTGCACCCCATAAACCTGTGCAACTAAAATAGTTTTTAATAAAAACGGAATTGTTATACTCTGGAGTAAAATGTGAGTATTTTAAAACTTCTCTTAGAGCATTTCCACTCCTTTCTTAAACATATGCTAAAAACTAAATCCAAGTGGACACAACCCTGGGAAAAACTCTTCTGAGACTTAATGACCACAGCCTTTCCTACCATCACTTCTAGACAGTTCCCTCGAATTTACGAAGAGTTAAAACTTGAGAGCTCAGGGCTTTTGTTGAGAAGGACCTCAAAAGCAGCAAAGCCCTTCACATGGAGCCACATGCCAAAGCAGAACAAACCAAAGGTGAGCATGTGTGACTTGTATATGTGACTTGAATATGAAAAAGTCTACATTTTAAATGTATTTTCTTAAAAACACTTTCTTCATGTCCATATCTAAGCAAATAATGAGTAACCACCTGCTGACTCTACTTTATACTACAGACTAAAACCCAAGAATGGATTTTTAAATGTTAACTGCTTCATTTCTATACTTATAAGGTCAAACTACATCTACTAGCTTTATTAACCTCCATTTAAAAAAGCCACATTAATGGGAAAAAAAGGGGGGGGTGTAGAGACTGAAGGTCTGAAGAGGCACCGACCACAGTACCTAAATTCTCACACTGTAGCTTTGACAGCCTTGATCAGTTACGACCAATTCCTTACAAAATGGAACTTTAGCACTTGCAAGCACCATACGATATATAAGGCAAGATACTAAAGTTGGGTTTTCAAGAACAGGATTCCAGTAACAGGTTATGACCAAGTGTTCCACAAAGTTCTGATGAGGGCACACAAACCAAAAAGCACCCAAATCAGGCAAGCAAATATAATCATTCTCCTTATAAATTACTGAAACTTTTATAAATGGAAAACCAAAACCAAAACAATCTGTGGAGGGGGCACTTTGAAAAATACACCAAGGTTTCTGGGATGCCATTTTAAACTTTCTACTATGTAGTTGAATACTATCTTATGTGATTTAGGTATTATGCATCTTGGGAGATATAGTCTCCAAGTTCTAGACAAAGAAAACAGGAATGTTAATAAAGGCTCAAGCTGAAAAAGAATTAGGAAGCATTGGCTGGTTAACACAAGACAGAGAACAAACCAACCAAAAAAAAGGGGGAGGGGGGAGGAGGAGGAGGGGGAGGAGGAGGAGACGACGACGACTTCCTATAAGGCCTGACATATTTTTTTTTCTTTAATGCTTTTGCAAAGTCAATTATTCTCCTCCCCACTTCTAAGGCTATGCACTGGTCATATTACTTTATTTCAAAACTTGAAGTTACAGCTCTGCAATTTAAACATTATTTGGTCACCCATGGAATAAGCAGGACATTTACTTGCATGTGGTAAGGACAGGGAAGAAAATAGACAACAAAGTAGCCATACCACTTACCATTTAACCGTAACTTTTGCGACAAAATAACAATCAGCTAAACTCTCCTACACCCTCAAGTGGGTGAAAGAGACACGGCCTTATCCTTTATCCGCCTTTGACAGCCAGAAACAGCTACATGGAGGCTGCGCTCCTGCACAGCACACCTCCTGCCGGAGCTGGAGCTGCGCACTTCTCCAGGTCCCCCTCCAGCCTGGAGCCCTTGCCCAGGTCGCCCTCCTGCCCCGGGCTGCGCACCCGTCCAGGACCCCTCCCATCCGGAGCAACTGCCCGGGTCCCACTCCTGCCGCGGGCTGCGCACCTGTGCAGGAACCTCGGGTCCGGGACACCCACCCGCAGCTCCTGCCTAGGTCCCGCCCGCTCTGCCCGCCGTTCCGGGGTCCAGGTCAGCGTCCGCCCGGGTCCCCGCCGCGGGGCAGGCCGCGCGCCGCCGCTCACCAGGAACTTGCCGTCCGGGGAGAACCTGCAGAGCAGGCTGGAGAGCTTGAACGCCTCGGAGAAGTTCATGGCCGCCGCCCGCCGCGGGCCGACCCGCGCCCGAGAGCCCGCGGACAGCCAGCCGTCCGCAACCGCCCGGCCGCGGCCGGAAGCGAGGCGGGAAGGCGGCCGGAAGTGGGGTGGTGGACGGCGGCCGCAGCCTATCGGCAGTGCGGGCGGCCGCGTAGCATTGTGGGGCCGGGAGTCCGCGCCCCGCCCGGAGCCTTAAAGGCGCCGCCCGCCCTCCTCCTAGTGCGATCAGGGAAATCCACGCCCCGGCTGCGCAGCCCTGGATCGCCGACAGCTGGGGCTGCAGACAAGTTAAAGGACGCACGGCTAGATTGAAATTTCGGATAAACAACGAATCATTTGTAATATAAGCATGTTCCCAAATATTGTGGGACAAATTACTCGCTTATCTAAATTCAAATTTAACTGGGAGATCTCTGTGTAAACATATATTCATATATCAGTACATATATTTAATATGTAATAGTCTCTGCCACATATCACTTCTTTTATAACGTAAAAATATTTGTTTTTGTCTTCTTTTGCGACTTCTTTTCGACTTAGAGCAACACCTGCAGCGTGACTTTGCTCTTACGCCCAGGTGCTTTTCAGATGAAGGACAGAGCGAATTTGACACCGACCCTGCAAAACCAGTGTGTAGATCGCGCGCACCCGCCTCTTCATTTCATGCATAACTGGGCTTACGTGCGCGGGAATTATGATGCCTCAGGGCCCGCACCCCGGGTCTACAGGGTCCGCAGTCTGTCTTGGCACCGGTGGGAGATGGCACCTGCGCGAGCGAGCGCTCGGCTCTGCGGACCGGCTCGCTCTGGAACCCCAGATCCTCTTTCTGGGACAAGACCTTCCCAACTCCCTCCCTCACCCAAAGCCGTCGTTAGTTGTCCCGGCCGGTTCCAACATCGGTCCTACAACCTTCTGGGTCGCGCAGACCCTGACATCCTGGCCAGCCTCAGCTCAGTTCTGTGAGCGGAGGGACGGCCTTGCGTCCAGCTCCCACTTCTCTGCCCCTAGCTCCCAGCCTGCTCCCCGTCTATGTCTCCAACTTCTAGCGAAGGAATTCATGGGGATGCCTGAACGCATCCTGCTCTCATCTTGACCTTTTCTGTCACCAATCAGACCCAATCCCTTGCACGGAATTGGTTTTTCAGTTCCCAAACCACGCCTAGCAAACAGTAGGTGAGCAATAACTATGTATGGAAGTCAGCGGGGCCAGGTCAGTTGGGGTCCCAGTGCAGTAGGAGAGACGGGTTTGCACCAGCCCAGCTCGCTGGAAATGCCAGGGGATGCACTGCGGCAACCTTCCAAGGGATGGTGGTCACCACGGGCAAGGGACATCAGTGCAGTGCCCAGGAAGCGGGTCCCAGGAGCATCCGAGGGCAATGCAAGGCAAGGGCGGCTCCAAACTCGCCCTCTGTCCGGTCCTGCAGCCTAGGCCCTAAGAAGCGGCAGCAGGACCTCAGATGCTCTTATCTGCCTAACCCAGAAGGAAAGCCGGCAGCGAAAGCGGCAGGTGTCTCAGGCCAGAGGGGAGCCGCCCACTAACCCAAAGCTGGTCTGTGGGAACAGAGAGCAATTTCAAGCTCAAGGGTACCGGAGTCCCAGAGTAAATCCACAGCGCGCACCTTCGGAAACAAGGAATAGAATCCGGTGCCCAGGGTCTGGAGGCCGCCACCGCTCAGGGAGGGAACAGGGTGCAGCCAGAATCACTCTCTGGGGACTGTGGGACGCAACTCCGGTTGGGGTCGGAATGGTCACACCCAGAGGACCTCCGCGGGACCCTCTTTGCCGGCCGGGTCGGGGCCAGGCGTCTGTGGCTTGGACTACGCGAACCGAGGGTGGCGTTCCTGGGACCTGGGACCGCAGATCTCACCCCTGTCCCCAGTCTGCCACAAACAGTGCAGACCCGGATGGGGCGTCCCTACCCAGCGCGGTGCACTTCGCTCCCTTTGGAGTCCAAGCTCACTGCCGTGGGAGAAGCGTGGGGAGATCGAGTGTCGGGGCGTTGGGGAGAGGAGACCGTCCGAGGGAAGCCGGCGCGCAGCGTGGAGTCTGCCCCGTGCCTCCGCCCCCACCGCGGCTCCCCCGCGCCCTAGCTGGCGCCCTCAGACCTGCGGAAGGTCGCGGTCCAGTCTCCTTAGCCCGAGGCCCGGCGCCCGACCCGAGAACAGCCCCGCTCCAGCGACCCCGCGGGGCTCAGCAGGGGCCACGCGCGCCAAACGGCGGCGGGAAAGAGGCGGGGCGGAGTGCGCTCCGGGACCCCGACTTGGACCCGGCCAGCTGGGGAGGCGGAGCGCGGGTAGAAGACTGAGGCCCAGGCCGGGCCCCGCCGCCCGGCCCTCCTCGCGCCACGGCTGTGCCCGCGCTGCCTTCCCGCCGCCGGGCTGCGAAAGGCGCTAACGCTGGCGGTCGCCCCCTCCCCGCGGCGCCCCCCTCCCCGCGTCCATATAACCCGCCTCGGGCCCGGCCGCCGCCCGCCCTGCCTCCTGGCCCGCGGCCGCCGGTCCGCACCCGGCTCGAGGCCCGCCAGCCGCTCGCGCCCGCCCTGCGCCCACCAAGGGGGTGCGCGGCGAAGCCCAGGTCAGCGCCAGGCCTGCTCGGACGCGGATGCCTCGGGCTCGGGCCGCACCAGGTAGGCAGCGCTGGAACCGACTCCGGGGGTCCGCTGCGCTGTTCGGCTCCGCCTTCCGGGCGGCATCGCAGGGCGGCAGGCGCCCAGGCTCGCGGCGCTGAAGCTAGGAGTTAGGGGTGAGAGGGAACCTGGGCACGAGCTGGGAACCGTGACACGAGGGTCCCTCGGAGTTGGTGCGGCCCCGGGGGACTCGGCGCGAGGGGCGGGAGGCAGCGGGAGTCGAGACCTCAGGGAGATGAGGGTCCTGCCAGCAGCGCCAAGGGCTGACCCGCCGGTTTCCTCGCCCCTCTCCGCCACACCCAGCTGGCGAGGAGCTGCTCGGAATGCGATCCCAGGAAGTCGCCAGGTCTCGGGGTCGGGTGCGGTTGGAAACTAGGAGACACCGGGAGCCGACAAGCTCCTCCCCGCAGGCGCCCACTCCCCCGGCACCCGAGAGGTGCGTACCAATCCCGAGGCGTTAGCTCCCCCGACCTCCAGCAAGGCCGACGGCGCCCAGGTCCCCTGCAGGGCCTGGGGGACCGACCCGCGCGAGCCTTGACCGCTTAGCTGGCCCAATGAAGTGGGTTGTTTGGTGGGTTGGCGGTTCTGAGTTTGTGGGGCGATTGGATCCCTGATCTGCCTTCGGAGTCTATTCCAGGTAGAGAACCCAGGCAGCGAAATAAGGCCCCGGACTGATTTCCTGGCTCCTCCAGCAGCCACGTTCCTTCTGGGTTGGGGCAGCTATTATTACCTTGTTGCTCAGCTGGTGTTTTCCTCCTGCCCTTAAGGAATGAGCACACACCGTATGCACAAGTCTACATAAATAGAGGGGTGACAGGTAGACTCTTCAGCCAGCAAGGGTCAGGGAAACAGTGCTGGGGACTTCTGTGGGGAGGCCACTTGGTTCTCTGCTTGCTGTGAACACCTGGGACCCGAGTCTCATTAACACAGTATTTGGTTTTGTTGTTGGTTGTTACCGTCGTTGCTGTTTATTTGTTTGGTCTTGATAGCTTTTTCGGGGGTAAGTCAGCAGAAACGAAATGAATAAATGATCCCTTTCTGCACTGAGATCTAAGCACCCCCACCCCATCTTTTGATCTATTCAATAGAAGAGGGGGGAGCTGCCTGGAGAACAAAAGGGGAGTGTTTGAAATTTTGCAGCATGTGAATTTATGGATTACATATGTATTTGTAAAATAAGATAAGAAGTCAGACACCAAAAACCACAAAAGTGTTTGTTCCCCATTAGTCTGGCTGCCTGAGCTGCCCTCCACACAGCTTGGGTAGGGCTTGCCCATCAGTGCAGGCCTGTCTAGTGGGCCATGTTCCCTCCCGTGGGGAACAGGTAGCTGCCTCCTAATTCTGATGAGCAACCCCATGGAAAAGCCAGTCTGGTGCAGAAGTCAGAATACTGGGGGTCACATCCTTCTTGTTGCCCTTGGACCTCAGGCTTAACTTCTTGAAAGTTCGATTTACCCATCTGTAAAGTAAGGTCATAACGGTCCCCGCTTTGGAGGGTTGGGAGAACAGTGAACAAGAAACCACACCTGAGGTGCTTGGACAGTGCCTGACATCCAGTAAGTGGCCTCAGATGTGAAGTTTCTTGGTCCCAGCTGCTGCTGCAGGGCTGGGAGGGCCAGGAGCCTTAGGGGAAGAACCAGTTCCCTGGGAGCCCAGGCATCTCCCCGAGGGGGCGGCAGTGAAGCTGGAATCTGCTTGGGCCTGGGCGGAGGCTGGTGGCATCTGTCAGGGGTATGTCCTGTGGCAGGGATGCCTCAGTCTGGTGTTTATTTATAGCGCTTGCCCCACCCAGGCACAGGAATGGATTTCGAAGACTGAGCGCAGCACAGGGGAGTCCAAGGACCAAGAGAGAGTCAAAGGTTTCAGACTATGTCCTGCTGGTGCCCAGGGACCCACAAACCCTGAGAGGCTGGGTGCCCAAAAGTGAAATCACTTTTGTGAGTGCATGAAGGGCTGTGCGTCCATCTCGGTGGAGACAGCTTCCCACCACCAAATTCAAGGGTGACTTTTATCTGGAAAGTTGTGCCAATGATGCTGTGTACCTGGTGGGCTTGTAGTTTGCAAAAAATCAGAAAACCTCCTATAAACAAGCACCCTCCGCCTGCGGGCTGCAACTGGCCAGCCACTGTTTCACTGCAGACCTTTCTTCCCCAATTTGGTGAGAGCTAAAGCAGTGTTTTAAACTACGCAAGTTTCTCATGATGCTGCTTCAATAGTAAAAGAGGAATGAGAACCCAAGGTCGGGGGAGTGACTGTGGGGCTCCAGCTTGGGCCCTCCCCTGGGCATTGCCTCTGCTTGATCCCGGGAAGCAGCAGCACTGACCGCTGACTGCATATTAAAAACAGCTGTACCCCAGTCACACAGAACAGTGTCCACAGCTTTCTGTGGACCGGTGTCTGCCCACCAGCCCACCCAGGGCCTTTGTAGAAGGACTTGCTCAGTGTTTCCCTCCCCCCGCCCCCAAAGATGCTGCCCCACATCTAAAGCTCAAAGGAGCAAAAAACAAAAGACAAAGAAGTTCAAAGTATTATTTATGAAGCACTTGTAACAACTAGTGTCTGGCTGGTGTGACTGGCTGGTACTTGGCTAAATAATTCCCCCCCCCCCCACCACCACCCTGTAATCCTCGAAGCAGCTGGTTGAGCCCATTTACAGATGACGAAACTGCGACTTCAGTGGGTTATTCCACTTGCCGAAGTCACAAGGCTGCAAAGTGCCTCAGCCGTGACAACCAAGCCAGGATGGGAGCTGCAGAATGATTCTCTCCCCTGGGCCTGGCGTTGGCTAGGACCCGGGTAAAGATAAGACACGGTCACCAGAGCTACTGCAGGGCAACATTCATGCTGGAAGGGCCCTTTGGAACCATCTGAACTAGGGGGTAAAACCCGGAGGCAACTGAGGGGAAGGGCCACTTTATTTGCATCGACACTGAACCACTGCCCTGTCTACAGCTGTGAATGGAGCCACAAGCCACAGGCTGAGCAGTGCCCACAACCTGCTCCCGGCCGAACTGCGGGCGTTTTGGTTGTGCCTGACAGTTGCTGCAGAAAGCTCGAAATCTCATTTGTACTTGTTGCCAAGTAAATCATGAGTCATTACACCTGCTGCCCAGCCTTATCACCAGACACGCTGATAAAGAGGAGCATCCTAAAGAAGACCACAAATGGCTTTTTGCATATGTAACCTGGTTAGTTTTCTCAGACCGCTGTAACAAGTAAGCAGGGTGACTTAAAACAGCAGAAATGAATTCTTGCACAGTTCTGAAGCCAGAGTCTGAAACCAAGGTGGGAGGTGGCCCCCCGTTGGGCCGAGGGGGAGAATACCGTTCCAGTTCCAGTCTCTCCTGCATGCTGGTGCCCTGGGCCCCTGCAGCTGCCTGCCCCGCCTCACCTCTCCTTTGCCTCTGTAGCACGGGGACTTTTCCCTGTCTCTGTCTCTCCTTCCTCTTTTGAGTAGACTGGACGTGAGGCACCAGAGGGCCCGGGCCAGGGCCTCTCCTCTTTTCTAGGTGGATGATCTTTTGAAGAGGCTGCCCCTGACTCTGTCAGAATAACTATAGTTCAATAATTCACAATCTTCCTCGTTTTACTTTGTGCATTGGCAACATTCTTCCAGTAAGGGGTCCCACATTCCCCGGAGCTGGGGAGACAAGCAGACACACCAGGTGAAAAACAGCCCCAGGAAGGTGACATACATGCCCCAGGCCTGACCTGGCTGTCAGTGTCTGAGAGGCTGCAGTTGGAGAGGTCAGGGAGGGTCACCCTGGCTCGAGGGGCAGAAGAGAAGGCATGCGTGCCAGGTGCAGGGCAGTGACCCTGAAGAGGACAGGGGGTGGGAGGGACCTGCTGGGGTGCAGCAAGGGCACTGAGGACAGGTCTCAGGGGAGTAGAGAGGACATGAGGCACCAGAGTGCCAGGGCCAGGGCCACTCCCTGGGTCTTGGGGTCCATTTCCCCAAAGAGCAGGCAGTAAGGGAGAGTACCGGAGCTGCTTCACTGCTCTATGAAACTGATGGACAGGGGAACAGCACTTCCTGATGAAAAACTGAGACTCATCCAGCAACTTGGGGACTGAGGCAGGAGGGTCAAGGCCAGCCTGGGCAACTAGGTGAAACCCGGTCTCAAAACATAAAAAAGAAAAAGGGCTAGGAGCATAGCTCAGTGGTTCGGTCCCCAGTACTGGGGGGAGGGGGAGAAAAAGAAAAAGAAGAGAATAGAAAAGAAAAAGAAAAAAATACAAGCTCATAGTTGAAGCAGACTAAAGACTGGTTTCTGCTCCAGAGGACAGCGATGGAGGAGACTACTGGATGCTGGGCTCACAGTGTCTGCGTGGGGTCTCCAGGGAGGTCGGGGTGCAGGTCCTGGCTGGCACCTCCAGGTGGCCTGGCTGAAGTCCACCTCATCTAGCTTCAGCTCCAGGACTGTGTTGGCTGTTGTTCTTAGTGATTGCAAAGCAGAAGGGTGGGAAGCAGGCGTGTTAGCGTGCAGATGGGTAGCCCGGTACAGAGGCAGCTGGAATTCAGGATCCAGTCCCTTTTGTAGGTAGAAAACGAAACCACAAAGACAATAAGAAAGAGACTAAAGCACTAAATTTTTCTATAGTCAACCCTATTTCTACCAAAAATAATTGCAGTGGATTAATTTATTTGCAAAAAAAAAAAATCTAGCCTCACTGAACCCGGCCTGTGTGTGCAAGCAGCAGGGGCAGTGAGTGACTGCAGAGCCTTCTTCCAGTCCACTTGGCTGGACTTGTAATAAGGAGTCTCAGAGCAGTACGCAGTAGCATACACTATAATCCCAGAGCCTCTGGAGGCTAGGCAGGAGGGTCATAGGTTCAAGGCCAGCCTGGGCAATACAGCAAGACCCTGGCTTGAAAAAGGCAGGTAGGATGGGAGGAATCTCAGATTCAACTTCAAATGAGAGGCTAGGAAGCCAAGGACCTGCCTCGGCATCCACCAGCCACTCTATAGATTTGGGTGAATTCCTCTTTCTGGGAGGCCCCCAGAATATTCTCAAGGTCCCCAGCCTCCCATAAGTGATGGTTCTTACTCAAGGCCACAGAACCCCTCTACACTGGGTGCTGTGCCAGGCGGTCCATTTCCCCACTGAGGGCTTCCTAGACTCTGTTAAGCCAACCTTAGTTCCTTAAAACCACCTGGGGTTTCTGATTCTACTGCACATCAGGGGCGGGTAGGACATTCCAGCCAAATCCTGGTGATATCACTTCGTGCCAACCACGTACTGGGCGGTGGGAGCAGCTTCTGAGGACCTTGTGCAAGTAATTGTGTTGCCATGAAAATAAGACCACCCCCAGCTTCCAAGTTCTCGAGGCAGGCTCAATTCTGTTTGCAAAAGTCTAATTTACCAGATTGCTGTGTTTCTTTCTAAAGTATGAATAATTTCTTCATTAGAGTTCTGGAAATTTTTATCCAGTTCATACTGATTTTTTTTTTTTTTTTGTACTGGGGATTGAATCCAGGGCTTTGCATCCTGAACTACATCCCCATCCCTTTTTATTTTTAATTAGTTAGTTAATTAATTAATTAATTTCACAGTACTGGGGATTGGATCCAGGGCTGCTTTACTCCTGAGCTATATCCCCAGTCCTTTTTATTTTTAATTTTGAAACAAGGTGTCCTTAAGTTGCCCAGGCTGGCCTCAAACTTGCCATCCTCCTGCCTCAGCCTCCTGAGTTGCTAGGATGACAGGTGGGCATCACCCCATCTGGCAAAATTCTTTTGAAATATTCCAGGGTCCCATCTGGAAAATCCCAATGTTAACTGGGCAAAAAAGACTTAATTTGGAGCCAGATACAGTGATGCTCACCTGTTGTCCCAGGGACTTCAGAGGCTGAGGCAGGAGGATCCCAAGTTTGAGGCCAGTTTCAACAGCTTATCGAGGCCTTAAGCAATTTAGTGAGACCCATTCTCAAAAGAAGGGGGCTGGGGATGTAGTTCAGTAGTTAAGAAGCCCAGGTTATATCCCCAGTGCCAGGAAAAAAAGGAGAGAGTCTTAACTTGGAATTTAATTTTGGAAAGTTATCAAAATATCATAACATTAAAACACTTGGTTAAATAGGATCTCGAACATTATGAAGATACTTAAGTATCCTTTCATGAAAGCAGCAGTTAAATATTTCAGACAAATATAGAAAACTATAGTTTTTTTTTAAAAAGCTTGGATCTTTTAGGAGAGAAAAAGCAGTTTTCTTGAGTAATCAAAGACCCAATAAAAACAACACGAAGCACAGGAAATTATTTCGATAAAACACAAAACCTTGGTTTCCTTGGCAGATGACTTAAAAGGTGAAGAAAAACTTCACAGCTTCTCATCAAGAGCAAACCAATCCTCCATGAGAACTTTGCTGTTTTAAAGGAGAAGGCCAAATTGTAGCTTTTGGTCAGTGTCCCCTCCTCCCACCCCTCTCTTCCCGGCTGTGGTGTGGACGATCTGCGGAGCCCCAGCGTACGTCGGTTTACCCTGGGTGGTCAGACTCACTTTAAAATCCTTAGGGCGCGTCAGTTTTAGCCGCCTGGCCACACAAGATGCGCTCCCCTGCCCTTCGCGACTCTCGGTGTCCGATTAGTTTTCATTTTTCCTTCCTTCCTTCCTTCCGAAACAACCTTTAAATAACCTCCAGACCAGTCGTCCTCTTTTTCCTGAACGAAAACAACACGAAACGAAACGCAACGCGTCCTATGACTTCCTTACAGAAACACCTAACTCCCGTTCCCTGTATGCCGCCCCTGCTTTAATTGCCTATGCTAATTAGGATGCTGACGCTCAGCCACCCTGATTTTGGGTGTGTAGGAAGGTCGGGCGGCTCCGGGCTCTGGCTGGACCCGCAGATCGGCCAGCGGCTCCCTGCAGCCGTTTCCAGCCCTCCAGCGCTCAGAGAACGGGTTTGCTAACAGACCCAGACACTTTCTGTTCTCTAGCAATCAGAAACCGAAAGGGGACAACCAAGTTCCCGTATTGTATCTGATTTGGAAATGTGGCAGGCAGGCAATGAATATCCACCATTGGGTTCAGCTTGGTGTAACTTTAGGAAATAAGTTGCCAAGGGATCTGGGAACCTGTCTTTGAAGCAGACATATTATAAAACATGATTGTTGTTGAAAAGTTCTTTCTGAAATTTAGTCCCCCTAACGTCATTTCCTTGTTTTAACAATTATGTTGGGGTTACTTACAAAAATATCATTTTTATGGAAATGTCATGTTTTCAAACAAAGCTTGCTGCATCGGCGGTCACTTTCCCGCTCAATGTCTTTAGAGCATGCATGTGCTAAGCAAGTTTCAGGAGAGCACAACCCTGAAAGCCACACACTTTCAGTCAGCTTTGCTGTGGTGCTGGTGACAGGCAATCACGGTGCCTGCACTTCCCTTGCGGTTTGTCACCTGGTTGAGTGCATGATTAGGCACCCAGGAGAGATGATGCTTCTGTGACAGAATATTCTCAAGCCCAGGGAGCAGACCAGCTGTGCTCAGCAGAGGCAGCGTAGCCAGCCTAGTCTACCCGAGAGGATCCCGCACATGAGAGCTAGGAACGCCTTTGCATTGGCTTCTGGCCTTTGCATTGGCTTCTGTTCTCTGAGAATTTCAGGAATAACATTGGCCAGTGCTTCTTCCTCTTCAAGCCAGTTAAATAGGGCTGTCCTCCCAAGCAATTCTGGCAGCTGCAGCTGGAGGAAGAGAAGCATCACATGTGTGGAACATGCACGTGCATAAACGTGCAGACCGGCAAAGCTGCACAGCTTCCCTCCACGGTTTGAATCTCACCAGTGTACCAGGGGGTCCAGATCACATTATTTGGAAGCTAGTCTAAGGTCAACTGCTTAGATGGCTAAAGCTTTCTACTCATATTTGTGTAGAGAAGTTAAGATGTTTCATTTGCTAGTTTTTAAATCATTTTCGGAATCTCATGCAAATCAGCACTCCTAAGTTTGCATTTCAAAAGGGATGGCCCTGGGCAGGGGAGGAAAGGAAGTTCGCATTTCAAAGACACAGAGGAAGAATGCACATTTTTCTAAGGAGTTTGGGGGCGCCTGGTGTAGGGGGTTGGGGATGATTCCTGTTTCAGCTGTTTAAGCTCAGTCCCCTCCCGGGTCCTGCGTCCTAATCTCTTACAGTATCAGTGGCATCTGGAGATGGGGGAGGGAGCCTGTGGACCTGGCTTCTAGAGCCAGTCTGCTTTAGAAGACTTAATTTGCAAGACAAGGAGAATTGTTTTTAATTCCTTGAAGAAGCCCCATCAGGAGTGGACCCTCTTCCACTCGATCCAACAGCTCCGGGCGCTAGGACGAGAAAGAGAAACCGAGGGTCCTGTGTTCTAGTTTGGAGCTGTGTCTCTGGAATTTCAGGAAGCTCTCCTATTCCCAGAGTGTGTATGCCTTTACTTCAACCTGGGAGAGAAGGACTTAAATAGTTCCTGTTGGGCTCTGGTCCTCGGCTTCCTATTTGGCTAACCTCTGATCACAGGGCTCTAAAAAAACCCTTTTGGACATCTTTTATCAGGTTTTTTTAAAAAATACTTTTTTAGTTGAATCTTTATTCATTTTTTTTTTTAATGTGGTGCTGAGGATCAGACCCAGTGCCTCACACGTGCCAGGCAAGCGCTCCACCACTGAGCCACACCCCCGCCCCCTTTTACCAGGCTTTGCTAGACAAACAGTGAATGTTCCTGCTGGTACTGAACTGGCTCCCTCTCCCTCTCCTTCTCAAACGTGCCCAAGGTGACTTGACACCAAAACCAACAAGACTTTTGTGAACACCATATACTAAAGGGGTGTTCTCAAAGGCGGGTGGGCATGACCCAGAAGTTCACACCCTAAGAAAGACAGACCTCATGGCCCAAGTGCACGAGGACAGTGTTCGGGCAAACTCTGTCTCCCAGAGAATGTGAAAGTGGGGTTGGTCATGGACCTGCTGGCGTGTGACAGGCACAGGGCAGGTGCTGCAGGGCGGCACTTTGCCAACCCCAAACACGCAGCCAAGGACGGAGGACAGAAGCCCCTTATGGACAGGACCTCTTGTTTAGACCTAGTCCTGCCAATGATCCGTCCAGCTTCCTGCCTAACTCAAGCCAGACTGTGACCCCCTACTGGCCAAGACCGGAAAGCATTCCTGCTGGTCCCAGAGCCAGGCGCTCAGGACATCCAACGGGTGAAGGAGACCATCATCCGTCATCAGTTTCTGTCCTGGGGACCCACAGCAGAGTCGCCTGCGTGGACATCAGTTCTGTGGGAACCCCACACTCGCCGGTCTGCGAGGTTGGCATGTCACCAGCTTTGCAGGTTGTCCTTGTCCTTACAGTTCTGCTCTTCCTCACACACGACAGGACAGAGATGAAGGAGCACAACAGCCATCTCGGGTGGGGAGGGGTCCTAAAGCAGGCGTTGTCATAAAGCAGACACGCCCGGGGCTGGGCCCAGCTGGGAGTCAGCCCTTGCTGCTGTGCCCCAGGCGGTTCCACCCCAGCAGCAGCCCGGGTTGCTGTTGGAGAGCTGTTTCACGCAGGTTCCTCCTGCTGGTCCACGCTGGGGCAGGGAGGAGACCCTGACCACTGGGTTCACTAGACTCCACAGGCAGGACCAGGGCCCTGATGCAATGGAACCTCACTGTCTTACCTTCCCGGCTTTCTGTCTGGGGTCCCAGATCCTGCAGCGTGATTGTCCCAGTCACCACAGACCTCTCGTGGTCACCAAGCTGTAGGGAGGGAAAACAGCAGACAGATGAACCGGAGAAAAGCTTCGGTAGTCACATAGGTGCACAGGGAGCCCACAGAGACAGGAGACTGCGCTGATGGAGGCTGCAGGCAGCCTGAGCTACAGAAGGCAGCAGGGGCTTGGGGCTACCCGTGGCACAGGGGGACGGGAGAGAAGAGCGAGTAACAGGGCCTGGCTCTGCAGACAGCTGTCCAGCTCTGCTCCTGCTCTCCTCCCTGGAGCATGGCCGTTCGCTGTGGACGTTGATGTCTCCTCCAAAGGACTGCTTTCCTGGCTGCTATGCATCCACCGTCTCTCAAGGTGGTCAGCGAATAGTCGAAGTGCCCAAGAGGGGTGTTTTGGGGTGGTGTGTTCCAGCCTTCTGTGAGCACCTTTTGGGGTGATGTGTTCTGAACCCCAACGTAAATCCCAGGGCCCTGGAGGGGACGCTGGGGGGCACTAGAGGGACACTCCATGGGCCGCTTAATTGGAATCAGCTTCCTGCAAAAGCAGCCTGAGGCGGAGGTGATGCGGCCCTCAGGGCTGATGAAGGTGGGCAGGAGGGGACGAGGACCCTGACCTGAGGGCATTGGGGCCCCTCTGCCCTTTCGCATTCGCTAGTGTAAAGGAAGCCTGCTTCTGTGTTCCCACTGTGTTTTGGGTGTGAATTCGGGTGAGCAGTTTGGTGGCTCCTGGTGGTGAGTAGTGACATGGTTGGTGGCACTCTTTTTTAGTTGGTGTCCACTTCCCCCATTTACAGATCAAAAGCCCAGAAATCAATGAAGTGACTGTAAGCTCGGGGGCAACGTTAGCAGCCAAATAAAATAGGACAGAAAGCGGCCGGCAGAAGCAAGCTTTAGTGGATGGAATTTGGCTCTCAGGCGAAATTCCCAGACCCCCGGGGTACAGCTCAGGTAGGGACACGGAGAAAATCGCACATGGCCCTGGCTGCTCAGGGTTTTTCTAGGCCCGAATGGGAGGGGGTCCTGCTGAGTGACCGGTGCAGTTAAGGGTCAGTGGAGTTTTCCTGTCCACTTTGATGGTCACTGGCGCGCTGCCCTTTGTCTCAGTTGCTCCCCTCTGCCTCCCACAGTTGCCCAAATTCCGACCTAACATTGACTGAGACCAGAAGCCGGCATCCGGCACCCCACCCTGAGGGGACAGCAAGGTGTCTCCCTGGTCCCAAGGCCAGCTGAGGCCCCAGCTGAGGCAGGTCAACAAGAGGAACCGCAGCCCTGCCTCACGTGAGGTGGGAGGGACGGGGGAGCCAGGGAGCCTGTGACTGCATCCCAAGCTGGAGGTGGGTGGCCAGTGTGGGCAGCACAGTGGGGCTCGGAGGGGCGGAGGGGCGTCAGCAGGGAGGGGCGGAGCCTCTTGGTTCCGATCCTGCTTGGTGGAGCCCTGGGCAGCGTTCCTGCCTCCAGGCAGGGCACTGCTCCAGAGGAAGGCTCCACCTTCCTTCATGGCCTGCTTCAGGTAGAAGGGATGGATGGTGACAGCGACCTTCCCGACCTTCCCTCTTCTGCGGTCTTTGCGCCATGTTTGGGGGGAGTGCATCCTGAGCCCCACCCACACCCTGGGAGTCGTGGGTCCACCCACCTGCCTCCGTGCTGCGGGCTCTCAGGGGAGGCCGTGGCCGTGTCTCTCCTATGAGCTGAGCACGCTCTGAGCTGCTTGTAGCTCACCTGAGAACCCCTGAGGGCACAGTGTAGCGGACACCAGGTGCTCAGGAGAGGCTGGCACCTGGGCATCCCCGCTCCACCTCCTGCTAGCCAGGAGGCAGCCCCTGAGTGGGCAGGGCACCCCACCCAGCCCAGGCTTTGTCACCTTCCCAGTTACTGCATCTGGGAAGGACTTAGCCCCTGCTGGGCACCCGCCCGTGGCAGCTGGCAGATCACGCCCTATGGCTCTAAGTGCCCTTGGGAAGGGGCAGGGGCTGTAATTGCTCACCTGCTGCTCTGAGGTGCCAGCCCTGGGGCGTCTGGGGAAGCCCTGCTAATTGGGCAGGTGGCTTCTCCTAAGGGGATGCATACAGTTCACTGGGTCCTTCACAGTGGGCAGGGAAGTGCCCCTCTCCCTCCTGCGCCACTTCCTAGCACTATGGAGGCGACTTCCTGGCTGTTTCCTCCACTGCGTTTAGCAAGCCCTGGGGGCTTTGCTCACCTGGGTGCTGCCCACCTGCCAGGCAGAGGCTGCTGGCCCAGGCGCAGGTCTGGTATTCCTGGCTCAGCTGGCCTGTGAGGGGTTCTGGCCATTGTTAGGGAACAAGGAGAGCAACCTTGGTCCCAGAGTAGGTTCCTCCCACCTGTGAGGTGGTGGAGGGAGGGCTTGCAGAGTCCAAGGAGGCCTGGGGCAGCAGCCAAGAGGGTCTTGCAGCAACTAGAGGGGTCTCGCTTCTGCAGAAAACCCAGCCGCCCTATGGATGTGTCGGGCTGTGAGGAGGAGGAGCACTTCCTGTTAAACATGACAGCCCGGCCAGGGCGCCATTCAGTGAGCAAGCTGACCCCCCACCTATCTCTTTGGGGTCTCTGGAATTTGCGCCCTGCACAATGCAGCTTTAAGTTTAGTCGTGGAAACCGGAGGAGCGGACTCCAGGCAACTTGACTGTCTGCAAGACGCACACGCCGCACGTTAGACAGGGTCCTCCTTCCTGCTGATACATCCTTTGCCTCCCGCCGTCAATGACTGTCAACAAACCCTCGTAATTAGAAGCGCCTCCTGTCATTTCTCTCTTCTGAATAAGGCATGCTCCAGCTTGCTTCTGGGTCCTTAATTTTTGATCAGGGATGGCTCCTTGACTAATTATTTGGCAATAATGAGGGAGGAGAGATGAGGTTGTGAAAGTGTCCCTGAGCTTTCAGAATGAAGCTGCAAATTTGAAATGTGGCATGCGTAAACAGGACGCTAATTGGATTAATGGGACAATGATGAGTTCTGATAAAAATAGCAAGATGGGCCACTGGAAGACGGAGGCCAGTGTAATTCCAGAAACACCGTCTGCAGTTGGTGGTGTTTTGCAAGGACTAGAACACTGACAGGTCTGTGCTGGAGAGTGAAGTCTGCAGCCATCACCCCACACACCATGGTCCAGGAAGACTCGTGAGGAGACACATGCGCGTCCCCGGGACGCATGTCCATCTCTGGGATCGTAACAGTCTGACCCCGCAGTCCCTTTAAGAGCCTTAACTTGGCCAACCTTGCCTTTTTTTGCTTCATGGTAATGAAAACGCCTTCAGTTTCCTGCTCCCCATTTCAACCCACTCTCAAGGGCGCTGGTGACAGCTGGTGACCCTGAGAAGGGGCCCAGGCCTGGCCGTGGGGTGGGAGTGAGGTCTACCGAGCCCGTCTGCACCCTTATGCGTTCTTTAAATTTCAAGCCATGCCCCGTCTGAGCCACTCACTGGGCAAAACTCCAGAGTCAGAAGATGACAGACTGTGTAAGATTGGCTACTTCAGATCCAGCAGAAGTGGGCTCAGGCCCCACAGGTCAGCCAGGCTCCCACCTGCCCTTCCTGTTTCCCTTCCATGCGGTGAGGGGAGAACACTCCCTGAGCGGCGGCTGTGGTAAAGTCCTGCCAGAAAGCTCGTCCTGGGCAGGTGCCGTGGTGTCTGTCCTCCCAGCCCCGTAGCAAGCCTTCAGGGTTCCTCTAAGGATTTATAGGGCTTTGCAAGCTGGACGTGCCCTGACCTCTGCCTCTGGCCCCAGCACTACCCTATGGTTCAAATTAACTCCAGGCCCACCGTCCCAAATCCCAAACCCCAGGCCTTATGCTTGGTCAGAATTCATGTTTTCTTTTTTTTATTTTGGTCAGGCCTGGTGGCACATGTCTGTGATCCCAGCAACTCGGGAGGCAGGAGGATTGCAAGTTCAAGGCCAGCCTCAGTGACTTAGTGCAGCCCTAAGCAACTTAGCGAGACCTATTTTAAAATATGAAATAAAAAGGACAGTGGTTAAGTGCCCTGGGTTCGATCCCTGGTACCAAAAAGGCAGAATTCACATTTTAAAAAGGTCAACATAGATAAGCGACACAGTTCTTGCATCCTGTTTTATAACACCAGCAAGGGGGCTGATAAAACGCCCCACGGTCAGGCCCATTGGTATTTCTGCAGAGCACACAAGGTGCCTACAGCACACAGCAAGCAAGGACCAGGAGCCGCACCGTCACCCAAGGCAGAGCCAGAACCAGAGTAAACTTTGGACTTTCTGAGCTTTTTGGAGGCCAGAGAACCAATGCTGCCTAGGCTCAGTCCCTGCCCCTCAGTGATGTCGGCCGAGACCCGAGGTCCCCATCTGCCCAGCTGGGAGTGGGGATAGGCAGCAGGGTGCTGCTCACGCCTGCCCAGCGTGCAGGAGCCAGTGGTGAGGGCATCCTTTGCTCTCGCTGCTCAGGTCCAGTGGGGGTGGATCTGGCCACCTGGTCAGGGAGGGTTGCTCGTTCTCCATCTTCAAAGCAGCAGGTAGCATGCGCCCACCTCTGGTCTCCCTGCTGTGAGGACCTGTGCTTCCATGGGTGCCACCAAGTGACTGGAAGGTTCCCCTCCTGCTAGCTTCGTGCCATCTGCAAAGCCTCTTCAGCCGAGTCTGCTCAGAACTGGACTGAGCTTCCTGTACGTTGCCTGTGGTGGGGGCAGCAAGGTGGGTCAGAGGGCCATGACAGATTAGTTTCCCCAGGCTGGGGCGGAGCCCCCTGGAAGTCCTCTGACTAGCAGTTAAAAACGTGGGCTTGGAAATTCAGAATTCCATATCGTGGCCGGGTGTTGCACTGAATCATCTGAACTCGCTGTGTGCACAAGGGGCAAACAGTGGAGGACCAGCGATTTCATGGCTTGACCTAGTTGTTAAAGACGCTAGCTGTTGCAAATACGCACCTGCATGTTGCAGAAGTGATGTGATACAGAATTTGCCCTTAAACGCTCCTGGGGCAAAAGAGAAGCCAGGAGACTGGCAGGTGTTGAGGTGGGGGGGATCTCGTCGCTGGTCTTTCTCTCTGGTTGCGCATGCCTGGAAAGGCCTCCGTGATGGAGCTGGAGGACATCGTACCACCTGAAGCACGCCAGATTCAGGAAGCCAAATGTTTTCTCCCATTTGTGGAAGCTACGAAGAGGAAAAGAAGAAAAGGGGGTCTCATGAAAGTAGAAGGGGGACTGGAGAGCAGGGGAGGCGGCTGGAGGAGGGAGGAGAGGAGGGAAGAGGAGGACTGGGTGAGGTCCTGAGACTCGCCAGCTCCTGTCGTGTGTGCTTGCATGAATGTGTCACCATGAATCCCACTGGTAGGTATGATCATAATGCACGAATAAAGAGCATTGAAACATTTCTGCAAGGAGCAGAAACACAGGACTGTCCCCCCCATCCTGGCTGCCCCGCCTCCCGAGCTGGCTTTCTGGTGCAGTGGGAGCCTGTCCCCCAGGTCCCTAGGAGGAGGGTCCCTGGGAGAGAGTACAGTCTGTCTTGTGCTCTCCTGGTGGCAGGTCCCCAGCCCCAGGGCTCTGAGCCACGCTCCGCCCCCTGGCCCTGGCCAAGGCTGGCCACACTGCCGCCCAGCTTCCGTGAATCCAATGTCATCACCTAGGCGACCGGACGCTGCTGCCACTGCCGGTCTGCGGAGCCAGGAGCCCAGGGCCTCCCGGCCACCGGCCCCACCGACCCTCCCGGGCCGGCTCAGCGAAGGTAGGCGTGGGCTCTGCTGCCTCCTCCTGCCCCAGGGTAGCAGCTCCATAGGAGCCCCCTCCTCACTGCATCCCACCTGCTGGCCGGAAGAGGTGTGGTGTGCAAGGGTGCCAGGCAGGGCTGGTGGCCAGGCCCCTCCAGGGAGAGCCGACCGTAGCTCCCCTGATGGGACAAGCCACAGTGGCGTGGTGCTTTGGAAAGCCATTAGTCCCAAGTCGGGTGGCAGGATTCCCCACATGGCCCTGAGCTGGCCGACAGGGCCAGGAGCAGAGCCACTCTGGGGACACCTCCCCCTGAGACCCCCCTGGAAACCCTCCCCACCTCCTACCAAGGGGGCACTGAGCAGCCGCCCAGCCCAGGCACGTCCAGGGCTGATGCTGCTGAAGCCAGGGCCACTCAGCCTCACGGGCCAACCCAGAGTCCCCCAGCTCTCCCCAACTCCCTCCCTGTCCCGCGGCATTGCCTGGCACTGCCCGGCCTTGCCTGGCCTTGCCCTGGCCTCCCAGGCTCACCTGCTGCCTCCAGCCAGGCACATGTGTGGACTCGGCCAGCCCTGCTCCCCCGCCTGCATCTGCCCGCCTCGCTGTCCTGTGTGCAGGGATGGAGGCCCCAGCTGGGGAATCCACAGCATTCCACTGAACGGGGAGGACTCTGGTGTGAGGAGGGCCATGTGCCTGTGGCCCCTGTCCAAGTGCTGCTGGTGGTGAGGGGATGGGTGGGGAAACGTCTCTCCCCGGGCCTCTGCTCCGTCCTGGCCCCAGCAGGCCAGCTGGAGGGATGTGGGCTGCGGGCGAGGGCTTGGGGTCCTCTGACTTGCTGTCCCTTCAGGTGTGTTTCCCACCTGCTCTGAGTCTCATCCCTGGAGCAGGTGCTAGCAGGCCAGTGAGGTGACTTGAATCCCAGTGCCCGCTCCCCAGGGCCCCACACTGATCTCTCAACAGATCGAGCCCACATGAGGACCCCGAGCGAGGGGAGGTTGAGAGGTTTCCCCACGTGGCTCTTCCCAGGACTCGCGCTGCCCTTCCCTGACCGCTGCCCCTCCCTGACTGGCAGCCCCTTCCCGCACAGACTGCCTGGTCACTCTGTCACTGAATCTTCTTCACTGAGCTCTGACTGTGCACTGAGCACCCTCTTAGACTTGGGGTGACGCAGTGAGCAACTGGCACTGGTCCTCAAGCACTAAACAGGGAGACGAGCTGGCATCTTCTCATGCAGGAGGAGCCGTGGGACCCAGGGGGCCGAGGTGGCCGTCCAGGACCCTGGGGGGCGAGGCCTCGGCAGCTGCTCCTGCTGCCGCTGCTCAGGGGCCCTGCTGGGGGGGCCTGGGGCTGGTGGGGGTTCAGGGGGCCTGGGCACCTCTCCGGGTTCCCCCAGTGAGGGTCAGCTGGAATTGGCCTGCGGGGACAGGAGTGGGTGGGCAGCACAAGTGGGGAGCGCCCAGAAGTAGGCTGCCCTGCCGATGGGTCAGAACAGGGAGCGAGCCGCGCGGATGAGGGGTGGCCTAGTTCAGGTGGCGGATCGTCACCAGTCACCTTGCACCTCGTACCCCTCGTGCAGGAATCTGCCGGAAGCTTTGTGTAGAGTAGCCCAAGGAGGCGTGGCGACCTGTTTTGGGGACTGAACAGAGGCGGTGGAGGGCTGCGGGCGGCTGGATCTGCAGGTGAAAGGACTAGACTGGAGTCACCGAGGGCGGGGATCCTGGGTGCCCGGGGTTGGACACTTGCCGGTGGTTCCTTGTTCCACCTGTGTCCCCTTCACTGTTGTGTGTCCAACCCTCCTGCCCTCACCTGACCACCACCGAGGCCTGCTTCACTGGCTGACCCATGATGTGCCCCAACCAAATCCCACTCCCTCCCTGAGGCTGAAACACCTTCCTGGCTCCCAGAAGCCTAAGGACAGGTTCCGAGCCGAGGCAGGGGCCAGTGAGACCTCTGTGCAGAGCCCCGTGCCCTCTGCAGCCCACCTGTGCCTGCCTCGCGCCCGAGGGCTGTTGGTACCCCACCCAGCTCTCTGTCAACTTGTAAGACCCTCAAAATTGCAACCCACTGTGGACTTCGGCATGCTTTCGGGCTGACCTGGCCTTCAGCTTCACCCTTCATGCTGGGGGCCAAGGCTTTTTTTGGCTCTCAGAGGGTGGGGCTGCCTGGTGGGAGGGGTAGGTGGACCTCACTGGAGTTGGGCTCACCCCAGGCTTTTTGGTACTTCCAAACTGTGTGGCCCTAGGCAAGCTGCTTGTTCTCTCTGTGCCATGTAATTACTCCTGGAAACTCACTCCTGGGTTACTGTGCGCATTGCAGGACTCAGAAACACAGAGGGCTCCAGGCCAAGCTGGCACTGTTAAATGTCCAGAAGGTTTTGGGTGGCCCAGGGCCATAAGTGGAAAAGGGGAACCAGACAGAGTCACTCTGTGATGCTGCTGGAGGGAGGGACAGATGGATGAAGGTCTCGGCAACTTGGGGGTCATCACATCCTCTGTGCAGCTTAGTAGGAAGGAGAGCAGGGCCAAGCCTTGGAACAGGAGCAAGGGGCTGCCTGGGGGCTCCTGGAGGGTCCTGGAGATCGGCAGGTGTCTGGGAGGGTGTAGCCACTCTGACCTGGGGCAGGTGGATGTCAGCCATGGGATGGAGTCCAGCACGAGGGAGTGAGGGACTGGCCAGGGCTGGGGACAGCAGAGAAGAATGTGAGGGTGGCCAGTGTCAGCTAGGAGTGAGGCTCCAGGGTGGGCCTGAAGCAGTGGAGGCGCTTGTCTAGGGCAGTGTTCCACAGGAAAGAGCAGCCCATCTGGCGGGCACACAGGGGTGCTTCTCCATAGGGAGCCCTTGAGGCAGAAAGGGGCAGGACGGGAGGATTCAGGGCAAGTGGAAAGGCCCTGGGGGCCTGGCACCCTGCTGGGTGATGGGGTGGTGCAGGGCAAGGCCATGGGGTGGGGCCGTGACCACTCCCTAGAAATCTGCCTGCCCTCATCAGCCCCTGTCCTGCTGGGGCCTGTGCCAGTCATCTGCACAGGTGTCCACTCAAGTGCCCACTCTGACTGCAGGCTCCTTTTCCTCCCAGCCCTTCGCCTGTCCTGGCAGCCCACCATCCTGCATCCTCTGTCTGCCCCCACCTTGCTGGCCTGAGTCCATCACTGCCCAAAATTCCTCTCCACCGCCCCACGGGGAGGCCGCTCCTCTGACGGGGCTGGGTGCCGCGGGAAAGCTGGCACGGCCACCCAGGTGGGCATGGAAGGCCACCTCTCCAAGCCACGCTTGGCTTGGCCCCGCTCCGGGGCCCTGTCTTAGTAGTCTACACCATGGCCCTCCTGCCTGATCCCACCCACTGTGCTCACCGGCCCACTTTCCTTAGGACCTGGGCTGGGGACGCCCCCTCTCCCTAGCACCAGCCAGGGAGCCTCTGCTTGGACAAGTGTTGGGGCCCCTGCTGGAGGGTCTCTCCTCCAGAGATGATGGTGGGCTGCGCTCTGCAGCAGGGAGGCTGGTGGGGAGCAGGGTGCTGCCTGGGGCAGTGGGGCCAGACCCTGCCTGCCTGCGTCCACCCCTGCTCTTTGCTTCTTTGGTGGCTCCCGGTGCTGAGGAGCCCTGGCAGCTGCAGTGGGCTCTGCGTGTCCCGCACTCGGGATGCCCTTGGATCCCAGTGCTTTCTCTTTGCAACTGGTTCCACAGCCATCTCCACTTCACAGGAGAGAACAGAGGCTCAGAATGGGCACGGCACCTGCCCAAGGTCACACAGCTGGAGAGCATCCGAGGTGGTCCTGTGGACAGAGGGAAGAGGGGCCTGGTACATGGAAAAGGCAGGACTGAGCTGCGGGGCAGGAAAGGGTGGGGCGGGTGCCATGTGTCCCAGCATGACCCCAGCATGTGGGTGGGGAGGTGGGGGTGGAGGAAGTCCTGGGCAGGCCAGCAGAGGACAGGGTGTCCCCGGATGTCCGGATGCAGGTAGGGCCTCTGAGCACCGGTGAGAAAAGAGAAGTGGGGAGGGGCTTTGCAGATGGGGTGCATGGTGGGCTGCACAGGTGGCTGGGCAGGAGGGGAGGTGTGAGCTCCACCAGCCTCATCGGCCGTCCCCCTGGGCCCGCAGGGCACCGCCGTGCACACACATGGTTGGTAGAGAGACGTGGGACACACTCTCTGCAAGGCCGTGGGGTGCCCCGCGGGAGGAGGCCACGTGCTTCGGCTCGTGCTTGGTTTGGCCGCACGCGAGCGCCTCTGCCAAGGTAGTGGGTCTGTGGCAGCACCTCCCGTGGGGCCTCAGACTTGGCTTGGTCCAGGAGGCTTGTCCACCGTCGTCTCTGCCCAGAAGTGTGGGAAGCCCTGGTGGCCGGGGGCCGGCCTCACACGGGTACCAAGCCAACTGTTTGGTGGCACAGAACTTCGGACCACCTCTTTGTTCTCCTGGCACCAGAGGCAGGCCGTGGATGAGGCCAGGATCCCGCCAGCTCCACTCCCGTCCCCCTGGCGACGGGCCGTGGCCCCGGAGCGGAGCGGGAGCTTAATCGGGAGCCCCAGCTGTTTTCATATTTCACATGGTGCACCCTGCCCGGGAGGGGTGGCTAAATTTGTCTTCCATCATCTGCGCTTGGCTCCCCTGGACCAGGGGAGAGGGCGGCAGCGGCCACCGTGGGATCCCAGGAGAGGGGCTCGCCTGCTGCAGGAGGCAGTTCTGGCAGCCCTGCCGGAGGTGCTGGCCCCCCCACTCAGGGAACAGGGATGGAGTCCGCCACATGGCCCGGGGCCTTGGACAGGAGGAGCAGGCAAAGGTGGCCGCTTCCCGGGCACTGAGGAAGACGACAGTCATTCCAAGTGGGGGACCCTGGCCCTGGCTCACCAGGTGAGAGCAGCCCCTCTCCTGGGGTGGGGGAGCCAGGCTCCGGCACGGGAGCCCGGGGGGTGGGGGCTCCGGCCCTCCTGCTGGAATGTGGCTGTGCCATCACGGGAAGCACCTCCGTTTCAAGGGAGGCCCAGCTTCGTCCCCCAGTGACAGCTGCCTGGACCCTCTGCACAGGCAGGGGCTCTTCTGGGGCTTTTTGTATGTCCCCTTGAGAAAAGGCCACAGAGCAACTGAAATGGGCCCAGCTAGGGTCCCTCTGGAGGTGGCCTCGGGTTTATTTGCCATTTCAGATTTCAGTGCGACTTGGTTTACTGAAATAAAGGGCAGGCTTTGTGCGGGAAGGAGCCGCGGAATGACCTCCGTCTAAGAGCTGCTTAGAGATGGGGTCCTTCAGGGACGGCCCAGCAGGGTGGAGGCCGCCGGAGCCTCCCCAACTCAGGGCCCTGCACAGAGGAGGCCTCTGCCCTCCTGTCCTCACCCTGAAAGGCTGGCGCTTCGGATTTCTAGGGGCAGGAGGGGTGCGGACTGGGGCTCTGCCTCTCCTGTGCTCAGGCAAATGCGGGCAGCCCTGCCTCCATTCTACAGAAGGAGCCCCGGGATGGAGCCTAGCAGGCGGAGGAGGGGATGTCCCCGTGGCTGGGCCCTCTTCCAGACTGGACTCAGCTGGTGGTCATGGGGTGTAGTTTATCAGAGGTGACAGGATGGCCCCCAGTCCTGTCTGACTCAGGCTTCCTGTGTGGGCCACATGGCAGGTGGCACCAGTGTGCCAGGGGATAAGGGACACGATGGGGCACTGAGATTCAGAGTCAGCAAAGGTCGCGTCCTGATGGGGCAGGGCCTGGCCCGGCCCGGCCCAGGAGAACACAGATACAGGGAGGCTGCACAGTCAGGTATCTGGATGCAGAGGACAGGGAAGAGATGTGTGGGGACAGGACAGGGACAGATGAGGGGACGTTGGGGACAGGGAAGGTGGTCCAGGAGTGGTGGCTGTCCTGGGAAGCTGTGGAGGGAGAGGCCAGAGGAGATGGGCAGGGTGAGGAAATGGAAGTGCCAGGGCCCCGCCAAGGGCAGCCGATTCTCACTCCTGGTGCAGAGGGGCCCTATGGGGCTGGGTGAGGCCCTTGGCAGACCTGGGTGCGTCTGGAGTCCCAGCCAGGGCCCTGGGTCACTTAGACAAGTCCCTGGGGCCTCTGATGTCTGCTTGCTCATCCCTGAGCTGGGCAACCTCTCGGGACCTGGGTGAGCAGAAGGCTGACCAGCACGGTAGAAGCAGTGGCCGTGGCCCCTCGTCTCCACTGTGGCCTGGAATTTCCGCCAAGGCAGTAGCTGCCCGGGTCCTGCAGGGTGTTGAGCAGTACCCTCTGCCTCCGGCGAAGGCTGGAAGCACATGCCCCCACCCAGCCGCGACAACAGAAGCAAACGCTCCCCAGGGGAGACAAATACTAAGCTAAGAGTAGCCTGGATGAGACTCAGAGGACTCGGGAGTCCAAACCAGAGTCGCCAGGCTTTCTTCTCAGCCCGAGAGCTTGGGCCAGCTCTCTGGGGGCCACAGGTTCTTCTCCAGCCCCGCACGCACGGGCTCTGGTGTCTGGAGGCCCCGCGGGGCCCCACAGGGGTCATGAGTCCCTCCCTGTTGTAACCCCGCATCACAAATGCTCTGCAGAATTCCCTGGGGTGCAGCGGGTTGGGCAGCCCCTGCAGCAGAGGATCCAGGGCTGAGATCTGGGCTTGGCACGGAGTCCTTAGTCCTTCCTCTTGGTCCTGGTTCCACAGGAACCGGCCGTAGACCTGGAGTGCAGGTCACCTTGCAGACCGGCAAGCGACTTCTCTGGGGCCTTGAGGGACGCTGAGGCAGGACTGGGGCAGGGTCAGAGGGGCACCACTGCCAGTGTGCGCCTACAGCGTGTGACCTGGACACTGCATGGACAGGCACACACCACAGCTACCCTTCTCTGTCAGGGCCCTGACCTGAAGGCCCAGGAGGGCCAGGGCCTCATGGGAGCTGCCAGCAGTTCCTCAGCATCCTTTAAGTCATTCGGGCAGGTCTCTGGATCCTCTCGTGCTGATGAAGAACCTGAGTGGATGCTCCCAGCGGAGGCTGGTGGACAGAGGAATGCCCTTCCTGGCAGGGTCGGCTTGCTCAGCGCAGGTTCCTGGGCCCCGCTGCAGACCCCGCAGCAGGCAGGGTGTCCTAGAGTGTACACTATGACCCGCACCCTGACCCCTGAAGCCCCACACACCTGAAGCCAGAAGCCCCTGCACACTCCCTGGCCTGCAGGAAGCCCCTTTGCAGCCCCAGGCGGGCCTGGCTGCATGGTACCTGCAGATGCTCCTGGTGGTGGCAGCAGAGGCCCATGCTGAAGGCCTGCAGCACAGCGGTGGGATCTGGGACCTGCAGGGAAGGGGCAGAGCAGCCTCCTGCAGCTGGTGGTGAGCGAGGATCCCCGGGCTGCACAGCAGGGAGCAGGGTGCGCCGGTGGGAAGGGGGTGTGGCCTAAGTGCAGGAGGAAGTTAAGATGGTCCATCAAAAGACACAGCCCACGTCCCGTCAGGCCCAGACTCACAGGTAGGCCTCCCGAGCAGAGCCAGGGGCCCTGGTGGAAGGGGCTACACTTCCCTCCCACACCGCCCTGGGCAGGTGTGAGGGGCGCCAGCGGCCACTCAGGCTCTGATGCTCCTACCTCTCTGACCTTAGTGTTGGGGGTAGGTTGTTCCCCGGAAGACAAGTCAGGAAGCAAGGGGACACTGGGCAAGGCAGGGGTTGGGAAGGAAACAGGGCAGTTGTCGGGCTGGATGCCAGGCATGGCCTCCCTGAGGCAGTGGTGGCCTCCGAGCCCAGACCTGGAGGCTGAGAAGGGTCTTTGAGGATCCAGGTGCCAACTTGGTGCTGGGGGCAGGCAAGTGCCCACTCTGCAGGTGGGCCTGAGGAGCCCGGGAAGATCAGCCTGGGAGGTATGTGCAGTGACCACAGTGAGGAGCCTGGGGTTTGATCCTCAGCACGAGAGGTGCCCGGTGGGGGCTTTAGGCAAGGAGGGGACGTGGTCTGATGTCCCAGAAGCGGAGGTGGATGCTGGGCCTGTCAAAGCTGTGCATGTGGGGGAGTCTTGGCTTTGGGGGTAGGTCTGGGAGGAGCTGTGGGACAGTCTGCTGAGCCTCTTGGGGCATGGTGACCCCAGAGAGACCCTGCCCAGCCCTCCTCCACGCCGGGCCCCCAGGGATTCCATGTGGCTTAGGTTCTGAGTGTGGGGCACCTGCTGCTTTCCAGTGTGGGCTGAGCAGCTCCGTCTGCCCCGCCAGGTAGCGTGGGTTCAAGGCGGGGGATGAGGCCCCTGGTGCTCCCGTGCCTCCCCAGAGGCCAGCCGCTTGCCTCGGGTCAGTGCGGGGTCTCAGCATGGGGAGGATGGGGGGGAGCACGGAAGGGGCAGGCGCAGGTCAAGGCTGCAGACCCCGATCTGCTCCTGGGCTCTCGCCCCCCCTTGCCCAAGTTGTCCCATGGGAGGTGACCAGAGGGCTGTGGGTGCGCAGCCTGAACCGGAGGCTGCCCGCTAGCTCCTGTCCCTATTAGCTGGCAGTGAGAATGTGGACGGGGCTCTGGGAAGTGGATGTTCCTTCCAGCTGGCCCAGGAAGTGTGCTCGGAAGGTGCTGGCAATGCTGCTCCTCCATATACTGCCCCCCAGGTTCTTTAAAACAAGTTGAATTTTGTATTGAGAGAAAATTCACCTAATAATCATGTTCAGTGTGTTTGCACGCTCTCCGTGATGCCCAGCCACCTCCTCTGTGCAGTCCCAGCGCACTGTGGCCACCCAGAAGGAAGCCCTGTCTGGTTCCTCGTTCCCGTTGCCTCCTCTCGCCGCCCACTGGCACGCAGCTCAGCCTGTCTCCACCGACTGCCGCGTGGGCAGGTTTCACGGAGATGGCTCGCCAGCCATGTGGCCCTGTGGCCCACCTCCTTCTCTGGGCAACAGTTTCTCGAGGTTCATGCCCTTGTGGAGACCTGGGTCCGTCCACTCCCCTGCAGGTGGAGTAGGGCTCTTATCATTTGGCTCAAGGGAACGAAGCTGCCGTAGAAGCTCTGGAGGGTTTGCGCCTATTTACCACGTGAGCTTAGCCAAGTTACTCTGCACAGCGGACAGTGTGTCTACAAATCTGAGGGGGCCGGACCAAGCGGCTTCTGGGGGCGAGACTTTCCAGGCTTCCTCTTGGATCTGAGGCCTTCAGCTCAGCCCAGCCGCCATCTCCCCTCTCACAGGTGGGGTGCCTATCTCCTGTGCCAGTAGCCTCCCGGACAGTGGCTACTCACCCAGAAAGAACAAGCCCCAGGGTCCCCCTGGGGGCAGGCCTCTGCCCATCTTCCCTGCTGTTTGAGCAGCCACTTGTCAAAGCCCCGTGGCCACACAGTGGTGGAGGCGCCCATTCTCCCTCTCACATCTGCGTGACCTCTGGCCAGCACGGAGCCTCTCTCAGCCTGTCTGGGTGCTTCGAGTCTGCGGGAGGGCAGTTTGTCTTAGCATCCCCGCTCCCTACTAAGCCTCAGCCCTCAGGCCTCCCCTGGCCCCTGCCAAGCCAGTCCCCTGTGGTGGCCTCCTGTCCTGTGCCACTTCTCTGGGGACCGGAGGCCTGGCACGCGTCAGCTTCAGAAGCAAGCCGCAGGCCTCTGTCAGCAGCCGACTGCCTGGGGACAGACAAAAGCCACAGATTGTGGCCCATGCCCTCCGGCCCTGCCAGCCATGGGCAGGTCTGGGCCTGTCAGTGTGGGCACTGGGGCGTGGCTAGTTGATTCCCACGGACCCAGGAGGCTGGCCCAGGGGAGGCGAGCCCTGGCCTGGGTGGGGGCCAGCAGGGTGACCTGGGTCTCTCCCCCTCTAACCCACTGCATGACAAGGGCTCGCTGCTGTGCCTGGCCAGGTCACTGCCACCTCCTTCTGGGTGGCCAGGGCCACTACAGGGTAGCAGAGGTGGTCGCAGACACTTTCTGGAGAGGGCACTGTGAAGACAAAGGCCAGAGGATCTGGGATGGGGGTCAGGGCACCCCAATCCCTGGGCATCGCCTTTGACAAGACCACCCACCCAGAGGGGGCCTCGGGTCTAGGCAGTCTTGATTCTGGCCTTGACGGTCTCCCACGTGGGGTGCAGGTTTGGCCTCCAGATCTCAGGGAAGGACACCAGCTCAGAGCTGAGAGGCCGACTGAGCCCCACAGCAGCATGGGCACGGAGACGTGTGGGCCTGGCTGGACTCCAGCCTCGGGTATCCCTGCACATGCTCTTAACCAAGAGGGCTGGTCTGAGCTGTGCCCAGGTCCTGGGCATCAGAGCCCCCCCGTGGCTGGACCCCCAACCCTGCCCAGCCCTGGAGCAGCACGGGTAGTAACGACACCTGTCACTCCTGCAGGCTGCCTGCACCCTGGGCCCTGTGAGGGGTTAGACTCATCTCCCAAAGGCCTCAACAGCCCAAATGGGGTGCTGCTGCTCCCCCACTTCCTGGGTGGCGGCTCGGAGGAGCAGCTGACTGACTGCCCAGGGCACCCCAGCCAGCTGTGAATCAGGGTCTGTCCGACCCCTGCTACCCTGGCCTCTGTGTCCCACTCTGGGCAGGGGGCCTGATGACTGGAGAGAGGAGGGGTGGTGGAGGCCAAGCACAGGCGGGAGGGCCCCTGGCCGGAGCTCGGGACTGGTGTGCCATCACCACCAGAGAAGGCCAGCATTTCCAGAGTGCTCATTTGTCCTTTCTTCCCTCCAGAGTGAGCTGCCCTCAGTGGCCGGCGTGGGGCCGATGGCCCAGTCCACCTCCACCCCCGCTGACGAGGGAGCCACCTTCGAGCACCTCTGGAGCTCCCTGTGAGTATGTCTGGGGCCTGCGCTGCCTTGGGCTAGCCTCGGCCTCGCTCATCGACTGGCTTGGGACAGGCCTGGGTGAGAGGGTAGGCAAGGGGACAGGGCCCATGTGTGACCCGCCTCCCAGGCACTCACCACCCCCAAGGGCAGGCAGGCAGAGAGGGCCAGCAGGAAGGCACTGAGGACACTAGGGACTTGGGGCCCCTGGGGCAGAAGACTGAGCCCCTCCAGGAGGAGAGGTGGGCTAGCCTTGCAGCCTGGGGTCGGTGCTTGGCTGGATGCTGATGGCCTGTTCCCCTCTCCGCGGCCCAGGGAGCCAGACAGCACCTACTTTGACCTTCCTCAGTCGAGTCGGGGGAGTGAGGAGGCTGGTGTCGGCACAGAGCCCAGCATGGACGTCTTCCACCTGCCGGGCATGACCGCCTCTGTCATGGTGAGTGGGCCTGTTCTCTGCAGAGGCCTGGATGTGGGGCAGTAAATGTGGCCTGGCCTGTTGGGGGGCCTGGAAGAAGCAGGAAGCAGGCCCTCAGGGGACAAACCCTGTGGCCAAGACCCTTCAAATTACGAAGCAGGAAATATATTGGCTGATGTAGCTGTCAGTCCAGAGGTAGGAAGGTATTCAGTGCTGGCTGCATCCAGAGGTAGGAAGGGCTTCAGGCATGGCTGGGTCCAGGGATAAGAAGGGCTTCAGGCATGGCTGGGTCCAGATGTACCACCTCTGCCTCCCTCTCTACTTGCCCTGCTTTTTCCTGGGAGACTTCGTTCTTCAGTGGCCTCTCTTCTCATAGTGAAGGATACCAGTCTCCTCCAGCATCTCCTGTCCTTGTGAAGAGGGAACTCTTCTTGTCCCACAGTCCAGCAGGCTGCCTCTCATTGATCTGAACGTGGTCAATGCCTGACTCCGAGACTTCCCTGTGCCTCTAATTGACTTGGTCCCCTGTCCCCATCCCTGTCCTCTGGACCACATAAGGGTGGGGCTCCCTATGGGGAGGGATCCTGAGTAATGAGAAGTCATTTCCACAAGAAGGGGCTCTCCCTAGCTCGCAGGGAGTGGGGGAGGAGGTGGCCCTAGTACCTCGGGACTCCATTCCAGGAGCTGTCGAGAGATAGGCCATGGTGGCTAGCCTGTTGGGTCCCTGCCTCTCCCCAGCCACCATCACTAGGCCTGTGCCTGTGCCTCTAATTACTTGGAGGAGGTGGAGGCAAGATGGGAGGCACAGGAGGTGTAAAGATCCCTGTCCCTGGGGAGGCCCTTGAGCCCCGTTGTCCCTGCACCCTCCCCCACTAGACCCCTAAGTGCTGGACGGGGGTAGGGATGGGTCCTAGTGGGCTCGTGGAGGAACCTGCCAAGAGAGGGAGGGAAGGCAGAGCCCGCTGAGCAGAGGGTCCAGGCAGCAAGGGTCCCGGCAGGGCCTCGCCTCCCTATCTCCCGGCAGACGGACCTGAGAGCAGGAGCAGGCAGCTGGGGAGGCCCGGAGGGGGCAGGCCTGGCCCCCTTTGCCCTAACGTCCCTTTCAGAAGTTGGCGGCCTCCTCAGCACAGGGCATCCCTGCCCCGCTCTGGGGCCCTGGGGAGAGGCCGTGGCAGGAGGCAGCTCAGGGAGAGAGTGGGCGGCAGCAGGGCACCGTGGCACCAGGGGCACCAGGGAAGGCTCCCCCTGAGCCGTCCAGCCCTGGGGCAGGTGGCCAGCCCAGCTTCATTCCTCTGAGGAGCTGGTACCCGGCTCTGCCAGCAGCTTGCCAGCACTCGGCACCCACCTGACAGGTGAGGAAACTGAGGCAGATGCTGGGAAGGGCAGACCTGAACTCGGCTCGTAGTGTTGCCCCACCAGGGTGACGGGGAGGTCTGTCCTCTCTGCAGCTCCCTTGCCCGTCGGCTGCTCCTTGGAGATCAGGGTCCTGACTCCTCCCTGGCCAGATCCCCCACCTGGACATTGGTGTCTTCTAGTCCTGGAGAGTCTCCAGAGACATTTATCTCAGTAGTTCCAGAAGTTTCCACCCCCACCCTAGCCACTCGGACGACCCCCTAGAGGGCAGAGGGCCTCTGAGACCCCAGAGGCCCGCCCCTGGGGAGGACTAGGCTCAGGGAGGCCAAGGGACAGTTCTAGGCCCCTGTGGGTGGGATGTGCACCCGCCCCGGCCCCAGGATGCCCGGTGCTGAGCGCTTGGGGCTGGGTGCTCTCGAGCCGTCGCCTGCTGGGGCATGCTGCTCCCCCCGGGGTATCGAGGGCGGGCCCTGCACCTCCACAAACAAGGGGCCCTCTCTGTCAGGCAGCGACACGCTCGCAGTGAAAGCCATGTATGAAATTCCTGGGTGCAGCTCGGTTCCTGGAGGTGGGGATTCCCTGGAACCAGGGTCGGCCAGGCCAGGCCCCGACTCTGCAGGCCTCGTCCTGACCGGCTGCCTGTTCCCCCAGAGCACTTGACAGCTGGCCATGCCCCAGCCCTCCTGCAGCCTCATGTGCAAAAGAGGAGGCTCAGAGCCACGCAACCACCGCTGACCATGGGCGTCTGCCAGAGGATGGCTTCCCTGCCGCAGGGCCAGAGGCTGCAGCGGGCACTGAAGCTGGCCTCCGGGAGAGCGTGGGCAGTGGAGATGAGGTGGTCAGAGTTCGATCTCATGGAACACCTGGTTAAATCTTCCCAGCCTCGCATGGCTAGAGGGGAGATAGACACCAACAGCCATCACAGGAAGCTGCCGGGAGCTGGGCATGCTGGCAGTGTGCTCCTGGTCATCCCGCCGTGGCCACTTGGGAGCAGGCTGCAGAGTCCCAGGCCGGTCTGAAGTACGTCTTGTGGGAGTGGTTCTCAGATGCAAGGGGTCTCTCAGTGCTGCCGGGCAGTGCTCCAGGGCCTGCGTCAGCCAAGTCCTGGCCTGTGGGAAGTGGCAGGAGGGTGCAGCCGTTGAGCACGGGCACCATCTCCAGAGCAGCTGCTGGCAGAGGTGGCCCAGCCCGGCCGTGCTGTCCAGGTGTCAGTGGAACTCCTGAGCTGCTGTGTCCAGCTGGGCTGAAGTCCACTGGCTGAGGTCAGTGACTCTAAGGGGCTCTGGAAGGTCTGACCAACACTCCCGGGGGTTCCCTCTCCCTGCCAAGGAGCAGGGTGCACACATGCTCCCATGGGATCTGATGAGGTGTCACTCAACCATGCAGAGCAAACACGGGCTCCAAATCCATGACCCCTATAGCTGGCCATCAGGGCGGTGGGTCGTTTAAAAATCCCATGATGGGCGTGCATCTTTCGAGTCCAGCCATGCCCCTGGGAGCATGCTGGGCTGCTGAGGGCTGGGGACATGGGCCCACTCAGCACTGAGGCTGTTGGGGTGGGGACTCGTGAGTGCAGTCCCTGGGGACCGTGCTGCCTTGAATTCTGGTCCTAGTCCTGTCTGCAAGCCTCGCCCAGGCCCAGCCGTGGATCATTGGGAGCTTCCGGCATCTGAGGGTCCCAGAGTCAGCAACCCTGACTCTGCTCAGAGCAAGCCTCAGCCACCCTGCCCTTGGTGCTGATGGCTGTCCCCAACTGGGGGGATCTTGCAGCCCAGGGGACATGGCTTAAATCAGCAGGATCCTTGAGCGCATGGGACACCCACCTTCTGGGTGGCCCTTCCATGTGTGGGATCTGGAGCAGGCAGAGTGGCTCCCCATTGCACAAAATGTTCCGAGTTGGATCTGCCATTTGCAGGGCAGGAGGCTGACCAACCTGCCCCTTGGTGCCCTTCGCACTGCCTTAGCTGCTGGCAGAGCCTGGCAGAGCAGGTGGGTCCAAGGGCCACGTCTGAGTCTGTATCTTTCTTGTGAGGTTGCAGGGTGGGCGCAGGGCCCAGAGTGGGAGGACGTGGGGATGAACGAGCCTCCCAGTGGCTGGGTGCTGGTCACCCAGTCCTGTGTTGGGGGAAGTCCAGGCCTCAGCTTCTGGTCACCTCCTGCCACACTGGCCCAGCAGAAGAAGCTGGGTTAGGCAGTCAGTGGAAACAGAGTGGACAGGAGCAGCTGGACCCCATTGGGCCTTGGAGGAGGCCACGGCAGAAGGCAGGCCAGAAGGTCTCTGTGGTCACATGATTAAGCCCGGAGTCCCAGGGGCTGTGGTGGGTGTGGGGGACTCTGAGGCCAGAGTTCCTGGGTTCAGAACCCACCCTTGCCTTCCAGGCTGGGCGACTCTTGGGGTTTTAACCTTTCCGGGCCTTGTTGTCCCTGTCTGTGAACAGGGCTACTGAGCGGTTCTAAGTCCTCTGGGGTTGAGGACAGCAGGTGGAGTGTGGCCTGCAGGGAGGGTGTGACGCACGCCAGGCTGACCAGGAGGCAGGTGCGGGGCCAGTGCCTCCTCCAGGCCCCGAGGCTGTGCCTGCCCCGCCTCTGTGCCCTTTCCCACCTCTCCTGGCACCTTTCTCTGGTGACAGCTGTGGTGGGCAGGTGGGCAGGTGGGCCACGGGGAGGAGGGGCACCGTGGGGGGAGGGTGCTGCAGTAGGCAGGGGATGTGCCTGGGCCCACAGGGACAAACACCCAAACTGGCACCTGTGGACACTCCTGGAGGCCAGGAGACCCCAGAGGTCATGGGCAGGAGTTCCCAGCTTGGGGAGTGGAGAAGGGGGCACATGATCCCCAGGGGCACAGCCCTGGGAGTGGGCAGGCAGGGAAGGAGGCTCCTTCCTTCCCGGAGTGTCTGTAGCAGAGAAAGGGCAGGTGGGTGCAGGGGCAGGGACAGCTCTGAGCTCTACTCCAGCCCCTCGCCTGCACCCGTGAGCCCTCCAGGAAGCGTTTGGTGGCAAGGGACCTTGGGGTGCGCAGAACAAACTCCGGCTAGCCCCCCTGCCCCAGCCCTCAGCCTCCCAGAGCCTCAGGCCTCTTCCCAGGGGTGGGGGTAGGGCACAGCCCCGGCCCGGCAGGCACAGCGTGTGACGGCCTCCACCCTGCCCCTTCAGCACAGCCCTCCATTGTGTGTGGTGCTGCGGGGGGCGGGGGGGACAATGGAGGGTAGAGGACCCTCCGTCCCTGCTGCAGGGGAGCTGTGGACAGGTCAGTGGGGCGGAGCCTGCTGTGAGTCAGACACAGAAGAGCAGGTGCTGAGGGCCCCTGGGAGCACCTGGGGTCCAGAGGAGGCGGCCAGGCTGTGCAGGGAGGGGCCCTGTTTCCAGGGATGGGGCCCCAGCCCCGCTGACCCAGTCCGCCAGAGCCTTGGGGAGCATCATGGGAAGCAGGTGCTCTGGGCAGAGGCCCAAGGTGCTTGCACGGGGGGCTGCAGGTGGGGCGTGCTGCTCCAGCTCCTGCGGGTCTCTGGGCCCCTCGGGCTCTGCTGCAGGCTGCCTCCGCCTTCCCCGCGGGGCTCCCTTTGCTCTCACCTTGGGGAGTTTGTAAGAGCGGCCAGGCCAGAGGACAGGCCCTGCCCAGGGAGGAGACTGCCACTTGCACCAGGACTTCCTGCTGGGCCCTGCAGACCCTGCGTGTGTCTCCCGGAGACGTCCTCCCTGAGTGCTTGTCCCACAAACCAAGCCTCGCTTTTCTCCGTCTTCTGGACCTGCCCGTGAGGCGCTCCCAGCTGCTGGCGTAGAGGGTGCAGCTGGCCTCTCTCGGCCCTTCTGTGGACCCCAGAGCCTGGAGCGGGGCTTCAGCCCAGCCCCCGGCGGGGCTCCTCCCGGGTGCCATCCTTTGTCCTCCAGCCCAGTGTACCAGTAGGTGGGGCGAGTCTCGGGCCCCTCGGGTGACCATAGGCCCTGATCTGCTCTGCCCAAGCCCAGCTGTTGCCAGCTCTCCGGGGAGGCTGAAGGTGGTTTGGGATTCCACAGGAAAGTTCGGAAGAGAAGCTGCAGCTCTAGCCGTGGGCCTGGAGTCGCCGTCCTTCGGGCAGGCTGAGTGTCCCTCTGTGTGCCATGAAGCTTCTTGTCATGGACACCCTGCAGGGCAGATCCAGGCCCCTCTGTGGAGGGAGACCTTGCACAGAGATGGTTAAAATGGAATGGAGACAGACATCAGAGAGAGAGGCCGTCCTGCTCAGGGCCCGGGGGCTGCTGCCGCAAGCCCCTCGCTGTGCTGAGAGCCGCATGGCGGTGATGGGGACCCAGAGGTCCCTCTGGCTCTTCTTTAGTGGTAGTGGCCAGGTCCCTGCTTCCTGGGGCTGGGCAAGGGTGACAAGACTGCATCTGCCAGGTGGGGCTCTGGGTTCTCTGACGTCACCTTTCACCGCGTGAGTGTGCCATTCCTGTCCCCTGGTTCCCTGGAGATTTAGAGACAAAAACCTCCCCATGTGCTTCTCTTCAGTACAGCCTTGGGGTGATTCCCATGGACCCCAGCTCCCGGGGCAGGAGGGAGTTTTGCTTGCCTGGGCCGCCACGCCTGGCGGCAACATCTCTCTCCTGGGGTAGCCCAGCCTTGGCTACCAAGGTCTCAAGAGCCAGGGCTCGCCCCTTGTGCTTGGGGACAGAGACTGCTTGCGGGGTAAGGACTGTGGCCCCCAGAGCCTTCTGTGGGCGGGGCTCCGAGGGAGCAGGTGGGGCACACTCTGGAGCTGGCCACTGACCCTGCGTGCCTGCCCGCTCCCCCCGCGCGGCCTCCTTGGTGCGGTCCAACATCACCGGGCAAGCTGAGACCTGCCCCGGTGCTGATGCATAGTCATGAGGAATAAAGGGGTGGGCCGTGGTTTTGTTGTTGGATGCAGCAGTTGACAGAACTAAGGGAGATGGGAACAGCCAACATGCCAACAAACGGCCCACATGTTCCGGAGCATCCCTGGCTCCTGCCTCCCTAGCCACGGTCCCCCCTGCCCAGCGGCCGCTGTTCTGCCCCTTCCCTCCCTGGCCACCCAGACCCATGCCTCGCCCCGTGGCACACCGGCTCCCCAGCGTGTGCAGTTTCGCGAGCGCTGACCATGCTGTACGTCGGTGACCCCATGAGGCACCTCACCACGGTAGGTGTGAGAGACGCCCATCACTGGTGCGTCGGGAGCTGGCTCCGTCCTCTGGGGGGGCGCGGGCAGGTTTTGCCATGGTGCAGGTTCAGAGGGGTCTTCTTGTGCTATCTTCCGGGTCGGGTGCCTGCTGCCAGTTGGGGTGACCAGAAGCAGGAAGAGAGGCATTGAGGGGGCTGGAGGCAGGACCTGGGCTGGAGGTGGACAGACTTGGGAGCCGCCTGTCCGTCCTGAGGCGGCTCTGAGAGTCAGTGGCCACTGGCTGGGCAGAGGCTGGGCCAGTCTGACCAAGGCAAGCTCCCTCAGGTTTGGGGCTTGTGTCTCTGCTCTGGGCTGTCCCTGCCACCAGGGGCTCAGCATGCTTGGAGGTCACCTTGCTGCCAGCCTTGGTGTGAAGCTGTCCCCCCACCCTGAGCCCAGGCCCAAGGGCATCCTCACCTGGGATGAGGATGTTTATTTGAGCAGGAGTTGTTTCTCCTGGGCGTGGGCTGCTCTCCGTGTGGGCGTGGGCTCAGAGGCCAGGACCTGCCTTGTGTAGCCGAGGCTTCCTACTGCCCCCTCAGGCTGGGGTGCTGGCCGGGCAGAGGGAGAGAAGGGACTGCAGCCTGTTCTTGGCCCCCAGGTCTGAGCCCCGGGGGCTGGGCCCTGGGGACCTGGGCTCATTTCCAGACGTGCCTGGTCCCTAGGCTCAGGCAGGCTCCAGGCTGCTAATTGAGCAGGCAGAGGGCTGGGTACAGCTGCTCCACGCAGAGGCCGTTTCCCCTCAGGGAAGCCCAGGGAGTGGGGCTGCTGGTACAAGCGCCAAGTGGGAGACCAGCATCGGGCAGAGTCGGCGGGCGTTGGACTGAGTGCATGTGTCCTCAGGTCTGCTGGCCCAGGACAGGAGCTGTTGGTGCAGAATCACACAGATCTGGGGTCAGGGAGTCTAGAGAGCCGCTCCTCCAGACGGTGTGGCCAGAGCTGCGTGTGGACGTGTCCGTGTGTCTGTGTAAGCGTGCACGCCAGCGGACGCCTGCGGTTCAGATGTACGTGCATGTAAGCGTGGCACGGCAGTGCGTGTGGCTGTGTGAGTGCGTGCCAGGCATGGACCTGGTGCATGTGCAGGCGAGAACGCAGGTGTGTTGCCGGGGTGTGCGTGTGCCTGTGCTGTAGGTGTGTTGGGTGTGTGGCGCATGTGCAGGTGTGCTTGTGTGACTCGGCATGTGGGTCACATTGCGTAGTGACAGTGGTTGTGCATTGTGTCAGGGGTGTGTGTGCCTGTGGTTGTGTCCCCCAACAAGAGTGGCAGTGTGTGTGTGTGTGTGGCCTGTTGCTCAGAAAGCGAAAGTCGGCCTGGCCTGGGCAATGGCTCCATGCACTTGGATCTGGAGGCCCCTGGCTTCTGCATGCCCGGCCCCCACTTTGTATCTGAACCCAGTGAGGAGGGGGTGTCCCCTAGCCCTCTGCCACCCACCTGCACGTTTTGTTGGAAACAGCCCCCGGGGGTAGCGTCATTCTGACTGCAGACAGTGCAGCTGGCCCTGGCTGGCCAGCTGATAAGCCTAGGGACTCGGTGCCCCCTTTTCCCTCTGATGGAGTGGGCATTGCCCTGTGGGGAGGATGGCACCGAGGCTGAGCGGTTGCACGGCGTCTTTCCTGGCAGGTGGTGGGAGGTAGAGACCCGCTGTCCTGGGTCACGAGCCCCTCTGGGAGCCACTGGCATCCACCTGCTGCCGCCCCCTGCCCTGGGGTCCAGCAGTGGCCACCTGCATGCTCTGCTTCTTCGAGGCTGAGGACAGCTGTGGCTTGCTCCTTCATGCACGCCTCATTCTGCAGCGAGGGTCCATGGAGCACGTCTGACACACAGGCCAAGTGCCAAGGGCAGGGCCAGCAGAGCCCAGAACCACTATGGGCCCTGACTGCCCCACCCCTAGGGGTGCGGGGCTCAGCAGGGTCATCCTAATCTGGGCGGGAGACTCTGTTTCCATTTCTGTGTCGGAGAGAGTATGTATGACCTGTCCCACTGTGTGAAGGACCACACTGGGAAACCGTTCTGCCCACGTGTGTTACACCAGATGAACCAGTAGGACTGGAGTGGGGACTTCACCCCAGCCGTCAGCCTTTGTCATCGTGGTCCATGGGCAATGGCCACACAGGAGCCCCCAGCAAGTTTGCCTTGGGAAGAAGTGACTTGCAGGCTGCTGTTGGAGTCCTGGCTGGATGTCCTGCCCAGGGCAGCCCAGCGTGGCTGGGCTCGGATGTGGGCTCTGTCTCTGGTGCCCGCTGGCTGTGTCACTGGTGACCTTTGCTGAGTGTTTCCTGAGTGACGTGCTCAACCCGAAGCCTGCTCTGCTGGTGCTGAGCCCTGGGGTGACTGTGGTGGCCAGCTGCGTGTGTCTGGGTGCAGGTGCAGAGGAGCCCTGCTCGCAGGGCCTTCCTCCCACTGCCTCTGCTGCTCTGGGTTTGCTCTCTGCCTTCCTATCTGGCATGAGGACTGGAGAGTCCCTGGTGGCTCTGGCCAAGTGATACCACACCCTGAGTCTGCAGCTCCTTACTGCTGACCTCACTCACTGGCCCCTGGGCAGGGGGCCTGTGGGATGGGGCTGGGCCCCCCAGGTATGGTGGGTGCTGAGCCCTGTGCACAGTGCAGGACAGAGCTCAGTGCTGTGCATGTGGGTTCCTACACAAGATGAGCAACGGAGACACTGTAGCAGGCTCTGTCCCCAGTGCCTGGGACTCTCCACTTCTTCCCAGATTCCCGGTTCACCGGCCACCCTCGCTGACCCCGCCTGGGCTTCAGCATCCTGATAGATGGGGTGGCTCAGGGAACCCCGGCTCTTCTGCACCTTCTGTGTTTCTGCTGCAGAATGATCACCGTGGCCGCCTTGAGCCAGCAGGGCCTGACTCCTTCCGCTCTCAGCCCTCGGGCACAGGGGTGTCCGTAGTGTGAATGTCAGGTCCCCGTGGCGGGGAGCACAGCGTGAGATCTGCGATGTGTGTGGGAGAGGGCGTCCCCCGGCTCCTATGGAACGCACAGCCTCTGGGCAGGCCCCAGGGACGGTCCAGCTGGGAAAGCTACCCAGGGCAACAAGAATAGTTAAGAGGCACCTGTTGTGTGCAAGGGACTGTGCAGCAGAGGAGGTTCCAGAAGGACCAGGCGCAGTGTGAGAACAGACCACAGGAGGGCAGGGCCGAAGCGGGCACCCTGGCTGGCAGGGTGGGTGCAGGCGAGGGATGTGGACACCTCGTGTGGGGCCAGCAGGACGAGCTGGCAGGCAGGACAGAGTGTGGGTGACCCCGAGGACTGAGATGGCAAAGCAGGGGACCTGAGCCTCACCTGACTGCTGCCTGTGCCGCACCCCGGGCCACCACAAACGGACAGGTGGGAGAGGACAGGCAGTGTGGGGCTTCTGAAGCCGATGAGCTACCTGGGAAGTGAGCACCCTGTGGCTGGTGCAGGGGCACTGGAAGAAGGAGTGGCCTGGGACAGCGAGTGAAGGGAACTGCAGAGGGGGGCAGGAGAGGACTGCAGGAGAAGCTCGAGGTTTCACCTGCAGCCCTGCCGTGGTGGCTGGAAGGGCTCGGGGGGAGGTGGGCATGGAGCCTGGGCCTCACCGGCTGCAGGAGACACTCAGATGTGGGTGCTCCGTGGGCAGGAGGGTGTGGAGATGACTGTGGGGAGTCCTGGACATGGGTGGCTGGTGGGGGCTGCGTGGAGCCGCTGGGAGGGAAGCAGGTGGGAGCAGAGCTGTGGGAGGGGACAGGGAGGGGCGGCCCCCGAGCCAGGAGAGGGTGTCACCGAGACCCAGGACAAGGGGCTGCTGGGGCAGTGCTGAGAGGGGGGCGCAGCCAGGTCAGCAGAGGGCAGTGGGCCACAGGGAGATGGCTGGGACCCTGCTGGGCCTGATCCAGCCCTGAGCCCCGGCCCAGGTGCAGGGCACACTCGGTCCTGCCACCCGCGGCCGGTGCAGTTTCTGGCCCCCATGGGGACCTGAACTCCCTGAACCCACACTGGGCTTGTCTTCCACACAGGCAGCCTTGCCTGGTCTCAGCCAGCAGGAAGTCCAGAGCAGATCTGACCCCCACATTTCTCTTACGCAGCCACCAGATAGTCCCAGGCCACACACTGCCCACCCCCAGATCAGACACCAGAGCGGGGACTTGGCCATCGCCGTCTGTCCTCAATTCCAGGGCTCACAGGACCTGGTCCGCGTCTGTCCACAGACCCGAGGGTGGCTCTCACTCCAAGCACCTGTCTGCCTGTCCCCAGCAGTCCAGCTGTATCTGCCATCGGCTCTTTCCCCGGCCACAGGCCCTGATGCCCGGCCTGGGGACCACCAGAGGTCATCTCCAGTTCCTGTGGCAGGGTGCTTCCTGTGGCCACAGCTTTGCGTCCCAGAGCCCTGCCCTGCCTGCACACCTGCCCCTGCCTCTTGCCTGCAGGCTTCTCCTTGCCCAGGGGCACTTTACCATGGAGCTACACCCAGTCCTTTTCCTTTTTATTTTGAGACAGGGTTTTGTTCAGTTGTTGAGGCTGGTCTCAAACTCATGATTCTTCTGCCTCAGCCTCCTGAGTTGCTGGGATGACAGACATGTGCCTCGGTGTTCCCTCACCCCTGTGCCCCTGCTGACTTGCTCACTGCCTCCATGCAGGACGCCAGGAGCTCTGGCCGCCTCTGCCTCCTGCCTGTGGGAAGGCCCCGGGGCTGGGTCGATGACACAAAGGACCTGGGAAGGGGGTGGCCTGAGTCCCAGTGCCCGGGTAGGAGCCCCTCTACTCCAGGGCTCATTAGCTGCGGCGCACGCACGGAGAGCTGGGCTGGGAGGACCCATGTCTCTGACTCGGGCCTCTGTCCTCAGCCTCCATGGCCCATCCTGGCTCCTGGGCTGCCTGCTCCTCCTCTTTGGTTCCTGGCCTAGAGGTCACCTTCCCACTGCAGTCCATTGCTGGTGGCCCACCTGAGGTTGCCTCCCCTTGCTGGGCCCTGCCTGGCATAGTTCGCCTTCCCAGTTCAGCCGCTCATTCCAGGTACCCACTGACCTGAGCCTGGGAGGGGCCGCCTGGGCGTGTTCAGCTGGTGCAGGCAGGACCTGAAGGAGGAACAGACAGGCGAATAGGGCAGGGGGCATGCGCTGACCCAGGGAGTGGGGGACAGAGGGAGAGGGGCCAGCAGCAGCCACGCCTCCCATGGCCCACCTTCCCGGAAGCCCACCTGTGCCCAGGGTGAAGGGCTGGTGTCTATGTGGTTAGAGAGAGTCCCACAGGACACCTGCCCATCATGGGCAGTGCTGCAGAGCCTGGGGTGGGGTGCAGCCTGGAGTCCCCACGGAGACTTAGTGCGATGCTCCGGGCCCAGGCTGGCCGCGCAGGTGGAGACAGGGTGGGGCGGTGGCCTGGGTCTTGGGGTGGGTCCTGCAGACACTCACCCAGCGGCCGGGCGGACTTCTGGGGACATGTTGCGGGCGCGAGGTGTGGGAAGTTCCACGTGGTCTTCACAGGGCTGGGTCGGTCCTGCTGGCGGAGGGCAGGGGTGCTGTGCGCATGCTTTCAGGGAGCAGCCGTTCCCCCCAAGCACAAGCCGCGTCTTGTTGGCATTTCCATCCGTTTAATCACAGGCTCTGGAGAGACTGTGGGAAACACCGGCGGGATGGAGGTCTCTCCGAGAGGGATGGCTTGTCTCCTGCGGGGCCAGGCTGGTGTCAGTCACTCACCCCGGGGTGAGGCTGGGCCCAGGTTCAGACATGCCCACGGAGAAGAGCAGGGAGCCTGAAGAGTGCGCTCCTCCTGAAAGAACCCTCTGCGGCCTGGGCCTGGCGCTCCATGAGCAGGGGCGCGGACTCCCCATCCCTCTGGTGTGGGGTCAGAGCAGAGCCAGCCCCGGTGGCAGGGAGGCCCAACGAGGGCAGTCTCCGGGCAGACCCTTCAGGCCAGAGCCCTGTCCAGCTGCTGCCTCTGAAACACTGTCTGGGCCCCCCTGCCCCACGCCATGGCTGAAGGTGGATGAACTGACTCGGTGCCATGGGCTGCTGCCCCAGGTGTGGGGCAGAACCAGCCAGGGAGCTGCACGCTAGAGGCCAGTGAGGAGCGGACAGAGCCAGGGTGGGGGCTTGTGCCAGGACATGGCATTGGGGCCTGTGACTGGTCCCTGAAGGACCAGCTTAGTGTCCAGGGCTACAGCAGGTCCTTCCTCACTCCAACCCAGGTTTTGCACAGGGACGGGAACACACATGCAGGCCATGGTAAAACCGGGGCTCAGACCCACGTCTCCCGATCTCCACCTGGGGTGGGCACTTGCCCACCAGAGGGAAGGTGCCTGCTGGGTAACGGAGGACAGATCTGTGCCCTCTGGTCTCAACTCAGCGGCCTCCCAGGAGGCAGGGCACAGGGCAGGCAGAGGGAGCTGGGAGGCCAGGCTGGTTTGCAGGTGGAAGGCCACTGGGTGAGAAGGGAGCGAGGTGGGACGCGCACGGGGACCCTTCAGGAGAGAGGGAGGGGGAGGAAGGGGTGGGGTGCAGGGAAGGGAGGGGAGTCTGGGACTGCTCACCGCCTCCTGGGGAGGTTGCGAGGGGTGGGGATTTGTGAGGTGGCTTTGGGGCTCTCTGCGTCCTTGCGAGGGCTTTGGAAATGTTCTCCCTCTGCTCCTTCGGGAGCCTGGGGAACAGGAAGGAAACTGACAGCAAAGCCGCTGCACAGCCTCCCTTTCTAGGGGCCCAGGGCTCCCTGATGTGATCCTCATGGGCTTGACAGGTTGCAATGGAGAAGAGCTGGGGACCCGGTGGGCTGTCGGGAAGCAGCCGTCGGCCCAGATGTGGCTTGGGAGTGCAGCTTGTATTGTGGAGAGAAGATGCTGAAGGGTGTGAGGTCCTGCGCACAGTAGCCAAGCGGTCCAGGGCCCTTGCCGGGGGTTTCAAATCCAGGAATGAACTTGACTTTTAGTTCCTTCTGTCTGCAGAGACCTTAAAGCTTCTGCAGGGAGATCCCCTCTCAGAAACGCACCTGCTCTGCCAGGGCCTGTGCCCTCCTGTGATGGGCAGGGAGGGCACGGGAGCCTACTGTGTGCCATGCATTGGACCCAGGGCCTTGCACAAGCGAGGCAACTACTCTGCCACTGAGCCACACTCAGCCCTTTTTATTTTGTTTGGAGACAGGATCTTGCTAAGTTGCTGAGGCTGGCCTGGAACTCAGGATTCTCCTGCCTCGGCCCCCTAGTAGCTGGGATGACAGGTGCGTACCACTGCACCTGGCTGCTCTCAGGTCTTTACTTATATTGATTTACGCCACTATCACAGAAGTCCTAGATAAGGGGCACTACCCCATCTCAGCTGGACGCAACCAAGGCAGAGAGGTCAAGTGAAGACCCAGCGTCTGGTGGAGGGACAGGATATGACTGTGCATATGTGTGTGCTGCCCGAGAAGCAGGACAGGAACCCCAGGAGTCCTGGGAGGACTGGACAGCATGGGGACCTTGGGACCATGGGATGGGCTTGGTCCACAGCAGATTGTAAATGGGCACATCTTGGGGGAGGCCCGAGGGAACTGAGGGAGGTGCTCGCTCCTGCTTGCAGCGTTCCGCAGGAGGGCCCGACCCTGGGGACCCTCTGAGCCTCAGGCTGTGGTTGCGGGAACATCTTCAGCACTGCTGTGACCTTGTCCACTAGAGGCTCCCGAAGGGCAGGCAGGTGGCACTGCTGCATGCTTTCTGGGTCTATGTGGGAGTCTCAGGGTCTGTTTCATTCCACAAGTGCTGCTGAGCACTAGTTCCTTGCCAGGTGCCAGCAGTGCCAGGATGCACTGGGGAGCAGAGGGGCCCACCCTGCCTGAGAAGCCACCTCCCAGGGGTCTGTTCTTGAGATGGCCTGCTCACCCCCGGGAGCCCTGCTCTGCACATAGCTACGGTCCCGAGTGAGGAGGGCCACCCAGGCCTGCCCCTCCGCAGAACTGCCCAGTTTAGCTGACAAAGGGTGGGTGAATCCAGCATCGGAGCTTCAGGCTCCCCGCAACTCCCCTCTGCTCCCAGGCAGGCCAGGCCAGGGGGCAGGAGGGACCCTTGGCTGCCCTCCTGGAGTTCCCCATTCCTGTGTGGCTCTGCTCCCCGCTCTCCTCCGTAGGGCAACCTCAGAGACACAGGGGGTCAAAGGAGATGAGGTCCGGGAACCCGAGAGTGGCCAAGGAGAGACAGCTTCCCCCATTTTGACGGGCCCAGTGCAGAGGGGAGACCCCCAGGCTGGGGCTGAGGAATTTGCTGGGAAAAGACTGACCTGCTTGGCAGAAGGCAGGCTCACAGGGCTACACCACGCTGCCTGTACCCTAAGGGCCAGGCCTGAGCCCCAGGCCCCACCGGCCTCCTCCTCCTTGGAGAAGGCAGAGAGCTCAGGGTGCCTATTTGTGGAGCAAACAGATGAGGAGCCTGAGAAGCCGCATGGGGTGCTGCTGGTCCTGCAGAGGCCTAAGGGGCCCCTGGGAGGTCCCGTCCTCTCTAGATGGGACCTGTGGAAGACATCCTGGGTCCCCGCTTTCCCTAAGCCCTCACAGAGTTCTTATCCCCTATCCCAGGCACTGGGGTCCCCAGCCAGGCCTGGTGCATCAGTGGCCTACGCGCTGCAGGGAAGGCCACCAGCTGCTGCCTGGCTCCTGCTGGCTCCTCGCGGCCTGCCTGGGTCTCACCCAGGAGCCCTGTGAGCACATGTAGGCACATGCGGGCGCCGCCGGCTGGGCATGTCCTAATTAGCCCACTATCCTGGGAGTTCTTATTGAAAGCAAAACAAACCAAAAAAGCCCTGGTTTTGCCCGGGTTCCGCCCCACTGCCAAGAGTGTCTCGCCTGGGTTTCTGGGGCCTTTGGTTCTGGGGGACCTCTGGGCTTCTGTGACGGCCGGGTTGGGCCTCCCTGGCGAGGCTTCTGTTTCGGAGCTTGCCTAGAGTCAGGAGGGCCCAGGCTGAACTCCGAGCATGCAGGACATGCAGGCAGTTTGAGAAGGGTCTCTGGGGACACCTGGATCAGGGAAGGAAGGGCCACCAGGAGGTGGGCCAGGAGGAGGAGGCCACCTCCACCTCCTAATCAGGGGGTCTCTGCCACCCAGTGGGGACACAGTAGGCACAGTGGCCAGGCAGGGTGAGTGTGCCGGGGTGTCCCTTTGGTCATATTGACTGGAGACTGGACAGTCTGGTCTACTGGGCCAGCCCAGTGCTCCTGGGAGTTGGGGTTTCAGAGGCCCCTGACAACGAAGCGTCACGGAGCCTGGGGGTCTGCAGATCAGAAAGGCTGCAGAGAGGCTCTGCTGAGGAGGCCGTCTGGGCTCCCGCTGACGACAGTGCGATGGCCCGGGCTTGCCGTGGGCCAGAGGACGCTTCCTCAGTCTTGCAGAGCTCCGCCTGGCGGGCCTCCTGCTGGAAGGCCTGGTTCCCTCCCGCGAGCTGCTCAGCGGAGATCCTATCAGCGCCTCTCCCCTTGGTTCAGTGACTAATTCCTTGGCGCTGTCCTCAGATCATGAAAGAATGTGGGCAAGTTAAAATATGAACCTCGTTGTCATGGGTCTGCACGGGCTTCTGGCCCTGCTGGCCCAGGGTGTCCTAGCATCAGGGATGACAGGGCGTGAGAGCCCACCCTCACCTGCAGAGTGACCTGCAGGGAGGCTGGGCTGGGCCCCTCTCTCAGGGAGCTCCCAGTGCAGGAGGGAGGAAGCCCAGCACCCAGCTAGCAGGGAAGACCCTTCCCAGAGGGCCAAGCTGGGGTGGAAGAGGCCGGCTCAAGTCCTGCTCCAGGGCGAGCTCTCCTGGCCCATCCCGTGGAGATGCCCAGCATCGCCAGCTTAGTGCACCTCTGCCACCTCATTGCTTGCTCGCTCATTCTTCTACAAAAGGAGAATGGATCCTTCACTGCTCCAGCAAACCTGAGAGGACAGTCCTCCTGTGCCAAGCAGCAGAGACAGCCTGCTCTGCACTGGGCACGAACGCTTTCCCCACCTCTGTTCCCTGAACAGTGCAGAGTAACTTCTGTTGGCACAGAATTCACATCGTTAGTCTTAATTCTCGGGGCTGGGGAGATAGCTCAGTTGGTAGAGTGCTTGCCTTGTAAGCACAAGGCCCTGGGTTCAATCCCCAGCACCCAAAAAAAAAAAAAAAAAAAAAAAAAAAAAACTAGTCTTACTTCTCTAGAGAAGATGGAAAGCCTACAGTGTGTGCACAGGTTCTGTGCAACATCAGGCCATGTGGGTAAGGAGTCAAGCACATACAGGTGGTGTTTAGCGTCCATGGAGTCCTGGGCCCAGGCCCCGCATGCAAAGGATGACCACCAGATGTAAGCCCAGGTGTACCTGTGCAGTTACTAGTGCCACGCTCAAAGGTGGATGTGATTTAATAATTTATTTACCTAAACTAGGATTGTTTCTGTGTGTAAATGTGGAATTCTGGATGGGGTGTCTGACTTTCCATGGCACAGAGTCTTGGAAATTGGGGCAGGTTTACACCTGCAGCTCAGCAGGATTCATCCTGGCCATTCCACATGCTGTGTCGGGTGGACCTTCTAGACAATGTGGGTCCTCTTGGCTCCCAGTCTGGTAGGGGACACACAAGCAACACCTTCCAGAGTGAGATGGGAGAGGACCGGGGGATGGGGGCCTTTCCAGCTGGTGTTGCCAGGCCTGGCCATTTGGAGCAATGACCTCTGAGCTGAGGATTACCAACATGCCTTCTCGGAGTGCATGTGAAGCTGGAGTCAGTCACCCTCGGTGGTACTGGCGAGGTGGGCAGGGTCTGTCCTGAGGGGACACTGTCCCATCAATGGCGGGGCCCCCAGGACTATGGCCCAAGTCCTGCAGGCTGTTCCATATGCTGGCAGGTTTGGCCAGAGCCTTGTGCCAAGACCTTCCCAGGAGAGCCCTGTGTGGCCACCTTTAAGGACAGGGTGTGGGTTGGACCAGGCGGTTGGGTGACAGCTGGCCATCTTGGAGCTGGAGCACCCAAGGAAAGCCCCTACCTTGCTTTATGGTGTTGCTGAAAGCGTGACCTGCCCCTGTCCCCTCCCAGCCCCTCTCTCATCCCCTGACCACCTTCTTCCTCCTTCCACAGAGCTCTCCCTTCTCCCGACTGCCTGGGATATTTCCAAGAGATGCAAGGCTGCCCCTGTGTGCAGGACTTGGGACAAAACCCAGGACTGACAGGGGCCCTGGGGGCCAAGGGCTTTAGTCATGGACTCCTGAGGACATGGGCCTCCTGTGCAGGCTGCGCTGGAGGGGCTTTGAGTCATTGAGCCCAACCCTCCTTGGAGAGGTGGACTGAGGTGCCCGGTGGACCCCCATGCCAGGCCCCGCTGGGAGACTCAGGAGCCCTGGACGGGCCCACACCCACCCATTGTCCAGGAACATGTTTTTTCCCCAGTTTGGAGGAGGCAGGATGGTGGGAAGGGAGGCCTTTGGGGATGTTCCAAGGCCTCTCTGAAGAGAGGTACAGAGATAAGGGGACCCCCACTGGATCCCCCTTCACAGTCTCCACCATCTTTGTGTTCTTAAGCTCCCCTGCCTGGGCTGCTGGGTCCCCCAGGGCAAGTCACTTCTGCCCTCCAGGCCCCAACCTCCTGCCTGTAACGGGCCGGTGGATAGGACCGCATGAGTGTGTACCAGTGACCCGGGTCAAGGGAAAGAGCATCTAAGCCACTGCTGCCAGGACCCAATCTGGCCAGCAAGGCCATTCAGTATTATCCTCCCAAACCTGCCTCCTGCTTGAAGCCCTGCACTTGGAAAGGCCTTCCTGGGCCTGGCCTCCAGGAGGTCTGCTCTGGATGGAGACACCCGGGACTCTTCAGTTCCTGGGGGAGGCTGGTCCATCCTGAGGCCCCAGGACCCCACTGAGTGTTGTTCAGCACACACGCAGTCCATGTTCCTCAGGTGGGTGGTCCTGGGGAGGAGCTGGTCTGCAGGAGGCCCTGGGGGTGGGGTTGCTGCCCCCCACTTGGAGGCTCCTCTGACCATTCTGGTGGAGATGAGGTCGCCTAGCTTACAGAAACCAGTGGACGTGGCTACTGGGGTCTCTGAGGACCAAAGGGAATATCGGCTCAGCCCCTGACATGCATCCCCCACCTAGATGGCTGGACCTAGGGCCACATCTGGCCCCAGGGCCTCGGCAGCCCTTGCTCCAGAGGGGTGCTCAGTTCTGCCTGCCACGCCTGGCTCTCAGGGGCCAGGGCTTCCTCGAGCTGAGAGTGGGGGCCCGGTGAGTGCGTCTGGACCCCAGGTTGCCCCTGCGGAGAACAGCGGAGCATCGGGAGCAGGGAGCCCCCACCCCATCAGCTCCACTCCGAGCTGCAAAGCCCCATCCCTCCTCACTGGTGGCTGGGTGGATCCCCAGGAACCCTGGCACTCAGGGAGGCGGATGGAGAGGGGCGGGCGAGGTGAATATGTCAGTTTATCCCAACACAAGTAGTGGCCTGTTGGGGAGGGGTGGGGGCCCGAGGAAATATTTGGGATGACTGGAACCGGCTGGCCCTTTAAGGCTCCTGTAACAAGACACCTCCCGATGGGACAGGAGGACGGCTGGGGCTTCCACCCCAGCCGACGGTGTTTCTCCCCTCCCTCCTCCCCCTTCCCGCGCCAGGCCCAGTTCAATTTGCTCAGCAGCACCATGGAGCAGATGAGCAGCCGCGCGGCCCCGGCCAGCCCCTACACCCCGGAGCACACCGCCAGCGTGCCCACCCACTCGCCCTACGCACAGCCCAGCTCCACCTTTGACGCCATGTCCCCGGCGCCCGTCATCCCCTCCAACACCGACTACCCCGGCCCCCACCACTTCGAGGTCACCTTCCAGCAGTCAAGCACAGCCAAGTCAGCCACCTGGACGGTGAGTGGCCCCTGCTTCCAGCGGGCTAGGGATGGGGAGGCCTGCTCGGGGCACCTCAGAAGGGCCGAGCATGCCGGCTGTCCACACGGGTTCCCACCTGGCCCAAGCCGGGAGGAGCATCAGGCAGGAGGCGGGTCTCTGGGCTGGGCAGTCCATGTGTGCCCACCCCTCGGACGCTGGCCAGAGTCAGCCAGCCTCCCCCAGGGCCCCAGAGGGGTTAGACGTGGTCCTTCCAGGAGGGGCAGGGGCAGGAGCAGGCCTGTCTCACCAAGGCCATCTGGCCCACTCAGGCAGGGGCTCCGCTGCGAGGGTCATCCGAGTCCACAGAGATGCCTCCTTGGGCAGCGTGGCCCTCTGCTGGCTGTGGCTTAGGACTGTGCCCCGTCTCCTCTGGAATGTCATCTCAGAGCACTGGCATGGGACAGGGAGGTTGAGGTGAGAACAGGGTGCTGAGGGCTGGGGGCCACGCGCCGGGCCCCTGGGAAGAGTCTGGCCTTGTGCTTTTTGCCAACCTTGGTAGCCTCCTGAGTCCACTCTGCTGCCAGCCTATGCTGATGCTTTGCCCTGTGACCCAGAAGATGGAATCTGTTCTCCTTCCCATTTTACAGCCAAGGAAGTTGAGGCAGGAGCTGTGCAGATAGTGAGCGGGCTCTGGGCGAGAGCCCCAGACGGTGTTTCTAACCACTGGAGCTGGAGAGCAGAGTGGAGGCCAAGGTGGCCTGGTCAGGCTCTGCAGGTTGCTGGGGACACGGCTCTGGGGATGGGTTCCTCCCACAGTGGCTCCCCCAGCTGCTGGTCCATCACTGAGTGGAGGCTCCGCCCCAGCTCCTGTGGCTCCAGTGGACCACAGGACCGAGGCACCTGTCCAGGGCTCCTAGCCCCATCCAGCCAGTGACTGCAGACCCCAGCCTCGCGCCTGTCTCCTGTCTGCAGGTTGTTGCTGTACCTGACCAGGGCCAAACGGAATCCTGGCAGGGTGTGCCACGGAGCAGAGCAGGGCTTCTCTGCGGCTCCACCAGAGCCACCACTGTGGCGACAGGGTCCTCGTGCCCGGTGCCCCTGGATGAGGTTGTCCCATGGCGGCTGTGCTGCCAAAGATCTCTCTGTTCCCCAAAAGGCTCCTCACCGGCTTGGAGGTCCAGCTGGGTGACCTGAGCTGGTGAGGAGAGCCAGAGACACTGGCACCGCACACCTCTAGCCCAAGAATCTTACTGCCACCTGCCTCTGAGTCCAGAGTCAGGTGAGTCCGCGTCACTCCTCTCCCCCTGGGTGGCTGTCCCCATTCCTCCTAAGTGGCACTGTCGTCCGTCTGAGTTGCTGGTGGCTTCTGGAGAAGGATCCCTTGGGTTCTCCCGGTGGCAGGCGGGTCTCCCTGACCTCTCTTTGCTTGAGGATGCAGTGGGGTCTCCACACGCCCTGGGGGCTCAGAGCACCTCTGAGGGTCCGAGCTGCTCCTCAGGAGGCGCGGGAGCTGCTGCCTCTGCTGGCTGCCCGGCCTGAGGCTCTGCAATCCTCTGCCAGGGTTCAACGGACATTTGGTTTGGTCCCACTGCCCTGCCCTAAGTGTCCCAATGGGGTGGTCTTTTGGCCATTGGGGCAGCCCTGGCTGGCCAGCCACAGGGGTTGGGCAAGGTGTGACCTCCAAGCCGGCCCCCATGTGGTGCCCAGCATCAGAGCCAAGCCAGAGCAAGGATGCTGCCGTCTGTGCTCGGGCCCCACCAGCCCTCCCTGTGCGGCGGGTGGAGGTGGGACCAACATTGATAATGAGATTTTGGCACCTTGGCTCTCTGGGAAAAGACCCCCCGAGAGCTTTTTCCCTTGCCCAGGGAGGGGTGGGCAGGCACTGCGTTCAGCTCTCCGGGGCCCAGCTGTGTGGGCGATGCCCAGACTTGCTGCTCTGGACTCAGCACCACGCGGTGCTCGGCCCCTGCCACGCTGCTGGCTGGTAACTGATAGATAATTCATATTTTTCTCAAGTACAATTCCGCATTGACTGCTGCCCTTGTTCCTCTCCCAGATCAGCAAAAACACCCTCGCTGGCCCCAGGTGGCCACAGCTGTTAACGTGGTCCTTGGCCTCTATTGTGCTGGAACTGCGATGGGCTTCTGGGCTCCGGGGTCCACGACCCCGTTGGCTCCCCTCAGACCTCGGCTCTGCTCCTGCACCACCGGGTCTTCAGCCCTTGGCTCAGAGGCTTGCGTGTCTGCGCACAGACGTGGGCAGCCCACATGCTGGGCACACTGCACACGTGTACCTGGTAGCACACACATGTGCATACATGCATGGCACGCACAGGCAGGCCTCTGGTTGCTGCCCCGGATCCTCACAACCCCGTGCCCCTCGCCAGGAGGCAGATCAAGCAGCTGGAGAAGGCTTAGTGTTCGGCCATGAGACTGTGGCCAGTGACAGGGACCAGCGACGGGTGAGGATGGCTTGGCTGGCCATCACTGTAAGTGGGACGGGTGGAGCTGGGACACCTGCCACTGTCCAGGTCCCCTCCCAGGTCTGCTTGTGACCTCCTGCCGCTTCACCTCTCTGCTGCCCCATCTCCTGCAGAGAAGGGACAAATGAGCAGGTCCATCAGGCTTCTTAGAACAGGCCTGGCACCCGGGGCACCAGCAGGGTTTCCGAGCTGTCCTTTTCTGAGCTGTCCTGGCCAATGCTTGTTCCATCTCAGCACCCGTTTGGGATTTGGGGAGAGAGAAACTGGGAAAGGCCACAGTTGTGGCCCAGGGCCTGGTGCCCAGTGGGCACTGATGCTCAGTGGACAGGTGGACAGGTGGGGCTGGGCCGAGGATGAGGCGAGCGGTTCCTCTTGTCCCGGTTTCATGCCCTTGCTGGACATGGTGGGGGTCGGGACATGGGCAGTGGGCCCTGTGTCCACTCCTATTCTAGGAATGGCCCAATTAGTTGGCAGTGTTGTGGACAGCTGGCCCCAGGGGTCACCCGAGTAGAGGAAGAACAGGCCTGCTGACCGCCACCCATCAGAGCAGGCCGACAGGATGGGTGTCTGAAAGCCGTCCAGTGAGCTTGATGCTTCCCTCCCGGCTCCGCCTTGCCAGGCAGGTGTCTGCCTTGGTGTTTGGGAGGTTTAGGGATGGGCTCTGTCAAGAAGGCCCATGTGGGTGGACACCCGGCCCCACAAGGCGTCTGTGGGCACCTGGGGGCAGCTACAGCCTTAGAGGCAGCTGCAGGAGGCTGGTAGGGAAGGCACGCATGGGGGGAGTGCGCAGGTGGGAGCATCCTGAGGAACCAGTGGCCTGGACATGGCCCTGAATAACCCCAGCCGCCCTCAGACTGTGTGTGTGTGTGTGGGGGGGGGTCAGGGTTGCAGGATGGGGGGCAAGCAGATCCGTGTGGCATGAGATCCCCCACCATCCAGACCCCCGCCTGGGGGAGCTTGTGGAAGGCGGGTGGGAAGCACAAAGCCTGAGGAGGGATTCCTGGGGAGAACGAGGCTGAGTCAACACTAATGGATTCAGAGAAAACTTTCCAGCCCCTCGGAGGTTTGCAAGCCAGAGAAGAATAGCAGAGGTGTCCCAACACGACTGTGGTATCAATTGCGTTATCCTAAAAGTTTATGGAATGCATAAGTGGAATTAATACTTTTACTGGCACCAGGAGCAATTATGTGTGTTTGAAGCCAAGGGAAGAGTCCTAACAGTGTTTATTGTGGAGATGAAATGTGGATTATTGGGGGAAACAAGAGCACTTAGGGAGGGATCCCAGCGATTGCTCTTATTGTGCAGCAGGGCTCTGCCCACGCCGAAGCACCCGGCTCTGGCGCTGGCCAGGGTCAGTGCCCCGTCTCCTGGCCTGAGGTGGGGTCATCTAGTCTCTCTCTGGCAGCCAGAAGAACCCTGGGTCCTAAAGGTCACAGAACTTGCCTTGAAGGCCATGAGTGAGGCCAGAGAAGTTCAGCTTGGAGGACTTGGCCTGGCTGCAGCCTGGACACAAGCAGCCTGGTCCTGGGAGCTGAGAGTGCTCTCCAGCCAGAGGGGCCCCACCTCGCTACACCAGGACTCTTGTAAGGGCCGGGAAGCAGGGGCCCTTGGAAGATAGGCTTCTGTCCAGTGGGCTTAGGGATGTGGAGGACCAGGACCCACTTTAGTGAAGAAAGGTCCATTCTCAAAGCCTCGTTTCCAAAGCTGTGGTCACTGTGTGGATCTGGGTTCTGACTCAGTGCTGACCGTGCCACTGCAGGGCTGCTACGCCCTGGTCCCATGGCCTGGGGAAGCAGGCACTTCTCTCCTGCCTCACGGAGGAAGAACTCAGGCTCCCAAAGGGCAGGCCAGGACAGGTCAGCTGGACCCTGCAGCCCGACCTCAGGAGCCTCTCTGGGCACACCCAGACCGCCATCCTGTCCTGCAGTCCCACCTCGGTGCAGCTCTGTGGGGGAGACTGGGACGCACAAGACTCTCTGACCGACAGGACAGAGGTTCTGGCCCCTCAGGGGTCCCCCGCTTGGCCCTGGGAAGCGTAGACTATGCCCCCGGGAGCTCCTCTCACGGCAAAGGTAGAGGCCTACTGTAAGCCTGAGATGCATTTTGTTTTAATCAGCAAATGCAAAGTCCTCTAGAATCTTTATAATTGGGATGCTCTGGGGTTGACCAGCCTCCAAGGTGAGGAGTCAGACCAGCTGGGCCTGCAGACAGTCCTCCTGACCTCTCCCAGTGCTGTCCCGTGGGCTGGGTCCTTCCACTGCACCCCAATTCCACCAGCCTGCCTCACGGGTGGAGAGCCCCGTGGGGAGGCTGCCACAGGACTCCCCTGAACCTGATGCTGAGGCTGGGCTGGGGCTTGCCGGCCCGGGCCTGGACCGTGGGGCTCAGGAAGGTGAACGAGGGCTGGAGTCTCTCCAGGCTGCTGCGCTCCTGCCCCTTCTGGGTCAAGACAGGGCTGTGGGGGAAGTCACTTTGGGATCCCGTCAAGTCGCACTGGGAAGCTACGCTCAAGCTGTGTGGATGGGTGACACCAGAGTCCACTGGCCCTGGTCCCTGGCCCTGCCCACCCTGGGGGAGGGCATTCTGTCCCTTTCCCAAGGAGACAGTGGCAGGGACTGCAGCATGGCCAAGTGAGGACACCACCTCCCTGGCAGAGGCAGGTGTTCAGGAAGCTGAGGGCAGTGCGCTGCCTCCGAGGGCAAAGGAGCCCTTGGAGAAGTTGCCAGCGCTCTGGGTGAAGGCCAAGGTGAGAGGCTTCTTGAGGAATCCCCTCAGGCCTAACGCCCAGGGTCATGTGGCTTGCCCACCCTAGCTGTACCGCCGTGGCCCCTGCCACCACCCCCTTCATCCCAGGTCCTGTGCAGGGTGGGGTCCCGTCGGAGCCCCTTGGGTCTTGGGGAGGGCGAAGGAGGTGGTGCTGACATGGAGGCCACCTCCATTTTTGAGACCTGGCTTTGGGATCAGAGTTCAGTGCCAGAACACTCCTTCCCTGAGGGCCACACTCAATATGTAAGAGGTTCGGTGAAGACTTCGATTTCAACCAGCTGTGGCCGTAACAATGGAAATAGGCACGTGTGTGCCCCGTCTGCCTCCTGCCCTCCTGGTCTCTGGCTGTCTCTAGCTGGTGCCAATTCCAGACCCAGGGCCATCCCAGGAAGCCACAGTGCCCTGAGGGAAGGAGCTGGCCACCCATGCCCCTACATCAGACCAAGACCACTGTCCAGAATGGTGGTAGCTGGAGGCCCCTGGATTTTCCTGTGAGAAAAAGGCATCTGCTGACCCCAGGGCATCCTTCTGGGTCCAGTCGGCCAGGCCAGGCCTGCTCAGAAGGCTGCGGCAGCTCCTGTCTCGTCCAAGTCCCAGGCCAGGGTGGGGGTGCAAGTAGCATGTTCTTCCCCGTGATGAGCAGAGCAGACTGTTGGCCAGTCTCCCTACTGGGCCTGTGCCGGGCAGTGCTGTGGCCTGAGGATGGGCCAGCCTGGGACTGCCCACTGCAGGTGGCCTCCTCCAGCTGGCCAGACAGATGGGATGGGCTCTCTGCTGGCCACATCAGGAACCAAGTGGGTGGGGAGGGTTGCCTGAGGGTGGACCCAGCTGGGGAGACAGGTGGAGCATGGCCTTTGGACAGCCTGTGCATGTCCTCAGGACACTGCCCAGCTACCCGCTCCATCCAGGGTCTCCAGATGGGATTCTGGGTCTTAGAGTAAGACCAGGTGGGGGCAGAGGGAGGGTGGTGGTCCTCATTGGCACCTTGTGGGATGATCCCAGCAGATCCTGACAAGGCCCTCTGTGGCAAGGACTGTATCAATGCAGAGCCCAACGGTCCCTGCTGACCGGCTCCTGGGAGCCCCACCACAGATGTTAAGGGAGACGCCCTCTGCAGCAGGACCAGGGCGGGCTGGCCCCCACCTGCCAGCCACTTGCCCCTCAGGATGTAAGGCAGCCCAGAGCGTGTGTCACACCCGGCAGCCACGTCCTGCTTTGTTCCCTGTCTACGTTACATGGAACTCAGGTGTCTGAGGCCAGGCTTGTGGGACCTGATCTCAGTTCCCAGGACCCATCAAACCTGGCAGTCACCAGGGGCCGGGGGTGTGGCTTGGAGGTCTTACAATGGAGAAAGGACCCAAACTCAGCTTCTAGGACTGCTAGGGCTCCAAGAGCCGTGGTACACCCCTCCCCACCAGCCAGGAGGCCATCAGTGGGTGGCAGCAGGGCAAGGACTCAGTCCCCAGGGCTGCCACCACTTCAGCCACCCACCACAAGCACAGCTGTCGCCCCAGGGCCTCAGGTTCAAGCACCTGCTCAAGTGGCTCACAGGACTCAGGGAAGCACGGTGGTGGCTTGTCCTGGTTTGTCGCAAAGGATGCAGGTGAAGAGATGCCTAGCTCAGGTGTGGGGAAGGGTACGTAGCTTCCCTGCCCTGCTTGGGCACCACCCTCTGGACCTCCAGGAGTGACAGGGGAAGCGGTCTAAACCTGCCCTTGGGGGTCTGGTGGAGTCTGTGCTAGGCAGGCATGACTGGCTGCTGCACAGCCTCCACCCTCCTCCCTCCTGGATTGGGGTGGGGCTGCAGGCCCCAGCGTTTTGACCCTTCCCCAATCTTTCTTTGACCAGCCCCCATGCAGCTACCTAGTGGCCACCAGTGATCAGTCAGTCCATTATCGTTCAAAAGGACCCCACCACTTCAGAGCGGCTGGGGAGTTAGGGATGAGGACCAGAGAAGTATTTCGCAATAGTGTAAGGTCACACAGCCCTGGCCTCGGTGCTGATCTCCGTGCCTTAGCTGGCGGCTTTTGGAAGCAAAACTCTGGTTGCTACAACCAGCTGGAGGACGTGAGGGTGAGAGTGGAACCTGGAGCCCGTTGAGGGGCAGCACTGTCCCCTGGCTCTCCCCAGATCACAGACCTCTGCTCTCCTCTGGGCTGGTCCTGGTTTGCCTTTGGTCAAGCTTCTGGCATTGGCCTCAAGTCCTGAGCAGCTGCCCACGTGCACAGGGGACAAAGCACCAACCCTGCTCTCACTCAGCACCTGCCTGCACCCCTCCCTGCTCATGCTAACTCAGGACAGAAGTCACATCTGCCTCGGCAGCCATGCCTGGCATGAGGGGCGGGGCAGGCCCAAGCCCTGCTATAGCACCCATGGCTCCCCCGCCCCGCTGAAGCACTCAAGGTCTCCCAGGCCTCGGGGTCCTCCATGTGGCCCCTGCACGCTGTCTGGGACCTGTCACCAGGTCAAGGTGGGGCAGGCTGCCCAGATCCTAAGGGATATTCCCGCTCGCCCCAGGCCCATCCCTGCCCAGGAGGCTTTCTTGCCCCAGCCACAGGAGTCGACTGGACGGTGATCAAGGCTGCCTATGCCTGCTTCCTGGCTATCCCCCTATTTGCCCTGGCCAACAGCTCAGCAGTCCCTTCCATCGTGCCCTTTGCTGGGCAGGGTGTGGCCTATGCCCTCCCTGGAGCCCCAGCTGCGAGTGTTCCCAGCACGTCCCACCTGAGAGCGACTCCAGGGTGTTCTGAAACAGGATGTGGGGTCAGCACATGGACCCCCAGGATGATGGCTGCCCAGGGCAGGGCCAGCTCTCCTGCCCTGCTGGGGCTCCCTGACCTTCGTTGGTGGCCCCCAGCCATGCTCCCAGTCACTCTCTGCTGGATGCAGACGTGCGTGAACAAGAGGCAGAGCCACAGAGGAGACCGGGAGGTACCCACGGGGGCTGCCACAGCAGGGCTGTGTCACCTGGACAGGAAGGGCTCCTCACTCCAGGGGAGGGGTCTGAGCCCAGCAGACTTCAAGTGGCGTTCTGTGGTTCAGCCCCTTGGCTGCCCGCGGGAGAGGGAGAGGGCCAGTGGCCTTGGGAGGGCGATCCTCAAAGGGGTCCAAGACAGGAGAAAGATGTGGCTCTGAACACATGCACACAGAAAGGAGATAACAGTGGGCTGTAAAAAAATCATTTAAAAAAATAAAACCCCCACCGTAGGCCCCATCTTCCAGAATCTGTTGTAACAGATTCACCCAAGCTGGTTAACGGTATTTGCGGTTTGCAAGATGGTACATGTCCTGGGAAAATGACAGACAAGTTATTATCACCTCTCCACTGTCCTCCTGCCTAAACCTGCCCATGCCGGGCACCCAGCTGCCGGGAGCGGGTGCGAGGAAATTAACAGCCCCGCGCCTGCCCGCCCCCCACCTGCCCTCTCACCTGCCGCCCCCACACCAGCCCTGCCAGGCCCAGGGCTCCCAGCCAGGCCGGGTCCATCTTGGAGTGGGGTGGGGGAGGAGAGGAAAAGAGGAGGGGTGTTGGGAGGGACAGGCGCATCAGTGTTTGGGCAAACCATTTCCTTCAAGCCAGTCAAGCACACGCATCCGAGCAGGCAAGTCCAGGCGGCTCCGTGTCAACAGTTGAAGATAAATAAGATTTTATCAGCTCAGAATCTGTTGAAACACATCCATCTAGCGGTTCTAAGGAAGGAGAGGCAGCAGGGGCAGGGGAGGCAGAGAGGAAGCCTCTCCACGACCTCCCATGGCAGGGCCTCCACCCAGGGCCTCTGCAACACACTGTCCTCAGACTCCACCCTGAGCACAAAGCAGGGGTACTCCACTCCAGGGGTCCTTCCCTCCCCTAGCCACGCGTCTCCACCTGATGCTTCCAGGCGAGGGCAAGCCAGGGGCATCCCTCCTGAAGCTACCCAGGAGGGCCGCGGTGGGCAACTCTGGGTCTAGCCTGTGGTGTGGGGCTGGCAGCTGTGTGTTGGGGTGGCGGGTGGGGGCAGGCCGGCAAGGGGCCACGACCTAGGGCAGTGTCCTGGAGCCTCGACCTCCCCGTGAGCTGGATGGGGTCGGAACCTGTCCATCAGATGCCACGGGGCACTCCAGAGAGAGCCCCGCTCGGGCGCCGCCGCGGGTACCAGGGACAGCTCCCGGCGCCCGAGCTCCTCCCCGGGGCGGGGCGTACCGCGCGCTGGGTCCGGCCCCGCTGCCCTGGCCACGTGTCCCTCGGTTTCCTGTGACCCCCTGGGGCTCCACCGGGTCTGTGGGGGCTGCACCGCCTTGTGCTAGCCGATCCGGGACGCCCCTCCGACGGCTTCCAAAGCGGCCCGCGGGCCCACCCGACCTGGGCTTGCAGGGGCTCCAGGACTCAGATACCTCTGCGCAGGCAGAGGCGCGCGGCTGGGGCTGCGGACCGCGCTCTCGAGGACCCCGCCGGTGGGACTGTGGCCGGACCCCAGGGGAAGGGCCGCGGGTCGGAAAGGGCTTTGTGAGGCCAGCGTGCTGTTCAGACTGACGGCTGTCAGGAGCCGCGGGGCCGCTCGCGCCCCTGCCCGCAGCTCTGCTGCTTCGAGAGCCGGGCCATCCGTGTCGGAACACGGCCCGAGCCCGGGCGCCCCCCCACCTCCGGGCGTGTCGGGGCCGCCCAGGAATGCGGCCGCAGGGCCCTGTCACACCTCGCCCGGCCTCGCTCCCAGCCTATCTTGGCCCACGGCCTTGGCGGGCCTAGTGACTCCATCTCAAGTCATGGGTTGGGAGGATGGAGACTCGGGTGGTCAGTCCTGGAGAGGTACTGCAGGGGAGCCCAGGCCTGGGGCCCCTGGGCGGGATCCATTTGGCCCCAGCCCCTCCCACCCGCCACCTCCATCCCAGGAAGCTGTGCAGGCTTACAGGAGTGTAGCCAGTAACCCTCCAGCCCCTACTGCAAACAATGGTGGCAGTGTTAGGCCCGCGGACGGCTGCCGTGCCACCCAGGGTGTTCCTAGGTGGCAGAGAAGTCTGTCCAGGATTCAAGGCAACCAGGCTGCCAATGCCAGAGCCAGCACCTGGGCTTAAGTGGTCAGACTTTGGGGCTGTTCTCCTTCTGCGGTGACTGGTCACTTTGACCTGTGCCCCACCTCCCAGGAGGCCCGTGTCCCACCCCCAGCCAGCAGCCCCGTTTCCTAGGGGAGCCCAGGCCTGGCACACAGCAGGACCAGATGCGTGTGGAATGGATGGCTCTCCAGACCCGGGCTGGGCGCTAGGCCACTAGCCATGCTCAGAGCCTGTGCCCTTCTCTGGGGCCTCCTCCACCAGGAAGCCCTCCATCGGCCTCTCGGAGCCTCTCTGCGGTACTCGCTGAGTGTCCCCTGCACGAGGCCAACGGTGCCATCGTCTGCATCGGGACTGTTCTGAAGCCTCACCCGGGAGCAGGTGGAGGACTGGGGAGGGTCCCTGCTGGGCTGGGGTCCTATATGCTCTGAGAACATTGTGTCTCGACACATCCCTCTCCCAGGAAGGGGCCACAGGGAGAATCGAGTCGGTGTGCATTTATTGAGTGCTAGCTGCACATCTCCTTCTGCTCCCCATTGCTGGTGAGGGCCAGGGGCTACCTCCCTCCTCCTCCCAAGGCCCGCACACTGGGGCATGCGCTGTGCACACAGCAGGCATCCCACTTGTGCTTGGCAGTGGGCAGCTCACCCTGCAGGCCGCCTTGGGCCTCAGAGAAGCCCGGTAGCCTCTCCTCCACCTGTCAATGTGTGTCCCTCTTACCTGACCAGGGCACTGGCACCGCAAGGATCCTGCCCCTCCTCTGTCTCCAACCAGCACAGATGGAGATCATGTAGCAGGGTCCCAGCTTGAGGCGGGACCTTTGTCCAAGGAACCAGAGTCCTGCACAGGCCTCTCGGAGCCTGGATGGGACCTGTCTGAATCACTCTGGGTCCAAGTCTCAGAGGATCAAGCTTGGGCAGGGCCCACGTGTCCTGGGGCAGGGTGGCCAGCTTTCCCTTTAAAGGGATGCTTTGGGAGTGAATGGGGAGCATGTTTAATGGTGGGGACCTCTCATGTCAGTGACCTCTCCTGGGAAGCAAGACTGACCCCAGGGCAACAGGAGGCTGCTCTCCCCAGCACGGCCAGGGCCTGCCCCTGAGTGCCAGCTGGTGCCGAGCGGGGCTGAAATCCACTTGCCTTGCCAGGGGACTTTCTGCCTTGCTACACCTGGCCTTGCCACACCTGCAGGGCCACGGGTGGCAAGCTGTTCCTGCACTTAAAGCAGGACTGAGGGCGTGCAGCCTCTGCCTGTGGTGCCTTGCTGAGGAGGGTTGCAAGCAACCTCGGTCTTACCCTACTCTCCCTCCCTCCCTTTTCCTGTGTTGGGCTTGCCTGGCGACGGGTACATGCAGGGCCTGCCAGCCCACTGTCAGGGGACCTTATGTCTGCAAGAGTCTGAGGCCCCGCTTCCTCAGCAAAGGAAAGGCCCTGGATATGTGGGTTCCACCTACTCCTTCCTGGTCCCGCCAGCAAATACCTGCCTTACCTCGGTTTCCCCAGCTGTACCACAGTGGAGTGTGATGAGGTGTTTTGGGGGCACTCGTGGCTGGTGTAACTCTGGTTCCAAGTCACTTGGGCTGGTTAGGGTGCAGAGGGTTTGGGATGGGGGAAGAAATGGGCCTCTGAACCCAAGTCTGGTGCCACTCCTGCTGTCCTGGGGGTTAGAGGGTCTGTGGAGTCTCAAGTGGTTCCAGGATCCGAAAGTGGGGGTCAGTCAGCCTGGAAATCAGTGGATACCCTTGGGGGCCTTAGTAGGGCTGGCCTGCCAGGTGGGTAACTTGGGATAGGGCATAGATGCTGCGGCCTCCATGGGTGGCACAGCATCCGGCTCAGCCCTGGAGGGACATCTCATCTCCTCAGGTTCTAGGTTGGGAAGACTGGCACTCTGTGGTCTCTTAGAGGAGCCCTGTAGTGGCACAGACCAAGCTCTGCCTGACTGACAACTCCAACCAGAGAGGGTGCCAGAGTCCCTGGGCAGCGCGGCCTCCAGTGTTCCAGGACTTCTCCATCCGAGCTCCAGTGCCTCGGGCACACAGCCCCTGCTGATAGTTTGTTTTCTCCATGCAAATGCCATAAACACTGCCCTCTGGGCTTCGAACAAAGACTTAGCACCGCAGACCCCTCTTCCAACCTCTGCCGTCAGGAGCCTAGGGTTGATACTGGGAAAGCCAGGCGCGTGCGAGGCTCAGGCATGAAGACCCCGCCCCGTCCCTCCCCCCCACAGCTCCTCCTTGCTTCTCTGGTCGTCACCGTCTGCCTTCAGTGCCATCCAGGTGTAAGTCACCCGGTGGTCCCCAGGGAACATATGCGGCCAGGAGCAGCCCCAGCAGCTTGCAGGGTCCCCGAAGGACGGGGAGAGGAAGGACCCTCTCAAACCCCTGGAGCAACTTGAAGCAAGGGCTGCTCAGATCTATTTCAGCTCTTCTTTTATAGTAGTAAGTAAAGCAGGATTAAACAAGATACAAGTTATAGAGAAATCACCCCAAGATCTGTCATTAACCACACTCTCCAGCGGGTGTCCAACACAGAGCAGGCACATTAAGGCCACCTTTCTATATTCACTTAAAATTACTCACGTGAGCAAATCACAGTGAAAGGTGTTTTCCTCTTTTCATCCTCTTTACTGGCCTTTGTTTGCCCTCTGGTGTCACACCTGTTGTTAGTATAATGACTCTATTTTGTTTTAAGCTAATTTTACTGAACTGCTAAGCAAAACATGAACTTAATCTTTAGCTCATAATATTACATTTTTTATTTACCCTTAAAGGTCTACTCTGTTACCTAAACAAGCTCAGTTAAAAGTAAGTTAGGTTTTTTACTGCCAAACAATCAGTGTGAGTCTTAATTTTTATTCTAATATTCTTTATGTCACTGATTTATCCTCTACCTATTGTAATACACATGTGAGACCTAAGTCAGCGTAAACTACTCATAACCAGTTAACATGCAGTGAGGGCATGTGATCTTCAGATAATATTTTTCTAGTTGTTTGCATATGCTGTTTCTTTGTTCTTAGGTCCTACATTTCCAGGGTGGCCCTTGAAGTCCAAGCCTTTGAAAGAAGGACAAATATTGGACATTTGTCCAGTTACCATTAATATTCATTATTCATTCACCATTTTCATTGGACACTCCTGTATAGGGAAGAGGTGGCTCTATGGGAGGTGGGTCCTTATCCTTGTTTGCTTGTTTCCCTCTAGGTGGATATCAAAAACGTCCCCCAGTCTTGTAAGCTAAGTAGGGTGGTCCTTGCACTGTGGGGACAACAAGTCTCCTGTTCTGTTTGTCAGGCTATTTTACTGGTAAAGCATTAACTGGGGCAGGTGTGGTCAGCCTAGGAGCAAGCGACTCCTGTAGCTGTGGTTTCTGAAGCCCTCCTCACCCTTGGTACCTCAGACTTATCATGTGTGATGTTGGTGCATTTTTTAAAGCATTCCTCACCCTCCCCCAAGCTCCGCAGACTCACTGAGGCTGAATTCTTATCACGCTATCAGGGAATATGATTTGCAGTTGTATAGTTAAAAGTGTGATAATTACAAGAAGACACACAACTCCTAGGAGAGCTGACAGCAGCCGTTTCCTGGAATGGGGGCCTTGCCAAGCCCTCCCCATGCTCGGACCTTGTCAAGTAGCATGGCGGAACAGCCCCTGCCAAGATGCCCATCTCCATGCTTTGCAGGAAGGACTGGGGAATCCAGCCAAGGGGGATGCACATGGGTGGCCCTCCTCACCAGAGTGGGGGGACAGCACTCCAGGGAGGGGACACAGCCTGAGCAAGGCATGGAGCTGGGTTCCCGGCCTCAACCTGTCCCCCTCCCCCTGCAGTACTCCCCGCTGTTGAAGAAGCTCTACTGCCAAATTGCCAAGACGTGCCCCATCCAGATCAAGGTGTCCACGCCACCGCCCCCAGGCACTGCCGTGCGGGCCATGCCGGTCTACAAGAAGGCAGAGCACGTGACCGACATCGTGAAGCGCTGCCCCAACCACGAGCTTGGCAGGGATTTTAACGAGGGTGAGTCCCACCGGCGTCCAGACCCCTGCAGCACCATGGCCAGCGGCCTGGATGCGGAGAGAGGCAGGGACCAGGGAGTGGGGGCTGGAGGTGTGGAGGCAGCCGCCCCCCCCGCCATTTCCCCAGCTCTGACTGGGGCTGCAGGCCCAAGGCCCGGGGCAGGAGCAGGTGGTCTGGGATGGGTCTGAGGAGCCCCGTGGGGTACCCTCCAGCGTGCTGGCTAGGCTTGCTGAGGAGCAGAGCTTCTGAGCCAGGCACAGGCCTGAGTCCTGCCCAGGAGGCCAGGCCAGAAGGCACCTGGCACAGGAGTGGCAGACCAGCATGGGCCTTCTCTGAAGTGGTGTGCCCTCCGGCAGGACAGTCTGCCCCGGCCAGCCACCTCATCCGCGTGGAGGGCAACAACCTCTCGCAGTATGTGGACGACCCTGTCACCGGCAGGCAGAGTGTTGTGGTGCCCTACGAGCCCCCGCAGGTAGGCCAGGGGCCAGGTGGGGTCCCCTGGGGTGGAGGCCCTGGCTGGCTTCAGGGCTAAGGGGCTCCCCACTGAGTCCAGTTGTGTCACAAGGCCCTTCCCTGCCTGGCACCTGGCAGTGCTTCCTGACCACCTACTGTGCACACCGATGCTGCAGGCCAGGTCTGATGGGAGGTCTCAGGGCACGAGTCCCCAGCTCTATCGGCTATGAGCCCTGGGCCCCGCCCTCCCGGATCTCCTCCTCCTGCCCCTTGGTCCCAGCGTTGTCTGGGCCTGGGCTGGAGTGCAGTGGGAGTTCCCAGGCAACTTCGGCTGTGTCGGCCCAGAGAGAACCAAACCCGCAAGCACTGGTGGGGTGCCGAGTTCTAGGCTGGGGCTGGAAGTGGCCCTAAGGCCCGATGGCGGGACCAGGGCCAGGTGGCGTAGGAGGAGAGGCTGAGGTAGGGGCCTGACCTTTAACCTGAAAGAAGCAAGAGGTCCTGGGGGTGGGGACACCATTCTGGGTCTGAAGTGGGGCTCAGTTGCTGGGAAAGGGTGGGTGGAGGAAGCGGAGGAATGGGGGACCTGGAGAGGTGATGGTGGATGGACGTCCGGACAGAGGCTTCCCAGGGAGGGCAGGTGACTGCCAGGCCCCACGCCCGGACCTGGGTCTGAGGCCAGCCCTCCAGCTGCCCCCTCCCGCTGTGGTCCTCAGTGAGAGAGGCCCCCAGGGTGTGACCAGGCTGCTGCTTTCCCTCCTCCCTCCGCGGCCCACTTCCACCTGCCCGGGGCCTACTAGGAAGTGGGCCTCTCTCGCCCCCTGGTGGCTGCCATGTGAGCAGTTCTGAGGAAGGCTGAGTTCTTCCCAAAACCAGGGCTGGTTTTGTGTCCCCACCCAAGGAGTTCATGGAAACTGCCCAGTGTGTGGGCCTAGGGTGCCCACTTGTCAAACCCTGGGTGCATGTCTTGGGTCTGCCCCAAACTCCTCAAGAAATAGAGGCACTCTGCGGGTGTCCTCCCAGATGGCCCTGTTCCCCTCACCCTTAACAGTACCTCACACCTCTGCAATGAGTCCACAGCATGCAAGACACATGTGTACCACAAAGGCCTGTGCACACAGCCACTCCCACACCCTCAGGGCTTGACCTCAGCCCGTGCCCAGAGAGATGGCCAGGCAAAGGGAACACAGACCCTGTGCTTCCTGGGAACAGAGACCAGGCCTGAGCCCTCTCCGAACACTGAGCCAGCACAGCACTTGGCGCTCAGTGTTCTGGACGGATGAATGGATGCATGGATGGGTAGATGGGTGGGTGGGTAGGTGGGTAGGTGGGTGGGTGGGTGGGTGGGTGGGTGGGTGGGTAGGTAGGTAGGTGGGTGGGTGGGTGGGTGGATGGATGGATGGACGGACGGATAGACGGATGGTTGGGTGGATGAATGGGTAGACAGGCAGGTGGATGGACAGATGTGTGGGTGGATGGACGGATGGGTGGATAGAGGGTGACGCGTGCCCTCCCCTGCCTCCCTGTGAACAGGTGGGGACGGAGTTCACCACCATCCTGTACAACTTCATGTGCAACAGCAGCTGTGTGGGGGGCATGAACCGGCGGCCCATCCTCATCATCATCACCCTGGAGACCCGGGAGTGAGTCTGCCAGTGATGTGGTGGAGGTGGAGCCGGGCTCAGCGGCACTGCGGGGGCTGGCACGGAGCCGGATGGCAAGGCTGGCCGGGCAGTGCCGAGGCCCGGAAGTGAGCTGGGAGGAGGGGTCTGCAGGTCAGGCTGCTGGGAGGGAAGGACCTCCCCTGGCCTCAGGGCAGGAGCCGGGCCTTGGGAGGGAGGCAGGGGCAGCCCAGAGCGGCTTTGCACGTCGACGTGTGGTTCCTTCCAGTGGGAACGCGCTGGCACCCTGCCTGGGCTCTCGGCCCAGAAGGACAGGGCTGCAGGGTCCGCAGGGGTGGGAGAGCAGGGCTGGGGCTGGGTTCCTGAAGCGCATGGCTCCGCTGTGCCCTTCTGACAGTGGACAGGTGCTGGGCCGCCGGTCCTTTGAGGGACGCATCTGTGCCTGTCCTGGCCGCGACCGCAAAGCTGATGAGGACCACTACCGTGAGCAGCAGGCCCTGAACGAGAGCGCCACGAAGAGCGTGGCCGCCGGCAAGCGGGGTGAGTGGGGCCCCGGCTCTGGTGGGCAGCCACGCTGCTCCACTCGAGCTTGGGGACCTGCCAGCACATCCAAGAGACAGGCCAGGCCCTGAGTGGTCCTGGGCCTGGAGGCCTCCCTGGCCCTGAGCCCCTGGCCAGGGCATCTCAGCGGTCCAGGGCCCACCTGGCACCCTAGGCTCGCCTCTGTCTGGTGTGGCCTCTGCCCAGGATCACCCTCTTCATGTGCTTTGTCCATGGGAAGGTCAGCCTGATGGGAGTGGGGTGTCCCAACGCCTGGGCCTCCGCCCTTTGCCCTCCACTGTGGCCTGGCTCACCTGGCCCTCCCTGCCTCCCTGTAGCATTCAAGCAGAGTCCCCCTGCCATCCCCACCCTGGGCAACAGCGTGAAGAAGAGGCGGCACGGGGATGAGGACCTGTACTACATGCATGTGAGTGGCACTGGCCACAGGGCAGCAGAGGGTGAGACCTGCCTGGCCCTGTGCCCAGGGAGCCCAGGAGGGGGTGTCCGAGAGGCCACCAGGGGCGGCCCCCACACCTTAGACGCGGCTCCCTAGAACACAGGGCCACAGAGGATGGGAGGCTCCCGGGGAGCCAGCCCACGGCACGGTGAGCAAGGAGGGCCGCCAGGTCAGTCGCTGAGCCGGGAAGGTCCTGGTGTGCCATCCCACCAGTGGGAATTCTGCAGGAATCCCATGATCCTAAACTCTGGCAGGTGGCGTGTGGCTCATGCGTCTAGGCCAGCCAGCTTGGGGTCACTCAGCTGATGAATGGAGCCACCTCGTGCCTCGATGGCGTCCCTCTTCCACGATGGCGCGCTGAGTGTTCGTTGAAACCCCCGCTGTCCCCTGAGCAGGAAGGAGTGGCCACGGGCAGGGGCCTGGCCTGCCCATCAGGTCACAGTCACTGGTCGGAGCTGCTGCAGGGGAGAGGAAAGGCCAGGGGGCCCTGAGGAAGGAGGCCGCCGCTCCGGCCACCGGGGCCAGGCGGTCCTGGCTGGCACGGCGATGCGGCAGAGGCCTGCCTCTCTTTCAGGTGCGCGGCCGGGAGAACTTCGAGATCCTGATGAGGGTGAAGGAGAGCCTGGAGCTGATGGAGCTGGTGCCGCAGCCCCTGGTGGACTCGTACCGGCAGCAGCAGCAGCAGCTCCTGCAGCGGCCGTGAGTGGGCTCCCGCCTGGCCGGGGAAGCGGCTCTGGCCGCTGGGGACAGGCAGCAGGGCCCGGGCAGCTCAGGGCTCAGCTCGGGCCATCCCATGGCCTCCCTGGGATCCTGCGTTGCCTTCTTCACGGTGCCTCTCCCTCCGAGGGGTCTTGTGTGCTGAGTGGCAAGCAAGGAGGGGCAGTTGTGGGGACACCGGTGGCAACCCCAGCCGCTTCCTGCTGCAGAGCGGGGAGCAGGCTGGGCTGGGCCCGCATGCAGCGGGGGACAGGAGCGGGTGAGGAGGGAGCCGCTCTCGAGGCCTGGGTCAGGGTCCCTCTGCCTTTGCACAGAGGCGCTGGTGGCTGTGCCTGGGGGCAAAGCTGCCCCAGCCCCCTCCAAATGTAGTGTGTTGCTTTCGAAGCAGGAGCCCCCTGCAGCCTCCATCCTACGGGCCTGTCCTCTCCCCCATGAACAAGGTGCACGGTGGAGTCAGCAAGCTGCCCTCGGTCAACCAGCTGGTGGGCCAGCCGCCCCCGCACAGCTCAGCGGCCGGGTCCAATCTGGGGCCCATGGGTGAGTCCCTCAGGCAGTGGAGGCCCAGGGGCGTTGGGGAGACCCAAGGCTGGGTCTGGCCTGAGTCATCCCAGCCAAGCTCACACGGGTGGGAGAACCAGCGGGGCAGTGTCCACTTGCCATAGCAGGCCCCGGCGTGGGCAGAGACAAGTTGGTCTCCAGCCCTTCACCACCTCCCGGCAGTCGAAGGAGCTGGGACTGTTCTAGCCCCACAGAGCCTCGGTTTCTACGAGGGAAGTGGCATTAGAAGTACCCGCCTCACTTGTTTTGAGGGCTGAATGCTGACAGGGAGACCAGCACTGCAGGGAGCTCAGCAGGGAGGAGGTTGGACCTGTCCCCGAGGTCCTCATGTGGGCACGGCCAGCATGTGTCCAAAGCTGCGGGCACCCCCAAGGGGTGTCGCCCCTGAGACGCTCACAGGCCAGCTGCCATCCCTCTGCCCTCTCAGGAACCAAGCACCTGTACACAGCCACCTCGGTCCCTACCTCCTGGGGACAGGAGCCAGGCTCAGTCCTTGCTTAGGCCTCTGTGGCCATGGTCACTGAGCGTCACACTGCCTCCCTGGGCATGCCTGCTCCGGGACACTGAGCCCCACCTGCCCTCCCACCCAGGCCCTGGGGTGCTCAGCAGCCACGGCCACACCATGCCGGCCAACGGGGAGATGAATGGGGGCCACAGCTCCCAGTCCATGGTCTCGGGATCGCACTGCACCCCGCCACCACCCTACCACGCCGACCCCAGCCTTGTCAGGTGGGTAGTGTCTGCCAGACCCGGGCTTGTGCCGTCACCTGGTTGGCAGGGAGTGGTCTCTGCAAGCTGCCTGCCCCTCCCAAGTTAACCCACAGATGAACCGCTGATGGCCCTTAGAAGGAAGAGTCCCGGGAGGCAGGGCTCCTCGCTCATGCCCCGGGGTTGGGCACGTCCATGTCCCAGGGAGTCACGGCTTTGTCTGGGGCCATGGGCACCTGTAGGCTGAGCCGTGTAGGAGGCCCGTTCCCACCCTGGCCAGGCCTCCCCCGTGAGGTGCGAGCACACAGCCGTGTCCCCTGAAGCTCACGCTGCCCTGCGTCTGCCTCTGGCCCTGCAGCTTCCTAACAGGATTGGGGTGCCCGAACTGCATCGAGTATTTCACCTCCCAGGGGCTACAGAACATGTACCACCTACAGAACCTAACGATCGAGGTAAGGCCCGCCGCCCTCCCCCAGAGGACTGCCTCCCAGGCCTGGGGACTCGAGGCCCTTCCAGTGGGGGTGGGGCAGAGCGCGGTCGCTGAAGTCAGGCCAGCTGCCATGAGCAGCTGAGGCTGAGCTGACCTGCACCCGGGCCTCTGGGAGCTGGTCCGCATCCTCCGGTGCCCAGAAGTCAGGCTGCCTTTGATTTTAGGGGCTGGGCTGTTTCCAAGGCCTGAAGTAGCAATGCAGGAGCCAGCGGGGGTTGGTCTAGTTCAGGACCAGGCACACTAAGGCTCAGAGAAGGCAAGCGTCAGGCCCAAAGCCAGCAGCGCGTCCTGCATATGGCAACCAAATGTTGTGGGTTCAGAGTCAGGGCCTGGAGGACCCCAGGCGGCCATCCATCCCTGGTTTCAGTAAGGACACTGGTGGACCGGAGCCAGACTTGTCTGTGGTGGCTTAGGATTGCCCTGACAGCCTGGCCACAGCCGTCCACGGGGCTTCCGCTCTACCTCAGGACCCTATGCCATCCCTGCTCCTCAACCAGCTGGCTCAGCCAGGGCGGAGGCCGGCTTTTGTCCCTGGCCCAGGGCCCCAGGCCAGAGACACAGGTTTGCCAGAGGGAGCTGGGGCCACAGCTGACAACTCACTGAGGGTGGTATGGTCGTGTCCACCCCCCATGCTATCCCCACGCCCTCCTGGCCAGCTCAGAGGGCCCATGTCACCTGGGCCTCACCAGCACTGTGAGCCTGGCATGGTGTGCAGGGTGGCGGAAGCGCAGGACTGAGCTGGGATCAGCGGCCAGCTAACAGCACCCGGGGTGGCCCGAGGCTGGGAGGCAGGTCATCTTCCCAGGCCCCATGTCTGCCCCGACCATGGTCAGGGCCCTGCTGGCCATGACCCCAGGAGAGCCTCCACACACTGTCCATACATGGCACTTCTTGGCCGTCCCGCCAAGACGTGGTCTGGCTGGTCCCAGATGGTGGGGCCCTAGGGCAGGTGCTACTTGGTGGGTGGGGTGTCCCTGGGGAGGAGGACAGTGGGCCACCAGCCGGTCATGTGGTCCTGCAGCTGTTTCCCCTGCCCCTGGTGGCCCCTGGTGGGCGCCACTCTTGCAGGACCTGGGGGCCCTGAAGATCCCCGACCAGTACCGCATGACCATCTGGAGGGGCCTGCAGGACTTGAAGCAGGGCCATGACTGTGGCCAGCAGCTGCTGCGCTCCAGCAGCAACGCTGCCACCATTGCCATTGGCGGCTCCGGGGAGCTGCAGCGGCAACGGGTCATGGAGGCCGTGCACTTCCGCGTGCGCCACACCATCACCATCCCCAACCGCGGTGGCCCGGGCGTGGCCGGCCCTGACGAGTGGGCGGACTTCGGCTTCGACCTGCCCGACTGCAGGTCCCGCAAGCAGCCCATCAAGGAGGAGTTCACGGAGGGCGAGGGCCACTGAGGCTGGCCTCCCGAGGGCCGCTGAGAACAGCCTCTTTTGAGCACCTGTGGCAGTCACGCTCTGCCTCAGTGGCAGGACCTTCGGCCTGTGTCCAGAGAGAAGGCAAGGGCCTCCCACCATGCGCCACTTCCAGGGGGACATCACTGGCCTTCTCTGGCCGCAGGAGATGCCCACTGCAGCCTGAATCGCCTGTGGAGACTCTGGACGCGCCGACCCACGTGCTTGCCAGGCTGGGCGTGGGCCAGGTGCCAAGGCAGGGGCTGCCCTGGCAGGTGGAAGGACACCAGCGTCTCTTCTCCATGCCCCATGGTCCTTGGGGACTCTGTGCTCCCCTGACCGAGCAAGAACTTCTCTGCTGATGTTCTGCCAAGAAGTATTTTCTGATGTCTCTTGGTTCTGGGTAGAGTGAGCAGCGGGCGACGGCTGCTCGCTTGTTGGCAGGTTGAGGTGGAACTGTGGCACCTGAGGTGGCGTCCTCCTCTGCAGGACCCGAGGATCGCCCCAGCACACTCTGCAGTGACTGTGTCTTTCCTGCCCAAAGTGGAGCTGGCTGGATAGGGAGGGGGGCGTGGCTCCTCCTCGGAGGCCAGGAAGCTTCTGGTTCTGCCTCCAGTAGGTGCCCCTGCAAGCACGCTGGCCACAGTCGCCTCTCAGTGACGGAGAGGGACGGCCTGTCGGACTCCGGACTACCAGCCAGTCACGTGGTCCTGCAGCTGCTTGCCCTGCTCGGACGACAGGAGGTTGTCAATGTTTGATAAAATGACACTCTTTTTTACGCGGTGGGTCAGCTTCGTGTTTGTGTTTGTTTATTTGAGTTTTGTCCTTGGCATTCCCTCTGAGCTCAACCTGGCACATCCTGGCTTTCCCACATGTTGCCAACAAGCCAGGCTAAGAAAGCCCGGGGAGGAACCAAGGTGGGCTGTCACTTGTCCCAGGATGGACAGCTGTGGAGGGGGCAAACTGAGTCGGCAGGTAGGAACGTCCTTCTCCGTCCTCTGTGGTTACTTCTGTGGGTATCACAGGTCCACCCTCTGGGCTGAGGCCAGTTCTCTGCTGGTGGCAGTTTCCTGTCCTCAGGGGATGGCACTGAGGCAGGGGCCGGGGGGCCAGGCCTTGATGCAGCCTCTACAGATGCAGCCGACGTCTGCAGGGCCCACCTGTTGGGGCCCTTCCACCTGCAAGGACCCTCCTGAGCCTCTGTAGCCAGAGCTCCCACAGTCAGGGCAGGGGCGGAGCTGGCAGCAGCCTGCCGTGTGTGACAAAGCCAGCCTTCTGCTCCACCTGCAGCACAGCATGGCCTTGGGGCCAGTGACTGGCCCTCTGCCAGCAGGCCTGGCTCTCCTCTAATGTCATTTAGCAGAGACGGTGAAGCCCCCAGGTCAGAGGAAGGTCAGACACTGCCCTGTCAGGACCAGCTCCAGGCCAGGACTTGGTCCTAGAAGGGTGCAGAATAGAGGCCACCTGTCTACTGCCCCCAGCACAAGTGTGTGCCGACAGGCAGGGCTGCCACACACCACCAGACACTTCCCGGAACCTTCAAGGACAGATGCCTGGGTGTTCATAGGGTGGGAGCAGCCAGAAGCCATCAGAGCTGACCACCAGGGCCTCCAGCAAGCTCCATCCGACTGTGGGGCAGGTGTCAACTGCGCCAGGTGCCGCTGGGGTCTGGGGGCTCCCTGGAAGTGCTCACTTCCCCAGCCCCAGCATGGCGCAGGCTTCCTGGTGCCGGGTGTGACCTGGCTGAGTCTGGCTCACCTGCAGGTGTGACTTTGCTTGTCATCGCACAGATGAGGATACTGAGGCCATGCAGGCTTGTCCCCTGCCTCAGGTCAGATACTGCTCTGCCCTGTAGCAGCTCAGGAGCCATGCAGGTCGCTCCTGACTCCTGGGTGCTTAGCCCATCTCAGCAACGCCGAAGTGCCAGAGACCCACGTGGGTGCGCCTCCCAGGCACCGTCCCTGTTCAGCCCCGTTCCAGGAGGGGCTGTGCTCCTGGGCTGGTGGCTCAGGGCCTGGAGGGGCCCACGAGGTGGCTGTCGCTGGAACTCTGTCACATCCACAGAAGGATGGGCGTTTGCAGAACCTGCCGGAGGAGCCTGTCTGTTGATCTGCCGTCCCCTGGCGCTCAATGGAGGAAGGCTTGGGAGAGGGGAGACCACAGGGTGAACTGTCCGAAGCTCTACCACGCCGGGAGGGGTGCTCATGGCCAGGAACCGGCTTCCTCGTGAGGCTGAACGCCTTGGTCAGTAGAACTCGAGAATCAGGAGGAAACACACCCTCGAGGCCTAAGGTTCTCCCAGCAGCATCGTGCGGCAGCCTGGGAGGCACAGCGGGTGTCTCTGGAAGCCTCTGCCGGGCAAGGGGTGGAGGGGCGGGAAGGCCTCTCATGGCGCAGCTCCAGCCTGGGCCGTGTGGTCTCAGGAAACATGGCACATCTTCCGTTGTTGGGGGCTATGCCATGCGGACTACGCCAAGATGGCGCCTGGCAGCCAGCCAGAAGTTGTTTGATCACACCGGCGGTTTGTTTGATCACACCGGCGTGAGGAAGTCGGTTAGCACAGACACACCCCAGTGCTGTATCATCGGCCGTATTCAAGTGAGTCCACGCACACAGCGCGTGCACAAGTGTTCCCGAGTGCTCCTGCTCGTGCCTGTTTGACCTTTACCGTCAAAGGACAGCTGGCTCCTCGCCTGATCTTGGCATAACTAGCGTTGGCCCTACCCTTCACCTCCTGGAGGGGATATAAGCGGGCTCTCCTCGAGCACCGGGGTTCTGGGTTCCTGAATCATCAATAAACTGCTTCAAATTCAAGAGTCTTGCTGCCAGTTTGTCTCCCGTGCCAAATTGACTCCGCTGGATGGCGTCATTCCATGCCCCCCCCCCATGTAGTCTCTGATGGCCGTGGCACGTCCAGAGGTCAGTGCCAGGCCGGGGCTGCGGAAGCGGTCACCGCGTTCAGTGTGCACCATAGGCGCCAGGGCCACGTGCAGGGATCTGGCACAGAGCAGGGCTGGAGCGAAGGCCAGCGCGTCCTGGAGACCGCATGTCCTCCAGCAGTCTTAGCAGATACTCTCCAGTGTGACCTGTTTTCGGAGATGCAATCTTGGGAAAATGTGCTATTTTTTTAACTGTATTTTGGCGGGAACTTCTGTTTGTAACATAATAAAGCACGTGTTCAGAGGACTGGCTCTCAAGACTCCACCCTCTCCTGGGCTTCGGAGGGATCATCGCCAGGAGCTCACTGTCCCTGTCAGGCAGCAGCAAACCCAGAGAGACCGGGCACAGGCAGGAAGTGTGCGAGCCCCTGCTGGCCAGGCAGCACGGCTGTCTCTCTGGGCTCCCCTGTCTGATGGGCCTGGGGCGGGGGGGTCCCCTGCTCTCACTTCAGGGGAGGTCCTGTGAGCAAGGCAGTGGCCTCCCAGGGGCCTGGACACCTCAGGCCCCAAGTGCAGGCCCCTGACCCCTCATCCCTGCTGGGTCCCCAGCCTCAGGCACATCGCAGATGCCTACCTTGGTGGGGCACGTGCACGCAGAACTAGGGACCAAAGGACAGAGCCCGGGGAGTTCCGGGCAGTCTTTCGGCACCTGGGCTTCACTTGGGTCTCCTGGTTCTGATTTCTCAATCTCAGAATTGTGAATAAGGTATCAGGAACCTGTCACCTCAGCAGAAATGAGGCTGAAGAGATCTGTTCAGCCTCGAGGGAGGCCAAGTCTTTTAGAAACTGGACGGAAGCAGAGTCAGAGGAGACTGGCCCTAGGCGAGGTGGGGAGAGGCCCACAGGGCTCTGCTGGGGTCCCCACGGGGCTCACGGATTCCAGGCTCAGTCCCAGGCGGGCAGACTGCACTGCCCTCTGGGGTGAGGCAGGACACCGGGGGGAAGGGCGTGGCGGAGCTCTGCTCTGCTCAAGGCGCCAGGAAGCAGGGAGAGGGGAGGGCCTCAGGGAAGACCACCCTTCAGGGCAGCCCAGGGGCCCTCCTCCACCTGCCCCAGTTACCAGCCAATCATCCGTCCGAGTGATGGACCGATAAGGCCTCAGGCCTCACAGCCCGCGCGCCTCACCTCTGCAGGCTCCTGCGTTAGCACAGGAGCTCTGGGGACGCCTCGTCCCAAACCACACACGGGGGCGAGAAAGGCCATCAATTTCAAATGCACAGAAACTCCTCAGATGGGTCTGACGTGCAGTTTAAAAAGACAAGCTGGACTCCCAGCAGAGCTGCCCTGGTAAGGCCCTGTTCCTCTAGGAGTGCTTCCACTGTGAGACTGCGAGAAGGAAGAGAAGACCCGTTCCGGAAATGACTCCCGTGCCGCGCAGGTGGGCTCTGGTTCATTCCCACTGACGTCAGAAGGGAGCCCGTTTCCAAGCAGGAATGGCGAGTGATGAACAACTTCAGGTCGAGAATGTTCTGTGTGACCTGGAGCCATGCCACGTCATGTGCACCAAATCCCACACTCTTCAGGGAAACTGCTCACTGCTGTAATTGCCCCAAAAAGGCCGCTTCCCAGGTGCTGGGCCAGCCCTCTGCTCCGCTCAGCCCAGGAGCGCAAGCACAGGTGGCCCCTGGTTCACGCCATCCGGTGCCCGGCCCGCGCTCTTCCGGAGAGCCAAGCTGCAGGTCTCCAGGCCTGCCGAGGAAACCAGCCAGAGAGGCTCAGGCCTGGGCCTGAGGTCATGTGACAGCCCGGTTCCACCAGCAAGGAAACACCATTTCCAAATGCCTCCCTTCTTGTTTCCAGCAACCACATCATGGGAAGGTTCCACGACTCTCTCGGTCACAGGTGGAAGTAGAACAGGCCGGGGTCAGCAGGGCTGGGCTGGCACCAGGGCTGGTCTTGCCCAGAGGCCATCACTGCAGGGGACCCCAGGACTGCTGGTGTGGCCTCCCCAGAGGAACTGCTCTCTGGAGACTTAGGAGGCTCCTTCCTTAGCAGAGGCTCCTACGCACAGGTCCAGGGTGAACCAAGCACCTGGGAGCCAGACGTTGCTCCTCTTGGGGGACGTGAGGCAGTTCCAGACTTCTGGGGTCAGCCCTGGGGGGGCTTTAGTAAGGGGACCTGGCCCCAGGGAGGTCCGCCCACACCCTCTGACACCCCCACCTCCCGCCCCGGGATTCCTGCTCTGCCTTCTGGCACCCAGTCTGTTCCCAGGACCAACATCCAGAGGAAGGTGTCTCACTCAGAGTGCGCAACGCTTGCCAGACCCAGGAGTGTGGAAGAGGCCACCTGTTGTACACCTGGGAACTCCATGAGGCGTCTGAGGAGGACACCTGTTGTACCTGGGAACTCCAGAACATTCCCACAGGGGTCAGCCAACATGGCAGTCACAAGTCCAAGAGGGCACCTGTCAGATGCTCTCCAGATGAGCAGGCCGTGAGTCAGCAGGTGGCACCTGGGTCGGCTTCCTGCCTGGGGGTGCTGGTGGTCAACCCAACTCACTGGAGAGGGGCACCTGGCTGGGAAGCTGGCAGACACCCCTGAGTCCCTTCTGAGAACCCCCAGGGTTCCCAGAGCACCTGAGGGGCTCTCAACACAGAGCCCAGTGGTGGCTGGCCTGGGAGTGGGAGCAGAGGGATAGGGAGGGGCCTGTCCAGGGGTGCCCGAGGGCCTGTCCAGGGGTGCCCGAGGGCCTCTGATCACCTGGCAGCTGCCTCCGGAACATGTGCCTGCAGACTCTTGCGAATCCAGAGTTGAGCGTGTGGATGGTCAGGAAGGGAGGCTGGCGCCCTAGACCACCTACAACGGGTCCACGGCTGGTCAGCCGAGGGCCTTTGTGGGGAGGGAGGGGCAGGAGGCCGCTGTCTTCCCGGACTGCTTTGACCCCGCGCTTGGGCACACTGCCACAACACAGCTCTGCAGGTGGCCGCAAGGAGCACACCAGGAAAGTCACCTTCACCGACACTCCACGTGCCGAGGCCCAGGAGCACACCCTCCACCCCAACTGCCAAACTGGCTCTCACTAGTCAAGTTTGTTCCTCTGTTTTCTCTGTACTGGGGATTGAACCTGTGGGTGCTTTACCTCTGAGCTACACCCCGGTTCTTTTTATTTTTTATTTTGATATAGGGTCTTGCTAAGTTGCTGAGGCTGCTCCAACTTGCCATCCTCCGTGAAGGATATGGAAGTCACAGCCCGAAATGACACCTCTCCAGGACAGCGTGTGACCCAGGAGGAGGGCGAGAGGGAGAAGTCAAAACATCGATCCTTCCAGTCAATCCTTTGCCTGTGACCAGACAGTCCCTGGGAAGGAGACACATAAATCCCAAACACAGTCCCTGGGAAGAGGACAAGTATTGATCCTTTCCCAAGTAGGTTCTCTCCCAACGACAGTGCAACTGCACATTAGTCCCGTCTCATGGCGACACAATGACCCCTGGAGGACAAGACAAGCCCTGAACATGGAGCTCTGAACCCTCCATCCCTGCCCAGTAAAAACACAGTCCAGATATCTGCAATCTTTTGCCCACGTCCTGCTAAATTCCTCAGGGGCTGAGTCACCTCCCAGTGTGACTTACATAAACCCGTTCCCTCCTGTGACCTGGGCCATTTTCTGCCCTCCGAAGCCTGACTCTGCTGCTGAACAAAAGGCCTGGCTGACCCATGAAGCCTGCTCCCCGGATCGCAGTGCTAGAACCTTTTGGTTGCTCTGGGTCACACTCCTGCCTTGGCCCCTGAGTCCCTGGGATGGATGGCAGGTGTGGTCAGTGTGCCTGGCTAAGGTCCTTTACTAATTAACACAGATACTCATGGGGCTCCTGCTCCACACGAGATCATTCTAGAAACGCTACTGCACCAATGCTGTGCTGGATCATGGTTTCCCCCGACCCATTAGAACTGTACCCCCTTTCCTGAGGCTCTTGGCCCAGGAGGGGCGCCTCCGGGACACCTGATCACAGGAATACCTGCGTCTTTCAAGGAGGCCACATCCAGGAGGGAGGAAACGGTAGATGACCAAGTTCATCTGGGCAAATCATAAACTTGGGACACCCTAATGAAGAGTGTCTGTTTTCTTTAAAAACCTGGAGGCACCACCTAAGTCCCTGCTACTGGAGAGGCCGAGGCAGGAGGATGGCAAGTTCACCCTCAGCCTCAGCAACTGTAGTGGTTTAGGTATGAGGTGTCCCTCAAAAGCTCATGTGTGAGACAAAGTCAGAGGGTTAGAGGGGATGACTGGTTTATGACAGCCTTCCCCTAGTCAGTGCGCTGACCCCCGTGAACGGATGAAACGGCTGGTCACCACAGGCAGGTAGGGTGTGGCTGGAGCAGGAGGGTCCTCCAGGCTGGGCCTCTGTGGGTGGCGGAGGGCGCTCTCTCTACTTCCTGGGTATGAAGCCCTGAGCTGCCATCCTCTGCTACATTCCTCCACCATGATCTTCTGCCTCATCTCAGGCCCGGAGCAGCAGAGCCAGTCAGCTGTAAACCGAGACCACAGAAACCATGGGCCCCACGTAAACGTTTCCTCCTGTAATTATTCTCGTCAGGTCTTTTGGTCACAGCAGCAAAGAAAGCTCACCAAAACAGCTTTTAACCAGAGCTGCCTTGAAATAAAGTGAAAAGAGCTAGGGATGGAGCTGAGGGTGGACAGCTTGCCTAGCGGGCAGGGCCTGGTTCCATCACCAGCACCACAGGAGAGGAAACGAGAGAGTAAAAAACCGCAGCCCAGGACCCCCCAAGCACAGGGACCTGAAGATTCTTAACAAAAGTTCAGGGAAACGAATCCAAAGACAGCATGTTCCGTCAGGCTCAGGCCAGCGCTGGGCAACCATTCGGCAGTTCGGTGCAGAGAACACACTTGACGAAATCCAAAATGATGAGCTTCTCAACCTGACACCAACGTCACACTGCACAGTGGAAGCTGCAGGCCTCCCTGAGAGCCCGGCAAGGTACGGCCTCCCTGCCTCCTCGGTACCATATGACGGGCCCTGGCCAGTGCAACCAGGCAAGAGAAAGAAAAGGAGGAGGGAAGAGAGAAGAGGCCAGAGAGAGACAGACAGGGAGGAAAAAGAGGAAAGAGGAACAAGCACAGTGAAAGAGAGCAGCTGTCTCCACTCATGGCCCACATGACCACTGACGCAGAAAATCGGGATCACGCTGGCAGAACTAGCAACCATGCTCAGCAAGGGCCCAGACACACGGGCACAAACAGCCCCGTTCCACACGGCCATGATGAGCGGCTGCACTGTCACACGTGTGCACAGCCCCTAGGTGCAGAAGCCATAGGGCAGACGGCAGGCAGCAGAGCCGACCTTGGGTAGCACAGGTGGGCAGCACCAGGAGGCTGCCGGCCACAGCTCCAGGCCCCTGAGCCAGCAGGCATGTGCTGTGGGGAGTGACATGTGACTGTCCCACCCACAGCGAAAGGCCAGGGGTCTAGAATGGCCAGCTCAGCTCTGAACGGGTTGGCGGGTCAAGCCCACGTGACCCAGGGGAAATGGCCGGCGAGAGCCTGGAGGAGACTGGTCTAGACCAAAGAGCAGAGGTAACTCGCTGGAGAAAGGAGTCGCCTGGGGAGTACCCAGTGTCCCCCGAAAGGGCACAGAGAGACACGAGTGTGGGGACGTGAGCTTAAGGGGATGATCCAAGGACTGGCCCACCATGCTGACCCCACATACTTTCTTCTCCAGGAAGCAGTTCACCGCAGCCCTGCCAGGCCGAAGCGGGCAGGCTATGTCACATGCCTCAGCAAACGACCTGTTCACTGCGGGAGAAATGCAGGCCCAAGATAATGTCCGTCAGAGGAACTCAAGTCACCCTGCAGGGTGAAATGCTGACCAGATGCTGAAACTCACAGACCAGATGCTGAAACTCCGGGAGATAAGAATAATTCCTCGTAAGCATAAAACCTTTAAGAATGCATGGTCAAGCATCCAACTAGAACTGGTCAGCAGGGGCCAAGGTGGCCTAGATTTGCCATGGCAGTGGGGACTTGAAAGTCTGATGTCATCCTGCTGTCAGACAAAAGTCAAGAGGAGGACCTGAACGGGACTCTCTGGAAGCTTTTCTGGGACCCCCCCCCCAATACAACTGGAGTGCAGGAGAAGCACACTGTCCCTCTCCTCTTGGAGAAGACTCACTCTCTCCCTTGAGAGTGTCCCCTTTCCTTTTTTCTATCCCTTCAATTAACTTGTTACTCTGAGTGACATGTCTGAAATCTTTCTGCCTTGATCGTAAGAACCAGGGTTTGAAGTGGGGGTCTTGGCGCTGCCTCAGTTTCTCTGAAGGTCCCAGCCCTGGGACGCTGTCACGAGCCTGCTGGAGGGCAGTGGTGTGGTTATGCCCCTGGCCTGGGTGGACACACCCCGAGAGTCCTGCTGAGCCTCCGCTCCTGGCCTCCTGGGCCTTGGAGGCTCGGCGTCCGGCTCGGCGTCCTGCTCAGCACTTCCCACTCCCCATGCTCTGGCCAGTCAAGACTGGGGTCTCCATGTCAGCCTTGCACAGCTGTGTGCTCGGCAGCAGGAGCAGAGCGGAGGGACCGACTTGGTGGCTGCCCACATGAGTGCGTTCACAGGATAGGACAGTCCCTGCAACGGGCAGCACTGGCCTGGTGGAAGGACACTGTGGCATGTGCTGCAGTAGAGACGGACCTTGAGGACATGGGGCTATGTGCAAGAAGCCGGACACACAGGACGAGCCCCGAATGACCCCACTCGCATGGGGCACCTATGGGAAGCAGGGTGCCACTGCAGGTGCGGGGCTGGCGTTTCGTGGGGACAGAGTTTCAGTTTGGAAGGTGGATGGCAGTAATGGTGGCCCAGCCACACCCTGAAATGTCCACTTAAAATGTTCAGAACCGCAAATGCTATTCATAAAAAAGTCACTTTACTCACGTGTATGAGCAAGGCGTGACGACGTGAAGAGACGGGAGACGCCAGGCTCTGCACAACTGCTCCACAGCTGTCTCCCAGAGGCCGTGTCCCCTCACCTTGTGTGCTGAGAACCAGACTCCCAATAGGACTCCACCACGTTCGGGGAAGGGTCTCGCCGAGCAACCTGGGGAAGCTGACGGGGCCTCCCGGACCCCTGGATTGGCAGGTGCTTTTGTTTTCATGGAAACCTGCCTCCTGTCAGTGGACAGGGACTGCCCACTGGACCCCCGAGCATGTGGCCACAGGGAGGGCAGAACGCCCGGCCTTGCCTACTCGGAGAGCGTGCACCACTTCAGATGAGGCCTCTGCAGGCGGCGTGGCAAGCTGAGAGCTGGATGCTCCGGGGCCAGGCTGCAGCCCCCCTCTGCACACCATCTCAGGCACAGGAGAATGTGTGACAAGCAGGTGGCCCAGAGCAAATGCCAGAAGCACTGCAGCAAACAGGACTTGCACTCTGGAGCCTCGAGGAGCAAGCCCCCCAGCACAGAGTCAGACTGCCCGGCCCTCGGAGTGGGACGGTCTGTCCTCACTTGAAACCCCTCCTGGGCTGCAGCTGTTGGTCTGGCTGTGGGCGGGAAGGATCCAGAGGCTTCCAGGTGCGGATGGTGTTCTGGCCGGGCACACGTGTGCTGGGTTTGACGTGGGTATCGGCCACACGTGTGTCTCGGTGTGTTATCTAAACATAATTCTATGACTGATGCTTCAGGTAAGGCGTGGAAATGTTCCTAAGTGGGGCCCGGGGGCCTGGGGAAGATGTCAGATAGAACTGAAGGCTGAAACCTGCCAACTTTCCAAAACCACCCAAACCCGAGACGTTCCTGAGCCCCAGGGGAGACCGTGAGGCTCTGCTGCCACACGTGGCCTTTCAGCCCAGGATGTGCAGGATACACCGTGTGCCTCAGCGGGTGGGGACTAACCCCCTGCTGGACAGGGTGGGAGGCCCAAAACACCAGAGCAAGTGCAGACCCAGAGGTGGGCCAGGCCAGCTCTGCAACAGGAAACACCTGGATATGCCGAGGTGGCTGCAGCTGATCCCACGGCCCGTCAGCTGCTGGGTGCGGAAGTCTGCTGCCACTGCCCCAGTTGGTGCTGGCACCAAGTCCAGGATGCACACTTAGCCGTGGAGTTACTGCCACCTGCTGGTGGTCCATGACCCACTTGGCTGAGTGAGCTTAGGAAGGAAGAGAGGAAAGGAGGAAGAGGGAGACAGCTGACCCCTGAACTCAAAGGCTGTACCTGCACAAAATCCTGGTCCAGGTGTGTCTTGCTGCACTAACTGCTGCAGTGCAGGCTGACACTGAAGGAAGCTTCCACCCTCTCAGGTCCTCCATGGCTCCTAACACACTGGACAGAAGCCTGGACCTCACTGTCTAGCCTCCACCCCGAGTCCACTGCAATCCTGCCAGCAGACCCAGGCCACTGCTCCCCGAGCGAGCAGCATGAGCCTAGACAGGGCCCTGGGAGGACTCACTGTCCTCTCTGTCCAGAAAGCTGCACCAGCAGCCTATGCAGGTTCCTGTACGAAACCCCTGATCTGGGTCCGACCCACTCCCCAGCACCAGGATGGGGCCTCTGCCACACTTGCAGGTGTGTCCCCAGCCCCCAGAACGGTGCCTGGCAAACAGCTGTCCAGTAAACCTTCGTGGAGGACTGAAACTGCACTGTGGGTGGTCCAGGGTGACATCTGCATCCTGCTCTGAGCCACCCTCATGTGGCTTGGCTCCGAGGCTCCCTCCATGTCACACAGCATGTCCTCCACCGTGCAGAGCAAGAGGCAGCAGTTGGTGCCCGTTCTAGTCTGAAACGGCGCTGTGCCACTCCACCCCAGATCTGCCAAGCCACTGCAGCCAGGTGCCCTGGCTCTGCCATCATTAAATCCTGTCTTGCCACCTCTGGACACCACTGTCGGAGGCTCCTGGAATGTCTCTGGCTGGTCTGCACCCAGGGCACTAGTGGCCTCTGCATTCAGAGGGCAGGAATAGGGAGGTGGCCAGTGGGACAGATGGAGTGTGGCCCTCAGGGGCAAACGTCACTGGTGGTGGAGCTGATGGCTTGAGGGGGACTCGGAGCCCACGAAGGATGGAGCAGGCTGGTGCTGCCGGGATGGCTGAGGGCATCCGCCGAGAGGAGGCGGCAAAGCCCGGGAAGCCAGCGCACAAGGCAGTTGCGCGGGGCGCAGAACAGGACGAAGCCAAGTGGTTTTAACAGAGCGGAGACTCGCAGCACCGCCAGATACCATTCCGTCTGACCAGATGACTGACGGGGGACTAGCCGGGGTCTCCGGCACGGACAGGAAAGCATCTGGGGAGCCGGCATGAGTGAGTGTGCACCCCTGAGGTCTTCAAGGGCTGGCTCCCGAGCGGGCGCCCTGCACCTCCACGTGCCGGCAGTGCCCCGCAGGACAGAGGATCCCAGTGAGGGCACTCGCCTCTCCAGACCATGCCGTGCGCTGGGCCACCAGGACGCGCCGAGCGGAGCCTGCGCACAGGGGAGGCGCTCGGAGAGGCGGTGCTCTCTGCGTCCTGAACCCGTGGCCTGCTGGGCGGGGGCCGGGCTGCCATGCCACCGGTGTGGAGCCCGTGAGCTGCGCTGCAGGGCCGCGAGTCCCTTTCCGGCCGCAGTGGGACCCACAGGCCGAGAGGGAGGCTCGGGGCAGGCGCGAGAAAAGGCGCGCTTCCTGGGCGCAGCGGGTCCCAGGGCCAGGGTCCGGGGGACCTGCGGCAGCAAACAGCGACCCCTCCTGCGGAACTGCGGGACATGGCGTCTCCCCTGGGATGGCCAGGCCAGTCGGCGCTGATCCGCCTGGGCTCCCGCGGCCTGGCCACACCGGCTCGCACGGGGCACCCGAGGAAACAGGTGCGACCCGGTCAGGAAGCACAAGGGGCGGCGGGGTCCTGCTCGTCCCACGGGACCCTGGTCTCAGAGGGGGGCTGCGGTGCGGCCGCCCCGGGCAGAGGCAAGTCTGGTTGGGTCCTGATGGCCGGTCTCGCGGTCCAGCCGAGCGCCCCTGGCTCGGCCCCGGGGCGGCTCCTGCGGGCGGGTCTCCTGATTTCACGACGGGGCTTCTCCTGCTCCTGTCCATCTGTGGGATAATCAAGAAAGACAGGCCCTTCGGCCATCGGACTTTCCACTCGGCGAAGGCCTGAACGAAGGCTGCTCTTTCCCGAGCAAAAGGAGCCGACTGGGCGGCGCGAAGCCAACGCGACGCAGGTGCCCTGACGCCCGCCGCGTCCGAGCGCTCCCAGCCTGGCCCACCGGCCCGGCCGCCGCCCCTTGCCAGCGGCTCTTCCCGGCGCCCGCAGCCTGCCTCCCTTCTCGGTGGACTTACTTATTCCACACGTTCCACGAACTGGAATGGACCCTACGCGCTTGGCCCTTCTCGCCGAGCCTCGTGTGCTCCGGTGGAACTGCAGGTGGGGAGCTCTTCTCTCAATTGGGAGAGTAGTTCCGGGAACTTTTCCCGGTACCTTTCGATACCTTTCCTGGACTTAGAGACACTCTAACATAATTCACTGATTTTTTTTTTTTTTTTTTTTTTTTTTTTTTTTTTGCAATCCCAGAGTCTGTGTGTCCAAGAGTCTGGGCTTGTGAGGGCTTTTCTGCCCCCCTGGGGATTGAACCCAGGGGCGTTCTACCACTAAGCTACATCCCCAGTTCTTTATTATTATTATTTCTTATTTTGGTACAGGGTCTCACTAAATTGCTGAGGCTGGCCTTGAACTTGTGATCCTCTTGCCTCCCGAGTCGCTGGGATGACAGGTGTGCCACTGCATCTGGCTAGGTGTTTTAAACAATGACAGTAGTCTACTGTAAAATCCATAGCTTCTCAGGGGTGCCAAACAGCCAAGGCTGTGTTTTTTTTTTTTTTTTTTTTTTTTTTTTTTTCTGGTAGTGGGGATTTTTACCAGGGGCACTTAACCACTGAGCCACATCCCCAGCCCTTTTTTATACTTGATTTAGAAACAGGGTTTCACTGAGTTGCATAGGGCCCTGCTAAGCTGCTGAGGCGGGCTTTGAACTCACGATCCTCCTGCCTCAGCCTCCCCAGCCACTGGGATTACAGGTGTGCACCACCACGCCAAAGTAGACTTGAAAAGAAAACAGCTAGGGCTGGGGAGATAGCTCAGTTGATAGAGTGCTTGCCTTGCACAAGTCCCTGAGTTCGATTCCCCAGCACCGCCAAAAAGAAAAAGCTGGAAGAATCTCTCCTCCTGATTTCAAAACAGAGTGACACTTGCGCGGCCCAGGCCCAGCCTCAGAGAGCCCAGAAGCAGTCTGCACCTGGGGGGTCAGGTGTTGCCAGGTCCCTTCACTGGGTTACAGGAGAGTCTTCTGGATAAATGATGCTGGATCCCACATTCCAAAGAAGGAAGTCAGAGTCCTTCCTGAGATCAAGGAACTCAAGAGCTAAACCACAGAAATCTTAGAAGAACACACAGGGCAAAAGGTTCACAACCTCGGGTCTAGCAATGACTTCTCAGGTAGGACACCAGGTGACAAATTAAAAACAGATACCCAGACTTCATCAAAATTAAAAGTTTGTCTTCATCAGAGGATAATATCAGCAGAGTAAAAAGGAAACCCACAGAATGAGATATTTGCTAACCGTATTGGACAAAGGATTAGTATCAAAAATATATTCAAAACTCCTAAAACTAAAATAATCCCACTAAAAAAACACAATTAAAAATAGGCAAAGAACTCAAAGAGACATTTCTCTACAGATGTACTGTTGGCCAACAACACACGGACCAACTCTCCACACCACTATGGGGCACTGCAAATCAAGAGCCAGTGAGGCACCGGGCTCCTCACCCCCGTCAGGATGAGCCTCAGCACGGGAGGGGGACGGGCCAGGAGGCAGGGCTGACCGCTCGGACCTCCAACCCTAAACGTGGTGCCGATGGCAAATGTTCTGCCGGGCATATTTTACCACGTACACAGAACAGAAAGCCTTTATCTGGAAGAGGCCTTTCCCCTCCACCCAACTCCATTAAAAAAAATGATTACGCCCCGGGTGTTAGAAATGCCTCTCTATTGTGGATTTTAACCAAGGATAGTACCTTTTCATACCAAAGCCACTGATGCAGAAACAGATTTGAACAAGGTGAAAACTGATGATGGAGTGGGGGGGAGACAGGAAGGAGAGGACCAACCCCTGTTATGTGCACAGATCCACTTTAATGTGTAACCATAACACTCCAGTTAAAAACAAATTCCAGGGCTGGGGAGATGGCTCAGTGGGTAGAGAGCTTGCCTTGCAAGCACAAGGCCCTGGGTTCGATCCCCAGCGCAGCAAAAAAAAAAAAAAAAAAAAAAAAAAAAAAAAAAATTCCAAAAAACCATGAATGTTTTACAAAACAAACCGGGATGGGGCAGGAGGTGAGCCTGAGGCCACGTGTCCTGCACTGTGACACCCTGAGATTTCATGGCAACCGCTCCCAGGTCCCCTTCTCTGTTCCTTTTCCTAATGGAAGCAAATGTGACCTGCCCTGTTTCTATGGAGACATCTGTGATGCCACACATGGCTCCCAGGGTCCCATGGGACGGGAGCTTTGGAAGCTGGTCTTCTCTGACTGTTCCAGGCAGCAGGTTCTCGCTCAAGGTCCCCTTGCCACTCTGAGCAGACCGAGAGCCCACGGGAGCAGCAGGCCTACGTTCTGACTCGGGGAGACTCTGGGAGCCGTGCCTCACCTTCCTGACGTTACCTGAGAACGCGGCCTGATGGAGAGGTGTAGTTTGATGCCTCACTCGATGGCCAGGGGTCTCTCGGTCCTCCAGAGTATGGCCAGCCGCGACTCCCAGAACCCAGAACAGAGACAGCGCCGAGACCAGCGCAGCCTCAGCAAGTCAGCTCAGGCCATCAGCCACTACTCCAGGAAGATGGTACGGGGTCCTGGCAGGAGCACCAGGGCTGGAGGAGCTCGGCCACCTGGGACTGTCCCACCTCACACTTGCCAAAAGGCTGCGTGTGGCTATCCGCCGACGGCACTCCGCATGTGTGTCGGTGGTGGGTGTCCACAGGCAGATTCGGGCCCTGGGCCCCTCGCTCAGCAACGGGGAGCGCCTCCTGGGTCTTCTCTCAGTGACGGTCTCATTTCCCCTGCTTTGCCAGAGTGAGCTCCAGGACATGGCCGGCCCTGCTGGCTTTGTGTCGGAAATGGAGGAAATGAGGAGGGTGTTTTTCAGGCGACCTGGCTGCCCCCAGTTTAGCACCAGGGCCACATCTGTATCCCACTTGGGTAAGAGCCACTGCCCAGGCCCCTGGTGAAACCTGCCCATCCCCAGGCACCTCACAGCCTGCATGGGGCGGTGGTGGCTGCTTTCAAAGTGCCCTCTGGCACAGGGTGCCTGCGCTGGAGCCCGGGGAGGCTGAGGGGGCGGGAAGGAGGAACGCCGGCTCTTCTGGGCCGGTTTTCTTCCCCGTGCCCCCCACCCTCTGGCTTCACTCTTGCCTCGGGCTCCAGCCGTGGGCAGGGGAGAGGGAGGGGCTGGAGCCTGTGGGGCCATCACGAGAGTGGCCCACGGGACCAAAGCTAGCCCGTTGGGGACAGTCACCATGGCAGAACCCCAGCAGCCCTCCCAGTCAAGTCTGCGGGCCCAGAGGTGGGACCCGAGGCTCAGAGAAGCAGCTACTGCTCGGTGGTCACGGCCAGCTTCACCCAGCCCCCTGCAGGGCTATCCTTTAGGATGGTGGACTGGGACCAGCCCTGGGGGACTGTCCATGGGTCTCAGCTGGCAGCTGGGTACAAGGAGCAGCCCCCACCTCTGGGTCCATTCTCCACTCTCGGTGAGAGGAACCTTGAGTGGCAGCAGGTCTCTGGGGGCCGAGGCACACGTGGGGCCTGGGCGTGGGTCTGACCCACACTCTGCTCACTGGGCGCTGCTGCTGGCCTTTCAGTCAACGGTGGGTGGGCAGGAAGCCAGAACCCAGGCTTTGCTCGGCCCCTGGTTCTGTCCCAGAGGCCCACCCGCAGGGCCACCTTTGCCTGCCCCGTGTTTAAAGATCAGACTCCACTGTCACCTCTGCCCTGGAGATCTCAGTCACCGCCTGGCACCTTCCCCTCTGCAGGTTCAGCCACTGTGCTCGGCCTGCCCAGGGAGGCGTGCGTCAGCCCTGAGACCTGGAGGATGGCGGAGGACCCACTCCTGGACAGGCGGGGCTCCAACATGGGAGTGGACAGTAAGGAGCCGAGAGCCCCTGCCTGCCCTGCCGGGCCTGAGCAGGAGGACGTGGCACCTCCCCAGGACTGCCTGCCGCTCAGGCTCTGGGAGACGGGCCTCCCAGGACAGGCTCTGCTTTCACCAAGAGTGGACACTGCAGTTCCCCGGACAGCAGTTCCTTGTCTTGGCAAAACTGCAGTTGAAAGATTGTGTCCCCAACCTGGCCCCATGTCCCTTACTGAGGGGCCCACGGGACGCACCATCCTTGAGTTGGGAGACCCATAAAGCACATTTGTACAAACCGAACAGGCTCTCATCTGCCAAGAGATGAAATCCACACTCAGGCGCTCTCCTCTTTGCCTTCACTGAGGAAACAGTCTAAGTGACCAGCTCCCCTTGGGCTCCTAGTGGACAGTCTGGGTCCAAGGAGGGGCAGGTCTGGAGCCACGGGTCACAACAGGAGGACCACCTGGCCTGGTCCCCAGGCTCTGGTCTCTCTACTGCCTGAGGGCCCTGCAGGGATGGGCGTGGGCCTGAGAGCGTCCATGGGCACCACTGCCTCCTCCAGGTCGGCTCTTAGGGAGGGTGGACGCTGAACAGATGGGGAGATCCTTAGGCTTTACCAAGGCTGCAGAACCAGGAGACAGGAGCCCACCAGGCAAGAGCAGGTCACTGGGAGGTGGCAGGGTGGGCGCTGCCTCAGCAGGCACCAGCACGGTCCTCCTCTGCCTCCTGCAGGGCGCCTCGTTCCCTTTAGTAAGAGTGCCTGTGAGCTCAACTACCCGCGAAAGGAGTGTGAAGCCCGGGCCCCGAGTCCCGTCGCCAGCAGCCTACTCCCAGGCCAGAGCTTCCCGAGGAAGAGGGTGCCCTGGTACCTCTCGGTCATCCATGAGAAGGTACCGGCCCCACGCCCCAGAAGGCTCTCCTTCCAGGGCCTGCTTAGCCTGGGCAGGCAGCCCCAGGTGACCTCCAGACCCCGACTTTGCTTGTGACGATCAGACGCTGCCAGGTCTCGTGGCCACTGTCAGTCCTCATCCAGGGGAACCACCATCTTGCCCAGAAGTTCCCCTGGAGTAAGGCCAGCAGCTCGACCTGCAAAGATCCAACCAGGCCGTTCCCCGTGACATCCTCCTCTTGACATCTAACCCGTGGGAGAGACTGGCTTACCATCTGCCTGTCTTGGAACTCGGGGTTGGAGTTTGCTGTCAAAGTGACTGGGGCCTCGTTCCCCTTTACCCTCCCAGGCTCTGGAGTTGCCTGGAGCTGTCTTACAGGAGAGGCTTTTAAATTGCAAATTCAGTTTCTTTATAAGAGACACCTCTCCTTTTCCTCTTGCTTTGGTTTGGTGTGTGTCTGAGAAATGTGCCTATCTCAAGTAGGCCTTGGACTTTAGCGCTAGAATGCAAGGATGATCATCATCTTCCCTGTGGATTCTGCAGGGATAGCATTTTCTTTCTATTTTTCTGGTGTGACTGGGGGTGGCACCAGGGCCTCATGCATATTGGGCGAGAGTTCTAGCCACCGAGCCATTCCCCAGCCTTTAATTTTTTTTTTTTTTTTTTTTTTTAAATTTTGACACAGGGTCTTGCTAAGTTGCCTGGTTTTTCTCAAACTTGCAATCCTCTGCCTGAGCCTTCAGGGATGGTCTCTTTTTCAAGCCTGAACCCAGGGGTGCTGTACCACATCCCCAGTCCTTTTTGAGACAAGGTCTTGCTAAATTACTGAGGCTGGCCTCGAATTTGTGATCCTCCTACCTCAGCCTCCCCAGATGACAGGATTGTCGACATGTCCACTGCACCTGGCTGTGTTTAATTTTTATATCATTCATTTTTGTTTTTTTTTTTGAGTTGGTGAAACTTTAAGGAAAGGTATAGACATGAGTGATAAGATGATGAGCAGTTTGTGGGAGCATAAGGGAGATGAATTGATGGAGGCATGATGGGACTTACAAGTCCCAGAAGGTCCAGGTCCAGGATGTTTAGGTGACATTTACTCCTGAACCTGTAAATGATGATAGCTTTCATGATTTAAAAGGTGTTTCTACCCTTTGACAAAGCAATTCCACTTCTGAGAAGTGGCCTGATGATAGGCTTATCTAGAGTCACACAGACCATGTAGAGAACAGTTCGTCGTCCTGATATCATGGATCCCAACAGTGGGATTTACCAGATTATGCATGTGAACCACCCAGGGGAAAGGCTGCAGGCCTGGCTGCCTCCAGGAGTGCTCGTGGTAGCTTGGGGGCTGTGGTTCTCTTTTCCTCCCATTTGGTGGTGGGAGCCACCTACATCAGCGAGACCAGCTCTCACTGGGCTAATCTCACATGCGCATGTGTCTAAAGTCATCAGAGCCAGAACAATAACATGTGAATCTGCATTATTACTTTCCCCTGTAATGTCTATGAAGGAAGGTTATAGGAGAGTACAGATGATTGTCGCATGCCTGGTAGCTTTCCCGAACATATCCACTGTACCCTTCCCTCTTCTCCCTGCGGCCTTGATCCTGGCATCTGACTTGATTGTTCCCTTCCTCCCGAGGTCTAATTTGCACTTCATTTTCTGAGTTATTGGGTGGATACTGGGGTCACTGACCCCCCGCGTTCCCCTGAGACATGCATCTGAAGGCTACTAGTCGGCCTGGTCACAGCTTCGGCAGCCTGCCATGAGGTTTATGTGCAAACATTCAGAGCCACTCAGTTGGAAATGTCTGATCACTTCCTGGGTGATTTCCTCTGGACCCATGGGCTATACTGAAACCTACCACTTTACTTCCAAACATTAGAGGGGTTTCAAGTTATTTTTCCTTCCCGGATAGTCCATCTGCGGTCATTTTCTTCCTGACTGAAGACTTTCCTATCATTTATCTAAGTTCAGATCTGCTGATGACAAACTCTCGCAGCTCCTGTTTACTTGGAGACATCTTTATTCTTGTCTTCAATTCTGAAGAACTGAAGGAATCAGGATTCTGAGAATGGAAGCCTGAGGGTCCCCAGGAGGTGGTTCTTGGAGGGTGTTGTGGGGGGACAGGCAGAAGACTGGCCTCCTGTGTCCCAGTGCGGGACGCTGGGCGAGGGTTCCTCTGCTCTCGGGCCGATGCCGAGATGACAGGCACAGAGGCAGCTGCAGTAAAGTGCTGCACCCCTCGGTCTCAGAACTGGGATTCCGGGGTGGCCGCTCTGCTGCTCCTGGGCCAGGAGCTGCTTCTGCAGCTGGGCAGGATGGGTGGGAGGAGTCCAGGGGCTGAACGCCCACGGAGTTGGCCGCTTTCCTGCCTAGGAACACTCCCTGCTCCTGCTGGGAGAGGAGATTCAGCGCCTGTCAGAGCTGGAGGCACAGGTCCAGAAGAAAGACCAGGAGATCCTGGCGCTCCAGAAGGACAAGGAGGTCCTGAAGAAGCAGCTGAAATGCCTCCTCAGAAGCAAAGGCCAAGAGGTATCCGTGTCTGCAGCCAGGAAGGTGAGCCAGTTCCCAGCAAGGAGCAGGGGGCTCTAAGACGTTCCCCCTGAGCTGCAGGCCTCCGTGCAGTGTGGCCAGGGTCTCACCCATGCTGTGGGAGACACGGGCAGTGGTTCCTGAGTCTCCCCACTTTCTGGCTTCAGGCCGCTCTGACCTGGCCTCAGGGTCCTTGACTGTGGGATGGGACTCAAGACGCTGCCAGGTCTGGGCAGAGGACTGGATGAGGCGGGTGTGCGCAGTGCCCAGGGTGGGCCTCTGATCTTCCTCAGACTTGACCCAGCCTGAACTAATGCTGGGGTGGGCAGTGGTGGGCAGGGAGGTGGCCTGGACCATGGACAAATACCCAGACATCTCAGAGAGAGCTGCCAGACCCAGAGGGTCTGTGGTCCCACCCTCCAGGGCCACTGGTGAGCGATAGAGCACCCAGGCAAGCTTCAGGTGGTCAGCTGTGCTTGCCCTCCAAGTGAGCATGCCTGTCACTGAGAGGTCCCTCTGCAGGTCACTGCCCTGCTCTGCTGACCCAGTTCCCCACCCTCTTCCTGGACCTGGAGAGGCTGCTGCACCCTCCTGGGACAGGTGTGGGAGCAACTGCAAAGTCAGAGGGACCCACTGTTTTTGCAGGAGCGGCCCTCGGAGGCTCAGAGGCTGGGGGTGCTGGACATCCTGAAGACCCTCTACCGGGACGAGGAGGAGCTGCAGCCCTGGGTGCAGGTACGGAGCTGGCTGGGCAGCCCGGGTCAGTGCTGGTGGGCCCAGGCACGCTGTCCCCAGTGCAAGTGAGGGGTGGGTCAGCCCAGTCCCTGGGGGCACAGGTCTTGCAATCTCCTGGTAGCAGGTCACCAAGACTGAGCCCGGTGGTGCCTGGGCAGGGCTGGGCTGCTGGTACCTGCTTGGCTGCTGTGCTGCTCTCCCAGGGTCCCTGGGGACACCGGCCTGCCTGCCCAGCCCCCTTCCTCTCCTCCCCGCTGCAGGAGGAGCACGCCACGGAGCTGCCGCTGATGCAGGAGGGCGAGGAGGAGGAGGAAGGGCAAGAGAGGGAGCCCCAGGGGGGCAGGGGCACCAGAGCCAGGGGCAGGATGGGGGCCATGCAGGAGGAGGGTACTGAGGCCGAGGAAGAGGCCGAGGAAGGAGACGAGGAGGAAGCAGAGGAGGAGGAGGAGGAAGAGGAGGAAGAGGAGGAGGAGGACTGGGAGCTACGGGAGGAAGACGGGGAGCCCCGCAGGAAGGCCTACTCCCTGACGGAGTCCTTCGAGGAGGAGCTGATGGCCCAGCTGGAGGAGTACGAGCGCATGCTCATGGAGTTCCAGACGGAGCTGGAGGCCACCAGGACCAGATACTCCCTCGCCACAGGTGGGTGGCACAGCCCCGCCGGCCAGGGAGCCAGGCTCTGCCCGTTCTGCTTGGGCCTGAAGGGTCAGGGTGGTGCAGGGAGGTAGCCTGGGTCACAGGGCACCCCCCGCCCAGCTGGACCTGGGCCCCCTCTTGCTCTGCCTCCATCCCCGTGCACGCAGGAGCCATCACGTCCTTACAGCGGCAAGTGGAGACCCAGGAGTCCCAGCTTCGGAAGGCCGAGACAGACAACGAGGTCCTGCAGAAGGAGCTCCGGGAGCGGAAGCAGCAGCTACAGGCCATGTCTGACAAGGTGGCTGTGGGCTCAGGAGCCGTGTCCTCTGCTGGGGGGACCCGCCTGGCCTGCCCACAGAGGCTCCCAGCCCAGGGCGTCTGAGCGCTGGCCCAGGGTCACGCGTCAGATGGCAGCCGAGCTGGGATTCCAGCCAGGGCCTGTGGGAGGCCTGAGCCCACAGTCCAGTGGTGGCCCTCGCGCCTCTGTTCCGGGGTCTTTCTGTGGTCATGCTGCTGTTTGCTTCCTGTTCTCTCGGGGCTTCTCTGGCACCCCAACCCTGGGCTTGCACTTTCTGCTCGGTCTCTTCCTCCTACCTTGTGCCTCCTCCTCCGTTCCATCTGCTTCCCCCCTCTTGAGTTTTGGTTCTGATAGCATATTTGAACGCGCACAGTGGCTCTCATGTCCTCCTCTTGTGACTTGCACTGCTCCGTGAGCGGTGGGACCCCAGAGGAGGGAGTCCGGGCTGCTGCTCCTCACAGCCTGCGCTGCCTACCTGCTCCTTCCCACTGTCTGTCTGGCCAGGCCTCTGCTCAGTGACCTTGCGGGGCTGCTCCCTGGCAGAGCGGTGTCCCTCCGGGACCTTCGAAGGGCAGTCTTTTCGGATCTGCCACCTCCCTGTCCTTTGGGTTTGGTCAGATTCCCAGAAAGCTGGGAAAGAGCCCCAGTGCCCCCGAGGCAGGGCAGTGTCCATAGCCTGAGGTCCGTGGGTGGGTGTCTGGTCCCTGCAGGGCAGAGGAAGGCAGAGTCCTGGCATCTCAAGGCAGGGGACAAGTGTGGGGCTCTCAGTTTCTGATGTAACTAGCCACGGCCGTCCATGTGTCTCCGCCTTTCCGAGGCACAGGAACTCAAGTGTGCGTGGGGTACTTTGCAGCTCTCCCTAGGGTCGGCTTTCTTGGTTCGGCAAGTGGGACACCATGCAGGCCTCGGCCTCTAGCTCCCATGTGGTCTCAGGGCTCTTTCTCCTCTTCTCCGTCTCTTTGACAGAAACCCTGCAGCCTCCGCTTTCGGAAGGTGTAGGAAGAAGGTGGCATGAGCACCCCAGGCCAACCCCTCTGTCTGCCTTCCAGTTCTCCGATCTCCGAGAAGACAAGAAGCACCAGGAGATGATGGGGCTCATTGAGAAGGACAACCTTGTCCTCCGCCAGGTGACGCCTGGTAGTGTGGAAGGGCGGGCTGGGCCTCTGGTCCTTGCCCTCGGCAGCCGAGCCTGGGCTTCTTTATTCAGGCAGCACCACTGCATACACGGACCTGCACAAGGGGCCCTGGGTTGCGTGGGAAGAACCTGGCCAGTCATCTCCAGTGGGGACCATGTGGGAGCACTGTGGGCCAGAAGGTGACCCTGTCCTCCCTGGCTCTTTCCAGCGGGTGTCAGAGCTGGAGACAGAGCTTGCCAAACGTGACCTGGCCATCACAGAATTGAACACCAAGGTGGGCGAGCTGCAGGCGCAGACTGACCAGGACCAGAACCACCTGCAGCGGTGGAAACAGCTGTATGAGGATCTACAGGGCAGGAGTGAGATGGTCCAGCAGGCGGAGCAGGCGGCCCGCGTGGCGCTGGAGAGTGCCCAGTCCAGGGTATGCTGCTGTCCTCCCAGGCCTGGCCCGCCTGGGTGGACGTGTTCCGCCTCGGAGCCCAGCCCCAGTTAGAGCTGATGCTCAGTACATGGAGCAGGAGGGAGAAAGCGTGCCTGGCACACCCTGCAGGGCCCACCTGCTTCAGGAGGACTCAGAAAGTGAGCCGGGAAGGAGAAGGCCTCTGGGGGAGGGCCGGAGGTGCTGCCCAGCCAGGACTGCCAGGTGGAGTCCTGCAGCTCTGTCAGTCAAGCTGTGAGGGAGAATGCTCACGATCCTCGCTTCACAGAGGGGCGGCCGGAGCAGGGAGGGCGGGGACCCACACCTGCTGCAGGTGGCACTGGGGCCTGAACCTGCTGTCTCACCTGAGGGCTGCTCTCGGCCTAGAGGTCATAAGCACAGGCACCGGGAGGGGGCGCACCTGCTGAAGAGGGACCCAGGCCCCAAAGCCCATCTTGGTTTAGGACCCAAATTGCAGCAACAGGCAAAGTCTCACATACAGGCCTTTGAAGTGACAGTTTCCTTCCCCACCCACCCACCCACAAGGCAAGCCCACTTAATCCAACTCTGTCCCCTTTCTGTCTGGGCCAGCCTCTCCCGCTGGCTTGGACAGCTCTGCTGAGGCTCTCACACTGCCCCTCTGTCAGAAATTCAGTCCCTCGCTCGTCCCAGGGAAGGTGTTGGACTGGCAAAGTATGCTCTATTGTGTGATGACCACGTGGCCTTGGTAGAGCGTGGAATGCTGTGTAGGTAAACATTCTGCGACTGGGACTGGGGTCCACAGGACACCATCCTGCCGTGGCAGATGGGTGAGGCTCACCCCAGATGACCGTCCGCTGCTGTTCAAGGGGAAGTACCCCTGGCAGAGAAGCCTCTCATCCCCTCGGTCCTCCAGCACCTAGCATGGTGCTTGGGATAGAATGGGCTGCATAAATATTGGAAAGAAGAGAAGGACCCCCAGCCCCCGAGGCCCAGGGCTCCAACGTTCCTGCCATCGCTTCAACTGCCCAACAGGCAAAGCAGACATGGATGGCACTCCCTGGCATGCCAGGCCTCTGGCTGGGTGGCATTCCTGCACTGTCAGGGATTCTGGACACGGGTGCACGGAGCTGCTATTGAAGCTGCAACTGGGGGACTTGAGGGCTTGCAGGATGCAGAAGAGTTCACTCTGGTCTGGTGGGAGGCATGGAGGGCACTGCCAATGCACAGGATGGTTATGGCAGCAAGAGACTCAGAAACCTCGTCGGCAGGGCCTGGCTGAGCGCTGGGGTCCACAGAAAAGGAGGAGGAAGGGCCACGTGTGCTGGTGGGGAGGGGGTCCCAGACCACGTCCGTTGTTAAATGCCACAATCTGGGTGTCAACAGTGCTCAGGGGAGGCCTGCTTGATTCCTGGAGAGTGTCCCCAAGGGCCAGGAGTAGGCTGACAGAGCTCCCCTGGGGAGCGGAGATGGTGGCCTTGGGGGTGTAGCAACTTTGAGGTCTTTTTTAAAAACTATGCGCAGGTTTTACTTTTTCTAGTTTAAAGACAGACAGACAAAAAGTTGGCATGGCAGAAGCCTTTGGTTTTGATGCTTAGCCACCCAGGATCTTGGATTTGATCTGGTACTTCTGGCCCTGGAGCAGGCATGTGACCTCAGACCCATTTCCAGCTCTAGCACCACGCAAAGGGAGGGCAGGACATGCCTTCCTAGCCTGTGGGACTCAGGGCATGCCGTAGCCAATGCATGAAGCGTCTTTCTGGGGCAAAGAGTTATGGTGTCCCCCCTCTGATGGCAGCTTGAGAGACTGAGGAATAAGATCATCCAAGCCACCTTCAATGTCAGCGGGATCAAGTCCTTGGCCACTGAGATCACTGACAACCAAATCCTGGAAGCCCTGCAGGTACTCTCTAGCATTCTCTGCCCGATTCCTGGGCTGTATCTCCAGAGCCCAAGATCTGGAACTGGGGCAGGGGGAGGAGGAACCTGGGTTGGATGTGGGGGCTCTGTCGTCTTGGCTGTGCACCCATCACCGTGGCCCCAGGACCATGCTTCCCGTCTGCTCAGGCAAAGGGTGCAGACCCTCCCTAGGGGGACCGTGCCACAGAGCTGGTGAGTCAAGGCTGCTTTTAGTCAAAAGGGGCAGGGCAGGGGTGACTGGGGGCAGCAGCAGCCATGGCCCCTCCTGACTACCATGGCAGGGCCAGCTGCTGTGTCACAGGTTCTTTGCTCAGCTTGCCCCCTGGTGGAGGGCTCCCTTTTGCTGGATGCTATAGTCAGCACCTCTACCAGGGCCCTGGCATAGACCCCTCCTCTCAGCCTCAGCCTGGCCAGCTCACTGACTTGAGGCCCCTGAGCAGAGGCCTCGGAGGGGCAGGTGCTGTGGCAGAAATCACACAGCTCTGGTGCGCTGGCAGGAGCAGTGCATCCTGCGGTGGCAGAGCTGTGGACCACTCTGAGGCTCCTCTGAGCCGTGGTAACAGGGAAAGGCACACCCACTTTCAGGGTATGGAGGGACCCAGAGCTCTGGGCTTTCTGAGCACCTGGTGCTGTGGTGTGGGGGGTCACTTCCCACTAGCAGCTGCTTCTGTTCCCAGTGACCGTACCACCTCCAACAGCGTTGCCCTCTGAGCCCAGCATGGCCCACCTTTCCCGGCGGCCAGGTCTTCTGCCCCTGCAGTCTGGGGTGGTCTGGGTCAGGAATGCTGCTGCAAAGCAGGAACAGAGGGGAGAGCTTGGTGGCCTGGCTCCTGCTGGTGGGAAGGGAGCAACCAGGGCCTGTGCTCGCTCAACACTCAACACTGCCTGAGGTGCTGCTGTGCGGGCAGAGGAGGGGCTGGGAGAGGGACAGGGACTTTCCCTTGACCAGTGGCTACACAAGACTGAAAGGACCTGAGGGACAGATGTCTCCGGGAGGCTGGGGCTCCTCACACGGGAGTGGGGAGTGGAAGGTGAATGAACATGGGTGAGCACTGACTCCTGCCCTTCACCCCTGAAGCTGGAGACCAGCCTCTGGGGAATCCGCACCACAGGAATTGGCAGGTGCACTGCAAGCGCGCTTTGTTTTTTGTTGTAAATACCTACCTGCACACCACTGCTATAGCCGGCCTCCAGGGGAGGCAGGGTGGGGTTCCAGCAGCTCGCAGGGCCTGGGCAGAGGCTGTAAGGTCGGGTAGGAAGCAGGGAAGACCACTTGTGGACGTACTTCCTGTCCAGAGGATCATCTCAGAGAGGAGCGACTACTACAACCAGCTGAAGCAGAAAGGGGTCAAAGTGCCCCCCCTGCAGCAGTCAGAGATCATGCTCACCAAGCCCAAGAAGACCACCTCCAAATAAGCCCAGACCTCCTCCGGTTCAGAATTAAACCCTGCTGCTGGCCCTGGTCTCCTCTCTCTCTTCTCTGCTACCAGCAAGTGGGCTGAGTCGTCTCCACCGGGAGCCACACGACCGCGCCCCATTCCTAAAGTCACTCACGGGGGGGGGGGGGGGGGGCAGGGCACCAGCACCCCTCGGTTCTTCCTGGGGAGGCTCACACTAAAGGAGGTCCACTGGGAAGTCCCAGGTTGAAGGAGGCGGGTCACCGGGGCCTCCGGCCCGCCGCTGACACCTCCCTCGGCCGCCGCACCCCGCTCTCAGCCCGCAAGGGCCTGCCGTCTCCAGGGCAGACGTCGGGGCCACTTCCCTGCCGGGCGGGGGCGCTTTGCCACTCCTCCCATCCCTCTGCTGCTGGCCGCCTGCGGCCACCACACTCTGACGTCGGGGGCTCGGGGCTCCTGCGCACGTGCTGAAGGAAGGCATCCACCCGCTTCTCTCCACCCACACCTGTCCACACATCCTGTCGCCCTGCAGCAACCGGCACGGAGCGCGGGTCGTGAGGAGGCGCCGCCGTCCGGCCTGGGGCCCCAGCGCAGGAGGAGCGGCGGCTCGGCGCCTAGGTCTCGGGAGGCAGCCGCGTCGCCGCGCTCCAAGCAGAGGGCCGGGGGAGGACCGGGCGCCTCTGCTGACCCCCGCCGGCAGCCCGCGTCTCCGGGCGGCGGTGTCGCGAGACCCTGGGGCGGGGCTCCGCGCGCGGCTCGCCCCCTACCCGGGCCAGACTGGGCTCCCGCCCCTCCCCAGGCCCCGCCCCGGCCCGCCCAGGCTCCGCCCCGGCCCGCCCAGGCTCCGCCCCGGCCCGCCCAGGCTCCGCCCCACCCCGGCCGGAGACGCGTCCGCCGCGCTCAGCTCCCCAGGCGTGGCGCTGCAGGTGAGACGCGGGGACTTAAATTGCAGACCCCTGTGCTGCCGACGGAGGAGGCGTGCCCGACTGCGTGCCCCCGGCCCTCCGTGACCTCCGAGACCGCGGCCTCCCTGGCCTGAGGATCGCCGTGGGTGTCCCGGACCAACCGGGCCTAACAGCGGGCAGTCTGCCAGGCCCCAACTCCTGCCCAGCTCCTGGTGGCTCTTGGGGACACCTTCAGGGTCTCTCTTATATTCACTTTCTTTCTTTAAGGGTGGACGCATCAACTCGCAGAGGTGGGAACCACTGGCCAGGCCCTGACCAGCTTTCTGCACCCTAGAGGCCTCAGCCCCACCAAGACTCGCTCTTTGTAAGTGTGGAGGGTCTTAGGAGGTGCTTTGGGGGAACCCGTCTACTTTCGGAGCCGCTGCGTAGAGGACTTCCTGTGCTCACACCCCCTCCTGAAGCCGGACCCCTGAGGTCCCAGAGTTTGAAAGAGGCCCCTGATAGGCTTCTCCAGCTACACCTGTGACTGTTGGGGCAGCCACTGAAGGAGGGAAGCCCTCCAGAACCCCGCCTACTGGCAGCTGGTTGCTGTGCCCAGCCTGGATGACCTGGGAGCCACATGTCCTGCATCGGTCAGCAAATAACAGGATCCTACTATCCCAGGCTGGAATACTGCCCAGATGGTTGGGGGTGTGTGCACACTCCTCTGGCACCCAGAGACGCCGGAGTGGGCAGATGGTGTGGGCGAGGAGGCAGCACTCTCCCTGCTAGTGTTGCAGGGTGGCTGCTGCAGCTCCAGCTATCACATCAAGGCAGGAAGGAGATGGCTGCTGTTAATTTCACAAAAGCAAAAGCTCCACCACCCCCCTGGTGCAATCAGCACTTTGCCTGCCCCTGGTGACCTGGGCCCTTAAACTGATTAGCCCAGTTGTGGTTGTGACCTCTGGAGCCAGGACATGGCTGCCTGAAACAAGACTGATTCTACCCACTAGGACTAGGGAATGAGCACTGGCCCATGGCCCCTCCCTGCACCTAACACATCTCAGAAAGCAGAACTGGCACTCTGGTGACATCTGGGCCCCGTGGGCCTGAGCATCGGCCCCAGCAAGAGTTCCCACCTGAAGGCTTGGTGGCTTTGAGATGCTCTCTGCCTCCTCCCTGCTGGGAAGGTACTGGAGGCCGGCTGTCCTGAGGCTCAGGTTGACTCCTTACGGGTCAGCAGCCTAAGGACGCAGCAGAGCAGTCCAGAGAACACAGCGTTCCCACTGCCGGGAGCCCATGGTGCTGTGCACCCGGGTTGCCAGTGTGCCCCCTTAGGTGAACAGGAGGTCCAAGCCGTCAGAGGCCAAATGGGGTGCTCAGTGAAGTGCCCAGCGGGGTCTGCGGCAGCCACGTCAGTGTGTGGCCCTCCACTTGAGGCCCAGCCCACCTTCCTGCTTTTGGGGCCTCAGGGCCGGTGCTAAATGCGGGAGGCACAGATGAGCGCAGTCCTGCGGAAACTGGTGTGGGGCCCGCTGCAGCACCTGGCGCCCACCACCCTCACACCTGCCAGGGCCCATGGGCCCCCAGCCGGGCAGAGTGGGGGAGGGGCGAGGACACAGCTGCTTCCTGCCTGGGCCGGAGGCCCTCCCCCAGGGCCTGGCTGTACCAGCCGCCCCCTGAGCGGCCTTATCTGGAGCTGGGAGGAGCTGCGGGCCACAGCAGCTGGCCTGTGCTCATCCCTGAGGGCCGCAGCAGCTGTGCTGGTCTCCCTGATAAAAGCACTCTGGAGGCCAGGCCCAGGGCCCCAGGGCCGGTCAGTGGAACTGGGGCCCACATTCCTGAGGGCAGGGCTGGGCGCCTGTCAGCCTCCGGGGTTGGAATTCATGGCTTGGCCTTGCCTCCCCCTTGTGACCCTGGGCAAGTTACTTAACTACCCTGGCAACGTCAGGTGGGACCAGCCATCTTAGTGTCCCTCCTCCCTGTGGGAAGACCCTCCCCTAACCGCAGCCCCAGACCAGCCTGGCCACTGCCCTCCGTGGGCTGTGCTTCTGGGTGACATCAGAGCCCTGCCGCCTGCCTCTGGCTGCCGGCCTGTGAAGGAGCCTGGTCCCCAGCCCCTAGGTGCCACAGCATGCAGCCCCCGGAGAGCAGCGTCCACTACAGCAAGTGGGATGACAGCAGCAGGGACGAGGTCAGCATGGCTGCTGTGTCCAGCACAGAGGAGGCCTCCTGCGGCAGGAGGTGAGAGGCCCTGGGAGGAGGCTCCTCCTGCCTGTTCACCACAGGGCCAGCCCTCTGCCCGCCCAGCAACGCGCACACAGCCTGGGCCTTCCCTTGGGTGGGCTCTGCGGTGGATGGGCCATCTCCCACTGTAGTATAGCACCAGGCCTGCCTTCAGCCGGGCCCTCCCGACTCCCCCAGCCCGCCCAGGAGCCCCTCCCTGGCCCCGGCCTGGGCTCACTTCCCAGTGGTTCTCGCCCTAGGATCGCCCGGAAGCTGTGCACGGGCAAGCTGGGGAAGGCCATGAAGGTGCTGGGCGGAGTGGCCCTCTTCTGGGTCATCTTCATCCTGGGCTACGTCACGGGCTACTATGTGCACAAGTGCAAATAAACGCTGCCCACCTCACAGTCGGGCTGACCAATGCTGGGATTCTGGGCTTGGAGGGACAGAGCCCTCTCCATGGACACAGACCAGGTCATAAGTACCCGGGCACGTGAAGACACTAGTGTGCATGGTTGCCACATGCCCCTCACAAGAGGGCCCAGGTAAATGGATAAGGAGGCACATGCCCCACATCCCAAGTCCTCACAGGCAGCCCCCAGGGAGCCCTGAGCCCTGCCTTGGGTGCAGGACACTTCCAGTCTGGGTTCTGTGGCCCCGTCCTACAGCCCAAGGTCCCCAGGGTCCCCTGGGCACACCAGGCAGCTGCCCTCCCTGGCTAGGGCTTCCCTTGTCAAGTCCAGGGTGAGGGTGCTTTCTACAGACCACCCTTCTGCCAGCCCTAGGGTGGGGGTTCCCTGGGCCTGTGTAGAGATGCAGGGTGCTGCGCTCTGGGCCTTTCTGCTCCTGGTTTGCAGGGAGGGCCCTGACAAGGACTGTGGCCGCCTGTGCACCTCTCCTGGGGGATGGAGACCCTGTGCAGAGTGGGGAGGGACCCTCGGCAAAGTGGACGTGGTCCTTGCTGGGCCACTCCTCTTACAGGGCACTGCAGGAGCATGGGTGGGTGTGCCCCCATGCCAGCAGGGCCTGCCTGCCTCCAGTGCTCTGTGCTGGCCGACAGCCTGTGCAGAGGAATCACCACAGGTCTGTTGGATCAACAGTGGATGGCAGCCCTCTTGATGGCACCCTGGTCACCCGTCAGGCATGACTAGTGGCCAGGCCTGTGTAGAGGGCCTGCTTCTCTTCCTGCACCTTCTTGGCTGCTCTCCTGTTTGGCTCTTGGCCTTGGACTGTGCCCCCTCCTGACTGAGCCCTCTTGCAGGGACACGGGCAGGCCTAAGCCCAGGGCAGGGCTGGTCCTGTTCCCTCCTCACCTGATGGCTGCTGCAGCCACTGGGAGGGCTTTAGTCCTCGTTCTGATGCCTCTTCCTGCTTCCTGGGCTCACAGGCTCTGCCAGTGTGTACCACAAAGAGTGCTGCCTCGCCCCTTCCCTGGGTTGAGAGCGGGAGATGGGGCAGCTACTGTCCTCATGGTCAGGGTATCAGAAGGCTGAGGCCCTGCCCACTTCCAGGGTGGCAGCCCCTCCCTGCCAGTGCCTCACCACATCCTAAAGCCAGAGGGGCCTGGCCAAGCTGGGCAGGAGGGAGACCCAACCTTGGGGAGGACAGGCACAGCTGGCTTCCTGGCCCTTCCATGCCCTGACTGGGACCCTGAGGAGTGGTGAGGCTGTTTCATATGCCTGTCCAGCAATGACCCTCCTAGGGGAGCCTGCAGCAGGGTCAGGCAGAGTCTACTCCAGTGGCCCTGGACCTTGGCTCCAAGAGAACCCCAGCCCTACCCACTCCTGCCTGGCTGCACACTGGGGAGGAGACAGCCAGCTGGAGTCCCTGCAGGATGGGCACTGCTGTGGGGGTCTACGGGTAGGTGGCAGAGACCGATGGGTCAGTACTCTACCCCACAGGTCTGGGGGTGGGCTGGGGTTCGCATGGCCCTGATCAGGATTGGGGCACCCCAGTTTGGCAGCCCTGGGGCAGGAGCAGGTGTGCAGATGGGCCAGGAGGGACAGCCCACAGGCAGGTGCCTTCCATGCACAAGGGGACCAGCTGGGAACCAAAGGAAGGTAGCCACTTGGGAGCTTTTCCAGCTGGCCCAGCACTCCCACTGGGGTCTACCCCATCTGGTCAGCCATGTCCTGCCAGTCAGGTGGCCCTAGCCGACCCTCTGGCAGCCCTCTGACACAGCCTAGGGACTTTAGCCAGCACCCCTGTGGGGAGCTGTAGGCAGTCCTGAGGGTGCTCACTGGGGCAGCACATAGCCTCGCTGGCAATTCCACAGTGACCCAGGCTCCAGCCCCCATGACCCTCATGGTCATGTACTTGAGCTCTGGGGCTTTACCACTCTAGGAGGGTTGGGAGAGGATGGACAGGACGCCACTGAGCAGCCACCCTGCCTGCTCCTGGAGAGGACTCGGGAACAAGAGGCACTGCTGGGAGAGCCCCAGTGGGGCCAGCTCTGGGTGGGGGCAGCCAGCAGGGACTGCGCAGGCCCGGTTCCGCCCTCCCCGTGTGTGAGCCACTGTAGGCCAGTGTGGGTTTCTGGCACCTCCACACATGGCCTCTGGAGGCAGCAGGAGAGGATCACTGAGCAAGGAGTGGGGGCATCTCTCAGATGTTTTATTAGAGGTGGCCAGGCGGAGCTGGCATCAACGAGGCTTCCTGCTACAAACTCCCAACCCTCAGTGCTTGGACTGCATCTGTCGCAGCCTGGGGAGCCGGGGCAACTTGACCCTGGACTGAGCCAGACAGAGGGTGGTCCTCTGCCACAGCCATTGCTCATGGCCTGCCTGGAGCATGAGCAGGGTCCTAGCTGGGGCAGCCTTCCTGGGCCTCATGTCAGGACAGAACCTTGCCAGAAACAGCACCAGCAGCTTTAGTGATCTGACGCAAGTCATGAAACTACACGCAGACAGGGTGCAGGTTTTGGGAGAACAAACCAGAATGGAAAGCTGTGGTCTGCAAACCCACTGCAGCCCAGCCTGGCCACTGGAGCTGCAAGGCAGCCAGCCCATGCCTCTGAAGTTCCAGAACCACCCAGCTGTTAGTACACCCATTTGGAGAGACCTTGGGCTTCCTGCAAATACCTCCCCCCGCCAAATCTCTAGTTTTCTACATGAGAAAACCTGTCCCTTAGGTCAAAGGCCACCAAAAGAAAAATCATAAATAAAATGCTGATGTGACAAGTGCTTGTCTTCAGCCAGAACCGAAGGCAGTTAGGTCACAGGACCCCCTGGGACCAAGTGCTCTGGCTCCAGGGAGGGTGCACGTGTGCTGGTCACACAACCCAGACACAGCCTTCACCACGGGACACTTCTCAGCGTTCAACACTGGAAACCAAAAATCTGGCACTAGCACTTTCTAATTTTTGGTTCAAAAACCTGATGCCTTCTCTAGTCACTACCCATATCCCTTTAGCAGACTGATGCCCACTGACAGCCCATGAAGGGAGCCTATCTGCCTGCCCATCTAAACCCACTCCTGCATCTAGAGCTGGGTATAAACAGCTGTCCGTGGTGGTGGCGCTCCGCACCAGTGACAACCAGCCACCGTGCATCCCCACCCTCCCTTTCCCAGGCCTGCGAGGCTGACCTGGGGCTGCGGATCCGGAAGGTCTGGAACATCTCACACCTGTCAAGTGCCCCAAAAGCAGCACCTTGAAGAAACAAACTGTTCTAAACTTGTGTTTAAAAAACTTTTTTTTTTTTTTTAAATAAAAACATTAAGATCATTATAAGCTGAAAAACATGATGTTCTGGCTACTGGCACATAAGGACTTACAAAGACTACATTATAGAAAAATATCTGCAGTTCAGTAAGATGCATGTTGATCAGCTGTCCAACTGACTTGGGCACACCCAAACCAGTCCCAGGGTCTGCTGTGGGCCTGCGCGATTCAGAACATGTTGAATAGCTACTTCTGGTATTTGAATAACTCCACGAAGAACAGTAACATCAGTTTAGTGTTGTGAAGACAACCCAGCCGTCACTCACAGCAGAATCACTGGGCAGAGCAAACAAAGACGTGCACCTAACAACGCGGCGGTGGGGACACACTGAACAACTCAGCACTCACAGACCTCGCAAAGCCACCAACAGGCGCATGTGACGGGTGGCCTGCTGCCTGAGCCCACCGGGTCTGTCAGCGAAGGACTGTGACATGGGGAGGAGCTGTGGCCAGGTCAGCCTTGGACGGGTACACCACCTTCAAGCTCCCCTCCAGGTCCAGCACGCGGACCTGCTCCACCACGAGAGGGCACTGTCCATCCTTCCCAGCACCAGGATTCACTTGAGGATCGGAAAGTTGTCCAGAAACTGCATCACTATCCGTATCGGAGAACGATCCTTCCTCTTTATTTTCTAAAGTGTGTTTGTTCATTTCTGCCATTTTCTGCAAATGTAAAAGATCTTTCTAACCAAGTGATGAGAGGTGACCCAGGCTGTCCTGCAATGATGGGAAATTATGCCCTCCCAAGATGGGGCAGGGCTCACTCACCAGTATGAGGGTGTCCATGACATCTTTGCAGATCTGCAGACTAGTGGCACTGGTTACTTCCAAGAACAGATCACTGGTTGTCTTCTTAATCTTAAAAGAGGTCAGATTCCAGAAAAGAATAAAGTTACAAGAGCAGATGTCAGCCACTGCCACACGTGCATTCTGAGGAGAGGGCTGTAAGGCGGAGCAACCTGGTGGTCTGCAGCTCTACTGTGCGCAGGAGTGGCCTGGAAGACACCCTGCATTCTGGGCCACCATCCTACCTTGGTCTTCTCACTGTTCGTTATCGGTGGGAAAGAAATCACATCTCCGTCTGCGTCCATGAGACAAGGGTAATTTTCCTTCCCATCCAGTAAGTGAAGATACCTGCATGGAAGGAAGACATATTACAGGTGGTTAAAACGCACCTAGAAGCGAAGCTGACCACATGGCCTAATCCTAGCAACTTGGGAGGCTGAGGCAGAAGGACAGCAAGTTGAGAGGCCAGGCTGGGAAACTGAGTGAGGCCCTGTCTCAAAACAAAATAGAAAGGACTGGGAATGTCGTGTGCAGGTTCTGCCTAGCATGAGTGAAGCCCTGACTTCAATTCCAAGAACCACCGGAAAAAGCAAACAGGCTAAATTGGACAAATGGAAAAGTCATTTAGACACACCAAGTGCAACACCAAGGCACAAGTTCAGCTTGCTTCTGATGATGAGCTCACACAGAAGTAACTCCCAGGCGGCTGCAACCAACACCACACCTGTGCTTGCCAACAACCCCCCCACCCCCAGTGGCGCCCGAGCTGGAGAGCCGCTGGTCTGACTGGCAGCTTACATCCTCTCTGGTCCCCAGGGCCAACTTGCTTCTGTGAAAGGGCACAAACCTCCGCAGCCAGCCCCTGCCGGCTCCCTCTGGAGCATGCTCCACTTCCCCACATGGGGCCTGGTCCACATAGATAAGACTGGTTTAGCATTTACTTTTGAAGGAAGTTTAGGGAGATTTCTTTCTTCCCTCTACACACCTCTGAGAAGTTTCCAGTTCTGCAGCTTCAGGAGCTTGCTGGGGAACAAGCTAGCCCAGTGGAGGATCGCAGTGCCTGCAGAGTACTGGTGGACCCACCTGTGCAGCCCGGAGACACTCTGCCTCTTCTTCTGCTTCCGCTGCTCCTCAGCCTCCAGCTGCAGCTGCCGTACCAGCTCCTTGGCCTTGGCTTCTTTCCGCCCCAGGGGGACAATCTGTCGGGAGAAGTGCAGACGAGGCTAGGCCATGGCCCACAGCACGTATGTATCAGCAGTCCTTCTCCATCCCGACGACCTCCAGACAGGCGGGCAGCCAGAGCAGAAATCACGCTGACCAGGTTGGAGCCTGCCCGCAGTGCCCCGTGTGGTCACTGGGAGGACCTGTGTGCAGGGTGCCTCTCCAGTCGCCCCTCTGGGGCCTGAGTGCCCAACACTCAGTTCCTCTGAAGCTGAGCTTCTCCTTGAACCCAGCGAATACACAGCCATTTCCACGTACGCAGGGCCTCAGAAGGCCAACGGAGAGCCGACGCTCTGTAGCCAGAGTGGGCAAGGTCAGACTCGCAGCCTGGGCAGGAGGCCTCTACCTGCTGGGACAACTCCCAGCTGAAGTTGGCCCAAGGTGGCACTTTGCAGTTGAGATGTGAACCAAAACTTTTGAAGAAATGAAGGTAAAATGAAGAAATTAAGACCTTTTAGACCCTGGCCCCTGAGGCATGTCTGGACCGCTGTGCGGCTGCTCCCGGGAGTGGCGGAAGCAGCGGCGCTCCTCACTCTGCTCCCCGTCTGCCGGGAGCGCTGCTGGCTACTTTGGAATGCCCGGCATCAAGCCGTTGCGCTGTCAGGTGGAAGAACACCAGGGGAGCCTGCAGATGCAGACTGAGCGGGTGGCACAAGGCACCTTGAGGTCCTGGGGCGGCCGGGCAGCATACAGCAAGGGTCCCCGCAGGGCACGCAGGTCATGGGTGGCGATGGTGGCTGCCGTCCTCTTCCCACAGAGGTCTTCGTGGAGTCTGGTCTGCAACACAAGAGAGACTGCAGGCCTCAGTGGGCCTCTGGAGCTGTAGTGTCCACACACACACCCCCTACGCCTGTCTGTGCCTCAGCCTCCAAACATTGCTCTGGGGAGCAAGTCCAGCAAAGCCAGTTTATCTGCTTACAGTGGCCACTCTTCTTTCTCTAATTCTAGAACATGTATCTGAGATTTTGAGGAAGACACCTTGAACTAAAATTTGTGGCTGAAAAACTGAAAGCACACTGAACAACTACCGCCCAGCGGCTTTCCCTGGGTGAGGCTGATCCAGTCCCGGCCTGCTCCACCTGCCCCCTCCCCTGGTGCAGCTGGGCAGGTTCTGGGCCAGTCAGGGGCCCTCCCATTGGCCTGCACTGGGTGTTCCTGGAGGCTGGCCTGCAGGCAAGGATGGGCTCTTCATTTTAAAGGCTGGGCAAACTCACAGCAAAACACCAACCCAGGGAGTTGGCCACTGGCACCAAATGACTCACGTGAGAGTGTGCTGTGGACTTCAGCACTCCCCCACACGAACCTAACACGCGACACACCGTGGAGTCAGAAAGCCCACCGCCTCCAGCACACAGAGTGAAGGAACTGTAAGGCTGTGTTCGGGAGGCGGGCAGAGGGGAGCCACCCTCCTGTCCCATGCCCCCACCCCCACCACGAGCCTGTGCCCCACCTGGGAGGTGAGGAAGCGCTTGAGTGCATTTCCGGGCCGCAGGTCCATGCCCCGCACGACTGCCCCCACGATGTATGGCCTCACGTCCCTGACCTCGGGGCTGACTCTGACCGTCAGGGGCGAGGGGTTTTCAGAGACGTGCAGGACCCTGAGCAGCAGCCTGGCTGCATCTGCTGCCTCCTCCTCCCCCTCGCCGCTCTCCCGCCTCTGCTTCCGCTCTCTCCTCTTCTTCCCGCTGTCCTCCTTCTCAGTGACCTCTGCCCTGCCCTTGCCCCGGCCACTGCCCCGGCCGCAGCCCCGGCCACCGACACGCAGGTACTCCAGGATGGACTTGGTCTGGCAGCCGGTGACCATCTTCTCCAGGCGTTTGTCTCGAAGCTTGTTCCCTCGGAAGTTGACCTCCTTGAGCTTGGGGCAATCGGCGAGCTCAGCAGGAATCTCGCTCAGCTGGTTGTTGGAGAGGTCCAGGGTCTGCAGAGAGCAAGGCAGAGCCGGTCAGTGGAGCTGGAGAGAAGCCTGCGCAGTAGCTCTCAGGACAGGCACCTGGTTAGCTGGGTTAACCACCCACCTTCCTGTTGAGCTACTCCTGGGCAATGACCACCCAACCCCTGCACCCTACAAGGATGCCACCAATCCAAGGCGCTTCCCTAGCAGGGAGCGGCCGGCACCTCTGAGAACCCTGCTTCACTAAGGTCGTGAAAACTGCATGGAGGCTGGGAGGAAAAGGGAACAGGAAGAGGGCATTTGAATGGGGATGCAAACTGGCCTCAGGAACAAACCAGTGATTCTTCCCACGGGAAAGTTTCCCCTGCATGGTGCTATTTTTTTTTTTTTTAATGGGCAACAGTGAAAGCCACGAAACCTGACTGCCTTGCTCTCCCTCGCAGGGTGGCTCCCTGTCGCCACTACTCCCTGCCTCCTGTGGGAGGAGGACTGATGCTGTGGAGGACCTGGGAAAGGTGTGGAGGCCATTGCACCTGTCACGTCACTGACACCCTGAAGGAACATGCGGCCCCTCCCACCTTCATGGCTCGTCCATGGTGCCTGTTGGGGGCACAGGAGGACGTGCGTGTGGAATGAGCCTCCCTTCTCCCCTGCGGCAGGTGGTGAAGAGACCCACCCTGTCCTGTGCTTCCTCCTGACAGGCACCCTGGCCCACCAGTGGCCCTGGGCACCACGACCAGCATGTCCTTCAGTTTCCTCCAGGGCTGCTGGGAGGCTCTGGAGGGCCTTGTTTGCTCACAGATCTGAGCCTTGACACACGATGACCCCTGGAGGGACTGGTGTGCCACCAAGGCCCCAACCGGGGGCCACAGAACAGTCACTGAAGTGGGTTAGCCCACTTAATGAAACTGTCACTGCAGGTGAGGTGGTCCTTGTCCCAAATATATGGAACTAGAAGTGTTTAGGATTTCGAATTCTTTCAGGTTTTAGATCCTCTGCACAGACACAATGAGGTCTTCTTTGTCTAAACACAAATCCACTGGAGTTTCACATATGCCTTCTCCATATGGCCCCCAAGAGACCTGTGCAGTGTGTGGTTGCCTGTTCTGACGGCAGCCCACAGGGGTGTGGCGCTCTCCCCTCCAGTACTGAACACCTGGATTAAGCACCTGACCTGCACCGTGTGCCCACAGGCCTCTTCCTCTCTGCAGGCAGGCCTGGGTGGGGCACCCACCCTGGCAACCATTTCCACTGGAAGCAGGACCCCCAAGAAGCAGGCACTGGTTCTTAGCCAGGGTTCTAGAGCTCGCAGCCCCCGCCCTCCTCACTCCAGCATGAGCAGCTGGGGCTAGTCCTCAGCAGGATGGGGTCAGTCCAAGAGCCTGTGTACCTTGGCAAGGGGTGGTGTTTGCAGGTCAGCTTGCAGCAGTCGGTACCCATCCTGCCAGGCACATGCTAGCCATGGAGGCTTCTGCTGTTCAAAGGGGCTTTGGTGGAAGCTCCAGAGAACTCCACTAGGGTAAAACCTCATCATGCCAAGAAACCCCCGCTGAATGGATTGCTTCCCCTTCCACTTAGCAGCCAATGAGAAGTGCAAGCCAAGCAGCAGAAGGCAATGGGGCGGTGACCAGGCTGGGTTCCTGAGGGTTCCTCAGGAACTGGAATCTTCCAGAGACAACCACCACCGCACACCGCACCACAGCATGTCTGAGCAGGAAGCAGGGGCTGAATGGCAACCCAGGATCTACCTGGAGGCCCTATGAAGGGAGAAGGAGAGCGAGAGGGAGCCAGCAGCCTGGGGTCTTGGGGGCAAAGGCCTGGATGCTGAAGAGCCCTAGTTAGAACTGGGGCTGCTGAGAAGGGCACAGCTGGTCCCACTCCCAAACTACACCTGACCCAGCCCTGGGCACCAAGAAGGCTCACCATGGTGGCAACAAAGCCATAGGCTTCAAGAGTGGGCACCACTGGGAAGCAGGGGCCTCTGGACCTGCCTGAAGGACAATGCAGACAGTCGGAGGCTATGTGCAGCACAGGGCTCTAGATGCCTGACGCCCAGCACTGGCAGAACAGAGGCTGGCCCCAGACAGCCACACCGTGGGCCACTGTGTCTGGGTCACACTACTGAGGAAGGGACCCCAACTAGGTGGCTGAGGGAAGGAACCAGCACGTGCCAGGCCCCAGGTGAGTCCAGCCACTGAGAAAACTGGGAGGGACTTGTTTACTTCAATCCCAAAGTTGAACTTCTCTGTACTGAACTGAGTGGGGAGTCCCTGTGTGAGCTACAGAGAACCGTCCTGGGCAGGAGAGATCCCCAGGGAGGCCTCTGCTGCTCAGGGCTGCCATGCCTGCTTCAGCAGTCCCAGCTGGCGGCACCATGGGCCTGGGTGGCAGCCACTTCGGAAGTAGGCGGAGGAAAGGAAATGCCTCGTTCCATGACTATGGAACTGAACACCCCGGGTCACAGGATCCTGGGAAGAAGACGACGAAGGCCACTCCAGGTTCTCTCGGGTCTTCCCCAGGAAATTGAGCTCAACGGGTCCAAGGCCAGGGTGAGGAGGCCAGGCCCATCGCAGGCAGCTACCTAAGGAGGTAAAGGCCAGCAGAGGTCAGCCAGCTCCACAGCTTCCTCATCTCAGCAGCTGGGGTGGGAAGAGAGGCAGGGCCTCCTCCTGCCTGGCCCTAGGCATGGGCCCTAAGTAAGGACTGTGCGGAGGCACTAGCACCTTCCCCTATTCAGGAGAGGGGTGGACAAGTAGCAGCCTGTGTGCTGTCACTCTGGTCCCTCATCAAGCAGGTCTCCTGGTGTCCATGTCCTTGTGGGATGCCTCCCCATGAGCTAGGCCTGGCTTTTCTTCTGACAATGCTAGTTCTGCTCTCAGCCGTAAGGCCCAGGCTTCAGCCAGCTGAACAGTCACAGGCAGGCCCTTGTGACTGTCGCAAGCTGTCACTGACTGCACCCGACAGCCTCAGGCATTGAGAGGCACACCTGGCTCCACAGCCTCCTAGGAGCCACACAGGGCCTCTCAGCCCCCACAGTAGAGCAGACAGTGCAAGTATCCAGCATCACAGCTCAGCAGCAGAGGGACACCAATAGCTCCAGAGGAAAAAGACACCTCAGGGAGACACATTCACAGCCTCTTTTCAGGAAAGCCCGCAAGACCACGCGGTTCTCAAAGAGCCTGTTTCCCTTCACCGTCCACTGCACGCAGATAAATCTAAAGAGACATAGGCATATCTGCAAAAGGGCTGTCATGTCCAGCAAACTCAAGGATGAGCAAGAGGAAGAAGAAATGCAGGGTTGCCTTGCTCAGGACGAATGAAAAGGGAAAATGCAGAAAGAACCCCAGAATGGAGTCAGCTGTGGCTTTGAACGCCTGTGGCGCTCAACACATTTAACAGGCGCTGGTTGTGGACCAAGCAGTATGCTGGGGTCTGGGGTGCTACACAGAGCTGTCTGCTTCAGGCAAGTCCTTGGGCTTTCTGAGAAACCTGAACAGCTACCACAACCTCAGAAGGATGTTGCTGGGGGACCTGTGAGACACCATGTGCACCATGGTGCAAACTGCAGTTCTCTCGGGTGTTTGTGCCTTGTCTGGATATCCCCCACTTTGAGACTCACTAGGTTCACAAATACTAAAATCTTAGACACGGGTCCCTGCCCTTGATCTGCTTCTGACCAGAGGGAGAAGCCAAGTTTGCTAACACTCGCAAGCCAACGCAAGTTCGGAGACCCCTGAGCGCGCGGCGGCCTCTGGGGACGCCCAGCAGCAACGCCCTAGCTGCGCGGGAGGACAGCGGCTCCCTCCCGCCCCGCGGCCCCGCTGACCTTGAGCGAGGCCAGGTGCGCGATGTCGGGGCTGAGCTCTCTTAGACAGTTGTCCGCAGCCGCCAGCTCGCTGAGCAGGGGCAGCGCGCCGGGGCGGAAGAGCGCGGCGGGGAAGGCGTCCAGGCAGTTGCCGGTGAGGTTGAGGCTCTGCAGGCGCGGGGCGCAACGCGCCAGGTCGGCGGGCAGCTCGCGCAGCCGGTTGCCGCTGAGGTTGAGGCTTTGCAGCTGCGGCAGGCCGGGTGGCTCCGCAGGGCCCAAGCCCTGGCCCGGCGGCAGCGCCTCCAGCGCGTTGCCGGACAGGTCGAGCACGCGCAGCGCAGGCAGCGGGCCCAGCTCGGGGCTCAGGCCCGGCCCCAGCGCGTTGCGCCGCAGCACGAGGCTGTGCAGCTGCGGCAGGCCCTGCGCCAGGCCCGGCCCCGGCGCGCGCAGGCTGCCACAGCCGCTCACCTCCAAGTAGTGTAGCAGCGGCAGCGTGAAGAGCCGCGGCGGCAGTCGCCCGCCCGCCGCCCGCACCCGCTCCTCCAGCCCCGGGCCGGTCAGCAGCAGCTCGCGCCGCCGCTCGCGCTCCGCAACCTCCAGCTCCGGCCAGGATTCGGACACAGCAGCCGCCGCCATCGCACCGCCGCCTGCCGCCGCGCGCGCCAGGGCTTCCGGGGAACGGACGCGCCACTTCCGGCCAGCGCCGGAAGAGGCTATAGAGAAGCTCGTCCGACGGCTAGAGAGCCGCGGCGCGCGAGGGCCTGTGGGGCGGGAGCGGGCCTCCGCGTTGCAGAGACCGCTAGCTTGAGCCCTGGAGAGCCGCGGGCTGCAGGCGGACCCCGGGGCCTAGCCAGCGACACCCTGTCGTAATTACAATACGGGATGGAGTTAGCGCCTGAGTATATCCTAGCGAGACGGAGCGATAGGTGGCGGATCACCGACGGTAGATGATGGATGGGTAATAGGCGATGGGTGGCAAGCCCCTAGAACTGAGCCAGGAAGCTCTACCCTGGAGCTGCACCCCCAGCCCTGTTTGGTTTCTGTTTTGAGGCAGGACCTCTTTAAGTTGCCCAGGCTGCCCTCGAGCGTGTGATCCTCTGGGATTACAGCACGAGGATGTGTCTGGAGGGTGTGGGTCCCTCCGACCCAGGAGGACCCCAGCTCCACTCTGACCAGAAACGGAGGCAGAGTCAGCCGTGTAGGTCAGAAGCTCCCAGGCGTTTCGAGGTCCAGACAGCCTCCCAAGTTTTTCTGCACAACCTTCTTCTCCAAGATCAGACCAGGGTCCATCTGGAGAGGTGTGGAGGCAGCAGGGACTTCAGATTCACCCATGATGGCCCCTGCCACCCTGGCTGTGCAGAGTGGGTGTTGGAAGCCAGCTCCCAGGCCTGTCACTGAGGACCACACCCCTGGCCTTCAGTCCAGTAAGAGTTGTAATGAGGCCAGGCCAAGGGCTCATGGGACAACTTCTGGGACTTGCCCCATCCCTGCAGAAGCAGCTCAGGGTCCCTAAGCCCAGCCTGACCTTCCTCCCATAGCCTGGGCCTCTCCAGCTTTCCAAATGAGGATTCTGATGGCCATCAAGGCTCGCTGGGGATCAGAAACCTTGATCAGGATCAGGTGACAGTAGTGGGGGCAGGCAGAGGCCACAGGGAAAGCACCAGCTCTCAATGCTGTCATGAGAGTCAGGGGATGGGCTTGTTTCAGAACAAATTTCATCTCCAAGAGCAAACAGGCAATGTCATAAATGGAGACGAATTCAACGAGTGCACTGTGAAGGCCCCAGGTGGGCGTGAGCCAGGGAGCCCAGGCAGCTGTCTTGAGTAGCAAGCCGTGCCTTTTTCAGACACCCTCCCGCCTCCTGCTGTCCAGAGCATGCACACCTTCAGCCAAAGGCAGGTCCACATTTTGAAGCAATATTTGCTATTTAAACTGTGATGCCTTAAGTTGTAAGTTCATCTACATCTGTGTAAAGGACAAACCTGCATATACAGAACTTTAAAATGGAAATAATTATGAAAGCTGACTAGCTGAGAACCACCCTGCACCACTACGGAGAAAACACTGCATTTGTACTTGTTTGAAGAGCAATAACCTTGATGTTGGTAGAAAAGGCGGAAGACATGGGGGCCATGCAGTGCGACCTCCCCTGGGAGCAGCTGGAGCACACAGGACATTGAGCCCAGTTAGTGGACACCCTGGGCATTCTGGGGTTCTCCCGTAGAGGCAGCTGGTCAACAATTCAGTCTCTATGTGGCTGGAAATCTTCTAGCTTCTCCAGCACAAGTCCATTGGACAACTGGTCCGGCAGCTGGACATAACTGCCTCCCTCCTTTGTGGCTTCCAACCTGCTGTCTCATTTCAGGCTGAGCTACATGTGTGATTACTAACATCAAAGTAATTTACAGATTGCTGTTCAATTATAATCTTGAAATAAGAGTGACAAAACATTGGGTGATCTTTTTATTAATATACTCAAGGTGAATTAACTCTTAATCCCTAAAATAACAATAAAAATATATTACTTATTTTATAATTTTGGTACCTGAAATAAAGACAAATAGAAAACTGTTAAAACATTAAAAAGTTGCAAATTTTCATTAAAAGTATTTACATTTGTATTCTAATGCCAAATTTATAGGTACAATTATTTTAAATTATTTAATAGAAATCTCAAAATATAAAATAATAAATATAATTAAATATCCAGAACCTATTCATAAATGAAAATTCAGTTATTAACTAGTATTCCAAATTTAGATATTTATTTATGAATGGCTGAGGGATCTTGTGGTTCTGTTTATATTTTCTCCCTTTATTCCTGGTCCCTGGACAGCATGTAACTGAAACTTCAGTGGCCACTACGCACTGCCAGGATCATTTCAGTAAAGCACATGATTCTTATGTCACCAGCAAAGGAGGAGCCCAGTTTTGTTTGTTAATCACTAAAAATGAAGTATTTTTATAAATAAGTTAGAGCAGAAAACATTACGTGTATCTATTTCTTAAGTTTTGATCAAAGAGAGAATGAGTCCCTGGTCACGAAGCGTCTCATCTGTACTTTAGGGGTTAGGAGCCAAGGCTGCCACCTGGCTACCTGGAGTGGCGGAGCATGTCAGATGCCCTGGCATCCGGCCGCACTGCGTCCCCCACGGTCTGTGCTCTCCCACACCTGAACGCTGTCTGACAGGCAGGCTGGTTCTCGCTCAGGACTCAGGCAACCTGACGGAGGTGCTGGTTTGGAGACGGGCTGAAGTGATGCGTGGTTACTGATAAGCTAGGAGTCGGGCTCAAGCAGCTTTGGCTACTTTGTCTTTCGTTGTTTCACATGGCTGGGCATTAAAGAATACTTATGCTCTAATCGTTCCATACCAACTTCCTCAGTCCAAACATTCCTAAGTGGCATTCTGAAAGCCTGCCTTGTGGCCTCAGGAGAAAGCACAGCCCTGGCCACCAGGTGGACTGGGCACCTAGAAGCAGAGAGAGCACAGAGAGGCGAGGATGTTCTGGGGCTTCCCAGGCCGGTTCCAGATGGACCTGGGCCTCTCCTTGCAGCTGTGGGTACAGAGCAGGTCCAACAAGTGTCTGGAAGGAAGCCAGGGCCCCCTCCAGGGAGAGGTGGGCAGGAGCTGTGGAGGAGACGTCCTAAGACAGCCCTTCAACTGCTGGAAACAAGTGACTTGCAGTCCCGTTTACAGCATGGCAGGGAAGGATGGATGCAGAGCTGGGGACGTGGGCCCCAAGCATGCAGGAGACTTCCGTGTAGGTCGGCAGATGTGGAAGGTACTCCACGCCACAGACAAAATGGAGGCTTGGAGAGGGCTGTCCTGTGGCCAGGTGAGTGCAGGCCCATCAGGGTAAGTTCCTCCACAGTTCTTCCTTCAGGACGCTGCCAGTGCCGAGCAGCTGCAGCCCAGGCAAAGGCATGACTGGCCCACGGCAGGCAGGCCACCACCCAGGAGTTGGCGCGAGGTGTGAGCCCGAGGGGCCGTTTTCAGGATCTACTTTCCAGACTTCCTTCTTGACCTTTACTTCCTGTCCCAGTGGGGAGAAGTCCTGCAGATATGGCCTTGCTTTCCTATGATGACCTGGGCTGCAGGAAAGGCATGGTCATGTGCCCGTACCCACCTCTGCCGTCCTGGGGCCCCTGCAGCTGAGCCCATGTCCTGCGCAGGCTGACGTGTCGAAGGTTTAGGTGAGTTTTCCAGGCAGCATGGAGGGGATGCTCTGCTTGTGCTGGTCCTCCCTGAGCAGTGGCTTCTGGCGCGTGCTCCTCTCCTAACAGAAGGCAGGACCAGAGCTCAGCACGCAGGGCAGGGGGCCTGACTGTGGGGCTCTTTGGTCAGATTCACATACGTTGCCCTTGGACTGCCGAGACCTGGGCACGAGAGGCCTAGGACAGCAGGGACAGACAGGGCTGGAAGGTCCAGAAGAGTTTGAGGAGACGTGCCCAGTCCCAGGTGGAGAGGGCACGGAAGGCCCGTGTGTCACCGCTTTGTGTGTGTCCTGTTGGAGCTTTTGCTCAGGCCTCCCTTTGGGGTGGGGATCTTGCTTCCAGACTTTGCTCCTGAGCTGCCTGACTTGGTTCCTGTGGGGCCTTTACCTGCAGCACAAAAGACACAGACATGGGACTGCATTAGGACGGGGTTCATGCCTGTGGTGGCAGCGTGAGTGGCAGGAGGAACCCCTGCGCAGACCAGCTGAGGCCTGGGACAATGGGGTCTCCCAGCCTGGTGGTGCCAGCACAGTGGACATCAGCCACTCAGCAGAGGTCTGGGTGTGAGACGGCAGAGGTGGAACCTCGGGCTGCAGCAGCCTTGCCTCATCAGGCACCAGTCTGCTCGATGGAGAACTGGATGCGCTGTGGGCAGGTTGGGCAAGGCTGGAGGAGGGGTTGTGGGGGGCAGACTTTGTCCCTGATGAGCTGAGCTCAGTCTCTCCCCAGCTGTCATGTCCTGGGCTGCTTTCCTCCACCGTGGGATTTTGCCTCACCTCAGGCCCAGAGCAATGGAGTGGGCCATCTAGGGACTGAGACCTCTGAAACTTGAGCCCCATATAAACTTCCTGCTCTAAAATTGTTCCTGTCAGCTCTTTTGGTCACAGCAGCAAAAAAGCTGATGGAGACAGGTGCAGTGTGAGGAGCTGTGTGGGCCACAGACGCAGGTGTTCACTGGCAGCAGGAGAGGAAAGCGCCGTCTCGGGGGAGAGCAGACACGGCCAGGGCCAGAGGCAGAACAGGGCCAGTCATCTGCCCACCCCGTCGTTGTAAAAGCACGGCCCCAGGCACGAGCAGAGTAGCGGTGCAGCTGAGGCGAGTCTCCTGGCGGAGCGCCTGGGGCTCCACCACTCACTCGTAGGAGCGGGACAAGGATGACCTCTGCCACAGGAGGGCCGCGCAGGGGCCAGCGCACCACACCACCTACCCTACATGCCACACCTGCAGTAAGTGTGCAGGAGTCTCCGGCCTGGACGGTTTCCTAACCAAAGGTGTGTTTCTTATGAGGAATCCAAACCCAGAAACAAAGGGCTCAACTGGCGACTTTAAGACAATAGACAGCGGCTCTCCACGCGTCTACCTCTGTTTCCGAATCCTTTAGGTGGTCTTGTGCAAAGTGCCGAGGAGCAGCATGTCACCTACGAGTGCCTGGCCACTGTGGAGCAGTGTCTCTGGGGTCTGGGAAAAGCAGCCATGGTGGGTGGAGAGGGGCTTGGTTGCATGATTGGCCTGCTGCTCATTAAGGAACCAGAACATCAACCAGGGATGCTAATTCAAAAATCAGAGCTCTGAGGCCTGCGTGGGGCACAAACCTCACCTGGGAGTGGAGCCTGGGCCTTGTGCAGGATGTGTGTCTTGCGTAGGTTCCTCGTGCAGCCAGCGGGGCCCATCAGGTGCACCTTCCATGCCTGCAGTGAGAGAGGAGGCAGCAGCATGCCCACCTGGCCACCAGGACGACTCACTGTCCCTGACAACACCCCAGGCTCCTCCACCAGCAAGAGCTGCAAAGGTCCTTGTGCCCTGCCTGTGCCTGGCCTGGTCTGTGCTACCACAGGGGAGGCCTTCGTGAGAGCATGCAAGTGCACGTGGTCAGGAGTGGAAGCAGAGTGCCCTGCTGGAGCCCCACGCAGCAGGCACACTCCTAGGGGCAGCCCTGGGTCCTGCTGGGCTCCACTCTCCTCATCCTTGCTTCTCCTCAAGTCCCTGAAGAATGTGGTTTGGGGCTGGGATTTAGCTCAGTGGCAGAGAGCTTGCCTAGTATGTGCAAGGCCCTCAGTTTGGTCCTTGGCCCTGAAAATAGAAAAGAAGTGCTGTTTACATGGGCCTGGTTTTGAAATTTATGTAAACTTCCTCCACAGAGGATCCTGATTGCCTCCCTCCCTCAGGACGCCATGAGGGGTGCTGCTAGGGTGCAGAGCACATTTCTTCGGCCACACACACAGCCCTGCAGGTCTGGCCGTCCCAGTCTCTCCCCATGCTCCCTGCAGCATCTGTGCTAAGGTGCCTGTATAGTATTTTATATGTATTTTTGTGGCACTGAGGATGGAATACAGGGTCTGTGTGTGCCAGGAAAGTGGTCTTCCACTGACCTACTCCCTGCACCCCATGACCACCATCGTAAGACATGGCCACTGGTCACTCAACCCCATCTCACGGCAGTGACGGCCCCAGCCCACTCCGTCAGACCTTGCCCTGGTCTCTCCAGGCCCACAGACCTTCATGCGGCTAAAGCAAAGGTGCCTCTCATGCTCACCTGGCTGGTCAGCATCATGGGCACCTGGCCCACCCCTCCCCTGCTGACTTGGAGTGGCTGCATGCCAAACCCATGGGCAGGGCTTGGGGTCTGGGAGCTGGGAGAGGTGCTGGCGCTCAGTGGGCAGGAGAACAGGGTCTGGTTGGATGACCACAAGAAGAGATTCCTGCCAGAAGCTGGAGAAGCAGGCGCTTCCTAGCTCAGCCTGCAGCCTTGCCAACAGCAAGGAGAGCCAGCTCAGCCTGTCCCAACTGGCTCGGGGAGGCCAGGGTGGTAAGATCGCCTGCTCTTGCCACGGAGTGTGTGGCCACGTCACAGCACAGGCAGTTGGTGTGCGGACAGCAGGTGGAAGGCAGCAGTAGCTTCTGGCTGCCTTGTGGCCACTGCCAACCACACGGGCGGCACTGAGGCCAAGCACATGCTGGGGGAAGAGGCTTGAGGAAGGAGGCCGCTAGCTGCCTGCGGCAGACAATTGCCCGGAGGGACCATGGGAACCACAGGAACAGGTGAGTGAGGCAGCCGTCAGAACGAGGTTCCTGGGTTCCTCAGGCTGGAGAGAGTGCTTCTGCCTGCATGCAAGACCCACTCACAGTAGACAAAGGAAGGAAAGGGGCAGTGAGGGACAGGACAGCAGCCTCAGCCCTCTGTGCTCTCTGTGCCGCATGCCTGATTATATGGATTTGGGAGACACGTGTCTTACGTATATGTCTTGACTGCTGGAGGCACGATCAACTGGAGCTAAGCCAAGTGACCGAGGCCAGCAGACCCTACTCTTGTCACTTGTGGACTAGACTGAGTCCCAGCACCTCTCCCTGCGCTGGGTGGGAGGCTGCTGCTGCGGAGGCTGTCCTGCGTGCAGGGTGGGCAGAGCACAGGCACCACCAGCTGTGGCCTGACTGTCTCCAGGGTACTGGGAACGGGGCTCTCAGGAGGAAGGAGACAGATGCAAGGCAGAGAGGCTGAAGAGGGCCCTGGCAGGAGGGTGAGGAGCAGATGCTGGGGTCATCGAGCAGCCTGGACACAAGGACCTGCCCAGCAGCAGGGAGGGTGTGAGGGAGCCAGGCCTGGGGCAGAGAACCAGACAGGAGACATGCCTGAGGCTAGGAGGGTCAGACCAAAAACCTGGGGAGCCCAGGGAAGAGCAGCTGGTTGGCAGAGGCGAGGTCTCCAGTGCAGTGTCCAGACATGTCCGGACCAAGCAGCTGCCCTGACTTCCTATTTGGACACCTCTGAGCTACCCTGGAAGATGCCAGACTTGACTGCTTTAAGGAACTGAGGTGTGATTCCGCCTTCCTCGTGTGAAATCGAACCCCAGGTGACTGAGGACAGGTGTGGTTCAGTTGAAGAACGTTCGGCTACTGAGTGGAGGAGTGACAGAACCAGAGTACTCTGCCGCCTCCTGATGGAGAGCCTGTTGCGCCCGCCCCCAGCCAGGGACACCCCAGGACTCAGATTGCAGAGGCCCCAGAGGACGGGGGCCTCCTCTCTTCATTGGAGGGACTGTAAGGAGAGAGCAGCGGCGGCCACGTGAGTGCTGTGCCCTGGGTGCTGGCGCAGATGCGCTTCCCTGTGCAGCAGCCGGCCTGGTGCAGGGCCGGGAGCACAGACCCGCCCTGGGGCCGAGTCCAGAAAGCTCGGTGCCGGGATGCCAGGCGCTGTCTGGATCTGCTGATGACAGGCAGGGGAGTCCGTGGGCAGAGAGGAGACAGCTGGGGACAGTGCTCCCAGGGTGCCCCGCACGCCGCCTTGGCAGCGGCCAGGGCTATGCTCACCTCCATGCTGCTCACGCCCCGGGGGACACCTCTCACCTCTTCTCCAGGTGTGAAGTTCTCATGGCACAAAGGGCACCGGTTGGCCAGCTTCTCTGATTTGGCGGCTGAAAGGATGGAAATGGAAAAGACTGGGCTCCTTGCCACACTTGAAAGCAGGCAGAGGAATAGGACACAGGGGCTGCCTGCTTGCACAGGTGCCAGCCGTGCAGGCCCTGCCGGGGGCCGCTGGGCGAGGGCACTCACGGTGGCACGCCTTCATCTTTATGTGCTCGGGCAGCTCCTCTTTCGGCACAGCCTCGCTGCAGCGGTGGCACTTTCCAAACGCGTCCTTTTTGTCACATTCTGTCAGCAGATGCTCTGTCAGGCTGGAGATCTCGACCACCTGGACTCCGAGACACACAGGCGTGTGGCTGAGATGCTGAGTGTCCTGCCAGGGCCACCCGCAGGGCCGGTGCCTGGGTCCTGGCAGGATACCCGCAGGGCGGCTCCTGTGTCATCCCCAGGTGAAGGCAAGCCAGGGAGCCTCTGACCTTGGGTGCTTGTCCCACAGTGGGACTCTAGTCATCTGCTACACTTTGTAGGAACACTATGTCCCCCTTGCCATGTCCCCTGGGTACCGTTCGAGGTCACACTAAGGGGCAGGGATGGGAGGCTGCAGCTGGAGTGTGATGCTCCAGGGTGGAGCAGCTCAGTGGCTCAATGTGGCCCTGGCTCCTCAGCATTTCTTTCCTTCTCTGCAGCACTAGGGATTGGACCCAGGGGTGCTCTACATGATGGGCATCTGCCAGGGCCAGCCCCAGCCCCTTTTAAGATAGGATCTTGTTAAGTTGTCAGGCTGACCTTGAACTTGTGACTCTCCTACCTCAGCCTCCTGTTCTGGGGTCCAAGTCCCCAGAAGCTGGGTTGCAGGCATGTGCCGCCACAAGCCGCTTTTCTTGTGTGGGGAGAGGGGGTTGCTGGAGACTGACCCCAGGGCTCTGAGCAAGCCGAGCAGTGCCCTGCCACTGGGCTGTGCCCTAGCCCCCCAGCATTTCTAAGGATGTGCATAAACAGGGTGCCGTCACCGCTGACATCACCCTAAAACTCTGTGCAAGGGAACGCTGCTCACTGTGGGAGTCAGAGTCGGAGCTTCCAGAGGGAGGAGCAACAGCTCCGAGGGCAGATCCGCCCATCAGCTCCTCCCTGTGGGCCTGAGCGAGTCTCAGGGCGAAGGACAGAAGTCCACTGTCTACTTGGTTCTCTGTCTTTAAGAAGGAAAGCTAAATGCTGTGAATATGCCGAAAAACTGCTGTTTCTCCAGTGTCAAACGGCCTCACGGATCAGCGACATGCTGGACCCTGCCCTGAGCTTTAATGAGCCACTGTCTTCATGGTTTTTAGGGACTGGCTGATGACACTGACTGTTTTGTACTGTTTACAGATGGTAGTGCTCGGCTGTCTTAGCATGACCCCTGCTCTACGTGTGCCCTGTCCAGTCACACCAATGGCCACCATGACCTCTGGGGTACCCTGATGCAGACAGGCCCAAGCTACAAATGGCCCTACCAACAAAATCCAAAACAGAATTCCATTTGCAAGGGGCCCACAGAGGCCTCTGACTGCCATTCCCCTACCAAAGCCCCCGTCCAGCCTGAAGAAGCTAGAGCAGCCATCACCCAAGTCCCGAATGGCAGGTCAGAGAGACTTCTTCAGAGAGGGAATGAGTGTTGGAGCCAGAAAAATGATGGGCAGACAGGGTGGCGACCGCACCCAATGACGCCCGGGCAAAGCATCGGATGGGCCGGCAGTGTGTGACCAAGCACATGACATCCCAGCTGGACAGGGGTGTGATGGGCAGTGTCTCGGTCTGAGTGGACGGAGAAACTCCCCTCCCTAAAAGCCATCACCTCCAGCAACACCAGACAGACCCCTAGGCGGCAGCAACTCAGCCACAGCCAACCTGGGACCCCTCTCTGTAGGAGCTCTGCTGCTTCTGTTTCAAAAACAGTTACTTTACTTTCAGGAAAAGAAAAGGAGGGCCCACTGTAGAAGGAAGATGTCAGAACACGGCACAGAAGCGTGAGCCACACAGACGCGCGAGGCGGAAGAGTCCCCCTGCCCACAGGCCTCAGCTCAGACTGAGAACAGACCGGCTGCTGTCTGGTGGGCAGGAGACCAGAGGCCCTTCCCAGAAGAGGTGGCTGAGGGCTGAGCACCGGGCAGCACTGCGCCTCATACCACAGGGCACTGTGCTGGAGGCCGTCCTGTGTGTGTCTGGGCGGCCTCTCCCGTTGTGGCCTCTGCCTCCAGGGCCATGAGCTGGCATGGCCACCCCACGGCACTCCTTGGCCCAGCAGCCAGCAAGGAGTGCATGTGCTCTGATGCAGAGCAGCATCGTTAACAGGCGTCCCAAGCAGCCTGCACCGCGCTACAGCTGAGTGCTCAACACCCCCGGGCACTGGAGCCAGGGCACGGCAGAGCAGGACCGTCCACCTGCCACACGGCAGCATGCTGTGGGTCTCCACTCTCCTAAGGCCCCCGGGCAACACCGCCAGCTGGCCAGGTGGTGAATCAGGCAGTGCAACCTCTGGGAGGCCCGAAGGGCGGTGGCGACACCTAGAGCCTCTGACAGCCTGTGGCGCTGCGGGCGAGGCCCCGCGCAGGCCTCCACTGCTCCTCTCAGAGCTCTGCCTGGGACTATGAGGCCTGGGGCGACTGCGACGTGGCCTCCCAAAGCCTGACCTGTCTGCAGTGGTGGCATCTGGTCAGCATGAGGCAGTGCTTCCAGTAGTGGAGGTCCAGGCCTTCTTCAGTGAAGGACTCGCTCCTCTCCCCACAGAAAATGCACAGGCTAAAGGGCACAGGAGGAGCGCAGGTGAAGGCCCGGCCCTTGCTCAGGGAGGGACTCCTGATTCACCTCCACCCCAGGGCCTGGGCCCGCCATCCGAGGCAGTCCCTCTGTCCTGATCTGCAGTGGTCAGGGAACGAGCTCAGGGCCCCTCAGAGCGAAGTGTGCCAGGGTCGCTGCGCACACAGGAGAGACATCCCCCTCGGTCCCCTGCGCTCTGTCTTGGCCGCTGAGTGGTGAACAGCACTTGCAGCCACAGGACAGGCAAGGTGGTCTCGCCTGGCTCAGCTGGTGCTCGTCGGCTCAGGGCAATTTTCCAGGCTTTATAAGTCATGGAGAAGAGCCCACGGTCGACTGGTCACAGTGAGCCCAGGAGAAGGTGTCTCTCCATGGCTCCCAGGGGCTCCTCTGTGCCCCACTGGCAGGTCAGGGCAGTGACTCACTTGTCCAGGTAATGGTCACCAGGAGTTTCCTGAGCCTCAGGTGGGGCTGCTTTCCGTCCTTGAAGAAGTTAAGAGAGGACAAGTTAAAAGCTATTTGTAGAAATGCCTGAAGTTCAGTAGCAGTTTGTCAGGAAATGTGCTGCGTAAGAGGGCACAGACAAGGGGCGCGATGCATGCTGGGGCCCAGGGCCTCCAAGTGGGCGCCATGGTGCAGACACCTACCCTGGTTCTTGGGCTGCGAGGCATTGCTGTCCTTTTCCTAGGACACAAAACAGAAGGGTCAGGGATGAATCTGTGGTCGTTGTGGGCCATAGTCCACACTGTCTCCTCACTTGTGCACATTTGGAACAAAGACCAGCGCGAACCCGTGGGCCCGGGGGAGCCCCGTGGTGCAGCCACATGCACGAGGGCTGTAGTCCAGCATGGACAAGGCATGCTCCTGCCTGCCCCTGCCCTTGCCCCAGCTTGGGAAGTGCTGTGTGGCCCTTGCTTGCCTGCAGGGGGCTCCCTTACCCACTCCTGACCATGCCTCCTCACTGGCCCATGCTGCAGCAGGCGTCCTGCTGGTGGACGCACTCACCGCACCCGGAGCCCCCATCACCACCAACCTCCTGACTCGCTGACGCTCTCTTCTTAAAGGAAACTTTCCTTCAGCTTCAGGAACTTAATCACAACTAATTTAAATCCCATAAGCACAGCAGTTTGGAAGGAACGCATTCCTATCCAACCAAACACAACCCAGGCTCCCCATAGAGGACACCACCTGACCTAGAAGGTGACTCCAAATCTTCCTCTGCAATCTTCAGATTCAGGTGCACATTTCTACTTTGCCTCTGGAGGAGGCAGGGGGCTTTCTCCCTTCCTTGTCTCTTCCCTCCATTTTCCTGGCAGAGCAGAATATTCAATGTCTAATTCCATCTACCCAGCAGACTTTTTAAAAAAATTGACCCTGAACCAATTCACAAACAACAATAAAGGAAAAAGATCCCATCGCCTGCATAACTCACAAGCCAGTCAAGCATCTGCATCTGTCCCTCACCTGCATAACCCACAAGCCAGTCAAGAACCTGCGTCTGTCCATCACCTGCATAACCCACAAGCCTGTCAAGCACCTGCATCTGTCTACCACCTGCATAACCCACAAGCCTCTCAAGCACCTGTGTAACCCACAAGCCGGTCAAGCACCTTTGTCTGTATAGTAGTGGATTCCAACTGAAAAGCTCTGGCATAAGATAGACTGACTCTGCCAACCTGGACTTGGGTCTGCATCTCCTGCAGCACTGCCAGCTGCCCTTGCAGAACTTTGATTTCTTCTTTCTTCTGTTTTTCTGCTTCTTCTGTAGCTGCTCTCTTCTGTGCCTGGTTAAAAAAAAAAAAAAAAAAAAAAAAAAAAAAAAAAAAAAAAGAAAAGAAAAAAGAGAAAAAGAAAAAAAAAAATTTCCTTTTTGGGAAAACAGCTTTGTGGGGCAGTCTCAGATGTTGGGAGCCAACAGCACATAAATCACGTTTTTACACATCACAGGGTTCACTGAGACTAGTATGATGCAACTAAGTTCTCCAGGTCGATTGAATACATGGTCATTCATAGACACTGCCAACCACCGCTGTTCACAGTGAGGGAACGAGGCCTCCCACGTAGGAGTAGTGGGTCAGGCCCTGAGCCGGGAACGCAGCCTGAGCCCGGCCCTGTGCTTCCTGAGCACAGGGCCCCTCACATGGGTTATTCACTCATGTTCTAACCAATTTCCTAAAACACGCTCCGACCACACACACTTTCACGAAGGTTGTTAACTCACCTTCACTTCAGCATCTGTGGGCCTGCCATCTATCTTAGCAAATCCCTCAAAAAGAGTTTTGTAGAGAATGTTCCTGCGCGTGTTGCTGTCATCTGGAGGAAGGTACTCGAGGGTAAGAGCCTGGTGCTGTCTGTACATGTCCAGAATGATTCTGACCGCTGTCTCCCGAACCTCAAATACTCTGTGCTCTAGGGCGCTCACTGCAAACTGGAAGCAAAGAGGGGAGGTTTCTCTTGTTATGGGTCCTCACGATCTAAGTTAATTTTTTCCAGCATAAAAGAAATACAGGTTCATTATAAAAATTTGAAAAATAAAGAAAAAACAAACACAATGCCATATATCAAGATGGCAACTATTCTCATAGTTGATCTTGCACACAGAGTTAAACTCATGTTTGTTTATATTGTATTAATGTATTAAGAGGTATTCTTTTTAAGTTAAATCCTTCATCATTAGAACTATGTCCCCAGACCTTTTTAGTTTTGAGATAGGACCTTGCTGAGTTGCCCAGGCTAGCCTTGAACTTCCCATCCTCCTGCCTCAGCCTCCCGAGTAGCTGGGACTACAGGCACAAACCACTACGCCTAGCACCATAACCTTCATATTAAGTATTACAAAATATTTCAAATATGTTGAAGAGGAGAGAAACAAACCGCATGGCTCTCCCATCTAGATTTACCAATGCTTTAATTCTGCTGCCTGTTTTGGGCCTTTCTGTTTGTAATAAGTGCAGTGCTGTGGCTGCTGTGTGGTTCCTCCGGGTGCCTCTCAGGTCCCCTGGCTCCTCCTTGGAGGCGCCTGGTCCCCTGGCTCCTGTGTGTGCTGCTGAGGTGCTCAGGCTGAATGAGCATCTGTGCACACAGGTCTTTTGCTTGAAGGTCACAAATAGCACACATGCTTATTCCAGAACTCTCTCCTCCCGCCCAGTGCAGGTTTCCAGGCCCACACACACCACTCATCCCTGTCCCTTTCCTTCACTTCCATGGCTCTTGGTGTTGTGCATGTGAACGCAGCACACTGCACGTCTCCAGTCCCGGGCTGACGTTGACGTGTGTAGAAAAGCAGCGTCTCCCTGATGGTCCCTTGGGCACCCGGGCCTCCTCATGTCCACCAGGCCCAACCTGAGGCACACACTGTTGGGTTCCACCCCAGATCTTGTCATTGACCATCACCCCACGCGAGAAGGCCTGGCCTAAGGGTGCTGAGCTCCGGTCGTCACCGCTGCCTTTCCAGCGTACGTCTGTGCTCCTTCTCTGCCAGCCCTTCCGCCCTCAGCGCCTTCCGTCCACCCACCACCTGCTCCCCGTCCTCCCTCAGGCCTTCGCTGCCCTCTGATTCCAGCGGGAGTGTTCCTCCTCCACTGGTCGCTCCTGCACTTGTGGACACCCATGCTGACCCAGGTCCCCCTCCTTTGCACCACCAGACGGAGCCCCGTGTGACGGCAGGTGCCAGGATCCTGCTGCTGGAGGCCCTTCAGACTCGGCCGCACACGTCAGGATGCCCCAGACAGGACCACGGCAGTTCCTGACAGTCTAACAGACTTCCAGGTGATCCTTGTGGGCTCCCTTCTGACCTCCCCGAGCTCCCTGTAGGAGCAAGGTGTGGTCGATCCTGAGGCTGGCCACCTGCGCATGGTCTGATGCCTGTCCACTCCCGGACTCCCCTGCTGCTTCCCCACCTTACCTCTTACTGAATTTCTCGTCGTTTCCCTCCACCTGAACCAGAACCCACCACACCAGCTTGCTCTGCTCCTAGCACACAGTCTTACCACTGCTCGTCTCCTGGAGTCAGGCACCCAGTGGGAGCTCCCCACGATGCTCCGGGCACCCAGTGGGAGCTCCCCACGATGCTCCGGGCACCCAGTGGGAGCTCCCCACGATGCTCCGGGCACCCAGTGGGAGCTCCCCACGATGCTCCGGGCACCCAGTGGGAACTTTCCATAATGCTTTGGGCACCTTCCCCTACTCAGTGCCATGGAGGTGGCGTCACCCTCGAAGGACACTGAGTCCTCGAGTGACCGCAGGGAGCAGAGCTCCTCTGTCCTTGCAAACTGCGTCAACTTGCTCTGGGCTGGTGAACTGTGGGCATCTGTTGCTGCACCAGAGCCCTCTCCAGCAGAGCTGCAGCTGACCTGGAGTGGAGTGCTGCTGTGGGCAGGAGAGATGGCGGCACCACACCTTGCGGGGCAAAATGGCTGCTTGCGGTCTGTGACTCAGAAGGCAGATACAGGCCGACTGAGCTGGCAGCACAGAAGAAACAGAAGGGAGTGATTAGAGTATTGGTATGCTTGGGCTACAGCCAGGGGCCTCCGACAAGGCAAGAGACAGAGCTCAACTCAGCACAGGATGGGCAGTTTGAGCAAGAAGGGCCCATGGGCAGGCCTGGGTCTCTGGAGTGGTGTGGTGATCTGCTGTGTTCACAGGTGGTCGCAGTGTGCAGAGGAGCCTGCAGGCTAGGTGGAGGCTAAGTCCACTTTCCACAAGGCCTTTCAGACTGCTTCCCACCACAGACCAGCATCTGTACACACCACACACCATGGATGAGGGGCTGGTGCAGGAAGACAGTGGGGCCCTCACACGCTGGCATGAAACCACACATGCATTTGCTCGTCAAACACTGGCAGAAGCCTCCACGCTCAGGGCCACAGTGCTGGCATGTGGCACAAGGTGGCTCACCTTCATCACGTTGTCCACTGTGAAGCCCGTGCTCCCGGTGCCCAGGTCCCTCAGCAGCCGGGCCAGGAGGTCCATCTGACTCATGGCCAGATGAGCCGAGCAGTTGGCTTTTAAGGGCTGCACCAAGTAGGTTGGGATGATCTGGAGAGGCTTCACCTCCTCAAACAAGGCCACCTCCTGTGGAAAGCCAATAGGGTTGGTGGGCGCCTGCAGGAACGGCCCAAAGCCAAAGGGTTCTGTTTTCAGTGCTCCTCAATCTCAAGAAAAGGCTCCCTGATTTCTAAAATTCTAAAACAATTACAGTCTTGTATGGGGGGGCCATTATTTTGGTATTTCATGTCAACCAAGGGAGTAACAATGTATAATTCTCTGGTTAACACGATGAAACGAAGAAATGTATCATGATTATGTATTTAAATGTGGAAACAAACAGGGCTTTCTATGGCCAGAGTGTCTGTGATTTAATTAGCCACTGCAGAGAAACAAATCACCAAGCGTTTAAGCTGTGAGGAGGAGATCTGCTCGTCACCTCTTGGGTCCTGGCCTCTAGACTCAGCTCTCAGCTGGCCAGCACAAGTCTGTGTCCTTGGGCCATGAGTGGCTGCACAGACAGGAAAAGCAAACGCGCTTTCTCCAGCCAAGCATGGACGGCAAACCCCTCAGACAGCCAGGAGCTGCCCAGTTGTAAGGAGGCCCCAAGTCACCAGGGGGCCCGTGGAGTGCCCTTCACTCCCAATGTCCACTGTGGGTTGTCCTGCCAGGCTCAGTGGCCACGCCTGTAACCCCAGAGACTCAGGAGGCTGAGGAAGCCTGGGCAGTTAAGCGAGAGCCTGTCTCCAAGAACATTATGAATAAAAAGACTGAGGACGCAGGCCAGCGCAGAGCACCCTGCACAGAGGGCCACCACAAGTGGAAGATCCTAGCACCTCTCGACTGCTCAGAAATCAACACAGGACAGGGCGCAGCATGGAGGCGGAGGGGGAAGAGACGGAGGAGTTCTCGAGACCAGCAGTTCAGGCCAGCCTGGGCAACACAGCCAGACCCTCTCTCTCAAGGAAAACAGAAAACAAAAAACAAAACAAAAAAATCAAAAAACTCACAATAAGTAAGTAAAAAAAAAAAAAAAAAAAAAAGAACCGAAGTACAACATGCTCTCATTTCTGACCTGTTTTTGAAAGGTGACAAAACTTTCCGGATCCTGGGCTATGTTCACAAGGCAGGGTGGCAGTTCCACGTGGCTTAGTTTTACTTTCTTGTTAATATTATAGTGCTTACTTTTGCTTATTCATTTTCTCTGAAAATTTAAATTTCTTAATTGAAACTAGTTCTGGAGCTCCGGAGGTTTTAGAGAAAGGAAGAAAGCACTGGATTCCTTTCAAAGAAAGACGTGTACCCTCACAAGATCCTGCACAGCTGGCTGAGGTGCTCGCGGACTTTCCGAAGCCCTCGACTCAAGAAGCTCTAGGCCACACTAGGGAGGTGAAACCCTTCCCAGGCTTGGTGTGTGCCACACAGGCCTGCTCCCTGCGCCTCCTGCGTTTCCCACAGCAGCCCGCCTGGAGGAGGTGTGTTTGGTGCAGAAGTGTGTTCACTGCCCAGGGTTTCAAGTTCTATGGTAAAGTTCAGACCTGAATAAAATTTGAAGCCATGACGCGGAGGCGGGCGGAGGAATCTCCGGTTCTGGCAAGCACAACAGGAATGGTTCTGTCCACGCAGTGAGCTGTCTCAAGCTTACTCAGTTGATGTTTGGGAATATACTGAGTAATCATCATTTTCAATAATTTCAAAGAAGCCTGAAAGACCTAAGAAATGGAATAAAAACAGAGGAGCTGTTATAACTGGATCTTGCCAAGAGCAAACACAAAATCCACCATTACTAGTAAACGTGCAGGTCGCACTGAAAACCACACCGTTGTCTGAGGTGCTGAGGATGGAAGCCGACGCCCGCTCCCTAAGGACTGTGCCCTGAGCCTAGAAGCACCCTACCCCCCTTACTGTGCCGGGAGAGCTTGGGGACTCCCTGGACACCAGCCGTCCAATGCCCTGGTCCACAGGGCCAGCTTCGTACAGCCGCAGCCAGGGTCACGCGGTGGCGCTTGTTCTTAGGGTCATGTGGAGTCAGAAGACCACAACTCCAGAAATGAGACCACAAACCAAGTTTGCTGGCAGTGGCCAGTCAGCCTCTGCCCACGGCTGCTGGGGACTGTGGGAGAGCTGGCTGAGCCAGGGACAGCGATGATGAAGCAGGGGCGCCGTCTCAGACCTCACCTGCCCTTCATCTTGCGAGACAGCCTTCACTCCCAGTCACCTAGGTCAAAGGGCAGGCTGCCCCTCAGCTGCTCTGGTCTACTGTGGAGGGGCATGTCACCTGTGCCAGTAAGCTGAGACTCACCGAGGTCACAATGTCCTTCATGGCTTTTCTGACAAGAAAGACGGATGCTCTCAGTGTGTTCTTCACGTCTTCTTTCGGGGTACCAACAGGCACCTCCATCAGCCTTCTACACAGACCAAGCAGCGCGTCCTCTCGGCAGGACCAGGTCTTGGAATAGGCCCCGGCGACCTGCCAGGAACAGAGCCATGCTTGGTCTTGCTTCAGGAGGGACAGGTCCCATCACCTGCCTGCTTCCAGGACTGCACGATGCAGAAGCATGTGTGTGCGTGTAAAACTAAGGTCCTTTTCTGGCAACAAGCCCTTGGCAGAATGTGTGCATCTAGGGACAGTTTCTGGGGGGAAGGAAGGCCGTGCTAACACGGAGAGCACCACCAACCCAAGAGGCCCCTCGAGGAGGGGGCGGGCAGGCGAGGACAGCTGTGGGCCCTTCCCTGCCACCTGGCACTGTGATCAGCTGTGCTCCCAGGAGGGAGGTCTGCAAGCAGGAGGGATGGCCCTCTTTCATACATTGGAGGTCTCTGCCACGTCCGTGCAGGTTCTACGACTACTGATGAGCAGGAGGCTTTCCAGGGGAGGCTGTGGGAGGCCGTGGGCCCCTGCTCCTCCTGGTGCCTGGCCGCTGCCCTTCTCACCAAGGTCTCCCCGAGCACTTCGATTGCAGAGCCGGCTTCCCGCAGGGCCTTCTCACTCAGGGGCTCCGGCTCCCCTGACACGCCTCCTCTCCGCGCAGTGCTGAGGTCGGCCTCGCTCGTTTCTGGTTCTGCCAACACGTCTGCCTGCTGCTTGCGAGTGGCAGGGAGAGGTCGCTCGTCGTAGGGCAGGGTCTCCACCTGCAGGCCAGAGAACAGCACCCAGTGACCCTCCCACAGCCTCTGCTCTCACCGGGAGAGTGCGTGGTCCGAAAGGTAGTACTTTGCTCAACACCAGTATCAGATTAGAAGAACAGCAGACAGAGAGTAACTGGGAAAGTCGGATGAGCCCTCCTGACCCCTTCTCAGCTCGCCATAATGAAGCAGCACAGACTTGGCCAGTAGCAATTTTAGTTCAACTGATGTGGACATTGTGAAAGTAAAGCAAGGTACTACATTTTTTTCCTGACAAGATCGCTGATCTTTGCTTAGTTTACTGCTGAAAAGTAAGCACCAACCTGACTTTACTAACATGCTCACTATCCGATGGCTTTGGACTAACCCAGGCAGCCCAAGTCAAAGAATCTTCACACAGGCTTTCTGTGCAGTACTCAAGACCCTGGTCAGGCAGCTGCCTATTCCACTCACCCAATGCTCCCACGAATATCCATGGGCACCTAATGTGCACCAGGCACTGTTCTGCATGTGCCATGATACGGGAAGAAAAATGAACGAGACGGTCTCTGCCCTCACGGGCTTGCAGGCCCATGATCAAATGAGAAAGACCACAGCGGGGTTTCAGGCAGTTAAGTGACTAAGAGAGGAGAAAGAGGCAAGAACACTGACCCTGCAGTGGGCAAGGCTGCTGTCCACTGCTGGGGCTCACCAAGGCAGTGAGTGCGCGTGCGCAGTGGGCATGTGTCTTGCGTTCTGAAATCTGGTCTGAAGCGACCAAACACTGATGCAATAAGGGAAGGTGGCTGCGAGTGTGAAACTGAAGTAGTCAGAGCCTAGGGACAAGCAGAGACGTGGCACGCAGGCTCTGCAGTGGGCACTCTCTGGGACAAGCAGAGACGTGGCACGCAGGCTCTGCAGTGGGCACTCTCTGGGACAAGCAGAGACGTGGCACGCAGGCTCTGCAGTGGGCACTCTCTGGGACAAGCCAGAGACGTAGCACGCAGGCTCTGCAGTGGGCACTCTATGGGTCAAGCCAGAGACGTGGCACGTAGGCTCTGCAGTGGGTACTCTCTGGGTCAAGCCACTGCGACGTGGCACGCAGGCTCTGCAGTGGGCACTCTCTGGGTCAAGCCACTGAGACGTGGCATGCAGGCTCTGCAGTGGGCACTCTCTGGGTCAAGCCAGAGACGTGGCATGCAGGCTCTGCAGTGGGCACTCTCTGGGGCATGGCTGGTGCCAGAAGCCCCAAGAAGACCCTGATGACCCATCACACTGCCCCTCCCCGGTCCTGGCTGCTGCTCCCAGGCTGGCGTGTGTGACTATGGCTCATCTAACTGGGTAAACATGCGGACAGTGCTTGGAGCGGGACACTCCTCTCCCTCAGCTGGCACAGGTGCATGCAGGCTGCAGCCCGGGGGTGATGCTGGCCCAGAAGAAACCAGGTACTAAGGACACAGTTCAGCATTCAGCTGACTAACCCTGAGACCCGCAGAACCTCCTAAACGGCTAGTCACCAGAGCTAATAAGACCCCGGTGTCCTGTCACTCACAGCACAGAACGTTCTCACAGGCACAGGGGCCAGCACAGACTTTACCAGGTGTGAGGTGGCTCGCTGGTGTGACAGGCATTCTACTCTTTGATCGATGCTATAAGAAAGTTTGTGTCTTTACCCAGAAAGCAGAGGCTGAGAGGCAGGAGGATGTGGGAGAACACAGGCCAGGGGCGGGCCGGGAACTGGCCGTAGAGAACTGCAGATAGTTCCTCCCAGGGGCCTGGCTCCGTGGCTCCTGCTCCCGCTGGCTCTAGCCTCAGCCTTCAGTCCCCCCAGAACTTGGGCAGGAGGGGCGTGGCCACCTGGGGCGCTCCTGCTTCTCCTGCCCTGGATGCTCACCTGACCCAGCACGGGTCTTTGGTGAACACCTGTGGAATAAAGTCCCAGCATGGAACAGAGCTACCCACGTTGCTCCGTGGAGGCGGGCCTGCGGCGGGCAGCAGCTGGTCTGCTGCAGCGCGAGGAGGAGAAGGGGCGGGGGAACAGGACGCGGGCTTCTCCTGCAGGAAGGGGTCTGCACGCTGGTGTGCGGGTGCCGCTTCTTCTGGCTGTGGCAGGGCGGGCACAGGCTGCTGGTGGTGAGGACTGCTGAAAGGAACCAGGGGCTGGAGGGGCAAGTCCAAAGGCCTCCGCACCTGGAGGAAAGGAAGGGACATTGCATTTCAAGTGCCATGGCCGCCTGGAGCTGCCATCCATGCCCTGAGGAGCGACTGGAGGAAGGCTGTGCTGGGAGAGGGGCCTCAGCATGATGCAGTTCAAAGAAAAGCTCTGAGAACATGGCCACCGGCCCGGCCTGAGTCGGTGGCTTCCCTGCTGTGTTCTCCTCAGCTACGTGCTGAACACAGACCGCGGGCGCACCAGTCCCGCCATGGGCATGGGTTTGTGCCTGCACAAGCGGGCCTGTGGTAGGAGGCGCTGGGGTGAACCCGAGAGGCCTGTGCTCAGAACCAGGCTCTGCCATTCCGAGGGCCAAGTGATTCTGCACAACCATAAAGGGCAGAACCAACCTAGGTCACCACACCTGGGCACGGTGCCTGGGGTCTCAGACAGGGGGTCTCACTGCTCCCCTTCACCCAGCCCAGATGTGGAGGCAACAGCTGTCCAGCATTGGTCTGAGCTCAGCAGCCAGGAGGAGGGCCGGGTGAGAACTGGGCAGCCTGTGCTCCCACTGCCCCGAGTCTCGGGGCTCGGCTTCCTCGCCTGCTGGATGGGCGCCCACCTGCCGTGTGAGCTGTCAGTCAGAGGCAGGGCGCCTGCGTGAAACCCGCCTCCACCCGTGGGCGCACTTCCTCCTCACGGCCCGGCAGGTGGGAAAGCCCCATGCCCCACACAAACGTGAGAGCCGGGCTGGCAGGGAGAGGGACCCGCTGGCAAGTGTAGCGCCCACCCTCCGGCCCCAGTCACCCACCACCTCCTTGGCTGCGAGGCCTGCCTGTCTCAGCCACAGGCCCAACGCCCATTTACCACCACGTCACGGGGCCTGACCTCCAGCTGGCTGTGCAGGAGGCCGTGCAGCTCCAGCTGCTCGTACACCTGGGCGCGGTAGCTTGCCATCTGCTGCTTCTTCTCCTTGGCCAGGTCGTAGTCCTCCTTCTCTACCGCACAGCGCTTCTCCACCTCGTACCGCCCCAGGCGCTCACCCACCTGCAGCACAGGGCGTTTGTCTGTGGCTTCAAAACGGAGTGGCTCTCACCAGCCGCTCACAAGAGGACACCTGGAGAGGGGACACCTGGAGAGGGGACACCTGGAGAGGGGACACCTGGAGAGGGGACACCTGGAGAGGCGACACCTGCAGAGGGGACACCTGGAGAGGGGACACCTGGAGAGGCGACACCTGCAGAGGGGACACCTGCAGAGGGGACACCTGGAGAGGCGACACCTGCAGAGGGGACACCTGCAGAGGGGACACCTGCAGAGGGGACACCTGGAGAGGGGACACCTGGAGAGGCGACACCTGCAGAGGGGACACCTGGAGAGGGGACAACTGGAGAGGGGACACCTGCAGAGGGGACACCTGGAGAGGTGACACCTGCAGAGGCGACACCTGCAGAGGGGACAACTGGAGAGGGGACACCTGGAGAGGGGACACCTGCAGAGGGGACACCTGGAGAGGGGACACCTGGAGAGGCGACACCTGCAGAGGGGACACCTGGAGAGGGGACACCTGGAGAGGGGACACCTGCAGAGGGGACACCTGGAGAGGGGACACCTGGAGAGGGGACACCTGCAGAGGGGACACCTGGAGAGGCGACACCTGCAGAGGGGACACCTGCAGAGGGGACACCTGTAGAGGGGACACCTGGAGAGGCGACACCTGCAAAGGGGACACCTGCAGAGGGGACACCTGGAGAGGCGACACCTGCAGAGGGGACAACTGGAGAGGCGACACCTGGAGAGGGGACAACTGGAGAGGGGACACCTGCAGAGGGGACACCTGGAGAGGCGACACCTGCAGAGGGGACAACTGCAGAGGGGACAACTGGAGAGGGGACACCTGGAGAGGGGACAACTGGAGAGGGGACACCTGGAGAGGGGACACCTGGAGAGGCGACACCTGCAGAGGGGACAACTGCAGAGGGGACAACTGGAGAGGGGACACCTGCAGAGGGGACACCCGAAGAGGCGACACCTGCAGAGGGGACACCCGGAGAGGCGACACCTGCAGAGGGGACACCCGGAGAGGGGACACCTGCAGAGGGGACACCTGCAGAGGGGACACCTGGAGAGGTGACACCTGCAGAGGCGACACCTGCAGAGGGGACACCTGGAGAGGGGACACCTGGAGAGGGGACACCTGCAGAGGGGACAACTGCAGAGGGGACAACTGGAGAGGGGACACCTGGAGAGGGGACAACTGGAGAGGGGACACCTGGAGAGGGGACACCTGGAGAGGCGACACCTGCAGAGGGGACAACTGCAGAGGGGACACCTGGAGAGGCGACACCTGCAGAGGGGACAACTGGAGAGGGGACACCTGCAGAGGGGACACCTGGAAGGGGCTCAACAGAGGCGGAGACTGTGTAGGTCCTGTGCAGGGAGGGGTCAGCACAGAGATGTGGAAAGGCCACGTTATCTGCAACAGCAACGTTGCTTTGCTATCCTGGCTCCTGATAAAGCCAGAAATCCATCAGAGCTTCTGAGAGAGCATCCTCACCACCGCCGGCTGGGGCAAGGGTCCGGCTCTGCACAGTGGCAGCCAAGTGTATTTTCAAGGTGCTCCTCCCTCCTTAACTCTCCCTGGTGGAGAACTAGACCCCACCCCAACCCTCAGCTTGTAGGAACCCGCAGCTTTGTTAGAGCCAAGAGGCCTTCACAGGCACAGGCAAGGGCTCCCAGAGGCAGTACCTTCTGCAGGTCAGCGATAGCTTGCTTCAGTTTCTTGGCGTGATCATAGCGCTCCCTTTGGACAGCTTCCCGCTTCCTTTCGTCCAACTTGCGTATTATCTGCGCAACCTCAGGATCTTGGTACATGTCAAAAGCCAAGTCGTCCAATGGAGAGATATAGTCAGACCTCCTAGGAGAGAAGTGCATGTGTCAGGGCTTGCTTCTCTCCTGGGGATGCTGCTGTGGCAGGCAAGCCCTCGGCGCTCCATGCAGAGCAGCCTGTGGAGAAAGTGCCACCCACCGAGCCTGGCGTTTCCTGTGCCCCAGAGCCGAGGCCCAGAGAAGTCGTCCAGGGCCTTTCTGACTCAGCAGTGGCTGCCTCCTCCACCTGGCCTGGCTGCGGCCCTTGAAGATGGGAGGAGCTCTGTTGGAAGGTAGGCTGGCGCCCGGGGCAGACAGGCCCCAACAACGGACTCCAGATTTGTTCAAATGGTGCGAATGTTAATAACTTCCTGTGAGCAGACTCCAGGGATGAAAGTGAAATTACCCCCCAAAATCATGGACTAATGTGAAATTTCTATTAAAATTTAAAATGTCTGCCCCTTCTTTATTGGCAAGCTGCTGCCAGAGAAGAGGAACCGGTGCTGTTTTGAACTCCTGCTTTCTTTAGGCTGGAGAGCCTCTGGGATGGGGCCCTGTGCTCCAACGAGCACTGTGTAAATACTGTGTCCCACAAGACGCAGCAGGGCAAGAGCAGGTGATGCGCGAGGTGCAGCAGGGCTCCTCAGATCCCGGCTCGTGACTGTGAGGGGAAAGAGGGGGCTGGGAAGTGAAGTGTGCTCAACTGTTCCTGTAAAGGACGAGCCACCAGGGAGCAAGGGACTGGCGGAGAACTACCTGAGTGGAGAACTACCTGAGGTGAATTTGACTTTTAAAGGAGCCACAAATTGAAGTCTTGAGTTTGATAATTTGGGCCGATCAGTATCTCTGAATCTCACCTATAAATCTGCCTGTGCCAGTGAAACGCCAAGTGATGGAGGGCAGAGCTGGGCCCCCAGGGACCTCAGTCTGACTTCAATGCCCATCAGCCCGGGGCACTAATGAACACAATGGCCTCGCTCTTACTTTTTTTTTTTTTTTTTTTTTTTTTTTTTTTGTGGTGCTGGGGATCGAACCCAGGACCCTGTGCTTGCAAGGCAAGCACTTTACCAACTGAGCTATCTCCCCAGCCGCTCTTGATGTGTATTTAAGACGAGCCCATCAGGGGCTGGTCCAGCTCTAAACTGCACTTAGATGCCTCGGAACCCAGAATCCTTTAGCAAGGAGACATGGTGACTCAGAGGAAGCTCATGCTAGCCTCAAGCCAGGGTGGAGAGGTGGGCAGGGCACTTACCCAGTGTAAGTCCCCTCGAGGGCTGGATCCTCCGTGTTGTGCCCCAGATAATGGTCAATCAACTTCTCCCTAGAGGTCTTCAGGAGAAAAGCATCTGCTTGGAACCTCAGCACACAGGTACAACATGAAATTCTAACTTCACGAAAATTTGATAGAAAGGTCAGCAAGATGTGGCGATCCTACTCTTTGGGAGAGAGAGCTAAAATTCTGAAGTAAAAAAAGTTATTAGACTACAGCCACTAAAATTATCTGACAATGATTCACTCTATTTATAAATATTTAAAAAATGACGCTTTCTGTGATGAAAATAAATGATCCCATTTGAAATACATTTTCTTCCTTAGGAATTAAATAGCTCCAACTTACAACATTGCTTTCATCACCAAAATCTGCAGGGTCTCCAATGATATTTACAGCAACCAAAGCAACCTAAGGAAAAGTAAAATCAGCAGAAATAAGTATAAAATGTTTGAGAGGGCTTCCATCCTTTATAACAAACTGACGTAAGACTCATCAGATGGGGAGATGAGGCGTACCAAAGTGCGTTAACTGTGAAGGTTACCCTATCACACAGAAAACGAATTTTTTGTTTTGTTTTGTTTTGTTTTATTCATACCAGGGATTGAACCCAGGGGCCTTAAGCACTGAGCTGCTTCCTCAGCCTTTTTATTTTTTATTTTGAAAGAGGGTTCTGTTAAGTTGCTGAGGCTGGCTTTGAACTTTCGATCCATCCTCCTGCCTCAGCCTCCCAAGTTGCTGGGGTTTCAGGCGCAGCTCAACATCATAGATTTTTAAATTAATTATGTAAATTGGCATTTGAAAGCTGAATCAAGTGGTTATTTTAACTGTTTAAAACTATTAGCTAAACACTCCTAAAGTTATCACAGCCTGTATCAAACTCAAGGTCGAGTTCAGAGGGCATAACCATATGATAAATTAAGACCATGAAAAGAAAACAGATGAACTTGGCTGAGGTCACTGGGTCACTGATCCTCACCGATGGGGGAGGAGGCATATTCCCATCGCTATCCCCATCACTGAAAGTCATGGCGGGCTCAGTGCCTAAGCAGGGTGTTACCAGTGAACACAGCAGATGACAGGGACCAAGCAGCAGGCATCGCTCTCAGCCTGCTGCCAGGTCACACTGCTGCTGGCCCAGAGCTCACTTCCAACTCACTTGCTTGGTATGAAGGTGTGATTCCTTGGTATGCTCGTATTCTTGGAGGGGCAGGGAATGCTGTAATTATTTGTGTCAACAAGACTGCTTTGAACACAGTTGATTTCTAATTCATTTATCAAAAGAAAGGGTGGGTGGAAGAGGACCAAGAATGAGCTGCTGGGGCTGAGAGCCTCTACATGGGCCCTGTCCCCAGGGTTTGCCTCTTCTCTGTCCAGAGGGCTCATCCAGAGCAGTGCTGTCTGACAGCGGGCAGTGCTGGCTACACAGCCACTGTGTTCTAGCAGGCACACTGAAGAAATGAGAAAGGTGGGGGTGGTTTTTGCCAAAATATTAACCCACCGCATGCAAGTGATGTAAAAACTTCCATGGACTCTCTTACATTCCTTTCCATCCTGAGTCTAGAGGGCTATGGTCACACATTAAAGGTCCTTCTTAGAAGATTAGAAGAGAGGCTTGAACACCCAAGTGAGGACGCCTGGGCAGGTGTGGAGGCGGGTGTACAGCTGCAGGTGCCGTGCGTTGTGCTTACCTGGTTATAGATGTTGTACTTGTTGACATGGTTCTGGTGAAATATCAGCTTAAGAAACTGCCCCACTGCATCCACGTACACCGACTTGAGCTCGCGGGCTTTGCAGCCAGTCTTCTGGTTATCGCAGAGGGAGACATAGCTGAAAGGCAACACCCAGCACTAACTTGAAATCAAACTGCCTCTGGCTCCTGCTGCTCAGCAGGCTTCAAAAAAAGCTAAGCTTGGGCTGAGCAGCCTAGGAAAGCCCCAGATTCTAGTTAGTGTTTCTGAAAAGCTCTCTCCCTGCAAAGCAGAATTGGCTGCAGGCATCAGTAGACATGATCACACAGCAGTTCTGCCCACCTAGTACCAGGCAGGTGTTAGTAATGCTACATGGGACCAAAAGTAAGGGGAATTCACTAGTTCTTAAGAGTTCTGAGGTAGAACTGGTCAGACTAAAAATCACCATTAAAATTTTGCATTTCATTCTTACCCAAGTCTCCGAAATCGCTCTGCTTGATAGGGTACAAAATATTCGGGCAAGCTTTCGCTGATGTAGAACTCGATTTTGCTCGAGATCATGTACTGGTGTGCAAGCAGCTGCAGCTTTCTTATTCGACACCTCTCTACCATCTGAAGGACGATTTCTTGCGGGAACTGGCAGAATCTGAAAGCAAACGCACCTTTGTTTTTCTGAGGCACGACTGCAGAGTCCCCAGATGCTGAGCTTCCAGTCGCAGCAGGGGAACCCATGGCCCTGTGGACAGGTGGCCACAGGGCTCTTCTTGGAGCTTTCCGGGACAGAGCTGAAGGCTGTCTTGGGGTGGTCCATCTGCCAGTTGCCCGGCAGAAACACTACTCCTGGCAGCTGCACCCATGGCTGAAGGGGACCTGAGGTTTACCATGGAACAAACGAACCAATCTCCAGAGGCTACAGTGGTGGGCAAGGTGGAGCCCAAGGCTTTTCCACAGGAGTCAAGTTCTTGATAAACCCCCTGGGTCACCACCTCAGCATGGAACCTTCAGGAGGGACTTGGTGGAGGAAGCTGGTCTCTGGGTGTGTGGCCCTTGGAGGGGAAGCTGGAGCCCAGCCCCTGGCCCCATCTTGCTGCTTCCTGGCTTCCATGACCTGGACAGGCTCCTGAAGCCTGTGCCTCGGCTTGCTTCACCACAGGCCCAAAGCATAGGGCTGAGTGACCTCTGAAATTGTGAGCTAAAATAAACCTTTCTCCCTTTGAGATGGTGCTTTCCACAGTGATGGAAAGCTGACAGATCAACCTGGTCATGGGATCTGAGGGCCTGCCACAAGTGCACAGTGATGTAGGGAGAAGCCCAGCCTTGGTTCTTCTAATTTTGCTCAGAAGTATACAACACACGAAGCCGGTAAGTGAGAAGCGATCAGAGAGCCAATCAGCCAACATTGACTTCTCAGGGCACTGACTGGTTGGGACGGTGGACACAAGTAATGCTTAGAGGCAGCAAGGACCTACATTAGCCAGCAAGCACGCAGCGGACAGGACCATGGGGGTCCCCAGGCCCATGAGTGAAGGACACTGAGGGACAGGGTGGTCAGGAGTGCCCAGTGCCCTGCAGGTGTGCCTTCCTGTCATCGACACAGCCCCACCCCCTGAAGCCTCCTCTGAGGCCCCACATCTCACCCCGGAAATATGCAGACGGGCTCCACCACCCAATGCAGCAGCTTCCTGCCGTGTGCCCTCAGGTCCATTTCCCTGCAGTGGGCAGAGCCAGCCCTCTGAGGACCTGGCATCTGAGACTACCTCTCTGTTCCCCTGGCCAGCACTCACATGACACACACAGTCCAGAAAGCCCCAACTCAAGAGCACATCCATGACTGTGTCCCTCTCTAGGGGTCCCCATTCATTCAAATGTCACGCTGCCTGCAGCCACCACTGCCTTCTCGAGCCCTTCTCCCTGTGCCACAGCCCACAGGTCACCCTCATGAAGGTCACTCTGTACTTCCCAGTGCCAAGGGCCACATCTCCCCCTTGGCTGTGACCTTGCCCGGCCACACCGTTTTCACGTTGCTCCAAGCCTTCTGTTTGGCCCAGTGTCCCCAATGCACCCCTTCCTGGTCCTCCCACCTTCCCAGCTCCCTCCCCTAGGTCCTCACAGTCACGGCTTTGGAAGGCACTGCTCGTGAGGGAGCCTCGCCTGGACACTGCCGAGTGACCCACAGCCAGTGGAGAGCCACAGCTCCACAGACATCGAGAAGGCGTGCAGTGTGGCGGGAAAAAGCACCCCGACCCAGCTCCCGCCTGCCCACAGCTGGACCCAAAGGTCCAGGCCCATCCAGGCCTTGAATGTGGACTCCTCTGGTCTCCCAGGTTGTTGGGATTACCAGTGTATGGCATCGTACTCTGCCAGACCAGCAAATAAACAGACAAAAAGGAAAGAATCCCATCACAGAACAAGATACATCACACTGCTGTACAATGTGACTATCTTGTAGCTCATGATGTCCAGGTTACTGAAAGGCATCCACTGCTGCTGAGGAACCCACGCTATCGCCCAGCCCGCCTCACCTTGGGGACCTCCACCCACTGACGGTCGGTGCATGGATCATCAGTTCTCGGGCACTGAAGCCATCCTCGTGTCCAGAGGAGCTGACCACGACAAATCCGATCTTGTGGGGCATCCTGCAGGCTTGGGCTGTTTAGAACAGGAAGACTTCTTTAAGGAATCCACTAACCCCTGAGGTGTCAGTTCATGCTTGGCTGGTGCACACTAGAGTTCACAGGGCGTTCGGACTTCTGTTGCTTTGCAAGAGTCCGGTTTTTCTGTCTAATGCTTTTCTTTGGGGGTGGTGCTGAAAATCGAACCCAGAGCCTGAAGCACACCAGGCGAACGTGCTGTCATCCCAGGCCTGTCAAACACTCTTCATAGACACTTCTGGTTCTACTTAAAGTGCCACTTAAGTTGCCTTGACCTTCCCCCAAATTTGAATTTACTCAAAAAGTTTGACCTGTACTGTGGACTGAACTGTGTTCTCCAAAGACATGTTCAGGTCCTGCTTTTGCTAGCTGTAAATGTGACCTTATTTGAAAATAGAGTCTGTATAGATGTGACCTAGTTAAAATGAAGTCCCAATGTGACTGGTCCTTTGAAGAGGGGAGAAGGGGCTGGCAGTGTAAGACAACAGCAGAGCACTTGCCCAGCATGTGGGGGTCATGGGTTTGACTCCCAGCACCACAAACCAAGAACACACGCACACTCAGAAGGGGAGAAGAGACAGACACACAACGGCAAGAACACCAGGGGACAGGATGCGGGCAGAGGTGGGAGCAAGCGTCTACAGCCAGGGAATGCCAGGGGTTGCAGGCAACCACTGAAGCTGAAGGGCAGATCCTGCCAGAGCCTCCAGAGGACATGGTCCCGAGGGTACCCCAACATTAGACTAAAGCTCCAGAATGAATTTCTGTTGCTTAAGCCATCCAGTTTGTGAAACATTCTCATGGTAAAAACAGAAATTATTTGCTAGGGTGGGAACACATTTCCTCTTTTCTTTTGGTTAGGAAACCACTAGAACGATGTTAGTTTTCAATAACACTAGCATAGTAATGATTGCTATGTGAAACCCCCAACCAGGAGGAAAGCAAGAACCCCAGACACACCGTGCACACAATGCACAGCCTGGCTGGCTGGCTCACAGAGCATCTAAAGCACCAGCCCAGTGACTGCTGTCATGGCTTCCAGGGAGCCTGACCTTGACCCTGACTCAATACCACCTGGAAGGTGCACACTGTGCTGTTTATTTTTGCAGTATGGCACTGATGACCTCCTTGTTGAGAACAGTGCCCTGGGCCACTGTCCTCTGGTGATGCTACCTACTGGGACCACCTGTACTGGGCACTTTGCCAGCCTCCATCAGTCTGTGAACTCCTTATCCCTCTACAGTGAGGGGCTCAGGGAGGGGAACCTGAGTGGACCGCTGAGACATTCCCAGGACGGAGCTGGAATTTCTGGGGAAAACATTAAAAACAGCAGGACACACCATTATTAAAAAGCCTAGTTTTACTTTACACAAGCTCCCTTTAGGATGAGACAGCATATTAAAGTAAAACCAAACTAACCATTATTTCATTATTTAATGAAACACCAAAAACAAAATGGCTGCATGATTCAGTCCAGTGTCTGCTGCCAACCCTACTGCATTCCAGGGTTCCTGGGCCAGAACTGTGCAGCCTGAGGCGCCTCTACGATCTGGGTGACCTACCAATCCTAGGTCACTGAGCTCTGAGCCCGGAATTCACGGTTCCTTTGACCATGACACCTTCCCTTACCACTCCCTGTCCAACAGAATGTGGAGTTTTTCTTTTCTATCCTAGCCTATTCCAGACAGCTAAAACTGCCTGGTCTCCTCATCTGGAGCAACTCCCCTTTAGCTCATCCCTGCTCCTGCCAGATAAACATTCCACCAACCTGGCTGTGGTCATCTCCCAACCCAAGAACTCTCAGTGGGCACCCATATAGGTATTAAGGGGCCAGCTCAGCTCCAACTCACTTGCTTTCACAATTCTTACCTGTAGTCTTGAATTCTAACATCCAGTTGAACTTAACTAAAGGGAATGGTCCCTCAATCCTTTGATTGTCTTTAAGAGCAGGGCCTGCCATTCCCTATTCAACTTGACAACAGCATTTGTACTCAGGCAGTACAGACTAAGTCACTGATCTTAATCAATGCACTCCATGGCAGCACCAAGACTCACACATTGGACTTTTAAGTCCAAATACAAGGGTGCCTCACTATAACGTGTTACCCCAATAAACCCAAGACAAAGCACTGGCACTGGAGAAGCAGGCAGGAGGAAGACATGGCTACTTGAAGGCAATGCTGCAGCCTTCGTGCGGGCATCTGAAAAGCCTGAAGACCTTTGCGTAAACATTCAAGTGTGCATGAGAAGATTCTAGGCTCTGTAAGGTTCACCACTGACTTGGAAAGAACCACACTTTGTTGGATCTTACTGCCGCTGGTCTTCATCAGAGGCAGGTGGGATCACTGCAGCACAGGCAAAGTGCCAGGTGACATTTCTCCCCGGGCCCAATTGCTCTCCTGCTCCCTATACATAACCTCGAACAGGCAGGATAAGCTATAAATTAAACCGAAACTCAACTGAGCAACTTCTTTTCGTTTTCTTTTTGTCACACAATGAAATAACGATTTTGGGTCAAATAACTGTAAAGACAGAAGGGGCTTCAGAGAAATCTGACACTTAAGTAATTCCCGCGCCCGCCCCTCACCAAGACCAAAGGTGAACCTATGCTGGGCCAGAACCACGTTCTTCCATCTCTGGGCAACCGGCCCCCGTCCGCTCCACGTGCGGCGCCGCGCCGGCGCTCCCGCAGGCCCTGGCAGGACCCCGCCGGCCTCGCGGCGGCCGGCAAGCGCAGCGCAGCGCGGTCGGGAGCCCCAGCGAGTACCTGCGGAGACGCGCGATGCCGGCGCAGCGGCCCAGGCCGCGGGGGCCGGAGGGACGCGGCCCGCGGGTTCCGGACCTGCGCGGGCTGCAGCTCCCTCGTGCGGAGCTCGGGGGGCGCCGCTGCCGCCGCCGCCGGCCGCCCCCAGCCCCAGGCCGCCGCCGCTTTGGTGGCAGCCGAGGAGCAGCCCGGGCCGCCTCCGCCCAGCGCCCGGGCCGCAGCCCCGCTCTCATGACAACCGGGCCAGCCGCGCCCGCGCGCCTGCGCGCCTGTCTCCTGCGCCTGCGCCCCAGCCTTCTGCGCCTGCGCACGAGGCAGGCCTCCGGTTCGGGCGGTGCCCGCGCCTGCGCACGAGGGCAATCCTCCTTTGGGGCCGCACCTGCGCTTGCGCACGATCCCTCGCGAGAATTCCGGGGCTTCTCTGCGGAGCGCGCGGTGTCTGGCTTGCTGAGATCCTCACAGGGATGTGCGCTGTGCTCAGCCAGCCCAAGACCGTCAGGCTGCGGGCCTTGTGCAGCGCGCAGAAGTTCGGCGTGGCGGGCCGGAGCTGCCAGGAGCTGCTGCGCAAGGGCTGCCAGCGCTTTCAGGTCAGCAGGGGCTCGCAGAGGCTGCTGGCTACTGCGCGAGGTCCAGGAGCGGCCAGGGGAGCGCTAGTCAGCCGGGGATGGGGCCCAGGAAGGCCGCACCTGACGCCCGCTGCACCTGGGGTCGCGCGGCATGCCCTGCCCGGCGCTGCGGGGCGACCGCGTCACTCCGCTCCAGCCTCCTCTTCAGCAGAGCGAAGGCCCCGGGTACTGCCGTGGAGGCAGCCCAGCCACGGGGGCACCATGCTGCTTTCCCCCTGGTTGGGTGTAGACCCACCTCGGGTCCTTGTGCACGTGGGCGGCGGAAGAGAAGTTGCCGGAGTGGTGCCGGGACCAAGTCCCGAAGACTGGCAGTGCGTGAGGCTGTGCGCAGAGTGGGTCCCCGGCTCCGGGGACGCACTCAGGCACCAGTTCCGAACAGGCTCGCGTTTTACGTGTCCTTGAGGAATTCGTTTTAGAACGGCGAATCCGCACTGCAGACAGCTCCCAGTTGGCATGTCTCAGCACCCTGGCGGTGATGCCAGGTTGGACGTGCACCCAGACGGTCCTGAACTGGGGTCCTGAACAGCTTGTAACTTTGGTTTGGGAGACCAGCAAACTGCAGCCCTGCCTGCGCTCACCCCTAAGCGTCCTGCTCCTCCTGCTCCCCCAGCTCCCCGTGCAGGGTTCCCGGCTGTGCCTGTACGAGGACGGCACCGAGGTGACCGAAGACTACTTTCCGGGCATCCCCGATGACGCCGAGCTCGTGCTGCTCACCGAGGGCCAGACATGGCAGGGCTGTAAGTGGAAGCACCTTGGAGATGGGCGGGAAGCCGCACTCTGGGTGCTTAACCCGAGGCCCAGTCCAACCGGAAATCAGCCTGGCGAGGATATTTGGTCAAAGGTACTGAGATGCAAAGTTCTCAGTCCTCTTTCTTAGGAGCCCGGTTTAGTTGTCATTTAAAAAAATTTTTCATTTTAACTGCTAACTGGCAGGGGCTGGAGGCTACATATTGGTGGGTAGTGGAGCCAGAGAGAAAGCTGTGCAGGCCACAGGTCTTGCTTCTTTCCACGGGGCAGGGTGGGGCTCACCTTTGCTCCTGCCTGTTTTCTAGTGGTGTTTGCTGAAACATTGTCTGCAGGGCTTATGTTGGGGACTGTGTTATTGGGACACTTGCTCCAACTGGTGGTTCTTGAGGGGTATCTGAATTGAAGGCCCAGGGTGTGATTCTTAACTGGGTGGACAGAGAATCTGCACTGTTTGTGTTACAACCCAGCATGGAGAGTTTCTTACCCCTGGTGGAAGACACGGTTGAGTACCATTTCTCTGGGAGGTTCATCTGGCTTTTGTGCAAAGGGGACAGTACTTCAGGAGATGGGTGCCCCTGGAAAGATGGGGTGCTCCAAGGGGCTGAGTTAGTCCCACCTCCTCCGCTGAATAGCAGAGAGAAGCTGAAGTGTTTGTCCATATCTCCAGGCTGCAGGGGAGGGGGCTCAGCTGCCAGCATGGGGGGTGAAGCATCAGGATAGTCACTGTGAGGCCACTTGGGATGGCCCTTTGTGGGAGGCGGACACTGGGCACCACTGGATCTTTTCTTCCCTGGTTCAAACAGTGTAACAGGCTGCTCTCTGTGCCCACCCACCTCCCAGTCTTTGTCTCTCAGCCTCTGACTTTCTGTTCTCTCTCTACTTTATCTGCCTCCCTCCACCAAGACCTTTTCCTAGGTAGACTTTTGTAAAGAAATGTTAAAGTTTTTTTTAAAAGAGTGATTCTCAGGAAGTTGCATAGATAGGAAGGTTCCATGTACCCTTTACCACCTGTCCCAAAGTCACATCTGGCATGACTGTAGTATAGCATCTAACCCAGGAAGCTGATGCTGGGGCCATGTTTGTGTTCTACTCTGTTGACTCTGGAAGTAGCTCCCACCCGTCATAGTCCTCCCTGGTGCTGCCCTTTTATGACCTGCCTGTCCCCACCTATTGCAGTCATTGCCCTTGGTGACCACTTGGAGGTCTGTCTCCCCAGTTTGTCATTTCAAGGATATGGGATGGAATCATGTGATGCATGGCTTTCTGTGTGGGTGTTATTAACTCAGTGATGGGCGTCCGTGGCTCGTGCTTCATTGCATGTCTGGTTTACCACAGTCCCTTTCACCATGCACCTGTTTGGGGGACACAAAGCTGCTATGGTTAATCATGCCCAGGTTTTTGTGTGGACATATATTTTTGTTTCTCTGGGAAAAATGCCCAGGAGTGCAGTGCTAGGTCACATGGCCAGTGTGTTTTGTTTTTAAAGATAGGACTCTCCCCTTTTGCCACTTGTATTTATTACTGTGCCAGAGGTGCCACGCTAGGACAGATGAGGGAACAAAGGCCCTAGATTGGAAAGGAAGCCCCAGCCCTCAGCTTGCAGATGTGCAGTGTTGTACACAGAGATCCTCAGGGAGCCGCTACGAATCCTAGGACTGACACTCGGGCTCAGCAGGTTGCAGGTGTGAGAGCGATACCCAAGCCAACGGTGTTTCTGTACAGGTACAGAGAGCAATCTGAACATGAGACTAAGAAATGATCTAGTTTATAGTGGCATCAAAAAGAATAAAATACTAGGGATAAACATAATGAGAAGTATAAAACTTGGGGCTGAAGCTGTAGCTCAGCAGTGGAGTACTTGCCTAGCACATGTGAGGCACTGGATTCAATCCTCAGCACCACATGAAAGTAAGTGCAGGCATTGTACTCATCTACAACTAAAAAAAAAAAAAAAAAAAAAGTTAAAAAGGAAGCATGACATTCAAGCTCTGAAAACTACAGAACATTATCGAAAGAAACTTGAGGGCCGGGGAGATAGCTCAGTTGGTAGAGTGTTTGCCTTGCAAGCATAAGGCCCTGGGTTTGATCCCCAGCACCAAAAAAAAAAAAAAAAAAGGTCGGAGTAGGTGGAAAACAGCCCATATTTATGGATCAGAGAAACTTGACATCATTAAGGGGCAGTACTTTCCAAATCGATCTTCAGATTCAGCACAGTCCCCATCAGAATTCCAGCCAGGTTCTTTATAGAAGTTGACATAGTGATTCTAATTTGTGATTCATATGGAATCACCGGGGACCCATAGTAACCTAAACAATCTTGAAGAAGAATACAGGATGACCCACACTTACTCAGTGTAACCAAGACCAGGGTACCAACTCTGGGCTGAACGTACAGATTCGTGGAATGGAGAGCCCAGAAGTAAACAGGTGGTCGCTATTTTGACGGATACGGAGAGTGTCAGTGGGGAAAGGTCTCTTCAGCACAGGTGTTCATGCAGAATGAACGTAGTGCATGCAAAGATCAATTCAAAATGGGTTTGCAACCTAAGTGTAAGAACCAAAACACAAAACTCTTAGGAAACAGGAATAAATCTTCATGACCTTGGATCTGGCAAAGGATTCTTAGGTGTGATGCCGAAACCATGAGCCACAAAAGGAAAATCAGATTGGACTTCATCAAAATGAAATATTTCTGTGCTTGAAAGGACACCAGCCAGAGGGGAAAGGGGACCCACAAAGTGGGAGAAGGTATTTGCAAACTCTCTGGGGTAATACACGTTTAAAAAGCTAACTGTAGTAAAAAGACAGCTCCTTTAAAAGTGGGCAGTGGTCTGTAAAAATATTCCTCCAAGGAAGATACTTGAAAAGTCACGAAGTCCCTGAAAAAATGCTGGGCAGCATTCATCCTTGGGGAAGCACATGGTGGCCTGCCCCGAGGTGCCCCTGGACCTGCAGATGGATGCTGGGGGGAGATGGGGGAACGGGAGCTCCCGCACACCTTGGCATGGTGCAGCCCCGGGAAAGCAGCCCAGCACGTCCTCAGAAACCACTCTGTGGAGGACCCAGCAGGAAGAAACACCCACACAACTCGAGTGTGAAAGTCCTCAGCTGCACTGCCCACAGTGGCCGAGGGTGGAAACGGCCCAGCTCTCCCTCTGCACAAAGGGCAGCTCCAGGTGTGGTCTGTAAGCAGCGGGGCCTGTGCAGGACCTGGGACATGGCACCTGACAGCAGCCTGCTACAGAGGCCACATGAGGATTCCCTTCACATCACTGCCCCAAACGGGTGTCTGGGGGTACAAGACCGAGGGGGTTAGAGGGAGAGAGGTTGGCAGCTAACGGCATGGGGTGTCTTTTGAGATGAGGAGAGTTCTGAGAGTGACCTGAGTTGGGTGGACAGCCTGGACGCTTCCAGAGCCAGGTGCGTACCTAGGGAGTGGGGGGTGGTGAGGAGGGATCAGATCTCAGCGAAGCTGTTGAGGGCGCGGCAGCTCTCAGTGCCCTGGCGTGGCTGCGGGGTGCCTGGCCGCCTGTGCAGAGACCATTCCTCCGTGGCCTGCTGGCCACTGCGGTCTTCCTGGCTGACAGGTGAGGTGCCCCACGTGCTTACTTGCTCCCTGTGGTTTCTTTTTTTTTGGGCCCCGGGGATTGAACCCAGGGCGCTTTACCACTGAGTCACATGCCAGCCCTTTTTAAAAAATATTTTAGAGTCAGGGTTTCACTAAGTTGCTTAGGGCCTCACTCGGTTGCTGAGGCTAGCATTGAACTTGTGTTCCTCCTGCCTCATCCTCCTGAGCTGCTGGATTACAGGTGTGCGCCACTGTGCCTGGTTGCCTCTGGGTTCTTGTCGAAGTGTTTATGTTTTCTGTTCCTCTCCTGGTTGGAGTTCTTGCTGAGTTTTGAGGGCTGCCCCTGGCATATTCTGGATGTGAATCTTTATCAGGCACTTGGTTTGCAACGTCTGCTTCTGTTCTGTAGCTTTTTTTCTTGTTCTCTTTAACTGCATCTTTTGCAGAGCAAGATTTTATTTTTTATGAAGTCCAATTTGATGGCTGTTGCTTCTCTGCTTCTGCCTTTGGGGTTAAGTCTAAGAAACCCCATTGAACCCTGGGCCTCAGGTTTCCTCCCGTAGGTAAGGGGTCTTGTGGATTGGTTTTGAGTACTGAACCAGGCTTGGCTCCCCGCTTGGCCATGCTGTGCTCCTCTTTAGAATCACCAAACCCTGTTGGAAATGTTTTGATAGGGCCCGCGGTAGGCGGTTTTCACTTGACCCTGAGAGCTTATGGGAGAGCTCACTGCCCTGGGAGTTGTGGCGATTTCCATGCCAGGGTAGGAGGTCTGAAGAGGGGTCTCCAAGGAAGACCCTCAGAAGAGGGGGTTTGGTTTGGAAAAGAGGAGGCCAGAGGGAGAGCAGGGTGCTCAGGTGGCGCTTCCATTCTGTGACAGGCGTCCTGGCAGGAGAGCACACGTGGGAGCTGGTGTGTGGTTGGCTACTGGATGTGGCCGGCCAGGCCGAGGGCCGAGGGCTGGGACACCTTGAGTCTGAATCCAGCAGTCCCCAGGCGGAGAGACTGGAGCCTGCCGCGGTTGGAGCTCGAATGTCCCCGGAGGCTCGTGTCGAGGGCCTGGTCCCCAGTGCAGTGGTGTCCAGAACTTTGGATCAGATCAGAGGGCTCTGACCTCCTCAGTGGGTTGGTCATTGGGTTTACGACTGAGTGGGCTCCCGGGAGGTGGTGAGAACTGATGGAGGCAGGACCGTGGGAGAGAGTGGGTCCTTGGGGGTCTCTGCTCCGTGGCTGCCATGAGGAGACAGCCCTGCTCTGCCAGGCCCCCTGCACCACCATGCTCTGCCTCACCACAGGCCCAGAGCGATGGAGCCAGCTGACCGTGCACTGAAACCTCTGCAACTGTGAGCCAGAAGAAAGCTTCCCTCCTTTAAATTGTTTTTCTCAGGTATTTTGTCACAGAAATGGAAAGCTGACAGATAGCCTCTTCTCTGACCAGGGCCCGACATGCCTTCCCTGGACTGAATGCATTTCTTTGTCCCCTGCTGGTCGCAGATGTGAGTGACATCCGGCGCTTCCTCAGCGTGTTTCATGAGCCACATGCCAGAGTCATCGAAGCTGCACGGCAGCTGCTTTCGGACGAGAGGGCCCCATTGAGGCAGAAGCTGCTGGCCGACCTCCTGCACACCGTTAGCCAGAACATTGCGGCCGAGACCCGGGCCCAGGACCCACCTTGGTTTGAAGGTGTGTGGGCTGAGGAAGGGCCCAGGAGAAACTGGGGTCTGCATTAGGCCCTAGTGGCCCCTGCCCAGGGCTGGTGTGGCCTTCAGGGAGGCGGGACAGAGTGTGCTCTTCTGGAGCCTGGGGTACATGGGGAAGGCACCTAGCAGAGGCTCAGGAGAGTTGGGCAGCGACCGGGCAGCCTCTGGCTGGCCTTTGGAATTCATTACCCTTAAAAAATTGAGGTGAAATTGAGTGCAGCGTAGAGTTTACTGTCTTGGCTGTTTGTGAGTATGGTCCTCTCCCAGTGTCTATGGGGGATAGTTTGGTTCCAGGACTTTCAAGGGACCCAAATCCAGGGCTGCTGAAGTCCGTTGCAGAGATGGGTGTGTGTGCCTTAGCCACTCAGGCCTCATACTCCTCAGTCTCCCTGAGGCTGTGAGCCTGAGGGACGGGCCCTGCAGAGAGCCCTGGTGTGGTAGAGAACCACGAGAATGAGTCCCTATGATCCCGCCGGATGGTTTCTAAACACGTGGGACCTGTGGTTGGCCGAATCTGCAGGTGTGGACACCATGGCGTCCAGAGTCTGGCGGCACTGAGTACCCCGCTCTCACTCTGCAGTCGCTGCCATGTCGCTCTGGGGCCCTGGCATCCCATGCCTGTTGAGCGCTGACCCCAGCCCGACGCCCTCCATCCTCCTTTGCATCTGGCTGACGGCTCCTGGGGCCTTCCGTGGGTGGGACCGTGCGGTGTGCTGCTGGCAGCATGCTGTCCCCAGGGCCTCCCATGGGTGGGACCGTGTGCCGCCTGCAGCACGCTGTCCCCAGGGCCTCCCGTGAGTGGGACTGTGTGACGTGCCACATGCAGCATGCTGTCCCAGGGCCTCCCGTGGGTGGGACTATGCGGCGTGCCGCCTGCAGCACGCTGTCCCAGGTTCACTGTGGCAGGATTTCCTTCTTAAGGCCGAGCAGTGTTGTGCTGTGCACGGGTGCGTTTGGTTGACTTTCTGCTAATGCACACTTGGGTCGCTCCTGCCTTTGGGACTGGCCTTTGAAGCCAGCTGGAGGCGGCCTCAGGAGCCTGCTCCCCTCCTGGGAAAGGAGGGCTGTCGGGGGCCCCAAGCAGAAGCCCTTCATGGTGTTTGATGCCTTGGAAGCCAAAGCCAGACGAGGCCCTGCATGCCACCACCAGCTGTCCTCTAGCTGAGGCTAGCTGACCCCAGGTTCTGCCCTGCTTGGCCGGCAGGTCAGCAGGGCACAGCCAAGAGACCCTGGCTGCCCTGGACTCTGGGGGCTCTTCTTTGTCCTTGCAGGCTTGGAGTCCCGATTTAGGAATAAGTCTGGCTACCTACGGTACAGCTGCGAGAGCCGGATCCGGGGTTACCTGAGAGAGGCAAGTGCTTCCTTGTTCAGGCCAGCTGTGCTAAGGGCTCTGGGCCCAGGGTGTGGGCAGGTTGGGGGAGGCCACCCCTCTGCTGGCCCAGGTCTCTGCACCTCACTTCTGAGGCTGCCATTGTGTGCCCAGGGTGCCAGAGCCCGGATGGAGCCCGTGGCTGGGGTTGGCCACCTGCTCCTCCTTGGTTTTGGGTGGACGTCCCCTGCTGATGAAGAGCAGACCTGGACGTGCTGCCTGTGTGGAACTGTCTGGCTGTGACCCCTGTGGAGTCTCCAAGATCGCTGCCCCTGTGCTGCACCTCTTGTCTGCCCACCTGCTGCTCCGGCCCAAAAGGGGCAGTCACTTTGAGCCCCCTCACACAGACCAGCTTAAGCATGGGTTTCTTCCTGGGTGACCAGGGAGTGCCAGGGCTAGTGCCAGGGTGGGCAGGCTGAGAGGGTGCCCAGAGTGGAGTTCATTGCTTGCCCACTGTGAGTGGTCTAGTCGAGGCGTGAGGGACCAGCAGTCTGACCACAGGCGTGGGCCACCCCCTCGTCTGTCCCTTGGCCCTTGCTCAGTCTTGGTCTGCGAGCCTTGGCCTTCCTTTCTGGAGGCAGAGCCAGCTCCGCCCTGCATGCTGCCTTCCTGTCTGCACGGCTTCTGCCTCACACTCGCAGGTTGGGGCTCATGCCTGCCCCAGTGCCGTGCCACATGGGTGGGCTCCCTGTGCCCTGTGCCTGCCTTGCTGGGCGGCACAGCATTGCTGACGTGTGCCCTCTCCTGGCTCTGCACTGCCCAAGGTCTTGGTGACTACCTGTCCCCGTGTTCCCAAGGAATCCACTTCCCTAGAGTGGCACCGGCTGGTCCTGGTGCTTTCTCTCCAAGCAGGAGAGACCTGGCCCTTATCATGACCACTGCTGGCCTGTCCACAGGGAGGTGGCTGCTATCACTGTGATCTTAGTTCTCATCCAGCTTGGTGGTCAGCATCACCATCACCTCCAGGTCACAGGCTCAGAGCTATTTCCCAGCATGGGACAGCTGAGCAGTGGTCAGACCCTCTGACTGCAGGACTGAGTTTGGGCAGGGTCTGGTCTGTGTGACCCGAAGGGCAGGTCTCTGAGGACCTCGAGGGGTGTGGGAGCCTGATGCAGGCTTTGGGACGGGTGCCTGGGCTCAGTGGGCCCTCGGCTCTCGCAGGTGAGCTCCTGTGCCGGAGCGCTGGGTGCAGAGGCTCGGGAGGAGTACCTGCGGATCCTGGGTTCCATGTGCCAGAAGCTTAAGTCCCAGCAGTACAACGGCAGCTACTTTGACAGAGGAGCCGAAGCCGGGAGCCGTCTTTGCACGCAGGAAGGTTGGTTCTCCTGCCAGGTGAGTGGTGTCCTTCTCCTGGGTCAGCCCTGGTGGCCTGAGCACAGCCCTCCTGGGGTGAGGGAGGAGGAGTCGAACCCTTGGCCTGCCTGGCAAAGCCCGTGAGGAGGTGTGGTCCTCACCCTCAGCTGGGAAGGCAGGCCTGTGAATAGCACTGAAGGCACATTCTCACCCCAGGACTCGGTCTGAGACCCTCTGGCCTGGGCAGGGAGCGGGTGGGAGAAAGGCGCTCCTGCTGTGGCCTGCGCCCGCCTTCGTGCCAGCAGCCTCGCTGTCGGTCTCTGGGTGGCGGGGTCCTGGCAGGCCAGGGTGTGCGGAAGGCACCAGTCAGCCTCACTCCCTGGTGGGGGCGTCGGCTGCGAACGCTCTGGGCTGCACAGGTGTGCACCCCAGGTTCTGGCCAGGCCTCCTCCTGGACACTCAGACATACTGAGAAGCATCATTTCACAGGGGTCTGGAGGCCGGTGACGCAGGAGGGTGAGCGTGTCTGTGCATGCCTGTGCCTCCCGCCTGCTGCTGTCCCGGGGTCCCTCTTGGGACCTGTGAGGCACGGTTGCACCTTGAGTGGTAATGGCCTCTGGGGCATGACACACCTCTGGGCCCTGCTCTTGCCATCTGCAAACTGCACATGTGTGGCCAGTGAGTCCCCACACTGGAACCTTCCTGCTGGCATTCTGTCAGCAGAGCTGGATGGCCAGGGTAGCCTCTGACCACCGGAAAGATCCTTGGTGCCCTACTGGGTAGCTCCTTGCAGGCAATGGATGGCGATGATATGAACGTGCTCCTTCCCAGCTGGCTGAGCATGCCGACTCCCAGGGAGCTCACTGCACCGTTCGCCAAGGACTCACTGTGTACCAGGCACTGTGCAGCATGCTGAGGACTCAGAGCAGCCACTGCCTGTTCCGTGCCTGTGAGCAGGTTCCAGAGTGGTGGGAGGTGGGAGGTGGGAGGCGTGTGGAGAGGCTGGGCAGAGGTGGCTGAGTGCTGGGTGCTGGGAGGTGCGCAGCGGGGCAGCGCAGCCACAGTGCTCAGCAAGAGTTCCATAGATGCCTGCAGTGCTGAAGGACCCAAGTGCCAGCCCTGGGAAGGTGGGAGCTACTGCTATGGTGCTTATAGCCAGGCGCCTGAGCCTCTTGGAGGTCACAGGGAAAGACCGAGAAGCCTTGCAGAGCATGCAGAGGGAGCGCCACGGCCGTGTGCTCCTGCTCACCACTGGCTGGCCATGGCCCTGGAAGGTCAGCACCTTCCCCTCCTCCCAGGAGGTGGGGGCAGCTGTGTGTGGTCACAGTGCCACGGAGGAGCTGAAGAAGACGGGTCTGCCCATTGTGGAGACGTGGAGGCACGGGATAAGATGCTGTCTCTGGAAGCCCCGACGCGACTAACTTGACCCCTTTGCAAACTCACCAGATAACGTTAGGGGCAGTGGGAAGGGAAGGAGGTGGCTCCGAGGGCAGAACTGTTCTGCCCGCAGCAGGTGCTCCCTCCACCAGCAGGCTCCTCCAGGGGCGGAGACCAGCGGAGGAGGAGCCTCACGTCCTGGCCTGTTCTGCTGCTGCAGGGCCCCTTTGACCTGGATGGTTGCGCCTCGAAGCACTCCATCAACCCCTACAGCAATCGGGAGAGCCGGGTCCTCTTCAGCACGTGGAATCTGGATCACATGTGAGTCTGCGCCACGGGGACCTTCAGGAGTGCCTGATGCTGAGACCTAAGCTTGGGGAGGAGTGCAGCCTGGGGGGGCCGCCCTGCCGATGGGCGTGGGCGGCCCTCTGGTGCTTGGGCTGCTCTTGTGTGCTTGCTGTGCTGCTCAGGTCGGATCCAGAGAAGCAGCCCTGGTGTGTGCCCTGGAGGCTGCTGGACAGACAGGTGCTGCCTGCTTCAGAATGTGTGCCTGACACCTGCGGGGGCCCTGGTGCGGCCTTTGCACCCCTCCCTGCGACCCAGTGCTGGGCTCCGCCTGGTGCCACATGCGGTACCAGAGCTGGTGCACTGAGCGTCGTTTTCCGGCTCCTTTTTGGCAAGGACTCTTCCCGAGTCCTGGAGTCCTTGGTGGTGCTCGGGTACAGACGGACGTCTTTGTGGCTGGCTTGTCTTTAGTCCTCTGCTCTTTCCTCACAGCAGGTCGCAGCTGTTGGTGTGCTCAGGGAGGAAGTCCTTCTCACCTGCTTGTCACCAGGACTCTCCTCATCTCTGCCGGTTTGCTGGGCTCTTTCTGACACCAAACTTCCACATGTGGCTCTCAGCCGTCTGCCTGCTCTCGAACTCTTGGTTATCTATTTGGGGTGGCAACGCCGCTCTGGGGACACAGCCCAGAACAGATGCAGATGGTGGTGGCAGAAGGCCGGGCTTGAGCCAGTGACGGTCCCAAAGGACCCGCTGCAGTTTCAGTGTCAGTGTGTCTCGTAAGATCTGCGTGCTTACGGTTAGGTGTGCTGTGTTTTAATTAAAAGTGTGGATGTACGACCGGTCATTAAGAAGATGGAGGAATGCTGATCTGTCTGCCCTCCCCAAACCGTAGCCATGGCCCCACCCTGATGTATGGGGCTCAGGACCAGGTGCACACGCGTACGTGTGTAAGAGCTGGGAAACAAGCCTCCCTCCGGCTCAGGGAGCCGCAGGTTGGAGAGGAATGGGGCTTTTCAGAGGTCTGGAGCAGAGGTGCCCACGCAGCAGGGCGTCCATCCCTGCCCCTCCTCCCCAGCTCCTGCTGGGGCTCCCCGTTCACGACTTTGCACCTCGTATTCTGAGGAAGGTGTCAGGCGCTGTTTCTTGGCACGGGTGTAGTGCAGCCCTGGAGCTGGGCGTCGGTGGCTCTAGAGGTCTCAGTTTTCTTCACTCTCGACGCACGAGTCAACAGCCTCTGGTTTCCAGAGACATCTCTGTGGTGTGTCAAGCCTGGTCCTGTCCCTGCCGGTCCTGCCTCACGGCCCATCCGCTGTGACTGGCCGAGACACCTCAGGGGCACGCTCTTGCTGCGCCCTTGCTGGACCCTGGCCCAGCTCCCCGGCACCTCCGCACTCCCCACGTGCTGGGAGGCCAGCCGTTGAGGCTTTTGTTTTTGTCCAGCTGAGACTCCTGCGCTGGCCCCGCAGCGGCGTGCTCTGCCGACCGTGAGCTCGGGGCACTTGATGCCCGAGTCCAGGACAGTGTTGGTCCACGGTGGCTGTGTGCTTGGCGTTTGGAACATTTGTCGCATGGATGAGTGGGTTGAGCTTGTCTCAGCTGCCTCACTCCGGGCTCCCTGCCCATGCACCCTCTGCACTTTGCGGGTCTCACTGTGCTTTCCGTTGCTGCCCTTGGGTGTGTGGCACGCAGGTGCTCAGTCCTGTCTTCTTGTGGCGCCCCGCGGTCCCTTAACACCCACAGTCGACGTCGCTGCCTGTGCTCTCCGCACGCTCTTCTCCTTTGGGCCACTGTTTGGCCAGCGTCCTGTACATCACCTGGGGACCAGCTGCTCCTCAGCCTCCTGCGCTGTGTGTCTCATGCTGGCCTTTGCTGCCGATGGAGGTGGCCTGACGCTTCTCTATCGAGGTGCAAGGAGTGGACCCGTCTTGCACGTGTCTGTCACACACTGAGTCCTGTCGACAGGCGTCTGCCTTCAGTGCCTGAAGAGCGATGCCACTGTCCCCTGGCACCTGCCTCAGTGGCGTTGGCTCGGCTGGTCTGGCTTTCTGCCTTCTTGCTGGTGGTTTCAGTTCTTTCTCCTAAAAATGATGTGTCCGGTGTGCTTCTTCCCCTTGGCTCTGGCTGGGACGCGTGCTCTTCGTTCCGGAGGAGGCTCTTCTCCAGTCTTGGGGAGTTGCCGTGCGTTTCTTAGGCACCCGGTGGCTGAGTGTCGGGCCTTCTCGTTCTGCCCTCCTGGCGCGGACTGCTCTTTCACGGTCCCACCCTGCGGTGCTGCGCTCGGCTGCTTCCTGCTGTGTGGGCTGAATCGCACCCCAAAGGTCACACTGGAGCTTTGTCCCCCTGTGTGCCTGCATCTCTGCAGATAGGGTCACGGGTGGGGAGTGTCACTCAGCAGGACGTGTCCTTTGAGGAAGAAGATTGCCGGTCTCTCGCCCATGGTGAGAAGCTGGCTGTCTGCAGCAGGAAATGGCCCCTGACCAGGAAGACCAGGCCTGGGGCTTTGGCCTTGGGCTTCCAGCCCTGAGAGCTGGGCAGGACAGTCTGCAGGTCAGCTCCACCCCCCGCAGTCTGCGGCAGTGCCCTTCCCCCTGGCCCTGCGGCTCCACGCTGTCCCGCCTGCCCTCTGTGGATCATGTCCTTCTTGGAAGCGAGTTTAGGACTCTTTAAAAAATACGCTTGTTTTACTGCAGAGTTCTCATGGTTTCTCTCCCCACTCCCACTGTCCATTGCAAGCATATTCACCTCGTGGTCGTGTGGCGAAGAATCAGCCTTCTTCAGAGAAGGCTGGCACGTGTTCCGCACCCTTGGAATGTCCCGCCTGGTGCTGTCTTTGCTTACCTGGGGGCATGGGCCACAGATAGGGTAATGGTGTGATTTGGGGTGTAACCAGCCTGACCCCTGGAGGGACTGGGGACTGGGGTCAGCTGTAGCTGTGTGAAAGGGCCCAGCAGACCTCTCCTGAGGCTTGGGTGTGTTCCCGGGTGGCACTGCTGCAGGCGTGCCCGGCTGGAGGAGCGGGTCTGCCCTGTCTGCCTCCTCCCTGCTGACTCAGGTTGTAGCCTCAGCCGTGGTGACCCAGAGCCACGTGGTGACCCAGAGTAGTGTCCGTGGGGCCGGGAGTCCTCTTAGTAAATCACCGAGTTGGAGGGTGGTCCCAGGATGCCCAGCACCCTCAGGGACTGCTCAGCCAGACAGCCTGGGGGACGACGCTGCTTGTCCCTGTGCTTCTGCTGGCGGGCGCCTCCCTGGGCACACCCCGTCGGCCTCTGGAGCCTGTGCACTCGTTCCCACGACACCAGGGCTTTCAGTTCCTGGAGCAAGGTCACACGGTTCCGTCTGCCGTCACCCAGTCCGTCGGAGTGTTCATCTGGACTTGGTGCCCATGTGGCAGCCTGAGGCTGGGTGACTGGGAGATGGGTACAGGCCACACTCTGGCACCTGCCCTGCATGCCCCTGCCCCTCCCCTGATGCTGAGTCCAGGTGTGACCACATGACCTTTGAAACAGGACGCGGATATTGCCTGACAGGTGCTCACGGGTCAGGACTTCTCCTCTTGGACCATCCTTAGGGATGCAGGTCCATCTCGGAGAAGGGCCCAGCCCCAGCTGACCCTCAGCAAGTGTGGCAGCCCTGGGAGGGCTGGGCAAGGCCAGTAGGAGACCCTTCACCTGGTTGAGGGGCGGCTGCTGCGTGGTATGGACAACTAATGTGGCGTGGCCTCCCTTCCTTCTGCCCAGAGCCCTGGGCACAGCAGAGGCCCCTCCAGGCCCGTTTGATGGCTGGCGCGCAGTTTGCTTTCGTGGGTCAACAGGGATCTCTGTTTCTGGCAGCTGTAGAGTCCCCTTTTCCTGTTGCTTTCACGAGTTACTTTTCTCAGCCTTCCCGGTTGTAGGACGAGGACACCTCGGTGACCCTTGGCCCGTTTGCTGTGGTCCCAAGCTCCATCTCCTAACTGGACACCCGGCGTTCTCTTGAATTGTTCTCTTGAGTTGTTTGCTTATAAGTGAAACAGATTTACACAAAGTAATGACGTGTTTTTTTTTTTTTTTTTTTTAAAAAAAAACAGATATGTAACATTAGGACTAGAAAGAAACATACTGAACCCCATCCCCCTGGGCAGAGAGGCGGAAATGAGGTGGGAGTCAAGGGTAACTTTAGCTTAAGGTCATTTTAAAATTTCCTGTTTTGGGGTTCCATCTATACTAGATGAAGTGAGACCCCTCCAGGTTGCTGGTGGCGGCTGGTGGTGACAGAGCATGATCTGCTCCTTTCCCATGTATTCTTTTCAACATTTTTGAACAGTGCCTACAAATCAAGAGCAAGACAGGTGTGCTGGACAGGCCTGGCCCACTGATGACCCAGGAGTCCGTGCTGGGCTCCTGCAGTGACACTGAGCCCCAGCTGTTTCACTGCCATGTGGTCCTTCTGGGAGGGTCCCGCTGTGGTACCTTTAAAGGTGCCTTTACAGATCAGATCCCACGCTGGTCCTTCCCGGAAGTGGCCGGGCACCATACATTCTAGAACAGCAGGGGAGTAGAACTGCACCAGGTCTGGGCCACGGCGCCCCGTCAGCAGGTGACCGCCTCTCACCTGGCTTTGCAGAATCGAGAAGAAGCGCACCATCGTGCCCACGCTGACTGGGGCCGTCCAGGAACGGGGCGGGAGAGAGGTGGACTGGGAGTACTTCTACGGCCTGCTCTTCACCTCGGAGAACCTGAAGCTGGTGCACGTCGCCTGCCACAAGAAGACCACCCACAAGCTTGAGTGCGACCCCGGCAGGATCTACAGGTTCCAGAAGAGGACGCAGAGGCGGCGGCCTGCCCGAAAGTGCCGGTGACCCAGGTGCTGAGTCCTTCCCCCTCCACAGGGCCCAACTGTGCCCAAGAATAACGGGTGTGATTCTGTGTTTTGTCCTCACTCCACAGCAGTTTCTGGGAAAAACTTCTAGGAACTTCTCCTACTGTCTGATTTTAGTGCAGTTCTGATCTCTCTCCTTTGCCAGTGGACACCTTTGGGTGCTCAGTGGGCATTTGTGGGCTTCTGGCTGGCACGGAGTCATCTTGAGCTCTGGGCTTTGGTGCTGTGCGTGCCCCTAGCAGCCTCCACGCTCACACCCCGCCAGCTGGGCCTGGCTGCTCCTGTGCCTCAGCTTTGTGCTGGTCTCCATTTCCACAGGAAAAGGCAGTTAGTTCCGTCTTGACCCTTCTAAAAGCCCCAGAGAGAGGTGTGCTGTTTCTGGGGTAAAACGTCTGTGCTCCATAAAGAACTTGCAGGGTGTTTACTGCTGTGAGTTATTTAAAATGGCAAAAAGTGGGAAACTTTCCAAATGTCTCAGCAGGGATAGCTGATCATGGCATTATGTTGTCATGCAAGGTTGCTTTTTTTAGGTAAAAAATGGTCGGGTATCATTAATTTCATGATTCAACCTAACACATACACAACACAAAACTGTGTAGTAGCTTGAAGTGTTTGTGAGATAGATAAATGTTCTTGCGTAGACATGGAGGCGGCTGAATGTACAGGCAGCTGGCTGTGCAGAGAAGGACCTGTTGGTTTTTTAAGTATGTGTAGGAAGCTGGATGCAGTGGTGCATGCCTGTAACCCTAGCAGCTCAGGAACTGAGGCAGGAGAACCGCAAGTTCGAGTCCAGCCTCAGCAACTTAGGGAGCACAATTTCAAAATAAAAAAATTTTAAATGTGGGGGGGAGGGTGGGTCTCAGTGGTTAATAAGCACCTTTGCCTTAATCCCTGATGGAAAAAAAAAAGAGGCATGTGCGCAGATGATCTGAGAGGAAACAGCTGCGTGGCAGAGATCCTGGGGACGTGACAGGAGCAGGACTGCGTGACAAAGGCTGATTTTTATCATGACTTTGTAACACTTGAATTTTCTGAAATGTGTTTCATAACGTTTCATGCTGTACTTTGTAAAGACATACATTTCATAATGTTTGGATTTTTTACATTCATACCATCAGAAAGGCAATAAAGATGTCTCTAAAATGTCAACAGCTTGTGCTCATTGGGAACGATGAAAGTAACGCTGAAATAAGAGGCCGAGGGTTTTGGATGGCTGACCCTGGTGACTCCATCTGCACAGAAATCCAGCACTGTCTTGGAGCAGCCTGCCTGTGTGGAACTTAAGAGGGGGTCCCTCCCTCTCCCCTGGGCACGCGGAGCACTGTACCCCGTGTCTGTGTTGAGAGGTTTCTAGGAAGTCCCCTTGAAATAACGTGGCCTCCTGTCACTGTTGGGTCAGGCCCGCATGCCAGGTGCCGGCAGCCGGCCTGGGCAGAAGGCATCACAGGTCTGAGTGCACTAGTGGCTTCTGAGGTTTGTCTCTTGGGTTTAGTCTGCATATTCTGATGTTCCTGCAGTGGCCCTGCGTCTGCGAGCACAATGGCAGGAACTCTGCCCTGGGTCCATTTGCTCCAGGGGGCCCTGCCTGATTCCGGTGCTGTGTGCTGTACATGGGATGCCTGTGCAACTCTGCTTCCACTCCACAGTGACCTTCAGGGACATGGGTGTGCCGTCTCTGCCACCTCAACCCTAGAAGCCATCTAGTTGCCACGTGAAACACCACCTTCAGCTTCCAGGGCCGGCTCAAGGTGCATGGCCAGTTGGAAAGGGCCCTGTGCAGGACGGGTGTGGGCTGACCAGGGTGCTTCCACCTGGGAGCCCTGTGAGTGCAGGTCAGACGGCGAGTGAACAGGGCAGCCCCGGGAAGGGTCACGCCTCCCAAGTCACACTGCTGGCACTGTAAGGACATGGCTTCTGCAGGCATACTCTGATTCAGGACAGTGCCACTTGGTAAAGTTCACTTAACAGGAACAAGAAACTGCTCAAATGTGAAGCAGCTGTCACTTCTCATAAGGGTGCTATTATTAACTGTCACTAATGCAGCAATCTAAAGATGTGAATTATTTTCCCTGGCCATCAGAAAATGACTATACAAACAAGTTTCAAATTATATTTAGTCAGTGAGTAAATGGTAGAATCTTCCCCAGCAGGTGAGGGGCATGCATGGCAATCACAGCAGAAGCAGGAGACAGTGCAGGGCACTCCTTACAGAGAGGGCAGCTGAAGGGACCCTTGTGGGGCCTGTCTCCTGCTGACTGACCTGCTGTCATCACTTCCTGCACTCAGACAGCTGGCAGCGGACAGGCAGCCTGGCTGCACCCAGGCAGGACTGGCCAGAAGCCCAGATACGGAGCTCCTCCTCACGAAGCCCTGTGTTCTCCCCAAGGGTCCGCACCAGGGGACCCAGGCTTCCTCCTGGGTGCTCTGCTGACCCCGGAGCACCGCTGAGAGGAAGAGGCGGGAGAAAGCCCCCCACATGGCTGCTTTCCTTTGTCCCCTGGTGAAGATGTCACCAGGCACTCCGCGATACAGGGGGGACTGGGGAGCATCTTGATGCCAGGCAGGGCTGGGGTGGGGCGTGTGGGCCCTGGGGGCAGCCTGTGAACACCTGCAGCTGGGACGGTGCCTCCACCACACGACAAGGCTGTCTAACCCTGGTGAGGCAAAGGTGAGCGAGCGAGCTTGTCGGCGAGTGTGGCACAGGGTAGGGGCTGGGCTGCCTCTTGGAGCCAGTCCCAAGGCCTCGCCTCTCCTGCTGGCTAATGGGCCTGAACGGTGGTTCCAGCCTAGGGCAGGGTTCATTTATTTCCTTGGCTCTCAAACATTTAAAATAGTTTTAGGTATGGTACTTAAAGTTTTTCACAATACGTCTTTATTTCTTTCCCATGTGTACTTTGCAAACTCTCAAGGTAAATGCTAGCTCTACGTTGACATGAGGACAGCCCCGTTCAGTAAGCACGGGCACTGAACTGATCTCAGGTGATCCCATTCTGATAACGGAAAACAGACGTGCACATCCTCAAACGAATGAGCTCAAGGGCAGTCTTCTTATAACGATCAGGCTCACTCAACACACAGCCCCTGCGGCTGGCCCATGTCAGCACCACAAGCGTGTAAATGTGGCAAAAGAGGCCTCCCCGGAGGCAGCAGCCCGCGGGGCCCCAAGGAAGCCTCCCATAGGCACCTGCCATCCACACAGTTGACGTATGGGTGAGCTTTGAGCTTCGATCAAGGAGATGTTCTCGTGCAGACGCACTGTACATGGATTGCGTGATCTGCTAAGCTGTCAGACTGCTAACTGTTCTGAACGTGTTGAGACATCATCCTGTGCTTCTCTACATTTCTGCATAGTCGTCGTCGTCCTCATCATCTTTGGCTCTGAAATGCATTTTTCTGAATTCTCGTCTGCTCATTGAAGGACAAGATGAAGAGGCCGGTGGCAGGTCCTTAGAGGGAAGAAAACACAGACTTCAGTCCCAAGTGACACCCCCTGAGCACCTGCACCCACAATGCACCTTGGTCAGCTCTGGTCTTGCAGAGTGGCCTCCCCATTAGACACAGGAATGAGGAGGTCCAAGTGCTCATCCCTCAGTAAGGAGGACGCTGGCTCCAGCAAGAGACAGCAAGGTGTTCAGGAAACCACAGTGGTGCGGGGTCCTGGTGCACCTGGAGGGTGGGGCAGGTCCCTCCCCCAGAGCCTTTACGATGGCAGGAGCTTCAGCTGGGAGCTTGAGGAGGCCCTGGTGGGCTGACCTCTCACCTTCTCCCCTGCACTGTGATGGTTAACGGGTCTTAACTCTGTGCTGAGGTGTGCTTGCAGGCCTCAGGTGCAGCGGAGGGCAAGGTGCCACTCTTACCTGCATGAGCTCGACATTTCCGAAAAACCGGCTCACTGGCATGGGCTGGTTGCTGTCGTCGTCTAGAAAGATGCTGTTGTCCATCTGAAACGATGGCTTCCGCACATCCTCTCTTTCCATCGCCGCCAACTGGTCCTGCCCCACAGAGCCGCCATTTGACTCCTCTGCTCCCGCCCCTGCACTGGGCTCTGGTGTGGACAGGCCATCTTCAGTCTTTGCTGAGCAAGGGTCACCGGCAGCTCTGCAGGGGCTGCGGGGAGGTGCCGTGGCCTCCTGCTGTGTAGCAACACCAGCCTCACGGCCTGGGAGCAACATCCTGTCTTCTGCAAACTCATTTTCACAAGGGGCCTTGGGTGCCACTTTTGGCAAAGAAGCACTGTCACTTTTAGGGACTAGTTTCTGTAATTCAGCCTTCAAAAGATGACTTCTGTCACACTTGAACTTCTTGGAAGTTCGCCTGTCTGCAGCCTTGTGGGATGAGGAAGTCTGCCAAGAAAGAAGAATGTAAGGGGAAACCAGACACATCTAGATACAAGGGCCTTGATCCCAGAGGCTCCTGTTTCTTCTCATCTGAGACAACGTAACTCTTGTCACCTGTGTCACCACCAAAGGGACAGAATGGCTGAGGACGAGTCTAGACACAAACCCTGATGTTGCTCCCATGCTTTCAGTTTTTCCTAGTGTGTGTGTTTCTGAAGCGTATGTATTTACTTGTTATAAAGTTATAATAAAAGGATCCAGCCTCCACTCATTCCTGTTAGAAGGGAAGCTTTCGAAGGCACGGGTTTCCCATTCTCCAGACAGTGCCTGGTGTGTCAGGCGCTCAGCAGATGTTTGCAGAGTGGACTTCGACACTTTAACAAGCAACTGAGACAGCACCAGTGGCTGGTATGCACAACTGGCCAGGGCTCAGGAAGCTGAGCCACCTTATGTACCAGTGCAGGGTCAGGACAGGGACTCCTTGGAGACAACAGCTGCAAGACCCTAAGAAGGCCCTTCCTAGTCCCTTGAGCCTTCCCCTCTGGTGGCACCTGGGGTGGCAGTGTGGTCAAACCCCTTCTTCACTGGACAGGCCACCTTCAAGGTAAACGCCTGGGTCTTGGAGCCCAGGTCTCTGACACACACAAGCACCCTGGACTGCAGAGCAAGCCTCCTTTGAAAGCAAAGTCAGCAGCACCAGGCTGTCCTCCAGAAGGGCCCCTGGATCTAAGCTACGTTAATGTCTTGGAGTGATAAGTTTGTATCAAGACCTCGGTGTTCTTCATGGCCACATAGCTCACCAGACATGCTGTTTTGGCAGACGTGGAGCCAGTGACATCTTGGGCAGGGGTCAAGCTGGCTGCAGAGCAACTTCGGGCTCGTAGGCGCGCTGAAGATCGCACTCCACCTGTAAGCTAGACCAGATGGAGGCTCAGTCAGAGGACAGTCCCAGAAAGAACACCAGCATGCAGCTAGTAGTCTCCCAACTGGAGAAACCCTGAGGCTGTCCCTGCCCTCCCGCATGTTTTTGTCACCTTCGTAGAAAGGCAGCTGTGGCCCGAATGTGCACAAACAACTGTGCCTGGGTTTGGATAGAGGGTCTGCTGTGCACAATCTTGAAGGCTTGGGACAATCTGTCCCCTCACCGTGTATGTTTGTAGGACCACCTGTATGTTAATGAACTCAAAATCATTTCAAAGTGTCTAGAGAAAGCAGCACGTTCCTTCCTCAGAAGGCTCTCAAGTCCTTGACAAAAGGTAACATGAAAACAAAAGCCAGTTCCTGGCCTCACACCTCCTTCCCTAAATGACAGTCCCACTCTATAGCTTCAAGCAGATAGCTTCTAACAGATCTTACTGTCGGCAACTGTCTACTTCTACCCTATCCTGAATGCAAAGGAAATGCTAACAGAAGTCTGAACATTTAAAATAACATTTAAGAAAAATTTTAGGCTTTCAGAAAAGTAGCAAAAACAAAGAGCAACACTAAAACTTAGCATTGATTCCATACTGTTAACTGCGGATTATATTTGTACTTCATTTTTCCATGAGTTCCTTTTTTCTGTTCTAGAATCCAGTCCAGGATACCACACTACACTTGGAAAGCAGTACATTTCAAAGCTCATTTTAAAATTAGAAAAGAACAGAAGTGAGTAATAGAAGCAATAAACAGAAGTGAGAAATTAAGGCAGAAATCCCAAGCTCACAAGCCATTGCCAGGAGGGGCCCTAGGACTGGAAATCCACGAGGGGCCAGATGCAGGGCGCTCTGCCCACCAGCAGATGGAGGAAACAAAGGAAAAGCCTGTGCAGAGGAGCAAGTCCACTGCGTCCACCCTACGGTAGCTGCTGCCCAGGACTCTGCCCTAGCTGGAGACGTGCATTGGATGGGGGGTGGCTGGCGGTGGCCCTGCACAGGAAGTGCCGGGAAGGGGCTGCTGGGTGGGTGCCAGGGCTTGTGTCACCTGCAGTGCTGAATGTGACACTGCCGAAGAGTCACCCTGCCTCTCAGGGACAAAACTGCCACTCAGCCCAATGAGAGAGAGAGAGGAATTCCCAAACGGAAATTCTGGAGTTTGAAATACAATGAAGGGCTCTCAACAGTAGGTATGGACTGGCAGAAGAAAGAATGAAGAAACCTGAAGACTGGTACATCATGTAAAATGAGAAGAAAATGAAAAGTGCCTACTGCATATGGACACCAGCATGTGTGATGGGACAACAGAAAGAAGGAAACAAATATTCCAAGAAATAAGGAGTGAAACCTTCCCATAGTTACTGAAAAACAACCTGCACATCCAGGAATGTTAAGGAGCTGAATGAACTTCAAGTGTATAAATGCCAACAAGGTAAGCAGGGTAAATCCAGGCACAACAATGTAAAAACCCTGAGAGTCACGGGTAAGGACAAACTCTGGAAAGGAGCTGGAGGGAACCAGTGCCCTGGGGAAGGGAACCATGGAGGCCACGGCACAGAATATCCAACACTCTCAAGGTATTTGAAGAAAAGACTGCCCACCAAGAACCCTAAACCAGCAAGCTACCCTTTGGAGATGAAGGCAGAGCACAGACACCTCCAGACCCAAAGCTGAGAGATTTGTTGCCAGCAGTGTCACCTTACAAGAAATACTGAAGAACGTTCTTCAGGTTGGAGCCAGTGACCCCAGACAGCAATTCAAATCCGACAGAAATCATCAGTGGAGCCCACTGGTCGTGCCTGTCATCCCAGTTACTCAGGAGGCTGAGGCCAGAGGACCACAGGTTCGTGGTCAGCCTCAGCAAATCAGCAAGACCCTGCCTCAAAATAAATATGTATTTAATATCTATAAAATAAAAAAGGCTGGGGATGAGGCTCGGGGTAGAGCAGCCCTGGGTTCAACGCCCAGGACACACAGAACAAAACCGAGCGGGCCGATCACGTCCTTAGAAGGGCGGTTCCAGGCGCAGCCTCGGGTCTTAACTGCCACCGAGGCGGCGGCACAAGGCGACGCTCCCTAAGTGGCAGCAACAGCGCGCAGCTCACCAATCACCAGGCGGCAGGTGGGCGGGGCGGGGCCGCACCGGGCAGGCAACGCCTGCGGCCGGCCAGGCGCTGACAGTGCCGGGCGTGCCAGGCAGAATCCGCGGGGCGCGGGGCGCAGCGCCGGGGCCGAGGGCCGGGCCGGCGGGCGGCAGCGCCCGTCCCGCTGGGGGCAGCCGGCCCCGCTCCGCTGGTCGGCAGCAGGCGTGCGGCCGAAAGCCCACCCTGCAAAGCGAGCGCGAGACGGGCGGACCGGGAGCGCCGGGCGGTGCGGGCCCAGCGCGCCGGCGCTCGGTCCCCGGCCTCCCGCCCGGTCACGTGCCGAGTTTCCCAGCCCGTTCGGCGGCAGGTGCCCCGGACTCCCGGGCACGCAGGAGGCCGGGAGCCCCCGCCCCGGGGCGGAGGCGGAGGCGGAGGCCTCCCCTCGCCCCTCCGCGGCCCGCCCCTCACCTTCCTGCTCCTCATGAGTGTGAGCGGCGCCGCTGCCCCCGCGCCCCGCCAGCCGCTCCTCCGCAGAGCCCCAACCCCGCGCTGGACCCGCGTCGGACGGCGTCTGACGTCTCCACGGAGCTGGCCAACCGCGGCTCGGGTCCGCAGGCACGTGACCCAACAACTTGTGTCTGTACGTAAGCGGGCGGGGCGCAGCTCGGAGGTTTTGGGCCTCGGGTCGGAAGGTCGAGCCGGAAGTCGAGCGGCCTTCGGGCCATGTTTGAGACGGGCACTTCCTCTGCGCGTCCGTGGCCGCCATGTTTGAGGCGGGCGCTTCCTCTGCGCGTCCGTGGAAGCCATGTTTGAGGCGGGCGACGACCGCGTCCCGGGCGTCCCTGGCCGGGGTGGCGGAGGAGCGCGTACGCGGCGGGTGCCGTTTTCAGTCCCTGCAGCGGCAGCTCCTGGGGTCGCTCACACCCAGCCCACGCCGCGCTTGCGGGAGAGGAGGCTGGTATTTCCTCCTCTAATGATCTGCGTATTCTCTTTATTTAGAAGAGGCGCCTCGTCGGGAGCAGTAAGGCTTCCAGGTAGACCACAGCCGTTGATGGGCTGCTCCGGGGCCAGTCCGCAGCCACTGCAGCGGAGGTGCTGTGGGCACGCGGGTCCAAAGGCACGAAGGCTCTCTGCCCCTCAGTGCAGCTGAGGTGGAGTCCGTCGGGACCGCGGCCGCTTCTCGGGCGCAGGCCAGCCCGGCGGGCTGCCGCTTCTCCATGCTGCCTCCCACCAGGCGCCTGGAAGGGAAATGGCAGGAAGTCCACGTGAAAGGAGATGAATGTGGTTGCTGCCCGCTCTTAAAAACCGGCGGGGACGGTCACACACCCCACCTGTCCTCTGCTTGGGGTCGCTTCCCGAAGTCTGGCTCGCGGGTCCTTCCTGGAGTCCTTCGAACGCTTGGCCAGTTTCTGGGGCAGAAACACACTGCGCCGTGTGATGGGGCCCTGGCCTTTCTGAGCCATCGAGGTTCACACCCCATAGGACTCTTGGCCCTTCTTCACGGCTGTGCCCTGTGGGGCCCTCACTCCCGGCCACGAACGGGCACAGAGCTCCCAGCCCGCGCAGGGTTGTCCTTACACTTCACTCTCCCTCGCCACAGCCGGTCAGCTGCAGGTCCCTGTGCACTCTCGACTGCAGGGCCTCCCTGCTGGCCCTCCCTCCTCTGGCCCCACCGACCACAGCGGCGTGGCGCTCAGGGCTTGGTGGTGGGAACCTGCTGCAGTTCTGTGCTCCCCCTTCTGCTTCCGGGGTCAAGACCAACAGTCTGAGTGTTGCCTCAGGCCCAGCCTGGTGCCCAGCATGTGGTAGACTCTGGACAGATGCCTCCCTGGATGGAGGGCCCTTGAGCTTGCCCACCTGGCCTCCTCCACTCACCTGGCCCCAGCGCCCCTGCCGCGCACACTCCTGCCGCGCACACTCCTGCTCGGCTGCCTCGGCTTTTCCACGCTTCTTTGCCCCCGGTTTGCCTGACTTGTCTTCTTCACGCCTCAACTCAGCTAAGTTCCATGTTGCTAGGGAGGCGTGGCCAGAAGCCCTCCGGCCCCACATTAAGTCTGCCACCTAAGCTTCCTTCGCTTTTGTGTCAGGACGTGGTGCGGGTTGGGCGTCTTCTTCCCATTTCAGAGTGGCACGTTCGTTCTCACCCATTCACCCAGTGTATGCCCGCTGAGCGCCCATCGTGTGCCACAGACAGGCCTGGCACTGGGTACAGTGGTGCAAACAGAAGCAGTCTTTTTAGAACTTTGGCCCAGTGGAGGAGATGGGTGTTGGTGACCTATTTACATAAAGAGTGGTGGATTTTCAGTGTGACGAGGACACACAGGGACAGAGGTGTCAGGCCTGCTGTGGGGCAGATAAGGGTTCTTGGTGACCAGAACCTCCTTCTTCCCTCCTTCACCCTTTTGGGCCTGCCAGGAAGAAACAGGTGGGGCTTTTCATTGTTAACAGGTCTAGGGAGCGCTGGGCTGGCAGGCTGCCCGTGACAGGCACTGAAGTATGCAGCGCGTCCTCTCCCTCCTCCTCCCTCCCTTCTAAGTTGCCGCCTTGGATTGCAAGAGGTCCTGGGAGGAGCACAAAGCCACTCCAACTGAGGCCAGTTTTTCCATGTGTCTCAGAGTTTCTCGTATCCATTTCATTTCTTTGTTCCTGACCAGCTGGAGCCCCTGCCCTTCCAGGATGAGGGCCACTGTGAGGGACATTGTCTTAATGGTAGCAGGGTACGGGATGTTCGGGCAGTGCTTGTGTGGGGTGGGTCTCCACACGAACTGTAAACCCCTGAAGACACGGGCCCAGCATAGTGCCAGCCTGCTGGGGGGCTCCCGCTGACGTCTGTGGATTGGCTGTGCTGGGTGGGATCTAGGACTGCAGGTTCCGAGGGAGTTGCATGCTGTCCACGCCATGGGCTCCCTGCTTCCTCTCCACGGCCGCCACAGTTCTGTTTGCCTTCAGCAAACACCATGCAGCTGACGAGAAATGGAAGAGGGTTTTCAACTGATTAGCAGTTAGGAGATCCATTAGCCAAGGCCACCCGGCCAGCGCACACTCATTACTGCTAGAGATGGTGGTCTCTGTGATGAGAAACCATCCTCTCTTCCATCTGACCCTTTGTATTTTAAAGAACCATGTTAAAGAAAGAGGAGAAAATGAGAAAAGAGAAAAGCTCTCAACCTGCTTTAGAATGTTCTCTGATGAAGTTTCTGGTAGCCACCTTGCCCTTCCTCCTGGCTTTGCTGGCGATACTAACTGGCAGGAGGGTGCTGTCTGCTGTGGGAAAGCCTTCGTTCCTCCTGAGGGGATCCCACACATTCACCAAATGTGGAGGTGGGAGGAGGATGTGTGGGATGGGACCTGCTGGGCTCCTGAGCCACTGTGTCAAGCAGGAGACAGTCTGCGGTCAGGTTGGTCAAGAGGAGTGTCTGGAGGCCCAGGCTGGGCTACACACTCCCTGTGGGCGGACAGTTCCTGCAGAGATGGAAGCGGGGCAGGGAGAACAGGGGTCCTGGACATGGCAGTGGCACCCCCGTGCCTTGCAGGGCTCTCGCTGGGCTAAACATTCAGGGAGTTTTTGCAGCTTATTTTGAAGACTGATCAATAGTCTGTGACATTAAGATGTTTGAGTACAAGAGACCATATTCTGCTTCAAATATCCCACAGCCTCCTGGGATCAGGGTGCAGCTGAGGGTTGATCATACCTGCTCCTTGTCCAGCAAGCCTGGTGTGGCAGAGGGTGGTGGCCTGACTCGGTGGGCCCATGTGACGCTCTCCCCAAGTTCACAGCCCGTTCCAGTCTCTTCTTGGTTCGTTGGCAGGAACTTGGAACATTCCTTATTCATGTTTCCTTTACTGTTTTCTTTCTCGTTCTCTTGTCTTTTCATTCTTGGCTTCTGTCTTTTATCTTCGATTCATCCTGTGTGTTTGAAAGACCTAATTGTGCTTCTCTTCTTATTGATGGCAACTCAAAATCATTTTGGCGAATCTTCTGGGCATAAATAAGTACAGGGGAAGGAACATCCTCATAGGTCCCTACATTCCATCAACATAGCCCCCGAGGAAATGCACCTGGTAAACCGGGAATTGTCTGCAGACAACGCCAAGAACACCCTGCAGGGGTGTAATGACACTGCACATCCAGACGTGACTGACACATCATGAACTCTGATGCCGTCCAGGCACCAAAGCTGGGCCTCCTTGCAGCCTCACTGTTCTCTGTCAGCCCTGAGCGGATCACAGTGGCACTGTCCTTTGATGAAAGGACAGGGCCTGGAAAAGGCTAAATTTCCAGTTCAATGAAAAATACCATTTTCGAGAACCTTTGGGCAGGCGGAAAGAAGCACACAAAGATGAAAATTCTGTTTCGAGAGCTGCCTTGGCCCCTGGGGGTGGTGGGAACCAGCTTGTCATGGCTGGAACGTGAGGCGAGGCTCCGACTGCAGAGCAGGAGGTGGGGCCTGGCCCCTTGCAGTGGGTCAGTGCTGCCTCCCACTCACAGGTGCCCCCCTGTACCCTGCCCTTTGGCCTCTTTGGCTAAACATTAGTGACACGTTAGGGACAGCTGTCAAGGAGGCGACTCTTGCCTGTAGGTGACCGTTGCCGGGTGGTTCCCCTCTGTAAGGGCACGCTGGTCCTGTGCAGGAGGAACACGTTCTGGGACAACTGTCTGTCCCAGAGGCACAGCTGCTCAGGACGCACAAGCATGGACGCCCACCCTCCACACTGGGAGATGTCCCTCAGGGGGCACGCGGGTCTGCCCATTCTCGCTGATGTCCCTTTGGCAGAATGGACCCAGGGGTACTGGGACATGGACCTCCAGTCAACCCCAGGGTCCATTCCCACGTGTGGCCTCCCAGAGCTCAATGTCCTAGGCCTTCAAATCAGACATGCCATGGAGATAAGGTGCCCAAGTCCTCCCCTGTTGTCCTTGGAGGGGATGAGGGCCCAGCAGCTGTCGCAGGAAGGCAGAAGTACCACCCGGGGAGTGGGCAGGGCCTAAGGCCGTCCTTCACTTGAACGGTGAGCGTCAGCAGAAGTCATCTTGCTGACCTGGCGGCTGGAGAGATTCAGCACTGGTGCCGTCGGATTCAGATTCGAAGCTTGGTAAGGAGGAAGCAGCCCCGGCCCCATGACACGTGGCTGGCCTCAGTGGAGGGGAAGGAGTTCCAGAGGGAGATGCTGCGTTCTCGGAAGCAAGGCTGAGGCAAGTCTGCAGGCGGACATGAAGGCAGCGCCGAGTCTACTGGAGTCCCAGGGGAGGCCAGAGGGGCCCAGTGCTCCTCATTAGTCAGGGTGGGTCAGCCCTGCCCAGTGGCCCAGGAGCAGGATGGCCACAGCCAGTCTCTGCTCACTCTGGCACGCTCCTCTGTGCTGGAATCCACAATTTCCTTGCAGGACGTTTGGCCGCTAAGGTCCCCGTGGCTGGTACCCTGTCCTGTTGTTCTGTAAGAACCTGGGATAGGCTCAACCAGCGGGCTTCACGGAAACCAAAGGATGCACACGTGGCTCCGTGCCCTGGTGGCACCTCGCAGCTGTGAACTCACCCTGTGGAGCAGCCTGGCTGCTCGGGTCTGCCTCTGCTGGCCCGCCTCTGCCCGCTGTCCAAGGACACATCGCGCCTTCTGTTGCTCGGGAATCAGCTCCCCTCCTCTTCAGAGTCTGGGCAGAAAGCAGAAGGCACGGCCTGACTCCTGAGCAGTCTCCAATGCCTCTGGGTTCCTGGGGCGTCGGCTCATGCACAGGCCGTAGCTAACAGGGTACATGCCTCCTCTCGGTTTTCTGCCGGCACCATCTGGAATTCTTGGGCATTTTCAAGCTGACTCATTGGGCTGAATTTAGAGGTGAAAAGGTGGGGAAAATCTTTCTGTTGGATTCTTCAGTTCCAGAAGGGAGAATTTTACCAGGTCCGGAAACTGGGGAATGATTCTGTCTCTGTCTCTGTCTCTCTGTGCCTGTCCCTCTGGCTCACAGACAGCTGCAGGTCAGGCCACCTGCCAAGGGAAAGGTTCTCAGCCCCCCAAGACCTCATTTCTGAAGCCAATCACAAGTTCAGGGTCCCCAAGACCACCTTCAGTTTCGGTGATTCACGAGAGGGACTCACGGAACTCACCAGCAGCTGCTATGCTCGAGAGGTGGCCCCTCATCAGGAAAGGGCACAGGTAAGACCAGCAGAGGAAGGGGCGAGTGGCCAAGTCCAGAGCAGAGTCTTGCCACTCCTGGGTTACTGTCCTGGCACCCCTGTGTGACCACCTGCACCAACCCAGGGAGCTCCCTGTCCAGAGTTCTTGTCACCTGGGCTCCTTCGCCTTGGTGGGACTGACTGGTGGGTTGCCCATGTGGCTAGTCTCCCAGCTGACCTTCTACCTGACCCAAAGCTCCCACCCCAAGCGGTGCAGCTCAGCTTTTGGCTAGGCCAGCCCCACCCTAATGTCATCTGGTGAGGCTGTGCCTACCCTGCCACACCACTGGACTAGCCAGGATGGCCCCAGGGAAACTATGACACCCCCGCCAGGCAGGACACCTGGGAGGTCACCTCCCAGAAGCCGCTCTCCTACACCCAGGAGGAAATGAAGTCAGGCGCTGCCCTGGGGGGTCTCTGGCTCCCCTTCCGTTGGTTGGTTGGAACATTCTTATCTCCTTTCCCCTGATTTCTGTTGAAATTCTCTGGAACTTAATGCCTGCTGCCCGTACCTGATGACAAAGAGCAAGGTTTTATAGGGACATTTTCCTCTAAGGAAGAAAGAGGCGCCCTGCCTTCTTCTCAGTCAGAGAGAAATGTTCCTCTGAATAATTTTTTAATTTACTAAAGGTTTTCTGACTCTGTTGCTGAGGGGATGTCACTTCCCACGGAGGGGCTTGCAGATAATGTGTCTTTGTGAGCGCGTGGCGCCTGAGCCTGCCGTGGAAGCCCAGGGGCGCCTCTCTGTGGGGTTGGCCGAAGACGCTGGCCTTCCCTCCTCCCTCCAGCTGGGGCTCTGCTCCCAACCAGCCCCAGCCGGACCCCGGCCACTTGTCCAAGCAAGAGACGGGCCTTCCCTGGTGAGTGGCAAATGTCCACCGAGATGTTGTGGACGTCTGGTTGTTCATCTCTGCCTGGGGCCTTAGAAAGTCAGGCGTCTGTGGTCCGCGGAGCTTGTGGGTTCTGCACGCCCAGCCCAAGCCTGGGGTTCTCGCTGCCACGCACAGGTCGGGCGCTGCACCCAAATGGTGGCACTTTGACCCTGAGGTTCTCGGGGGATCTTTCTAGCCACGATTTTGAAGCTCTGCTGCTGTACCGCCCGGCACTGGGGCCCCCAGAGCCCGAAGAGCAGAGCTGCTGGCCTGGCCTGGTCTGCGGTCACTCCCAGGCCTCCTGCCCAGGCCTTTATGCTGAGGATGCTTTGACGAGGGGCTCAGGGTGCAGGCCACATGCAGATCGGGGCCGGTGGTGCCGCGCCAAGGCCCGGCTGCCGGGCCCCAGGGCGTTCTCAGAATGACCGGGGAAGCAGCACGTGGTGGCTTCAGAACCGGAGGGTGCCCCCCCTTTACAGGCTCAGCCCCCTCTTCTGACCTCACGAGACTTCACCTTTGCAGATAGCAGGTGTCCGCCTGCATGGGTGGCTGGCACGGGGTCTTTTGGGACAGGAGTGACCACAGTTCTAGTGACCATGGACGATGTTGAAGATGCCTGCTGATATGGACCCCGCTGGATTCCACGTGGGTGGAATAACAAGGCCCCCTGTTTTGAGAGTGTGGGAAGCCTCTTCTGTGGCTCACTTCATGTGATTCTCCCAACAACCCAGGACAGACACGTTCTCTTGTTGCCTTTATTTACACCTGGGGAAACTGAGGCACAGAGAGGGGTGAAACTCTCCCAAGATCACACAGCAAGGAGGTGCTAGGGCCAGCATTTGGACCTAGACTTCCCCCCACCTCTCCACCATATGGGGCTGTGTTTCGGGGGCTGAGCACTAAGCATCCAGAGAAGCCATCCCCTGGGCTGGCCCAGTGGACCTGGGTGTCTCCGGTCCCCGACACCAGGGGGCAGGACGAGACAGCAGAACCGGCAGCTGCAGTCACAGGCTGTACAGCTTCCTGGCCTCTTCCTGGTCGCAGTTTGTGGGTCTTGGATTCAGCATCTCAGGATGCCCTCGGGGAGGACGTGGCTGTGGTGGTCAGGCGAGGGACACAGAAAGGGGCTCCTCTTCCAGTGACCTCTAGAGTCTTCTGTGCAGGTCAGGATCAGAGTGAGCAGAAACGTTTCCTGTGGAAAGCTTGAGCTTTTGGCTTCTCAGGCTCCCAACACCTTGGCGAGTGCCAGGGAGTCAAAGTGGCACATTAAGAATGGATTAGCGAGGGCGGCAGCTGCTTCCAGCGCTGGTGGGAGGGGCTCACGCCGCCCTGTGCGTCCCCAGCAGGCCCCCACCCTCTGCTCTGGAGCAGGGCCAGTCCCTCCCGTCCCTGCAGGTTCTGGGCCGGTGCGTGCTGTGGGTTTCCAAGGTGCCCGGCTGGGCTGCCGCTGCTCTTCCCTGGGGCTCAGGCGCCTCCTGGGTGGCGCGTCCAGGGCTGGCTGGTCTTCTCCTCACAGGACCACCCCTCCTGTGTTCAGGGGCCTGTCCCTCCCGTGGATGGCCATGCTGTGGCTCCCACTGCAGCGGCTTCCACCCTGAGACCCAGAGGACAGCAGGGACTCACACTCCCCTGGCTCCTCCACTTCCTTTCCTCTCCTGGCCCCCACTCCCTTGGCCTTTGCTAGAAAACTCTTCATCTCTTCTGAGGTCACCAGTGAGTCATGGTGGGAAGTCAAGGTCTGCTGGTACAGATGAGGAAACAGGTCCAGGATGACCCAAAACCTGATCGACGCCCCGGGACCCTGTGTGTGCTGTGCGTCTTCCTTGCGGGGAGGGCTGTCTTCTCTCAGCATCAGATCTCCGCCCATTCAATGCTGCAAATACTGGAATTCCTCCCCGTTTCTCCCCTGCCTTTCCTTTCTCTTCCTTTGGTCCCCTACCCTGTGTGCCCCTGTTTCTTAGCCTCCGCTCTTCTCAGGGCATGAAGCCCTGGTCTCCAGTCCAGCTCATATTGCCGTGGTGCATGTTCAGGGACTTGGGACAGGCTCCTGGGTTTCCAGGGCTTCTGGGGGCTGGGCCTCAGCGCTCTCTGGAGACATCAATCTTCTTAACGTGGGTCCCTACAAATGCTCTGGTGCCGGTTTTTCCAGCCAGCCTCCAGGTATGAACTTCAGCACCTTGATCCCAAGTCTTAAGTTAACCAGGGCAAAGAAGCAGATGGAATTAAACTTGCGGATGACGGTTGGCTCCACCCAGTAGCTCAGGCCCCTGTTTTCTGGAGCAGTGAGACTGCGGTAGGGCTTCCTCCAAGACCCACGCTCACGGGAGGGTGTGGTTCTGAGCAGTCCCCATGCCAGGGGGACCTGAGAAGAGGGGCCGCACCCAAGAACTGCTGGAGAGCTGTGCGTCTGTTGGTGAGCAGAACAGAAACAGCAAAGGTTGGGACAGCTGTCTGGGCCCTGTGCTCCCAGGGCTGCTGGCCGTGGGGTCAGGGGGCCTGCTGGAGCCCGGCTGCCAATGCAAACACAGATGTGGGCATGGCCATCCTGTGCCAGACAGCAGCTGCTGTGCCGGGCTGCTGGGCACGGCGCTGAGCTGGCAAAGCCCAGTGCCCCGGAAGTGACACGTGATGGAGCCCGGCCTGGGTTGGGCTGACCGACAGGCCCTATGGTCCTGGCCAGGGGCGCGAAGTCCCCTCAGCCAGGCTCTGGTTGCAGGCTCCTCTCCCAGGCCAAAGCAGAGTGCTCATGCTTCCTGACCAGAACATGCTGTGAGTGGTCACTGGATAGTGTACTGTGCCACCCCGTGGTTAGGGTCCGGCCGTGCAGCCCGTGGCGACCTGGGGGGCCCTGGTGGTCACTGGCAGGCCTGGCTCACTGAGCACTCTGCCCTGCCTCACTCCCTGCTTCCGGCGGAGGGTGAGCAATCTCCCCCACCCTCCTGGACCTTCCCAGCTCAGCCCACTGCTTTTGTAGTTCCCACCTGGAACCCTCTTTCCTGAAATTCCTGCGGTCACTGTTTTCTTGACAGAGCTGAGCTGGTGTGTGGGTCAGTCTCTCCGCAGGTGCATCTGTGCCCCAAGAAGGTGGCACTGCCTGGCGCAGATGCTGCAGCCCTGACTTCAGCCTCATCCACTTTGCAGCAAGCTCCTAAGGACCATTGGTGGAGTCTTCACAGGAGAGCAGTTCTCCCAAGACGAGGCCTTCAGACACCCCCAGAGCAAAGGGGACCAGGGCGGGTGCCAGGTGTTTGCTGCCCACGCCTGGTGTGTCCTTCCAGTGAGAAATGACCCTTCACGAGAAATGCCATTGCCCTGGGTCCTTGCTCCTCCCCACAGCAGCGGGGTGGGTCTGCCATTGACAACTGGATGTAGACAAACGTGGGCTGCATGAGCCGAAGGGACCAAGTCTTTGCTCCCCGCTGCCTTGGATGGGGGCGGTAGCAGGGGCTGTGCCTGCTCAGCCTCTCAGCCTCCCATCAGGAGGCCTCTGCCAGGTCTGCTTGGGTGGGAAGCCCGTTCTGGTTCCCCAACAAAGCTGCACCCCCAAATGAGACTCTCACTGACTCGTTTGTCTCGTTTCTCATTTGGTGCAGAACTTGGGTGGGAAGAAGGGTGATGTTATTTGGGTATTCTCACAGACCCTGCAGGACAGAGCTATTTAAAATAGTACCTTAAAGGATCACAGCGCTCCCCGACCTGGGTGCGCCCCTTGTTCAGACACAGCACTGGCTCTGGAGGCGGCAAGCTTGAGTTACAATCTGGAGCTGCCTCGTGCCTGCCCTGTGGCCTGGGGACACCGACTCCTGCATCCCCAGGTCCCTGTGCAGACAAGCAGGGTTTTAATGATGTCTTCATGATCTAACGGGAAACTGATGCAAGGGCAAGTGTTCTGCGAACTCGGGAGTGCCGTGTGCGTCCTGGGCTGGCTGCCAGCTCTCGGGCTGCTCCTTCCATCCCAGCATCTCTGAATTGCACGCACCTGACTGAGTTTGGCAGCTGGGTGGCCGAGTCTGCTTACCTGTGAACTTGGTGGCTCTTCCAGATGCTGCACGGACACTGCTGCCTTCACATTTCAGTCCACAAGCCACAAAAGACCACTGAGGAAGGACAGGAGTCCTGGCAGGAATAAAAGCCCTCCTCTGGCTCCTTCTAGAAACCATCAGCATCCAAACGTGATGAGCAGCAGCATTTGGAAGCTGAGTCTGTGGCAGCCTGGGGCCTCCTGGAAGGGAAGCCTCCTTCCGGCCCTCCTGTCCCAGCCCCCAGCCCGCTGGCGACACTGCGGGACCAGGCATCCACGTGGGTTCAGGCGGTGGCCCAGGAGGCAGGCTCCGAGGGTCAGGAGGCGCAGAGATCCAGAGACTCATTTATTTCACTTACACGTTCCTTTTTCTATGTGTGTATGAGGGAAATATGATACATAAAGTTTTTTGTTCAAGGATTCTAAAATAAAATCACAGGTGATAGGAAAGCATTGATTTAATTGGCGGCGTTTAAAATTCCCTCTTAGTGGTCTATTGCATAATGGTTTGCCTCAGACTTGATGAAATGTGTGATTTATTCTGGCAGGTTCAGACAGATCTGAGTTGGAATTTCAAGTTCACCTCTGTGACTTAACAGCTGTCTGACTTTGGCTGCATGCTTGATCCCTGCGCTTCCGCTTCCTTATCTGATGGTGGAGATGATATCTGATGTGGCTCTTTGGATTGCGGGCGAAAAGGAGAAAACAAGCCAAACTGGCTGAAGCCAAAGAAAGGATTGCAGGCCCAACAGTTCCAGGCCTGCCTGGGTCTTCGGTTCTGTCCGCTCCAGGGTGGCCTTCCGTCTCCAGGCCCAGGTGGGAGCAGGATCCCTAGGAGCGCAGGGCCGCATCCTCACTTCCAGCCCGGAGCGCCTCTGTGATCTGTGTGCGCTGACTGGGTCCTGGACACTGCACTGAGCCAATCACCAGCACCACAGGAGCTGATTGGTCGGTTCTGACAGGAAGCCAGGTGGAGTCTGCCCCTTCCCTGAGATGCCCCCACTGCTGGTGGAAGACGGGTGGTCCTGGGGACTGGTGCAGGCTCTGCGCAGAGAAGGCATGTGCTGCCCTTAGCACGGGGAGTGGCCTGTAGCCGGGGCTCAGTGGGCTGACTCCTCCTTCTTCCCCGTCCAGGGTCGCCCTCTGTGGGGGGTTAACCAGGTCAGGTCAGTGGCTGCAAAGGCGGAGCTGTGTGCTGGTGCTCCCAGGACCTCCTTGGAAATAGTACGGAGCCTCTTGTGCCCAGAGAGAGACTCAGGCGGCTTGTAAGGCAACCTTCCTTTGACAGAACTGCCGCAGGCAGGGCACAGGGGTCACATCTGGAGCACGCCATTTCCCGTCTCTGCCCGGTGCGGGGTCGGCGCTGAACCTCCTCTTTCGGGATAAGCCCGTGCATTTCTGCTCATGGTGGGTGACGAACCACCTCTTGGCAATTGCTGACTTTTCATGTGGCAGATTTCCTAGGAGACCCTTGAGCTAATTCCAGGCTGAATTGTCATCCCAAAACACCTGCTGCAGAGAGGATGTGGAGTGACTGTAGGGTCGTGGCCAGACAGAGAGATGAAGAGCCCTCCGAAGGGCAGTCAGAAGACGTGGGGACTCATTCCCAGGGTCTTCACCTGCCGCTTGCCAAAGAGGAGGCAGAGGGTTGCTCTGAGCCGTGCGCGTGGGGGTCAGGGCACCTGAGGGCTCCTCGTTCTCCAGCAGTGATTGCCTCCCTCCCACTCGGCACCCCTGTCCAGCAGGCCACCAGCTACAAAGGGCTCGCTCTCCCTGGTGCTATTCGTGGCTTCATGGCTCACGTGGGTCTCCTGCTCAGGTCAGAGGAAGGCCAGCAGCAGAGGCCGACTCCCGCCATTTAATCTCAGTCCACGGCACCAGCTGCCCTTGCGGGGACACTTTTCCTTTCCCAAACAGGCACTCGAAGCCGTCTGCATGTCCACCCCCCTTTCTCAGGAGCCGTGGTGGTGGACACTTCCTGGCTTGTGGGCGGGCATTGTCGGGTAGTGGACTGAGGGAGCTGGGCTTACGTGGAGACCCCACACCCTCTTTGACCTCTTTACCTGTTGCACAAGACAAATGTGGGCAAGGTGGCCTGCTGGGACCCCGGGAGCAAGGATAAGTGGCTGTCGGGGACTGTGTGTCCGCTCACATTCCAGGGATGGTTTCACCAACAGAAGGCACTAGTGGAAGAAGGTCCCCACAGAGCTTCCCTCCACACACTGGAAAGGGCCGCCATCAGCCCAGGGAGAGAGAAAAAGGCTCCAGACTGTCCAGCTCAGGGGCACTTTTAGCCATTTGGAAGTGGCTCCCTTGTCCCTTCCTTGTCCAGAAATTGCTTGAGGTCTCTTCCCAGCCTGCTGCTGGGCTGCCTTGGTTTCTGGGTCCTCACCCCTGAATGCGGTTGGTCTGGGTGACCTTCGTGTCACACCCCCTGTGCATCATGCCCCTGTGCCTTGCCTCCAGGTGACAGCTGGCTGGCACTTCCCCTGCTTCATTGTGCAGATTTGGGGTGACCCCATGCAGTGGTGCTCCGAGGGCCTTGGAGGTGGCAACCACCCGGCCCTCCTTTAGGGGAAGCTGCAGTCATCGAGTTCTCTTAAAACTGCCCTGATCGAGTTTCTCAGCATCGGAGCCGCGGCCTCTGAGCAGCGGGGGGCTGGCCTGGGACGTTTCTAGAGATGGAAGCCAGCTATGCCTCTTCCGGGGGTGGTTTGTCCATGGGTGTGTGCAGCTGCGAAAACTCATTTCAAGGAGCACTTCAGAACTGTGCATTTTTGGTGTGTAAATCAACTGGTAGATCTTTTTCTCTTCTCTCCATGTTTAAAATGGGGATTGCTGTGGGATTTGAAATCCATCTGAGCTCCTAGGAGAGGGTCTGGGCACACTACGGGGCCTTGGATGCTCACGACTGGTGTGGTTACTCCTTGTTAGGATTCCTGCTGTTTAACCCGCGCCCTGCCCACAGAACCAAAACCCACCCTCTCATTGGGAATGGAGACCGTCTCCGTGTCCATCATTCCCAAAGGCCTGAGTCGGGCAGCTTTTTGTTGCTGTGACTACAACACCTAATAAGGACAACTTAGAGGAGGAAAAGCCTATTTTGAGCTCAGAGTTGAGTCCACAGTCCGCTGGCTCCTTGGCTCCTGGCCCGAGCAAGTTGGAGCTGGGAGAAGGGGCACGGGGAGGAAAGCCACTCACCCCATGAGAGCCCGGAAGCCGAGAGAGAGGGGCAGCTGGGGGACGAGACCTGACCCTCAGGGCCGCGCCCAGGGGACTCACTCCTCTAGGCCCCTCCGGCAGGGTCCACCCAGTTAGAGCGTTCCCACCACGAGTCCACCAGGCGGAGTCCGCCTCTGCTCAGGCCCAGCTCTCTGTCCAGACCTTCCACTTCCAAACATTCCTGCAGGAGCTTCTGGGGACAGCTCGCGCCCGCACCACAGCCGGCTCCGGGGCCACCCTCGGCCTCAAAGTCCTCTCTGTCCTGGTGCACTCATGCTGGAATGCTGTGGGCATTCGTGTGGCATTACCTGTTCACCAACCACCTCCCCAGGTGGTAGGTTTCAGGGCACAGGGATCCGGTCTGTTTTTCTTACTGAAGTCTCAGCATACAGCACAGAGCTAGATCCAGGGATTTTTTTTTTTTTTTTTTTTTTTTTTTTTTTTAATACTGGGGATTGAACCCAGGGGTGCCACTGAGCCACATCCCAGCCCTTTTTATTTTTTATTTTGAGACAGGGTCTTGCTAAGGTGCTTAGGGCCTCATTTGCTGAGGCTGACCTCGAACTTGTGATCCTCCTGCCTCAGCCTCCTGAGTCACTGAGATTACAGTCATGTGCCACCATGTCTGGCTCATGGAATTCTTCATAAGTATTTGTGAAATAATATCAGGATGATGGTTAAGATGATTGTCTTCATTCCTTTTGTGTCGCTTTACACAATTCCATGGACTGATAATTCATAAAGAAAGGACATTTATTTCTTGCAGTTCTGAAGATGGGGAAGTCAGAGGTGGAGGGGCCTTTTCGGGGGAGAGCCTTATCTGTGTGCGAGCGTCAGAGCATCAGGTGGCAGAGAGAAGAAGTGTGTGTACTGGCTCAGTCCCTGCTCCTCCTCCATGGCTGCTGATCCTGTCAGGGGTCATGCTGAGACCATGACCTCATCTAGCCCTGACCACCTCCCAAAGGTCCTGCCTCCAAATAAGATCAGCACTTGAATTTTCAGACTAAGTTCCCAGCACTTGAATTTTTGGGACATATTCAACACACAGCCATGCAGATGATTTTAATGGTAATTAGAGTAGTTAACTTTTGAAACCTTTCTATGATACCAAAACCCACACATAACAGAAAATCGTACCAAACGCCTGTTTAGCTTAAAGGGCTATTATAAGGCAAACACCCCTGAAACCACCACCCACATCAAGAAAGGGAAGTTGGTGTAGTGCTACCCATTATTTTAAAACTATTTATCTTTGATGTCTCTTTTAGTGGACGGGTTGCCCATCTAGCCCTTTCCGTCCATTTCTGCTCCTGACGGGCTCTCTGACTCTCGCGGGGCCCCGACTCTGGACGTGGCTGAGTGCATCCTCATGGTGCTATTTACTGTGTTCCTCTGTCCTGGGCGTTTCCTGGCAGGGAGCAGCTGAAGCTGGAGGTCCAGTCAGACTGGTTTGGATCTTTTGCTAAGCCTGCAAGTGGTGCTGGTTCTTTCACCAGGAGGCAGGTAACATGGGGTCTCACGCTTCGCTGATGTTAGCAGTTGTAGTGGGCATAATTGTGTCCCCCGAAAAGGTCAGTTCAAACCCAAACCCTCCGGACCTGTGACGATGGCCTTGTTTGGAGACAGAGGCTTTGTGGGTAGAATCAGGTTAAGCTGGAATGGTGTTTCCCTGGGTGGCCCCCGACCCAATGACTGGGTCATCTCAGAGGGACATGTGGATGCAGACAAAGAAAGGAGAACTTGTGGAGACAGACACGCAAGCTGGGAGGCCTTGGCGTGAAGATGAGGCTGAGATGGACCGAGGCATCTGCAAGCCTGGGAGGCCCGGTGGGGCTTCCGGACCCCAGAGCCGGAGAGGTGCTGGAGCCGATTCTCCCTCAGGGCCTCCAGAAGGAACCGACCCTGCCGACACCCTGCACTTTCACTTTTGGCCCCCAGAACTGTGAGAGAAGAGATTTCTGGTGTTTTGAGCCCCCCAGCTAATTGCATCAGCCCCAGAGAACCAATATGGCAGCCCAGACCCCTTGGCTGGTCCAGTTCTGGGAACGGTGACTCGCAGTCTGCCCCTTGCTTTCATTCCCCGTGACTCCCGTCTGCCCTCTAGCTGGGTGATCACCTCTGGAGACACTGCCCTCTTCCTGTGTCCTGCCCACAGTCGCAGCCAAGTTTTAACAAGAGCTCGCTCTGCGCAGCGCCAGGGCTGAGCCTGCACCCCGTCTAACTCCAGTGTTTCAGGAATCCTGTGGAGCAGCTTCTGCTCTTCTGAGAGGGGTGCAGAATTACAGCTGCAGCCAGATGTCTTGACTCCTGTCCCATTTATGTCACTGCCTAGCTGGGAGCCTGGGATGAGCATGGATTCGTTTCCTTGTCAGTAAGACCAGGGTGACATTAATACTCACACCCTTAGGTCTTGCAAGGAGAAAATGAGGAAATGCCCAGGAAGTCCAGGGCGGCGTCTGGCTCATGGTGGCTGCTCACAAAGGGTCAGCCCTTGCTGTCCCCAGAGTAGATAAGGAAATGGGATACTGAGGGCTCAGCACGTGTTCAAGGCCACAGCCCTTGGGCTCCAGCATCCACACCCTCAATGACACGCTGTCCTGCACACTCTCAGGCTCGTACTCCTGGGGTGGGAGTATCATACCAGATGGCTCTTTCTGGGGCGCAGTGACATGCCAGGGTCTGGGCCACATTCCTGGATTCTGAGACACGTGGGTCGGCTGGTAGTCTTGACGGGAAGATTGAGAGGCAGACCGGGCCTGGGGTTGAGCCCCGACGGGGCTGTGCCGGGCCTGGCCTGTCCCAGGGGAGGGAGAGTGCCTCTTTCCACCCCAGCTTTGCATTGGGCAGTGGGAGGAAGGAGGTCTGTCGGTTTTTTGGCACCAGACAACGCCTGGAAATGACAGTTGCTCCTGTCAAGACCCTGCCTTGTGGGGCTCTCAGCCTCCTGTCTGGGTGGAGTCTGCAGGAAGCAGCCTGTTCACTGGGAGAAAGGAGAGCCCCTGTCTCAGCTGGCACGTGGCCTGGGGTCACTTGGGGACAGTCCTGCTCATTGTACGCCACACTTCCCTGGTGATGGATGGATGGATTATGTAAGACACTTGCAGAGTTGGAAGGATTAGGAAAAGTTTGAAGTCATTACAGATGCTCCTATGGCTGCTGGCTGAGCCACAGAAGGGCTTCCAGCGAGGCTCCGAAGTCCCCCTCCAAAGGGCTCCGCTGGGAGGGGCAGCCTGGAGGAAGCCCCGCCTCCTGCCCCGAGGCCCGCCCTCCTCACCGAGCTGGTCTTCCCTCGCCACTCCCTCCTGCCAGGGGGCACCCCCCAGATGCCCCGCGTTCCCTCGGCAGCGACTCCGTGCCTGACGTGGCCCTGCCATCCAGGCAAAAGAGTGACAGGTGATTCCCCTGGCTGTCAGCGCCTGGAGGGAGAGCAAGGGACCGGGGAGGGAGGACACACTTCCCGGCTGGCGGGAGGCGTGTGGTCCCCTTGTTCCGAGCAGGGCTGCGGCTGTAGCCTGTCTGGGTTGTCGCTTTGGTTCTCTTCTGGGCGAGCGCCACACTGCAGCTGCCTGAGCCTCCGGGCAGAGGTTCTGCCTGGACCTCAAGTCTGCAGCCCCCAACCAAGTCCAAGGCTTCCCAGCCTTCACCCTAACACTGTCCCTCTTCAGGCTGGAGTCTCTGTCCCCAGACCCCAGGCCAGAGCCAGCGAGGCCACCTGCATATCCCTTTCCCAACTGGCCCCTCAGGGCATCGAGCCCCGAGCCTGCCCCCCTGCGCCTCCCTGGTAGTCCTCAGTGTCTTGAGTCACAGTGACTCACGTTCACCTCTCTGCAACCAGGTGACAGATGCCTCGCTAGCTGGGGCCATCTGGAGTCCTTTCCTAAGTCCCCGCAGTTTGTGACCAGGTGCTGTGTACCTAGAAGGAGCCTAATGCACGTGCGGCACCCCTCCCTCCTGCTGGGCCTGCTCCCGGAGCGCTGGCTCAGCGGGTAACTGTGCTGGCCTGCGAGGCTCCTTCCTCCATCCAGAGCAGGGGCCGAGGCCGGCACTCAGCCAGGGCCAAGCCTGCTGGACGCAGGGATCGGAACGTTCAGGGAGCTGGGTTGGGAGGGATGGGAGGCGTTGCCACCTGCCTCTGCCCCTCCAAGGCCAGCGCATTGCGTGAGCCCAATGTGACTTTGCCAGCCCAAACCTGCCTTCGCGCAGTGCCACATCCGTTACTTCAGCGTTAATTGTTGCTAGCTGGGCGGTGGGGGCTGCTGTGTCTCTGTTTCATCTTTCCTTAGACATATGGTAGTACTAATGGGGACGACGTTTCCTCTTTACAGGACTCCTGCCGGGCAGGCACTTGGCCAGCCTTCCCTGCACGATGCACAGAGCTCTGCCGTTCTCAGCAGCCTGGGAGGTGGACAGCAGCAGCTCCAGGGCACCACTCGCAGACAATGTGGAGTGGTCCCAGGGCCCACTGTTGTCCTTAAGAGGATGCTCAGGCCCAGAGAGGTCAAGCCTTCTGCCCAAGGTCACAGGCCTTGCAGGACCCCGTGCAGCTGTGTTGACCAGCTGGTTGTCAGAAGCTAAAAGGAGGTCAGGGTCCTGGGGTCACCGAATTAGAGGCTCAAACCAACACAAGCTTGCTCTCTTACGGCAGGAGAGCAGGAGGGGTGCACAGGGCTGGCTCCTTCTGGAGGTTCTGAGAGGACCCTGTCCTCCTGCCTTTCCCAGCTCCCAGAGGCTGCCCCCAGCCCTGGGGCCCCCTTCTCCATCTTCAAAGGTAGCCACGTACCATCTTTTCTCACATTCTGCCCCTGTAAGGACGGTGGTACTGCCATCCCCTCCCCAGATAATTCAGGATGATGGTTCTGTGTTAGGGCTTTCCGGAGGAAGTCTAAGCAATGCGATGTGGATGTATGTGTCAGTCATTCTCTCTCCCCCGCCCCCCGCCATTGTCTTCCCTTGGTATCCATGGGGATTGGTTCCAGGCTCCCTGGATGGATCCAAGCTCCTGGATGCTCACATTCCTCATGTGAAATTCCGTGCTGTGTGCCTGCACGCGCCTCCACCGCCTGGACGTATTTTTTGCAGCGCTGGAGATGGGGCCCAGGCAAGGGCCTGCGCCTGGGCTCCACCCCGCCCTCCCTCGAGACCTTAAAGCATCTCCAGATCACCTGCAACACGCGGTCTGTCAACCGATGGCGATCGCTGTTGCACCGCGTTGTGCAGGAACGGTGGCGGGAGAGGAAGTCGTCTCTCCTCGTCACGGACGCAGTTTCCTTCTCGTTGTTTTTTGATCGACACGTGATCTTTGTACATATCTATGGAGCACGACGTGATGCTTTGATTCACATCGACACTGGGTAGCCATCGACTCAGGGAATTTGCACACCCATCACCACACACTGGTCCTTTCTCGGGGGTGAGCGTGTTCACACTGGTCCCTTGAGCGGGTCTAGGTATGCGCTGCCCTGTGCCGCTCACTCCCACACTGCTGTGCTCCTAACGGGACTTTTCCTTCTTCTCCCGAGGGAGAGGCAGGCGGGCCTAGGCTGCCAGGGCAAGATGTCGAGGGAGGAGGTCAGGCAGGGCCGGAACAAAGGAGCGTGGACACGGTCTTCTGACGAGGTCGGCTTCCTGCTGGACCAAAGCGCTCCTGGACACAGCAGGGACCCAGTGGGACAGACACTTCAGTACTCCTGCTCCTAAGTGGGGATCCAATAGAGAAACTAAAACAGGTGCGTGGACAGAGGGGGCGCCAGTCAGCAACAGTGAGGAGCAGAGGGCAGGAGGAGAGGAGGCGAGGAGGAAACTCCAGAGACGGGCCAAACTCCACCACTCTCCTGGCTGCGGGCCCTTCCCTCAGGAGAAGTCTGTTACTGTCGCTTTTACAGTAGACCTGCTGCTTACCTGCTATCTCTGTCCTGGTCTGAAACTTGCCGAGCGGAGACAGGGAACCCAGCACCCCTAGACAGTAACACCCTCAGTGACGTAGTGCCTACCCACCCGCCTCTGCCACAGCCTCCCTCTTCTCCCTGGACTCTAACCTCTATTCTACTCTCATTTTCCATGAGATCAACTTTTAATATTGTACTTATGAGCAGATGCAATTTTTCTGGATGTGTTTGGTCTGAGGTTGGCTGAATCCATGCATGCAGAATCCACGGACATGGAGGGTCGTGTACGGCTATGCAGAGAACTTTCTGTTTGTACGTGTTATGGTTTAGACAGGTGGTGTCCCCAGAAGCTCATGTGTGAGGCAATGCAAAAAGGTCTAGAGGTGAATGTCGGGGTTGTGAGAGCCGTAACCTAACCAGTGAATTAACCCTCTGACAGGGACTAACTGGGTGGTGACGGCAGGCGGGAGCGGGTGACTGGAGGAGGCGGGTCGCTGGGGATGTGCCTTTGGAATGGGCATTTTGTCCCTGGTGAGTGGAGCCCCTCTCTGCTTCTGGTGCCATGCTCCCAGCCGCTTTCCTCCGCTGCACCTTTGGCCATGATGCTCTGCTCATCGCAGGCCCTGAGGAATAGAGCTGGCCTTCTACGAACTGAGGCCTCTGAAATAAACTTTTCCCCCCTAAAATTGTTCTCATGAGGTCTTTTGATGGCAGCACCGGGAAAGCTGACTGAAACGGTATGCATGTGTGTCTGTCGACGAGGAGGTTTAATGGGGATTGGCTCACGCGATTGCGGAGACAAGTAGTCCCACAGACTGCTGTCTGTAAGATGGAGCCCAGGACAGCCGGTGGTGTCCTCCCATTGGGGTTGAAGGCCTGAGAACAGTGGCCTCTGGTGTACATCCCAGAGTCCAGAGGCCCAAGGCCAGGATCCCCAGGTCCAGGGCAGCAGGTAGGTGGCCCTGCTGCAGGAGAGCCCACAGCAGGCCTTCCCACACTTCTTGTTTTCTTTGGGGCCTCGACGGTCTGGATGATGCCCACCCACTCTGGATCGGTGCCCCTGCTGGAGGAGGACCAGCACACTGGACAATGCCCAGCTGCACGGGTGAGAGTCTCCTGTCTACTGACTCAGATGCTCCTCTCTTCCAGAAACACTGCACTGGAACCCCTCAAAATAAGGTCGTGCCAGCTGCCTGGGCCTTCCATGGTCCAGTCACGTTGACAAGTGAGATGAGCCCTCACGATGTCCATCTCAACGTCCTTATCATGTCTGCAGAGTCCCTTTTGGCAGGTCAACTGAGGTATTCACAGGTTCTGGTGGCTAAGACTCGCAGGTCTCTGGAGGCCACTGTTGGGCTGACCAGGGCCCTGGGAGCTCTGCCTAAGATGTGTCCAGTGTCCTTCAGGGTTCAGAGAGAATAGGGAAGCAGGGAGGGAACCCCGGCTCTGAACCCCCACAGCGCAGATCGGCCTGGCTGAGAGCCCCCCTGCCCTGAAGCTGGGGCCAAAGCTTTGCCAACACCCTGCATTATTGGGCACGGCTCATGCAGGGAGATTAAAGCCGCATCTGGCTGCGGAAGCTCTTGCCCCCAACACCTGCCAGTGACAGAAGCCGCTGCTTTACAGAGGCTCATTAAAGATGAAAACATGATGTCGATTTCCAGCAAACTTAAATTACTTAAGCTAGTGTAAGTGGGTAAATATTTCATGCTGCCGTTTATGAAGTTCCTTCCGCAGTACATCTGGTGGCATGGACCTCTGAGCGTCTCTGTGGTCTGGGCTGCGACCACCCACTGCTCGACCTGCGGGTTCCAGGGTCATGCTTGGGCCCAGCCTAGTCACCTCCAGCTGTGTCCAGCTCAGTGGGTGACTCCAGGGACCAGAGGAAACAGCCAGCCGCGTCGTGGCGAGGAGGTGTGGCCTGATGGTTAGCTCCGCCTGGCAGGGAAGTGAGGAGGGACTCTGGGCACTCTCTCCAGCCCTGCTCCTTTCTGCAGGGCTGCCAAGGTGGGTGATGCCGTGGCGCCCAGGTGGGGTGTGGCATCTGGGAAGCCGCCGGGCCCCCTGCCGTGTGTCTGGATCTACTGGGGGCAGTGTCTGCAATGGGACGTCTGTGGCTGGCTCTCCGGGCTCCCTTCTCCGCCTCACATTCTCCCCCAAAGCTGCAACTAGGAAGAGCCGTCTGTCCTAACCAACGTATGGAGGACTGGCCCTCACAGGGAGCTAACGATGAACACGCCATGGCCTTGTGCCTGGACCCTTGGCCTCTTGAAGGCATCCTGCCCCTGAGGCTCTACTCTTTGTGCTGCGTGGGGACATGAGGGTCCCTGCACAGGCCCACGGGCGGGAACAGGCATTTGTACCTGCTAACCTGAGGGGTGGGGCCAGGGGTGCCCTGTGGCTCCCCTAGACCATAGGCTAGAGTCCCATTGCCCAGTACTGCAGCGTGTGACCATGCTGGGCAATGGAGACCTGCAGAGGCAGTTAGTTAGGCTGAGGTCCTGAGGGTGAGCCCTGACCCAGAATGACCAGGTCCTTAGAGGAAGAGAGCTTGGAGACAGACACGCCCGCCCCCCACCAACACACACAGAGGACGCCCTGTGGAGTGGGGGCTGGGCGGGGCGAGCCTCTGAGCCCAGCATCAGCGAAGATGGCGCAGACCAGGAGGAGCCGGGAGACCTGAGCTTCTTCACCTTGGACTTGCGGCCTCCAGAGTCAGTTTCTGCTGCTTAGTCGTGTGCCCTGTTGTGACAGCTCCGCTAACTGCAGAGCTAACTTTGCTCCTTCCGGGGAGGGGGAGACCTTGGTGGGTGGAGGGCCGTGCGGATCCGAGCAGCACCTCTGGGGGCCGGAAGCCGAGGCCGGGCCAGCTGTTGGAGCAGCACCGAGCGTTCTCAGGTGCCCGGTGCTGTTGAAGTGCCGGCTCAGACAACCTGGTGGGGACGCTGCCCTTGCCCACAGTGGCCAGCAGCAGAGCTGGGATCCGCACCCAGACTGTCCCTCTCTGGGCCCTGCTCTTGTAGGGAAGGGTGGGGAATGGCTCTGGGAACAGAGGCGACTTGCTGGGCAAGTGGTCTACATGGCCCCCAGGCTCCCTGCTCCTGCTCGCCCAGAGAGTGGTCCAGGGCACGCTGCTCCGGGGCAGCACTGAGGACAGGAGCTGCTCAAGCCCCTGGAGGGAGGCTGCACTGGGCGTTTGGGCAGGCGCTAGTTCTTCCCTGCAGGGAAGTGGCTGCGGTGGCCTGAGAGTCCTGTCCATCCCGGCAGCCTTTCCATCCGTCTAAGGTGCCCGCGGCGGTCTCCGCCTGTCCACGGTGTTGTCACGTGGCTGGCTCCAAGTCCTCTGCTTCTGCAGGAGTGAGACTCCATCCTGGGCTCCTTCCACTTCTGACAGCGAGAGACAAATCCTTCCACAAGGAAGCTTTTCAGCCAGCCAACGGCAACTCTGCAGAGCGTCTGGGTTCTGCAGGTCAGTCTGGCCTCCTGGGCAGGGCCCGGGAGCTGACAGGGCAAGGCTGCCCGACCTCCAGAGGCAGGTGTCAGCGTTGCAGGACGATCAACCCAGCCGACCGGCCTCCGTGGCTGGGGAGGATCTGTCGGCATTCAAGAGTCAAGAGAAGTTGTAGAGGAAGGGACAGTGAGAATGTGCACCGCCACCCGCGGAAGGGCCAGGTTTCCTAATCTGGGCTCCCCTGTGGTACAGCTCTCTGCGCGTGCAGGCACCTGCTTGCTCAGGCCACGTCGGGGCTGGGAGCTGGTGGCAACAGGCGGGCTGGGGCTATTTCTGCATGAGGGTCAGTGTCCTGTTTGTCCAGCCAGGAGCCCTGCGTTTTCATGTGTGAAGGCGTGTGGGAACAGCAGCAGCTGCACCTGTGGTTTTCGAGCGGGGTAGCAGCACAGACTCTGCACTTCCCACCATGAGGGGCTTGCTTGGCCATGTGTTGTACTGGGGGGGATCCAGGGTCCCCAGGGCTGGTCAATGCATGTGGAGCAATTCCAGGGGGATTGGTAGCAGGTGTCTCAGCCGCTGTGTTGGTGGGTACAATGTGTCCTCTGCTGTGTTGACTACTGGTGGGGAGGCCAGGGAGGTGGATGCAGGCTGGGTCTGGCAAACGGGTCGGGGCCAGAGTCTAGAGGACACGCCTGGTTTTGCTCTCTCTGTCAGTGGCGGGAGGAAAGCCCCCAGCCCTGTTTCCAAGGTCGTAGGCTGGACGCCTGATTCCAGGGGCCCCAACCAACCGGGTATGATCACTTACCCCCAAGCCAGCCCCAGAAGGTCATGGTGAGACACAGGAAGGGGGCTCTGATCAGCATGCCTGTGTGGGGCAGGCACAGGGGACCCGGACCAGCCCGTCTTCAGGTGTTGACAGGAGCTGCAGGTTTAGGTAGAGGAAGGAGCCGGGCAGCATGGAGGTCTGCATAATCAAGAGGCCGTGGTCACAGCGAGGTCACGAGTTCGGCTCTGGCTCTGGGAGGGGTCTTCTCCAGAGAAGCCTCCACCACTCGAGGGGCGGGTTTCGGGGGTGGGTCAGGGTGTTTATCAGGCCTGTGGTCCTGGGAGAGGGCGTTTCAGTTCGCGGGCGTGATGGCTCCTGCTGGGTGTCGTTGTGGGGTGCTGTGCCTGCCGCCCCCGTTCCTGGAAGGGGCAGGATAAGGACTCGTGTACCGCTCCGCGGGTCTGAAACACGGTGCTGCGAATCTTGCCTCAGTCTTGAAGGGGAACGAGACAGGGTAGGTAAATTTAGGGCTTATAAACCTCGCATCGCCATTGTTGGGGTGCACTCTCCAAATGGTCAGCGTGCCTACAGACAGAGCTGAGCACGGACCTGTGCAGAGTTTAAGGTCGTAAGGGAGGCAGACAAAGCAGAGGCCGAGAGGCCTGGCCTCATTCTGATTGTGGTTGCCTGATGGGCACAGTGGCCTGCATTGGAGGGTTGTTGCTCTCAGCCACAGCGGCTGCTCTGCCCCGTCACACCCATGGTGACCGAGGACCTGGTGGGGTGGGGCTGGAAACTTGGAAGTCTACTGCTGTTCCCTTCAGGAGGGACAGGGTCAAGCGGTTTCCAAGCTGGGGAGTCTTCCAGGGAACCAGAGACATCCATGGCCAAGCTGCGGGCAGCTCCAGGCTGCTGGACCTAGAGTCAGTGTGCCCCACGACAGGGTGGATGCTTCCTCTGTGCCTGGTTAGCTGACCCCCACCTGCCCTCGCTGCTTTGAAGGTTAGGCATGGGGTCAGGTGATTCTGTCACCAAAGAGAAACCAGATGCAGCGCACACTCATCCAGGACGGGAGTGGCCATCCTGCATGGTCCTGTGGAGGACGGGACGCTGGCTCCAAGGGTGGGTGAAGCTGCGGTGCCTCACCCTGAGCGAGGCTGTTCCTAGGCGGGAGGACCCCTGAGCAGGCTGCGGTGTCCTCCTGACCATCTGCCCACCCAGCCTCTGCCTCCTCTCCCATCCCAGCTGGAAGTCACCTGGTCTGCCGCTTCTGAGTCTGAAAGCTCAGTAGGAACACAGGTGTGTTCAGGGCACATCCTTCCATCTCTAAGTGCCAGAGGGGTGGCCACAGCGGAAGAGAGATGCATTTCTTTGGAGCAATCTCTCATTTCCTTTTAAAATTTTATTCTACTGCCAATTTTGAGGAGAATGTGCCCCTCTCTCTTTTGCTCTTTGTCTGTACGGGGGATTGAACCCAGGGCCTTGCACATGCTAGGCAAGCACTCTACACTGAGCCCCATGTCCAGCCCAGGGTTTGGCCTGCTTACGTTTCCTGGATTATTTGATCTGTAGGTGTATGTCTTCCACCAAACTCAGCAGGCTGCTCAGGGTTCGCCTCAGCTCTGTGATCTCTCCTCTTCTTCTGAAGCTCCAGTGGCATAAATGTCAGTCTTTTTAATTTTCTTTATTATCCCAGAGGCTCCCAAACCCATTTTTCAATGATTATTCTGTTAAGATTTAATGATTTTTATTGATCTAGCTTCAAGTTCACTGACAATCATTTATCATTTATGATTCACTTTGGGCCCATCAGATGATCCTTTGAATTTTTTTCAGTCATTGTATCTTTCATTCCACAATTTCCATTTGGGTTTTCTTTCTATATTGGTCTTTGCCAAGGTGTTATTTTCCTTTTCGTTTCAAGAGTGTTAATGGTTACTTGTTGGAGCATTTTTGTAAGAGCTGCCGGCCGTGTTTTGGGTATGGTTTGAATGTGTTCCCTTGAGGCTCCATGCATTGTCTTTTATCCCCATTGTGAGGTATTAAGAGAGTGGAACCCTAATGAAGATGATTAGGATGAGATAAGGTCATTGAATGGGAGATCCATGATTGATTATAAGAAGAGAAAGAGAGCAGAATGGACACATATACACATGCTTCCTGTCTCTTGCCACCTGATGCCCTCTGCCTCTTTTGGACTCTGCCAGCAAGAAGGCCATCATCAGAAGTGGACCCTTGGGCCTCCAGAACTTGAGCTAAATAAATATCTTTGCTTTATTATAAAAGGACCTGTCTCAGGTATTTCATTACAGTAATGAAAACAGACTAATAACTAATGATTTAAATTATTTATCAGATAATCCCAGTATCTTTGTCATCTTCCACTGGCAGTATTTGTCTTTTTCCATGTAATTTGGCATTTTCCTGGTTCTTTGTATGCCATGTACTTTTGGACTGTATCCTGAATATTTTGAATATTCTGAGACAGTTCTTTATTTAAACTTGGAAAAAAGTTGGTATTTTTGGTTTAGGAGGTCACCAGTCTGGTTGAGTTCAAGCCTCATGTTCCACAACCCACCTCCTGTGGGCCATCCCAGTGTGGGTTAGTTTTCAAAGCCTTCGGAATGCCATCCAGTGCTGTCCCATGTGCACCACCGGGCAATAGCCTTTGAACTGGCAAGTGGCTTGGTTCAGTGCAGCTTAGGGGAAGGGTGGGACCAGAAGTCCATGAACAACTCATGGGACTGCTTTCCAGAACCTTCCCACCTCTGCAATCCTCTTGGTTTCCTTTCAGTCATTTTGGTCCTTTGGCCCCAAACCCAGGGGTTTCAGTGGCCCTGCCCTGCATGCACTTCTGTGACTGTGCCCTTAACTGGTGCCAAATAGCGGGGAACAGAAAGAGGATAAGGTGCAGTGGGGGCTGCCCCACCCTCCTGGAATCACAGATCCACTAACTGGAGAAGTTTACATCCCTCAGAGTTCAGTCCTTGTGGGTTCCTGTTGTGGATTCTCCCAAAAATGCCCCAGGGTTGCTTGGGGGATGGGGTAGGAGATAACAGAGAGGGAAGAGCAAGGATGTGGGAAGACACCTCACCACCCTATGAGCTAGAATCAGAAGGTGTCTCTGAAAACTTTCTCTTTGTGCTAATGCCCAGTTTTGGTTCTCAAGCTGCCCTGTGTTCAGGTCAATACAGGAGAAAAACCTGCACCCTCACTGCTTGTTGGTGAGACCCCGAAATCTGATTTTCTTTCCCACAATGCCTGCTGGAATTTATTTTCCAGACTGTCCCAGTACCCAAGTCACACATCTGTCCAGGTCTTATGGTTGTATCCCAAGGGAGAGACCAGATGGAGCATAATTACTTCACCTTATCTGAAGATGGAATCATTGCCTTTATTTTTAAGGACAATTTCATTGCGTGAAGTTCTAGTTGGTCATTTTCACTTAAGTGCTGTGAAGGTGTGGACCCACTGTCTTCTTGCTTGCATTGTTTCCAATAAGAAATCTGCTGTCATTTAACCTGTTTCTCTGTATGCAATAGATTCTCCTCTGGCTACTTTGGAGGTGTTCTCTCTGTCACTGGAGGTAAGCAATTTGAGGATGGTGTGCCTTTTTGTTTTTTTAAATTGTAAACAAATGGGTAAAAGAGTTTTTTTGTTTTTTTTTTCCCCCTCTGAGGCACCAGGGATTCAAACCATAGCCCTTGTGCATGCTAGGTGAGCACTCTCCAAAATGAGTCGTTTCTTCAGCTCCAATGGTGTGCCTTTATTGTTTTTTTGTGCTTGAGGTTCATTGAGTTTCTGGAATAGATGAATTTGTGGTTTTCGTCAAGCTTGGGGTATTTTTAGTCATTATTTCTTCAAATAGATTTTCTGTCCCCCTTTTCTCTTTTTGAGATTCTAATTACACAATCACACTGCTTCAAGTTGTTCCCAAGCTCACTAATTCTACATCATTTTTTGGTTATTTTTGGATTTGTTCTTTTTAGATATACATGACAGTAGAGTGTATTTACACATACGTGGAGTGTAACTTGTTCTAATTAGAATCCCATTCTTGTGGTTGTATGTGGTGTGGAGTTACACTGGTCATGTATTCATACACTAACATAAGAAAGTTATGTCTGATTCATTCTCTTGTCTTTTCTATTCCCATTCTCCCTTCATTCCCTTCAATTCCCTTGGCTAATCCAATGAACTTCTATTCTCTCCTGCCTCCCCTTATTGTGTGTTAGCATTCACATATCTGAGAGAACAGTTTGGCCTTCGGTTTTTTGGTATTGGCATATTTTATTCAGTATAACAGTCTTCAGTTCCATCCATTTCCTGGAAAATGCCATAATTTAATTTTTCTTTATGGCTGTGTAATATTCCATTGTGTATATGTACCACACTTTCTTTATCCATTCATTTGTTGAAAGGCACATAAGTTGATTCCACAGCTTAGCTATTGTGAATTGAACTGCTATAAACATTGATGTGACTGCGTCACTATAGTATGCTGACTCTAAGTTCTTTTGGTGTAAACAGAGGAGTGGGATAGCTGGGTCAAATGGTGGTTCCATTTCAAGTTTTCTAAGGAATCTGCTTTCCAGAGTGGTTGCACCAACTTGTAGTCCCATGAGCAATGTAGGAGTGTACCTTTCCCCAACATCCTTGCCAACGTTTATTGTTATTTGTATTCTTGATAATTGCCATTTCAATTGGAGTAAGATGGAATCTTAGGGTAGTTTTGATTTGCATTTCTCTAATTACTAGGGATGATGAGCACTTTTTCATATATTTGTTGATCACTTGTAGATCTTCTGTGAAGTGTCTGCTCAGTTCCTTAACCCACTTATTGATTGGGTTATTTGTATTCTTGGTGTAAAGTTTTTTTGAGTTTTTTTTTTTTATAAATTCTAGAGATTAGTGCTCTATCTGAAGTGCATATGGCAAAGATTTTCTCCCACTCTGTAGGCTCTCTCTTCACATTGTTGATTTTTTCCTTTGCAGAGAAAAAGCTTTTTAGTTTGAATCTATCCTGTTTATTGATTCTTGCTTTTATTTCTTATACTTTGGGGTCTTGTTAAGGAAGTCAGGCCCTAAGTCAACAGATGAAGATTTGGGCCTACTTTTTCTTCTATTTTGTGCAGGGTCTCTGGTCTAATTCCTAGATCCTTGTTCCATTTTGACTAGAGTTTTGTGCAGGGTGAGTGTTACGCCACCTACAATTCCCCTCAGTGCTTGACAAGGATTCCGCTGAGTAATAAAGGTGTTTGCAAAGTCTCATTGTGTTGGGAATTGGGTTGTGGACTTCCCTTCCTTGCTTGCTTAATATGTGTAGGTTTACTATTAATATTTTATGTGTTTTCCCTGAAAACAGGGGTCTTAACAGAACCAGGGTTGAAACATAAAAACCAGACTTCTAATGGAACAGTGATTTCAGATTTAGTCTTTTGTAATGAAACTTTGAGTAACCAAGAATGTTATGAGAAAATACAAAAATAGATTCTAGCTGCCGATCCCCTGTTGACTACTCTCAGATGACCTGAAGTATGTAGGCAAATAACTCCAACCCCATCAGGAATGATAAATAGGAACAGAAGAAATAAAGAAAATAGAGTTCCTACAGTTAAAACGCCTTACGACAATGCTTATTTAATTAGTGGAAAGCCATGACATCCTTACAGAGGGATGCCTCTAAGGCCCCTGGATTTAGACCCTCCTTTATCTCCCACGGGATATTTAGATGTAAAATCAGGACATGTTATAATCTGGTTGGAAAGTATACACACAAGAGTGCAAGATATTCCATTTCTTAAAGATTAGGATTTACTAAATGCTGTAAATATTATTGGCTACCTATTCCCCTGGAGAAAAAGTTCCTCAATGTTAAGTTCACACAGTGGAAGATGACGTCATATTACTGTTAGCTTAAGCTGTCTAGCACTTATTAACCACAGCAGTAGCCACACAACTGACATTTACTCAACCCTGCTGAACTTGCTTTAACCTTTATGACTAGTTAAGCAATATTAATATGTCTTATTGTTTAGTTATAGGTCATCATGAGTAAGCAATTACCAAAAATAATTAGAATACTTCCTTGTCTAGTCTAGTAATGATTATACAAAATATTTCTGTTTTTCTCCTTGTGACTTTTTCCTGTTCTGAAAAAAACATGTGTAACTGTCTGTCAACCTTTTAATGTATAAAAAGCTGGCTGGGAAAAATAAAATTCAGAACTTAGCATCCATTCCTTGAGTTTGTGTTGCTTTGTTCTCCACCTCGCCGACGCCTACTCCCTCACCTGTGACCACTACGACCCCTGCTAGGGCTGGACCCCAGCAGGTGAGAGATAGGGATTTAATTTCATTTTGCTGCACACGAATTTCCAGTTTTCCCAGTACCATTTGTTGAAGAGGCTATCTTTTCTCCATTGTATGTTTTTGGCACCTTTGTCTAGTATGAGATAACCATACGTATGTGAGTATGTCTGTGTCTCCTATACCGTACCATTGGTCTGCCTGTCCATTTTGGTGTCAATTCCATGCTGTTTTTGTTACTATTGCTCTGTAGTATAGTTTATGGTCTGGTATTGTGAAACTTCCTGCTTCACTCTTCATGCTCAGGATTGCTTTGGCTATTCTGGGTCTCTTATTCTTTCAAATGAATTTCACAATTGCTCTCTCTATTGCTTTCTCTATTTCTATGAGGTATGTCATTGGGATTTTAGTTGAAATTGTGTTGAATCTATATAGTGCTTTTGGTAGTATGGCCATTTTGACAATATTAATTCTTCCTATCTAAGAACTCGGGAGAACTTTTCATCTTCTAAGTTTTTCTTTAAATTCTTTCTTTAGCGTTCTGTAGTTTTCATTTTTAGAGGTCTTTCATCTCTTTTGTTAAATTGGTTCCCAAGTTTGTTTTTTTTTTTTGAGGCTATTGTGAATGGGATAGTTTTCCTAATTTCTCTTTCAATTGATTCATCATTGACTACATCCATTTTTAAAAATTATTTTTCTCTTTGATTTTGTTTTGGATACTCTCATCGCTATGTCTTTAAGTTTGTTGATCTTTCCTTCTACAGTGTCTAATCTGCTATTAATTATATTCAGTCTTTTTTTCATCTCAGTGTATTCTTCATGTCTAGACATTTGATTTGGGCCTTTTTACATTTTTTATGCTTCTAACTGAGCATATGGAATATAGTTATAATGATTTCTTGAATGTTCTGGTTTGCTAATTCTAATATTCATGCCATTTATTAGATCATTATGAGTTATGATGAGAATAGTGATGCTTCTTTTGATTAGGTGTCAGACATTGAAGTTTTACATTTTTGGTGCTCAATTTGTTTTTGTCTTTCCAAAGCTATACTTGAGCTTTAGATTATGATATGCAGTTAATTTATGTGGAAACACATTGATCCTTTCAGATCTTATGTTGAAGATTGGTTAGGTGGGATAGATCAGTGTTTGGTCCCGGGATAATTATTCCTGTGACTGAGGCACTTCCTCCTGAGCTCTCCCTAATGCCCTTGAGCTGAGCTCTTTGTCTGACTGATAGGAATAGTAACAGTCCCGCCGCTGTGATCAAGGGGCACTGTCCTTTGGGTAGTCTTTCCCCAGCCCTGGGTGGTTTCCTCACCTGCATGCACTGACCATTGCTTTGCTTGACACTTGACGGGGACCCTCTGCACACCTCCAGAACTCTCTGTGCAGGTGCCTCCTTTCTGATCCGTCCTTCAGACTCTGGCTGTCCTGGTCTCCCTGGACTCTCAGCTCTGTCCTATCCACTCTGGGCTCTACCTGGTTCCCTGCCTCTGTGCTGCACCTGGAAACTCACCAGTACAATAAGCCACAGTGACTCCAGAGTTCAGCTTGTTTATCCCCATCTCTCCGGAATCACTGTCCTTTGCTGCCTGACGCCCCACAGCCTGAACGCCAGGCTTTGCGCATTCTTCTGGCTGGTTTAGTTGGGAGGATGCACCCAAAGCCTTTTGTCCCTCTTGGTCAGAAGCATTAGGCTCTCCTGCAGACCACTTACGTGGTGAGCAAATGTCTAGAAGGTCATACAAACACTTCTTGAGCAGATGAGGTGCTAGGAACTTCATTTTTCTTGTCCACAGAATTTGCATATTAATTTACTAAAGTAGGCACCACTGATAAACCATTTTCCACAGAAGCTAACTGACTCTTGCTAGGGCCACTTACTTATAAGGATGGAGTCAGAACCAGGTTCCTGGTCAGCGGGGCTCTTGGCAACTGACCTTCACCGCTGGAGAACAGTCTGCACACTTTAACAGAAAGTTCCAGGAGGCTTTTTTCAAGAGTCCTTTCAGGGTGGCAAGGGCTGTATTTGAATAAATTCAATAGCACTTTGTGTGGGTCTTCAAGAACTAGGTGACTGTTTAATAGGCCTAGAATACAATTCTGGCGACATTAATTTGATCATGGTGTCTTCCTCATTCTTCTCTGGTTGAGTCTCTTCTGATGACTTGAACTTCCCTGAGCCTCAAACACAGGAGCGCCACGGCCATCCAGCCACAGTCGAGACCCTCTAACTTTTTGTGTTGGGCAATTCTCAGGGATTAGATGGTCCTTCCAAGGGACAACAGGGACAATAACCCAATCAATGCACAGAGGTCTCACGAGCTGAAACCAGATCTGCGTCCTCTGGGCATGTCCCTGACTCTTCCATTTTGCTCTGAGCTCTCTGGTGGGGCTTTGGACCCTGCCTGACCTCCCTTCCCAGTCCTGTGTTCATGGTGGGTGTCTGTTAATTTGCCTGTCCTTCTCCTGGACCATGAGCACTGGGGCAGGGGTTTTTTGTCATTTAGATTTTCTTTTCTTGCACTAAGGAGAGTTCTCCACCATGTTGAGTCCTCAGCCAAGATGGCCTGGATGGAGGAAGGACAGACTGAATCTGGGGAAGACGCCTCGGGCCACGAAGAGACCCGTCATCTGGTGCAGGACGGCTCTGCGGCACGGGGGGCTGCAGGCCCCCCAGGGCTCCAGCTTTGCTCCTTGATTCTGCCTCTCTCCATCCCGAGATGGCCTCCTTCATGGCTTCATGGTGGCAGCCTGCCCCCACAAATGGGATGGCCAGCAATGCCCCCCTTCACACCCAGTGGGAGCCAGCAGGCGAGCCCACTCCTCGTCTCTGAGGGGCCAGCTCAGGTCGCGTGCCCGCTCCTGGACCTGTCACAGTCGCAGGGGTTCCATGTGCTGTTTGGCTTGGCAATCACCAGCAAGGAGGAGGTGTGCTGTGGCGGCTGATTGGGGTCCATCTGGAATGAGGGACGGAGTCCGCTTCTTAATCCAGATAGGACCCCCGCTCCCAAACTGGGTGCCACAGCAAGGGGGAGCAGGCAGAGTAAGCTGAATGACTGGGGGCTGAGCTGAACAGGCAGGTGCCAGGGGACAGAGCCGGGGGAGGCGGGGAGCACGGCCCCGTCCGGGTTACCAGAACCTCCCTGTGGGGCTCTGCAGGAGGAGCAGGTGGGGTGGTGGAAGTGCCTGCCCAGGCTGCAGAGCTTGTCTGAGGGAGCCTCCTGACACCCCGAGGGAAGGGACTGTGGTCACTCCACTTAGCGGCAGGGAGGTGGAAGGGCAGGGAAGCTCAGCAACTCACCCAAAGTCAGCAGTGGAGCTGGGGGCTGTCACCCATGTCCCCAGGATAGGTCACTGAGGCCTTCAGGGACTACCAACGATCACTATGGCTCCAGGGCACTGGGCCCCTCCTGCCTGCCCTCGCCAGCACCGTTGCTGAGCGCTGCCCTGCTGTCCCGGCTGCTGCCCTCCACTGGGGAGGAGAGTCTCCAGGGGCGGGAAGCATGGGCTCCACCGGGGTCCTCCCAACGTGGAGGACTCGACAGCCAGGACCAGGGCCCCAGCCTGCTGGGGCAGGGTCCTCCGTGCCCATCCCCACCCTCTGGAGGACAGCACTGCGAAGCCGGAAGCTTCATGGAGGAAAGAGGTGGATGCGTGAGGGGACGAGGTGTTACCGGGACACGAAACCGAGCCCTGGAGGACCCTGCTGGGGAGAGCAGGCTGGGGCGGCGCCCCTCCCGGCACCAGAGACGGGACCTCCAAGCCGGCTGGCTGTAGTGGCGCTGGTCCCCGGTGCCCAGCAGCTGCCTCTGCCCCTCGCCCGGCGAGGCGGGGCGGGGCAGAGTCGCCTCCTCAAACCCTCTGACGGCGCCAAAGGCGCTGCGCCTCTTCCTGTTTCACGAATGACAACCCAGCTGGGAAAAGGGTGTGGACGGGCCTCCTGCCCTCGGCCTTCTCTGAGGGCCGCTTCCCAGGCCGGGAGCTGGGTCTCCTCCAGCCCCTGGGGCAGGGCGCAGAGACCCGCCTTCCCACTCAGGGTGTGGCCAGGTACCGCGTCCACCTGGAAAGCAGGGCCCCTCCTCACCTCCTGCTCCCGGGCCGCGCAGCTGCGGCGTCTGCCGCCGTGCCCCTCGGATCCGCCACCCGCACGAGCCGGGAAAATGCAAATAAAAGCAGGATTATGATATTTTCCGTAAATAAGCAGTGCAGCAGCTCAAATCTGGTTTGGGCCGTCAGCCGAAGCCCCAGAGACATATTGATGTTGAAATATTTGCGCACGTTCTCATGGAACATCACTGTGGCGCACGGGCCTCCAATAAAGCTTTTACATAAATTATTCATTGCGGAATTCAGACGGGCGCCAGGAGCCGCCTCGGGCCCTCTCCACTTCTATTTTCTGGCTGCCTCTGAAGAGCTGGTCTTGTTAGCACCCAACGCCACCCGCCAGGCAGGCGGCGTCATCCGCGGGGAAGCGGTTGTCTGGTGAGACCGCGCTGACCTTATGGTGGCGTCTGGTCAGGGATGTTGGCGTCCCTTGAAGGGTTTTCTGTGCTGACCAACGTGCTCATGTCCCCTCCCACCCTGGGAACCTGGTTTTCAGAGGGTCGTGGGGAGATGTGGGGCCCTGTCTCTTGCTTCCTGTACCTGGAGAGGAAAGGGGGACTGCTCCGCACAGGGTGACCCTCGGCACAGTCCCTTAAAGCTCGCGAGCTGACCAGGCTCCACCAGTGGGCCTGCCTGGGGGACGGGTGGCGACGCTCATGCCGATTTTCTCAGTGAGGCTCTGGGGTCGTTCTGGGCTGAACTGTGACCCCGGCATCTTGGCCCCAGTTCTCAGCTGAAGTTCCCACCCGTGGTCCATGGGGTCATGACAGTGGTCCTGACCCAATCTGACTGCAGTCCTTAGGAGGAGGGGGCATTTGGACACACGCACAGGGAAGATGATGTGGGTCCCAGGAGAGGGCGGCAGCTCAAGCCAGGGGGCCCCCGGTTGAGCAGCCGGGCCACCTGGGTCTTGGACTTCGGCCTCCGGAACCCAGAGGAAACACTGTTGAAGCCGCCAGCCAGCGGACGTTCCGTCAGCCCCAGGGAGCTGCTCGGAGGCGCTTCTCGGGGTTCAGCCACGGTGGCAAGGATTTGCTCTTGGCCTTCAGGTCCAGTCTGCCGTGGTCCGGCTGGAGGAGCAAGGAGCTGGTTTCCCAAGTGGCCCTGAGACCTCCTGTGAGGCCGGGTGTGGTGGGAGGCCGGCTTGGGTGGGAGCCCTGCCAGCAACTTCATTTTCCCCTTCAAAGGACTCTGCAAAGCGCTCCGTAAATATTTGCGGGATTAATTTCCCAATTCACGAAAGAATAAATGAAAGCTGAGGAAGTCAGCCAGTCTCGTGGCTCGGGACAACGTCTCGAACACAGTGCTCTCCCAGCTGCAGCCCTGCGGGTTTGGTGACCACAGTGGACCAGTCCCCGGGCCTTGTGAACTTCCCGAGGGCCCCGACGGTCCACGGGTTCCCAGGGGCAGGACCCCGGGACCGTTCTACCAGAGCCTCCCATGCACAGCTGCTGGGAATGAGGGGGTCTGCCTGCCTAGGCAGCCTGGGGCAGGAGGGCAGAGCCTGGCAGCAGTGTCCAGGGCAAAACGCCCGGGGTGGTGACTAGGCAGCCAGGACCACCGTACGTTCCCTGCCCGCGGCCTTCCCTGTGGACAGCAGCGCCTGCCAGATTCGCACGAAGCCTGGGCTGGCGTGGCCTGGGTGCCCTTCAGAGGATCTTCCTGGGGTCTTAAAATTCCTGTATATAAAAAGTAATGCTGGGCATCATTGGTCACTCGTTACCCCTCAGGGAGGGGCAGGTGGTTGCTGGACTCATGCTGATCACGTTTACCCTTCCATGGTCGGGTGCTGCCTCCTCGGACCCTTCCGGGTCTTCAGGGCCTCGGTCCTCACTGCCTCGCGGAGGCCGAGGTGCTGCTGGGTCCTCTCCCTCCCTCTCTGTCCTCCTGCCCAGCTGTCACGGGCCCCTGGCATCTCTGGGGGTGCTCGTGTCACGGTCCTGACGTTGGCTGCTGGCCTCATGGAGGAGTTCCAGCTGGTGGCCCCTTGGCCTGGCCTCCCCGCAGCCTCCCGCCGAGCCTCTGCTCAGGCAGTTCTGTTGCAGGGGACATTCTTCCTCTCCACACTCCCTCTCCCGACACAGCCCCACCCAGGCCTCGGGGTCCTGTGGGACTCTGTCCTTGTCCTCGCTCCCCTGGCCACCGGTCCCCTGGGCTAGACCTGAAGAGCCGCAGTGGGCTGGTGTCAGGCCCCTGACTTTCCCTTCGTCAGGGCCTGGTCCCTGCCGGGCGGCCTCCCCCAATCTGTCCTGTGCTGTCTCTGCTGGAGCCTGGGCAGCCCTGGGTGAGCGGCAGAAGTGCCACCTGCCGGTGCTTCCTGTCTGCAGAGACACGGTTTCCCTTCCCGGAAAGAGCGGCACGGGAGTGAGGGAGGCCTGGCGAGGCCACCTGTGTCCTGCACCTGCTCCCCTCGCCCCTTCCCTTCCACGTGTCCCCACCCGAGTGGGGCTCTGCTGTGTGGCACGCGGGAGTGGGAGCTGGCACACGGCCTGGACTCCTGTCCTCCTTGTCCTTCATTTACAAGCCACAGAGAGGGGCAGTCTGGCTGGTCCCCACCTGGCCTGCCGACAGCTGTGGTGCGTGAGTTTGGGGCCTGGGCAGTGCCAGAGCCGAGGGGCAGGATGGTGAGCAACTGAGGGGCAGGCAGGGCAGCCCGTCCAGGTCCAGCGCCCCTCCAGGGCCCCTTGGGCTGGAGTGGCTGCGGGCCTTCCAGGAGCTTCCTCCCGGGCCGCTCGGCGATGTGTTAAGACGCGTTCCTGGAACTCTGCTCGCCATCTGTCTCCCCGGCTAGATCATCGCGGCTGGGAGAGGAGCTCCGATGTGCGATTGTAAATCATCTCCCCTTCTGCTCCCACGCTGACGGCTTGAAGGGGCTGTCGCCGTTCGCGCTGAGCGAGGCTTGTTTTCCGTGTGACACAAAACACACACCCGCTCAGGAGCCCTGCAGGGCCGGCCACTTCCTGGGCCACTGGGCGGGGAAGCCGGTGGCGGGAGGAGGGCCCACTCGAGCCCTTGCTCCAGCTTGACCTTGGGCTGATTCTGGGCCTGACCCTAGGCCACCCTGGACCCTACTGAGGGGCCCGGGGAGCCCGCCTGACACTCCACGTGCACGATGCGTCACGAGTGCGCCACGATACCACCTGGCCTCGCCTCCAGGCCTGCGTGGCCCCTTCGCAGCACAGGGGCATCCGTCACCTGTCTCTGTCCTCCACGCTCCTATCTCAGCTGCAGGGCCCTGAGGAGGCCGCTGTCCAGGACCTCGCGCCACCTCTGCCCCGGTGACACTGGCCTCCTGATGGTGCCACTGGGCGGCGTCCCGCGTGCCCAGATGGCTTCGCTGTTGGGTTCCAGCTGAAAGAACTCAGGCCAGATCTTCCCAAGTCTCCCAGGAGGCAGGGAGGGAAGGCACAGCCTGGGGACCAGGGTCGGGGCCGCCTGTGTCTCCTCTGGGGCCGCTCCCCAGGCTCCTCCTGCCTCTTGCCTGGCCTCCGTGGGCTCCTGGCTGCCCAGCCTCTCTCTGCCTTGCCCTTTTCCTCACCCTGTCGAGCCGCCAGAGCTCGGCCATGTGTCTGTCACCTGTCTGTCTCCCTCACTAGACGGATGCTCGGCCTCTGTCTCCTTTGTGCACCTGGCTGTTGGCCCAGCCCAGAACTCTGCCTGGCTGGCGGTGGGCCTCTCTCCTGCCGGGTGTGGAGCAGTGCGTGTGGCTCTCCAGGCCCTGGACTGTGGACTCTCCCTCGTGGTCAGGATGCAGCTCCGTCCTGGGACTGTCCCCATCACAGCCCTGCAGGGCACTGCCGTCATCCCTGGCAGCAAGGGCACCGTGGTCCCACACTTTGCCAGCTGTCAAGCCCTTTGCGATGGCCTCTTGGAGTGGGGTGGAGGTCGGTGGAGTGCTGCTGGCCCTGCTCACAGCAGGAAACTGACTGGCACGTCCTCGGGGGAGGGAGAGCCAGGTGAGGGTGAGTGGCCGCGTGAGGGTCGTGGGCTGTCTGCAGCCCTGGGCCAGTGAGGTCACAAGTTGCTTCCTGGAAACCGCTAGGGCCTTGGTGTGAGCTCAGGACCTCAGGGACGCGGCCTGGACCTGTGGTTCTCAGGGCCCCTGGGCCTCTGAGAGTCCTGTTCAGGGACGTGGGCTGTTCTCCAGAGGCCACCAGGAAACCTCTACCAGGGCTGGGCAGAAGCAGGTCAAGGTCACAAATGGCTGCCTAGAGGGAGGTCGAGCCTTGACTAAGGAGCCCTGAGGCTGTTACCAGTGGGTCCCAGAGGAGGGTGGGTCTGGGAGCCGGGAGCCCTGGGAACAGCCATGTGGTCGCAAAGTGGCCTGATTCCTAGGGCGAAGTGGAGGGTCTGGGAAAAACACGGTGGCCCAGGGTGACTTCTCACTGGCTTCGCTTCATGGGGGCCCAACAATCAGCCTGCCCAGCAGAGCTGCAGAGCTGTTGCCGAGAAAACCTTGTGCTCGTTGTCCCAAGCCACCGGACCGAGGGTGTGGGGGCTGTTGTCCTGTGTCCCGAAGCGCGATGGCTGCTGAGGGCAGCAAGCTCTTGCACTTTCACTGTCTGCTTGCCAGTTGTTTTTGTTTCAGCTGCACAACTTTGCACATCCTGGCTGTGTGACAGACGTCAGGTGACTGCCACATTTTTGGTTTGTCATTTCAAAACTGCAGTCCCCGTTGGCTCCTCTTGCTCTCCCTTCCCCTCCCCTCTACAGTGATTTTCTCTCCATGGCCACGGTCACCCTGGTCCCTGCCTCCACCTGCATTTGATTGTTGCAACAGGCAGGGGTTCCGACTGCCGCCCTGGGTGGTGCCTCGCTGGCTGGAGCCCCCCCACTCCCTACCTGGGTCCTCGAGGCCTCCCTGGCTGCCTGGCCCTTGCTTCCTGTCGCCCTCCCCTGTACCTGCACCCTGTTCACACCCGACACCCTCCTGACCCTGTTGCCCTGCCCAGAAGCTTCTCTCCTTCCGATCTGCACAGGCAGCAGCTCTGTGCTTTCCCCCCACAGCCTGCTCCCTGGGAAGGCTGGGCCACCAAGTGGGAAACAGGCCTGGACTTAGTTTGGAGTGGCGTCAGGGAGGATCGCCGCTGGGCCAGGAGCTGGTGCAGGGAGGGTGCTGTGTTCGGAGCCCTGCGGGCTCCTCAGGAATCAGGCAGCACCGGGTTTCCTTCCAGGGTGGAGTGGACAAGGCCAGGTGGTGGCATCTCCAGTTCCCAGCCCAGAGGCTGGCCCAGACGTGGCTCTCGCCAAATGTCCGTGGATTCAGGAATGGATGGGCGGCGCTCTGGGTGTGTGGTTGGAAGGACAGACTGGATGAATGTGGGGCCAGTGCAGACGTGGCCGGGGCCCTCGGGGCAGCTCCCCAGCCTGCGTGCCGGGGCTCCCCTGGGGGCTCGGGCAGACACTGGCCTTGCAGAGAGCTCCTGAGAAACCCTGCAGTCCCAGCAGGCAGAGGAAGCGCGTCCGGGTACCAGGTCAGCCAAGTGTGGTGTGTTGGGGACCCCCTTTCCCATGGGCGGTTTGGAGAACTCCAAAGGAAGAGGGGCTGAGGGGCGTGACCTTGACCTTGAGCTCTGCAGTGCCCTGGTCTCAGCCTGCTCACCTGGGAATCGATGGTTTTGCGCTGAAGAGTGGTTTGCTCTCCTCCATCCCATCAAGCAGGGCACCCAGGAGACAACCCAGCATCACCCACGTGGACTGGATTCTGGCTCCTCGCTCCCTCCGTCCTAGAGTTTCTTGGCTGCATCCCTGGTGACCTGGATGTCCTCACTCTGGATTGTCACTGACTTATGTGTCCCCTTGGCCCAGCACTCCTGGAGCCCAGGGCTGAGTTGCCCAGGTCAGGGCTCGTGTGTGAGAGGCACTCCGGACCTCAGGGTTGAGTCCGCCTGATCAAAAGTGTGCTCACACGGAATCGCGGGATCAAGAGGCAGGGTGAGCTCCAGGGAGGAGGCACCTCGAGCTGGACAGAGCCGTTCGCGGAGGATTTGTGGGCCAGCGTCTTGTGGGGGACCCAGGAGGACGCAGGTCCTTTGGTGCTGTTGTCTTGGTGTGTGAGCCAGGAGGATCGTGCGCGCCCGGGTCCTCTCATTGTGGATCCAGTGTCCTCGCAGATCTCTCAGCGGTGGCTTCTCTTTGTGTCCTCCCCATGTCATGTCCTGACAAGGGCTCCCTCCATAGAATCGGGAGCGAGGACACCTGCCCTGGCCACCGTCGGAGCTCCTCCCCTCCTTGGTCCTTTTGGCGTGGACTCAGTACTTGGCCACGTGCTGGACAGTGCCAGGTGGGGAATGGTGTACAGTCCCCGCAGTGCAGGGTGCAGGCGAGGGGAGGGGCTCCTGGGTCCGCGTCCTGCCAGTCCGCGGTGCTGTGCATGGACTGGTTCAGCTGTGCGGATCCAGTCCCCCCGCAGCCCGCCCCAGGCATATTGCTCTTATCTTATGGATGAGGAATCGAAGGCCCAGAAAAGGTTTTGGAACTTGTCCAAAGTCACAGGGCTGGTTCACACCAGCTGCAGGTTCGGAACCCTCTCCAAAGTCTGTGTGCCCTTGTGAGCGTCTGCGGGGACGTGTGTGACACGCATGGGCATGTGTGGACATGTGTGTGCAGACGCCTGTTTAGATCACACTAACCTCCATCCCTCACTGAGCGGCTGACCTGTGAGCACCCAGGACGAGAATCCCCTGGACGCCCGAGTCCTGAGGCCGTGGGAGGACTACGTAGGGGCCCTCGGTCAGGAGGAGCCTGGCAGAAAGCCACCTACCCCCTGAGCTCTGTGGTCCTTCCCTCCAAATGGCCCAGCCCCTGGCATGTGGAAGGTCCTCTCTCAGCTGGACCTTTGGTGGCTGGGGCTGCTGCGGAGCCTCTCACCTGGTCTCATTTGATCCCCCCAGAAGGCGGGAGGTGTCCACAGGCTGCCTGTCCTGCTGGTACAACCCCAGGCACAACCTGGGGTCTGTGAGGGTCTCCTGGGCCTGCTGCGCCAGACAGCAACCCTAAGGGAGGCCTCCCTCATCCCCACGAGCTTGTCGTTTTGTGTCTTTCAGCTGCATGAGGTCTGGCTCTTCCTGTTGGCCTCAGGGGACAGAGGTTTTGGGTCACCAACTCCAAGGTCTGAAGCTGCTCAGTGGAAGACAGGGGCGGCTGGACCTGGGCCGAGTACCTGAAATCCCTCCCGCCCCAGCCGGTTGCTGACCTGATTCCCCTGCTGCATTATTTACAGGGGTACAGCTGTCCCCACCCCTCTGGCTTGAATCCCAGTGCAGAGCAGCCCAGGGCCTGGGTGGGGTCTGGCAGTTCCTCTGCCTACCTGGTGGAGATGTGGGTCTCCTGAACTTGGGGGAGAAAGCCCATCTTCACTGGTAGATGACTGCTGTCCCCCCAAGCCAAACATTTTAAATTATCCTCATTTAATTTGACTAATTTAGGAGGAACGACAGCAATGATCTGCTCAAGTCGCAGCGTCTCGTGGAGAGATATTAATATTCTGATTCCAAGAGGGATCTGTGTGAATTCCTCAGTTACAGATAATACAATTATATTTCCAAATTCATTCCCTAAATTAGTACAGATGGTTAAAAATACTTCTGCCTTTTAATTAATCTTCTGAACAATAGGCTTATGAATACAAATGGATCATTATCCCCATCCACAGACAGGGGGGTGGGAGGGCAGGGAGACTCCCGCGGATCCCACTGCGGTCCTGCCCCCAGGTCCTGGTGTCACCGGGAGACAGGGCTGGGTGTCCATGAGGCTCTGGTTACAGCCCAGGGGAAGGGACAGGGTCTCCGGCCACTTGGTCCCTTCCTGCTGGTTATGATGGTGTGTGTGGGAGGGGCATTTCCCTACTTTCTTACATCGCTGGCTGGGCCTACGAATTAAATAGACATGGGACAGATAAACAGGAGAAAATCACACACTCGTATTAGAATTATACATGAGCATAGGGGTTTCCCAAGAAAACCAAGAGCCCCAGAGTGCCAGAGCGGAAGGCTCACGCAGCTGCTATACAAGGACGCTTGTAGAGAAAGGACGAGGCAAAGGGTTCTGGCCAGGGGCAGAAACTCAGGGGAAGAGGCACTGGGAGGCTCCCGGAGTGGGCTCAGGGGCTCCCTCGCAGAGCGGCCCAGCCTTCTGGGCCCTGGTGGTGACGTCTCCCTCCCCCTGCGTGTGCACCTTTCTTAAGGGAAATCTCCAGACCTGCCTCTTGGTGGAAGGGGAGGTGAAGCGTCTTCCACGTCTGCTGGCCTAAGTGCCTGACCCTCCACGTGCCAAAGTGGCTGCTTTCCAGTGGTGAGTCCTGAGCCCTTTCAGTGGTGAGTTCTATATTTTGTAAAGTTTAAGGATTGCCGGTTTCCTCAACAAGACTGCCCGGCCATGATCCTGTGTCGGGACACGTGACCAGCCTTACAAGCCCTCCCTGAGGCCACTCTGCCCATCCCGGAGGGAGAGGAAGCTGTGAAGGAAAATAGGAGCCAGACGGAAGGTGCAGTGGTGCAGACTTTACCCAGGGCCTTTGCACAGGAGGAGAGGCCCCAGCATAGACAGTGCTCAACTCCAAACACAGCAAGGCACGTGGAGACTCAGCTCAAGAGCTGGGTGCCAGCAGTGGATGGTCAATGACAAAGAGTGAGCATCAGGCTGGTGGGTTCTGGCTAAACTGACTATCGTGGTTGATTTTCTGTTGCTGTAACTGAATCCTGCAGACCAGATCATTTATAAAGAACAGAGGCTTATTTGGCTCCTGGTTCTGGAGGCTGGAAAGGCCAAGGGCATGGCACAGGCACCTGGTGAGGGCCTCTTGCTGTGTCTTGACATGGTGAGACAGAGCAAGTGTGCTCTTCTTATAAAGCCACTAACGCTGAGGTGGGACCCTCAACCTCATGACCTCATCTAACCCTAAGGGGTTACTCAGCTTTCCATTGCTGTGACAAAATGCCTGAGACCAACAACTTAAGAGAAGGAAATGCCTATTTTAGCTCATGATTTCAGTCCATGGTTGCTTTGGCCCCTGGCAAGGTGATAGGCCATGGCCGAAGCATGGTGCAGCCGAGCTGCTCACCTCATGGTGTCTGGGAAGCAAGGGGAGAGAAGGGCCCCAGGGCCCCGTTTCCCTTGCAGGGCCCTCTCCTCCAGTGCCCTAACTTCTGCCTGCTGGGCCTCACATGTGAAAGTTTCAACATCTCCCGCTAGTGCCACAGGCTGGCGATCCAGCCTTAAACACGTGGCCTGTGGAAGAAATTTAAGATCTGAACTATGACATTTTGCTCCTGCCCTCCCCCCAAAGCTCATGTCCATCTCATCATGCAAAACACATAGAATCAATCTAAGGGGTCCTCGAGTCACAAGAGTGCCGGAATTTACCAAGAGTCCAAGTCCTGAATCATGGAGACCCAAGGCAACTCTTAGCTATGAGAATACAAAGAACAAGTTATATAATTCCAGGACACAATGGTGCAGGGTAACCATTCCTTTTCCAAAAGGGAGTAACAGGGGAATAGAAAAGAAGGACTGAACAAAAGCTGGATCAAAATCCAGCAGGGAAAACGTCAAATCCTGTAGCTCCACGTCTGGTGTCTGGGGCACACGGTAGCAGAATGTGGACTCCAAAGGGTCTGGACAGCCGTCCCCCTGTGGCCTGGCTGCAGTTCACATAGCCTCTTCGTTGGGTTGGCTCTCCACGCTACCTGCCGCTTCTCTCAGCAAGTGCCCTGTGTTCCTGTCGTCTCCGATTCCCTGGGGTCCACGCTGCAGTTTCAGCTTCTATCTCAGTTTCATGTGTCACCTTCAGGGGTTGCTTGCAGGGACTCTGATCCTGTGCACACATTGCCTGGCCTACCTGGATTTCCTTTGAAATCCCAGAAACCTCCAGGACCCCATAACTCTTGCATTCTGCATGTCTGCCAACCAGGCTGTCATAGGCATGTCACTCAACCAGGCTTGAGCAGGAACCAGGCCCATGTGGACCACAGCTGCAGCAGCTTCTGAGTGCTTGGATGGCTGAAGATGGGGAAATGAATCCCCTAGACAACCCCATGTGAGTATGGTGCCCTGGGTCTTCAGATGTTCACAGGGTTGCTGATTCCTGAGATGCCCTCGACATCACAGCATTGACTTCTTTTTAATGACATTAATTTCTTTAGTAAACCATGTCCTCTTTGGATACAACCTTATGTACTCCTTTTCTGGACATCTGCAAGTTTTTCAAATCTTTTCACTTTGTGTCTTGCTTCCAATTTTCACTGTACATCTGGATAAAAGCAATCAACAACACCCATCCCACTGCATGAATTCTGTGCTGTCTTGAAATTTCCTAAATAAATTAGTCAATTGCCTTTAAACTTGGCCTCACACAAAGTCTCAGGGCACAGACAAAACATACACAAGTTCTTTGCCAGGATGCGACGTGAATGACCTCTAGTCCAACTCCCAATGGAGCCTTCATTATTTTCTGAAACCTCATTAGCCTGACCTTTACTGTCTGCATTCCTGTTAGCATTCTGGTCTTCTGATCCCCCACCAGAGTCACCCATCAAGATTTGCTTACAGCAATCTAGGCTTTCTCTGACCTTCTCCTCCAAACTTTCCCAAATTCACTATAAGTCAATTCCAAAGATTTCTGAACCACATCATCAGATAGAGTCACAGAACTTACCCTGCTTCTTGGTACTGATATTCTGTGTTGGTCAGCTTTCCATTACTATGACAAAATGCCTGAGATGAACAAGGAGGACATTATAAGGAGGACATGTTTATTTTGGCTTATGGTTTCAGACATTTAACTCCATGTTCACTTCACCTTGTTGCTTTGGGTCTGTGGTCAGGCAAAACATCATGGTGGGAGTATGTGGTAGAGGAAGTTGATCATCTTATGGTAGTTAGGAAATGAAAGTGAGAAAGGGGAATGGAAGAGGCAAAGGTTCCAATTTCCCCTTCAAGGGCCCTACCTCAATGCCCTAACTTCTCCCACTAGGCCCCACACCAAATGACCTGACTTCTCCCACTAAGCCCCACCCTCAATGACCTGACTTCTCCCACTAAGCCCCACCTCCAATACCCTAACCTCTCCCACTAAGCCCCACCCCCAATGCCCTAACTTCTCCCACTAAGCCCCACCCCTAATGACCTAATTTCTCCCACTAGGTTCCATCCCTAATGACCTAACTTCTCCCACTAAACCCCACCCCCAATGACCTGACTTTCCCCACTAGACTCCACCCCAATGACCTGACGTCTTCCACTAGGTCCTACCTCCCTAATATTCCACCAACTTTAAGTAGCCCCCAGGTGTGGAGGACCAATGGGTCCTGATTGGGGTTAAGTCAAGCACATCGACTTGAATAGAGGGTTCCTCAGCTACCACTCAGGTCCTTCTGAACCCACCACCTGCGCAGGAAGATGCTCCTTTGAAGCAGGCCCAGTTCAGGGCAGATGTGACTGTTATCAATACTGCCTTGAGTGTAGAAATGACCTTTTCTCTTGGTAATTGGACATATATACGTTAAGGCTGGGGGTCTTCAATCTTCAGGGCCTCACTCTCAGCAGTGCCCAGTCCTGCTGTCACCTGCAGTTCCGGTTGTGTGGTTCAGGCCAGTGACCTCTCCATCTGCTTGCTCCATTGTCTGTGAGCTGCAGCCATACAGAGTGAAGTGTGAGAAAGGCAAAGGGTCCAGGAGGTCATGGTTGGCCTTGGCTCAGTGACAGAGTTGTGCTCTGGTACTTAGCAACTGGCTCTCTGAGGAAATGCATGCATGTGTCGGGGTCTTAAGCACCCCTGCTCTTCTCGACCAGCAGCAAGGGAAGGGGACACTCCCCAACAAGGTCAGACCAGGATAGGTAGGGTCGACTGACCGCCCGCTCCCAGCCCTCCCGGCGGAGGACAATCAGACGCGTCAGGGAGACCCGTCACAGCAGGAACTCGTTTATTGAGGAAATCGCACAGCTTTTATGTAGGGTGGGGGCTAGGCGGGAACCAATCAGCTTAAAGGTCAGCAAGGCAGGGGGGGTTCACGCAGGCGAGAGTCCCATTGGACTATATGGCAAGCACGAGCTGATCACATTCACGGAACTGTTGTTAAGCAGTCCCTGATGGTGGTCTGGTTTATTGTCATGAACCTTTGAAACCGCCTTTGAGCCTTGATCTTGCTCACTCGCCAGGGAGTAAGGAGTCAGCCTAAGTTAGTTAACGTGTCATTAGTCCCAACACATCCCCCTTTTTTGTTTTATATTAAGGGTGTGTCTGTCTTAGGTTGCCCCTGAGAGGGTCTTACCCATCATGGAACATCACCCTAGCAGTTTGGGGGTCCGCCTTACTCGAAGGTGTGCCTGTCTTAGGTTGTCCTCCTCTGAGGATCTTACCCGTCATTGACTACCACCTTAGCACTTCAGGCGGGCCCTCAGGAGAAGCAGGGCTTAAGGGACAGACACTTAGACCCCAGTGTCCTGATACGAGTGATCCATGATCCTATAGGGCTCCCAATCATCATTATGAAGGGTGGTATAATGCTGTCGGATCTCCATGAGCTGCACAGACTTAGCCTGGCTTTTTAGTAAATGGATAAGCTTATTGATTATGGAAGGCCCAAAGGTGCACACAAGGATAATGGTGATTAGCAGTCCCATAAGCGGGAGGAGGTAGGGGAGCCAGCCATGTAACCCAGTCCAGAGGAAATTCTAGTGGAGCTCGCTCCTACGATGTTCTAGATCTTCTTGTAGGTTTTTGATTTTATCTTGTACAATGCCAGAGCGGTTGGCGTAGAAACAGCACCTCTTACCAAGGAAGAGGCAAAACCTTCCTTCCTTCGCCGTTAGCAGATCCAAACCACGACGATTTTGCAGGACAACAGTGGCCAAGGAATCAAGCTGAGCCTGTAGATCTAAGATGGTAGAGCTGCAAAGTGCAAGGTTAGGAGCTCTGTGTAGCTCTCAAGGAAGTCCACTGTCCAAAGTCATGAGGTCAGAGACCCCAATTTTTGCTACTGCGCATTACACTCTTTCTTAAATGTCATTTTAAGAAGTTTACATATATTGACTCCTGAGTCTATATGAACATTAGTTAACACAATTTAACATTGTATCTAAACATGAATTAAAGAAAGGCTGAGAGAGCTTTTAACTTTCCTTTTGTATGGCAAAGTGGCAAAATGTTTTTATGTTTAACCTATAAACAAATCAGGCTCTAACAAATTTTACATATACCCTATTGATGACAGGTCCTATAATAGAACATTAAATGATAGAAATAAATCCCCAGTAAAATTTACTCTCTATAATTACCATTACAGACAAGTTTAATCTGGAGAATAGCAGCTTGATAAATTTCCTGTTTTAAAAACGTGTATACCTGGAAAATATGAACACATTTAATATTCAAAGAGTGACCATTTCACAATTACCTTGACACTTATCTTACCAAATTTAGTTTTTAAAGAAAAAATTTAGACTCTGTAACATAGTACAATACTCTAACAGTTGTTTAACCATAATTGTATACCCCAATTTTTAAGACTAATTGTTCTAAAGAATAAAACTTAATAGACACAAAGTTAAGAGTAAATTAGTGTTTCTAAGAAATCCTTGTCATTTTACTATATAGATTAAACTTTAGTTTATATCAGAACATTAGTATTTCACCTTAGGAAAAAACCTTAAATAGCTTTAACTGTGTCACATAGATACAACCAACTTAGTTACATGCAAACTTATTGATACCTGCCCTTTACAGACTTTCTTAGCACTTATTTAGACCCTCATGTATTTTATCACATAAGCACTTTCTTACCCAGAAACATTTTGTTTTTCACTAAATATATTTCCATATTTAGAATCTTTTATTTTTTTCTTTCCTATCTGTTGACCTTTTTGTTCACATTCTGAAACAACTTTTATGAAATTTCTTGATTTATATAAATTACTCCATTGTAGTAAGATTAAATATTTTGTTATTTATAGTACTCTAATTGAAACACAGCTGAAACCTTTAGAACCCTTTGTACATAGAATTATACCTGTTAGGACGTAACTCTTAGTAACCTTGTTTTTAGTTTAGTGATGACACAAAACAATTTTCTCTACAAACACATTTGAGTGATCCCATGCATGTCAACTCTAATTCACTTATTTTCTTAAAAAAAAAAAAAGATATCAGACAAGTGTCCTGAACAGTATTTGCCATCTTTTTCTTGTTGAAGGAAAGTCCTAGAAAAATTGATGTTAAACATTTTATTAACATCAACATTTTATTAGTTTGATCACCTAGAGACTTGTGAGTTATTTTCAAGACATTTTACTTCTATTAGTTTACCCAATTTAAATTGAACCTTTTAAAATCACGTGAATTAAAAGTATTTGGATCCATTTTTAAATTTTAATTTTAGGAGCGCTCAGTTTTGATACAGACAAAACTGACACCAGACAGCACGACATACAAATAACACAAAATCAAAGGCCTTGAAACTTTATAGGTGAATCTTCATTGCAATGTAACAGATGTTCAAAAAACTCTAGTTGAATAAAAAAAAAATAGAACTGATCAAAAAAGTCATGAGCTCAAAAAATGTAGAATTTCAAAAAAAACAGGAGTCCTGGAAAAATGATACGGCCGTTAATTACTTTAGTAAACACCATAAAATTTACTTTTGCTGGAGTTCAGGTAAGAATTTTTGCTCTTTTTTTTTTCTTTTTTGAGAAGGTCTCCTACTGAGCCTTCAGGCTTTCTCTATTTACATTTCAATGTACGCCTTGACTGAGATCTGGATCTGAAAGGGGTTAAAATGTTGCAGCAGAAACTTGATGCCTAGGGCATTTTAACCCTTATTCCTGGTTAGCAATCAATTCAGGTTTGGATGCAGAAAGTTGTGAAACAATTATCTCCCACTACTTGTGGGGACTGGGCTACTGTATCATACTCCTTACTAGGACGTGCCACTGATGGTGGGGCTGGTTACTCCCTCCACACCGGCGTCTGTGGGACCTCATGGCAGGAGGACTAGGTGGGCTGGATGGGGCGGAGTTGGAGGAGGAGGAGGAATAAAGAGGGGGAGAAGAAGGAGGCATTTGCAGGAAGAGCAGAGAAGTGCAAGAAAGAAGAGACTTGAAGATAAGGAATCCCTTTCCATCTGCCCGCTCGCTTGCGGAGGCTGTGTGCCAATATCTTTGGTAGCCACAATCCACCTTCCCATGGAGAAATCTTTCATCCCTGCACAGGCCAATTTGTGATCGGTAGTCATTCCTTCCCAAACTAACTTTTTAACATTTACCAGAAGGCCATACAGGGAGGGGGGAGGTTAGAGCCTGTGAATTCTTGCCCAGTATCATAAAATGGCCACCAGGAAGATTTCCCGCCATCCGGAAGGAGGAGGGCGAGGGCTTTCATTGGAATCTGATGTGGCCCCAGAATACAAGATGGCAGCAATGAGCCTCCCCGGGGGGTAGTGGGCCCTCCCTATGTGTAGAGGCTGGCTGCCCTCAGGGTTCCTCAACCTCGGGAGGAGCGGATGGAGATGGATTGGGCTCCTCATTAAAGGTCTCCCAACGTGGTTTACTATGTGGCAAGTTTCTGGAAGGAGATGCAACGGAGGAGCCGGTGGTTCTTTAGGTGGCGGCTCTTTGGGGAGAAACTTGGAGCCCCCTTTGGGAGGTCCTGGAGAGAAGCAGGCCTTAAGGGCGGATAACGTAGGGCAGACTCCCAATGGGGGACCCTCCCCTAAATTGATTTCCCTCTTCCTAACAAGTTGTTCTACACGATCCCATGTGGACCAGTCAAAAAGATTAGCGGCAGGAAGCCAAGGGGCCACCCGAGTAAAGGTGTCCCAGGCTTTTTCCGCCTGTGTATCAGACCACTCAAGGCCCCTGCTCTCCAGCATGAGTCTAGGAGCTGAGAGCGCAGGGTCGCCACGTGTGGTGTGTGTCTGCCCCATCTTTTCGGGGATGCCCTTACCTTGGAACTCGCTTGGCCCGATCTGCCGGTACTTTCGGTTTCGAAACTGCCTCTTCGCTTTGGCTGCGGTTCAGTCTTGAGGGGCCTGACGTTGGGCACCAGATGTTGGGGTCTTAAGCCCCCCTGCTCTTCTTGACCAGCAACAAGGGAAGGGGACACTCCCCAACAAGGTCAGACCGGGATAGGTAGGGCCTACTGACCGCCCACTCCCAGCCCTCCGGGTGGAGGACAATCAGACGGTCAGGGAGACCCGTCACAGCAGGAACTTGTTTATTGAGGAAATCGCACCGCTTTTATGTAGGGTGGAGGCTAGGCGGGAACCAATCAGCTTAAAGGTCAGCAAGGCAGGGAGGGTTCACGCAGGCGAGAGTCCCATTGGACTATATGGCAAGCACAGGCTGATCACGTTCGCGGAACTGCTGTTAACCAGTCCCTGACGGAGGTCTGGTTCATCGTCATTAACTATTGAAACCGCCTTTGAGCCTTGATCTTGCTCACTCGCCAGGGAGTAAGGAGTCAGCCTGAGTTAGTTAACGTCTCATTAGTCCCAACATGCATGCGCACACACGGATGACTCTGCCGCTCCCGGACAAAGGAGGCCGTGTGCAGCTCACTCGGTCGTCACTGTGAACCCTGCAGGGTCTCTCCATGCTCACAGATCACTCTGGTGACTTCTACCAAACTGGTGTACGTGATGTAGTCAACAGTTCTTGCAGTTGATGAGCAAGCACAGTTGGGACAGGAATGTTGGTGTGAAATCTCACTCCTGCTGGGGAGGCAGATGAAAACGAAAGAGCAGAGGCTCCCCTCTCAGCTCCGCCAGCTTGTCAGCCACGTGGTGCACTTCTTTGCTGCTCTGGAAGGTGGTGTTCAAACACCAGAGGGAGCCGGGGCTTGGGACAGATGCCTGAGCCTCCCCAGGTCAAGCTCCACACAGGTGGCCTCAAGTTGACTCCTGCGTTGCCCGTGGGAGGTGATGTCCTTGGCAAAATTGGGACGTGAGCAATGTGGTGGCTCCAAAAGTTCATGGAGTGTGTGAGTCAGTGGCCAGGGGACTGCAGTGCCAGGGCGCAGTCACAAATGGAGTGTGGAGTCAGGGGCTAGGGGACCCGCAGTGCCAGGGCATGACTGAGGCCAAGGAAAGTGTGGTTGTTAAAGAGATTACATCTCCTGAAGAGCTACAAAGATACAAAGAAAAGTTGGGTTAAGGGGATTTCGAGGATATAGAAGTAAAAATTCCTTTGAGAAAAGACCCTGGGAACACCCTGCTTGCCCAGGGGAACCTAGGAAGTTGTTTCACCATGTTGAGCCACTCAGGCACCCAGAGGTCACTCTATCCGTGGTCCTAGGATGCCTGGCTGTTACTTAAGATGGCGGCAGAAGTGGTGTTGTCCATGTGGTGCTGGTTCTGCAGGAATGTGGGGTGCTAGAGTTAGAAGGTCATGGAGGCATCTGCCAAAATTTCAAAAAAGGCCTGGGAGGCCAGCAAAGTATAGGGGGTTGGAGTCCCTGCAGGCAGCCCTTGAGATGGTGATGAGTGAGAAGGTGTGAGAAGGAAGCTGCAGCTACAGGGGAGACCCCCAGGATTAAGATGTCAGTCAAGTGGGATGTCTGCAGAGAAAGCTGCGAAAATTGAGAGAAACAAGTCAACAGAGGCCACGTGGGTTGTAACCAGCAAGGACATAGGAGTGGAGCCACACTGGAGAACATCATGAAGCCATGTGCCCCAGATGCCGAACATGGAGCTACAGGACTTGTTTGCCCTGCTGGATCTCAGTCTTGTTTTGGACTCATTCCTTCTTTCTACAACCCTGTTTCTCCCTCTTGGAATGGAATGTTTACTTTGTACCATTATATATTGATGTAACTTACTTTTGATCTTTATAGGGGCTCGCAACCAAGACTTTGCCTTGGGTCTCAGATGAGATTTTGGACTTGGACTTTTGGGCAATGCTGAAACTGTTAAGATTATGGGGACTTCTGGAAATGGACTAAATGTATTTTGCATTAAGTGATGGGCATACACTTTTGGGTGCTGGGGTAGAAAATTGTGTTTCAGGTATGAGGCATTTCCTAAAGACTCATGTGTGAGACAATGCAAGAATGTTCAGAGGGGAAGTGACTAGATTATGTGACCTAATCGGTGGGCTAAGTCATTTGATGGATTAATAATTCGAATGGGTTAATGGGTGGTAACTGTAGGCAAGTAAGGCTTGGCTGGAGGAATTAGGTCACTGGGAGTGTGCCTTTGGGTTTATAATTTAAGCCTGGCAAGTGGAGGTCTCTGTTTCCTGGTTATCATGAACTGAGTAGCTGTCCTCAACCATGTCCTTCTCCCATGATGTTCTGTCTCACCTTGGACCCAGAGCAATGGAGTTAGCTGACCCTGGACTATACCTCTGAAACTGAGCCAAAATAAACATTTCCTCCTCCAAATTGTCCTGTTTTTTTTGGTCACAGTGATGAAAAGCTGATTAAAACAGCAAGAGAACTTTTCAGACAGGCCACTGCAGGGGACATGCTGTGCATGCTAGCAGGTTCACACAGTATCACACAGAGGTTCAGACAGTGTCATTGGCTAATGCTGAAATCTTGTTGGGCCTTTCCCTCCTCCTGAGCTTTAGTTCTTTAGCTACTGACATCTGCTGGTTTCATTCCAGACTCAAGAGTGGAGCTGGCCATGATTGCCTGGGGCCAGCTCAGAACAGGACAGGTGTGTCCTCTGGGAGGCCCTTCGGCTGGGTCCTGGGCTCCTGGGCTGGTGGAGCTGGCTCCCAGACACCTGTCAGGGCAGTGGAGCCTCTTTATGAGAGGACACATGGTAACTTAGCCCGTGGATGCAACTGTGAGGTCACTGTGTCCAGCAAGGCTGGAGGGGAGCCTCATTCCTGTAACAAGTGAATCCTGACGGAGGCTTTGCCAAGTTTACTTCTCTTTTCACGTGCATAGCAATCCTGTCCAGGTACTGCTGGTCCACGGTGGCTGTCCACCCACAATGCAGATCCCGGCTCCCCTCACCTTCTGCCTTACTTGTCCTTTGTCAGGAATTCTGCTTGACCCTTTTGTAATGCCATCACACACTAAGCAGCCTGGGGAAAGTCTGTGGACCCCTTGTAAAATAAGATCTTAAAAAAAATTAATAAAGTAAAAAATACACATCACAAAGGAAACTACAAAGGTAGCTAGGAGAATATTTACACACAAATTTGAGGACTAGTCAGGTAGGGCCTTTTGATCGAAGTGCCCAACAGCAGAGGAAGGTCTAATTAAGCTCCAGAATTCCGAGGGAGTAAGGAGTGAAGAGTGTCACAAGTCTGCAGTCACCATTGTGACATGAAGGCGCCTGTGATCTCGGGCTATGACTGAGCCATGGGTCCTGTCAAGGTGCTTCTGTGGTCTGTGGCCCATTTCTTAACAGAAGGAGGTGCCAGGAGTCAGTGGAGCCTAGTGAAAATCAGCCTGTGATTTATTCCCACCCAGATCCACAGTCCTCAGGCTGAGAGCTGCGTCCCGGACCCTCACCGCCACCGGGGAGAGGATGGGGGGCAAGCCGTTTTTGATGGCGTGGGCCTAGAAGGACAGATTCAACACCCATCCGCATTCTGTTGGCAAGCTGGCATGGCTGCCCTACCTGCAAGGACTGCAGGACCTCTCTGTGCCGGGGACAGGAATGTTGGTGCAATGATCAGGTGGGCTCCCCAAGGCCAGGGCAGGACACGCGGCCCCGCTGACCTGGGCCTCCCCGCCTGCCTGGCTTTGAGCCCTCCCTGTTTACTGAACACCGGGCCCAGTGCCAGGGTCTTGTCTGCCTTCTGGCCGCCCTAGCCGTGATGACAGGGGCATTCGATCTGCTCACAGGCCTTTCTCTCCTGCAATGCTAAGAGCTGAGCCGTGTCTCCAAGGTAAGCCCCAAAGCCCTGACTCCTAGGACCCAGGGACGGGACCCTATCTGGAAAGAGGGTCTTTGTGGAAATACAGTTACCGCGAGGTTTTGGGACCAGGGTACCAAAAGAGGAAAATGCCTTGGGAAACCAGAGAGGCAGCGGAGAAAGGCGTGTGAGGACAGGGGCCAGCAGAAGCAAGGCAGTGCCAGCCGAGGGGCACCAAGATGCCATAGTCACCAGAAGCTGCAGGGGCAGGGATGGGGTCTGCCGCACACCAGTCAGTGTGTTCCTGCTGAGACCTCTAGCCTTCCAACTTCTAGAGAACATGTTCCTCTTGCTTTAAGCTGCCGATTCGTGGTGCGTTGTTATGGCAGCCTCGGGAGACTGAACGTCCACAGGCCGACCGCTCTGGCGCTTTGCCAGTGTGGCTGCTTCATCCCCACTTCGCTTCTGAGCACACGTTACTGATCACCTGCCGTGTGCCCTGGACTGGGCTAGGTTCTGGGGTTACAAGAGCAGAGGGACCGGCCCTTGTTCTCCCAAAGCTTACAGTGCAGGGTCCCTGTGTCCCACTTCATAGACAGTGTCAAGAGGCTTCCATAAGGACAGCAGGTGCCAAAAGAGGGAGTCCTAGGAACACATGGTGCATCCTGGCAGAGGGATGCCAGCACCCTGGGAGGATAGTCAGGCTAGAATGGGCCCAGGACGGTCACAGGTATGGAGGGACTTCCTCCAGGCAACCAAGTCCTGTGGCTTGAGCCAGGAGGTAGGAGAGAGTGAGGCATGAAAGGACCTTGCTGCGGCCCGTGACTAGACATGGAGTGCCAGAGGGGACTGAGGAGGAGACAGGAGGTCACAGGGGTGGGGAGCGCCACTTCAGCAGGGGCCATGGCAGCCAGGCAAACGGAGGTAAGATAAACCTATTATCCCCAGAAAATGAGGCAGTCGGCCATTGCCATGATTGTCTTCTTGTGTCCCAACTCTGACAATTAAGGTCTGGAATCAAAACTGGAAATCTGGTCGTTTGCGTCCCCATGTCTGGCCTGCCCAGGGTGTGGACTACTTGGGGACCCCTGTCTATCCACCCACTCCCAATCCTCACTATTTGAGGGTCGCCCCATGGGGGGACATCCTGCAGCTTTGGAGAAAGCCCTGGTGCTGAAAAGCAGGGAGCTCCAGTAGCAGAGTCTTGAAGCCAGAGCCCCTCCGTGCGCGGGAGCTGTCCACCAGCATAGTGCTGAAGTCACGCAGGCCTCAGGGTCTGCCCAGTCCACCCTTGGCTGCTGGGATCCGCATCTGGCCGGCATCGTGTCCACTCTCTCCTGGAATCATCAAGGGGACGTCCAGTTGAACTCCTGAAAATGGGCTTAAGCCAGAGAAGCAGCCCAGAGGCTGTAGCTGAAGCTCTGCGGTGCTGCCCTCCACCACTGTTTCTGGGTGGCTCACAGCCTGACCCCACTGTGCTGGTAACTCGACCTGGAGGTAATGAGGAGAGGACAGAGGACCCCGAGGAGGAGGACACCGCTCAGAGGGGCTCTTTCCTCAGGACAGGGAATGTAGTTCTGCCTGCAGCTGGGGCACTCCTCAGCTGTGAGATTCGTAGCTCTACTCACCCAAACACCTCCAGCCCTGGATACGGTGCTGCCCTTATGTTTTGGTACCTCACTAGCCATTCATTCCATCTTTTTCCTGTTTTCTCCACCCTTATATTTATTTACAGACCTGATTTTCAGCACCACCTGCCCTCTGGCTACAAGAGACAGAGGTTGCTTTAAATGCTGCAGTGGAGGCATCTGGCTTTGGCAGCACACCTGGAACCCAGACTCTGCAGACCCAGCTTTTCAATCTCTCTCTCCACGTCTGAGGCAGTTCACAGGCAGCTGACTCTCCTAGCCCACTAATCGCCAGGCTTCCTCATGCTTAGCTGTCCAAGCTAAGGCTTTCATCCGCTGCCCGGAAAGCACCTCATCCCCACACACTGCAGGTGAGAGACCCGGAGCCCTGATGCTGCTGCAGAGGGATCGCCACCACCCTGCCCACCTGACGTGAGACCTGAGCGGCGTGGCTAAGTGAGCAGTATCACCAAGCGCTCCATCACGAGGAGCCATCCAGTCCCAGAAGCCATCCTGAGATTCACTCTCTCAGTTAGTTGTGAACTCATCAAAAGCAGAGCCTCAGACAAGGTCTTGGGTGCAGATACTTTAATGGGGGGGGGTTGATTCAGGGAAGGGGCAGGGACGAGCTACAGCCCCAGCTGCACGCCTCCAGTGACCTACTTTCACCAACATCGCCCCCCCACAGCCCCCACCACTCCCGGTAGACCATTCAGCTGGACCACCGACGAAGACGGAGCAGTCACGATCCAATCACTTTCCAAGAGCCCCGACTCTTAACTTTGCAGCACTGAGACCAACCTTCTGTCGTGGGGAACACTCTAGATCCAAACCATGATAGTGAGATGGATGGTCCTCCACAGCATCCAAGCAAGCCCTGACCCTGTGCCCCCAAAGCAGAACCACTCAGTGCACCCAAAGAACCCTGGAGCTGTCCACCTCTGTGGTACTGAAGTTAGGTGGGCTGAGGGGGCTACAGCATGGAGTACCACCCCTACGCCCACCAGGGTGCAGGTTTAGATCCAGAATGGTGTCAAAATACTTGAACACCGTCTTACAGCCTGCAGTCTGCCTGCCTGTCCCATGCTCCTGTTTAACATGCTGAGTTCCTTGGCCTCCGCCTGGCTCCTCAGCCCGGCTCCTAACTCCCCATGGACTTGTGTTCTTGTACTGGAGAGCAGAGGGTGGCACACCAACTGGGCACCTGGTCAGCTCCTGTCCATACAGGAGAAAACAGCTGGCCCGCTGTTGCCCGGCGCGGGAGGAAGCCTCAGAGTGACTCCTGCGTCTGTATTTCAGTGGAGTAGTCTGCTGGAAGCTCAGGGGTGTCGGGCCAGGATGCTGTAATCTCTGGCTAGGATAAATAGTGCCTGCCCCAGTTTTCTCAGTTTGGGCTCCTGGAGGAGAACGTCAGCTGGTCCATCAAAACAAAGTGCTCCCCTGTGGGCCGGCTTAAGCAGATCACCTATGAAGGGCATTTCCTCTCCTTGCGCTTCTGAGCAGCCTGCCCCAGTTTCTCTTCTGCCTGTGTCACCCTTGAGCTTTCCCAACCACAGAAGGGACAGTGCTCACCCTTCATGAAGGAGGGGCCCTGGGTGCTTGCCGGGCCTGCCTGAAGCTCTCTGCAAAGATGCCGGCCTGACCTTGCTGATGCAGAGGCCTCATCACAGAAGGGACTGAACAGGATGTGAGGATGTGAAGGCAGAGGGGCTGGTGGCAAGCAGACGGCCCCTGGGCCAGGGCCTCCTGAGCCCTCTCCAAATGCAGGGCCAGTGAGGGGTCAACTCTACCAGAGGGACACCAGGTTTGAGGATGTAAAAATTTCCCCAATTGTCTTCATTTTTCTTGAGAGCCCACGGCCCAGGGCCATCTTCCCAGGGTCAGGGGATGAGAGTGCGTGTTGGGGAGACCTGGATTTGAGTCTTGGCTGCCACTTGTCCAGGGTGCAGTGTGCACAGGTCACCAGCTTCTTCCCCTCCTCGGTGGGTTGATGCCACGACACCAGCAGTGTGTGGCCCTTCGGGACCTGGCCCTCAGCACAGCGGGCTCCTCTTCCTTCTCCCAGTCTGCAGGGGCAGCTCCGTGCCCTGTGGCCGCACCGCCCAGCAAGCATGTGGGCTTGACTGATGTGCCGCTGGTCCTCGCGCCAGCTCCAGGCAGTCTGCAGAGTGGCTAAGGGTGGCTGCAGATGCGGAGGCATCAGAGCCGCCTCCCTCTTTGATCTCTCTGCTTAAAACCTTCTATCCCTTCAGTAGCCTCACTTCAGGCTGTTCAGTTCTGCAGGATCTCCAAATCCTCCTTTAAATAAAGATCAAAAAGGAGTCAGCTCCTGGCCTCCGCTCCCCGCGCCTGCTGGCTGCTCGTCTGTAGAGGTTTGGGCTGAAAGTGCTAGTGAAGGACTCCTGAGGACAAAGAATACTAGATGTGGGACTCGGAACTAGCTGGGAGACTGGTCATCTGCCCACTCCAACTCCTCACCCGCCTCTTCCTGGGCTTCCGAACTGCCAGGTGCAACTGCTCTCATGTGCTAAGCATGGAGAGGCGCCATATGTATGAACTCATTAGTTCTTGCCATGATCTGAAAGGCTACTGACTGTGGTTATCACCCTATTTTACAGGTTGGGAAGCTGAGACTCAGGGAGGTGCAGTGATTTGCAGAAGATCGTATAGAGCTAGTTGTTGATTTGGGATTCAGGCCCTAGGATTCTGGATGGAATTCATGCATGTAACCACTGAGCAACACTGCCAAAGACTCAGGCAAAGGAAAGCCCTCCACTCTGTTGAAGTCAGGCTGGCTCCCTACACACAGCGCTGCCTGGGCTTTGGGAATCCCAGCACATTTCCAGACCATACCTCCTACGGCATCCAGGAGGACGTGGGGCAGGGATATGGAGCAGTGCCCAGGGGCCCCTGGGGGCTGCCCCCACTGTGATGGCTCAGATAAGGAAGAAAACCCCTGATAACTTCATGCCCAGGTCACTGGTGGGTTAGATGCAGAACGAAGAAGCCATTTTTCTCTGGCCTTAAAGCAAGGAAGAAGAATATTGAGCTGGGTCTTGTGACAGAAGCCACTAGCCCCTGTTGTCGTTGTGTCCAAGGGGAGGTCATGGCTCTGGCCTGGACGCTCAGTGAGCAGCAGGGCCGGGTGGCTTGGTGAGGGAGGGGTGCCTTCAGTCCTGAGGTCAGTGACCTTGGCCCTTGGAAGGAGGGGTCTCCAGCAGAGGGAGCTACCCCCAGGCAAGGACTGTGCAGAGGCTGGGGTCCTGGGCCCAGGGGCCAGGGACAGGGGCTGGTAGCACTGCCCCAGGGGAGGGTACGTTCTAGAAGTGCTATGGGGCAGGTCCCTGGTCCCCTGGCTCCTCTCAGCGTCACAAGATGGACTGAGTGCATCGAGAGGGCAGGATGAGGGGGAGCGGGCTGCCTCCCACGCCCACCCACGCACTCCCGCGTGTGAGCCCATGGGGTCGCAGGCGCACCATGCATATCATGCACACGTGCGAACTTCACATACCCCCGCGTGCACACACACGCCCGCAGGCCCAGGCTCGGGGGCAGCGGGGGCTCTGGCCCTCCCTCAGGTGGAGAGATCTGTGTGGAGACGTCTGTTCTCATGAGCGTCCTAGCTGGGTGCGTGGCGGCCCGTTCGGAGGTCCAGGTTATGGGGAAGAAGCGGAGAACAGACAAGGGACAGCCAGCCGGATGTCCTGCTGCTGAGGGGCCCTCCCGGGAACAGGGGGCTGCAGACGAGGTGCCTTCTGTAGCCACGTCTGCCTGTCCCTGGGACACGGGGGACAGGCCTGAGGGGACAGGCAGGTAGAGCTGCTGACCTGCCGGCTGGGGCAGAGTGGCCTGGAGGGAGGGAGGAGGGTCCCGGGGACACCCAGGGCCACCGTTCGCTCACGCTCCCTTGGCCATCCATTCACAGAGGTGTGCCGGGCACCTGTGACGTGCCTAGCACTGCCATCCAGGTACAGTGGTTGGCAGAGCAAGCAGACTTCCCAGTGGAGGAGATGGCGGTTCTGAGACAACAAAATACAAGCTTCGCCTGGGAGTGAAGAGCAAGAGCCGGGAGGCAGAGAGAGGAGGGCCGCTTACAATGCAGCGGCCGAGGGAGGCCACTCTGAGGAGCCTTGGTTAGGGGGAGCCCCCGAGGACGCAGGAAGGGGTCCTGAGCCATCTGGGGGCAGGTAGAGCCAGTGCTAAGGCCCTGGGGCAGGAACACGCTGCAGGCTCAAGGAGTATCCAGGAGGCCGAGGGCCGGCACAGAACGAGTGAGGAGCTCAGCAAGGGATGCTGTGGCCAGCTGTCTAGGGAATGTGCCCTGGCGACCTGCAGGGCAGGACTGATGACTTCGGCTCTTACCCTGTGTGGGCTGGGAGTTATCTGAGGTCCCAGGCAGTGAAATGACACACTCTGATGTCGATGTTTTGGTCTGGAGGAGCTGGAAGGTGGAGGTGCTGCCCACTGAGACAGGGAGGCCTGGACAGTGTGACACGAGAGGTTCATTGGACTTGCAAGTTGGTGGTCCGGTCATCAGCAGGACACCTGGGGGAGGGGAAGGGCCTCAGTCTCCAGGAAATCTGAGGCAGGAGGGGCGGATGTCACGTAGGGGGAGTGGGCAGTGGGGAGAAGAGGTCAGAGTGCAAGCCTGGGCCCCCTTGAGAGGGGAGAGGACGGGCCAGCAAAGCTCCGCGGTGAGTCTTCACAGCTCGGTCCCTCCGAGAGGCCCCGGCCCCCGGTCCTCAACCTGCTGGCTCTCCCCTGTGGTCCCCGCCACTCCTGTACCATCTCAGGTGGCCGTCTTCCTGCCCGTCCCTGGGCCTCTGCTGTGCCCTGGGCTCGCCTCTGCTGCCTAGCACGTTAGTTACCCAGAGCCACAACGGCTCTGCCCACGTACCAGCACGGACCATCTCCCCGGCTCTGTGGCTGCCTGGGCTGGCCTTGCGAGTCCTGCAGGGCCCTGCCTGGCTTGCACGCCCGTGGCCTTCAGGCAGGTTGGCTGGCGGCCGGGTGGTCTAGCTTGGCCTCTCTGGGCTGCCCGACGCTGGGTGGTCATCACCAGGCTGTCCCCAGGCCTCTGCAGGCGGCCCTCGTCTCCCAGCAGCCTCGCAGGCCTGGGCACGTGGAAGCTCCGAAGGGCCGAGAGGAGGGGGCGGGAGCGACGGGGTGGGAGGGGCAGGAAGCAGCCCCCTCTGGTGACGAGGCTGTGGACGTGGGTGGCAGGCTGCCCAGGGGTCTGGGTCAGGGGTGACCTCTGTAAACGGGCTTGCAGGGCAGCCAGGGCAGCACCGTCCGTCCAGCTCAGCACACACAACCTGCGGTCGCCCTGGGGACAAGGCTGGACACAGGCCTCATTCCTGGCCCCAAACCCTGCTCAGTCCCAGGCCAGGAAGAGGCCCCCTGAGCTCTTCCCACTAGCGGCAGAGGGCTTCTCCTCCGTGGAGATAACACTGTTTTGAATTACGCAGGTCACAGGAGAACCAGGTTCCCGGAGCAGAAGTCCTCTGTCGTGCCGGCCGTCTGCTCTGTGAGCCGAGGGCTGCCTGGAGAGGGGAGTGGTGGACAGGAGGCTGGACCTGCTGGCTGGGAGCCGCCAGCCTGAACGCACTCTGCTTGGAGGTGACGGACCTTGACCTTGCTGCCTCGCAGGCTCCTGAGCATGCGAACCAGCCCTTATTAGATGTCCGAGTCCACGCTTATGTCTTATTAATCTGGTGTCATGAAGTTCCTTTCCCCCCGAGTACCATCAGGGGGCGTTTCCCAGGAAGGCAGAGGACGTGCGGGCAGCAGACCAGAACCGCAGCTGTCCTGCAGGCGGGGGGAGGCCTTGGCCATGGGCGCTGTCCTGCAGGTTGGGGGAGGCCTTGGCCATGGGCGCTGTCCTGCAGGTTGGGGGAGGCCTCGGTCATGGGCGCTGTCCTGCTTTTCTGGCCTTCCTGACACCTGGATGCTGAGCCTCCATCCCTGTGCCCCTAGAAGCAGCGCCACCCCTAACCAGCCTTCAGCTCCATGGCTGCACTGGGGCCTTCAGTGTCCCCTAGTTCACAGGGCAAAGGGGGCTTGCCGAGGTCATCTGCTTATGCTCCAAGCATTGTCACGGGGCTGGCGAGTGTAAATGATCATCAAGCACCAGACTTTATAGCCCAGCGAGCCATCTTGAGAGGGCCCAGGAACCTCCCTGGAGCAACTGAGGCTCAGAGAGAGGCTGACGGTTTGTCCCAGGTCTGGTGTGACCTGTGAGAATCCACTGCTGACTCCCTCTCTGGGAAACCAGTCTGTGGTGGAGGAGGATCCCTTTGCTTTGCTACTGCATGTGAAGCAATCACTACCTTATTTAAACAAGTTCATGTGTGATGGCAGCGTGGTGCACAAGGCCCTCTGGCATCTACCTCTCCTTCCGTCCAGCCATCCGTCCACCATTTACCCAGCCATCACCCATCACCCATCACCCATGTCGCCCTTCCTTCCTTCCTTCCTTCCTTCCTTCCTTCCTTCCTTCCTTCCTTCCTTCCTTCCTTCCTTCCTTCCTTCCTTCCTTCCTTCCTTCCTTCCTTCCTTCCTCTTCCCGTCCATCTGTCCACCACCTTTCCCTCCTCCTTCCCTTCCTTTCTTCCCTTCCATGCATGCATGCTTCCATCCTCCTTCCTTCCTTTCATCATCTGTCCACCCACCTTTCCTTCCTCCCTCCCTTTCTTCACCCACCGCCTGGCCATCCGTTCAGAGCCGGGTGTGGTGGTGAAGGAGAGGGAGGTGTCTCCCAGAGCGCCCAGGTCCTCGTTCCTCCAGCTGAGGACTGCCCCCGCTCAGTCTTCCCAGCCTCTTCCAGGAGGCCCGAGGAAAGGACCTCAAGAGGGAGAACACAGCATCCAAAGCAGACGCCTCCCTGAGCCGGGCGTGGGAGATGCCGAGGAGGCACAGGGCTGGTGTCTGTGGGGCAGGGCCAGGAGCCCAGCTCACCACAGCTGAACAAGAAGGACACTCAAGTGCCCAGGAAGAGTGTGGGGACCTGCAAAGCAGGAGGGGCGGGTGGCCAAGGGGACAAGACCAGCCTCTGCAGAAGAGGCTTTGCACCCAGTGGACATGGCACCGGCATCATGGAGAGGACACTGGCACCAGCACCGTCCGGGCCACACGTGGCTGAGGGCTGCACTCCTTTAACATCATGCCCCTAGAAACTCCCTGGATGCCAGGGTGCAGGGTGCGTCTCAAACGCCTCCCGCTGTCCTCCACGATAAGCCAGCACACCGGAACGTCTACCACCCGGCCCTTTCTGCAGGTGCCGGAAAGCAGCCAGGGCGCTCATCCTGGCCAAACAAGTGCAGGCAGAGGTCCCCAAGGAATATGTCCCTTCAAAATCAGAAGGAAGACATCAGGGGAAGCGGCTCTCTGCCTTCTTCCTGCTGGGATGGGCACGCCATGCTGGCAACTGTGCAGCCTTCTTGCAACCTTGAAGATGAAAGCCACTTCAACGGAGGGCAGAGGGAAACAGCAAGTGTAGGTTCCAGTCCAGCCCTGCTCCTCCCCACTCGGGACAGCCTGTCACAGAGGGTTAGGAGCAGCCAAGGAGGAGCCGAGAGAGGACGATAGAGAGATGAAGCAACACAGACGTCCTCACTCCAGACCCCAGAACGTGGTTGGGAGTGGAGACAGGGAGGGGTCACCAAGGTAACACAGGTCTTTGGTTGTGTCCCAGCCCAGTGTGCCGGGTGGAGAGGAAGAAGAGGGGCCTGGGAGCCACCCGAGGGGCACCCAGCGTGAGTTCCAGCATACACTTCCCGCCCCCAAGCATTGTCAGGGTTGGTGGGGCTGCGGGCGGAGGGTGGGTGGGTCTGAATTTAGGTTTCTTCACATCTGTTTTAAAATGATCTAAAGCACGATTTTAGGCTCTTAGTCATTCACCCTGTGCGGTCTGACATGTCACTCAAACCATCAGACTCTGCTGCTTTGCTTGTGAAATGAGGAAAAAGTAGCACTGTCCCGGGAGATTTGAAGCAAGGGTCACAGTCAAGGAGTCCGTGCAGGGCTGGGCAGGCTGGTGTCTCCCCACACGTGTCTGCTGGTCTGTTTTCTGGAGGGGATGGGGAGGGGAGGGGATGCCACGGGGTGGGGGAGGGTGTGCCTTGGGGGAGGGGATGGGAAGGGAAAGGCCTGGGGAGGGAATGGCATTTGGGGGAGGGCCTCGGGAGAGGATGACATGGGGAGGGATGGTGTGGGAGGGGGTGGCAGGGGCAGGGGTGTCCTGGGGCACCTGGTCCCGTGCTGGGGTTGGGTCTCCTGCCCCTGTAGCACAGGGAGGCCTTGGCCATGTTGCGGGCAAGGGCTTGGCCGGCAGCTGGACGTGTTGAAGGACAGCACTTGCCCCAGCAGGAGACCCGAGGGCCAGGAATGAGAAGGAGAGCAAGCTGCTGTCCTCTGGGAGGCTGGCCACTGGGGGTGTCATGTCTGGGCAGAGCTATGCTGACTTCTCAGGAAGGAAAACGCAGGGTAGCCAGCGGCAGCAGGCAGTGCCTCTGGGAGGGCAGTGTCACACCTGGACCAGACTTGATCTGTGCTGGGTGGGGAGGTGGCCTCGGGCTCTGGGTGGCCCTGGGTGGCCCTGGGTGGCCCTGGGCTCAGCGTCCTCCTGGCTCCACGCCGCCTTGGGGGCTCAGCAGGGGAGCTTGCTGACCTTGAGATCGAGCTCCTTCTCCAGGGCGGGGCCTCTGTCTCGGGGTGCTGCGCTTGGCCACCAGCTAACCTGCGTCCCGTGAGCGGCTGGCCGCAGCACCCACGGTGCTGTCCCAACTTCAGGGGACAGTGGGCGGGAAGGGGGGCAGGGCAGGCCTTGGTCCTCTTGGCCTCTGCTTGGCTCCAGGTGGCCTTTCTGGCTTGGGAGAACTTTCAATTAATTATGGTTAAAATGATCTGATAACGATAATAACAATGAGGGTCGGCAGAGAGGCCCAAAGCGCAGAACGCCGGCATCCTAAGGCGATCGCGGCAGCACCAACCTTTCCACCCAAGGTCTCTGTCGAGGATGGCGACATGGTGGGCCCAATGGCGTGTGGCCAGGTCAGGCAAGGCCAAACAGTTCCACTCTCCTTCCCCGGAATCATCAAAGGACCTGTTCCTGCATGACAAATGGAGCCCGGGAGCAGATCAACAAGGTCCCAATCTGTCATCAGACAACAGCAGTTCTAGAGGAAAATACAGATGACATGTTTGTTAAAGATCAAACACGCCTGGGGCTGGGGTAGCTGCGTGGTAGAGCCCTTGCCCAGCATGCACAGGGGCCTGGGCTCGATTCCCAGCATCACATTGTGAAAATAAAAAGACCCTGGGGGTCTTGACTCTTGCTGGGCCCTGGAACCGGAAGGAAAACCCTGGGGCAGGAGGTGGGGCTCCTTTTCTGTGGTACCCCAAGAATTTTCGGAACCCAGGACCCCTGAGCATGTGGGAGTTGTGCGTCCCCTGGTGGGGCAGCAGCAACCTCCGTGGGTCCTGCTGAGTCTTGCCGCGGCCCCAGGGCCAGCCACGGACCTCTTTGCTTACAGGGGAACAGGCAGAAGGACAGACTGTGGGGACTTTCAGAGCCCAGCATGGACTGGGCCTGTGTGTCCTGGCTGTGGGGTGACCAGGAGTCCTCCCCCAGGAAGGCTGAGAGCAAGCTGGGGAGGGAGCCGCTCTGGCTGGAGGAGGGGCCTGCAGGCACTTGGCCGGGGTGCGGCCAGCAGGAGCGGGATGGGACAGGACGGCGGAGGCCCCCAGTGCCTGGCGAGGTGCTCCTGGCAAGGCGCCCTCTCTGGGTGTGAAGGAGCTCCTTTAGCTGACCCCTTAGGTCAGCCCGCGGCCCTGAGCTCTGACCTCCTAGGCGGAGTCCTGGGGCTCCGTCCGCTGTGGTCCAGGATGCACTGACGCCGACCTTGCGGCAATGGGTGTGGTAGGTTGGACGTCCTGCTGGTCCCTTTCCACGTTTCAGCTTGGAAGGAGCCTTCGGAAGGCGCAGGTCTGCCTCCCAGTTTTGGGGGAAAGACAGCCGGGGGGCTGGGGTCAGCAGAGCAGCTCTGGGGGTGGCTCGTCCTCCTGCAGGCTCCTGCGCTCGCTGCCAGGTGGACACTGCCACATGTATTTTCCTCCAAAGATGAATAAATGGGCCTTTGCGGAAATTGAGTGGGGACTAAACCACAGCTGGAAAATCAGACCCTTAGGGAATCGTTCAGTGCTTTTATCTACACCGCGCGGGCAGCGCAGCTCGGCCGGGCCCGGCTCTCTCAGCACTTACGGCCGCAAAGCCCATTCCCAGTGCTTCGCATGCAGGTCCCCCAGGGCCCATTTATCCTCCGTCCACCTCGGAGGGGAAGGGTGGCAGAGGTGCGGGAGGAAGGTGCCGCCCAGCCAGCCAGGGGGTGAGGCGGAGGTGCACAGTCCTTTCCAGCGGAAGGAAACGCTGCGGTTTGTTCAGAGGCCCATCACCTATCATTCAGCCAGAGCAAAAATAAACTGCATTAGCCAGGAAAAGAGATGTCCTTCTCCTCACCCACAGGGGGCCACCTGCAACACAGTGACAAAGGACGGCAATGGAGTGGCCCACATGTCACCTGACTCCAGATCAAACCAGGATCAGGCAGAGGCCTGTGCATGATGCCCTTAATCTCCAGCCCAGGAGGGAGCCTGGGCACCCAGAGGGGCCTGCGCAGGGGCCAGGGGTGCGCTCCCTCCACCGAGGCCTGCTGGGGCCGTAGGGTGGGGGAGACTCCACGCTCACTCACTCAGTCTCACCCACTGATGCTCACTCACTCACTCACCCACTCACTCATTCACTCATTCATTCACTCACACACGCACTCATTCACTCACTCACCCACTCATTCACTCATTCACTCACTTACTCACTCACTCACTCATTCACTCACTCATTTACTCACTCACTCATTCACTCACTCACTCACTCATTCACTCATTCACTCATTCATTCACTCACTCATTCACTCACTCATTCACTCACTCATTTACTCACTCACTCATTCACTCACTCACTCACTCATTCACTCACTCACCCACTCATTCACCCACTCACTCACTCATTCACTCACTCATTTACTCACTCACTCATTCACTCACTCACTCACTCATTCACTCACTCACCCACTCATTCACCCACTCACTCACTCATTCACTCACTCATTTACTCACTCACTCATTCACCTACTCACTCACTCACCCACTCACTCACCCACTCATTCACCCACTCACTCACTCACTCATTCACTCACTCACCCACTCACTCATTCACTCATTCATTCACTCACTCACTCACTTATTCACCTACTCACTCACTCATTCACTCACTCATTCACTCACTCACCCACTCACTCATTCACTCATTCATTCACTCACTCATTCACTCATTCACTCACTCACTCACCCACTCACTCACTCACTCACTCACCCACTCACTCATTCACTCACTCACCCACTCACTCACTCACTCACTTACTCACTTATTCACCTACTCACTCACTCATTCACTCACTCATTCACTCACTCATTCACTCATTCATTCACTCACTCATTCACTCATTCACTCACTCATTCACTCACTCACTCACCCACTCACTCACTCACTCACCCACTCACTCATTCACTCACTCACCCACTCACTCACTCACTCACTCACTCACTCACTTATCACCTACTCACTCACTCATTCACTCACTCATTCACTCACGCACTTACTCACTCACTCACCCACTCACTCATTCACTCACTTGCTGATTCACTCACCCACCCTCTCCTCCACCCTTTGCACACGATGCCCACATTCAACGTGAACCTCTCAACTCCAGAAGACTAGTGCTAACCTTCATTTTTCAGGTGATAGAAGGAAGGTTCAGTGAGGCTGAGGAATGTGTCACAGCAAGGGACCTGTGGGTGCAAGATGCAGCTGTGATCTCCAGACTCAGGCCGAGGTTCAACCCTCTACCCTTCCTACTTCTTGCAGAGAGTTGTAGGGTGTCTCTCAGTTCTGGTCCACCTGGACCAAACAGTGTGGCCTTTGGAAACAGGGACTTTGTACATGCGCTTAGTTAGAATAAGGCCATACCAGCTCAGGACAGCCCTGAACACCTTCAGAGATGTCCTGGGAGGAGAGGAGATGGGGACCTAGGACCCCATGCGTGGTGTCCTGTGAGGAGAGAGGACAGCGACCCAGGCCCAGGGAAGATGCAGGCAGAGGCAGGGTAATTTGGGCCAGCTGAGGACTGCCAATAGCACCAGGAGCACAGGAGGCCTGGGGGGCCCCTCGGAGGCTGGGTGCTGCATATGGAGAAGGCCGCCCTGGTGCTTGTGGGCAGCGGGTGGTGTCACGCTGCATGCATGACTCGCCCTTGGGCTGGTGAGTAACTGACCCTGTCCCGTGGTCTTGTCGTGACCAGTGTCCTCAGACCAGCCTCGCTGTCTCCTGCCTGCTGCCTTCTCCCTCCTCTCTTTCCGTTCCCTCTGCCGGGGCCTTCCTGCTCTCACCTTTCTGCTGCTGGAACAAAATACCTGAGACAATCAACTTAAAAGGAAGGAAAGTTTCTTGGCTCACAGCTCCAGAGGTTTCAGTCCACAGTCACTTGGTCCCGGTGTTCTGGGCTGTGGGGAGGCAGCGCATAGTGGTGGGGGAGCAAGGTGGAGCCAGCCTCATGTCAGGGTAGCTGGGCAGCAGAAGCTGGTCGGGGAGGGCGAAGGGCCTGGTCCCACTGTCCCTCAAAGCCCAGCTCCAGCAACCTCACTTCCTCCTACGAGGCTCCACCGCCTCCACACGTGGGCCTTTGGGCGACATCTGGGACCCAGCTGTCACACCGTCTGCCTGTCCACCCTGCTGACTTCTAGGGATGGGGTAGATGTGGCCTTCCTGGGTGGCCTCCCGGTCTCCCTCGACTCCTGAGCACCCCGCCTGAGACTGGGCCTGCCTTGGGGGAGTGGCCGTGTCGAGGCACCGGCGCCGAGTGAGGCTCAGCCCGCCTGGGTGCGGGTGGGAGGGGTGCCCAGCGTGTCAGCTGGTGGCAGCTCAGGGACGAAGGGGTTGGGTCCACCCCCTGTCTCGTAGAGGACTTGCCCACGTTGGTGAGGAGGGCTGTGAGCCCTGCACAGGCCAGGCGTCCTCTCTAAGGGCTCACGTGGCGTTAGAACCAGAGGAGACGCCTGCTGCGGCTGGAAGAGGACGACTTGGGCATCCTGAGGTCCTGGGCTGCCCTGCTACAGGCCCTGGACACCCCTGGCCCCCCGAGATCAAGCTCCCAGTCTTGCCAATCAGAAGCAAGCCCCTTAAAACTCAGCAGAGAGCCAGACTCTCCATGTGGGCGCTAGAGGGGGGTGGTTGGATGGCTGCATCCTGCTGGCTCCCAGCCAGGGCAGGCTGACCGGCCTCCTCCACCCGGCAGGTCGGAAGGCACAGGGCCTGAGCCAGGCCGGGCTGCTTCCTCTGTCCCTTCTGAAGGGGCAGCCAAGACAGGGGCAAGGGAGGGCTGTGTCAGGGGACCCGGAGGACAGTGCCCACGGGCCTGCTGCAGGAGGCTTGCGAGTGCCTCTCCACAGCTCGGGCCCTGCCAGGCCCTCCCGGCTTCAGAGGAGACTGCCGCCTTTCTGTGGGGTTCACCGTTTGCTATCTTGGTCTGGCCCGGAGCATGAAAAGAGGCAGATGTGTCCCTTGGTAAAACCCTTGGAGGGAACAGACCCCTGCGGTGGGTTGGGGGACTGGTTGGGGGCCGAGGCAGAGCCTGGCAGGGCCGAGAGCCAGGGGTCCTGCTTTGGGGTCTGGGCTGTGGGGTTGGGTGTGCTGGGTCCTCATGGGGTGAGATGGCTGAGGAAGAGGAGGGTGCCCGGGTTTGCTGGGAGTGGGTCCCAGTGGGTCCCTGGAGTGGAGACCCCGTCCCACACTGCAGCCCAGGGTGTTAGGGCAACAGGATCCACCGTGTCCCCAGTTCCCAGACGAGGAGCCCCGGGGTCACAGGAGATGCAGGGTCCCAGAGCTGCTGAGCTGGACTGATCAGGTCTCCTGGCCTTGTCTCTGCGAGATGACCTTGAGATGGACTCAGAGGTAACATGGGCAGAGAGAGGAGGGGAGAGGAGGGTGGCTTCCACCCGGCCACTGGGGAGGGGCAGGACACACTGTGCTGGGGGCTCAGGAGGGAGGACGGGAAGGGGAACTAGCAGGGGAGAGGCCCGCCTCCCTGGCTTCCCCTGGGGGAGGCTGGCTGGGGGGACCCACCTGTCTGAAGCCAGGGCTTGTCTTCCAATCTGGTGTCGATGGTGACGTGGGACTGCTGGGAAGGAGTCCTTGCGAGACAGCTCGGCCCCAGGCTTGTGGGCGAGTGGGCTGGGAGGACCCTGGAGACGCCCGGGAGCAGGCCCCAGGAGCACGCCTGGCCGCGTGGGTGGCTGCAGGATGGCAGCGAGGCGCGGCTCCTCGATCTCTTCTGGGGTCTCCCAGCACCGGCCCCCGAAGGCCCAGAGGACACTGATGGGAGGCGAGGTCAGGCTTCCAGGGCCTGCGAAGGGGAGGTGCGTGCTCCAGGCCCGGCCAGGTCCGGCGCTGTCTCAGCGGATCTCTCGCTTGTCTTTCTTTTCACTGGCCTTCGAATCGGTCACCAACCTAAACCCGTGTTAATTAAGGCCAGGAGCGCTCCCTGGATGAGAACCAAGACCTGTGTGCGACTGGAAAGCCCTTTTTTCTTTCCTGTGGTGCGCAGAATGACGAGCACTTTCCCGCCCCTAGCGCCTTAGGTTCAAGGAGCATCCTAAGCGACTGTGAGGACGGTTGCAGTTGCTGATGGGGTGAGTGCTTGCTCTGGCTTCCTCTCGCTTACTCTTCCATCAGCCTCAGGGGGTCGCTGGTGGAGGGGGCTCAGGGATGGGACGGGGTGAGATCTGGTGGATGGTCAGGGAGGCCCCCAGAGAGAATGGAGCCCCATCTGCAGGAGGCGAGGTGCTCCACCTGTGCCCGAGAAGGGTCCCGGGGGTCCCGGGATACCTGCGTGCTCGGCTCTGGGGATGGGGACGGGGCAGTGGCCATGGCTGGCACAGATCAACCAAGTGCTCCCACCCTGTAGTGCCTGTGGTCCTGTGAGGCCAGGTGTGCCCAAGACAGGTCACAGAGGGAGGAGCAGGGGGACACTTCTTGCTGGGGCAGGGAGTTACGCTTCAGCAGCAGCTTTGTTTCCTGTCTGAAGACGCCAGTGGTTTGGGAGGGTAGGGAAGGAAGGGGACGGGTCGCGCTTCCTTTGGGCACCCTGTCCACCCTGCCTCTGGTCTCTGGGCTGCCGTGGGCACGGCCTGCCTTAGCTGACTCAGGCTGCTGCTCAAGTACTGCTGGGAGACCCGGCAGCTCATGGCAGCAGAGAATCCCCAGGCCTGGAGGCTGGAGGCCCGAGGTCAGGTCCGCGTGGTCGGGCTCTGGCAGGACCCTCTTCCTGGCTGAGGATGGTGCCTCCCGTGTGGCCCGGGATGGAGAGGCGAGAGCTCTGGGATCCTTTTACAGGGGCACCTGCACCCCTGCCATGGGCTTCCGCTCCAATGCCGTCACCTTGGGGTTATGATTCCAACACATGGGTTTGCAGGTAAGGCTGTGTTTCAGGCTGAGTGGAGACTGTGGCCCCCTCCCACTTCTGGTGACTGATTTCCCAGAAAGACCGGAGGAAGCAGCGGCTCCCCTGGAGTTGCCAGAGAGAGCTGCGCCTGCAGGTGTCAGGAGGCATCTCTAGGGCCCCGGCTCTGCACAGGTCCCGCCAGGAAGGCCGGGCTTGTCTCAAGTGGCCGAGCTCTGCCTGAGGTCTTGAGTGCCAATGCTGGGGGCTCTGTGCTGTGAAAACCAGTATCTTCATCTTCTTAAAGTCTGGTGTTTGCCTATGACGATAATATCACCCTCATACCCAAACCAGGCAAAGACACATCAAGGAAAGAAAATTTTAGACCAATATCCTTGATGAATATAGATGCAAAGATCCTTAACAAAATATTGGAAAACTGTATCCAAAAACATATTAAGAAAATTGTGCACCACGATCAAGTGGGGTTCATCCCTGGAATGCAAGGATGGTTTAACATCCGTATATCAATAAACATAATCCATCATGTCAATAGACATAGGATAAGAATCATATGGTTATTTCAATTGATGCAGAAAAAGCGTTTGACAAAATACAACACCCCTTCAGGCTCAAAACACTAGAAAAAATAGGGATAGTAGGAACATACCTGGACATTGTAAAGGCTATTTATGCTAAGCCCATGGCCAACATCATTCTTAATGGAGAAAAACTGAAACCATTCCCTTTACAAACGGGAACAAGACAGGGATGTCCTCTTTCACCACTTCTATTCAACATTGTCCTCGAAATCTAGCCAGAGCAATTAGGCAGACCAAAGAAATTAAAGGGATACTAATAGGAAAAGAGGAACTTAAGCTGTCACTATTTGCTGATGATGTGATTCTATATTTAGAGGATCCAAAAAACTCCTTCAGAAAACTTCTAGACCTCATCAATGAATTCAGCAAAAGAGCAGGCTATAAAATCAACACACATAAATCTAAAGCTTTTTTATACACAAGCAACGAAACATCTGAAAGGGAAATGAGGAAAACAACTCCATTTGTAAAAACAATAAAATACTTGGGAATCAATCTAACCAAAGAGGTAAAAGATCTCTACAATGAAAACTACAAAACATTGAAGAAAGAAATTGAGGAAGACCTTAGAAGATGGAAAGATCTCCCATGTTCTTGGATAGGCAGAATTAATATTGTCAAAATGGCCATACTACCAAAAGTGCTATACAGATTCAACACAATTCCAATTAAAATCCCAATGATGTGCCTTACAGAAATAGAGCAAGCAATCATGAAATTCATCTGGAGGAATAAGAAACACAGAATAGCTAAAGCAATCCTTAGCAGGAAGAATGAAACAGGGGGTATTGCAATACCAGAACTTCAACTATACTACAAAGCAATAGTAACAAAAACAGCATGGTATTGGCACCAAAATAGAAAGGTAGATCAATGGTACAGAATAGAGGACACGGACACAAACCCAAATACATACAGTTTTCTCATACTAGACAAAGATGCCAAAAATATGCAATGGAGAAAAGATAGCCTCTTCAACAAATGGTGCTGGGAAAACTGGAACTCTATATGCAGCAGAATGAAACTAAACCCCTATCTCTCACCTTGCACAAAACTCAACTCAAAATGGACTATGGACCTCGGAATCAAACCAGACAGTCTGCATCTTATAGAAGAAAAAGTAGGTCCAAATCTTCAACATGTCGGCTTAGGATCAGACTTCCTCAACAGGACTCCCATAGCACAAGAAATAAAAGCAAGAATCAAAAACTGGGATAGATTCAAACTAAAAAGCTTTCTCTCAGCAAAGGAAACTATCAGCAATGCGAAGAGAGAGCCTACAGAGTGGGAGAATATCTTTGCCACTCATACTTCAGATAGAGCACTAATTTCCAGAATATATAAGGAACTCAAAAAACTCTACACCAAGAATACAAATAACCCAATCAACGAATGGGCTAAGGCTATGAACAGACGCTTCACAGAAGAAGATCTACAAGCAATCAACAAACATGAAAAAATGTTCACCATCTTTAGTAATAAGAGAAATGCAAATCAAAACTACCCTAAGCTTCCATCTCACCCCAATTAGAATGGCGATTATCAAGAACACAAGCAACAATAGGTGTTGGTGAGGATGTGGGGGAAAAGGTACACTCATACAGTGCTGGTGGGACTGCAAATTAGTGCAGCCACTCTGGAAAGCAGTGTGGAGATTCCTTAGAAAACTTGGAATGGACCTACCATTTGACCCAGCTATCCCACTCCTCGGCCTATACCCAAAGGACTTAAAATCAGCATACTACAGAGATACAGCCACATCAATGTTCATAGCTGCTCAATTCACAATAGCCTGACTGTGCAACCAACCTAGATGTCCTTCAATTGATGAATGGATAAAGAAACTGTTATATATATATATATATATATATATATATATACACAATGGAATATTACTCAGCTATAAAGAATAATAAAATTATGGCATTTGCAGGCAAATGGATGAAATTGGAGAATATCATGCTAAGTGAGATAAGCCAATCTCAAAAAAACCAAAGGACAAATGATCTCGCTGATAAGTGGATGATGACAGATAATGGGGGGTGGGAGGGGGGCAAGAATGGAGGAAGGAGGGACTCTACAGAGAGAAAAGAGAGGTGGGAGGGGTGGGGTGAAGGAAAAAATAACAGAATTAATCAAACACCATTGCCCTATGTAGATGTATGATCACACAAACGGTATGCCGTTACTTCATGTACAAACAGAAGCAACATGTATCCCATTTGTTTACAATAAAAATAAATTTAAAAAAGTCTGGTGTTTGCTATTTTCTCTATTAAGTCAGAATATAAATCATCAGTGCTTCCCGTCTCCCTCAGGAATGGAGGGGAAACACCTGTAATCCCAGCAGCTCGGGAGGCTGAGGCAGGAGAATGGCAGGTTCCAAGCCGCCTCAGCAACTAAGCGAGGTCCTGAACAACTTAGGGAGACATTGCCGCAAAATTAAAAAAAAATAAATAAAAGGGAAAAGCAAACCGAGGTGGGAAGCGCAGCCTCCCCTGAGCTGGAGCTAGAGCCTGAGTGAGTGTTGGCGATGCCAGTCGCACTGTCATGGGCATCAGTGACTAGGACGGAAGGTGACTTGGCCTCCAGTCTGAGGCTCGTTTAGAGCTGCCTCACCTGGAAGGTGCTGGGGACTCCGTGCCTGAAGTCAGAGGGTCCGGGTGGCTCCCTGGCTCCAGGGCTGGTAGGCAGAGGGCGTTTCTGGGCCGAGTCCTCTTGGCCACGCCTACGGTGTGTCGGGACAGGGGACCTTACCACGTGGGCCTCTGAAGCGCAGCCCTCGCTGCTCCTGCTAGCAAGCAGCGGGCATCCGTGGCGTCCCGCGGGTGTGGGGACCTGGGGACCCAGCAGGGTTTCACCAGGTTCCTCGTCTGCACGCGGGTCTTCGGCCGACAACATGACCCCTGCCACTGGAGCCGCGGGGGTCTGCTCTCCAGCTTGGCAAAAGCCGCCATCGTGTTCTTCAGCAGACGGTCACTGTGGGACCTCTGTCCACGCCCGCGCACCTGTCCCCGTGTGCGCTGGATTCTACCCCAGGGCGAGAAGCGTGCGCGTACAGACCCCCATCGCCGTGTTTCCAAAGACGGGACAGGAGGCCCTCGACCTGGCGGGGTCTTCCTAAGACCCTCCGCCTGAGGTCCTCCGCTGGGCAGCCCCGCGGCCTTCCGCTGGGCCTGGGAACTCTGCTCTGGGAACAGCCGCAGGCCCGCCTCCCCTGCCCGTCTCTGTGGACCAGCGCGGAGCCCGTCTGAATCTCACTGGTCCCGCAGTTTCCCTCTTCTTGTCCCTGCTGGCTCCTGACCTGGGGTCCGGACCTTCTTTCCGGGAGGTGCTGGTCTGTGGGAGGCTTGGCTTTCCCTCCAGTCAGGTGGGTTCCAGTCCGGGCGGAGGGACCTTGAACAGGTGACCTAACCTCTCTGTGCGGAACCGCGGCCAATTTCTACGTTTAGGTGAAGTGCGTCCTGTTCTGCCGGTCAGAGGCGGGGGCCTGCCGCGGGTTGAAGGATTGTCTTAAGTTTTCCATGAAACTCTGGTAAACACGCACGCAGCGGCATTTCCAGAAGACACTCAAAAAGGTAGATTTATTGGCTGCCTTTCTTTTTTTAATCTTCCAAGGAGAACGGATGGGATTTCGACCCCTCAGGTTGAGACCATTCACTGAGCCTTGGGAGGCAATGGGGGTCCACGCGGCCTGGGAGTGGGGAGTCAGCCAAACGCACTATGCTGCCCTGTCGTGCCGAGATCACTGGGGACCCAAGGGCAAAGCTGCAGCAGGGGACGTGGCCTAGGCCCCGGGGCACCGTGTGAGCAGGGCTGGGTGGCCGGGCAGGGCTGCCATGGGCAGGGCATGCACAGAGGAACCGGGCTTCGCATGCAGTCTCGGGTCTGTCCCTGGCAGGCCGGGGCAGTGGGGGTGGGGGACTCAGGAGCTGCACATCTTGGGGCTCCCGGGACCCCGATGTCATGGGCAGGGTGGGGAGGCTCTGGGCATGGCGTTCCCTAGGATTCTACTCCCCAGGTTGGGGTCAGGCCCAGGACCTGACTAGCCGGGTTCGGCAGCTGACGGCTTTCCCCCCACGGAGCCCAACAAGAACAAAACATGTGGGGACAGTGACTGCCGATGGCCCTCTGAGGCGTGATGGCTTCCTTCTGAACCTGAGAGGCGGCGGGCGTGAGGGAGCTGGGCAGATGCGCCCCAGGGGCGCCGTGCTGTTCAGACCTCAAGTCGATGGCGAGACCGAGAGCTGGAGATCGAGTTCCCTCTGTCGCAGGCTGACCGCCAGCCCTGCCCCGGGGGTTGGCCGATGCTGGACTCGGAGCCCTCCTACCCAGCGTGGCTGCCGCCCACGTGCGCACCCGGCGACCGTGGGTGCTCTGCCTCCCGCCTGTCTCCTCTGCTAATGGGTGAGGCAGGGCGCGCCTTCTGGAAACGCGACGGGGAGGCAGCCGCCGCTCCCCACCCCACGCAGGCTCCTGGCTGCAAGCGTGTCTCCGGGACGGTGGGTGTTGGTGTCGTCCCAGGGTCTCTTCAGGCACCGCTTCCGTCTGCAGCGCCTTCCCGGGTTGGCCTGTGCTCCTCCTTGGGCTCGGGAGGGACGTGCATCCGTCTTCTCACTTCTGCTGAGGGGATTGTCTTGGAGCCCAGAACTTTCTCTCTCTTCTTCCACCCCTGTGCACCTTCTGCTCTGCAGAAAGGGGTCCCCTGGTGCGAGCAGAAGAGAGACCCAGGCAGGGACTCACAGGGACTGTCCCAGGTGCCCTGGAGGCTTGAGGCTGGAGACCTGGGGATGTTGAAAACTGAAAGGCTGGACATGAACCCCTGACGGCTGCAGTACTCGGACCTGTCGTGCGGGCATTATGCCGACGCACACTTGTCACCCGCAGCTCGCACCCGGGGAGGCCAGTGCCACCAGGCGAAATCCACATACCAAGCAGGAGGAGGGACTCGAGAAGTCAGGACCAGAAAAGAGCAGCTGTACCCGAAGTTCTGTCCATCACACGCATCCACCCGAGGCACAGCTTCCAAGACTGCCAACAGAAAGGCCCACGTCCTGCGACCCGCCATCAGCCCGAGGCTGAGAGGGGCAGACCCCCGACCCGGAGGGCGTGCACACACAATGTACAAGATTCCTTAATCACTACACTGACTACACACACAAAAAATGACATTCAAATCGGCAAAGGGGTAGTCTTTACAAAGTTGTAGTATTGGGAAAACTAATTTTAATTTTGTACCAGGGATGAAACCCCAGGTGCTTAACCACTGAACCACACCCCCCAGCCCTTTTTATTTTTATTTTGAGATGGGGTCTCACTGAATCCCTTAAGGACCTCACTAAGTGGTTGAGGCTGGCCTTGATCCTGCCTTGGCCTCCTGAGCCACTGGGATACAGTCGTGCACCACCATGACCAGGGAAACTAATGTTTTTATGCACAACTCTTGGACATCAGAAACCCACAGGGTGAGCGGTAACAGGATGTGGCAGGGTGAGGCCAGCCAGGCAAAGCCGGGACAGCTCTGGAGGGAGACGGAAGGACACCTGGCAGCAATCTAGCCAGGACAGTGATGGCCCCCTGGACACGAGCGACTGGAAAGAGACAGGAGCTCCTGCCCCACCCCCTGGAAGTAATGGAGAGGGAAACAAAGGCCCAGAGGCACACAGGAGAACCGGGTGGTCGGACACGCCGTCACCCTAGGAAACCGACAGCCAGGCTTCTGGAGAGACAGCCAGGAGAAGGGTTGGGGACACGGGGGCTGAGCTGTCACCGTGGGCTGACACGGGGGACTGAGCCGTCACCATGGGACTGAGCTGTCACCATGGGACTGAGCTGTCACCAGGGCTGACACGGGGGGACTGAGCTGTCACTGTGGGACTGAGCTGTCACCGTGGGCTGATGTGGGGGACTGAGCTGTCACTGTGGGCTGACATGGCGGACTGAGCTGTCACCGTGGGACTGAGCTGTCACCAGGGCTGACACGGGGGGACTGAGCTGTCACCGTGGGACTGAGCTGTCACCAGGGCTGACACGGGGGACTGAGCTGTCACCGTGGGACTGAGTTGTCACCGTGGGCTGACACGGGGGACTTAGCCGGCACCGTGGGACTGAGCTGTCACCGTGGGCTGACACGGGGGACTTAGCCGGCACCGTGGGACTGAGCTGTCACCAGGGCTGACACGGGGGGACTGAACTGTCACCAGGGCTGACACGGGGGGACTGAGCTGTCACCGTGGGACTGAGCTGTCACCAGGGCTGACACGGGGGGACTGAGCTGTCACCGTGGGCCGACACGGGGGACTTAGCCAGCCCTGCGGGCTGGTGTGCTTAACAAGGTCGCGCCTGAGGGCACGGCCACGCAGGGAGCTGGACGGTGGGCCCAGGTGAGGGGGCCAAGGCGCCCGAGCGCCCGGGCAGGGCGTGGCTGCGGTCTGGGCAGCCTTTCTGGGAGCAGGCAGCCTCCGCTCACACGGGTGCCTGGGGATGTGAAGGTGAGCAGGAGCAGCTCTGTGACCCCTCAGTGAAGAGCAGGGGCCTGCTGTTGCGGGGAAGCCGAATCCGGGGTGCCTCCAACCTCCAGCGCAGCTCACAGGGTAACTGGCCAAAGAGGGCCGCAGTCTCCGCTCAGTCATCGACGGAGAAGCCAGGCGAGTGGCCTCCGGCTGGGCCTGCCACGCTGTGGGGACAGGCTGCCGGCCGGGTGCTCTGTGGTGACGGGCCCACCAACTCACGGCTCTGAGGTGGAAGCCCAGGCTGGAGGCGCTGGCACCCGGCAACGCTGTCCCGATGCCTCCAGGGCACAGAGAGGGCAGGGGCGGAGCCAGGCATTCCCAGCGCCACCCGCCCGCCACGCAGGGGCCGCCTCCTGCCTGACCACCCCAGAAGTCCTGTCCCTTAGAGCTTACCATGGAGGTTAAGCTCAGCGTGCGTTTGGAGGGACAGACGTTCAGGCCACGGCAGATCTCCCTGTGGTACGGTAGGAAAACAGCAAAACCCAAACAAGGGCCGAGTCCCTCCTCATGCCTGGCACAGCTGGATCGCAGCTGGATCAGAGTCCCCACAGGAGAAGCACAAGTTAAAGGGAAAGCAGGAGAACCCCGTCCCCGTGCGCGGAGAGGAGGCCTGAACGCTCGGCACAGACACGAGGCCGCCCACGGGCTTCCGTGTCGGGGTTGGCGGGACGTGTGTCCCACGAAGGACGAAGGGGCTGCAGTGCACTCGGCTGCGCACATGAGGGGGGCCTGTGGGGTGGCAGCTGACGAGCCCACAGGACGTGCGGGGTGCCTGCAATTCAAAAGATGAGGGCCCCGGTGGGACCCGGGCAAAGGACGAGGAAGGTGGGCAGGGAACGCCAGGACGTGTGGAGACGAGCCGCAGCCACGGCCACCGCACAGACCAGCCTGAGCCAAAATGCCACCTCACACCCATTGGGCTGCAGGAAGGGAAAGGCCAGGAGGCAAGTGCTGGCTCTCGTGGGGCTGCAGGAGAGCCCGAGAGGCCCTGGTGTGTCCACACCACACGTTCAGGAAGGAGCCAGGGAGGATCACATGAGCAGCTGACCCAGCCCTACATGGGCCCGTGGGAGCCCAGGAGGCCTCAGGGTGGACGAGCAACATGCTGCAGCCTCGGAGTGTGAAGGCCGCCTGGGCATCTGCTGCTGGGGGCGTGTTGGGGAGGGAGTGGGGTGGTGGCATGAGCTGGGTGACAGCATAGACGAGGCCAGGGGCCCAGTGTGCAGGGACACAGGAGGCCGCTGGCCACCAGTACCGCACAGCTGCTGCCTGCAGGGGCGAGAGCGGCTTGTGGGAAGGAAAGGCCGCGACGCTCAGCTGGCCAAGTGGGCGGCACCTGGCACCAGCACAGGGGTCCCCCGCAAGACAGGGGAGAGCCATGAGCCCCCACGCTGGGGGCAAGCAAGCAGAGGAACAGGAGGCGAGACCAGCACGCCATCCCGGTGGCAGCCAGCAGGCCTTGGACCAGCGGGCGCTTGCTAAGAGACCCTGCGGTTTTCAGGTTGCGTGTTCCACATTCCCACAGCTACTCGTGAGCCGCTTACGGGGTCGCTTGAAAGCACTGATTCTGGTGTGTCTGAGGGGTGAAGCTCCATGTCCTCCTGAGCTCAGCTCGGCGGTGTTGGGAGACCGTGTCCGAGGCTGATTTTAGAGACCTTTGTGGAGGTCTATGTCCCCAAGTGCTGGGGCCTTGACTTGGGCCCTGAGCCTGGTCACTCTGAGTCCCTAGGTGGAGGACAGAGGTCAGGATGCAGCAGGGCTCCTCACAATGGCAGGAGGCCACCCAGGTTGTCCCAGCCCCTCAATGATACCTTGTCATGGACGTTCCTGACACGGTCAGGGCACCTGGAAAGACCCAGGGGACAGTGGTCAGCCTGGGCCGGGTGCTGAGCTGAGTCATCCGCTGCACCTCCAGCACATGATGGGTCTGACCCAACCTGAGGCCCACACTCTGCTTATCTGCTTCACCTCACGTCAGGAAAGCGCAGAAAGGATGGAAGGGTGTCCAGGGATGGGCAGCGAGGGGGGGGCACCAGCTAGTGACAGTGGCTGCCGCTGTGCAGGCTGAGAGGCGTCAGGGCGGGAGGCAGGGGCGCGGGGCGCGGGGCGCGGGGCGCAAGTCGTGAGCTCGTCTGGCGCTCAGGCGTGGAAACTCTTTCCCCGACTGTAACGCTCCTGTCTGAAACCACGTGTCCCTGGAAAGCCAGCTGTGGGGCTCGCGCGCGCACACACGTGCACAGGCCCTTCTCGGGGTGCGTGAGTCCAGGGATCCTTAGTTTTTGGAGTCAGATGAGGTCGCCTTGACAAACTCTTATCAAACCTAGTGACTTTGATCAGGCACAACAAAAGCAGGATGAATCGCTAGGCAGAGGCTGACGATCCTTCGCTCAGTGCACCCTTCCAGGATCTGCAGAGGTTAACGGGGCCTCGGTCCTTCTGGTATTTCAAAGGCTGCCTGTCTCCACCTTGCCTGCAGGGCCTCTCATCTCGGCCTCTGGCCGAGGCTGCAGATCTGTGGGTTGCCTAGGCCCGCTGTCACGTACTCCTTATCAAAGGCCATCTGCTTTCTGAAGCGGGCGTCTGGCCAGCCCCTCCTGCCTCTGAGTGAGGAGAAACCCAGAGGCAGGAAGTGCCCGGGCACCCCTGTGTGGACAGAGAGGCTGGGGGTGGGGTCGGGCGCGGCTCAGGCCCTCGGGTGCTAGTCCCCTGGCTTAGCTGACCCGCGTCCACCAGGGAGCCCTTGTCTCCAAGCCCCTCCCTCCAGCCTCTGCCCCGGCCGCCTGCGGGCCTCTCGGGGCCTTGCAAAAACACCCTCCGTTCCTGCGAGATGCCACCTTTCCTGGACACTGTCCGAGATGCCTCGGCCTGAGACCCTTCGACCCTCTTGCATAACCCCACCGTGAGCCTGAGGGCCCCAGGTTCCAGCCTTCTCTGGACCCTGTGAAAGTCCAGCCCGACCTCTCCTCCTTTCCCTGTCTCAGGCTGCCACTGCAGAAGGATCCCTTGCCCCAGAGGGCCTCTCCCGGAGAGCCAGGACCCTGTAAGGAGCTGCCTCCCGAGGCTCAGCCGTCCTCCGGTCTCTTCTGTCTGTCCTCCCAGCCAAGGGCCAGGGCCTCCTCTTGGCTCAGGTGGCCAGAGCTCCAGGACATGCCCAGATCCTCCCCCGCAGGTTGGGGCCTCTCTGCAGCCATCGCAGCACGTCTGTGATCTCTGGCTTGGTTCTAAGGGAGCCATCTGCTCGTTCCCTGCCCTGTCCTTGTGGCTGGTGACCTCACCTCGACATCTGTACCGAGGCAGAGGGTCTGCCCTCTTGGCCTGTCCATCCACCTCCCAGCCCCTCTCCCTGTGGGGCCTCCAACACGGTCCCCGCCAGGCTTCCTCCACGGCTCTGCACACGGGACCACGGTGGTCACTGGCGGGCGTGGTCCGGATGAAGCTCTGCTTAGGGTCCTCCCTGGGAAACCCGACTGCTCACCCAGCCTGCGAGTCCTGGGCTCGCGTCCCTCCTTTCCCACCCCGTGCCAGGCCTTGGTCCTCCGCCTTCCCGTGGCCCCCTCCCCCGAGCTCTTGTGGGCTCCTTCCTCCCCTGGGCCCGAGTCGCTGTCCACAGCTGCTCCCGCAGCAGGCTCAGCTGAGTCCCTGCCCACGAGGCTCCCATGCCCCTATGTGAAGGGTCCCTCCCTCTCCTCCTGACCCCTCCCCACCAGCTCCCTGTGGCTCTCGTCGCGAACGCCTTTGGGTCTGCTCTTCTCTGTTTATGGACGAGCGCTCTCTCCCTGGCTTGGCGGCAAACCCCGTCGAGGCGGGGACTCAGCCATGGTGGCTCACACACAATGCACGGGGCCCAGGCTGAGTGGCCAGGGTCAAAACCAGCCTTGGGGTCCTCTGGGAGGCCTGTGGTTGACCCACTGAGGATGTGGGGCTGGTGATCAAGGAGCGCCTCTCCCTGGCAGGATGCTAGCTGGGGCAACAGTGGACTGTGGGTTCGGACACCTGCTGGGGTCCTCGTGGGGTGGGATCCTTCCCGGGGCTCAGCCACTCTGTCACCACTGTCACCTGGGCCATGGCCTCCCTGGGTGGCAGCTGAGGATGTTCTTCTGCTGACTGCTGGGGACAGGGGGCTGGGCATGAGGGCTCAGGGACTCACCTTGGTCATGTCAGAGGAGCCTGAAGATGCAGACACTCTTACCCGGCCTTGGGCAGGCCGCAGCTTCAGAGGGTGGGGGATGCCACTCTGGGGGTGGACCTGGGTCTCCTCCCAGCCTGCAGCTCCCAGCTGGGGGTGGTAGTGCCCGGCACAGGGTGAAGGGAGGCAGGGAGGCCTGCCCCGCAGTCACAAAGACCCATGGAGGAGCGCTAACTGAGGCTCAGCAGCCCTGGTGATGTTGAACCCAGCCAGCGAGCTCCGAGCAGGCAGGCTGAGCAGCAGGCGGGTGCTCTGGGGCCGTGCAGGAGGGGTGCACGGGGGAGCTGGCGGCTCCTGCACCTCCTGGAGCAGCCCAGGACCTCCCGGGACACCGACAGGCTCTGATCTGCTGTGGAGGTGGGCATTGCCACCCAAGCCGCAGGTGATGGCCATTGTCCATTAGTACCCTGCACCCATGGCTGCTGTGGGTGGTGCAGTCCCAGGGCAGATCTGCCTCCCTGTGAGGAGAGGTGACCAGGCTCAGGATGGCCGGCCTGGCCAGCCCACGAGGTGCTGTGCTGGCTCCCAGATTCCCCGGCAAGCATCTCCTGCTGTTCTGCCCAAGACGGAAGCTGTGGAGCCGAGGGCTCCAGGGAAAAGCAGGACCAGCGGGAGCCCTGTCTGTCTATCAGTCATCAGTCTATCATCTATCCATCCATCAACATCTCTCTACCACCTATCAATCATCTAGCATCTGTCAATCATATATCTATCCATCTATCATCTTTCTATCAATTGATCCGTGCAGAGATTTTAAGGAATTGGCTTATGGGATTGAAGACTGAAGGGAAGCCAGAGACCCAGGGAAGAGCTGCCGCTTCACTGGGGTCTGAAGGTGTCCAGGGCAGAGTTCACTCCTCTTTGAGGGACCTCAGTCTTTTCTCTCAAGGCCTTCAACTGATTGGATGAGGCCCAGCACGTCATGGAGGGTCCTCTGTTTCACTCGGTTCTGAGTACCAGTCACATCTTCAACAGACCTTCACAGCCACACCCATGCTAGTCTTTACCTGGAGGCCTGGGTGCTGCGGCTCAGCCAAGGGGCACGGAACTGACCACCACAGAGGCACAGACTACGTAGAACAAAAATGTGGGAGGATCCTGGGCTCCCTTTGGGCAGACAAAGGTGGCTTGAGTGTGGTCCTGAGAGGAAGGAGCCCTCCCTGGGCTGGGGTCTCAGCCATGCCCGCTGTCCCTGCGGCTCTCCAGGACGGGGATGAGGGGTGAGCTGTGGTGAAGAGGCGCTGAAGCCCTATTGCCGCACACAGGTGACCCCTGGCGGGGGCCTCTCCGGGGCCCAGGTTCCCTTTGTGAGCGTATCAGCATTGCACAGCTTTCTTCTGCACGGGGCAGGCCTGGGGAGGATGCTGGACAGCCCGGGGGGCGCAGGACCACAGCTGCGTTCAGCACGGGATGCTGGTAGTGCTGAGGCTCAGAACCACCAGCTCGCGGGCTCCTTCTCGGTCCTGCCTGGGCTGGAGCTGGGTGGGTGCTGGCCTGGCTCGCTCCGCCCACGAGGACAAACTTGGCTTCGCACTGGTGGAATTTGGGCTGTGCTTGCATGGCCCCTCCATCTACTGGGCGGCTCCCTGGAAGGCCGGCTTGGGGCTGGCACTGGGGACAAGGGTGCCTGGGTGCCCAGGTGGGGCCCAGGAACTTGCTGGAAGGACAGAGAGCGAATCTGGTCCCTAAGCTGCCAAGAGACCCTGGAGGGAATGGAGAGGCTTGCTCAGGACTCACGGGGAAGCGGAGAGGGCGGTGGCCCCTGGGTGGACCCACACTCGGGTGACACACATGGGTTAGGACTCCTGCCGCCAACAGGCCCCGTTGTATGAGCCTGGCCTCCCCAGCTCCGGCCTCCAGGTTTGCAGTGGGCTCCAGTGCCCTCCTGCTGGGCACTGCAGCTCCTGAGGCCTGGCTGGCGGGCCTCCCCAGCACCTGCCGTGCACCACTCAGCCCCGGAAACACCAGGGCTCCGCTGACCTGAGTTCCTTTCAGCACCTCGAATTAATTTCATTTTATTTGGATCATGATGGATTTTAATGTGAGATAACAGCAAACCTTTGCCAACCTCAGGCAGTTTAATAACTGAAACCTTTGATTAAAAATTTTAATCGTCTAGAATGATGAAATCGTACAGGGCTGGGACAGATGAAGCCTCTGCCATCCACATTGACATAATTATTCTGCGCGGGAGTGGGAAATCTATTTTCCTATTTTTTACCCCAAAGGAACAACAACAAAAATTAAACTCTCTACAAACAAGCTTTCCTTACAAAATTAGCTCTGATTCTTCTGTCATGGTTTTCCTGTATTTAGCTCCTATTAGGGCTCAGCCCTCTGGCCAGAGGCGGCAGGTGTGGGCCTGAGCCTGGCCTGGCCTCCAGGGCCCCGTGCCCGGTCCTGTGTGGTTTGCTGGACACTGAAGACGGGCGGTCGCCCCCACTGTCTTGGAAGGTGGAGCCTGACACCAAGGGGGCCTGGGGCTGTGCCCCCCGGCGCTGGGGTAACCCTTTGCTCTTCAAGCTCCTGGTGGCCGAGGAAGCTTCAGCCCAGCCTCTGCCATCTTCTCTGTGCCTGTTGGGCTCCTGTAAGGACCCCCGTCCCTGGGTTTAGGACGTCTCAGGCCATCAGGATGACCTCCTCTCCAGATCCCAAACCGAATCCCATCTGCTGAATAAGGTCATATTTTACAAATCAGAACAGCAGGCCCACAGGTTCCAGAGACCAGGACTTGGGCGTGTCTTTTGGGGGCCTCCCCTGGACCCATTGAAATCCTCACCTCACGCAGGACAAGGGTTGTAAGTGAAGGCACCAGCCTCTCTGGTCCGCAGAAGGAGGCTTGGGGATTCTCAGTCCTGAGCAGGGGCTTCGGGCACGAGTGCCGGCCCTGGGCCGCAGGGGGAGCTGGGCTTCACACACGGGACCCCTGAGCCCCCAGGTGATGGATTTGGAGTTGACCTTGGGGAGGTGAGCAGGGTCGGAGGAGGCCAGGAGGGTGGGACCCCGATGGGCTTGGGCCATTACAAGGAGAGGTCACAGAGGGAGTGGCCGCAAGCCGGCAGGAGAGAGTCCTGCCCTGCGGTCTGCACTCTCAGGCTTCAGACTCTGAGAAGGGAGCGTGTTGTTTAAGCTCCGGTGGGTGGTGTCCTGCGAGAGGGGAGTCAGCACAGCTGAACGTGGAGCCGCTTGGCAGGCAGCAAAGCAGATGCCTCCAGGACCTCGGGCTGCCCGTCCCCTCATCTCTCTGTCAGTCAGCCGTCTCCCTGTCTGTGGGCCTCCTTAGCTGTCTCACATCTGGCAAGGATCCACCTCCCTGTTTGTCTATCCATCATCTCCCCACGTACCTGTCTTCACCTCTAGCATCTATCTACTCTTTATCTATCCCTATCTATCTATCTATCTATCTATCTATCTATCTATCTATCTATCTATCTGTCATCCATCATCCATCTATCATCTCTTATCTGTCCTGTTATCTGTCATTCATCTATCATCTGTTATCCATCTATCATTTATTATCTATCCTCTATTATCTATCTACCATTCATCTATCATCCATCTATCATCTATTATCTGTCCTCTATTATCTATCCTCTATTATCTATCATCCATCTGTCCATCACCTGTCATCCACCCATCATCTATTATCTGTCCGCTATCTGTTATCTATCTCTGAGCCATCTGTCCATCATCCATCCGTCTTCACCCTCCCCTCTCTCCCCTGAAGATGTGTTTGCCTTGGAGCCAGGATTTCCGCCTGGAGCCAGTCCTTGTCCTGGGAGCTCACCGGGACAGCGCCCGCTTCCTGGACGCTGGTTGCAGAATGGTCTGTAATACCGAAAAACAGCGAATGATTGAAATGTCTACAAGCTGCGCTCTCCGTTGCGTGTCTATACACAGTGTTTATGCCTTAGCTGTTTATAATAATTGGTTAGAGAGCTCAGTGTCCCCAGGGCCCCGGGGAGGGGACCAGGCCCCACAGCAAGCCTCACCCAGCTGCCTGCGGCCACCTTCCCGCTCTCCTCCCTCTGCAGTGACTCGGGGGGGGGGGCCCAGCCCCTGGGCCGTTTGGTGGGACGTCTTGTTCCATGAAGTCGCCACGGAGAATGGAAAACAGGATGGGGGTGGCCAGAGCAGAGAGGAATCTGGAAGCAACGGCAGGCCGCACGAGGGGTGGGGTCCGGGAGACCTCAGCTGCCCTTCTCTCGAGGTTCCATTCCCTGCGTCTTTCCGCAGACCAGCAGGGGCCTGGCACACGGGGATGTGGTTTTGGCCCTGGAGAGCGCCTATCGAAGCGGAGGTAAAAAGGCAGGTAAGCGGGCACCTGGACGCCACATGCGGTCGTGAAGGAGACCTCGGACAGAGTCCTCTCTGGGGCCGAGATGGACGCAGCGGCAGGCAGCTGGGTGAGGCTCCCTGTGGGCTCAGTCTCCTCGCTGTGCGGGACACAGAACGGACACGCTTCACTGTGAGTAGCCAAGGTGCACGGCAGCGAGATTGGGCCACTGGCGGCCAGTCCCCTCTCAGGGTCGCCTGCTTCTGATTTGGGGGAGAGCACCTCAGATCTACTCTGAGCAAGTCCCACCAGTGTCACCAAGGCCTCACGTCCTCGCGGCCTGGATCTCTGGCTCCTGGCCTTGCTCCTTCTGCTCATCGGCTGCCCTCTCTCCCCCTCCACCGTACACACTGTTTTATTCTTTAACTCTGTGCACTTGACATTTTTCTAGATTTTGCATGGGGACTGAGGACAGCCGGTGCTGTTCGCGGCTCGGTGTGGGGCTGGGTCTCCTCCTTGGGCTTGAAGTGGGGCTAGATCCCATCTGTGTCCCTGGGGTGCTGAGGGAGAAGGGTCTGGAAGCAGGGATGGGGCAGCGGCTGGGGAGTTAGTGGTCTGAACCGACACCTTCCCACCGGTGCACACTGCTTCTCAACCCCCTCCCACGCGGGCGTCGTCCTCGAGCCGACAGAGGGTGGAGCAGGGAGGACTCTGCAGAGGGACCTCTGATCCAGCACCCCCTCCAGCCACGCGGTGCCAGGGTCTGCAGGCTCAGTCCTGCACACCCCGGGGCCAGCCGAGAGCCGGGCTCCCACCATGGGGTGTTTCCAGCTGAAACCCCCGGCTGCCGCTCCTGGGGAGGCCCGCTTTCCTCGGCGGCCCCTGGCGTGGGCTGTCTCAGGGAGCAGGTCCTCAGCGCAGTGGGGAGGAGGGACAAAGCCGAGTTCCCCACGGGGACAGCGCTGCCAGGCTCCGGGGATCACTGCCATACAGACCAGCGCCCCCAGGACTTGGCACCAGGAGAGAAGGGATCGGTCCAGCTGTGCCACCAGAACTGCCTCTCAGGTCCAGCGGCAGGGTTTGGAGACCCGGGGAGCCGACATCGCCCCCAGTCGTGCTGGGCTTCACCTTCCGTGAGCGGTTGAAGCTGCTCCCCGAGCTTCATCATGTTGCCTCAGCGAGACGAGCTGCGGGGGGAGAGGGTGAAGAGAGCAGCCTCCTCGGCCTGGAGCTTGGCCTCGGAAGGCGGGAGTCACGGGAGCTGCTCCTGCGGAGCCTGCTGGGGCGCCTGGCCTCCCTCCCTGCAAGGGCCAGAGCTGGAGGGCACCTCGGGCACTCAGCCAGTCTGCTCCTGCTCGCTGTCCCTCCCTGGTTGAGCCCCCACTCTGCTCGCCCGCTACTGTGGCTGGACCTGGTGTGGAGCGCGCAGTGTCTCTGGGGACGCACGGGGCTGGACCAGGTGCTGGGCCATGTGTCCCTCCGCAGAGCCCATGTCAGCTTGTGGACAATGCCCGCAGAGCCGAGAGCCGGCCTGAGGCTCAAGCAGCAGCTGCTGACCAGATGGGCTGGTTTTGGTTCCGCTCCCCCGGCCTGAAATCCCTTTGCTCGTGCTGGCCGGGGCGGCCAGCCTCAGGCCCTCTCCCTCGGCAGGAGGATTCTGGGCTCCACAGCCCAGCAGCCCGGCAGGCACACCTCCAGGCCTGGCAGAGGCTCCTGCAGGACAGCCGCCCGCCCTCAGAGCCGTCCTGGGGGAGGCAGGGACACTTGCTCTGTGGATTCCCAGGCGGCAGCTGGAGCCATGTGGAATCCGCCTCTGCACAAGCTGAAGGTCCCCTATGGACGACCATGGGAGAAGCTTCCAAAAACTAGGGTGGGATTTTTCTGAGGGACAGACCTTTTCTTTTTTGGTTTAATTCGAGCATCCTGTGTGATTCTTTTTTTTTAAAGAGTGACATACGATAAAACCGACTTCTCTTTGATGTGCAGGTCCTTGCTTTGACCAAGCGTGGATCCAGGTCCCACAGCCTTTGTTAGCCGTTGCATGGACCCTCGTCCACAGAGACCCCCAGTACTCTCACAGCGGGCCCTCCTCCCGCCCCTGGTCCCTGCAGGTCAGTCCTGACCACCCTCTCCCTCCTGGAGGATGTCCACACATGAAATCCTGCCCTCGCGGCCTTGGGAGCTTGGCTTCCGTCCCTGCACAGACATCTCTGGTCTCCACCCGAGCTGTCTGCGGGTCAGTAGTTCACTGCTCCTCTTCGCTGGCCTGCTCCCCTCGTAGGCACAGGCCTGTCTCCTCCACGTGCCCCCAGGAAGGCCCGTGGGCTGCTCAGACCTCGGGCGATGGTGAGGAGACTGCCGTGGATGTCAGCACACAGGTCTTGGCTTCTGCTCTTACTTCTCTGGGGCAAATGTAGGGGGCTCGCTGGGTCTCAAGCCCAGCCAACTGCTTTCCACGTGGCTGTCTCACCAGACATGCCCAAGACGGCCAGGGAGACTCCGCTTGCCTGCATCCTGGTCACAGTGGAAATCCTGTTCGGGTATCAGCCGTTCCCTGGGTGTGCAGTGTCTCTCACTCTGGCTTTGATTTGCTTTGCCTTCGGACCCATGAGGGTGGACAGATGTGCATGAGCTCGTTTTTCACCCTGTCACCTCTTGGGCATGGAGTCTAAGTCTTTTGCCCTTTCAGATTGTGTTGTTGAGTCTTGAGAGTTCTTTATATATGGTGGGTCCGAGTCTGTTGAGGGATGTGTGGTTTTCCTTTAATGGCTTATGCTTTCCGCGTCCTGTCTCGGAATGCTGGTGAAGGTCGCCCCCTCGAGTTTTCTTCTTAAAGTCATGGATGCCCTTTGATTTTAACTGACAGGTAATCATGGCATACGTTTGCAGGGTGCAGTTTCCACACACATACGAGGGGCGGGGATCCATCGGGCAGTCGGCCCATTGCCCCAGATGTCGATCATTTCTTTGTGTGAGGACCCTCCAAATCCTCTCTGCCGGGATGCAGACAGGATTGCTCCGGGATGCGTGGTGCCCACTGGGCGGTGGAACGTGGCAGTGGCTCCTCCCGCCTGCTGCCCCTGCACCCGTTAGCCGCCAGCTCTGGTGAGCACCATCCTACTCTCTGCTCCAGGAGATCCATGTTCTGGCCTCTGCATGTAACGGAGGCCGTGGTGCTGGTCTGCTGGGCCTGCTCTTCACCTGCACCAGCTGACGGGCCCCAGGCCCCGAGGAAGAGAGGATCAGAGCCCTTGGGCTCCTTGTCTCTGGCCCTCTGCCCGGCCTTTTCCTGCAGAGGAGAGAGCACAGGAGCCGAGAGACCACCAAGCCACGTTCAGCACTGGAAGTGACGAGGGCCGACTGAGGCGGGCACCCTGGGGATGCCCGTCGGGGCCTCAGTTTGTTCTGCTGACAGAGAACCTTGGACTGGGGGCTTCTCATGCTCCAGAGAAGTCCAGGGTGGAGGCTGACACTTTGCAGGCGAGGCCTGCTCCTCATGGTGTGTCCTCTAATGCCCTCACATGGAGGCAGGGTGAGCCAGCCCCTCGTGGCCCCCGAGGACACCGACCCCACTCAGGAGGGTGCAGGCCTGACAGCCTAGTCACCTCCCCACATCCGGGACTCGGTTTTGACATCTGGGTGTGGGGACAGGAGTGTTGGGAGTGAGGGAGGCCCCAGGACGCCGCAGGCTTGTGGCCAGGCCATCGAGGTCACAGGCAACTCTGCCCTTGGCTCTCCTGACCCACATGGAGCCTCGTGGCGGGGGCAGTGGAAGACCCCAGAACTCCTCCCATCTCCGAGCGTCCTGCTCAGAAACACGCTCGCACCCCAGGCTCCGAATGTGGGTGCATGTGAAGATCCTGCCTGGGCCGCAGAGCAGAGTGGACTGCAGAGCAGAGTGGACCGCGGAGCAGAGTGGACCGCCATCCTGAGAGCTGGTGGCCCAGTTCCTCTCCCGGAGGGAACCGTCGTCACTGGGGAAGGTGGCTGCCTGGGCCCGGGGGGCGCCGCAGGCCCATGGAGCAGTCTCCCGGAGCGCCAGGCACGCGGCGGGCGGACAAGGGAGTGGGCAGGGAGCTGAATCAGGGATGGGGCGGGCACCATGGGCTCAGAGTCGCCGTGTGCTGCAGTGACCTCACGGGATCTGCGGGTCTGCGTGTGCTTCCTGGGGGGCTGCCCGAGGTGCTCCTCCACACCAACTGACCAAGGTCTGGTGAAGACCCCGGCAGAGGCGGGTGCTGGGGAGCAGGCGCTGGCTCTGTGCGGCCTCCTGGGGAGAGGGCGGCGGACTTTCTCACACCCCTCTAGGCCTTGCAGTTCCATCCTCTGCACCCAGCAGGGGGCAGGGCCCAGCTGACAGTGGTGGTGGCCAGGTGCCCTGGCACTCAGCGGACAGCAGGCCTCCTCAGGAGCGGCTGGACCTCCTGGGCACCCGAGCAGGACCACGCAGGGCTGCTGCTCCCCAACCTCTGCAGGGCTCAGACTGCCCATCCCGGGGCCTCTGCACACTGGACAGGCTCTTCTCTGTCCTGTGGGCCTTCCTGGCCTCCCTCCCTCCATGGGCCTCCCGACTGTGACCGCCGGCCACAGACCTCTCCAGCCTCACGTTCTTCAGGAACCTGGTGGGTGTCTGCTCCTCCCAGCTGTTTGTCCCAGCTGCCTTCCTGGTGGGGGCTGCTGGGCAGGGCTGGGTCAGGACAGGAGGATGAGGGAAGAGGAGGGAGGAAGGAGAGCGGAAGGGGGACAGGGAGGAGGGAAGGGAGGAAGGACAGGGAGGAGACAGGGGGACAGAGCGGAAGGGGGACAGGGAGGAGGGAAGGGAGGAAGGACAGGGAGGAGACAGGGGGACAGAGCGGAAGGGGGACAGGGAGGAGGGAAGGGAGGAAGGACAGGGAGGAGACGGGGGACAGAGTGGAAGGGGGACAGGGAGGAGGGAAGGGAGGAAGGACAGGGAGGAGACAGGGGGACAGAGCGGAAGGGGGACAGGGAGGAGGGAAGGGAGGAAGGACAGGGAGGAGACAGGGGGACAGAGCGGAAGGGGGACAGGGAGGAGGGAAGGGAGGAAGGACAGGGAGGAGACGGGGGACAGAGCGGAAGGGGGACAGGGAGGAGGGAGAGGAGAGGGAGAGGAAGGAACAGAGAAGGAAGGAGAGGAAGTGGGGAGGAGGGAGGAAGAGAGGGTAGAGAGCAGGAGAGGAGGATGAGGGAGGAGGAAGGAGGGTGGAAGGGGGACAGGGAGGCGGAGGTGTGTGCAGCAGGAAGTGGAGGGCCAGGGGGTGGAGCTGTTCCAGGGTCTGAGGCATCGGTCCGTCGGCCCGCGGGGGGACGGCAATGCTTGTTGAGTCCCAGCGGTGTGATCCCAAAGTCAATTATGCCTGGGTTTGAAATGAATCACATGCTCTGTCTGCAGCGGGTCTGCCTTCCTAATTATGATTAATTAAGCTAAAGCCGAGGCTAGTCTGCCCTCCCCGAGCGGCTCCGTGTGGCGGGGCGCAGGGTGGGCGGGGAGGAAGCCAGCTGGGGATCACTCCCAGAGGCTGCGGGGCGTCCCTGCGCTCTGCCTTGGGGGAAGGCCTGGCGTGGCTCTGTGTCCCTGGCCTCTCCAGCTCCCTCCTGCCACCGTGCGCCCAGCTCAGTGCAGCCAGTGCTGGAGGTGGCAGGAGGGGCTTGCTCCTGGGCTCAGGCCTCTGAGCCAGGAAATCGCATTCGCCGCTGTCCCGGCTGCGTCCTGAGCCCTGAGGGAGGAAGACGGGCAGCCCCGCGTGGGGGCGCCCTGGAGGGCTCTCTGGCATCTGTGCTGCCCACAGGAGCCTGCGGGCTGGGGGCGGCACCCAGGCCAGCACCTCGGGAGAGGAGCGGGGAGGCGGTGGCAGACGGGGCGGTGCCGCCCTGTTGGGAGTGGACCGCTGGTCCGCGGACCCTGTGGGGAGGATCTGCCGGCCGGGGCTGCAGGTGCCCCAGGGTTCCTGAGGCAGCCTCTGGGTACCGAGGGCCTGGAGGTGACAGGGTTGTGCCTCTGGTCAGCAGGAGCCTCAGCTTCAGGCTGGGCTCCAGCGTGTCACGCAGGGACTCCTGTGGCCTGCAGGGGTGGGCTGCCTCCCGAGCCCTCTGCCAAGGGTGCCTTGGACTTTCCAGGGCAAAGGGAGGACCTGTCCAACCCGCCCCACCCCATGACAGCAGGATCTGCGGGGCCTCGAGCAGCTGTTGGAGCCCAAAGGCCTACGCCAGGGCCAGGAGCAGTGTCCTGGGTGGTGGCCGGCAGCTGGTGGCCAAATGGTGGTGGCTGTGAGCTGTAACAAGTCCACACATCTGCTGGGCGGGAGCTCACCTGGGGCCGGAAGAGCGCTCCAGTGCCAGCCGCCGGCCCTCGGCACGGGGGCTGGAAACCCAGCAGCGCAGAGCGGGCCAGCTCTGAGGACAGGCGGGACTCTGGCCTCCCTCGCCAACCGGGCTGCAGGCAGGGAAGGTACGGATGCTGGGGCTGGGCCAGGTGGACCTCGACCCGCAGGTGGCCTGGACGCAGTGGCCCAGGCCCCCGGTTCTCTGTTGTGATGGGAGATGCCGAGGCTCAGGGTGCTCAGTCCAGTGCGGGAAGTGCCCTCCCAGGGAACGCGGCCAGCTGCCCTCGCGCTTTCGGAAGCGCCAGGGGAGCCGTGTGCAGGCGGTGCGGCCTGTTCAGGTGCAGGAGCACGAGGTGCGAGCCACGGGCTGGGTGGACCTGAGACGTGTAGGGCGCTCTGTCCTCCTCTGGCGCTCCCCGGGCTACTCGGGTGATCAAGGAGGTGAGCGCGTGGAACGTGCCGTCCTCAGGCCGCCTCTGCTCCCCCCACGATGCCCGTCCCAAACCTCGCTTCAATTCCCGGGTGGTCGCCAGCCTCGTTTTTAATTCAGGGGGTGAGCGGAGACCCTACCTGAGCAGACCCCACACCGCCAGCTGCACTCAGGTCCACTGCCTGGGTGGAGACTCACCGGAACCTGGAATCCCATCTGCCTCCTTTGATCGTCTTCTAGCCTGTTCCCTGTGAGGGGCACCCCCTGCCGCCCCTCTGAAGCCTTCCGCCGTCTGATGTTCCTCACTTGGTGTGCGATCTGCCTCCTCTTCCTGGAACGTACTCCTACTCATCCTTCAAAGCCTTTTCCGAAAGCCCTCCTCCTCTGGTTCTGAACGTCATTTCTGACCTTGGACCCTGTGCTCTCAGGGTGCAGCCGTTTCTTAGGGGCGTGCCTCGGCCTCACCTGTCGCCCTCCGCCCTCCTGCCTCAATCAGAGGCCGCTTTCTCTACCTGCAGCCTCCTTGCCCCCTCCTTGCCTGACCAACTCTCTTACGTTTTAGGCTAAATGCCCTTTCCCTGAGAAGCTGCCGATGCCCCCACCGGGTGGGGCACCTCTCACCTGGTTCCTGTACGCGCCCCTGCCTCACTGTCCACCTGTGCATCCAGACCACCACCCCAGGGGTACCCGTCTGTGCAGGAGTCCAGGCACTCCGAGGGGGGGGCTGGCACTGGTTGGAGGGTGGTGAGGCGGGAACACTGTGTGGTGCCCTCTGGGCACAGGCGCCCTTGGGGTGGGCAGCCCCTGTGGGCCCCACTGTGCACTGACCGCTCTGCCTACTGCGGCACGGGAGCCTCCTCTGCCGGCCCTGCCCCTCCTGAGTGCACTGGGAGGCATCCCGACCCTGTCCTCCAGGGGCTCCTGTTTACCAGGCCTCAGGGCCATGGCCAGGGACCAGGCCTCTCTTCCAAGCAGACTTGGAGATGCAGGGGGTAGACGACATTCTCAGAAGCCATGGATGTGACCTCTGAAGATGCAGAGGATCTCAGGAGACCCCTGCTGCCCTCTGCAAGCATTTACTGGGAAGGAGCCTGGCCTCTGCTGTTGGAGGCCCCGAGGCTGTGGACCTCTGTCTGTGGCCTTGGGCAAAATGAGCCATCACAAGGGGTCTCAGTATCCTCTTCCGCAGAGGGAGGTGACCACACTGGATGGGCTGTGGCCTCTCTGCGTGTGCTCTCAGGACTTCCCCTGGGACCAGCCCTCGGCAGGCAGGTGCGGAGCCCAGCGTCACAGAATCGAGTGGCTCGGAGTCTGTGCATCCACTTGGGAGCACTGTTTGGGTCGGACTCCATTACCGCTGGTAAATAATTCACCTGTCAGATGTGGACACTTCCCAGGCAGCCCACGTTCCACTCAGACCCAGCCAGCTCCAGCCACAGCTTGCCCGGGTCCCCTCCCGGTGGTTTCTCAAACCACCAATTAACTCGGGTGACTGGCCTCCTGGAGAGAGGACTGGAGACAGGGCTGGCACCTGCAGGAGACACTGGTGACATCATGCTGCTGTTCCCAGGTGGCATGTCCAAGATGTAGGTGGAGAGGGCTTCCCTGGGGGCTGTGGCCACGGGCTTCCCTGGGGGCTGTGGCCACAGGCTTCCCCAGGGCAGGAATCCCCTCCTCACCCCACAGCTTCTGGAGCTGAGCCTGTGGTCCAGCTGCTAGTGTGCTGCGCTCTGGAGGGCAGAGGGCAGAGGGCAGAGGTGAAGACTCCAGCGTCTCCCCAGCCCGCCCCTCCCCTGTGACCTCTCAGCGGTGCTGGACATCTGGGCTCTGGCTAGGTGTGCCCGGGTGACAGTCATCCTGTGGGCTTTGCCTAGTGGAGGTAGGGTTTTGGGTTGCAGGTGACCTGTGCCAGGTGCCAGTCCCATGAGGCAAGTTGTCCGGAGTCACAGGGGGACCATGGCCTTGGTGACTGATGGGTGACAAGCCCCTGCTCCATTGCTTGCTTGTCCCCTGACCTCACCCAGCCTGCATGGTCATTGGTGACACACCAGGCCAGGTATGGGGCAGTTCTGGGGGGCATCTGCACAGTGTGTGTCAGGCTGGAGTCTCAGCAGGTGAGGGAGGCTGACCAGCTGGGGGGCATCTGCACAGTGTGTGTCAGGCTGGAGTCTCAGCAGGCGAGGGAGGCTGACCAGGCCTGACAGATCAGTGGGCCAGACGCCAGCTCTTACTGGGGACTGTCTTGGGGGCCATGGAGACGGCCACAGGCCTCTGACCCCTTCCTGAGGAGGAGGCCTTGCTCCCAGGAGAGCAATTGCTGCAGGGGTCTGCTTGGGGGAAGCCGGAGCAGGGGGCTGGCAGGCCCTGGAGGAGGGCGGTCTGCATGTGTGAAGAAGGCGGGGCCCTGGGGCAGCCTGCCACCTCTGCTTGGCTTTAGGATGCAGGTGTGGGGACCAGAAGTACAGCAGTTAACGGCCGGCAGTGGCACGGCTGTGACAATGGGCATCTTGGCGAGGGGCCTTTGCCATGGAGGGTCCGGTCCTGCTCACCTTGGAGGGGAGGCAACCAGGCTGGGAGAGGCCAGGATTGGCCGGGGTCTCAGGGCCGAGGGTGGGGTGTCCGGGTGTCTAGGTCTGGCCGTCACCCCTGGTCCACCGCAGTGCTGGACATTCAGCCTCCCACCCTGGGTCCTTCAGGGCTGCCCTCGTGGGCTCACCTGCCAGCAGGACGGGCCCTGGTGGGGGCTCTGGCTCCTGGCTTCTTCCCTGTTTGGCAGAAACAGACCCAGCGGCTGGAGGGCGGTTTGTCGCCTGCTCTGCGTAAATCGGAGGCATAGTGTAGCTGCCAGGCTCCAGGTCGCAGCGACCGCAAGGCAATTAACTTGGAAATTGAATTGATGTGCATTGATTTCTTTAATAAAGTTATTGTAATATATTCACTCATTAGACTCTGGAGCTGAAATTAGACGTCGTTTTGTGCCTGATTATAGGCGTCCCCACAGATCCCCGGGGTAGAGGGAGGAGCACCCTGCACATCCTCACTTCCTGTGAGGACCACATGCCTGCCAGGGTCACTCTTTCCCCGGGGGGGGGGGGGGGCTCTTTGCATCCCAGGCCCCTGCTGTCCGTCTTTCTCCAGAACCTGGGGCTGCAGGTGGTTCTGGGGAGGCAGGACCAGGCGGGGGGAACCGACAGTGGGCGCAGCTGCTCTGGGCTCAGTTGTGGCTGTCCTAAGGAGGCCACCAGTGCTGAGGTCACAGGGCTGTCAAGATGGGAGGAGGGACGGGCAGTATGTGAGGGGACACCAGACACAGGTCCCCAATTCCCAAACAGCTGGAAGGTTCAGGAGCCCCTGGACTGGAGTGGGTGTTGGAGCTGGAGGGCTCTGGCCACAGGCAGCTGGCAGGAGCAGCGGCTGCCCAGGCTTTCCCTGGGGACCTTGGTCACTCTGCCTGCAGGTGACTCGGACACAGGACAGGGGTGTCCTTATACTCTGCACTGCAGACACTGCTGGGGTCACCTGGTTTGGTGCCAAGACCTCTCTGGGGTCCTCGCATGGGAATGTGCCGCTCCTTCAGGGCTGAGCTTCAAGCCAGGGCTCAGGAAGAAGTGGAGGGACAGGCCCTCTCGGGCTCTGTGTCCTCCAGGACCTGGCTGGGCCTCGGGAGCCCTCAGGATCTTCCTGCAGGGGGGCCTCTCCCAAACGCCCCCGGGCTGGGAGCCTTACGACATCGTTAAGGCTGTGGCCAGACGCCATTCATCTTTCGGAAAGCGTCCCTGTTCTTGACACTTTGTGTAGGACACATTTTTTAAATGAAAACAAGGCTGTGAGCAAAAAACCCAATTTGTTTGAACAACCTGTGGAGTTATGACAGATGTGATTTTGACTAACGAGCGCCAACACGATGGAGCAGAGCGCTCAATTATGGATGAGCTAATTATGCGAGTGCGTCGTGTTTGGATGGCTGAGCCGGCTGCCTCCCTCCTCTGACCGGCTGCAGCCCGCTGGTTGGGATAACGAGCCATCGCGTCGGGTCTTGGGCTGTTCCGTGGGGCGCGCGTCATCACTTACTTATGTGATTTGACCTTCGCACACCACTGTGCGGGTGAGACTTTCCACCTGTGGCAGGTCTAGGGGCCCAGGAGGGACTCGGACCCTCAGGCATAGGGTCCTCTCAGTGAACCACCAGGATGGGCCCTGGGGGGCAGAGCAGAGCCACCCAGGTGAGCTTCGCCTAGCTTTGCAGAGCACCTGGTGGGCACCAGCCAACAGGAGTGACCCAGACGAGGTCTTGGGACGGAGGGGCAGGTCCCCGAGGCCTCCACCCACCCCCTGTCGTGGGCTAGCTCGGGTTGCGGAGTATGTGGGTCCGAGGGGTTGCTCTGTGACTCGCCTGCCCTCCTCAGTCTCTAGAAATGGGCCCCCTTTCTCTATATACGAGGTCTGGGCAGTGGTGTATCACTGCCGGTGTCTCAGGTCTGGCTCTCTGCCCTTGCACCACGTCCTCTATTTGGTCCTTAGCACCTTCGTCTTAGGTGATGAGAGTGAGCAAGTCCCGGCAGAGGGGCTGGGATAATTCGTTCAAAGCTTCTGGCCTGCCGGACTTCAAGGCCCACACTGTTCCCAGGACTGGCAGCCACCAGGGAGCTGGCCAACCTCACCAGCTCCCTTCCTGCTGGTAGCCTGCAGGGGCGTGGAGGCCACCCGGGCGTCTGCGCCTGCGTCCGATGCGTCCTGCAGGACAGCCTTCGAGGTGTCACCTGCAGGTGGACTGAGAGCTGGAAAGGTTGGGGAATGGCGGTCACATGTTCCTAGCTGTGCAAATACTGTTCGTAGCCGCCTCCTCTACTGTGGGTTTTTTTTGGGGATGGATTTTCCTCCCCCTGGAGATTCTCGTCCCCTTCCTTCTCTCTGGTGTGACCTGGCTGTAGCACGCCCCTCCGCCCCCACTGCTCTGTACTCTAACAGGTCCCTGGGATTTCATCTAATGCCAGCCCGAAGTCCCGTCCACTTGGCTGCGGGCGACGGGCACTGTTTCCTCTCACATTCTCTCTGTCTGTTCATCCCGATGGGCACCCAGGCCGACCCTGTGGAGGCGCCTGTGAATGGTGCCACAGGGCACATGGTGGGCGCCATCTCTCCCACATGCTTCTGGAAGCTTGGCTGCCCGGGGCTCAGGTGTGGGCCAGCGTGGGTCAGGTGTGTAGCAGTGGAGGTAGGAGGGGCGGGCAGTGGAGGTGGACGGCGGGGCAGGAGGGGCTGTGGTGATCTATGGTGCGCTGGGGACATCGGCTCACAGGACTCAGCCCCGTGCTTCGTGAAGAACTGGGAGAGGAGGCTCCGGCCAGGTGGGACCGCGATTCAGAAGCACCGGTACCTGATTTCGTGTGTGCAGGTCGAGCACGCCTACGGGAACGTCCGCGCACCCCACAGTCACGTGCGAGTGTCTCGTGCTGATCGAAGGTCAGGGCTGCAGTGCTGCCAGCCTGCTGGCCCCGGTGCCCAGCGCCCAGCCTGCACAGAACACTGACCCACTGTGCATGAAGGCAGCGGTCACTGGAGCAGCAGCGGCTGCTGGAGAAGCCCCTCCCGTCTGACCGGCTGGCAGCCGCGCTGACGCCTGGCCTTCCTCCCCCCAGGTGGGTCTGCCGATTTCTCTTGCCCCTTTTCCTTGTGGGAGTGGAAGGAGACGTCGTCCTCACCCGAAGGTCCTGTTCACCAGTGACCTTTGGCTCTGCAGGGGTCGCAGGTGCTCCGAGGAGGGGCGGGGCCGCTCCTCTGCTCACGCAGCCCCCGCGCCCCGCTCCGTCCTCGGGCGTGTCTGTTGCTCAGTGCCCCTTCCTTATTATTAACTGACGTCATGCATTTTCCTTCCAGGTGTCCCCAGTTTTGACCGAATGTCCCTTTTCTATTCCAGGACGTGTCGTGTCCAGTTCTGGGCTCCTCAGGCTCCTTAGGCTCCTGGTTTCCCCGGCTGTTTCTCAGACTTCTCGGGATCCTGATGACCTTGGTGTCCGTGTCGCCCTGGGGAGCTGCTCCACCCCTGTCCTCTATGGGGTCCGCCTGCCGCTTCCCCGGCTCACCTGGCGGTGATGGGCGTGGTCGACAGCCATGGGTCGCCTGGACGGCCTGCTGGAGGAGCGTGGTCAGGAGTCACTCCTGGAAAGGGACTCTGCCACTCACTGCCTGTCTCCCTCTGGCTTCCAGTGCCCTCCTCTGCAGGCAGCTCAGTCCCCACACCGGGGACACCCTTGGCTTCCTGCCACCGGGTGACCTCGGTCCTGGGGTCCTCGCTTGCCGTTTCTCCTGTCATCGTTTCCCAGCTTCCCCTCCCCTGGGCTCTCCTCGTCCCCACGTCAGGAGCGTGTGGTGGGAGAGCGAGCCCAGTGCTCCTGACCGGGCCGTGGCTCTTGCGGGTTGCGTGGCGTTCAGTGGTCTTACTCCACCTGCCTGAGCCCCGAGCCGGACACTCATGCTCCAACCTTAGGCCACCACAGGCAGCTGAGCCAGCAGCTCTCCGGTGCTGGGAGGCTGGGAGCCGCCCCTGGCCACACGCCAGCCCCTCGGTGGGCCCTTCCCGTGGGTGGATCTCCGTGGGTCCCCCGGCTTCCATGTGTGGATGGACAACAGGCCCCGGGGGCTGCGGGGGAGGGGCCACCAGGGAGGTCGGGGTGCTTCTGGGTCCCGTGGGCTCCCTCCTGCTTCGAGGTCGGGGTGCTTCCGGGTCCCGTGGGCTCCCTCCTGCTTCGAGGTCGGGGTGCTTCCGGGTCCCGTGGGCTCCCTCCTGCTTTGAGGTCGGGTGCTTCCGGGTCCCGTGGGCGCCCTCCTGCTTGGGCACAGGCGCGTGCTTCTCTTGGTGCTGACCCTGTGATTTCAGCACTCTGGCTGCTGGCGGGTTCTGTGTTCCCCAGGCTTGCTCCCTGGGTCCTCCCCACAGTCCTACCAGGAGGGGACACATCCTGCTCCACTTCCGGGGGAGAGACTGAGGCTGGGAGAGGAAGCAGCGACTGCTGCCAGGGAGCTGGTGTGCACGAGGGACTTGCGCTCTGCTCCAGGAGAGCCAGGGATGTGCCATCTCTGACTGGTCCCTGCCTTTGTGTGCCTTGGGTCTCCATGGGGACTGGCATGGCCTGCATCTGGCCTGTGTTCTGTTTTTGTGATACAATGACACAGGGGACCAGGCAGGCAGTGCTGGGCTGTGGAGCTGCCGAGGACCAGCTGTGAGGTCCCCTTCCCGGAGGGTGCCCCGGTCCTCTGTGGCGGACAGCAGCGGCTCTGGGGAGAGGTGCCCATGTCAGAGGCAAGGACTCAGTTTGGGCGTCTCTGTGTGATGCTGACCAGCCCGCCGACTCCAAGAGCAGATGGAGCCTGGTTTCTGCCTCAGGGGAGAGTGAAACCCTACCAGGCTTGCTCTCCAAGCAAGTGAAGGTGTTGAACATGGACAAGTGTCAAGTAGTGAGCACCCGAGTGAATCCCGAGCTCCAGCCATTACTTCTGAGGTACAGAGCTAATTAAGACCATGGGGGACGGTGGGGTGGGGGGTCCTGCCTGCCCAGGGACGTGTGCTGACAGAGGGGACAGAGGAGGATCGGCTGAGTGCTCTCGGCCAGCCTCGGCTCCTGTGGGCGGAGCAGCTGAGACTCTCCTTAGAGAACCTGTGGACGCAGCCGAGTCCTGCCCTGGAGGGACCCGCTCCTCTCCACAGTCCTGAGGCCCGGGGTGTGGGACGGGGTCGCAGCATGGGTCACACCAGACTCCTGGGTCAGGGGCTCCACACGTCTGCCTCGGGTGGGGGTGCTGAGGAGAGAAAAGGGAGAAGGAAGATGAGGGGCGCGGGGGAGGACAGCAGGGGACTGGAGGGGCTGCCTCACCCGGGTGCCCTGGACGTGCGCTGGGAGAAGGGCCCGGGGCTCCTTGATGCCAAGGTCCAGCCCTGGAGATGACCCAGCCTTGGAGCAGCCCACGTCCAGCTGCACTGTGACCTGTGCCCACTGAAGCCCTGGGGATGGCGGGTCACCCTGGTTGTTGAGCCCTGACCGCGGGCATTTATTTCCTGCCTGAGCTGCTTGGCCATTCCCTGGCTCCCCGAGGCAGTGCTGGGAGGCTCTGGCCCCTGCTCTCCGGTGCCCACCCAGGGCTCTGGCCACTCGCATTCCACCCACACCCCCACTGGGCGGTCCCTGCCGGTGGGGACCTGGAGCTGGCGGGACTGCCGTCTCCCCAGGCCCCAGCTTTTGTGGCTGCTGCTGCAGGAGGCTGGCAACAGGTCTGATGCCCTGGGGCGTGGATGAAGCCCTGCTACTGCAAACAGTAAATTAAAACGGGCACTTCCGCTTTCCCACGCGCCCAGGGAGCAGTGACCACTCGCGGCGAGCGCCAGCTCCAAGGAGAACAAGATACAGAGCGGTCGTTCACCTCGCCCGTCTTACCGGCAACCCCATAAAAATTAAGGAATAATTTTTCAAAGAGATAAGGGCTTTAGGGACGTGAAAATCAAAACAACCAAATTGTTCCTGCCCGGAGGAGGTACATGCAGGATGGGAAGGGATTTCTTTTCCCATTTTTAATTTACAAGAACCTTGTAAACTACAAATTAAAGAAGCCATAGCGATTCAGATGGCTTGATTCATTAAGCCTTTATTTACCCTTAATGCCTCCAAAGGAAGATAATTTGCCTACTGAACATGAGTTACGGTCTCAGAGCCGACGTCTTCCCACTCCAATCCCCAGGTCCCCTCCAGGGCGAGGCTGCTGTTACTGAGAGGTGGTGCCAGAGAAGCAGTGTGGTCATGGTCCTTGAGGGAGCACTGGAGCAAGACCTTCCCTCCGACGCTGGCCCCGGCCCTTGGGGTGGTGGCCAGCTGGAGGACTACTGGAAATTCACACCCTTTACCCAGCGAGCCTGCAGCTACAGTTCTCCGCTGAGGCACGGCTTCGTCTTCCGCGATTTCAGTTATCCACGGTTCATTTCTGACCCAAAACGTTAAGTGGAAAATTCCAGGTGTAGACAACTGGTAAGCTGTAAACTGTGGGGTTCTGAGTGGTGGTTGAGACCTCTCTTAGTGCCCCAGCTGTGGGTCGTCACTGGGCCCAGAGTGCCCACACTGTGTAGGCTACCTGCCCTTTTAGTCACTCGGTGACCGCCTGGGTGTCAGATCCACTGTCATGGTATCGCAGTGCTTGTGTCCAAGTGAGCCCCTCTTACTTAGTCAGAGACACGAAGTACAAGCTGAGAGGCCTTCTTTGAACTGCAGTGTGTTGTTACGGTCGTCCGGTTGTATTGTCAGTTGTTGATCTCTTACTGTCCTAAGTTAGGAATCCCACTTTACACATAGAGCTTGGTACCGTCTGTGGCTTTGAGCATCCACTGGGGGCTCGCAGCTGGGCGCCCACTGTATTGGCGATCAGCACTCACAACAGGCACCGAGGAGGCCCAACAACAATTACGTGAATGAAGGAAGAAATGAATGGGCGAGTGAAGGGACCTAAGCTCACGGCCCTTGTGCTGACTCTGTTGGGGGTCCCCACGGTACATCAACCTGGCCAACGTGTGCCATGGCCACGGTCACCCGTTCAGGTCACCTGCTGAGCACTTAGGACCGCCAGGTACTGTGCGTGGGCAGAGGTCTTACAGCTCACAGTGGCAAAGACCCTATTTCCAAACAAGGCACAGGGGTCACGGTGCAGCCCGCCTCTGTCTCAGAGCTGGCCACGGCTCGCCCATGTTTCAGCGTTGGGAAACTGAGAAGTAGAAGTGCTGCCCCTGGTGAGGGGTGGCCTTCGGGATGCCCGACCACTCTCCTGCCCATGAGAGGAGACCCAGCCCTGTGGGACTCCTTTGCTTGGAGACCAGGGCCCCAGCCAGCACCTGAGCAGCCGCGGGGCCGAGACAGGCTCCTCCTGCGCTGTGCTCCTTCCACACGTGGCCAGCGCCTGTCTGTCCTCACTGGGTGACGTTTTGCTCTGGGCGAGTGAACATTTCACTGCAAGCAGGAGGTGAAGGGAGGATCGGGGCATCCGATGAGAGCTTGGTCCTTAAGAAAGTCTGGGATCCTGCTTTGACTTGTCCCCAACCCACGTGACGCGGGTCGGACTGTGTCCTTCCTGAACCCAGATGTCAAGGTCCTGGTCCCCGGGACCTCAGATGTGACCGTCTGAGGCAGGATCTTCAAAGAGGTAATTAAGCTAAAATGAGGTCACCGAGTGAGCCCCAATCCAATAACTGGGGTCCTGGTAGAAGAGGGGATCATGGCTCATGGGACACCAGGAACGTGGTGCACAGTGGGAGGGCCATGTGGAGACACAGCAGGGAGACCTCACGGCCAGCCTCGGAGAGCCTGGGGGACACCTGTGCCTGCCTCGGTCTCAGGCCTCTGGCCTCCAGGACTGGGAGACACTTTTCTGCCTGAGCCACTCAGTCCAGGGAACGTCGCCACGGTGCCTATCAGCTCACGGTGCTCCACGCTCTGGGTGCAGGAAACAAGGGACAGAGCCTGAACCTGGAAACTCCGCCCTGCGAGGGCACGTGTCCAGCCCTGCCCGGCGTCTGCACCCGTGGCGAAGTGTCCTTTGGGTTTCCGCAGTGCGTCCTCCTGGGCCGTCTGGAAAACCAGCCACACCAGGGAGAAGGTGGCCTGGTCGAGCGTGCTCCTGCCGGGTCACCCCTGTCGCTGGTGCACTTCTGCCAGGCTGGTGTGTGCCTGGGCCCCTCTCCTGGTCCTCCAGCCACAGCCCCCTCCTTCTCCAGCCAGCCTGTGAGCACCTGAGGGCAGAGCCCGAGCTGGCGCCGTGCCCTGCAGGGAGCGTGGCTCAGACAGCAGAGCGAACGGTCCCGACGCTGGCCCTGCCGACCCGTTGCCCAGCCGTTCCTTTTTCACCTCTACAGTGGGGACAGCGATCCTTTCCCCAGGAGGAGCACCGCCGGGGTGTGGGGGGTGTTAGCCTTAAAGTCCTGGGATCTGCTGGGGATACAGACCGGCCGGCAGTGGGGAGAGACCAGGGGAGGAGCCTGCATCTCCCGGGGAGCCAGCAGGTGGGCCACCTTGGGAGGCGGTGCCAGAGCATGTGGGCCAGAGTCAAGGCCAGCATATGGCGTCCGTGGCGTCCCTGTGGGTGGCATGATGTGTCATGTCCCAGGGTTGCTGAAATTGTCCAGGGAGCACGATGGGTCAGAGACAGAGATGGCCAGTCCTGGACAGAGGCAGGTCCAGAGCTTCTCTCCCCGCGGCCCCGGTGGGTATTTATTCCTCTGAGCTCCTGCTGCCTCCCCTCAGGGTTGATGTGTTTAAGCCCCTGGCTGGTGAGGTCGAAGGACCCCTTTCTTTGGGGTTGCAGAAGCTTCTGGAGGGGCTCTACAAGCTTCCGGATCCCGAGCAGCGGGCAGGGCCCAGCAGCTCCCGCTTTGCACGGCTGCACGTGGGGTACGTGATGGCCCATTTGTTTTACAGACCTGTCTTCCACCGGTTCACGCGAGGTGTGGATTCCCTTGCTTCCTCTGAGGGACCCCAGCTGGAGCGCCCCCACTCACGGGCTCCACGCTCTGCTGTAAGACAGACTCAAGAGACACGCCGAGAGTCGGCCCAGCCACCTTCGCTCCCAGCGCCAGAGATGAAGGCACCAGCCGACACGGGTGTGAAACTCGCTGGGATGGACGGTCGTGCACAGCTAGGCCTTTTCACGGTGGAGGGACACGGGTTAGAGCCCGCGGGGAGGCGTGGGGCCGAGCCCAGCAGGTTGGGAAGCTGCAGCTCCCTGGGCAGTCCAGCGGGGCTTCCCAGGTCCCACGCAGCTGCTCTGTCCTGTGGCTGGGCTGGTGTGGGTCACACGTCCATGGGGGCGGAGTGCGGGGGAGCTGATGGCCCTGGCAGCAGGTCTCCTGGCCTCGCTGGAGACTTTCTCCACTCGGCCCCTCCTGCAAGCTGCCGGCACTCTCTGGACTACATGGCAACCCCAGCGGGGTTTCCCAGATGTCCGCTGGGCTCAGAGGCCCTTCCTTCCAGGGTTCATGTGGCCAGGGACTGATGGACCCACCCTGGCCCCTCAGGCTGGGTTCTGGGCTTGGGGGGCCTGCCGCACCCAACTTTGGGGGAGTCTGTTCTGCCTGGAGGGAGGAGAGGCCCCTGCCTCTCTCTCTGTGGCCCCTGCAGGCCCTGCTGGGGTTGGGAGCCTGTAGGACAGGCCATAGGACTTGTGCTGGACCCCAGGGTCACCACTGGGGCTGCTGGGGGTGGGGCAGGTGCGGGGGCTGAAGTCGCTGACCGCTGACCACTGACCGCTGACCGTCCTCAAGGTTTCCTGAGCGGCAGACCTGCTGTCTGCTGCTGTGGAGGGGCTGGTGGTCCTGACGCGCAGCCACCTTGGGTCTTCCCGGGAAGACCGCTGACCCGCCAAGCGTGAGGAGCTGTGGGGCGGGCGGTTCTTCCTGATTAGGCGTCTTTCCTTCGTTAGTCATCTCTCTTCTGCTTCATTAGCTCCCTCTCAGGTTTCGGCGGGTTTCAGGCATCATTGAATACGGGATAATCTATTTTATCAGGCAATTTATTTTCCAGGTACATTTTTAAAGGCCTATTCATCAGTTTGAATGGAGGTCGAAGGATGGGGACCCAAGTCCTTCTGGGACAAAGTGGTGCCTTGGGCGCTGGGGGAGGGGCCTTTGCCCTCTCTGCTGACTTGGGGAAGAGGGGCCGGTGGGCGGCCAGCACCCAGGATGGGAGGCCCAGCGCCCCAGAAGCGGGCAGCCCCCCAGAGAGCAGAGAAGCCCGCGGAGCTGGGAGGGTGGGAGGAGACTGTCCGGGCCTTGTGCTGGGAGCCGGCCTCCTGGGCAGAGAGAAATCCCCACGGCGGAGCCCACCCACAGCACCAAGACCAACTCCGACTCTCTCTGGGGGCTCGAAATAAAGAATAAAAACGCATAATAAATATTTAACCGGAAAGAAACTTGCTCCAAGCCAGAAGTGCGGCTGGTTTCCTCTGCCTTTAAGCCCAGGTCTCTAAGTGGAGTGGGGGATGCTGGAGGCGTCACCGGGTGGGTGTGATCCCAGCCGCGCTTCCTAGTGCCCCAGCTTGCCGGGTGATGGTGGCAGGAGGCTGGGACGTGGCCAGGCAGGCCACTTTGCAAGGTGAGTCTCTGGAACTGACATTTCCAGTTGGTTATTTACAATAGCAAGCGACCATAGAGCAGGAGTGAGGGCGTGCTCTGCGGGGAATTCCCGGCGTGACCTCCTTCCACGTGGAAAGCTAGCGGGTTCTCCAGCAGAGGGTGGACTGGAGCTCAGGTCTGCTCCATAACGCCGTTCCTTTGTGCAGAGATCTGGGTGTCCCACAAACAGACCCCTTAGTGTACTTCTGAAGGAACAAGGCCTGGCCACCGTGTGAGGCCACCCCAGCTGAGGGGGAGGCCCAGGCTTCCCCCTGGTGGCCTGGAGACCTAACCCTAACCCTAACCCTAACCCTAACCCTGGCATCCATGCTCAGTTCACTGGTAGGTGGTGTTTCAAAGACAAAAAGCAGCCAGCAATTCTGCTTACGTTGCTGCATAGACACTCAGTTAAGCCTTTTTTTTTTGGACCAGGGACTGAACCTAACTACTGAGCCACAACCACAGCCCATTTTAATTTTTGTTTTGACACAGGGTCTTGCTAAGTTGCTTAGGGCCTTGCTAAGTTGCTGAGGCTGGCCTTGAACTTGTGATCCTCCTGCCTCAGCCTCCCGAGCTGCCAGGATCATACGCTTGCGCCACGGTGCTGGGTTCCAGTCCGGATTTTATAACTCTTGCGCTCCTGAAGGTGAGGTTCGAACCGCAGCCTGGGCCGGCTCCCTTGAGCCGAGTGGAACCCTGCTCCCACTGGCCACCGCAGCTGAATTCACCGGCCCGTTGCTGTCATTGGCTGGCAGACACGAGCTTTGTCTCACTGGTTTTGGTGTCAGCTGTTCCGAGTTCAGGAAGATGGCCCCTGGCTGGCAGAAAGCATGCGCAGGCAGCATGGCCTTGAAGGACTAGACGGTGGGAACGGGTGAGCCCAGCTCCAGGACACACGGAACCGAGGGGCGGAGATTTTGCAAGCGCGGTGGCAAGTGCGGTGGACGAGGTAGGACAGCTGAGCTGGACCAGGAGCAGTTCCCAGGAAGCAGGTTCATGTAGCTGCGGAGGTCAGCGGGCTAATGCCCTGAAGTCTCTGGACGCAGGTCTGACATCCCTTCAGCCTCACGCTTAGTGGGTGACTCCCCGTCGGAGCAGCGAGGGAACCTGACCGTCACCCTTGTCTGCATTTCAGGTCAGACAGGTTTCACGAACTTTCACCGCAAAAGCAGACGGGTGACTGTCTCATGGCCACAAGCTCAACGGCGGCCCTCGCTTTTCCAAGAAAGAAACTTGGCCTTCGCCGCAGAGGACGCTTCCAACCTCGAGGGCCTCCGCAGATCCCATGACGTTCTCTGTAAAGTCTTCTGGGCCAGGGGAGACGCTTCGGTCACCATTCTGGCCGGGGTCTCTCTGGTGGCGGCGGTACCCGCGGCTGCGTCAGAGGGACATCCAGAAGCTGGGACCTGCCGGGTGGGCCTCCCTCCTCCTGGCCCCCAGGCCGCGACACAGCAGCCTGACCTGGAGGTCCACAGGGCTTCCAGGAGGGCGGGTGGCCGCTCTGGGGGCCGAGTGAGTTAGCCGTCCCTGACGAATCCAGAATGGCCTTTCCCAGCACAAAGATGAGGGCAGCGCTCACATCTGCCCACCTCAAAAAGAGGGGCACACCCCACAACTGCCCAGAGGCCAGGGCCCCGGGAGCTGAGGGGGGACTGGAAGGACCATGTCGTGCATCTATTTAGTGCCTGCTGTGTGCGAGATGCCAGCCACAGTTTAGAGGCTGCGTTTGCTCCAGTCTCAGGATGACCCCCTGGTGCACCTCAGTGGGGCCACCAGCTCCCAGGCCTCCTCCCTCCCCAGACAATTCCAAGGTCCCTGCAATTCCAAGAACAAGCCAGAGGCCACTGCCTTGCTGAGGAGCCCAGACCTTTGAGGCCATGGTCCCCTGCTCCTCCTCCTTGCACACTCAACAGAGCTCCGCCCGCCATCCTGGGCCTCCGCTGGACAGGAGCCCTGACCCTAGTCTCAGATGGCATCCCTAGGCCTGGCCTGGGTGCAGGTGTGGCAGAGCCCGCAGCCCCGGGGGAGCCTGGGAGCGTCATGGTCTGGGAGATGAAGAGCAGGGGCACGGAGGTGGGCCTGGGCAGCACCGCCTCTCCCTGGGGGACTTCCCCCTCCCTCTTGCCTGGTGCCCGCTACTCCTAGAAATGACCCTGACCCCAGCGGGGCATGTGGGGAGCCCTCCACCCCCAGATGCTCCTGCCCCAGGGAGGGGCCCCAGGCCTCTGCTGGACGATCCCTCGCAGCTCAGGACCCAGGGATCACTCTGGGCCTCTGTGACGAGCGCTCTCCTGGACCAGACCTGGCTTCAGACCCCCTGACACACACACACTCACAGGGTCTGCAGGGGGCAGCTGTTCCGGTGGAGGGAGGTGGGTGCTGGGCCCCTGCCGCCTGGACACTCCTCTGTGGCGGGCTCCACGTCTCGCCTTGCTGCCCAGCGCAGCAGAAGGGACAGAGCCTCGGAACAGCTCTTTCCCAGGACAATCCAGACGCGCGAGCCAGGAGACGCTGGGCTTTCTGCAGGGGGCGTGGCCTCTTCTGGTGGAGTGTTTCAGAGGCCCCTGTCCTGCTGGGCTGTCCAGGGATGGCCGCTGGGGCCTGGCTGGTGAGTCTCAATTTATATTAATGGCACTTTAGATTAGCCACAGCTGAGTCTGGCTGGCGTGCTAGGCGTTGGGGACCCAGATGTGAAGGGGAAATGTAAAAATAAAACCAAGAAGCGAAAAGATGAAGCTGCAGCACTGGTGGGTCGGAGAGGGGCAGGAGAGGCAGGGAGGGCAGGCGTCCAAGCCCCTGCTGGCCTCTCCTGGGCCCTCCCTGCAGCTGGGCACCCTGCGGCCTGGACACGGCCCACAGGAGGCCCGGGGGCCCGAGCCTGTGGTTTTCCTGTCCTGCAAGACTTGGGAGCTCAGCCGGGTCCTCCCCTGGGGGTCTCTGGAGAAGCTGGGCTGAATCGATGGTCTCAGGAACTTCTGGGACCGCCCTGCAGGGAAGGCCGGCCTCCATGCTCAGTGTCCAGCTCCTCCACGCTGCCCGCCACGCCTGGCCTGAGGGTCTCTCCTCTCAACCAAGCCTGGCCTTGTCAGAGGCCTGAGGGTGATGGAGAGGGAGAGACAGAGCCAGCCAGATGAGGTCACCGTCATCCGTGACTCACCCATGCAAGAGCTGCCTACACCTGGTCCCGAGGCCCAGCCCACACCCAGGGAGGGGACCACACTGCAGTGAGCACCAGGAGATGGCGCGATGGGGAGTTTTGTGACCACTTGACTGGGCCTTAGGGTGCCCAGATGTTTGACTGAGCGTCATTTCTGGGTGTGTCTGTCAGGTGTTTCTGGAAGACAGCAGCATGTCAATCAGTGGTCTGAGTACCGCAGAGGTCCTGCCCAGTGTGGGTGGGCAGTGTCTAAGCAGTTGAGGGCCCAAATGGGGAAAAAGTTCACAGTGTGCACACCAGGGGTTCTCCTGGTCCCGAGGCCTCAGACCTGGATTGGAACACCCCTGCCCTCTTGGGTTTCCCGCTTACGCATGGCTGGTGGCGAGACTTCTCCGCCATCACGTGAGCCAGTTCCTTGCAGAGCGTCCCTTGATTCAACTCCACCTATCTGTGTGCAGCCCCGGGCTCTGCTCCTGGCTGATTCCGCAGGATCACTGGGGGCCCGTCACAAGCTGGTGGCCTGATAGGCAGGGCATTGGGCTGCCCAGGGCCCCGGGGCAGGAGAGGACAGGGCTGGGGTGCAGGTGGCTGGGCTGACAGGCGGGGCAGAGGGGAGTACAGCCAGAGCCCAGGGGCCCCTGGGGAGCCGAGGCCAGCCTGTGGGCCTCCATCCAGCCCACCCCCAGCACCGCTGGCTCCCTGGGCTGCAGATCCCAACAGGGAAACTTAGACCAGCAGAATCCTGTCCTCTTCCACTCTGGAGGCCAAAGCCAGAGCCCCTTGGAGGGCTGGGCCTAGGTACCAAACAGAGAAACTGTTCTTGCTGGCCACACCCTGGTCCTCTCCACACAGACAACGGCTCCCTCTGCACTCGGCGTGGGGTCTGTCCAGCACGCGCTGCATCTTAGGGGCTTGCCATGAGCAGTCCACAGTCCTCACCCGACTCATCGAAGGGGACACACTGAATCACTGAGAGGCCAGCAGCACGCACAGGCCACACGGCTGGGCAGTGGCCGGCTGTGCCTACTGTCTACCAGATTCCCCTGGACGGGCAGCAGCCGCCTCCTCAGGGTGAGGGTGGGGACATGGTATCTGGGGACGTCTGCAGGAGGAATCATGGATGGACGCCAGGGCAGCCATGGGCCCTGGCAGGTCCACGCAGCTCAGGTGGACAGAAGCAGCCCCGAGGAACAGGGGCCGCCCCGGCCAGGCACGGGAGCTGCAGCTCCTGGCTGTTGGCCTGTCGGAGGCCATGCGTGACCTCCCTCCTGGGCCTCTCGGGTAGTCTGCAGGGAGCTGGGCGCCCGCAACCTTGGCGATGGTGGCTTGGGCTCCTGTTCTCGGGAGGCGGCCACCAGCAGGCCCTCGGGGCGGCCGTCTCTTGCAGAGGCGGGTGGGGGCGTGGGCCCAAGCAGCCCCACAGCCTGATGCCGTTGGCGTCGCCGCCTCTGTGCCTCAGTTTCTCAGGGGGCAGGTGGGCCAACGTCTGCAGGGTAGTTAAGGACGCTCCGCAGGTGGCCAGGTGACACCCAATGCCAAGACCCCCCAGGGCTAGCCCGCAGACTGCGCTTGCCCCCGACGGCAGTGAGCTTCGGAAGCCGCCCGAGACCACCACGAGGGAAAAGTGACCCACCTCTGAGCCAGAGGCAGAGTGCAGCTGTGGGCCAGCCTGACAGCTGTTTCCTCCTCTACGAGTGCTTTCCCCTTGCTGGGCCCCGGGCACAGCGCTTTACAGATGAATCCAGTAGGCGCTCAGCTGTGTGGGTCAGACACCCGCGGCAGCTCAGACTTTAGCGCTCCGGGTGAAAGGCAGGTAGAGCCCCAGGGGAGGCGGCACCTGCAGGGACCCAGGATCCCTCTTTATTCCTCCCACGTCACAGGAGATGTCCGCTCTGACATCACACAGGACGGCCGTTCCTAGGAGATGTGCAAACGCTTCCATCAGCGCGTCCTGGTCACGCCTGACACGGGTGTGCGACAGAGTCTCGGCTGCCCCCGGCCCTGCGCCTCCCCTGTCCCCCGCCCATCCCTCCTCGGCTCTGCTGTCGCCTCCCTCCACCTGGTCTTTAGCCGGTGCCCTGCAGACAGGACAGTGGGTTCCTGGTGACACCCAGTCAGTGTGGTCCATTCCACGGCCCGGCTCCTCCCTTTCTGGCCTCCCGCGGCCCCGGCCTCTGCCCCGACCCCCTGCGTCCTCCTGATTTTGCTCTGGCCTCTGCCATGAGGAAACAGTCCGAACTGTGTGAGCCTCCACACGGAGGTGCCAGTCGCTCCCGTTGAACGGCAGTGCTGAGGACGCTCCCGGAAGAGACTGTGAGTCGCCCAGCATTGGTGGGACTGCAGATCAGCACGGCCTCTCTGGAGGCAGAGGAGGCTGCTCAGAAGACTAGGCGTGGATCCGCCATAGCACCCAGCAGTCCTACTCCTTGGATCTAAAATCGGCACACTGTAGAAATCACAGGCACAGCAGTGTTTAGAGCAGGACAATTCATGATGGCCAGCTACGGAACCCGCCCAGGTGCTGTCCAGAGGCGAATGGAGAGAGAAAACGTGTGTCAAGATTCCACCTTAAAGTTACCTCACGGGCCAGTGTGAGCGCTGGAGCTCCAGCCATCACTTCCTTATTTTAGTCTAAGACTGGGGAGGACAAAAGAGGTTCAACCTGATGCAACTCCCTTTTAGGGTTTTTCTGGAGATGCCCCTAACACTTACCATTATAGCTGCAGGGAAGGAAAGGAGGGAGAGGGGGAGCACCTGTCCCCTACCTGCTCATGTTTCACGGTTGGAATTTAGTTGAACGGGCAGGTGAGCCCTCCAGGTGCACAGCTTCCAGAGCACCTGCCGCACCTGGACTAACCCAGGTGACCTCCTGCGGCCTGTTCCCAGCGGGCACAGCAGGCTTCCCACAACAGGGCCGCTGAAGCTCCGAGACATCCAGTGCGCTGTCCCAGGCTACCCAGCCCAAGTGGGCTGAGCCCGTGCTGCTCGAACCCCAGCCAGCCGCCCTGCTGAGGTGCAGGCTGGCCCATGGGGTGGGGAGCAGGCAGGACGAGGGGCCGTCCAGGAGGAAGTGGTCACTCCCTGCACGGCGCTGTGGCAGGAACGGTCCGGTCCCCACAAGGCCTGTCCTTCCTGGGACGAGGTGAGGGGGTCAGGGGAGCTGTGAGGAGGGACATCTTCCATGGAAGGGGTGTGGCCGAGGGGACGCACCTGCTCCTGGCCCTCTGCTGTGGCTGGCGACTCCCGCCTGACCCCACGATGGCTCCGGCAGCCCCGGGCAGCGCAGCCTCCCTGTTGTGCTTCCCGAGGCGGCTGGTGTCCCTGTCCTGAGCATCCCACTGGGGTCTTGGGTTCTGGGCCACGTGGCCGGATGAGCCACCCAGTGCCCTCTGGGTGTGAGGGCTGAAGCTGCCCCGGCCTCCTGGTGCTGCCCTGGGGTCCTGCTTCTGCAGCATCAGGGCCAGAGCCAGGGCAGTGGCAGCCTCCCAGGGAGGGGTTGCCCCTTGAGGGGCACGGCCCCCGCCAGCCAGGGCTACCCCTTCTTTAACAGGGAGTGGCCCAGGCTCATGGGCCAGCGAGAGGCCGGCAACCTCCTCGACTCTTCCCCGGGGGTGGTGGGTGAGGAGAGAGCAGAGGACACGGTGGTGGCAGGGACGCCAGCCTCCCAGAGTCGCGACCACCGAGGCCCAGCACCCGGCCTGTGGGGCAGCCTCGCCTGGGCTGGCTTCCCAGGGGCTGGGAGAGGCCGTTGGGACACGGAGGGGCAGCATGGCTTGGCCTGCGTGTGCCGGACGCGTGGGCGTCAGAGAGCAGAGCAGGCTCCGCAGACACCGCGCCTGCTGCCTGGGGCTCTGGTGGGAGGAGCCGGAAACCCACTCGTGGCTTTAGGGAGGCAGGTTGGGTCCCCTGGGTGGGGACAGGAGCCCTGGGGTGAGTGGCCGAGCTAAGAGCCTGCGTTGGAGCCTGCTTTGAGGCCCGAGGGGGCGTCTCTGGCTCTGCCCCACGTCTCCTCCCTGCGATAGCTTCCTCCGGGCCCAGGGTTTGCACTTGGGGGAGGGTTGCTGACCCTTCCAGCTCTGGGAGTGGACGTGGGGCCCAGGTGTGTCGATCGGAGCCACAGTGGCCAGAGGGAAGGGCTCAGGATGGGTGTGTGCTCGGGGCCGGCCAGACGCAGCGAGGCTCAGACACCTCAGAAGCATGAGCGCTTTCCTCCGGGAACTTGGTGGTCTGGAGACGCCAGGGCCACCGAGCAGAGTCTGATCAGGAGTCCAGCACAGCAGAGGGAGACCCAAGAGCCCAGGAGGAGCCCAGCTCTGAAGGGCCTGAGGTCCGCTGCACCTGGCAGGGCTGCCAGCCTCGCCCGCGGGCACGCCTGGGGTCCCCTGGGCTCAACGCCAGGTGGCAGGGTTTGGATCTGCGTGACCCCCGGGAGCTCTTGTTTTGGAAGCTTGACGCCCAGTGCAGCCGGTTCAGGGGGCATTCAGGCAGTGACGAGACCTGTGATCTCATAAATGGATCAATCGCTTGAAGGATCAATGATTCGAATGGACTGCGGGAAGGAAGGAGGTCCCGGGGCGTGACCCTGGCACTATATCCTGTCCTTGGCTTCTCTCTGCCTCGAGCGGAGCTGCTCTCCTCCGCCGTACTGTCTGCCACAGCAGTGCAGCGGGCCCGCCATCGACTGAGACCTCCCAGGCTGTGCGCCCAGATCAAACTGTCCCTCCTCTGTGTTGTTCTCCACAGGCATCCTGAGCACGGCGACAGCAAGCTAACACACCCGATGAGGGTGCCCTCACCTGCCCTTGGGAAGGTGCTGCTCATGGGAGGCCGGCTGGTGCTGGGCATGAGCACCCGCCTGTGTCCGTGCAGGAGCCGCACCTGGCTGCACCGTGTGGTGCCGAGGCTCAAGCTGGCCGCCACTAGCAGCTCCATAGCGCTCCTGGCAGGAAGTCCCAAGCCTGTGGGCATCTCTCTGAGGGGGACCGTCGGTGGCCAGAGCCCTGGAGAAGACCTGGAAAAGATGGATTCTTGTTCTTGGACAGCATCCATGGCCTCCGTTTGCTGGAAGACCCTAAGCAATCTCCTGCAGGCAGGGCTGCCCCAGGACACCTGTCCCTCCTGCTCACTGCCCAGCTCCGGCATGTCCTCAGTGAAGACGCGTCCGGGTCAAGTGGTGGGCTGCTCTCGTCTCAGGGGAACGGTCTCTCTCCCTCTGCTGCTCCTTAGTCTTTTCCATCACAACCGATTAAAAGTAATAAATAATACCCCAGTGGACTCGCCCCGGCCTCTTAGGTGACCAGCAAGGCAAGAAGCTGGCCAACACCTGCGGGTCTTGTACCTGCTGGGCTGAGAGCTGGGGAGGGTGGGCCCTGCCAGCGACCAACAGGGCCCACAGTAGCTGCTGTGCCAAGGCCGTCTGGGCACTGAAGGCCTGTGTGTTGGCACAGAGGGGACCCCATGTGCCTTGCAAGTTGCTGGGTCTAAATCTTGGTGTTGGTGCTGCTCAGAGACCGGCCTGCCCTCCAGGCACCCAGCACACAGGCTAAGTCCTCAAGTCCTGGGGCCGGAGGGGCTGGGTTGGGGGAGACTTGAGAATAGCCCATGTGGAGCTCCAGACAAGCCACCCGGTTATTAGGACTTGGTCCTCAGCACTGCAAAGCCTGCCCATCGCATGGAGCTTCCAGGGCTGTGGAGCAAAGTGCCTGCACTCCACAGTGACCCCAGGACCTCCGGCTTCCTGCAGACTCTGTCCTGGGAACCGTGGGCTCTTCTGCTCCATGAGCAGTTCCTGCTTTTCAACTTGGTGGCAGGTGAACGAGTCTCGAAGAACCTTCAGCAGAAATCACAGGAACCATCTAGTAAAAGATGCGGCAGAAGATGAAGCTGCTTTAGAAGCGACTGGAGGGAAAACGGAATTCAGTAAGAATGGAAGAGACACCCCTCAGTCAGCCTGGGCCAGGTCCACGGAAATCCAGATGAAGAGGGGGCTGGGTCACTTGGAGAGAGAGCCCAGGAGCAGCTCCTGGCTCCTGGGCAGAGGAGGCATGTAGACAGTGGAAGGCCAGCGGGCTGTCGAGGCATCTGAGGGCTGGGGCTGACCTCCGCTCCAGCCTGGAGCCCCGCAGTACCCTTGACTGCAGGTTCCCTGCGGTTCCCTGCGGATGAGCAGGGGGTGGGTTCTGGGTGTGAGTGACAGGAGGCTGCACAGGCTGGAGAACAGAAGGCTGGGCCACAGGACAGTCCATCAGAGAGTGTGGAGGATGGATGGGGGGCGAAGCACCATGCCTGTTTCTGTGGCCATTCTGACAGCCAGGAGCAAGGTGGACCATGTCTCCTCGTCTGAGCACGGGCTCCTGAGCCCCACCCCTCCCCTGCTCTGCAGCACAGACCACTCAGGGACCCCACCCCGCAACCATGGCTGATGGTCCTGGGGTGGGTGCCTGAGCCAAGCTCTTAAACCCTTTCCCTGGAGCCTGGATGTGGGAAGACAGGGGCCTTTGAAACAGCCTTTTCCGGGGCAGCTGGAGCAGCGACAGGCGTCAGACAGAGCTTCACACTCTGCCTTGTGGACAGGGAGGTGCAGAGGGCGGGGTGCAACAGGAATGCTGGGGAGCATGAGATTCTTTAAGAGGTGGCCTGACGCCTCCGGTCCCTGGGCCAAGCAGGGCCTGAGGGCCTCTATCCCTGCTCTGCCCATGGACTGTCCTTGAGTTTTGTAGTGTCCGCAGGGTCCTTTCAACTGTGAATTAACTTCAGTGGGTAGGACTTAGATTTCTTTCAGACACCACCTCACAAGGCAAGGCAGGCGGGGAGGCAGGATCCTCGGGTGCAGCAACTCTCCTGAAGGGACCGTCACCTGCCCTACCTGCCTGGAAGATGCTTCCAGCGCAGGCTCCATTCCATGGTGCTTTGCCGGACTCTGTCCAGCGTCTCAAAGCCTTGATTTCAGGCTTAAGTTTGGGGCTGTTCCTATGATCTCCCTGATGTTCACCCCCATCCAGGGACAAGAAAAGCCTTCCAGGGAAGGGGCCACAGGCAAACCCGAGGGTCCCTCTGGCTGGTAGACTCGGCAGCCGAGAGCCCCCGGGAGTCACCAAGGGAGCAGATGACCTGGGGGGCTTTGGAAACTGCAGCCGGACAAGACAGGCAGGACAGGCTGCCCAGGAATGGCCTGGAGGAGCAGTTCGAGGCCGAGGAGAGAGTGGATGGCTGAGCAGGCCCCTGCAGGACAAGTGTGCAGGCCTTAGGGAGCCAGCCCCAGGGGGAGCCCTTGGGAGGAGCTGGCCCAAGGCCTGGGCAGCACCCTGGACAGCGCATGTCTGGTGGCTGGAGTCTTGCCCAGGAGACAGTGGATGTCAGGGGAGGACGTGGGAAGCCTCACTGCCTGCTGGAGTCCCCAGTGACCTTGAGAGTCACATAATGTCACGCTCAAGTTTGCAGGTGAGGAAGCTCAGTGGCACAGGAGGTCGCATTGCCAGTTTGTGTCAAAACAGAGACTAGAACTCGGGGCCACGTCCCCGCAGGTCTCCTCTGTTGCTACCCAGACTGAACAGGCGCCTGCTGCTGTGGGCCCAGGGCCACGCCGGCTGCGGGTGGAGGGCAGCAGATCCCACGGAGAGGGGCATGTGGCTCTGCCCTTGGTCTGAGTGGAGATGCGGCGGGGGGCCGGGGCTTTCCAGTCTTCCACTTGCTCCTTGGTGCAGGGCCAGGGCTGTCGAGGGCCTAATGACCAACACGCGTGGCCCAAGCCACCTCCTGCTTGAGAGCTGGGGACACTTTGGAGGCTCTGAGCTGGCGTCGGGGACTCGGCTGGAGCTGCTGCACAGTCCCTGGTCCCCGGCCACTGCTGATCCTTCCACCTTCGCCTCTCTCTGTCGTTGAGATAGGATGACCCCCACTGAGAGGTCACCTTCACGCCTCTGTCCCCTGGTGCCTGCATTCTTCCCTGAGCCATTCGGAGAGACCATTTCATTGCAGTGATTATATTTTCTCAGCTTTTGTCTTCTGTTTTTTGCTGACACTTCCTGTGTTTCCGTTGATTTCTACCGTGTCTCCCCTGACTTCTTGGAGAATTTCCAAGGTTGATGTTTCAAAGTCTGTCGGAACATTCCAGCATGTGTGTCACTGTGGCATCGGTGTCTGCTAATTCTTATGGGTGTTGACGTTTCCTGGCTCTCTGTGTGCTGGGTAGTTTTGGATTGCACCCTGGATAATGGACATATGGGTCTTTGGGTCTCAATTAAATGAATTAAATCCAGAGCCTAACTCTTGCTAGGCAAGTGCTCTATCACTGAGATACATTCCTAGCTCTTTTTATTTAATTTTATAGATAGGGTCTTACTAAATTGCTGAGACTGGCCTCCAGCTTGCCATCCTCCTGCCTCAGCCTCCCAAGTTGCTGAGGTTATGGGGGTGTATCACAGCACCCACCTAGTTTAAGTCTTATGTACAACGTTGATATTTTGCTAATTAGCAGGCTATCGACCTTGTGTTCCAGCCAGTTATATCCAGCCTTCTGAGGGTTGTGGTTTCAAAGCCAACTTTCACTTGATGAGTTTCTGAGTTTGTCCTGTGTATCTGCCAGGCAGAGACCAGCTTGGGACCTGGGAGATAGGCTGTCCCTGTACAGTGTTCACCTTCCACTTTCACAAGTAGAGGATCAGAGCCCAACACTCACAGCTGGAGGATCAGAGCCCAACACTCACAGCTGGAAAACAAGCCCGGAAGTTTCTAGGGTCCTCCCTTCCTCAGTCTCCTGGGATCCTCTGATTCCTGGGACCTCCCTTTATGGTTCCGTGGCCAGAAAGTCAGAGCTGTACTTAAACCCCGCTTTGTGTGAGCTTCTAAGACGAGTCCTCCCTGGATCCAGGGAGGAACGAAGGCGATGGGCTTACTGGTCTCCTGGGACCCTGCTCCTCCTGTCGAGGACGAGGCCTCTCCTCCTTGCGGCGTGGAACCCCGGGGGCTCTTGCTCTTCCTGCTGCAGCCTGGCTGGGGCTCCTGCTGGGCAGGAGAGAAGGGAGCAAGGGAAGGTGGGGGAACCGAGCCCAGGCCTTCCCCAGATGCCCCATCCAGCTCCACGTCCACCTCTGGGTGACAGGCTGTGTCGAGTCCAGTCAGGAGCGTAGTGGCTCAGCAGTCCCGTGACTGTCTCCTCCCTCCAGCTGCCTTCTGTTGGTGTGGGACCGGCTCTGCCTGTAGGTCTGTGTGACGCCAGGACCTCTTGCTCCTCTGGGACCGCTGCCTCCTGGACGTCCAGGGCGTCGGGAAGTGGCCCCTACACTGAGGATGCTGGAGGCAGCCCCTGGAGCCGCCCAGGGTGCCCGGGGAGATCGCCCAGCTGGGCTGCACTGCAAGGCTGGAGCCCCCACCTGTCACCACAGCGCTAGACGGAGCCGTGGTGCCCACTCGAAGCTCCCGGCTCTGAGGTCAGAAGCAGCAGGCAGTCACGCGAACGTCCACTTGCATGGTCAACACCCTGCGGCACAGTGGCACAGGTGGGCCAGCGCTGGCACAGACGGGGCTTTGCCATGTCACACTCCCTTGCTACTTTGTCCCAGGAGCCCAGTCCCTCCTTCACAGGCTTGCTGGGGTTGCCGGGGCAACATACGAAAGCTGGACGGCCAGCAGAGGACGTTTACCTCGCGGGTTCTGGGGCAGGAAGTTGGGGGATATGGTGGGGGGGTCCTGCCCCACTCTCCCTCAGCTCCTGGGCCTCAGGCCGGCCTCTGTGGGCTCCAGCCCCTCCGCCCCCGCCTCCTCCTAGCCTCCCTGTGTCTCTGTCCAGTTCCTTCTTCTCATGAAGACGCCAGTCCTGTGAGGTGAGGCCCCAGCCTCCAGTATGCCCTCATTTTGCCACGTCTGTGGTGACCCTGATTCTAAGTAAGGGCACATCCTGAGGGGCTGGGGGCCAGGACCTCAGCACCTATTTGGAGACACAGTTTGACACACAGGACCTCCCTGAACTTTTTTGTTTGACTCTGGACTTTCTCTGGACTTGCCTGGAGAAGGAAACTGAGCAGCTGCCTGGCCTCTGCCCTGCCTCTCTGCCCTGCCTCTCTTCCCAGGCCCCATGTGAGGACAGGATCCCCCAGGTTTTGGGTGCTCCTTCAGCCTGGGATAAGGGGGAAATAAAAGGCACAGGGAGTCCAGCGGAGTCCAGCAGAGTCCAGCAGAGCTGAAGCCAACCTGCCACCCTCGAGCAGATGAGGAAGGAGCGGCTGCCTGCTGGCACACGCCCTGAGGTACGGGGCTCTTTGTCCTGCAGCAGAAGCTGATGGCTACACTAACTCTCCACATGACTAATGGCCTGGGAAGCTCAGATGGTGACGGAAAGCTGACGTGACGGAAGTGCTTACAAGCTCTGTCACACCACGACAATATTCTCTTATTTTAAAATACTATTACTGCTAATAGGAGCTCACCAGCATCCGCTTCGCCCCGGTTTGACCAGAGATCCCCAGGGGTGTCGGCGTGTGAGAACTGATGTAAAACTCCCGGGACCATTCTGGGAGCTGCTGCTGGGAACACCGGGGCAGGGCTCCCCAAGGGCTGCAGGTGGGGTTCCGAGGAGTAGGCAAGGCCCCCCTGGACCTCGACAGGCCTCAGGAGCAGGTGGCAGGTGGTTCCCTCTGCTTCGTCCAGGGTCCTGGGCACGACGCTGCCCGAGCACCACTCTCATTACTGCCCCCTCTGCGGAGGCCACTGAGCCTTCCTCCTGGCTCCCGTCTCAGTCGGCATTGACTCCCAGCGTGGAGAGCCAGGCGGAGGGCAGACGACCGGCCGGCCCACCTGCTCTCAGCTGTGCCTCCACGACCATGGGCTCCCGAGAAAGGCTGGGGGCGGAGGACCGACGCCTGCCTGGGGCTCTCAGGCTCGGGGCACAGAGGGTGGTGCCCGATCACCACTCCCTGCCTGGGCGAGTTGGAGGCTGGCATCTGTCGCACAGGAGATCAAGGCCCTGCAGGCCCTGGACTGAACAGGACTCTGCGCCTCTGATGTCCGTGACCCTCGTGTGTGAGGTGAGCAGATGGCGACTTAGGAATGGGAGGGGATCTGCTGCCATGGGCCCCTCCCACCTTGACCCACCCAGTGCCCACTTCCAGGACGACGCCCCGAGGCTGTGACTGACACTTCAGGCCTGGTCACCTGAGCCCACCTTGACCCACCCAGTGCCCACTTCCAGGACGACGCCCCCGAGGCTTTGACTGACACTTCAGGCCTGGTCACCTGAGCCCACCTTGACCCACCCAGTCCCCACTTCCAGGACGACGCCCCCGAGGCTGTGACTGACACTTCAGGCCTGGTCACCTGAGCCCACCTTGACCCACCCAGTGCCCACTTCCGGGACGACGCCCCCGAAGCTGTGACTGACACTTCAGGCCTGGTCATCTGAGCCCACCTTGACCCAACCAGTGCCCACTTCCAGGACGACGCCCCGAGGCTGTGACTGACACTTCAGGCCTGTCACCTGAGCCCACCTTGACCCACCCAGTGCCCACTTCCAGGACGATGCCCCCGAGGCTGTGACTGACACTTCAGGCCTGGTCTTCCGAGCCCACCTTGACCCACCCAGTGCCCACTTCCAGGACGACGCCCCCGAGGCTGTGACTGACACTTCAGGGCCTGGTCATCTGAGAACCTTGACCCACCCAGTGCCCACTTCCAGGACGACGCCCCCCGAGGCTTTGACTGACACTTCAGGGCCTGGTCACCTGAGCCCACCTTGACCCACCCAGTGCCCACTTCCAGGACGACGCCCCCCGAGGCTGTGACTGACACTTCAGGGCCTGGTCATCTGAGAACCTTGACCCACCCAGTGCCCACTTCCAGGACGACGCCCCCTGAGGCTGTGACTGACACTTCAGGGCCTGGTCATCTGACAGATGATCCCCCTGAGTGGGTCGGGGACTGGATGGCTGAGTGGGGGACACAGGGGCTTCCCTCCCAGAGCAGCCCAGCTCTGCTCTGCGGCTCCGGTAAACAGGGAGCAGATTCCAAGCCTCCTTGTGGGGTATGAGCGGGGGTCACCAGTGCTGGCTGGAGGAGGCCCAGGGGCTGTAGGGGTGGGGACTCAGGCTGTAAGGAGCAGGCCCAGTACCAGGAGGCGCACAGCCCGGAGAACCCGCAGCTGCTCAGGGCTGGGGACTCTGCTCCTGAGGACGAGGGTTGAGGAACAGACAGCCCTGGCACAGTCTGGTCCCCAAGTCCTCCCCCCAGGGGAGGCCCATACCTGGCAGCCTCCAGCCTGGCTCTGGAGGCCACTGCCTCCTTCCCTGAGCCCCACCTGCCCCATGCGCACCTGGGGATGAAGGCAGATGGTTTATTTGAAGAGCTGGCAAGAGTCTGCCTGGCTGCCATGTCCAGATGGTCTTGAAATTGCTGATGAAAACTGTCAAATGAAGCAGAGGCCTAGAGGTTAATCGAGTGGAAGGACCAGGCCTGCGGTGACTGGCTACTGGGAAGGAAGGGGTTAAGAGAAGAGCCCCCTGCGGGGACCCGGGGTGCTCTGTCCGCCTCAGCTTGAGCCTGCAGCTTTTGGGGTGCACAGTGGGAAGGGAGCTGTCTTTGCTGTGATTCCAGAGGAAGTGGTGTGGAGCAGCCCTGTCCCTGGCCGAGCCCCATTCCCTGCCTGGGCAGCCCTCACTCAGCAGGACAGTGAGGGAACGGGAATGGCTATCCAGAGAGGAGGCAGCAGAGGCGCTGACCCGGGGGCCCTGTCCAGGACCTTCCACCTGCAAAGACTCCTCCCGAGGGGCACAGACACAAGACCCCTCTCCCGGTAGGAGGGCGGCGACCCAGGCGAGGCCCGTCGGGGCAGCTGCTGCCACGTTGGAAGAAGCAGGGCCAGGGCCCGACCTTGGCAGGGTCCTCTGCTCCTGGGGCACAGCTCCCTCGAGGCTCTACCAGACCAAGTCTGTGGGACCAGTGTCTCCTTCAGGATGCTTCCCAGCACCCAGCCCTGCAGGCCAGCAGGAGAGAACAGGCACCCCTAGGGTCCCGAGGCTCACCCCGGGGAGGGACAGGCAGAGAGCACGGCAGCTGAGGAGCCATCCTGGCAAACGTCCTGGAGAGCCTGGGATGGGCCCTATCATCACTCCTGGGGTGGGGGCCCCACTAATCTCTCCTGGGTTGGGGGGCCCCGCTCATCTCACCTGGGGTGGGGGCCTGCTCATCTCTCCTGGGGTGGGGGGGCCTGCTCATCTCTCCTGGGGTGGGGGGGCCTGCTCATCTCTCCTGGGGTGGGGGGGCCTGCTCATCTCTCCTGGGGTGGGGGGCCTGCTCATCTCTCCTGGGGTGGGGGGGCCTGCTCATCTCTCCTGGGGTGGGGGGCCTGCTCATCTCTCCTGGGGTGGGGGGGCCTGCTCATCTCTCCTGGGGTGGGGGGGCCTGCTCATCTCTCCTGGGGTGGGGGGGCCTGCTCATCTCTCCTGGGGTGGGGGGGCCTGCTCATCTCTCCTGGGGTGGGGGCCCCGCTCATCTCACCTGGGGTGGGGGCCCCGCTCATCTCACCTGGGGTGGGGGGGCCTGCTCATCTCTCCTGGGGTGGGGGCCGGCTCATCTCTCCTGGGGTGGGGGGGCCTGCTCATCTCTCCTGGGTGGAGGGGCCTGCTCATCTCACCTGGGGTGGGGGCCCCGCTCATCTCACCTGGGGTGGGGGGGCCACTCATCTCACCTGGGGTGGGGGGGCCTGCTCATCTCACCTGGGGTGGGGGCCTGCTCATCTCACCTGGGGTGGGGGCCTGCTCATCTCTCCTGGGGTGGGGGCCTGCTCATCTCTCCTGGGGTGGGGGGGCCTGCTCATCTCACCTGGGGTGGGGGGCCTGCTCATCTCAACTGGGGTGGGGGCCTGCTCATCTCTCCTGGGGTGGGGCCCCGCTCATCTCACCTGGGGTGGGGGGGCCTGCTCATCTCACCTGGGGTGGGGGGCCCCGCTCATCTCACCTGGGGTGGGGGGGCCTGCCCATCTCACCTGGGGTGGGGGCCGGCTCATCTCTCCTGGGGTGGGGGCCCCGCTCATCTCACCTGGGGTGGGGGGGGGCCTGCTCATCTCACCTGGGGTGGGGGGGCCTGCTCATCTCACCTGGGGTGGGGGCCTGCTCATCTCACCTGGGGTGGGGGCCTGCTCATCTCTCCTGGGGTAGGGGCCTGCTCATCTCTCCTGGGGTGGGGGCCGGCTCATCTCTCCTGGGGTGGGGGCCCCGCTCATCTCACCTGGGGTGGGGGGGCCTGCTCATCTCACCTGGGGTGGGGGGGCCTGCTCATCTCACCTGGGGTGGGGGCCTGCTCATCTCACCTGGGGTGGGGGCCTGCTCATCTCTCCTGGGGTGGGGCCCCGCTCATCTCACCTGGGGTGGGGGGGCCTGCTCATCTCACCTGGGGTGGGGGGGCCTGCTCATCTCACCTGGGGTGGGGGGGCCTGCTCATCTCACCTGGGGTGGGGGGGCCTGCTCATCTCACCTGGGGTGGGGGCCTGCTCATCTCACCTGGGGTGGGGGCCTGCTCATCTCACCTGGGGTGGGGGGGCCTGCTCATCTCTCCTGGGGTGGGGGCCTGCTCATCTCTCCTGGGGTGGGGGGGCCTGCTCATCTCACCTGGTGTGGGGGGGCCTGCTCATCTCACCTGGGGTGGGGGCCCCGCTCATCTCACCTGGTGTGGGGGGGCCTGCTCATCTCTCCTGGGGTGGGGGCCTGCTCATCTCTCCTGGGGTGGGGGGGCCTGCTCATCTCACCTGGTGTGGGGGGGCCTGCTCATCTCACCTGGGGTGGGGGCCCCGCTCATCTCTCCTGGGGTGGGGGGGCCTGCTCATCTCACCTGGGGTGGGGGCCCCGCTCATCTCACCTGGGGTGGGGGCCCCGCTCATCTCACCTGGGGTGGGAGCCTGCTCATCTCACCTGGGGTGGAGGGGCCTGCTCATCTCACCTGGGGTGGGGTCCTCTCATCTCTCCTGGGGTGGGGGGTCCTGCTCATCTCACCTGGTGTGGAGGGGCCTGCTCATCTCTCCTGGGGTGGGGGGTCCTCTCATCTCTCCTGGGGTGGGGCCCCGCTCATCTCACCTGGGGTGGGAGCCTGCTCATCTCTCCTGGGGTTGGGGGCCTGCTCATCTCTCCTGGGGTGGTGGCCCCGCTCATCTCTCCTGGGGTGGGGTCCTCTTATCTCTCCTGGGGGTGAGGGACCCCACTCATCTCTCCTGGGGTGGGGTCCTCTCATCTCTCCTGGGGGCCCTGCTCATCTCTCCTGGGGTGGAGGGCCCTGCTCATCTCTCCTGGGGCGTCCTCTCGGCTCTCTTGCGGGACACAGCAGCCCTGGAGCTGGGAGGTTACTCTTTTGCTCCTGGGACAGAGGAAGCTGGCTGGCTGAGAACAAGAGCAACCTGTTCCCTTGCCTTTCTAGGTTCTGGACGGCAGAAACCTGAGGTTGGGATGTCAGGCGCGGGTTCCTCTGAGGCCTGGGGGACGCGTCTCTCCTCTCTCCTCGCCTCGTGGCTGCGGACAGCCCTGGCGGTTCCTCGGCTGGTGGACGCGTCCCCCTGGGCTCCACCTCCCTCTCCACAGGAGTCTCTGCCCCTGTTCTGTCTTCTTGTGGAGACACGTCATTGGATCCAGGGCCAGTCCGATGCAACATGACCTCCTCTCAACTCTTTACCTCCGCAGATCCTGTTCCCAAGCAAGGCCACATTGTGAGATTCCAGTGGACATGACTGTGGGGTGGACACCATTCTGCCCAGTACAGGGAGCAAGGAGCAGGAGCCTGGGCAGCTGGCCGTGCGTGCGGTCTGTCCCACTTGGCGGGCTCCTGGGCTCAGGCTGGGGTGCTGGAATCGGCCTCGCTCTGGGGTCTCTCCCCTCTGCGGCGGGGCCCTTATACCTCAGCTACTGCCTGGCCTCAGGGCCTCAGGATGGAGTGGGACCCTGCCCTCCTGGCTGGAGTGGCCCTGTGCTGAGCTCCTCACCTGCCACGGCCAGTTTGGATCATCTCATCTGAGGCTCCTCTCTGGAGGAGAAGATCAATGACTAATTCTCACATGAAAGCGGTTCTCGCTAAAAACCACACTTTGAGCTTTAGAGTCCTCCTCTCTGGCTTTTATGATCCAGATTAGTTTTCCTGAACTGCGGAACACAGATCGATACGTTTCAGAGGAGCGCGGCACCAGCGGCACCTCAGCCAGCGGCCTATCAAGTGCTGCTCACTATTTTAGACACTTAACAAGGTGCTGGTGGCTGGAGGGCCCTCAGCGAAGGACGGGCTGACAGCAGCAGGGCGGTGAGGGAGTAGAGCTGTCTCCAACTTTTAATTGAGAGAGCATGAAGGCCCCCCGCGCTGTGCGTGGCCTCTTCTCATCCAGCAGGAGACGTGTGCTTCTCCCGGGCGCAGGCTGCCGGTCCTGGCTGGCAAGTCTGCTGGGACCGCGCGGAGGGGCCTTAGCTCCAGCGTGACATCTGAGACCAAGACACGCAGGCCCAGCTGGCCAGCTTGCTTGGAGCGGGCCGTGGGCAGGTGGATGGGCCCGGGTGTGGAGGGGCGCTCACAGTTGTCTGGATCGGGGAGACAATCCAGGGCGACTCTGCATCCCCATGTCTCAGGAGGGGTCGAGCTGAGACGTGGAGACAGCAGGTGGCAAGCTGGGCCAAGCAGTGTCCTCAGGCTGCGAGTTGACAAACACCAGAGTTTGAGCATCCTCTGCTCCCCCATGGGATGTGTACCTGGCCCTTGCACGCCATTTTGACTCTGACTCTCTGGGATATCATTTCCCCAAAGCATGCGACTTACGCAGGAATGTTCTGGAAGGCAGCTCCAGCTTCCCCTGCTGAGAGTGACTCGGAACGTCAAGTCCATCTCCCAGGTCCTAAGAGCTCTGGATGGACAGGAAAGGACCTGCTGGAAAGACTGGGCTGCAGGACCCAGCTGGCGCTCCCTGATTGGCTGGGTGTTCTTAGGTGAACCAACTCCCTCCCCAGGACTCTGTCCTCGGGAGATGCAGGAGGCAGCACCAACTGCTCTCCCTTCCCCGGGGTCCTGCTGCTCATGTGCCACAGCGGGGTGCCGGGGACGCAGCTGTGAGTCGCGGGGGCCACTGGAGTGGGTCCTCTGGTTTCTGTGTCTCTGTTGTGGCCAGTGGCCTGTGTCTTGGAGGAAATATCAGTTCTCTGGAGAGGCCACGACGCCGCAGCAAGTTAAAACTGAGTGACACTCCGTGACATCCGAGGCAGGCTGGGTGCTGGCACTCAGCAGGGTCACGCTGGTGCCTGGTGTTTTGGGAAACACTGAAGCCGAAAGCTGCTCAGAGCCACCTAATCCAGTGTCCCCAGAGGGCTGTGTGCTAAATCGTAGAACAACTTAGCTGAGCTGCATCCCAGGGGCCCGGACACGGGCGGGCAAGGGCCAGCCCTCTCCCTTCTCCCAGACTTCCCAGCTTCCTGTGGAGAGCAGAAAGCGTGTCCCAGGTGCCCCCGACTGCGGAGTGTCTCTTTGAAGATGCTGAGGTGGCCGACAGACCTGGGCGTACTGGACAGGTCCCGCTCCCCCTGGCTTTTTATTTTCGCGTTGGACAGAGGCCCCGAGGCCCTCCTGGGGCCTCCGAGTGCGCCCCAGACACATGCTGGAGAAGCGCCTGCAGCTTCTCCGTCCGCGGAGCAGCCACGTGAGGCGCCCGCATGGCCAGTCCCAGGTTGCCAAGAGCTGCTGGAGGTAACTCCAGGAAGGGCAGGAGGCTGCCAGGGAGGCTGCGGCACGTCCTCTCTGGGCCCGGGTGAGAAGAGCCAGCCTTGGAGGACGGGCGGGTGAGCAGAGGGCCATCCTGCTCCTGCCGCCAGTGGGTGTGGACGCCAGGAGGGAGGGGCCCTGGCGGCTGTTTCAGAACATCTGCGGTGGCAGGTCAGAGACGAGTCTGGGCCTGTCGTGTGTGTGTGTGTGTGTGTGTGTGTGTGTGTGCGCGTGTGTGTGTGTGTCTGTGTGTGTGTGTGTTTATGTCGGTGTGTGTGTGTGTGTGTCTGTGTCTATGTTGGTGTGTTTGTGTTGGTGTGTGTGTGTGTCTGTGTGTGTGTCTGTGTTGGGGTGTGTGTGTGTATGTGTTGGTGTGTTTGTGTGTGTTTGTGTTGGTGTGTGTGTCTGTGTTGGTGTGTGTGTGTGTGTGTGTGTGTCTGTGTTGGGGTGTGTGTCTGTGTTGGTGTATGTGTGTGTGTCTGTGTTGGGGTGTGTGTGTATGTGTGTGTGTGTCTCTGTGTGTGTTTATGTTGGTGTGTTTGTGTGTGTTTGTGTTGGTGTGTGTGTGTTTATGTTGGTGCGTTTGTGTTGGTGTGTGTGTGTCTGTGTCTATGTTGGTGTGTTTGTGTGTGTCTGTGTTGGTGTGTGTGTGTTTGTGTGTGTGTATGTCTGTGTTGGTGTGTGTGTGTGTGTGTCTGTTGGGGTGTGTGTGTCTGTGTTGGGGTGTGTGTGTGTATGTCTGTGTTGGTGTGTTTGTGTGTGTTTGTGTTGGTGTGTGTGTGTGTCTGTGTTGGGGTGTGTTTGTGTGTGTGTGTTGGTGTGTGTGTGTGTCTGTGTTGGGGTGTGTTTGTGTGTGTGTGTTGGTGTGTGTGTGTGTCTGTGTTGGGGTGTGTTTGTGTGTGTGTGTTGGTGTGTGTGTGTGTGTCTGTGTTGGTGTGTGTGTGTGTCTGTGTTGGTGTGTGTGTGTGTCTGTGTTTGTGTGTGTGTGTCTGTGTTGGGGTGTGTGTGTTGGTGTGTGTGTGGTGTGTGTGTGTGTCTGTGTTGGGGTGTGTTTGTGTGTGTGTGTCTGTGTTGGTGTGTGTGTGTGTGTGTCTGTGTTGGTGTGTGTGGTGTGTGTGTGTGTGTCTGTGTTGGTGTGTGTGTGGTGTGTGTGTGTGTCTGTGTTGGGGTGTGTGTGTGTGTGTTGGTGTGTGTGTGGTGTGTGTGTGTGTCTGTGTTGGTGTGTGTGTGGTGTGTGTGTGTGTGTCTGTGTTGGTGTGTGTGTGTGTGTCTGTGTTGGTGTGTGTGGTGTGTGTGTGTGTGTCTGTGTTGGTGTGTGTGTGGTGTGTGTGTGTCTGTGTTGGTGTGTGTGTCTGTGTTGGGGTGTGTTTGTGTGTATGTGTCTGTGTTGGTGTGTGTGTGTCTGTGTTGGGGTGTGTGTGTGTCTGTGTTGGGGTGTGTGTGTGTGTTGGTGTGTGTGTGGTGTGTGTGTGTGTCTGTGTTGGGGTGTGTTTGTGTGTGTGTGTCCGTGTTGGTGTGTGTGTGGTGTGTGTATGTGTCTGTTGGTGTGTGTGTGTGTGTCTGTGTTGGTGTGTGTGTGTGTGTCTGTGTTGGTGTGTGTGTGGTGTGTGTGTGTGTGTGTCTGTGTTGGTGTGTGTGTGGTGGGGTTTCCTCTCAGCGGGGCTGGAGCCTCTGCAGGGTTTCCAGCAGGGAATCCCTGTGAGCAGATCGGTGCTTGAAAACTCCTCTTGGCCACTGGGTGGTGCTGCTCCTCTCCGGACTTCTGCTCAGAATGGGGTTTGACCTTGACCTTGCTCCCAGGGGGGATGTGGTGGGTGTGTCAGAGGCTCATTCAGAGCCCACTACCCAGGTCTGCTGTGGAGGAGCTGGGACATTCTGGAGAGCCAGACTTCGAGCTGCTGGTGAAGGGATGCCTTTTGGCGTTCTCTATGGGGACAAAGACGGGAGAGTCCTGGGGACGAGGGCGTAGCATTGGCCATTCGTGCAGGAGGACTGCATCTCCTGGCCTCCCGTGCAGCCAGCCTGGGACCCTGTGACTGAGCGTGCAGATGGGAGGTGGGCAAGGGGGGAAGGGAAGGGCCCTGAGATAGTCGAGTCTGAGACAGGGACTCCAGGCTCCCAGGGTCCGTCAGGGACAGCCCCTCGGTAACTGCCTAGGGCCACACCCGCCTGGTGCTGAGCCTGGGCATTTGGGGGCTGCTTGTCATGGCAGCTAGTGAGCGCTGTCCTGACTGTTGTGTGTCCCCACATCTGACCGCTCATCTGAGATGGGAGGGTGGAGGCGGGTGACCCGACACCTCCGGGCCACAGGAGAGACCTGGTCTGGTGGCCTCACAGGCCTAGGAGGGACTGGGGTCAGTCCCTCTGAGCCTTGGCCTCCTCAGGTAAAGGAAGGAGATCATTGTCCCTTAGTGTCCTTGCAGCTCCAGTACCCAGTGGGCACCAGGGTCTGCGGAGGACCCTGCACACAGGCCCTGAATCCCTTGCTGCAGATGACCAGGTAAACAGGTCGTGATGCGTTGTCTAGGGGCTGAGGACAGGAAGCGATCTCGGTCTCAGTGCAGACACGATGCTCAAGGGCCACGGGACCAGGTGAAGCGGGTCCAGGAGCGGCGGGGCCCGGGTGGCGGGGACTGGTGGGTGAGCGGGCGCCTCGCCTCGGAAAGTGGGTTCAGGGCTGTGCTCAGCATGTGGTCAACTCATATTTTGCTTTTTTGAAAATTTTGGAAGGAATTTTTGAATTGCTTTGGTCTGAGGTAGGTTGGATCTCTGGATGGATGTGGGACCCGTGCGTGTAAGTGCGGACTCCGCGCTGCCTCCTTCGCTTTATCTAAAGGAAGAGAACATCCGGCGCCAGAACCTTCTGGAGGCAGCAGGTTACAGATGGAAACTCGGTGTGCGCAGAGGGGCACATAGTCTTCCTTGCAGTGCTGTCCCCCTGGGTGGGCAGCTGTTGATCCTGGGAACTCCCGGCAGGGCGGCGGGGAGAGCCCTAAGGGCCCGGCCCCCAGGCTCCCGACGGTGTCTGGAGCTGCTCAGTCCAGGAAGTCTTTGATTTGTGCGTCTGTGTGTCAATCACAGCTGACTGTGACTATTACGGATCAATTAAATGCCACTTATACTTAAGTGTAGCTATTTAGTCCAATATTCCCAATTATTTTTCAAAATTTCAAAGGCACATAAATGATTTCTGATGGGTTTTGATGAAATCTCCACCAGCTGCCCCGGAAGGTGGTGGGGTGTGGGCACTGCTCCGCCTCCCAGCTGAGGGCAGGAGGAAAGCCCGGCTCTGCTGACCTCAGGGCTGTGACTTGAGGGTCAAGTGTCGTCCCCAGAGGGAGCCCTGCTGACCCAGAGTCCTCATCTTCTCATTCATTGGTCCGCTCACGTGGTTTCCGCCATGGCGGTGACCCTTTTGGGCCTGTGCAGACACCAGATGCGTGACCTCGGGACAGGATGTAGGACCATGTGTAGAGTTACCAACATGGAGACAGGTTTCCTGCACTGAGATGGGAGGCCCGGGGGCCGCGTCCCCAGGACTCCAGGACAGAGGCGCTATGGCCTGGAGAGCTTGGGGCCAGGCAGGGGCCGGGCGGGGCCCTCGGGCAGCGAGGAATCTACTTGGCACCAGGGAAGGTGTTGGGCTGTCGGGGGAAGGCAGGAGCAGGCACGAGTCTTGGAAGGAGGGCGGGTGACCGGGCCAGCATGGAAAGGAGGGGACCCTTCTTCAGGCCAGGGGTCCACGGGCCTTCGGGCCCCAGGGCCCTGGCGTTCTTTCTTCAGATCAGCATCTTGATTGGACGGGTTGGGGGTGCTGCTGCTGTTTCTGTGCTGACCACATCCCAGCAGCCTTTGCGGTCCCCAGGGGTTCCCAGCGAGCTCCTGTTGGGTGGGTTGTCTTCACGGGCGGCAGCGTGTGTTCGTGAGTCCACCCAGAGCAGCAGCACAAACCCAGGTGCGTGAGGGTGAGGAGCGGGTCGTTCAGGCCCTCCTGCCCCAGGGAGGCTCCCGCCTCTCACCTTCCGCCGGGCGCTCAGCCGCTCTGGGCCTCCCAGCAGACGTCCTGTTAGGCTCAGAGGCCATGACGACCCTGGCTCCACACAGACCCGAGGTTGAGAGATCTTTCAGGTGCTGGAGGCGTTCTGCTTCTGGGCGAAGAGGGGAAAGCGCTAGACGCTAAGGGTCAGCGGCCACGTGGCCTCGGAAGCCTCGAGGATGACTTTCCCTCCTCGAGGGGACTCTTTCTGCATGTGGTTTGGAAGTGCCACACGTGGGCCGGTTGGAAGGCGGCACGTGGCTTTATTCTGTGGGTCTCCGGATGTGGCCACGTCCTCTTTCAGCTTCTCACGCCTCAGGTCCCCTCCTTCTCCCCCAGGAAGGCCTCAGCCCTGGCCATCTGGGGGGACACCAGTCTCCCCAGATCCTGTCTTTGCCTGAAGGCCAGCCCCTCACAGCAATGAAGGAGAGGCTGTCCTCTGGGCAGGCACAGCCTCCTGGCTCCTGGGGTTGGTGAAGGAAGTGGATGCCCCTGTGGAGGTTGGTGAAGGAACTGGACGTCCCTGTGGAGGTTGGTGAAGGGGCTGGACGTCCCCGTGGAGGTTGGTGAAGGGACTGGACGTCCCCGTGGAGGTTGGTGAAGGGGCTGGACGTCCCCGTGGAGGTTGGTGAAGGGACTGGACGTCCCCGTGGAGGTTGGTGAAGGGACTGGACGCCCCTGTGGAGGTTGGTGAAGGAGCTGGACGCCCCCGTGGAGGTTGGAGGAGGAGCTGGACACCCTGTGGAAAGCCTCATGTTGCCTCTGCTCACAAGTTCACAGACGAGGCTCCACCGGGCTCCCCTGATATGTGGACTGGAAGCAGCTGGCAGGAGAAGAGCAGGGTGTGGGGGCTCACAGCCTGGTCACCTGTGGGCCTGAAGGCCAGCTCCCTCCACCCCGAGCCTTTGGGGAGGCTGGAGCTTGGCCGTGCCCCCAACCCTGTCCCCCCGCCCTGTGGTGGCTTCCTTCCCTTGCTAGAGCCTGTCATGCCGGCTCTCACTGGCCACCGTCTCTGACGGGTCCATCTTCACATGGGGAGCTGTTCCCCGTCCCACCGCCTGGCACCTTCTGGATGATCCGGTGGATCATGGGGTGCTCAGTCCTCCGTGTCTGGAGTCTCTGCTGGCTGCAGCCTCCCTCCTCCCAGGCTCCCCAGCTGGGCGAGGGTCACGGTGGATGCGACCTGCCTGAGAAGGACTCACAGCAGCTGCCGTGGCCCGAGCCCCCGGATGACCTGGCGCTGGGGTGGGGCGGGACGAAGGGATGAGGGAAACCCTGGTCTGCCTCTGCCACCTCCAAGATGGTGACCTTGAGGTCACCCTTCTGCCTCTGGACCTCGGTCACTCCTTCTGTGGGAAGGGTCAGCTGGACGTCCCTGTCGGCACAGGGCTGCCTGGTCAGCCGTGCAGTGGGGCTTTTGTTTCTAGGGCTGAGTGACTTTCCCCCAGGTCCCTCCCCTCCTTGGCCCAGGAGCGGCTGTGCCCTACACCGGGTACTGCCGTCTGCCTCTGTCTGTGCGTGTCTGTCTTTGTCTCCGTCTTTCTCTGTGTATCTGCCTGTCTACAATCGCGTCCCATGAGTACTCCTTCCCCTGGTGGTCCAGGCCGGGCTCCTGCGTACCAAGGTCTGTAACCACCACGAGGCCCTTGAACTGCTGAAGTCAGTCTTCAAACAGCAGGTGCTTTCCGGGAGGCCTTCAGTGGAGGCAGAGGGACTGGACGCCCCAGCAGTGGCCAGGGTGATGCGGAGGAGGTGTGTGTGGGACAGTGAGGGGCTGAGGGATGACGCATCCCAGGAACCTGTGCTGGGAGCCTGCGTCCTGCCTGATGTCCTCTCAGCCAGGCCACCTGGGCCCCACCAGCACCAGAACTGAGGCCGGCCTCCCAGGAGCCTCTGCATGTGCTTCCCTCCACCTCCCTCAGGAACCTGAGGGCTGCCGGGGTCACTCTCTGAGGGATTCGGTGGCACTGTCCCCCTGCTGGCCTCTCTGAGGCTCCAAGGGCTTTCTGTGTGGCCTGGCTCAGCTCCCTGGGACCTCGGGGCAGGGAACTGAGCTTCCTTCCTGGAGAGGGAGGATCTCCCTGGGGAGGCGCCAGACAAGCGTGTGGTACCTGGAGGTGAAGCAAGAGCCCAGCTCCACGGCTTTGCCAGCGTCGCGTGTCGTGAGGCCCAGGGCCAGTGGCGAGCAGGGAGGCAGGCTGTGTGGCGGGTGGTCATGCACTGCTGCGTCATGTCCCTGTGCCCAGCTTACCCGGCCGTCCTTCAGTTCACTCCTGAAAGTGTGGCGCTGGGGTTTGTTCTCCGCTGTTTGGAAAGAAGTGCAGCCGAAGACCAAGAGCAACCTTCCAGTGGAGGGTGGACGCTTGGTTTCTGAGCCAGCAGATGGTCTGTTACCTCCTGAATCTCCCTGTTTTGTGCCGATTTCTGAGACACGTTGTGGCTTATCCGAGGCTAAACCGGAGCTTGGAAACCTAGTGGCCGGGCTCTGCAGGCTGGAGAGAGCCCGGGGCCCGAGCGCGTGGCCGCCCCCTCTGCAGGTCTTCAAGCCTGGCTTTGCTTACTGCTGGTGACAGCCAGCCTGTTCCCTGGAGACAGGGGCCTCTGTGCTCCCTCCTGCAAAGCCCACTCAGGGTGAGGAGTGTTGTAAGCAAAGATTAGAGTTCCAGCAAGAGCTCATGGCTCTAAGGCTTCCTTAGCCCAGGAGACATTTTTTCTGACTTGTTTTGGGGAAAAGGGGAGATTGAAGATAAAACAGAAGGAGAGAAGATGTCCAGCTTCTCTTGCCATTCTGGAATCTGCCCGAGAGGAAAAGACCATCCTGGGCCCTGGGGCCAAGTGGGAACTGTTCTCTTCCTAAGAGGCGAGTTCTTGGGTGGGGAAACGCTTTCTCTCCTTTCTGTGTCAGAGTGGTGATTCTTTCCCTCTCGGAAGGCCTAGCTCTGATCTCCTGTTTGCAGATCTTTACAAGGTGCCCCTGGTTAGAGGCTGATGCTGGGGAGACAGAGGCCATGTGTCCTCCCAGGGCTGCAGGAGGCTCCGATCTCAGGGAAGCAGAGTGTGCAGATGTTCACTGGTATTCCAGATGCCTCCAGAACAAGGCTTCCCCGGCCTGCGAGGGGCCAGCCACGCAGTCATCCACCACGGGCCTCCACAGCCTCTGCCTCCAGTCTCCCAGCGCTGCCCCCTGCCCTACCCTGCCCTGAGCCATCCTCCTGTGGGACACTCTTGGGTCAGTCTGAAGGGACCTGGGAAGATGGTGCCCCAGAGAGCGAGTTGGGCGTGTCCACTCCTTGAGCCCCTCGCGGGGAGTCCACTTCCCCGGCAGGCGGCATTTTCTATTCCTGTCCTCAGCTTGACTCATCTCTGCCCGATGTGGCCTTCAGGGGCCTCCCTGCATTAACTAACGACCACCCAGGGCCGCCAGTCCTTCACCGGGCTGAGCAAGGCCTCGGTGCTGCTGAAGGGGCATTAATCCTGATTTCACGTGGGGAGAACAGCAAGGAAAGAAGGCACTCTTCAATTTAATGTGACCGAATGTCATGGCCGCCCCCTGTGTTGCCGCTCAATCGCGGGCACCGAGCGACGGGCGGGGCTGCGGGGGAGGGACCGCCTTTCGGACTCAGGACCCCCGGCTCTTTTTGTCATAGAATCATTCGCTGCTCCTCAGTGTGTTCGTTTGGGCGGCCGGTGATGTATGTCTTTGATTTAGGAGTTGACATTTCTGCCCGGTGGCTGCGCGGCCTGGGTTCTGCCCCTGTGCAGGGACAGGGATGCAATCCCGCTGGGGGCTGTGGGCCTCGGCTCCTTTACCTCCAGTACTTGGGCAGGTTGGCCCCTCCTCCAGGAGGTCCGGGTGCACTGGGGGCGCTTGGTGGCCTCGAGGTGGGGCGGGAGGGGCAGAATGCTGGACAGCATCCTCCGTGACTCCCCCAAGGGCACTGGCTGCTTCCTGTACCCTGTGCTTGTGTACTGGGGAGGGGATCATAGCAGCCCAGGTGGGCCTGCCTGTGGACCCTCCTGGCCTCACCATGGGGCTCTCTTATTCCTGGGGGGAAGCAGGTGCAGGAGGTGTCCGCAGTCCCACCCCGTCCTGTGGGCACCTTGGCGATCGCCTCCCTCATCCCTAATGGGGGAGGCAGAAGCCAGACGGCCACACGGACAGGACATTCGAGCACCAAATAAGTGGGTCGAAGGCAGGTGTGTGTGGTTTGGGAAACAAGAAGCCAAAGCTTGCCGGTGGTGGGGCGGGTGTCTCCACTGCCGGGAAACACTCGGGAAGAGGCCCCTCTGGCCCCTGTTCCTCCTTCCTCTCGCTCCAGGCCTGGCTCCGCTTCTTCTCCGTGGCCTTCTTTTTATTAATTTGAAAGGTAAAAAGCCAAAGCTCTGTGGACCTTCACCTTCTCCCCCACCCCCATCGTTTATTAAAAAACCAAATGCCCAGCAAATCACTTTTATGAGCAATTAAGTGCCCTCCAGTGAGCCCGTGGCAGGCTCAGCTGACGAATGGACGGGGCTGGGCAGGGCCCCTGGTGCTCCCCGCAGGCCAGCTCCATCCCGGGCTGCTGCCCTGCTGGGGGACGGGTGGTGTCTCATTTGTCAGTCTCGGGAGGAATGATGGCTTGTGTTCGGCGCTGCGTGTTTTTATTTGCCAATATCTTCCCCCCTCTGTAAGAACGGTTGGTTCATAACTTCTGTTATTGCAGAATATTATTTACCGACCTCCGCGTAAGGGAAACCAGCGGGGGGAATATTTGCCGGCCCGGTTCCCCGTCTCTAAGTGGACTCTTCCCTGGATTCCGAAGGGCGACATCCATCAGGCCTGGCTGTGCCGAGCTGGGGAAGCCGGCCATTCCCGTCTCCGGAGCACGCGCTCTTCACCTGTGGCCCTGAGGGTGAAGGGCTCCTGCCCCACTGCCCAGCGCACTCACCAAGGACCCTCTTGAGCTTACCAAGCAGATGGCTCCTGAGACGCAGCTCCTGAGCCTCATCTCCTGCTGCCCCGTGGGTGTCCAGTTCTGCCAGAGGTGGTGCAGTGCCCAGTCAGAGTGGACATCGTGGGTGCCCCCTTCGGAAGTTGAGGTCCACGGAGGTAATGCAGGGCACGTCCTTTTCTTAAAGAGCTGGACATCAAGGCTCGTATTCTGACTCGATTTTCCCTGAAGTCAAATTTATTTATACAAGGTGTCTTACAACGGCCCAAATTTGAGCCATTCTCATGACGGATCCTTACAAGAATAGCTCCCTGGGAGGTTGGGACTTGTGCCTGAAATTCCGAGATCTACAGCCCCAGAGCCCTGCAGCAGCGGTGGTGGGAAATCAGTCACCAAGGGGAATCGAGGCTCCGAAGTGCCAGGGAAGGTTTGCTTCTTCACCCAAGATGCTGTTCGTGGCCACCAGAGAGCAACTGGAACGGAGGGTGGGTCTCCTCCACATTGTGCCCTCAAGGCCGAGGAAGGAGAGGGTCTGACAGTGTGGCAGCTCAGAGCTCCGGCCTCTTGGGCTGTGGGACCTTCCCGGGAAGGGATACCGGGGAGTAGGCGTGGCGGACCAGGTCTGATTGGAACTGGCTTTATCCCGTTCCAGAAGAGGAGCCAAGGCCATATCACGGTGGGGCCCCGGAGCTGCTGCTGTCGGGTTGCACGGCCGGCTCCTGGTCTCTACCGAGAGCCGCTCACTTGTGTCCCTCAGTCCCCAGGCACGGGGCCAGCCACACAGTGGCCATTCTGCAAACACTGTGGGGGAACGGAGGGAACGTGAGGGCTCCTTGCTTCCCAGGTGTCCAGGTGGGTGGGCGAGAGCTGGCCTGCTGCCCCGCTTTCCTGAAGGCAGCGGCCCTGCGTGCCCAGGGGCTCTGGAGCTGCCTCTGAGGCCACGCTGCAGCCGTTGCCCTCGGCGCACCAGAGCTTGACTGAACAGGAGTGAAGAGGCTCCTTGGTTGGATCTGGAGACCTTCCTGCTTTAAGCTTCCTGAGGTGAGCTGGTGACCGAGCCAGCAATGGACAGAGCCCAGCCCTGGCCTGGCCGGGCTCAGGGCGACCTGGAGACTGCACGGGTCCCAGCGTGGCTGAGGAGAGGTCAGGGGCCAGCAGCGTTCATCTTACAGAAGGGAGAAAACCTGAGGTGTGCCCGCTCCAAGACCCTCCCTCCCGCTCCTCGCCCCAGTGTCCAGACCCGCTCCCAGGTCAGCTCCCGCTCGTCCTGCTTCCCCCTCCACGGACTCAGCAGTGTCCAGGTCAGCTCCGGCACTTCCTGCTTCCCCACTCCCATGGACTCAGCTGCCCTCTCGACCTGCAGCCCCTTCCCTGGCCCTCTGCCCAGGGCCTGCTGTGCTCCACCCAGTGCCCCTTTCCACGAGCACTTCCCAGGGCCTGGTCCCAGGGACCTCCACCAGACCTTCCAGGCTCTCCTGCCCCTGCCTGGGCCATTCTCTGCATGGCCTCCAGGTTGAGTCTCAGGGGCTGTGTTTCTGGTTCCGACCTTGGAGCCATACTCCACCTACTGGACAGCTGGCCATGGAACATTCCGGCAATCTCAGCCCTGTCTCCCCTCACCCTCCATGCTGTCCTGGAGGACAGGAAGGAGGAGCAGCTGGAAACCTCTTTCCAGTGCCCAACCTTCCACACAATCATGAAGCTTTGGAAACTTCTGTACTCAGCTATCCTTGCAGGACAGACCTGGGGCTGGATGTGGGTGTAGGGCTCACTGTGAGTAGCCAGGTAGCCGACCAGACCGAGGTTTGAACAGTCAGATGGCTTTGGCGAGAGTGAACTGGGCGGGTGAGTGAGCCTGAGGCCCTGCACACGCAGGTGGGGAAAGGCTGGAAGCAGCCTACCCTCCGCTCCGTTCAACACGGCACCTGCCTGGAGGAGGCCCCACGCCCTTGCCTCCTTCAGCCCCTCGCTGGAAGATCTGGGAAAGGAACGAGTCTTCCCAACTTCCCTCCCTGTTCCCCACTCGTGGGATCCCACTCGGGCCTCTCAGGAGGCAGAGGTGTGTGACCTCCAAGGAAAGCCAGGCCCCAGCTGGAGCCGGGGTGGGTGGGGGCGGGCGTTTGGCTTTTCCGGTTGGTCCTGACCTAGAAGTGAGGACACAGTGCAGGGCGGCTGTCCGAGAGGCATCCAGCCCTGGCCTTTGGGGGCTGCTGCAGAAGCCTGTCTTCCTGGACCCTAGCTGGGGCTGGGGCCTGGATTCCTGCACATCTGACCTGCAGCAGGCTTCTCCCTGGTCTGGTCACTGTGGAACGGGGTGGCCTCCTGGACTGGGCACTGTGGAATGCAGTGGCCTCCTGGGCTGGCTTCTGTGGGTGGAGAGTCTGAGTTCTCGTTTCGATGCTGTCTGGCCATTGTTTCTTGGTGTTTGTTTGTCTCCAAATCCCAGTGTCCCTGTTTTACTCCATGGAGGGGGCAGAGGTCCCCCAGCACCCCCTGCACAGCCCAGCCCCCCTTAACGTGGCCTTGGCCTGGCTTCACCGACGCCTCTGCCCTGTGTTCCATCACAGACCGGCCTCTGTCCCCATGGCAGCCTCCATCCCCACGGCCAGTCTCCATCCCTCCCCGCTAAGGGGCAGTGAGGATGGCAGCAGATGTGCTCCTCCACTGCTGCTGGGCTCGGGGCAGCCGAGGAGGACGCAGACCCCAGGAGACGCCCACGTGAAAGCACTTCCGGGGGCTGGAGGTGGGCACTGCCCAGGTCCTCGTGGGGAGTGGGGACCAAGGTTTTCCGTTGCTGTGATGGCACCAAGGCCTGGCTGGGGCTGGCAGGCCAGCAAAGCTGAGGGTTGTAGCCCACGCCGCCGGGAGGGCCTACTGGGTCGTCCACTCTCAGGCCAGAGGGTCGGGCACTTCTCTCTCCACCCGCTTTCCTGCCATTCTCTGGTCCCACGAGCGCTCCAGCCCAGGTGCGGGTCTGGTTCCCTCCACGCCCTATTTCCTGCACCTGGCCGTCACCTTCTTGGCTCAGGTCTGGCCTTGGGCCTGGCGTTGGCTTGGGGCTGCGGCCCAGGGTGGGGTCCTCAGGAGCTGGACTGAAGGCATGGGTGAGCCAAGGCCCAGAAGGCAGCGGGCAGGGCCGCAGCGGGCAGGGCCCCGGGCCACTCTTCTGCCGCCCTCCCGCAGGCCAGGCCCATGTCCCCTTCTGGGGGCACCTCCCCAGCCAGGATGTTTGGACTGGCCATGACTCCTACTTTCCTAAAACCCTGCCCAACTCCAGGTTACCTACTGCCACTTGAGACACTCAGGAGACCCCACTCTTCGGAGTAGATGGAGGTCCACGTGGAAGAGATCTGCCATCTTGCTGCCTTGACAACTCTTAGAGGCATCCTACTCCCCACAAGGTGACCTTCTCCCAGGAAACTTCACGGAGGGCCTGGGCTCCCAGCAGTCTAAGGGCGCCCTCCCACCCGGACCCTGGACAGGAAGTAAGCTGGCAGGACTGGACAGGGGCAGGGCCACACAGAGACCAGGTCTAGAGGAGGCAGAGGGAGGCAGCAGGGTGGCCGGCAGAGAGGCCGCCCCCCTGCCTGCCTCGGGCTGCTCCCTGGCTGTGTGGGCAATTGTGCTTTGTGTGCTGACCCGATGGCTGGTCACCTTCCCTTGTGCAGAGATGAGGACACTGCCCGCCTGCTTCATCTCTGGCTTGTGACGGGCCCTGAGCAGCACTCTGTCCTTGAAGCTCCTCTCCCTGCCCCAGACGGACCGGCATGGCAGAGCCTGTCTTCCTGGGGAGGATGAGGTCCACCTGCCTCAGGAAGTCGGTGGGAAGGATTCTGTTCGTGGGAGGTGAGGGTGCGGGGTGGGAGGTGCTGGGAACCAGGCAAACAGCGGCGGTGATGCAGGAGAGCAGGCAGCAGGCCAGGAGGCCAGCACGGAGCCGGCAGCGAGCGTGGTCAGGTCGGCAGCGGCTCCTCTCCTTTTAGACTATCAGGCAGCTCTGCTGAGCTCTAGCAGGCCTGCTGCACCGTCCACCCCCTTAAGGGTGCAGTGCCCAGCTTGCCGAGTGTTCCGAGCCGTGGTCCTGCCGCCGCAATCCCAGTACAGCGCTCCCGTCACCCCAGGGAAAGCACGCGCCCACCCTGGTCTCTCCCTGGCTTCTCCCTGCTAATGCGGTTCCTCTCCATGGACTTTCATCTCAGTCGGCTTGGCTGCTGACCGAGTTCCTTAGACGGGGGGGTTGATAAGCAGCAACGTTTATTGCTCCCACTTCTGGAGGCTGGAAACCCACGACCAGCAGGCCCAGCCTCGGGCGAGGGCTCTGTTCACAGGGCTCCTTCCTGCCCTGCCTCCCCCTGGGCCCTTCACCAGGACACTGTCCACTCCCAAAGGCCCGCCCTCTGCACCCTGCACCAGGGGTCAGGCTGCAGCACGTGGACTGGGGGCACAGACATGCAGGCCTCAGCGACGTTTCATATGGACAGACCCGTACCTGTGGGTTTTGCTTTCAGGAGGTCGTGTTCCTTAACAAGAGACAGAAATCACAAATCAGAAAGAAGGTAACATGCCCACCTTAAAAAACCAAACCAAACCAAACAGGGTCCCTGGTGCCCGAACGGAGGGAAAGGACCTCGTGGGCTGGGGTAGGGCATGGCAGCGCTGGGGCCACAGATGTGACAGATCCTAGTCCCCCAGGTCAGACCTGGTAGAGAAACGGCCACAATGAAGGGCCATTCCAGGAGAGGGACACAAAGGGACAGTCAACAGCACCATCCCAGGGAAATGCACTGGGGTAGAAAGGAGAGGCATCTACAGTCACTGGGTTGGCAAGGAGAGCAGTCTGGCACAGCAAGCGCTCCTGGGTACTGGGGCACGCAGACTCTGGTGTGCCCTGTGTGGTGCCCACACCCGGCGCCTTCTCAGGCTTGTGGCCATGCCCAGCCTTGCCCGCGATGCCCCTGGAGGGACGCTGCTGGCTCCGTTGTCCTCAGGCCTTCTCTGACAGGTGACTTTGTGAGGTGCCTCACATGGTGCAGAGACACTGTGGGGCTCCTTCCTAAGGCCACCATCCCATCAGGAGTGCACCCTGGGGCCCTGTGGGCTCCCAAAGGCCACGCTTCCTGCACCATGCGATTCAGTCCTCAGCACCTACCTACACGTGTCTCTTGAAGAGCAATATGTTGCTCCAACTGCAATGGTGAGATGGGGAGGGAGGGATGGGGAGATGGGGAGGGAGGGATGGGGAGATGGGGAGGTGGGGAGGGAGGGATGGGGAGATGGGGAGGGAGCGATGGGGAGGTGGGGAGGGAGGGATGGAGAGATGGGGAGGGAGTGATGGGGAGATGAGGAGGGAGGGATGGGGAGGTGGGGAGGGAGTGATGGGGAGGTGGGGAGGGAGGGATGGGGAGATGGGGAGGGAGTGATGGGGAGATGAGGAGGGAGGGATGGGGAGGTGGGGAGGGAGTGATGGGGAGATGGGGAGGGAGTGATGGGGAGGTGGGGAGGGAGGGATGGGGAGATGGGGAGGGAGTGATGGGGAGATGGGGAGGGAGTGATGGGGAGGTGGGGAGGGAGGGATGGGGAGATGGGGAGGGAGTGATGGGGAGATGGGGAGGGAGCGATGGGGAGGTGGGGAGGGAGTGATGGGGAGATGGGGAGGGAGCGATGGGGAGGTGGGGAGGTGGGGAGGGAGGGATGGGGAGATGGGGAGGGAGTGATGGGGAGATGGGGAGGGAGTGATGGGGAGGTGGAGAGGGAGTGATGTGCAGAGACAGGATGTTCAGTGTTTCCTCGGATCAGCGTGGCGGTGAGGTGACGTCCACGAGTTGAAGCAGGCATGTGGCGCCAGTGCTTTGAGGACCCCAGGGAACTGTTCTTACGTGCGTGCATCTCCTCAGAAGGAAGAGCCAAGGTCACCCTGCTGAAAAGGAGCTGGTGTTCACAGGAGATCCAGCGCCATCCCGCACTGTGGGCTTGCAGCTATGGAGTCAGGCCCTGGGTAATGGGAGGACGCGTCACCCCCAGGTGTGTCCTCTGGGCAGGCCGTAGAGGGGAGGAGAGGGAATTGGGGCCGGGCTCTGGGTTTCCGGTGGCACCTCTCCCGCTTGGTCCCTGCCAGCTCACCCCACTCTTGGGAGCGCAGAGTTGTCTAGGTCTGGGTTCTGCCTCAGGTTTCCCTGGCAGCCCCCCAGTCCTCACCTAGGACCAGGATGGGGGTGCTGGAGTCTGGGACACTGGCGGGGCCTCATCCAGGGCCTCCACACCACCTGGAGCCAGAGAAGGGAGGCTGGCCGCAGATGCTGCCCAGGACGTCAGGTCAGAGGTGGGGCTGACCCAGGCGTCCCCAGCCCAAGCCCTTGCCCTCCTCCCTCTGTCCCAGCAGATCCAGGCCACGGACTCCACCCAGGCCGACAGGATGAAGCCGACTTCTCCCCACAGCCTGTCTCCACAGACCCTTGACGTCCCTGTTTGTGGGCACGGCAGGGCCGGGAGGGTGTTCGCACATCCCACTGGGGCCCAGAGCCGCCTTGGACACAGCCTCCTTATGACCTGCTTTACCTGCTGGAAAATGGGGAGCCCTGGGCTCCAAACAGGGTCAGAGGGGCCAGGACTGAGCCTGGGCCTGACCTCACCCTGCTCTCTCTGGCTCTCAGCTGCCTTCGCCCACCTGAAGGCTGCCGATGGCCCTGGCCTGAGGGGCCACACTGCTAGAGCGTGTTTGCCTGAGCCTACTTGTGTGCGAGCATGTGTATGTATGTGTACCCATCCAGGCGGACAGTGTGTGTGTGCGTACACACCTGTGCACGCGTGTAGCCACTCAGATGTATGTGAGCACAGCACGTACAGGACATGTGTTACCAAGCGTACATACATGTGGGCATATGTACACATTCATGCACACACTGCACGTGCACAACACTGTGATTGTACGTGAGCACTCTGATGCATGTGTGTGTCCACGTGTGAGCACTGGTGTGCACATACATGTGAGTGGGCATGTGTGCATGTCGTTGCTTCCAGGGAGGAGCTGGCTTCCTGGCTTTCTAAAGCCTCAGCACAGGAGCCAGGGAGCCTCCTGCCTTTGGACCCTGTAGCTCTGGGGGGCTCCCCTCAGTCTTCCCCCACCAGCGGGGCCGGGGTGAGTGCTGTCACTGTGGGGCTAGTTCATGGAGTCCTCGCCCTAGCTCAGGAGTCCGTAAGGTCATATCCTTCACGTGGCTATCCTGAAATGCTGAGTAGGCGACTTACCTTGTGAAAACCCTACTGCCCACAGGTTACTGCAAAAACAAGCCAAATCCATCTTTCGCTCTCCATTAGCTCCGAGATGCATCGACGCTGTTCTCAGAGTTCATGGTTCAGGGAATTTACATTTGATTCCCCTTAGGGAACACAAAGGTAGCTGCTGAATGGCAGGGAGTAGAGCTCTAGGAACCGTGGGAAACATCCAGAACTCTGATGTGAAGCTTTAAAGCAAAGGCTTTGGGCCTGCGACAGCTGACCACTGACTCACAGGTCAACAAGGGACTGTGTGATACAATGTGTCATTTAATGCTCCATGGGTGTGTGACTATGTGCACTGGCTTCTTTCCTCAAGTGTCTGGTGACACAGACGAGATCACCCACCCAGGATTTGGTCTCAACATTTCCATCTACCCCCTTCACACAGGAAAGCTTCTACTGGGCACAGGTTGGAAACTCAGGGTCTCGTCTTGGTATCTTCTTGAGTAACTCACTGTATTGAGAAAGGAGTGTTGGTGTCAGGCTGTCCTTGGACCTGCATTTACTTAGTCAACACCACCTGGTCTCCCACAGGAAGGTGCCCACAGAAGGCTCTAACTGAGTAGGCTCTGTCCTTTGGCACTCGGGAGAGAGCAGGCGTGCTGGCCTGAGCACTGCAAGAAGGTGTGCATGGTTGATTGCCTGGGCGGCTACCCAGGTCTGAATTCATATTAGGCCACTTGCCAGGCTCATGGCCACTTGGTGGGTACATGGCCATCACCATCACCAGCATTGTCATTTCTACCTCCATCGTCATCTCTACCATCATCACCACCGCCACCATCACCACCACCACCATATTCACCACCATCACCACCATCACCATCACCACCACCACCACCATCACCATCACCACCACCACCATCATGATTTTTATGAGGCAGCACCTGGCTCAGCAGTAGCTGCAGGGAGGTGTAAGGAACTGTGACCATAAGGAGTGATAGGCAGCTGGGTGCTCTGGGATAGGATAAAGGAAGCGTTCGTGTTGGTGTCAGGTGCTGTTGCCAACCCTAATCCACAGGCAGGAAGCGGAAGCCTGGAGAGGCTGCGGGACCTGCTGGCATCATGCAGGGGAAATCTTGATCAAGCTCTCACCCTGGAAATACTGAGTTCCTGGAAGGGGTGGTTTTGGTGTGACCACGAGGGCTCCAGCACAATCGGCTGCTTCAGGAGGGTGACTTCCGGTCGTGATTTTATGGGCAGTGTTTATTCAGGGGACAGATTCTAGAATGGAGAGTGAGCTGGGTTACATATTTTGGAACATGCTCACGGATTGGTAAACAAAGAGTAGGATGCTCTAGGGGAGAGATCTGACTGTTACGAGGCAGTAAATGGGATTCGTTTCCGACACTGAATGCTGTCAGTGGCTGGGCCGGGCCCGCCCGTCTGCGCGGCCCTGAAGCCGTTCCCAGAGCACACAGATGACTGCTGTCGGCGATCCCCGTGCTAATGCTTGTCTGAATGTTTCTCATCTGGCCCTTCTCTTACTGGAGCGTTGAGAGCTGTGCGGAGCAAAGCTCCCTTTAGGGCAGCAAACTCCAGGAAAGAGCTGGAGCAATCCTCAGCCCTGATGCAAGATGGGCCCCTCCCCCTCGTTATAAAGCACCTATTATCCCCTTTATCTGCAAGCGGGCAGCGTTATTTCAACCTGACAGCATTTGAGAAATGTACCACGGTATAATAAAAGGCCCAGAGATGCACTATTTAATGTCAGAATGACAGATGCTTCAATTAGGCAGACAGGACGATTTCTCCCCAAAATAGATAAAGATGAAATTTTTATAAGATTGTGCTGTTTGTGTTTATGGTACAGTACGGTTAGCTTTCATTACAATATAAATTAAAATAAGAACTCCTATTTCAACGGCAGCCAACGATCTTTTTGCTCATAGTATTTCAACTCAAAGCCACCGTTTAGTGAGGTCCTTGTCCCCTTGCTGGGGGGCGGGGTGGTCTTCACAGATTTCACTCTGACCTTCAGACACCCTTTTCCACAGGGAGGTGGCAGGGAGGTGTGTGTTCAAGTTATCATTTTGACTAGAGCTCATGGAGATATTTTCTAAAATGTGTTCTAAATAGAGTTTTTAAAATAAATATACTCTTCTTTTTTTAAAGAAAAATTTTTTTAGTTGTAGATGGACACAATACCTTTATTTTATTTATTTATTTTTATGTGGTGCTGAGGATCGAACCCAGTGCCTCACACAGGCCAGGCAAGCCTTCTACCACCGAGCGACACCCTCAGCCCCTGATTAGATATTTTTAGACTAAATTTTTCTTCTCTGCCTGGTCCAGGGTTAATGGTGTTCCACACATGGTGCTCAGGTGTGATTTCAAAGGCTGGTGGGGTTGGTGGGGGTGTCCGGGGAAGGCTGCTGGCCTGTCCCTGCCCTTGCAGATGTCACTGGCTGCAGGTCTGGGGCTTTCTGGGGTAGGGGAGCACGTGTGTGCATGCACACACACACACACACACACAACACGCACACACACACTCTGCAGGCTGCTCACGGCACACATCTGGCTGCAGAAGGTCACAGGCTTCCTTAACTTTGCTGTGAGCTGCTGTAGCGATTTCCTCAATCAATCGTCACTGCTATGAAAGAAACACTGTTGCCAGTGACCGCCAGGCACTGTTTCTAAAGCTTTATTTCCAATCCGCTCCGTGGTTCTGCATTTTAGGGTTTCACATTATCCAAACAGGATGGGAACACACTGCGTCTGATAATTGGAAAAATGCACCAGCTCTGTGAAAACATTTGGAATTATACAACCAGACGCCCGATTCCAAGAACACGGCGGACTGAGAGAGCACGGGGCTTCTTCCACTAAAAATGCAGATCTATTGGACGAAATGTAGCCCCTCGGGTGGCGGGGTGGGTGGGTGGCGGCAGAGAAGGGCAGGGCGAGGGTGGGAGAGGCAGGCTCAGGGGCGAGATTAGCCAAGGAGGGGAGGGCAGGAGCTGCGGGTGCCGGGCGGGCATGGAGGGCAGGGCCTGGGAAGGGTAGTGTTCACTAGGTGGGGTCGTGGCCATGGGTGGGCGACAGCTGTGTCCCCCAGGAGGCCACAGGAGCTGGTCTGTGCCCAGACTGACTGTGAGGGTGGGGTGGGGAGTGACTGACAAGCGGAAGCGCAGCCTGATCCCCCACGGGTTAGCACCGAGTTCCTCTCACAGGCATGAGTGTTCTCGCTGCGGAAGCGACACTGCCCGAGGACCTCGGGAGCCTCAGCTCTGGAGGCTTCCTCTAGACTTGCTCAGGAGCGTCCCTTCCACGGGGAGACGCCCACCTGGGACCCATTTCTCAGCCCAGAGGTACTGGCTGCTCCCGAGTCCCCGGGCTCTGCACAGGCCCAGCCTCCTGGCGTCGGTCCTGTGTCCCTGGGCCCAGCTCAGCGCCCCACGCCTGTGCGGTCCGGCACTGGGCGTTCCGTGAACGGGCCCTCCTGCCCGGCTCTAGGCAGAAACTCGCTTTCGATGAATCCAAACAACGAGGGACCACGTCGTGCACACCTTTCCTCTAGTCAGGTTTTCAGACGTGAGTGGCTGTCCTAAGACGCTTCCCTGGCCAGGAGCGCCTCCTTCTCCGAGGCTGCTGCGCGGAGGCGGAGCCGACGCTCTTAAACAAAGGACTTGTGATGGGGAAGACTTATCACTCCAGGATGAGGGGCGGGTGGGCTTAAGCCTGTGTCACCAGGTGTGAGGGAGGAGGGGCTGTGCGGAGTCTCCCCCAGCCCTGGCCTCCTCCTCCTTCCCACCTGATGGGAAGGCATGGCTACCCAGAGAGGTCCAGTGCTCCGCCCAGGCCTCCCAGCCTCCAAGGGCAGGGTGCGACTGGGATCGGGGTCTGTGTGGCTGCAAGGTGCTGGCCACAGGGCCTTTGAATGTACCTGAAAGAATTTCCCTTACTGCCTTTCTTCATACGAAGAGTCTGCAGGCCCAGCATCAAATTCGAATGTGGACTGGGGATTCCTGAGAGAACCAAGCCAGCCAGACTCCAGAGAGGTGCCCCTGCACCACGCCCACTGTCACCGAAGAAGTGCAGCCCTGAAGTGCAGCTCTGCACGTCCACGGGAGTGACCAGACCTGCCAGCAGGCTCAGTTGACCTGTGGCGGAGGGTTCCTGGAGTGCAGGGAGTTTAGGGTTAAAATTAGACCGTGATGTGCTATTTGGGTGGTGGTGAGTGCTGGTTGGGTGGTGGTGAGTTCTGGTTGGGTGGTGAGTGCTGGTCATGGTGCTGGTGAGTGCTGGTCATGGTGCTGGTGAGTGCTGGTCATGGTGCTGGTGAGTGCTGGTCATGGTGGTGGTGAGTGCTGGTCATGGTGCTGGTGAGTGCTGGTTGGGTGGTGCTCTGCTGGTTGTGGTGCTGGTGAGTGCTGGTCGTGGTGCTGGTGAGTGCTGGTCATGGTGGTGGTAAGAGCTGGTCATGGTGCTGGTGAGTGCTGGTTGGGTGGTGCTCTGTTGGTTGTGGTGCTGGTGAGTGCTGGTCATGGTGCTGGTGAGTGCTGGTCGTGGTGGTGCTGACTGCTGAGGCTGAGCTGCCCAGCCCATGGTGCCCGGAACCAGAGCGGGTGCTGGAAGGCAGAGTGGGCCAGGGAGGTGGGCACCAGCTGAGGACCAGTCAGTGTGACTTGCTCTGGTCTAACTGAACTGTGGGCTGCCTCAGAGCTGACTTTATCCTGAGACATCCCATATTACAAGGTGGTCAAGGGACACCAGAGCCCCCGTGTGACACGTCAAGCGCTGCCCAGAGGCCAGGCCTCCCTCTTGCCATCCCCTGCACGGAGGCTACTGTGACAGCTTCTCTGTTCCTGGCCTCTGTCCTGCACCCACTGCTCTTCACTGAAGGAGCCCAGCTCCTCCCTCCCACTGAGCTCCCCAGTAGCTTCTCTTGACTTGATCCTAAAAAGGCCAAGATATGTGCAGGGGAAAGAGCAGCCTGTCCAGAATCAGAATCGTTCATAAACCCTGAGAGAGGACAGGGACTTTCCCCAGGTCACTTAAATTCAGAGGCAGTCAGTGCCCGTGGTCTCCAGGAAGAGGCCACCACCTGCCTGGTGGGGCAGCCCAGGGTGAAGAGCCAGGTGAAGAACCAGTGGAGAGCTGGCTGTGACGTGGGTCCCGGGACCTGCATCCCTTCCCGGATTGTGTCTGCCGGTGCCTCCAGGGCGAGGTTCGTTGGAGAGCAAGGGCCTTCCCCAATGAAGAAGAGCGTCAGTTCACCCCTGTCCCTGTCCCCTGTCCTTATTGTTGCCGGAGCTGACGGTGATGGGCAGGTGCTGATGGAGCCCTGGCGCGCTAAGCGGGCTCCACATTGAATGTCCCTTCCCAGAGTCCCGTTCACCTTCTGCCAGGGAGAGACCCGGAACTGCAGTGGCCTCTTCAGACCCCACCAGCCCCTGCCCTCCACCGGAGGCTGGGCGTGGTGTGGAGAGGAGGGAGCTTCTGTCCATCTTGGGAAGCAGACTGGGATGACTGTGGGAGGGGTTGGTGCACAGCTTTCCAGGTCTCCTGCTCCTGGCATGGAGGGTCTCCTCAGTGCCATCCAGGGCTGCAGCCCCTGGCTTCGAGCGCTGTGGGTCTGGGGTCCTGGCACCGGCAGCAGATGTGCGGGTAAATTTTAAAGTCGTGCACATCAAACTCGCTTCTGGACAATCCACCTTCCAGTGCAGTGGGCACTGCGCCAAGCCTGCAGCGTGGTGCGGGCAGAGGGTGAGGCCTTAGCCCAGCTCACTTCAGCACCAGGAGGTCTGACCAGAGTGGCTGGAGGCCTCCCAAGACAGGCCCGAGGCTCCCAGGTCTCTTCTGGCCCCGGACCCTCAACACTATCCTCCGCCTCATCCTCCGCCCTCACGCCGGGATGGCTCCGGCCAGTTCCTCCACTTGCAATCTGCCCTGCAGAGATGGCGTTCCAGGGCATCTCCAAGCATCCGCCTCTGCTTTCATTTAGCTGTGTTTGCCTACGAATCAGATCTAACGGTATTCTATTTAATTTCCCTCTCTCAAATAGCATGGTGCTTAATGTAAACCAATTGCTACAATTTTGCTTTCTAAGAAATCAGGAAATGTAATCAGGGAGAAGCAACTTGTTTGCTCTTTGTGAAATAGGGTGCAGCAGCAATGGCGGAGGTGGGGTGGTCTCGGGAGAGGTCGGAGCGAGTGAGAGGTCGGAGTGAGTGCCTGGGGCATGGGGGCCTTCTGCGTGCAGCCGTGAGAGAGGCGTGTTTGTGTGTGATGGAGCTGCCAAGCTGTGCTCCGTGTGCCTCTGTGAGTTGTGTGCATTTACCCAAACCTGCACACGGGTCCCAGCTCTGGGAAAGCCGGGACACAGGGCCGGAAGCCAGGGGAGCTTGCTGTCCCTTTACACAAACCCTGGGCACTAAGCATTTCACGGAAGGTGATCAGACACACCTTGACTCAGAAACCGAAGGGCCGCCAGAGACGTGACCCGAGCTGAGCTCCCGGGCAATTGGCTGCCCATAAAGGTTGATTGGGCATGATAATGGACATTTTATTTTGAGTCTCCTTTTTTTATTATAAATGATAATCATGCTCCTCCTCTGGGGAGAGGTGGGCACTTAACACGGAGCAGCGGAGTCGAGCTGAGCCTGTCGGAGGAGAGGGGTCCCCTCCTAGTGTCCAGCTGGCTGGGGAGCCCCAGGAACATCTTCTCCCTGCCACCCCTGGGGCGCTGGCCACGCCTGCCTCTCTGAGTGGGAAAGGCTCCTTCCGCTCTGTCCTCAGCTGCTTGTCTCTGCTCTGGGCAGTGAGGAGATCCAGGAGCGTGGAGGCGCTGCGCTTGCCGGCCAGGTCCCTGCTCTGAGGGTCCAGCAGCCTCACTATGGTCTGAGTCTGGATTCTCTCTGGTTTTTCTCCTTTCCCTCCAAATCCCCTAATTGCCCTGGATAATGCACCTGCTCCAGCTTCCAGGAATGGGAGGTTGGAGGCCAGCCCGAGTGAGTAGTAGGAAGAGGCCGCCACCCTCACCTGGGCACCCACAGGTGCTCACGCCAACCCCCGTGTCGGGTGCTCCCAAACACAAGGCCCTGTGTGGGGATCACTGCTGTTGGTCGCTGGGGCTTGGGTGGGCCCTCCACGTTCTTCTTTATCTCTTTATGGAAGCGGAATTCATGTGACATCCAACCAGCTACTCCACTAAATTAAAAAGCTAACTGCTGAAAAGAGTCGTCCAGCTGTGACGCGGCGCGGGTGTGATGTTTGACGGAGGGACCGTGCACAGTCCCTCCATCAAGCCACCAGCATGCGAGCCGCCCCGGGCAGCCTGCGACTCAGCAGCACACTGTGCATCCACCTTGCTGTGTGGCCCCATCCTGTGTCCTTTTAAACCCTCCATCACTCCAGAAGAGCCCGGCCCGCTGGTGACTTACCTTGAGGTATGGACTCCTTTCTCCGAAAGCTGAGTGTCGCCTGATCTTCCCATCGTGCTAAAGGCTGTTCAATGGCGTGGTTGTGGCCGAGCCAACGGAGAGCAGCAGCTTAGAGGAGGAGAGGTTTGTTCTGGTTCTCAGTTCAGAGGTTCAGTCCACGGGTGGCCGACTCCACTGCCCCAGGCCTGCGGGGGCAGGGCACGCGGTGGGAGGGTGTGGCCGAGGGAAGCGACTCTCAGTTCCTGCAGCCAGGATGGAGGGAAGGAGAGAGAGAGAGAGAGAGAGAGAGAGAGAGAGAGAGAGAGAGAGAGAGAGAGAGAGAGAGAGAGAGAGGACAAGTTACAGACCCAAAGGCACAAGCCTGGTGACCCACCTCCTCCAGCCATACCCCACTGCCTGAAGCACCCCCAGTACAGTCATCCTTTTAAATTATTAACCCATCAAATGGCTAATCTGCTGATTAGTTCCAGGTCCACAGCCGGGTCATTTCACCTCTGAGCATCCTCGTGTGGTCTCACGCAAGAGCTTTGGGGGCCATAACCACTGCCCCTTCCCAGTGGACCCAACTGAGCTCGCTCCAGCCACTCTAGCCTGCGCCTGGTCAGAGACCATGCTTGGCCACAGGTTTCCTGATGAAGGTCTGCCTGGGGTCCCTGAGGTGGGGCTTCCCAGGGGATGCTGTGCAGGTGGCACCTGAGACGCTGGTGAAGGTGGGGTCAGAGCTCGTGGCCACGCCCAGTGGGTCCCCCTTTCCTGGGCAGGCAGTGGAAGTGGCGGCCAGGACAGCTAATGCTTCACAGTGTTTTTGAGAATTGAAAACTAGAGTCCAGTCAGTGGAGTGCTGGGGACCCACCAGGCTAGAGTAAGGCCTCCTTGCTGTGTTGGAAAGGCCTGTGGCCACCTGGCAGACGGCCCAAGCTCTAGTGGGCTGCCTCGCATTCCTGCTGGGAGGCCAGGTCGGCAGGGTCTTCCTCTGCTTGGCCCCGCCATCCCTGAGGGAACCTGGGGGCCTTTGCGCATGGCCAGCAGCGCAGCCGTGATTCCCCTCCGTTTGGCAGCAGACTCCTCCCAGGCTGTGCTGGACAGGCACCTGGACTCCGGCTCCCTGGCTCCCCGGGGCCTGGTATTACCCCACCGGTCCTCACATCAGCTGCGCCCTGTTTCAGAACGGACCTTGACGCTGGAGGCAGAAAACCCTCCTCTGAGCTGCCGGGTGCCTTGTCCCCGAGATGCTGGGAAAGCCTGGGTCAGCCGCCACGTCAACAAGCCTCTCCCAGAGGAGGAGCCTGGCCAGATGCTGGGCCGTGGTGAGGCTGACCTGCGGGCCCTGGTGGCCAGTGCCTGCCCAGGAAGGGGGCCAAGATCGCCTGCAAGGGGTTGGGTGTGAGACACCCGTGGAGGAGGGTCTGGGGGCAGCAGGAGGAGGGCACTCGGGCTGCCATGTTGGCCCCCAGGCTGGCATTGGGCCACAGGAGGCCAGGTGTACCCTCTGCCCACCTGCCTCCTGCCTCCTCCCTTCCCCCGTCCCAGAACCCTCTGCTGGGGCCAGGGGACTGGGGCATCCCCGCTGCACTCTGGAAAGGGGGCAGGGCTCCCCCTCTGGCTGGGCAGGCCCCGTGGCCCATGTCCTCTCCCCACGTGCAAAGCCCTAGGTGTCCACCTGAAAACTGGACCATCCCTCTCTCTTGGGGGACTGGACCTCAGCGCGGGGGAGGCGCTCTTGCCGGTCCACCTTCATTGCTCACGTCCCCTCTCCCAGCAGACACTGCCGGGACCTGCTCGGCCGTCTTTTGGGAAAACTAGCCGTGTCTATTCAGGGTGGACGTTATTGTCTAGTCACTGTCCGTTCACTTGGCACGACGGTGGCACCTGTGAGTCACAGGTTAACTTCACAAGCCATCAAGGAGAATCAAGCTCACTCCTCGACTCAGATCACACAGAAGTACGCGGGCTGTCTGGGGTTGTCATTGAGCAGCGGCTGCTCCTGATCAAAGTGTGTATATTTAGAATATTTGTATTCTGCAAGCCTGTGTCCTGAGTCACCCTGGGTGCGGAACAGGTTCTGTGAAGGCAGCGTGCAGGGGACAGGGACCCAACTCTGAGAGCAGGCTGGCCACCTCGGAGCCACGGGAGCTGCAGAACTTGGGACAAGCCCCAGGGGATGGCTTCCTGTGGGCACCGCCCGTGTGAGCTGGACAAGACCCCAGGGCTTGAACGCCCCTGGCCTGGGTCCACGGAGGCACCACCTGCCTTGGCCCTAGAGTCCTGGAAGAACTGAGAGCATTTCCGTGCCTGGCCAGGCCTGTGTCCACTGTGGCCCCTGGTCTGTGGGAGGCCCATGAGGCCATCTCACTGGCCCCTCTGTCGTGATGACTCTGTGGACCTGACTTAGAGTGGGGAGAAGGCCTGGGGTTTGCACGTCCTTCTGGGGGGCCAAGGCTAGCACCAGTCTTGTGTCAGGTCGCCTGACCAGAGCGATAGGTGGAAGCCCAGGTCCACTGGCATTGTGGGCTCCTGGCCCCACGCGGTGCCCCCGAGGAGGCCTGAGCCTGGGCCTCAGCCCACACCTGCCGTCTCCCTCCCTCCGGGCTGCTCCTGGGGGGCTGCCCAGGCTGCTGAGCCCTGGAGCCTGCACTCTGCCCGGCAGGGTCTGCGTGCTCCTTGGAGGCCCGCAGGCCGGCCCTCCTGAGGCCTCCCCTTCTTGACAGCTCTGCCTGCTGTGCCCTGGGCAGCCCCAGCTCCTCTGTGCCTCCAGCTTAGCCTGCCTCCTTCTCTGACTGCCCCTCTCTAGTGATCTTGTTTGGTCCTGTGGTCAGCAGGACAATGAACCCCAAGGTGTCTTCTTAATTCCCTGAATCTGCGCAAACAAACTTGCCCTGTGGACTATGTGATGGGTCCTGTACTGGGGATGGCCCTGGTCTGCCTGGGTGGGCCCCGGCCACACAAGGGTCCTGGGCACGTGAAGGAAGATCAGGGAAGAGGAGACAGAGGGAGCTCCCGGGAGAGGCTCTCCCTGTGGTCCTTGCAGATGGGGCCTGGGGGCCAGGGCTGTTGCTGTCAGCAAAGGCGCCGTGGAGAAACTTCCAGGCATGGCTGTCACCGCACAGGGAGGCTGGGCTCAGCCCTCGGGATGTTAGCCCAGCAGGAGGGAGGAGACACGGTTGCTGGTTCTCCATGCTCGATGGGTCGCTGCAGGGGCGAGGGGGCTTGTGCTGTGGCTTCTGAGGGGCCAGAGCTAGCACCATGGCAGGGGGTGTGGGGCTAGACTGCAGAGCTTTCTGACTGGGTGGCATCCTGGCAGTGTGCTGGATGGACTGTGGCACCCCGCTGCCCCTCTGCCTCAGTTTCCTCACCTGTGAAGTGGGTGATGGCAGGGAGCTGTTAGCCTGCAGGGAGATGCTCTGCCCAAAGCTTTCACCTCCGGCCACAAAGACGGCCATTCCTTCTCGCCTCTGCGTCCCCTGTCAGATGGGCAGCTCGGGGGAGGAGGTTTCCTAGCCTGTCTCTGAAGGACACAGCGTCTCATCATAGGGCTGGCTTTTTGGGGGGACTGGGGTGGCCCCAGAGGTGCCCTTCCCCTGAGCTGCATCCCCAGCCCTATTCGTTTGTCCTGAGACCAGGTCTTGCCAAGGTGCCCAGGCTGGCCTTGAGCTTTTCACCCCCAGCCACCACCTCGGAGTGGTGAGGTGTCTGTGGTTGGCCAGCTGCCTGGGCGCACAGGGAGGCCCTCCGGCACCTGCAGGGTGGCGCCCGTGGGGCTGGGGAGTCAGGATGGCGGCCGGCTGGGCGCGCCCTCTGCGGCCCCCCCGCGCTGCCTCTCAGACCCTACTCTCCGCTTTCTGGTGCTTCTGGAAGCTGCTCTTCCTCTGCTCACAGGGTGGACACTCAGACAGGCTCCTCTGCTCGGCCACGCCGCAGCACACCCGCGACCTGGGGCTGGGAACGCCCTCCTTCCCAAGGCATGGGGGGCCCGGGACCTGGGACCTCACCCTGTGGATACTGGACACCCAGGCACCATGGCAGGTGGCGGGAGTGACCCTGAAGGTCCTCACTTGTCCCCCATGCAGGGTGAGGAGGGGCGGGAGGAGGGAAGCCGGCAGGCCGAGCAGAGCAGGCAGGCAGGTGCTCCTCCCTAGCTGGGAGCGTCTGCAGGCGCTGTGGGGGAACGGCTGGCGCCCGGGCAGTGCCCCTCTCACTTGTACAGAAGCAAGAGAGAGAAAGCTGTGGCTTTTCTTTCTGTTTTCACGATGTCCCCTCAGCACCGTCAGACAGGAGAGGGAGGCACGCGAGGTCCTGGTGACACAGAGCTGGACTTGTGCAGAGAGCCCCAGAACACCCAGGCTGTCTCTGGCCGTCCAGTGGCCTGTGGTGCCTCCCAGCAGCCCAGCCTTCCTCTCCCCTGGGGGCCCACTGGAGCACTGAACCAGCCACCACCAGCCGGTCCTCAGGAACGAAGAGGCTCAGAGTCCCACTGCACACGTCTGGGCTGGCGCTGCCCCCAGCTCTGCGCATGCCCTCTGCTGCTCTGGGCCAACCCTCTGCCAGGGCCTCCGAGCCTCGGAGATGACCTGTCCAGCTGGTGCTTTTCTCCTGCACCTGTGGCTCCAGGGCCCCCTGCTCAGGGACAGCCCCTAGGTCCCGGGGCTCAGGTTCCACAAGGGGGCCCTGGCTCCAGCCTTTGTCCACCCAGGCATCGGGGATTCTGCATGGCACTTTCCCAGGGCGCCACTCTTCCTGGCCTCCCCATGCCTTCCCTGGGCCTGATGGTCTCTGCTCCTTCTCCCAGCCTTTCTTTCCACCGCAGCCGTGGTGATCCCCAGGGGACACATCTTGGCCGCACCCCTGCCTGACGCCCTTGCGGTGATTCTGCTGATTGAGGTCCTACCCTTGGCACTGCTGCAAGGTGCTGGCTACCTGCCCCGGGGCAGCCCCTGCAAGGCCCCGCCCACAAGTCCCGCCCACAAGCCCCGCCCTCCAGGCCCCACCCTGTGTGGACGCTGCTTCCGCAGTCCCCAACCCTGAGTGGCCCCGTAGGCCACCCACGGGCCTCTGGCCTGAGCTGACTTCCGGCGCCCAGGGCCCCGTTCTGCCAAGACTCCCCTCGTGCACTCCCTCTTGCCCAGGTTCTGCCCCTGGGATGTCTGCATCCCACTCCCTCCTCCCCCGCCCATGTCTGAGGCCGCCCACTGGGCTCCACCCACCCCCAAGTCCAGGGAGATGCTGCTCCGAGCTTTGCAGAGAGCAGCTCTCCTTCCTCTGGCTGCCCCTCAGGCTGCTGGCTCTCCTAGGCCAGCCCCAGCCTCGCGGATCCTCCACGCCTGGGGTGGCCATGGGGCCAGAGCCCAGCAGGTCTGCAGAGGACCCCGTGGGGGCGGGGCCTCGGGGCTCTGACGCAGCCCACAGGCTTGGGAAGGACTCCCCGCTCCACCCCTCTGCACTTCTCTCCAGCCGCTTTCTACATACATCTCCTGAGTCTAGAAACAGCCTTTTGAAACCCGTGCATAGGACGAGATCTAGACTTACTCTGTCACCTTATTTCTGTGAAGGACAACAACAACAAAAGCCTCCAGCTGTCCTGGGGTCAGATCAGCCTGCCCTCCTCGCACACCTCCATTGAGAGGTCTTCCCAGAGAGATGGCCGAGGGCCCTGCTCCTGACTTCCGTGGCGCTAACTGTGGCCCTGCTTCCCCATCACGCAGTTCCAGAGATGAGGCGTCGGGATGGTGGAAAGACCCGGCCCCAAGCAGGGCGCCTGCTGCGTCTGCTCCGGGGGCACGTCCAGCGCCCTCCTGTTTCGAGGGAGCCAGCACTTTGTTCTTAAGTTTCAGGTTGGGTTAGCGCTAGGTCAGGGAAGAGCCAACACAAGCCTGTCCTGCAATTTTTGGTTAATTATTTATGCAAATTGCTTTCATCCACAGGGTGGTGGTCTGGGAAGGTTGCCCAGGCAAAACTGCACTGGGAGGTCCAGTCATGCTCTCTGCCCTTCTGAAGCTTTCTTCAGGTTCTGGTTCAATTCACATTCTCTCTTAGCTGAGCCCTTTAAAGACTCTGCCTATGCCTGGTGAGGGACCCCAGTGCAGGGGTGTTGCACAAGTTGTGCACTGCACCAGGCTACCTGGCCGATTCTAGCTCTTCCTTCCCTTGCTCAGCTCTGCCCACAGAGGCTGTCTGCCCACAGGAGGGCACTCTTCTCTAAGAAGGCACCACAAAGGCACCCGTGGAGCAGCAGTGCCTATCCACCCAAGATGCCAGAGTGCCTAAGGGGTGATGAATGATCCGACGGCCCCAGCCCAGCTGTCTTCTCCCCAGCAGTCTGTCTGTTTGCTGCTGTCCTGGTGGTGGTCACGGCTGGCTATGAGGAGTCTCTGGGGAGCTCCTGCAGCAGTGTTCAGAGGTGGAAGGGTCAGGAGACGAGAGCCGCCAGGTCAGGAGTGGGTTGATCCACTGTGGGTGGTGAATGGAGGCAGGTGGTGTGGCTGGAGGAGGGTCCTGGGAACCTGGCCTTGTCCCTGGCTTCTCCTTCTCTGCTTCCCAAGAGCTGGGCAGCTTCCCTCCATTGGGCCCCTCTACCATGATGTCCTGCCTCACCTCAGGCCAGAGCAATGGACACGCCATCTATGGACTGAACCTCTGAAACCGTGAGCCCCAAGAAGTTTTCCCCGTCTGAACGGCTCGTCAGGTACCTTGGTCATGGCAGGCCAAGCCGACTGACAGGCGTGTCCTCCACTGCGGCCTGTCTGGCCTGACTGACAGGTGTGTCCTCCACTGTGGCCTGTCTGGCCTGACTGACAGGTGTGTCCTCCACTGTGGCCTGTCTGGCCTGACTGCAGTTCCTACCTCGCTCTGGTCCCTGCTTCTCTCCGGGACCACCTTCTCCCTGCCGGACTGGGCTGTTCCCCCAGCCCCTCTCTTGGGATTTCATTCTCCGGTCTCCTGTCCTGGCTTGTGGGGAAAGGAGCGGGCAGGCTGCAGCCCTGGCCAGGAGCAGGGGAGCTTTCCTTCCCGTGGTCCCTCGGCCCTCACCGGGGCTCTGCTCCCAGCCGTCCCCACATGCCCCAAGTGCAAGGCCGTGACCACCCTGAAGTCTTCCCCGGGGTGGCGGGTGCCCCACCTGCCCTGCTCCTTCCTTCTAGCTGGGAGTGTTTCAGGCCCCCGGGTCCCAGCCTGCCACTCGCTGGCTGAGTGACAGCTTTCCAGAGACTTCTTGTCTGGTGCTTGTCAAACGGCAGGCAGTGGGCCATCTCTATGGCGTGGCCTTCAGAGGAAGCACCGAGGACAAGTGCCAGGTGGACGTTAGCTGTTGTTGGTATTCTCACGCTTTCTAAAACAGACGGTTACCCCAAGCTCTGGGAGCAGGAAGTCGGTCCTGAGCGACTTGCTAGCCTGCTGGGGTCCACCCAAGACTGGAGGAGGCCAGCCTGACCCTGCGGGGAAGAGCCCCGTCATGGCACCCCCAAACCCCACTCCGAGAACACAGCAGAGTTTGCCCAGCTTTCCTTTTTCCAAGAAGGCGGACACTGTCCTGGGTTGGGGAGGCTGGAGGGAGTCACTGACTACCGAGTGGTTTCTGTCTGCACAGCACAGGTGAGTTTGGGGACCTGAGAGCAGCCAGCCAGTCCTCCCACACGCAGGCTCCCACCTGCTTCTGCTCAACGTGCTTCTGTGTTTGCGCTTTGACCCACGGGCTCTGTGACCTGCGAAGCTTCCTTACCCTCTCTGAGCCTGGTTTTCAACAGTAAAACTGAAATGACCGGCTGTCACACTAACACACCACAAACTGAGTGGCTTCAAATAACAGGAATTTGTTCTCTTGCAGTGCTGGGGGCGCGGAGTCTGAGGTCAAGTGTGGCGGGCACTCCCTCCAGGGGCTCGAGGAGAGGGCCTCCTGCCTCTTCCAGCTCCTGGGTCTCAGGATGGCTGTGCCACTTCACGGCAGCCTCTGTCCCAGAGCACCCAGAGGTCTCCTCATCTGGTCATGCCTGCAAAGACCCTGGCTGGAGTGGGCCCTAGTACAGGCCCTGGGGGCCAGGGCATGTCCTTTCTGGGGAGACAGTCCAATCCGTAACAAGCCCTTGCCTCCGGGGCTGCTGGGGACGAGGCAGCTGGCAAACACTATGTGCAGAGCAAGCCCTCGTCCTCCCAAAGATGGACCCCGGAAGAGAGACCCTCCTCCCTGCCTGCAGCCAGCTCGGGGCTGTGACAGCAAGTGACAGAAGCTTTACCCCAGGCAGGGGCGGGGCTCCTGCCACCCTATCAGCCACCCTGCCCTTCCCCTGGGACAGTTCCTGGGAGGGTCAGTCACTCTGCTGGAATCGGGTGCCGGTCACTGCGGGATGCTGTCCTGTTCGGGGCTGCGGGCGCCTAGCTCAAGCGAGAGGAGTGCACGGAGCATGCACCGTCCTGCCGCTGACCGCTCGTCCGCCCTCCAGCGCTGGGAGCCCGTGGGAAGGGCTTGCTGCAGGAGGAGGCAGGTGCCACGTGATCTCGGCGGCGCCACCCAGCTGGGAGCAGGTGGGACACACCACGGCCTTCAGGAGCTTCGCTGCCTTCATTGCGTGTTTGCCAGGCCCCCACATGTGGGCAGGCAGCCCCGGTGGCCAGAGAGCCCGAGGAGCCCCTGACCACAAAGACCTCCCTGGGTCACCAGCGAGAGGTCTGCGACTTCCCCTCCGGCCAGCCCCGGGCAGCGGCCCCTCCTGGTGGTGGACAGGCTGCGGTCCGTTCTCCCTCCCCTTCAGGTGAAGCCTGCTGGGCCTCTGAGGTCGCTCCATTAAGTGGCACACCTTTAATCGGGCTCATTTCTCAGCCACTCACTTTAATCATGCAAAGGTCAGCTGTCACTGCACAAATGTTAGACTTAATTTGTTTTCCCGATGCGCATCCTCTCGGTGGTAATTTGGCCCAATTTTTAGTCATTTGCCAGTGGGAGCTGCAGGGGAGGGGGCCACAGATGGTGGGGAGAGGGCCTCAGCAGCCTGCTGGAGACCTGCCGGACAGCCTAGGGCTTGGGGAAGGGCCTGCAGGGACGTGTGGTCCCACGAGCTGTGTCTGTTCATCCTGAGCCTGTGGCTGCACGGGAGGACCTGGATTTGGAGCTAGGAGTCCTGGGTTCGAGGCCAGCCGCTCCTCTGATTTAGGGGTCAGTTACCTGGCATGAGACTGTCCCTTCCGCGTCCTTGGCATCTCCTCCAAGCAGGGCCTTCCATTTTGATGACTGCCCTACTGCCTTTGCAGAGACAAGAGCCTACCAAGGAGGCAGGCTTGCCTCCTACCCCTCCTGGGTCCTTGCTCACATCCTGGAAGTTTCCAAGTTGCAGGCTGCGGCAGAGGCCTGAGACCTCTCTGCGAGCTTGTCTGCTTCCCATGACCCGCTAAGCTGGCAGGAGGTTGGGACACCGGAGGCTTGGCCAGCACTGCAGAGACAGTGGCCTCCCCTGTCTGCCTCCAGGAGGAGCGATGTGCCTTGCTCTCTCCCTCGGCCCGCAGGAGAAGCGGCCCCGTCAGCCTTGCTGAGCTCCCATGTGCCTCTGGGCCTCCGCACCCAGCCTGCAGCTGGGAGGTTCGTGGGAAAGGCTGTGGTGGGGAGCATTTCTTCTCTGCCAAGTGCCACAGTGTCCCTCTGAGTGCCGCCCGGGCCTGCAGCCCCACCTCCGTCCAGAGCTCATGGTCTTCTCCCGCCTCTTCCTGTGCAGGCCCAGCCCGGTGGCTGAGTTGCTCTGCCCTCTTCGCCCTCCTCTCCGCACCCCAAGGGGTCATCTGGGCTCCTCCAGACGTCCCCAGCCCTCCTCTCACGCTCACCCTCCCTGTGGTGACAGGAGCCTCTTCAGGTCCCGTCTGGAGTTTGTCCTTTACTGTTGCTGGTGAGCGCCAGGGTCACAGTCCACTGGCATGGCTAGTCCAGAAAACCTCAGGGGGGGACATTTCCAACCCACAGAAACATACTCCTCCCAGCTCTGGAGGTTGCAAGTCCAGGCTCCGGCGAGGGCCTGCCTGCCGCTTCACCCCGCGGGAAGGCCGCGTCCTCACGTGGCAGAGGCGGCGGACGAGGCTGAGCAGGAGGCGCATGCCTTGGTCCCCCCCTGGAGGACAGAGCCAAGTCCTCTGAGTGCCTGCCTCCCTGAGGGCCTGCTTCCCAACACCACCCAGGGTCGGCTGGGGCACCTTGCAGGGGAGCAGGACTTAGACCACGGTGGTCAGTGCCTCGCTCCCCACCCGGCCACCGGCTCCGTGGCTGGGAGTCCGCAGGCTTCTGCTTGCCCCAGCTCCCCTGCTCAGGGCTTGGTGCCTGGCAGGTGGCCACCCTCAGATCAGCAGCCCGCGGTGTGTGTGCAGATGGGGAGGTGGCTCGTCTGCGCTGTGGCTGGCTCCCCTCCATTCTGCCTCTTCCTTCCAGCACATTTGGCACCGCTGGAGCAGTGGGCTGTGGCCCCCATCGGGGAGCCCCGGCTGGGAGGCACCGGGCGACACCCCGGCATTAGCTTAGCCCCCTCAGAACCTATGTGCGTTGCTGTCCTACAGAGGGCGGATGAAGGCCGTGGGGGTAGGGCCGCTGGGTACCCAGCTCCGCATCCCGCATGCTGACCAGCCCGGGCTTGCAGGCCACGCCTTCCCTGCCTGGTTCCCGGGAGGGACTCCTGCACCCCAGTTTCCGGCAGCCCCTCTGTGCATGTCACTTGAGTCCAGAGGCCTTGGCCGGGGTTCAGCCTGTCCCAGACCTGCCTCACCAGCCTCCTGACCCCCCACCCTGCCCCAGATTAGGGTCCGTCCCAGGAGCCCTGTCCCCTCTGGTGAGCCTGGTGCCCCAGACTCTGGGCTTCATGTGCCCTCCCTCCCTGGAGCGCCCCCGGGGTTGCTGGACAGGCCCTGGCCTCCATGACTGAGTCCTGCAGGCAGCTCACACTGCCCTCCCCAGCAGGGCCTGCTGACTGCTGTCCACCCACTCCGAGTGCCACCTCCTCCCCTTCCGTGCGCTCAGGAGGTTGCTGGGCGACCTTGAAGCAGGGTCCCAGTGGCGTTGGAGACGTTGCTCGTGGACATTGCTCACTGCTGCAGGGGTGGCACGGGTTCCTCCCTGGCCTCCGCCCTCCTCCTGCTGGGAGGCACCAGGCTCGGGTAAGCTGAGGCCTGCCTCAGGGGACAGCTGAGGGGCATGGCTCTTAGAGCCGAAGGTCCCATAGCCCACAGTGCCTTTGCCAAGGTCCTGCTGGTCACTCTGGGTCATGGAGGACTGAGCTAAGGGAGGTGGGACTGTGCAGACACCCCTCCCCGTGCTCCTCCGTGCTGCTTTCCCACCCCGCTCAGCAGTAGCAGGATCTACCCCAGAAGGACCGCTTCCTGGGTGCAGGGCGAGCACCAGCAAAGGGAAGGGTTGAGATAGCCTGGCTTCCCGTCCTAGGCAGACACACTGGCTGGTGACCCAGGGCCAGGCCCCAGCCTCCCTGAGCACCCTGCTCCTGGAGGTTCACAGCAGAGAGAAGCGTCTCAAAGACCTGGGAACAGGGCGTTCGAGGGAGTTTCTTCCAGGTTCCCCTTGAGGGAGGATTTTCCTCCTGTATTTGGGACAAGGTGCTGTGTCTGCACAGGCTGGTGGCTAACGTCAGGCATCCATCAAGCCATGGCCCTCAGACTCCAGGACGTGACAAGTGACACCTCCAGAAGGGTGGCTTCTGGCCACGAGCACAGAGTATGGCTCACTTCTCGCCACTGTGGCCCAACACCTGACAAGAGCAGTGCGGGGCAGGAAAGGGTTATTTGGGCTCGGGTTTCAGAGGCTGGTTTAGTCGGTTTTTTCGTTGCTGTGACTGAAGGACCCGACCAGCACAATCGTAGAGGAGGACAGGTTTATTTGGGGGCTCACGGTTTCAGAGGTGCTATAGCCACAGAAGGCCGCCTCATTCCTTGGGGCTCGAGGTGCGACTGGACGTCGTGGTGGAAGAGTGTGGCAGAGGGAAGCAGCTCACATCGTCAGGAAGCAGAGACTCCGCTCTGCAGACAGAAAATACGCCCCACAGCCACGCCCAGCTCCACCTCCCCAGCCACACCTGCCCCTTCAGTGAGTCCCAGCAGGGGTCAGTTCACTGTTGGGTTGAGGTTCTCACAAGTCAGTCATTGCTCCTGTGAACCTTCCTGCATCGTCTCGCAGGTGAGCTTTTGGGGGACACCTCACATCCAAGCCAGAACAGAGATCCAGTCCATGGTTGGTCATTCTGTGGCTTTGGGCCTGAAGTGAGGCAGGACATCATGGGGAAGGGCGTGGTGGAGGGGCCCTGCTCCCCCGAGGGCAGCTGGGGGGGAAAGGCTGCCGGGAAGCCCCAGGGCCCTCCTCCAGCCAGGCCCACCACCTGCAGCTCCCGTCTAGGCTGCCCGTTCTAACGGGTGGATGGCCAGGTCGCAGCCCAGTGCAGACGCTTCTGCATTAGCACAGGCGCTCCGGGCACCTCAGGTCCAGACCCGCGCACATAGAGAGAATCTCCTCCGTGTTGGGTCCTTCCAGCTGAGCAGGCTTGGCGCATCTGTGTGTGTTGGGACCTGTGTGCTCGATGTCTGGAGGAGGGAGAGGAGGGTCCAGCAAGCCATTCAGGTGATCCCTCCTGAGGGACCCAGAGGCCTGACTCCCAGGAGACTCATCTTCCTGTCCCCTTGGTCGCACTCCTCACCTCCTGCCTGGGGAGTGTGTGTTCCCTGGAGTCTGCAGCCAGGAGCGGGGTGAGCACAGACCCGTTCTCCTCTGGCGGGACGGGGAGCGGAAGGCAGCCAGATCGATGAGAGCTGTCGCTTGAACGGAGTGTGGTCCTGCTGGAGGCGGCACACGGGCCCGATCAAAGGGTTTATCTTGCTGACAAACTGAATGTGAGATCAATTCCGCACCTCTCAGAAGCCAGTCGACGGGCGTAATTCTCCCCCGGGGTGACACCTGCAGAATATAAATTAACTCAAATAGGCAGATGTGGCTGATAAAAGTCCCCTTCCCAAGTGCTGAGATGACATCAAAATGGCTTTGATTTTCTCCCTTGCAGCGATCGAAATCTTGTAGGGAGCTTCCATCAAGCAGCTGGGCAGTTGGCGTGCCCTGCCTCAGTCTCCCCACCCCAGCCCTAAGTCATTCCCCTACTTCATGGTGGCCACCAAATCAATACCGAATATTTCTGGGCTGTGACGGGTTTTTGACTGTAGCCTGATGGGCGTGCTGACCAGTCTCCAGATACCAAGTGTCAGATGATGGCTTGTTTCCAGGCCCGGGCTGACTGGCACGTGCACCTCTGCCTGGGCAGGAAGCTGCTTGCCCGAGTGAGGACCGTGAGGGGGCTGGGAGTTGGCGTGGGCCCGCAGAGGGCCTGGCCCTGAGGCTCTGGGGTGCCCGGTTGTGCTGGTCGCCTGGCCTCCTGGCAGGGAGCTTCCATTTGTCACGAGAGATGGAGTCTTTCAAAAATAACCCGTGTGCTGGGGCTTGCGAATGCCTTGACGGTGCCAGCCTTTAATTAGCTGTACTTTGCCGCCAGGGACCTGCCACTTTGCAGGCTGAAAATGACATGTTGGAGTCACTGAGAACAAGAGCCAAGTGCAGCTACTGACAAGGGTGTGGGAGCTGGAAGTCCCCAGGTCACCTCGCACAGTGCCAGGGAGGACCAGCCCAGCCCAGGAGAGGCCAGGCCAGGCCAGGCCAAGGTTGCTAATGGCGAACACACAAAACACCATCCCAGACCTGCGGGAGCCACATCCACCGTGTGGGGATCCAAGTCCCAGAATGTCAGCTGCCTGTCCTTGGGAACAGAGAGGCACAGATGCGGGAGCGTGCAGAGGACGGCCACCAGCGGTCAGGAAGGGCAGCGGCGGCCCTTCTGACCTCCCTCCACCCGTGCCACTGGATCAGCCCGCTCCTCGGAGCTTGGCGATGGAGCCTCGCGGGGCCTCGGGTGGGGGTCTGAGATAGCATCTCCAGGTTCCCCGCGTCTCCCTGGCAACCAGTGGCACTGGGCCTCTCGTCACGGGCAGGTTGGCCATGCTTGTCTCATCTTTGGAGAAAGTCTATTCACTTCTTTGCCCATTTAAAATATAACATGTTATTTTTTAAGAGCAGTTTAGGTTTGCAGAGGATCCAGTGGAAAGCCCAGAGGTTTCTGCACGCACCCTTTCCCACAGAGCACAGCCCACACCCGAGCAGCCTGCTGCCCACAAGTGATGGACCAAGTCCAGCCTACGGTTCACATTAGGGTGCGTTTTCTTTTAAACTTGCATTTTATTTTTTCAGATTTATTTGTTTTCTATCTATCTAACTGTCTGTCTGTCTGTCTCTCTCTCTATCTTTCTGTTTATCTATCTCTCTGTCTCTGTCTCTCTGTGTCTCTCTGGGGTCACTTTGCTGTCTTGGTACGCACTTGCATGGTGCACTGATTCCCGGTTCTGACACTGGCCGTCTGCCACCTTCCCTCTGTCACCTGTTTTTGTGCCACCCGGGAGCATCTGAGGCCACCCCTGTGCACACTGCCGGGAGCCCCTTTGCCCCCTGCGGCAGTGCACCTGTGCCCTGGACCTCCCTCCTCGTTCCTGCCCCTGGCAGGCCCTCGCGGCCGCCACGCCACGCCGTTTCTGCTTGTGGCTCTGCACGTTGTCCTGCTGCTGAGTGAGGCGGCGCAGCGGTTTCCTCTGGGCGTCTGGCTCGGTTTGCTTGGCACCGTGTCCTCCAAGTCACACTGGCTGCTGCAGACGGCCCTGTCTTCTTCTCTGGACTGAACGATATTCTGTGGCGTGTAGATATCACGAGTCGTGGGTGCCTGGGTTGTCCCTGGTCCCGGCTGTGTGGATAACGCTGCGTGACGCACTGGTGCTGGTGGCTCTCCCAGCTCCCTTCCTCTGCGTGCTCCCAAGGAGGGCCTGTCGGGGGGATGCTGGTTGTATTAGTTTTGGGAGCCTCCACACTTGCCCCACGGTGGCCGTGACAATCCCCGCCATCGGCACAGGGATCCCCCATCTCCACTCCTCCCCACACGGGCCATCTCTTGCCTCTTGACCTTGGCCACCGGCAGGCCCAGTCCCGTCTCCCTGTGGCTGGCTTCTCGATGGCTGGTGCGCTGAGCACCTCTTCTGAGACCTGTCTTTCCGTATTCCCGACCGTGTGTTTTGTAGAGGAGAAGTTTTCGTTTTAATGAAGTCTAGTTTATCAGTTAATTCTTTCAGAGAGCCTGCCTTTGGTGAATTATTTTCTTAGAGTTCAATAGTTTTTCATTTTTCATTTGGTCTGTGATCCTTTTTTTTTTTTTTTTTTTTTTTTTTTTTGTGGTGCTGGGGATCGAACCCAGGGCCTTGTGCTTGCAAGGCAAGCACTCTACCGGCTGAGCCATCTCCCCAGCTGTGATCCATTTTTAAATTAGTTTTGTAAAGGATGCCAAGCCTGTGTCTAGATTCATCTTTTTTCTTGTGGATGTCCTTGTGTTCTGCACATTGGTTGAAAAGATGGCCTTTGCTCCTCAGGATACCGTGTTCCTTTATCAAAGGTGGCTTGGCTGTGGGGTATCTGGGTGTGTGCTGGCTGTGACGTGCCATCGTATTGAGTGTAGTGTGCATGTCCCAACCGGTCACAGTAAATCACCAGCAGGTACGACTTAACGTACCCATAGGAATGTGTTTCTCTGGGTCCCTTCCCGTCCCTCAGCTCTGCCCCCCGATCTCTCACTCCTCTCACCAACCCGCACTCCTAATTACTGTGGAGGGTGGGAAGCTTGAGGTCAGGCGGGGCATCTCTGCCTTTGTTCTTCTTCAGCACTGAGTTCACTCTTCTGGGTCTTTTGCATCTGCCCGCAAGTGTTAGAATCAGGTTGTTGATCCCCACAGAAGAGCTGGGATTGTGAATCCCACGGGCCTCTGGAGAAAGCTGGGAAGAACTGATGTCTGGACAGCATGGAGTCGTCCTATCCGTGGACCCGTGTTACGGTCTGGAGCTTAGGTATCTCCCAAAAGCTCACGTGTGCGGCAGTGTGGGAAAGTCCAAAGAAAAAGTGTGGGCAGAGAGCACCGATCCAATCAGAGCACCGATCTCCTGCAGGGGCTAACTGGGTGGTGACGACGGGCAGGTGGGGTGTGGCTGGAGGAGGTGGGGCCCTGTGCCTTTGGGGTTTATATTTTTGTCCTTGTCGAGAAGAGCTCTCTCTCTGCTTCTTCTTCTTTTTTTAAAAAATAAAATTTTAATTTATTTTAGACTTCTTAAGGTAATGTGACCACTGTATTTTTATTTTCTTTTTAAAATTTTACTTGCTCTAATTAGCTGAACATGACAGTAGAATGCATTTATACATTTGGACAGATCATACGTAAGTAGAGTATGATCTCTGCTTCTTGGTGGCCACGTCCAGACCTGCTTTCCTTGCCACATTCTTCCACCATGATGTCCTGCCTCACCTCGGGCCCTGAGGAATGGAGTCGGCCATCTGTGGACTGAGACCTCTGAAACTGTGAGCCCCCAAATAAACTTTTCTTCCTTAAAATTGTTCTTGTCAGATCCTTTGGTCACAGGGGAACAAAGCTGACTAAAACCACGTGGGATAGTTTTCCGTTTACTTAGTTCTTTGACTTATCTTGCTTGAATTTTGTGGTTTCCCTTACACAGATATTAAACGTATCTTGTTAGAGTTCTACCTAAGTATCTCATTTTTCAGGGGTGCTATTATAAATGGAATCTTGTCTCTAATTTTGAGTTCTACTTATTTATTGCTGATACATGGGAAACCTATTGTCTTTTGTATATTTACCTTGTATCCTGCAACCTTGCAATAATTGCTTATTAGTTCCAAATGATTTTGTTGTTGGTTTTTAAAAAATAATTCTACCTAAAAGCAAAGGCAGATTTAGTTTTTCCTTCCCAGTCAGCATACCTTTCATTTCCTTTTCTTGGCCCATTGCATTAGCTAGGACTTCCAGGCTTGTTGGAAGGAGTACTGAGAGGGGTCATCTCTGCCTTCCTGAAAATAGCAGGGAATCTTCCAGTTCCTACCACTAAAGATGATATTATCTGCAGGTCTGCTAACTTCATAGATAGTCTTCATCAAGTTGAAAGGGTTCGTTTCCATTCATAGTTTGCTGAGATTTTTTACAAATCATATATGAGTGTTAGTTTTGTCAAATGCTTTCCCCACATCTATCAATATAAACATGTGAGTTTTAGTTTTTAGCCTGTTAATGTGATAAATTATGTTATTTGATTTTTAGATGGTGACACAGTCTTGCATACCTAGGATAAATTCCAAGAGGTCATGGGGTAGAGTTTTTTTAAACACAGTTGGATTTGATTTTATAATATTTTGTTGAGGAATTTTGCATGTATGTTCCTGAAAGTTATTGGTATGTAATTTTCTTACATGTTTTTGTTTAGTTTTGGTATCAGGGTATTGCTGGCCTCATAGAATGAGTTAGGAAATGATACCCTTTTATCTTTTCGAGAGGACATTATAGAGAATTGCTATCATTCCTTCATTAATTGTTTGATAGAACTTACTTGTGAACCCATCTGGGCTTGGTTCATTATGTTTTGAAAAGCTATTGATTGTTGATTCAGTTTCTTTAATGAGTACAGGCCTATTTTATTTTCTACTTCTTCTTGTGTGAGTTTTGGCAGATCATGGCTTTCAAGGAAGTGGTGCGTTTCATCAAGTTATCAAGTTTGTGGGTATAGAGTTAGTTGTTTATGGTGTTCATTTATTACCATTCTTTGAATGTCCACAGGTTCTGCAGTGATGTCCCTTTTTTATTTCTGATATTAGTAATTTGTGCCTTCTTTTCCTTTTAGATGCCTGACTAGAGGCAGATTGATGTTATTAGTCTTCAACAAGGATGAGCTTCTCATTGCATTGATTTTCTCTATGAACTTCCTGTTTTCAATTTTATTGGTTTCTGCTCTTATTCTGATGATTGCTTTTCTTCTACTTAATTCTACGTAATTTTCTCTTCCCTTACTTAGAAGACTTATTTCATGACTTCCTTTTATCTCACATCAGCATGCAGTGCTGTAGCTTTCCCTCTCACTACTGAATTCACTTCATTCTAGACGTTTCAAGAAGCTTGATTTTCATTTACTTCAAAACACTTTCCAATTTCTTTTGAGAGTCCTTCTTTGACCCATGTATTATTTAAAAGTGTGTTAGGAATAAACACGTTTATTCTACCTTCACTTACTCTTTCTGTAATGCTCTTCATTTATGTAGACCTGAGCTTCTGACCTACTCATTTTTTTTTCCCTACAAAGAACCTCTTTTGACATTTCTTGCAAGGTAGGTTTCCTGGCAACAAAGTCCCTCAGTTTTTCTATGTCTGAGAAAAACCTTTATTTCTTATTCACTTTTGAAGGATAATTTTACAGGACAAGAATTCCAGACTTGTTTTTTTCCTCCTCTCAACACTAAATATTTCACTCTACTCTTGGCTTGCCTGTCTTCTGAGAAGTTAAATCTAGGTAAGTGTTTCCTCCACCCCACATTTTTTCAAGGTTGCTTTTTTTTTTTTCTTTTCAATCTTTGATTTTATGAAGTTTGAATTTGACATGCCTTTGGTATAGCTTTTTGGAATTTATCCTGCACGGTGTTCTCTGAGATTTCAGGATCTGTAGTTTGGTGTCTGACATTAATTTAGGGGAAATTCTCAGTCATTGCTACTTCAAATATTTCTTTCATTTGTTTTGCTCTTTCTGATATTCCCCTTAGGTACATCTTACATTTTTTGTGGTTTTCCAACAGTTCTTGAATTTTGTTCTCCTCCTTCAAAAAAAAAAAAAAAAAAAAAAAAAAACAAAGTTTTTCTCTTTGATTTTCAGGTTTGGAAGTTTCTCAAGCTTGTAGATTCTTTCCTCAGTCATACCCAGTATACTAAGTGCCCATCAAATATATTCTTCGTTTTTGTTACTGTGTGTTTGATCGTTAGCATTTATTTTTGATTTTTTTTTTCTTAGAATTTACTTCTCTGCTTATGTTACCCATCTGTTCTTGAATGTTATCTACTTTCTTTCAGGATCCTCAGCATAATAAACATAGTTGTTTAAATCCAAGTCTGTTAATTTCAAGGTCCCTGTCATATCTGAGTCTGGTCAAATGCTGCTCTGTCTTGTTGAATGGTTTGTTTGCCTTTCAGTAAACCTCACATTTTTCTTTCTGTTTGAAGATAACATAAGATTTATCACATATGTTCTTCTTGGAGGAATATAGTTTCATTTCTTACATTTATGTCTTTGATTTATTCAAGTTTTTTGCAAGCAACAGTGAGGTAGATGTTAAATTTTATTTTCTTGCATATGACTGTCCAGTTTTTTCTACGTACATTTGTTGAATAAACAAATCTTTCTCCCTTTAAATGGTCTTGGTTCTTGTTGAAATTAATTGATCAAAAAAGCAGAATATATCTGGACTCTCGATTCCATTCCCTTGATCTCTCTCTCTATACTATGCCAGTGACACACTCTCTTGTCTACTCCAGGTTTCTGAATAAGTTTTGAAATTGGAAAGTCTTGCAATCTTTTTCCTTCTTTTTAAAATGTTGTTTTGACTTTTCATGTCCCTGGAGTTTTCATACGAATGTTAGTTTTGCCCTTCAATGTAAAAAAAATGGTAACTTAGATTTTTATGGGGGTTGCATCAAATCTATAGATCCATTGGGATATTGTTGGCATCTTAATAATATTTAGTCTTTGGATCCATGGACATGGGATGACTTTCCATTTATTTCATTTATTCAATGATGTTTTATAGTTTTAAGTATGAAACTCTTACACTTCTTTTATTAAATTTATTCCAAAGTATTTTATCATCTTGAGGTTGTTGTAAATGGAGTTGGGTTCTGAATCTCATTTTGGATAGTTCATGCTGGTATGTAGCCATACAATTAAGTTTTGCATATCAGTTATAATGCAGATGATGCTTGACCTTGCATCCTGCCACCTTGTTGATCTCACTTTGGTGCCAATTGTCTTTTTGTGTGTGTCTTGTGTATTTCTTAGGATTTTCAAAATGCAGAGACCATGAAATCTTCATGTAGAGGTAGCTTTATGTCTTCTTTTCCAATCTGGGTGACTTTATTATTATTTTCTGCCTGATTACCTCAGCTGGACCCTCCAATGCAAAGTCTAAGGGAAGTCTCGAGTGTGGAGTTCCTTGTCTTTTTGTACTTACATTTGATTTGCTGTTTACTGTTGGTTGAAGGCCTGGGCATCGTGAAGTTTGTGTCTATTGCAGGTCTTTTTCCAGTGGAGTGGAATCCCTCAGGATGTCCAACAGTTCTGTCTCCAAGCGAACTGGCTCATCCCACTGCCTTCAGCGTTTCTTGGTGCCGGTTGCTCTGATTGCTGTGGACCCAACCTTCCCCTCCCAACTACCCATGTGGCAATCAGACCTTCAAACAGGCTTGTCCTCCACCCTGTGGGAGGGCTGCTGTCATCCTTTAAAGGCACCCTTTGACCTGGGATGTTGGCACACGACGTGTTTTGGTGAAAGCCCCTTGTCTGGGCTCACAGCCCATTGACTAGAGCTGTCATCTGACCACAGAGACCAGGAGGCTGGAAATGTGCTCTAAACTGCTGTTGACTTGGAACTGGGTATCCATTCCTGCTGCACCACAGAACTCCTTGCCCTGACGTTGGGGAAACTTAACTTGGGTAGAAGATCCAGCACTGCTGTTCCCCTTGAGACAGAAGCTCAGCCTCTTAAATGTTCAGAATAGACCACGGAACCCTGGTGTGTCTGGTCTTCTACCTTCTCACTCACTGGTGACTTACTGCATGTTTGCAGGTTGGGCCTTTGGAGTGTTAGTCAGCTTTCTGCTACTGTAATAAATGCCCAAGATAAACAACCTAAGAAGATGAAAGGTTTATTTCAGTCTGATATGAGAGTTCCAGTCCTTGGTGGGTAGCAGTGGCAGGGAGCTGGTAGTGAAGCAAACTGCTTATCTCTTGCCAGGAAGCAAAAGAGTGAGGAGGGGCCCAGGCCCCACACCTGACTTCACGGGCATCCTCCAGGGACTTAGAGCCCTCCTCTGTCTTGGAGATTCCACCCCCCAGAGTGCCACCTCTAACACGTGGGCTTAAGATCCACACCCAGCTGCGGGAGTGGGTACTGTGTGCTCAGGCTGGGCGGGTTGGCCTGGGCTGGGGCCTCCCCTCCCTGCTGCTCAGAAGCCTGTCTGTCCTCAGGAGAACCTTCTGAGCCTGAGGTCAGGCAGACCTGGGTGGTGGAGGCAAGAGGCCTCTTACCCAGCCTGCAGGTTGAAGTCACAAGCATGAGCTGAGCCAGGCATGTCACAGATCTGGGCTGGGTCCATGCTGGGAGAGGGCTGGAGAGATGTGGGTGGGGCGGCTCCTGGTCACCAGCAGGTCACTGTGCACCTGCAGGGTCACAGAGCCACTCCATACTCATCGTTTATACCAAAACACAAACATCTCCTTCCCACTTGAAAGTCTCTTTCTCATCCTCACAGCCCTGAACAAGTGCGTAGCAAACACATAGAGCAAGAAGAGTAAAAGAGAGGACAAAGGAGCTGTGGCACTCTGCTCTGGTGTCACTGTCACCTCACAGGAGGACGGGTGACGCCCGACTCTGCCCTCAGGAGCATGTGCGCAGGAGGCACCCATCTCACAGCGTGCGGAGTCCCAGCGGCTGTCTCCTCTATTGCTCCTTCAAACGACTTCCGCGCATCCCTCCTGACTGACGCAGGGGACGTGCATGGACTGAGGACACGGTGTGGCCGAGTGTGGCTCAGCCTCAGGGCCTTGAGGAAAGAGCTTCTGCTCCGGTGGCTTTGGAAGTTTCTGGGCTCTTGCTCTCCCCTCCGCCCACCAGGGCCCTTTCCCTTCTCCCTCCGCACCGTGTGCCCCAGCATCAGGGACCCAGCAGCTCCACCAGCTCCAGCCCAGATCTGTGGGAGCCAGGCGGGCTGGGAGAGGCTCGCTCAGAGGATGTCTCTGGCCCGGGCTTTGGGGTCTCCGAGCCACTGAGCCATGCGAACCTTCGGGAGAGCATGCTGGGTGGTTTTTTCTGTGGGTCGTGTCCTGGAGAGGCTGTGAGGGGCCCGGATTGCCTCTGTGGGTGGGTTTGGAGGGATTTCTGACCTCCTGTAAGAACAAGCTGCACAGGTGTGGGCACCCTGGCCTGGCGGGTTTGGTGCAGACGGGGGGCTTCATGAGCCCCTGCCATCCTCCCAGGCCTCGTCACCAATGTGGTGGCACCAGCAGGTCATCCTTGTGTCTCTTCCCTGCCACCTGCGAAGGCAAGCATATTAAGCAGGTTTTATTTAAAGGTAATAATACAGACTTCTCCCGGCAGGAAGAAGGGGGCCATGGGACTTCTAAAGTCCCAAGAAGTGAGCTCACCCTACATCTTTTATAGGTTAAGGTCTTTTTGTTCTCCAGTTCTTTCCCCCCTTATCTCTCCTTCCTGCCTATGTGACTAGGCCTGGTTTTGCATTAAGTGAGAAGCCATGGGCAGGGGGAGGGCCAGGGTGATTCAGGCAGATAAGGGCCCAGGGGGCACCAATTAGCAGCCCCTTGCTTGCAGTCCTTGATAAAGGCAGGTAGATTTGGTAATCAATGGCCTCTGGAGATCCTTGACATTCCATTCTCCCAGGGGCAGTCTCCAACTTCCAGAGGCAGATGACTTTATGGCCTCCATTTCCTCGATTTGACCTGATCCCCTATTTCTACACTAACTACCTGTTCCCAATTCTGGCTTCAGGATGAGCGTCACCCAGAGACTGAGGTCAGAGGGAGGTTTCGAATCCGGAGCTGAGGACAGCTCCTGCTGCTCCTGGCTCCGTGGGCTGCTGGCTTCTGCACTGCATAGCTCCCGGCCCTGGGGTCTGGTCACCCCTCTACCCTATTGGTGAAGGAGAATCTTCTGCCCTAAATAGCAGGAGACAGCCCAGTCCACCAGTGACGGATGGACAGCAGTCCTGAGTCACACGGACTCATAGCTGGGAGGAGGACTCGCCACAGCCCCCTGGTTCCTGAGTCCTGCCTACACCCTGCGGACCCTCTCTGGCTTGGGGTTCTCCCTCACCAAGCTCCTGGTGGCCCAGGCAGGCCTGGCGGGTCCCCAGCTCTGGGTTAAGCCTCCCCTCCTGGACCTGCAGCGACTACACCCCCTCACCCCTCTCACCCCTGAGCCCTTCCTGCCAGTGAGGTTCCCCGAGCCCTGGAAGCAGCCCCTCAGGGCTCTGCGCACCTCGGGGTCCCTGGGCCTCCTTCAGGGGTGTCTCTCCATGAGGGCTAGCGATGTCACTGGAGGCAAGCCTCCTCCTGGACGCTGGGTCACAGAGCATCACGGCTGTTAAGTCTCCCCCAGGAGACAGACCACGAGGCGCTGGAGTTCAGGGTGGGAGTGTCTTTGGTCAGCCTGGAGCTGGGTGGGCAGCTGGGTGGGCAGATGACCATGGTGCTTATCTTGGCTCTGCTGCTGGCTGGCCTGTGACCTCGGCCACTAGCTGTCCCCTGAGCCTCCTTCTCTTCCCTCTCTTCATGCAATAGCGTGAGCTCAGAAGTCTCTGGGCCCCTTCCAGCCCTGCAGCTCTGGATTCTGTGCAGGCCCCTTGCCGTCGCAATGCTTTCTGGGACTGTTCCATTATCACATGGCCGCCACGTGGGTTTCAGTCTCACTGATCATCCTACGAAGTGAGGCTGGCGGGAGCATTCACATTTGGACCTGTCCTGGTGGGTGCCTGCCCGGATGTGCGTTTCTGAGCCCCATTTCCACCTGCCCTTTAAGGCGGAAGTGGTTTCCCGAGCATCCAGCACTTGGCAGTGGCCTGAGGCAGCCTTGTCCACACAGCTCAGGTGCTCGGAGGGCTGGCACAGCTGCGGCCTCCACCCCGACCTTCTATTGATCCTTCTCCGTTAGGCAGTGTGGGGCTTTCCTTCTCGTGTTCTTCCCGTGATTAAAAGGGAGAGTTGCTGGAAACTAGAAGAAGCTTTATTGTTTTTTCCTAAATCAATGTTGCTGCTTTAGGTGAAACCAAGAGGGGAGGAAAATAACAGCTCTGCAAACATTTTTATTTGCCCAGTTGAGCTGACCTCTGGGGACACATGCATCCCAGCCCTTAGAAGTCAGCTGTCTCCAAGACTTGTTTGCAAGAAGTTTCTGGGGAAAACTTTTTAATAAAGGGCATGCGGAGTAAGACCCATTCGATTTCCTCATTATACATGGAAAGTAACTTTCGCTCACTGCATAGCTTTTTTCTTTGCCTCGGGTCTTTTTACGGATGGATTTAAATCAAAGCCTGCACAAGAGAGAAGAGAAGCTTTGTGTTCTCTTTGCTGAGGGTGGCTTGCAACAAATTAGAAAGAAATGAAATATGCCCACAATACTCCAGTGCCTTTGTCTGGTCCTGGAGCCAGTAATTACGTCCTTGTATCCAGGAGGCCTGGTGGAACCGTCTTCCAGAGCGGGGTCATTTTGTGTGCTTACTTTTGACTGAGATTCAAGTTCGGGTTCAAGACAGATCTCGGAAAGAACCCATACCAGCCCCCAGTCTGCAACTGTTGGTACCAGTCAGGACAAGGACTCAGGTGAGCAAGGCCCTGGGAGGCCTGGCAGGTTCCCAGCTGCAACGTTTAAGGAGCTTCTCACTGGTGGGTCTGAGCAAGTGCTGACCCCAAACTTATATGGCCTTGAAACCAGGAGCCTCCTGAAGAGGGAGCTGCCCTCGCCGCCCCACCAGCCCTGCCCCACCGGGTCTGAGGCACTGAGAAGTGGCCCCCACTTGACAAGCAGTTACGGGCAGTTCTTTCGGTTGGCGTGTGGGGAGTCCATTCCATCCACGGCTCACTGGCTTTACACAGACTGACCCTCAGGACCGGCAACAGCTGGAGACAGACCGGGAGGCTGGCTTCCTCCTGGCGGGTTGTACGGGGAAGGACGAGGGCCTGACACCTTCCTCCACCTACTTGTGGCCGGAATATGTCCCTTTCCCAGTTCGGATGTTGAAGTCCTGCTCCCCAGAGCCTCGGGTGTGACCTTCGGGTCAGGGCTTGGAGGATGCAATTAGTTAAGGTGAGGAGGTCAGCAGGGTGGCCGGGTCCTTGCACAGGCACCAGGCATCCTGGTGAACAGGGGAATCTAGACTCAGGCACGAGACCTGGTGTGCAGACGGGAGTTCTGCTGCCACAGCTAAGAAACCACCGGGCCCGGGGGAGAGGGGAGCCGACCCTTGCCCGGGGCTCCCAGGGGAGTGTGGCCCTGCGGACTCCTCGTCTGCAGACTGCTGGTCCCCAGAGTGGTGTGCGGTCCGTGACGACAGGCCTGGCTTACTGAGGTGGCCTGCTACCCTGTGCGGTCAGGAGCTGGCGTGTTTGCAGAAAGCCCGTTGGTCAGGGAGGGACGTATGAACGCGTCCCTGGGTGAGCAGGGCGCAGGAGCATCCCGGGAACCTCAGCGATGAAACTACCGTCCATTTGCGTGTTTCTGGGGATGCGATGACGTACGCCAGGAAGCCCGATGCTGAGGGCTGCCATTTAAAGTTCACGCCTGCTCTGGTCCCTCGGTGGCTCCTCACTTTGAATCGGGCAGGGCAGAGCCGAGCCCGTGTACTCTGGTCAGCTTCACTGCCGGGCTCAGAGGCTGCAGCCTCCCTTTCCCGCAGGACCCGCCCCCTTGGTGTTTACCAGACGCAGCGGCTCGGGCTCCAGTCCGTGGCACCAGGCGCCATGCCGCTCTGGACTTGGCTAAGCCACACTCGATGTGCCACGTGGGGTTGGCATCTGGGCTGAGAGGGTCCTCTCCACGCCACGTGGTCAACGTGACCTTGGGTAGATTCAAGTTCCCATCCTTTTCCCACACTGGTCTTGTGACCGTTGGGCTGATGAGCAGGTGGACAGGCCTGACCTGGGCGGAGGGCAGATGACCAGACACCCAAGAAACCCTGAAGCTGGTTCCCAGCCTCTAGGACTGGGGTGACCACGATGAAGTCCACTGATTCTTAGACACCAGATGTGCCTGGTTAGTTTCTACACTGTTGAAAAGGAGAATTTTGCTGTTTTCAGCACAGAGAGGGAGAGTCCCTGGCACCAGTGGTCAACGTTCCAGAAAGAAGAGCTGTTACTGCGTTTGCCGGACATCTGCCCGGGGTCCGCACTGTGCTGCTCTCTGGCCCCGCCACAGCCTCATCCGCACGAGGCGTGGTTCCAGTGCTGACGGAGGTGCAGCGAGGAGACGGCCTGAGCGTCTGAGGAGGGGCTTGCCCACGGTCCCCCTGCTGGAGAGACCGGGGTTTGCCTGGGCCTGAGCGAGCCCAGCACCGTCACACTGCTCCTGTGTCTCCGGGGTGCAGAAGAACAAGGTCCACACACCCGGCGCCTTAACAGGACACTTGCTTTGTCACAGCTCTGGAGGGGACATTTCAAAAATCAAGGTGTTGGCAGGCTGCGTCCTCCTGTGGCTCCTGGGGGCTTCCTGTGCTGTGGACCCTCGGCTGGCAGCGTCCGCCTTGGCCGTGGGTGGCCTCCCACTGCATGCGCCTGTGCTTCCTCCTTATGAGCACAGCAGCCATCGGACTGGGGCACCTGGCCTTGCATGACCTCGTTCTACCTGGTCCACATATGTGTGGACCCTAGTTCCAGATAAGGTGGCCTTTGTGGGCACAGGGGTCGGGAAGTCACCAGCCTCTGACGCTGCCTCTGCCTCTGGGAAGCAGCTCTGTGCTCCTGTGTGGGCAGCAGAGGCCAGGAAGGCGCTCACGGGCGCTGTGTCTGCCAGAAGAGTCTGGGGCTTGAGTGGCCGCTGGCTTTGCAGGGCACGCTGGGTCGACATGGACCCTGGAGCCGTGATCCGGGGGAGGCTCTCCCTGCAGGGAGGTGGCTCTGCCCTCCAGCCTCTGAGGCGCACAGCCTCACGCTCCCCTCTGGACCCTGACATGTGGCCTGAGCAAGGTTTGGCACCGACCTCGGGCTGAGAGGACTGAACGAGGAACCTGGGGCCCATCTCCTGTGGTGAGGCTGCTGGCCCAGAGTCCAGGCTTGTGAGAGGCAGGGCAGTGAGGACCGGCTGAGCTCAGGCCGCCTCTGGAGGGAGCCCGGTGAGCTCCAGCCGCCTGTCATGGGCCCGACTGGTTTTCTCAGGGTGCGCGGTTTGGTTTCGGGGGGTTATCTCTCCTGGAGCCAGCGGGAGAGGCTGGGGGACGGTGGGTGAGGTGGCTGGGAGGCCCGTCTCTGAAGCTCCCTCCCTGGCTGACGCGGGAACGACCGTGAATAGTGCCTGACCCGCCTGAGAGCCCGGGGACAGCTAGCGCCCGCACCATCCTGCTCCTCCCTGTTCCTGACGATCTCAGAGGAGCGGGTCTGGCCCGCTCGCAGACTTCACAGGCAAGTCTCGGCGCCTTTGCGCAGGGAGATGACAAAGGCCGGAGGCTTTGGATGTGCTCCGAGCTTCCGTGTGCTGGCAGAAGATAGTGCCGCTGCCCTCTGACGTCCCCTGCTGCGAACGCTGTGCCCGCCTCCCCGGCCAGCTCCCCAGGGAGCCTCCCAGTGCCCCGCCCGCCTCCTTTGGGGAGAGCTCGCTTTCTGCTGGCTCAGTCGAGAGACAGCTCTGCTGCTGGTGATGGCCAAGGCCAGGCGAGCAGGCTTAGGAGCTCTGGCCTCCCTTCCTGCCACGGGGAGCTCAGCTTCCAAGCAGGTGTCCCTGAGGACAGTGGCCTGGGGTGCAACTGGCTGTGTGAGGGTAAGAAGCAGTCCCATTATGTCATGTCAAGGACACACTTGGGTCATTCGCCACTGGACAGGTCCCAGCCCCCTGGGGCAGATGTGTGTACAGCTAGGAGTCCACCTACAATTCCAAGTGCCCAGGTGAGGGCAGCGTCCTGGCCGTCTGTGGTGGGAGGAAGGTGCCCCTCCCCACAGCGCCTGCCCTAGCGCCCCAGCCTGGCGCTGGGAGGTTGGGAAGCCCGTCTCGGAAGCTCTGTCCCTCGCTTCAAACGCAAATGTGGGGCTTCATTGGCAGAAACAGGTGTTGTTGCTGGGACTCAGGGATCTGAGGTTGGGAGGCACCTGTGATCCAGGTGGTTCTGCGTTAAGACAAGGGCCAGAGATGGAAGAAGGAGGCGTGAAGCTGGAAGCCGAGGTTGCAGGGATGCGCTTTGAAGGAGGAGGAGGAGGAGGCCGGGAGCCAAGGGCAGGGCGGCCCCCGACGCTGAAGGCCTGCATGGGGACGGCCTGCGGTCCCACCCGCCACACCTCCACGGCATCCCGGCAAGACCCGCTTCAGACCTCTGACGCCTAGAACCGCATGGCGAGAAGCCCCGGCGGTTGGTGTTGTGGCCACAGGAGACCCACGCAGCCTCCACTCGGAATTCTCGAGGCTGAGCCAGTGCTGTCTGGGGTCCTAGAAGGCTGGGAGACCAGCGGAGGCGGCTCTGCAGCAGAGTGCTGTCCGGCTGGCGGGGGCGGCTAGCTTGCCCACCTGTAGGCAGAGAGGCTGCAGAGGCCAGGGCTGATTCCTCCAAGTCAAGGGCCCTTGGTGCACTTGGGGGCCCTCGGGGCGGCCTGGCCCAACGCTGCGTGTCTAGAGCCGCCCCCGTCCCAAGCCACCGAGCCTGTCTGTGGATCTGCTCGGCTCTCTGTGGTTGGTGAGCTCGGTGCTTGTTTTGGAATCCGTCCAACAGCACATTGTTCCTCAGCACTGTGTCGAAGGTCGGCGTGGAATGAGGGAGACTGAGCTCTCCCCTCCCTTAATGACTACGTGGGAAGGGCCACCAGGGGTGGAGACCTTGGTTTTAATAATCACTGCCAAAGTGACTGGGCAAGAAGACCCACCAGAGGGTTTTTTAATTTCCTTTCTGCCATCCACCCTCGGAGTCTCCCTCCCTTGACTTTCATTGCCCTGACATTTTTGTGCCTCTGTCCCCCACAAATGAGGATGGGAAGGACAACCACTGAGAATTGAGTGCGGACATGGCCTTGAGGTTAGAAGTTAATGAATGAAGAGGAGCAGGGGGCCCTGGAGGACCCCAGGCCAACGCCGCAGAACCATAGGTCTCCCCATCAGGGCTCTGCAAAGCTGCGGCAGCTGCCAGCATCCCGCCGGTGATCACGTCTGGCAGGGAACGCCGTCTTGAGTTTTGGCAGCCTGTCACTGGCTCATCTGGTTTCAGGTCGTGAGCGTATGTTGTGAGGAGCTGAAGCTTGCCACACGGCCGTCTCAGACGCACACTGCGAGCTGAGCTCGCGAGGCCGTGTCTGTTCGTTCAGGCCCGCTCCCTTCCCCTCCAAACATCACGGACACGCGGCTGGTGGGGTGCCAAGAGTGGAAGGTGGCAGGGGCCGGTCCCTGGAGGGTCAGGGAGGCCCCTGGAAGAAGCTGGCAAGGGCTGTGCCCAGCAGGAGGGGTCTCCCCGTCCAGGTGTCCCTGTCCAGGTCAGTCTTCCTCCCTGTAGGTGACTCCCCCCTGAGAGTTTCAGCTAAAAAGCAAATATGCTTAAAAATGACCCAAATATCCAGTGCGCAGAGGAGGCCTGCCAGCCTCTCCCTGGTGTGTGGACACAGCCAGGGTTCTGTGGAGGCCTGGGCCACTGGGCAGCCCAACGGGGACCAGATGTAGGCATACGCACATGCCAGCTCCTTCCTCTTGGCCCCACGGAAGCAGCACTGGAAGCCCGGTGCTGCTGGAGATGCCACAGGTGTGAGCCACCGCCTCGGCCAGCAGTGGCCATGGAAGCTCCTGGCTCCCGCGGGTGACACAGCAGCCCCTCCAGCTGACGCCTCTGTGTCTTCTCTAGCCTCTGCCCTGGCTCTCGAGGCCGGCGAGCCTGGGTCCCTCCACGGAGTCCCATGCTGGCTGTCACCTCTCTGACTGCCAGGGTGCCCTGTGCTCTGGATTGCCAGGCTCCAAGCTGGCTGTGGACCTGCTGTGCGCCTAGTGCTCCTGGACCTGAAGGTGAGAGCAGGGCACCCCGCGCCGCCCGAGCTCCGCTCTCTTCACGTAGCGTTTCACAGGTCCGTGCAGGTGCCTTTGGGCTGATCCGCCTCCGTCCCTTCGGCAAGCCACCGCCCGGTCCTGGGTTTTGCTGAGCCCACAGGTGGGGACGTTCACTTAGTGCTCGTGTGCATCCTCTGACCGCGGGGAGGCTGCGCATGGACAGACGCTGCCTCGGGGCGCTGTCCTTCTCTGATTGCACTCAAGGACTTGGGGAGGCCGAGACCCCTCGCCCGGGACAGATTTTCATTGTCATATAATATTCATTTTTAAAGAAATACACTGCTTTGCCTCATTAGCAGTCACGCTGAAAAAGTTTTCATGTCTGTATTTATAGTTAGTGTTGATCTAAGGTTTTTAAAACCCTGTTTTTGTCGGTTTTGTGGCGAGTTTGTCCTAGTTCTGTATTGTGACTAGAGCAACTGTCCTCTCTGTTACGGACTCCGAAACTCTTTTCATTATGTTTTTAAAACTTGGCTTGATTTGTTCAAAGTCGCCTGGGAACGTTTCTTCCTGGTGCCTTTGGAGTAGGAGTGATTTCTGACAATTGGTTTAATTCCTTCATGGATATCGGCTCCCTCGGTTTTCTATCAGTTTGTTAATTTTTCCATTGAAAGTTATGTGTTTTTGTGAAGTTTATTGGAAAACCAATGAAACTTTTAGAACACAATCAGAGAAAATACCTTTACGCCCTCAGCATAGGGAGGCGTTTATAAACAATACGTGAGAATCGTGGGGACTGCGCCGGAGGGCATTGATCACCTGGCTCCATTAAAGTCGAGAACGCTTCCATGCAGGAGGCCAGAAGCCGGAGTCCAAGGCAGGGAGGCCTGGCAGGAGAACTTCTCGAAGGAGAAGAGCCGAGAGGCTCTGGCGAGGCCCCTGGAGAACAGCCCTGAGCTGTCTCCTGACGGAAGCCTGCTCTCACCAGGTGCGCCTCCCCATGTGTCCAGGACACAGGCCTAAGGTGGCAGGGTGCCCAGTGGGGCACAGCTGCACACCTCTGGCTGGGTCATGCTCTAGGGGCTGTAGACCAGGAGCACCCAGAGACACTGCCCACCTGGGTGAGTGCTGTCTCCACCTGGAGAGGCTGCCTACCTGGAGAGGCTGCTTACCTGGAGAGGCTGCCCACCTGGGGCCGGTGCTGCCTCCACCTGGAGAGGCTGCCCACCTGGGGCCAGTGCTGCCTCCACCTGGAGATGTGCCCCCCTGGGTGAGGCTGCCCATACCTCAGAGACCCAGAGGCACCTCTGGGAGGTGAGATGAGGTGTGGGTAGTGCCCTGGAGACAAGGGACAGGACAGCAGCGTGCCAGGGGCAGGGGGTCCACCAGGAAGACTCAGCAAACCCAACGCCAGCGACCAGAGAAGGAATGTGAAATGTGGCACCTGATCCGAGGGGTTCCTGCGGAGCATGGGAACCCACGGAGAGCTTTCCAAGCCTCGTCCCAGGGGAGGTGCCCATGTGCCCGCCGCTGGCTCACACTCCTCGGCTCTTAGGCACGGCAGTCGGGCAAGAGAGGGCCACCAGAGGACAAGAGTAGGGGGATGCTCCACCATCTTCAGGTGGCCTGGGGCATCCCTGCAGAGCCCCAGGGGCTGGTTAAAGACACAGGCCAAGGAGGGTTCAGGGAGCGTGTCCATCTGCTCTGGCTGCCCGAGCTCCGCTCCTCAGACTGGGCGACTTCGACCCAGCACTGTGCGTCTCCTGGTTCTGGAGGCTGGAGTCTGAGGCCTGGGTGCGGAGGGCGGGTTCCTCCTGGGGGAGCCAGGGAGAGCCTGCCCACGGCTCCCTCCAGGTCACAGCGGGCTGCGGCCACCCCTGCCCCTGCCTTGCCGAAGCCCACTGCCCGCCTGTGCTGCCTGCTTCACAAGGCACCTCCCTCTCTGCAGGGCTGTGACCAACCACCTTCCTTCTTCCTTCCTTCCTTCCTTCCTTCCTTCCTTCCTTCCTTCTTCCTTCCTTCCTTCCTTCCTTCCTTCCTTCCTTCCTTCCTTCCTTCCTTCCTCCCTCCCTCCCTCCCTCCCTCCCTCCCTCCCTCCCTCCCTCCCTTCCTTCCTTCCTTCCCTCCCTCCCTCCCTCCCTCCCTCCCTCTCTTTCTCTCTGTCTCCATCTCTTTCTTTCTCCTCCCTCCTTCCTTCCTTCCTTCCTTCCTTCCTTCCCTCCCTCCCTCTCTCTCTCTCTGTCTCCATCTCTCTCTTTCTTCCTCCGCTCCCTCCCTCCCTCCCTTCCTCTGGGATGCCAGCCATGTTGGATAAGGGGTGGTTGGGGTTAGGATTAGTGTGGCCTCATTCTAACTGGCTGCATCGGCGGTGACTGTTTCCAAGCAAGGTCACACTCTGAGGCAGGGCGTGAGCACGTCCATGTGTAAGTGAAACAGTGAGGTCCACACAGACCATCAGCAGCAGGAGGGCCCGGGACGCCTTGGAGCATGCTTTCAACAGCATCGCAAGGAACGCCGGCCACACCTGTGGGAGACCAAGACGAGGCCAGCAGGAACCAGACGTGGAGCTGCGCCCATGTGTCCCTGTCACCCAGTGCCACTTTCTACGGCTTCAGTTGCCCAAGGTCAAGAGCAGGAAGGGTGACATTGTGAGGGAGGGCCAGGCAGAGTGTGCGGGAGAGACGTCCACACACCCACAGTGCCGGTTGGTGTCCACGGTTGTGTTATCAGGTTTAGGGCTGTTAGGGCTGTTAGGGTTAGGGTTAGGGTTAGGGTTAGGGTTAGGGTTAGGGTTAGGGTTAGTGTGAGGGCTAGGGTTAGGGTTAGGGTTAGCGTGAGGGCTAGGGTTAGGTCTAGGGTTAGGTTTAGGGTTAGGGCTAGGGTTAGGGCTGTTAGGGCTAGGGTTAGGGTTAGGGTTAGGGTTAGGGTTACGATTAGGTTCAGTGTTATTAGGGTGTTCAGGTGACAGTGCTCATGGTTAGCTTGGTGTTTCCCTGCTCCTCCTCTTGATCCTCTGCTGCTGTGATTGACACACCATGTTTGTCGTGGTCCTCTTCTCCTGTCACCCACTTCCCTCTTGGGCCCTGGTCCCTGTTGTGGGCTGGAGCAAGCAGTCTGGTGGTCGTCCGTAGCTCCCCACACCCTTGCCTAGTTGACCAGAGGGATTGAGTGTCGAGTCCCCTGATTAGTTTGAGGCCATCTACCACACCCACACCCAAGATTCTGGACCCCTAGTGGGCCATGGCCAGACTCACACCAATTCCTGGTTCCTCCCTCTCCCCACTTGAGCACCTGATATTCCCGAGTCGGCCTGAGAGCGTGTCATGTTCACCTGGATAGCGGGATTGTCCTTCGCTCCTGTTGGCTTCCACCAGCCACCAGGTGGACCACACCTGTCCTAGGTCCTCTCTCTGGCACTGTGTGGCTGCGCCCGGGGCTGCAGGTGGCCTCACTCCTCTGGGCCATGCAGTGTGCCTGGCGTGAGTGTCCCTCACCTGGGGATCTGCGGTGCGTCAGGGTTTGGTGTGATAAGTAAGCCGTCTCCAGCCGGTATTCGCGTTCCTGTCTGGGTTTGGGCAACTGTCAGACCCCTCAATTCAGCTTCCCTGCACGTCCCTCTGTGTGTTTTCCTCTGTCCTCCTTCTCCAGAGACAAAACATATGCGTTTAAAAATAAACACAGGTGTTGCAGGAGACTCTTTGAGACGTCCTCTCCCACCTGACGTCCATGTTGTCTGTGGGAATCGTGCGGTGGTTTTCTTCGTAATTGCGCAAGCTTCCTGGAAGCTTCTGGGGTATTTACACTTGGGTGAATTATCAGAGGGACTTAGCCAGAGCGAGATGCCTCAGCCCCTCCTCCCGACTTATTGCCCAGAGCCCATGCAATTGCAATTGCAATGTTATTCTGGAAAGTGTCTTGGAATAAAAACAGATAATCTTTCTCATCAGAATGTAACCCTCGTCGGGCCAGGCAGCTCAGTGAAAATACCTTCTCTGCTGATCTTGGGCATCTTCAAATCAGCCGCCCGTCAGCGCCTGAGTGAATTAAGTCCTGTTAGTCAGATCACAGTGTCACACGGTGGCATGGCGGTCCCAGGCTGGGCTTAGTGGGGCTGTTCAAACACAGGTCTGATCTCAGGACTGCAGAGGCTTTGCTTGTTGGCAGGTAGCACTCGGAGAGGAGCGCCGAGTCCCTGCTCCTCTGCCATCGTGGGCAGGAAGGGAGACAGGATGAACCAGAGGCGGGGAGCCTGGGAATTGGCGGGGCTCCGCGCGGGTCCCTCTGGGCCTGTCTCCTGGAGACTACAAGCATTCCTCTGGCCGTACTTTTGAAATGCGGGGTACTTGCAGAAGGCCGCTGGCTCTTGAGGAAACATTAAATGGAAAGCTAATGAAGAGCCTGCTGGGTTCCCAGGGCCTCCTGCGCAGAGCCAGGCCGAGGGCGGCTCCCGGGCCGTGGGCGCTGTGGTCTGAGCATTCACGTCCTCTAGACCTAGAGGTCGAGACCACCAGTCGATGGCCTCGGGAAGTGGGTCCTGCTGGAGGCCATTAGGTCACCAGGGACCAGCCCTCATGGTGGGATCCGTGCCCTTCCAAAGAGACCCCGTGGCTCTTGTACCCCATGAGGACACAGAGAGAAGCTTCGTCTGGGACCCGGGCCCAGGCCTCCCAAGATGCCGCCTGCACTTCACCTTGGACGTCCAGCCTCCAGACGTGTGTCAGCCCCTCCGGCTGCGGTGTGGTGCTTTAGCCGCTGAATGGATGACACTCGTGGATTTCCCTTTTTTATCACTTTGTTTAGTTCCTTCAAAAAGTCCTAGTGTGGGGCGGGGGTGTCACTCAGAGGGGCGCACATGCCCGGCGTGCACGAGCCCCTGGCTTGCACCTCTGCACCCAAACAGATGGCACGCAGAGGTGAAGACCCTGGTCTGGGTGGGCGCGTGCACACGGCTGACTTGTCTACACACCGGGGATCGAAACCTGCTGAGGGTCCGTCTCCCTGACTGGCCAGCAGCCTTCCAGGCACCCTGCCCTTCTCTTCCCGGATTCTAGGTGTCGACTCTGGGGTTCGGGTGGCCACCTGGGCTGCCTGCGGGCTTGGATCCCGTGTCCCCTTGCTCTCTGGAGCCGGCTCCTGGCCTGCTTTCACCCAGCATGGTCTTGGAGACCTTCCCCCAGCTCAATGGTCACGGGCATTATTGTTCTAAGGTGACCCGGCTGTCCCTGGCAGGAGGCATCATGACCAGGCCCATCCTGCATCTGAGGACTCTTGGGCTGTTCCCTGAGGCTCTGCTCTTATGAGCAAGGCCACCGTGAAGAGCCTGGTGCACACGGCCTCCCTCCCCCACGGGAGGAAAGTCTGAAGGATGAAGACCTGGCCGCACATGCCCACTGGCCTCCGTGAGGCTGGCCGGCCCGCGCTGCAGCCAGGACACCTGTGCATGCACACACAGGTGACTGGACTCTGATAGGACGAGGCTCAGCTCCCTGGAGCTTTAATTAGGCGTTTCTCTGATGGGAGCAAAGCTGAACGTCTTTCCGTGCATTTAAGAACCGCTTGTGCTCGAGCCCACCAGCTACTGCGATTCGCTAACACACAGAAAGCCACTCAGGAAGTTTATTTCTTTTGGATAAATGTCCAGGAGTGAAATGTTTGGTCATATTGTAAGAATGCATTCAACTTCTTGGGGACCTGCTAACAATGGTCCAGCGTGGTTGTCCGTTCCCCCTCCCTGCTGGTGGCTCCTCATCCCGACAGTGCTGGGCATGAAGCCTCCTTCGTGTTACCTGTCATCCCCGTGCCGTGCACAGAGTTAGCACTGTGGCTTCACCTGGCACTTCCCTGATGACTGATCAGGGTGAGCTTTGTTTTAGGTGCTTGTATGACACGCGTGTGTCAGTGTTTTAAGTGGAGTGTCTTGCCGCAGTCCAGATGTTTGTGTCCTCCAAAGTCTACGCTGAAGCCCGATCCCAGCGTATCTGTGAAGAGGCAAAGCCCTTGGGAGCAGTCAGGGCAGAGGACGAGGCCACATGGGTGGGACCAGTGCGTCTTAAGAGAGGCTCCAGGGAGGCTGTTTGTCCCCTCTGCCCTTCGAGAAAGCCCCTGCAGATGCCACCCATGAGGAGGAGCCCTCCCAGGCGCAGAACCGCCGGTGCTTGGATCTCGCACTTGATAGGTCCAGAACTCAGCAGTAGAGTCAAGGTGTTCATGCTGTCAGACGGAGAGGACTGAGACGTGTCTGTTAAGAGTTTTTGCCAACCTTCTTTTTTCTTGTGATTAATATTTTATTGAGCATCAATACAAAAGAGTGCCCCAAAGGAATATAACAGCATTCATCGCTACACTCACAAAGGGAGACGATCTCCCTTTTCTTGTTTTTATGAGTGCATTAGAGTCAAGCAGAGTGGTGGGCTTCATTTTGCCATGATCGTCCATGCGTGGAATATAATTTGCTCCATTTCAAATCACTTCCACTGTTTCTTCCCTCCCTCCCCGTTTCCCCTCCTCTACTGTATTGACTTCATTCTGTTTGTTTATTTGTTGCTTTTTTAACTGTTGCTTTGCAGACACACACAGATGTGGAGTTTCACTGTGGTGTATTTTGTGTGTACATAACACAATTTGACCAGTTTCATTCTTCAGTTCCTCCTCTTTCCCCCCAACACCCCTTCTTCTGCTCCACTGATCTTCTATTTTTATGGGATTCCTTCTTCCCCTGTTGAAATTTCCTTACTTCTCCCCCACTTTCATCTGAGAGGAAACATTTGACCCTTGACTTTCTGAATCTAGCTTATTTCACTTACCTTGACATTCTCCAGTTCCATCTATGAGCAAATGTCATAATTTCATTCTTCTTTATGGCTGAATAAAACTCTAGTGTTTTCTCTGGATGTGGTGGCGCCCACCTGTAGTCCTAGCAACTTGGGAGGCTGAAGCAGGAGGATCGCTAGTTCAAGGCCAGCATTAGCAACTTAGGAAGACTCTGTCACAGAATAAAGAATAAAAAGTGCTGGGGATGTGATTCAGTGATGAGGGGGCCTTGGGTTCAATCCCTAGTAGAAGCAGAAAGAAAAACAAATCAAAGAACAAATAAAAAACTACAGAAAAACTCCATTATGTAAATATAGCACATTTTCTTTATTCATTCATCTGTTGATGGGCTCCTGGGCTGGTTCCATGACTTGACTGTGGTCAATCACACCTCTGTAAACTCAGTTACTATGCTGAGTTTAGTTCTTTTGAATAAATACTAAAGAGTGAGCTAACTGGGTCATATGGTGGTTCCATTCCTGGTCTTTTGAAAAATCTCCATACTGATTTCCAGAGTGGTTGTACTAATTTTCAGTCCAACAATGTTTGCGTATACCCCGCCATCCTCTCCAGCGTTTATTATTATTTGCATAACTAGAGTGAGATGAAATCTCAGTGTAGTTTTGTTCTTAGTGTTCCTAATTTCTAGGAATGTTGAATATTTTCTCATATATTTATCAGTCTTTTATTTTTCTTTTTTGAGAAATTTCTGTTTAGTTCTTTTGCCCATTTATTAATCGGGTTATTTGGGGGTTTTGGGGCATTAAGTTTTCTGAGTTCTTTATGTATTCTGGATACTAGTCCCCTGTTGGAGGAGTAGCTGGCAAAGATTTTTTGTAGGCTCTTTCTTCACACTCTTAATTGTTTCCTTTGCTGTGCAGAAACTTTTAAATTTGATGCTGCCCCACTTACTGATTCTCAGTTTTAATTCTTGAGCATTAGGGGTCTTATTAAGGAAGTCATTGCCTGTGCTGACACGTTGGAGTGTTGCACTTACATGTTCTTCTAATGGTTGAAGTTTCTGGTCTGATTCCTAGGGCTTTGTTCTGCTCTGAGTTGGCTTTCGTTCAGGGTGAGAGGGATCTAGCTTAATTCTCCTACATGTTGCTATTCCGTTTTCCCAGTACCATTTGGTATAACGGTTATCCAACATCTGTTTTTGGTGCCTTTGTCGAGTATCAGATGACTCTACCTATGTGGGCATGTTCCTGGTCTTCTCTTTTATTCCATTGGTCTTCATCTCTGTTTTGGAGGCTGTACCATGCTGCTTTCGTTACTACAGCTCTGTAGTATAATTTGAGATCAGGTATTGTAATGCCTCCAGTGTTGTTCTTTCTAGCTCAGGATGGTTTGACTAGTCTATGTCTTTTATTCTTCCCTATGAATTTTAGGACTATTCTTTTTCCAAGTTCTATGAAGAATGCTATTGGTATTTTGATAGTGATTGTATTGGACTGTGTGATGCTTTTGGTAATATGGCCATTTTAACAATATTAGTGCTGCCCATCCATGAGTATGGGAGGTCTTTCCATCTTTTAAGGTCTTCTTCAACTTCAACTATACTACAAAGCAATAGTAACAAAAACAGCATGGTATTGGCACCAAAATAGGCAGGTAGATCAATGGTACAGAATAGAGGACACGGACACAAACCCAAATAAATACAATTTTCTAATACTAGACAAAGGTGCCAAAAATATGCAATGGAGAAAAGATAGCCTCTTCAACAAATGGTGCTGGGAAAACTGGAAATCCATATGCAACAGAATGAAACTAAACCCCTATCTCTCACCCTGCACAAAACTCAACTCACAATGGATCAAGGACCTTGAAATCAGACCAGAGACCCTGCGTCTTATAGAAGAAAAAGTAAGTCCACATCTTCACCTTGTTGGCTTAGGATCAGACTTCCTTAACAGGACTCCCATAGCACAAGAAATAAAAGCAAGAATCAATAACTGGCATAGATTCAAACTAAGTAGGTTTCTCTCAGCAAAGGAAACTATCAGCAATGCGAAGAGAGAGCCTACAGAGTGGGAGAATATCTTTGCCACTCATACTTCAGATAAAGCACTAATTTCCAGAATATATAAAGAACTCAAAAAACTACACGAAGAATACAAATAACCCAGTCAACAAATGGGCTAAGGATATGAACAGACACTTCACAGAAGAAGATCTACAAGCAATCAACAAACATATGAAAAAATGTTCGCCATCTTTAGTAATAAGAGAAATGCAAATCAAAACTACACTAAGATTCCATCTCACCCCAATTAGAATGGCGATTATCAAGAATACAAGCAACAATAGGTGTTGGAGAGGATGTGGGGAAAAAGGTCCACTCATACATTGCTGGTGGGACTGCAAATTAGTGCAGCCACTCTGGAAAGCAGTGTGGAGATTCCTTAGAAAACTTGGAATGGACCTACCATTTGACCCAGCTATCCCACTCCTCGGCCTATACCTAAAGGACTTAAAATCAGCATACTACAGAGATACAGCCACATCAATGTTCATAGCTGCTCAATTCACAATAGCCAGACTATGGAACCAACCTAGATGCCCTTCAATTGATGAATGGATAAAGACACTGTGGTATATATATATATACAATGGAATATTACTCAGCCATAAAGAATAATAAAATTATGGCATTTGCAGGCAAATGGATGAAATTGGAGAATATCATGCTAAATGAGATAAGCCAATCTCAAAAATCCAAAAGAGAAATGATCTCACTGATAAGCGGATGATGACATGTAATGGGAGGTGGGAGGGGGGCAAGAATGGAGGAAGGAGGAATTTTATAGAGGGAAAAGAGAGGTGGGAGGGGGGAGGAAAAAAATAACAATGAATCAAACATCATTACTTTATGTAAATGTATGATTATGCAAATGGTATGCTGTTACTCCATGTACAAACAGAAACAACATGTATCCCATTTGTTTACAATAAAAAAAAATAAAAAAAAGTCTTCTTCAATTTCTTTCTTCAGTGTTCTATAATTTTCATTGTAGATATCTTTTTCCTTGTTGGTGTGATTTATTTCCAAGTATATTATTATTATTATTTTTTTTTTAGATTATTGTGAATAGAATGGTTTTCCTGATTTCTCTCTCAGTAGATTAATTTTGGGAGTGTAGAAAAACTATTGAGTTTTGTATGCTGATCTTTAATCCTGCTACTTTGCTGAATTTGTTTATTAGCTCTAAAAGTCTGATGGAGTTTTTAGGTCTTCAACAGAGGGTCATGTCGTCATTAAACAAAATAAATTTGATTTATTTTTTTTTCCGATTTGTATCCCTTTAACTTTCCTCACTTGCCTGATTGCTCTGGCTTTAGTTTCGAGTATATCTTGAGTAGATGTTGTGGGAGTGGATATCCTTATCTTGCTCTTGATTTTAGAGAAAGGGTTTCCTCCATTCAGTGTGATGTGGACTTTGGGTTTATTGTATACAGTCTTTATGCTGTTGAGGTAATTTCCCTCTGTCCCTAGTTTCTTCAGGGAAGATATTGTACTGTGATCCCCACCACCAGAATTTCCTGTATGTCCATTTTTTAAAAAAATTTATTTTTATTGTAAAATTTTTATTTATTTTTATTTTCTTAAAAATGATTTTTGAAGAGTGGAAATTTTATTTGGAATGAATCTTTTTAAGAATTTCTATTTCGAGAGCGGTTCTCAGCTGCACGGCGTGGCCTCAGACTTGAAACCCTCTAGCCTCATGCTCCGGAGAATCTGGATTGATGAGTCTATAGTTCATGCTTTTTTTTCTTCCTATGTAAGAAAATTTTCCCTAGTTGATGGTGATTTTCTTTCCTGTTCTAGAAGATTTATAATTTTAGTATCATATTGAGCTGGGATCTATATCCAATTAACCCACATTCTCACTTGGTATTATTGCTCTTTCAGATTTCCATGATTCTAATAGGTACCTCACATTCTAATAGTGGTATTTCATTTTAATTTGCAATTCCCCTAACACATAAGATGTTGAAGATCTTTTTATATGTTTATTATTTATCTTCTTTGGTGATATATCTGTTTAGAACTTGGACATTTGGACCTCTTTAGAATCAGGGTGTTCGTTTTCTTATTGTTAAGTTTTAAGAATTCTTTGTATATTTTGGTTAATAGTACTTTATCAGATAATTCTTTCAATATTTTCTCATACATGTGGTCTGTAAGTTTATTCTCAGTGTCTTCTACAGAGTTAAAAAATAATTTTAGTGAAATCCCATTTTTCATTTCTTTTTTCACGGGATTAGCTTTGTGTTGTATCTAAAAACTCATTTCAAACAGCAGGAGTTTCTGTTTTCTTCTAGATCTGTAATCTTGAGTGTCACATTTAGGTGCATGATCATGTTTGGGTTAGTTTTTGTGAAAGGCATAAGTTCTGTGTTCTATGCTCTGTACATATTTGATTGAGCTTATACGTATTTGATTAGATTTATGTGTAAGTATTCCATTTATTGGGTGATAACATGAATATTGTTTTTAATTTTATATTTCTATTATTCATTGATGACATATAAAAAAGCAATTGACTTTTGTATATTAATCTTATATCCTGCAACTTCAGTACAACCACTTTTTAATTTCTGAAGTAAGTGTGTGCGTGTGTTCAGTTTTGGAGATTTCCATCCTAGAAGCTCATATCACTTATAAATGAAGACATTCTTTTACATTTTTTCCCAATAGGTATACATTGTGCTTCCTTTTCTTGTTGCATCAGCTAAGATTCCAGGTGCAATTATGCATAGAAATGATGGAGGGGACACCCGAGCTTCAATCCTGGTCTTAGGGGAAGGCTTCCAACTTCTCATCACGGACATGGTGTTAGCTGTGGGCTTGTTGCAGATGGCTTAGGAAGTTCCTCTCTTTTCCTAGCTTGCTGAGAGTTTTTTCCTTCTATTTTATCATGAGTGGTGTTGAATTTTTTCAAATCCCTTCTCTGGGACTATTGAGGTGATGACAAGGTTCGTCCTCTTTAGCAATTCGTGTGAGAGGTTAAATTCACTGATTTTTGAGTGTTGAACAGCCTTGTGCATCCGGAGTAAATCCAACTTGGCTGTGGTTTATAATTCATTCTGCACATTGTTAGATTCAATTGGTTGATATTTTGTTGAGAAGTTTTGCATACATGTTTGTGAGTATATTAGTGGCTTTCTTTTCTTGGAAGGTCTTTGTTTTCCATACTAGGATGTTGCCTCATAGGATGAATTAGGATGTGTTCCTCCTTCTATTTTCTAGAGGAAATTGTAGGGAATTTGTGTCATTTTTCTCCCTAATTATTTGGTAGGACTTGCTGGTGAAATCATCTGGGACTGGGTTTTGGAATTACTGGTTCCACTTCTTTAATAAGTTTAAGTGTATTTAGTTATTTTTGTGCATGCTCTGGAAGATTGTATTTTGAGGAATAGGTTAATTTCATCTAGATTATTAACTTTCTGGGTGTGGAGTTATTAATAATGTACCTTTATCATTTTTCAATGCCCATATTATCAGTACAGTCCCCTCTTGCACTTGTGACTTAATAGTTTGTCTGTCTTCAGTTGTTTTCTTTAAAATGGAGAGTATCCCTCAGAGATTAGGAGGGACACAAGATGGAAATAAGGAATTTTGTTGCTCATATGTCTTGGGGTGCCTGGCAGGGCAGAGGCTATACAGAGATCTATAAGCAAGTGGAGAGAGAGAGAGAGAGAGAGAGAGAGAGACAGAGAGAGAGAGAGAGAGAGAGAGAGAGTGTGTCTATGGATCCTGGGCACCTGGGCACCTGTCCTTACTGAGTCCAGAGAGATGGTCAGAGCATCAGAGCAGGGTGAGCTGAGGAGGCAAGGAGACCTGAGGATTTGAAACAAATACCCATGAAAGGGGCTCCCAGCATATGGCTCTGACCCAAATTTGCATTTGGTCAGTCAGCTACATGTGTGAGTGCTTGGGAGAGGGTTTCCAGGGGATAGGAAGGGGTTCAGAAAAGGAATACTCCGGAACTGGGGTTCAGAAGTTGTCCAGGGTCACAGAGCGGCATCTGGGTCTCACGTCAAGACAACAAAACGTGTGCTAAGGCAGCGTAGGATAGCAAGCCTCCTCTCTGCCTTTGTCTGGCTAGAAAGGTTTGTGTATTAATCTTACATGTTGCAACCTTGCTGAACTTATGTATTTGCAGAATCCTTAGGGTCTCACAGGGACATCCGACTTACAGATACAGATAGTTTTAGTTCTTTCTTTCCAATCTGGATGCGGGTTGCTTCTTTTTCTCGTACATATGCTTTGGCTAGCACCTCTGGTTACAGTATTGACTAGGAGTGGTCTGAGTCTTACTTTTTTTCTGAATTTAGGGGGAAAGCATTCATTCTTTCACCATTAATCATGATATTATCTGTGGGCATTTGGTAGATTTCCTTTATCTGATTGAGAGAATTCCCTTCTATTTCTAGTTTCTTGAGTTTTTAGCCATGAAATGAGGTTTAATTTTGTCAAGTGCTTTTTCTATGTACTTTGGAATTACTGTGTTGTTTTGTTCCTTCCCTCTATTCAAATATATTCCATTAAGGACACATTATGTTCCTATGTTAAACCAAGTGGCATTTCCAGGATAAATCCACCCTGTTCTGGCAGGGTAACTGTTTTTTTTTTTTTTTTTTGATGATTTTGACTCACATTTTTTTGCTTCTTGCTCTTAGTAGTAACTTTGGATCTGTTTCTGGCTTTCATGAATTTTACATGGTGAAGTGCTGGGTTTTGTTGTATTTTTAAAAGGAATCTTGGACTTTGTTCCCTAGGACCATTAAAGACCTTGAAGGACTCTGTCCTTTTGAAGTTCGCTTTCCAGGTGTGGAGGGTCTGGATGGGCCCAGTGTACCCCTGCCGCGGCACGGTCTTGCCTGTTCTCCTGGGCGACCTGACTCTCCGCTTGGGCTGGTTGGAATCTAGTTTCCCGGCCTGCGGCTACACCCTGGGCAGTGGGCGTCCAGCCGAGAGGACTCCCTTGCAGGCTCTGGGCGTGTTTTCCTGGCAGAGTGCCTTGGGCACCCTGGCCGTGCCTCCGAGCTGCCTCAGCCTCCTGATCCCTCTGCTGTGGTGCTCAGCTTCCCATAGACCTTTCAGCTGGCAGTCTGAACGTTCCTGGCCAGGGAGCTGCTGAGGGGGTTGCTCCTGGAGCCCGGGGCCTCTGTCAGGGCTCGGCTCACCCTGAATGGCAGCTCTGCCTTGGCTGCCAACCCTTTCTAACCTGAGCAGGTGGACGCACGTTAGGGCTGACTGGCCCCTTAGCTCCTCGGGCTCAGCACTGTCACCTTTAGGGGGTGCTCTGTGCTTGCGTGCAAATGAACTGTTACATCGATTAACAAGGCAACGGATTTGTGGCTACTTTAGTTGGCATTTTGGGGGGCCTACATGAGTCCTGGGGACGGTCCAAAGTCATCTTCCTGTGTTATCTCCTTCAAGAGCCAAATGTCCAATGAGACGGAGACCATCATTTCACTGACAAAGTAGTGGCCTGCTGGTGTCTCCACGCTCCACAGTGAACCCGGCTTCTGTTCCAGGCATTGCCACTGAAGTCCTCACCCACCAAGCGCACGCTGGCCGATCGCCCAGCGTGGTCTTGGCCATCCCATCCCCCAAACTCAAGACCATGCAGTATGATCCCACCTTTGTATTTTTCTGTTAGTTTTGGCGTCAGAGAGCCAATTTGTCCCAGGAAGACTCTTGGGGGACACAGAGGAAGCTGCCAGAATCCCAAAGGGCCATGGCCAGGAGGCTTGTCCACTTGGCTTTCTCAGGGTGAGCGTGGGCCTGGCTCCACTCTGCGCTCTCAGCAGAGCAATTATCCGGCTGATGGTTCTGATTTGGACTTGGCTGAGGCAGTCGCTGCAGCTGGGGCGCAGCAGAGCACAGACAGATGGCCGGCGAGGAGGGTTCGGAAGGCCTGGGGTTTGGGCTGACGGTCTCGGGAAGGAGGCCGAGCCCGCGTCAGCCGTACTGGCCTTCTGGAGGAGGCTCTCCTCGGGAATGCCCTTTCTTCTCTTTGCCGGCGGCGGTGCTGTTGGCATAGAAGGTCAGCCCTGAGGTTCTCACACCTGGAAAAGGAGCGGCTGTTATCTGAGGCCATCTCGCTGATCAGTGGTCACCCAGAGAGGGGCAGATATGCAAAGCCAGGTAAGTGACAGGGCTGTCCCCAGGATAGCGAGGCAGGACTGTCACCCACTGTGTTCCTAGCGGGCTGAGAACAGGCCACTTCCATCAGAAAGGACAGGGGTGGCTGAGGTCCCCACGCCCCTGAAGGGGCTCCTGAGATCCCTGTAGCGTGGCCCTCTCCCTGGGGTGGACGGGCCTGGGTCGGGGAGACCTCACCCGTCTCCTTGGCCTGCAGGGGGGAGGAAGGAAGCCAGGACAGTGATTCAGAAACAGGGGCACATGTGGGGTGGCCAGCCGTTCCTAAAACCCAAGGGCACAGGGTGGCCCATCGTGCCCCATCCACCGCCATCTCAGGCACAGACCCAGACAGATCCTGGAGGCGTGGCTGCCAGCCTGACCAGGGCTTTGCATCCAGGCGGCTGCAGAGGCTGATCAGCCGAAAGTGGCCTTTGGCTCCTGGTCAGGAAGAGGGTGAAGCCGTCTGCGCCAAGCGGGTGGCCGCATGCTGGGGCCCTTTCTCAGGCCCTCTGCACCTCTGCCCTGACTGGACGTGCCTGCGGGGACCTGGGCCATCTGTATTTTCCACAGAACACGGCGTCGGCCGGATGGTCTGTGGTCCCGAGCCAACTCAAGCTGAAGGAACTGTCCGTGCCAAGTGGGCTGGCAACCCTGGTGGGGGTGGGCACTCTGCCCAGGAGGGTCAGTGGAGGCCCGGGGTCCTCCTCAGCTCTGCCTCAGGCTCGGTGGCCTCTTGCCAAGCTAGCCTCCTGCGGGAGGGGCAGAGTTTCATCTCATGCTTCCCCTGCCAGGAGGAGGGAAGGGCCTTCGGGTCTCCTGGTTGGGGGCAGCATATCACCCCTGGTGGTGCTTCTCGTGTCCCCTTTAGTGGGTGACACAGAAAGCTGGCAGCTTTGAGTGGGGCTGGGGTGGCAGCGGGTACAGACTGCGGTGCCCACACTTGCAGCCTGGGCCAGGTGACCCGCAGGCCCTGTGACAGGGGAGGGATGTGGGGTGGAGAGTCCCACGGGCAGTTGGTGGCTGCAGGCCCAGCGGAAGCCTCCCAGGTGCTCCTCCCCTCTGAGGCCGCTGCAGCCGATTGGGCTGGTCTGTGAGTGACACTGGGCTCTGGCCCAGGTGCTCCCGGCGGACTTCTTACCCTGCCCCGGCTCCTGTGCTCTGGTCTGGCTGCACCGCCAGAAGGTCCCTCGGCCTGGGACACGACCCTCTGGATGTCACGGAGCCCCTCCCTGCTCCACTCTCAGGGCTGCCCCTCAGAAAGGCCCAGGGAGCAGGTGCCTGGTCCTTGCTGGCCTTGTGACCTCAGGGCGGTGTCGCTCTGTGCTGGCTGGCCTTCCTCCTGGGACCCGTGTCCTGGGGGCTGGGCTCTGCTGGGCCCTGGGCCTGGCCGTGGCATGCTGCAAGACTGGGCAAAGTCCAGAGGCCAGAGTGGCGGAGTGAAGCGTCCACCGTGAACTTGCTTGGGGTCTTCAGATGCAGGATGGAGATGCAGCACGGAGGCCGTGGTCGACACCTCCGGGGCACCATCCTGGGGGCCGCTGCTTGGGACACTCCTCCAGGACGCAGTGCCTGTCTGTGTGAGAGTCTGTCCAGGGGAGAGCAGCCTGTCCTCTTTGGAGGACGGCGTCTCCAGCCCCAGGGGCCATCTTCTCCCGGCTCTTCCAAACCCACCCCTGGCCAAGGCCCGTCTCAGCAACCACTCAACCAGGACGTCTCGCCGTCCACATGGATGGGCACCAGGGAGGGGGACGATCCCGGAGACACTCCAGTCCCTCCTGGTGGCGCTGCTCAGCCTCACGTCCGCATGGCCCTTATGGGAAGCTCCCCGCAGCTGAGGTGCAGGTGGACGTGCCCCACGGGGAGGCTGGGTGGTGGGCGGGTGACCTGCGAGTCCGGGAACCCCTACACACTCCAGGCTCCCAGGGAGCGGGCCCGGCGTGGTCAGGGCCAGGGGAGGCTCAGAGGGCTGCGGGTGGGGCTGGCAGTGTGGACAGTCGGGCCTGGGGTGGGGGCGTCTCACTGAGCTCTTCAGAACTGCGCCGTTTCCTCTCTGCCACGTTGTGGGCTGGCCCTGGGTGTTCTTCCTGCTGGCTGGACGTCTGTGCTGGGCCTGGTCCCCCACAGGGAAGCCCTCTGTCTGCCCCGGTGGTTCGGGCTATGATACTTAGATGTGGAGACCCCCCAGGGGCTGCGGTCGAACATCCATTTCTCTCTGTGCACTGCTTAGCAGACGTTTGGGATTTTGGTTGGTTCCTGTTCTGCAGACAAGAGGCACCCTCGGCGAACAGGAGGGGTCTCCAGCCGGCGGTGCTTATGTGGTCGCACCACGTGCAAACCGCAGGCCACATATCCCAGGAGGGAATCGTGTAGCTTCCACGAGCAGGGCCTGCAGGCTGTGTGGGAGGGGGCGGCCTGATGGTGGGGGCCGGGGCTGCGGGGGCCGACTTCTGGGCAGATGTTCTTCACCGTGCCCCTGGCCCTGTGCCGGAGGGGTCAGCTCCAAGGTCGCCTGAGTAGTCCTGCACTTTAGCCCATTTGCTGAGTTGAAATCTCCAAACTACATTTGCTGCAGCTTGAGGCAGGCTGTATTTATTTTTACTTGTTATTAATTTTGCAGAACTGGGATTGAACCTGAAGCATGTCTCCCACTCAGCCACGACCCCAGCCCTTCTTATTATTTGATTTTGAGATAGGGTCTCAGTGAGCTGCCAAGGCTGGCCTCCAGCTTGCCATCCTCCTGCCTGAGGCTCCTGGGTCGCTGGGTGACAGGCACAGCAGTGACCAGCCACGAGTGCCCTGGGCTCCCTGCGCTTCTGTCTCCCCATCATCACCAGGCGTCCCCCAGGATATGCCAGTAGCTGCAGTGCTCACCCCTTGCCTCCACTCTGCCTGCTGGACAGGGCTCATCCCCTGGAGATGCCCAGGGGCTCACTGGCCTCGCGTCCCTTGACCCCAGAGGGCGATGAGTTGGAGACTGCTTTTCCCTCTACGAGGGCAGGGGGCATCTGAACGCTCCCAGCACTCTCCTGTTTCCTGATCTCCCTTCCTGGGGACTCGTGGTGGCTCCTGCTCTGCTTTCGGACTGTCCCTCACGGTGGCTGTGTGCATCCTGAGCTCCTCCTCAGGAGTACGTGGAGCACAGCTGGCTGGTGGCTGGGTCAGACCTGCCCCTCCACTACCTGGTCAGGTGACCTCAGGCAGAACACCTATGTCCCTGCGCCCAGTCCCCCTGGAGCCGGGAAGATGGCACTGCTCGCTAGGGCTGTGCAGTCCAGACTCTGTTGCTGTCATGGTGTGTGTCTGGACTGTCCCCCAAAGACTCAGGTGCTGGACCTGGTCCCCAGCAGAGCCGTGGGCCCAGGTGGGCCTTCAGGAAGGCAGCTGGCCTCACCGTCATGGCTGGTGGTGGAGCCGCAGTGGGCGGGGCCTAGTTGAGAGAGTGGCCCTGGGGGACAAGCCCTGACCTGGCCGCTGCTCCCTGGCTGCTGCTCCCTGGCCACTGCTCCCTGGCCGCTGCTCCCTGACTCCCTGGCTGAGCTGCTCTGCTCCCCCGCTTTCCCCGCATGATGCCGCCTCACCACAGACCCTCGGGAGCAGGCTGACCCTGGACGCAACCTCTGTGCCCACGGGCCGAGATGCGCTTTCCTCCCCTGGCCGTCCTCAGGTGCTTTGCCACAGCGATGAGAACTCACTCCTGCAGCCACCCTGTCCCGGGCTTCTCTGAGGGACCCTGTGTGGCTTGAGGGACGTCCCAGGGCTGTAGGCCTCTGTCTCAGGTCCACCTCTCTGTGCAGCCGTCTCAGCCCAGACTTCTCTGGCCTGTGAGTCTGTATGACTTGGCCTGTGTGTGGCTGAAGGAGACCGTGGCCAGGAGCCTGCGGGGGTGCTGTCCCCTGCTGGGACGGGTGACCTGTGGCCCTTGTCAGCCTGTGTCGGGAGCTGGACCCTGCTCAGCCCACCTTCGCCGAGGCCCTAGCTGGCTCTGGCTTCCCTCTCCCTTCCTCCCGGGGGCCCAGGACCTCGTCTCTGTGCTGGTTACGGAGGCCAAGACGTGAAGTCTAAGCAACGCGTCCCGAACCCCAAACTCTGAGATCCGAGGGCGTCCTGTCTCAGACGCGTCAGCTTATTAGAAGTGGGCACTGAGAGGGTCAGCCCAGGAGGGTGGGGGCAGCTAGGAGGCGCCTCCCCAACCTCCCTCGCCCTCTTGGTCCCCTGGTGCGGGACGAGGAGTGGGGGCCTCCCGGGTTGCTGGCCCTGTGACCGTCCCAGCTGCCCGCACTGTGAGCGGACACCATCCTCCTCTTCTTGACTGTCCTGGTGCCAGGTGTCCTGTTAGGGCATCACGAAGGCTCAGACCCTGGACTCTTGCCAGTCCTCCGCCCAGGCCAAGAGGGGCACAGTCAGTGCGCCCAAGACCCAGGTCCCCTTGCCTTCTGGCGTCCACTGTGAAAACCACACGGAGAGCCCCAACTGAACGCCTGTCATCGTCGGCTGACGGAGCAACAGCACACGCTCATCCAATGACCCCCTCGCCATCTGGCCAAGTGACACCTCCTGGCGTGAGCTGGGCCGTACAGAGCCGCTGACCGAGACTCGATGGCCGCTGCATTTTAATGTGCGTTCTTTGTGCACCACTGGGCCTTCACCCAGCACAAACCCCCAAACCGGGAGGCTTAAAAGTGGAAACGTTTTTGCATAATTAGCCAGTCAAGGGGACATGCTTCAAAATAAGACATCGGAAGGGCTTGTCGTGGACAGCTGGGAGCAGAGCCGGCTACCCGGCAATTAGTGATGAAGCTGCCCGGTTCACTGCCCAGCCTGGGGCAGTCAGTGATCCCTTCCTTTGCTGTTGGCCTTCAGCCCAGCTGCCCAGGGCTGGGTCTTCATGAGGAGAGTCCTGCAGGTAGGTCTCTGTGGCACCATCTCAGGGTGCGACTCCCAAGGGTGCCTGGGAACTTGGCACCTGGTAATTCTGACGCCTCTCGCCCTCGGCCTCCTGGTTCCTTGCTGGGAAGGTCGGGGGCAGCTCTGCAGGGGCAGGGACAGACAGCCTGCGCCCGTGGGACCCACCTGGCCTCTGGCTCTGGACCCGGGGGGGCCCTGGAGCAGAAAGCTGTATCAGGGGCTCTGACACCTGCCTGCGGTCACAGGCTGCCCTGGTTCCTACAGGCTGCTTCTCTCCCCGCCTGGGACGCCCATCATGTGAGCAGGGTGGAGTCTTCCCAGGGAGGCAGGGAGAAGTCCAGGGGGCTGCAGGGGACACTCCAACTCTGCCTCTTGGAGCTGCTTTCTCATCTGTGATGTGAAGGGCACGCAGGTCACTGTGTCCAGCAGCCAGGGCCCAGCAGAGAGCAGGGCCAGGCCCAGCAGGGAGCTGGAGTTCCTGCAGCCTGGACAGAAAGCGTCCCAGGCAGGGCAGAGCTGTCTGGAGAGCTCAGACCCAAGCAGGGAGCAAGGGGCCTGGGAGGCCCTAACGCCCTCCCTGCCACCCGCCCTGGCCTCCTGGACCCTCTAACCCACGGAGCACAGGAGAGAGATGCGGGGCAAGGGGGCTGGGGTCTGGGGCTCCTGGAGGATGTGGGGCTCCTACGGGGATGGCCGAGCAGAGACCTGGAGCCTCCTCCAAGGCCCGGGGTGCTTCCCAGCAGCTCCTGGTGGAGTGTCCCTGTGCCCGGCCCTATGGAGCTCCAGGGGGTGCTGAGCGGCCCTGGGGCCGCTGGCGCTGCAAGGTGTTCTCTGGGTGAGGTCTCCTGGCTCTGGACCCCCTGGCCTGCAGCCGCCCAGGCTCAGGTCGGAGTTTCTTTGATATGCTTCTCCTTCCTCAAGAACAAGAGTCAAATTCTGAATTAATGCAGCGAGATTCCATTACAGAAGCGTGGGAGCCCTCATTCTCTCAAGTGCCTGCTGAGAAGGGCCAGCGGAGGCCGCGAGGCCCACCTCGGGGCTGCACTACCTGGCCCATCTCTGGTGAGGGAACCTGTCGCCCCCTCTCCCTGGGCTCCATCCCTCTACCTTTCCTGGCTCGGAGGCTCGGTTCGCCAAGTGCCGGCTGACGTGGCTGAGATTCCCCTTTTAATTCCCCTCCCTCCGACTTCTCAGGGGGAAAAGGCCAAGAGGAAGACAGCCGCGGAGACGCAGAGACGCAGATGAGCAGGAGCCAGGACGGCAGCCCCGTCTCAGCCTCCTCAACCACCAACCAAGGGGTTCCCATGGATGCGTCCGGCCTCCCCTGCTCCTGGGTCCTGGGATTTGGGTTATTTGCTCAGTCATGGCTGGATTGGGGCTCCAGCAGACATTTCCTTCGATTTAAAGTGTTTGTTCCGGGAGAAGAGCCGCAGCGCTGTCCATTAGTCCTCCATATTGATGGTGTGGAAATTGGCTGTGTGTCCAGTCGCTTGGCGGCTGATTCGGTATTTCAATCAAGCAGCTTGTGTGCTGGGCCGTTAAGGTAGCCGAGCCTCTGGGGCCTATGCATGATCCAGTTATTTCCATTATTGAGACACAATCCAAATTAACTGAACCATAAATGTCTCTGTAGTGGGCAGCTGGGGAACGGATGCCTGAGAATCTATCAAGAGCTTTATTTTCCATGGAAACAATGTGGTAAATGGAAAGTTCTCAGTCCTTGGAGGGCAGCCCATGGAATGAGGGATGGGAGCCTATCAGGGACCTTGCCCAGTCTTGCAGGAGAAGGAAAGAGGCAGTTTTAAGAGGTCCATATGTGTCAAATGACAGAAAAAAAAAAAAAAAAAAAAACAGGCTACCTGTGCTCTACCTGAGTTCCTGCAGGTGCTCGAGGACGCACCTTGATTCTAAGATGTCAGTCACCTAGGGCCGTTTTTTAGGGCAAATTACAGAAAGCCCAACCTCCAGCATCATCTGGCTTAAGGAGCATAGGCAGTTCCTTGCATGGCAGATCAGGACAGCCCAGGACCAGGACCAGTTTCAGGTGCAGCTCGATCAGGGCTCAGGAAAGTAGGCAGTTCTGTGCACTTGCAAGATGGCTGCCTTGGCTCTGGGCTTATCTTTCCCCTTTCATATCCATAAGAACAAACAAAACCCTTGCTTCCAGTGGCTCCTGCAGAAGCAGAAGAGGCATTGCTTTCCCAGTAGTCCTTAGAGATATTCCTTGGATTTCATCAGTCAGGGATCATGCGAGAGTCTATGAATTGGTCACTACTGCAGCTGTAGGATGGGATATAGGATTGACTGACAGTGGTCTTTGGGATTGAGATGGGCCAGATCCCTTGACTGAGAGTGGAGGGGTTTTTCTTCCAGACACAATCTGCCCTGCTGGGGAGAGAAGGGGAGTGGATGCTCCTATCCACCCAGCTGTCCCCTCTGCTCTGCAGGTGGCCAAGCTGCATCCCCCAGAGGAGAACATGGACTCTCTTCCTCCACATCCTTCCGATCCTGCAGGGGCTGGGCTTCCAGGTAGGCTCCACCACGCCCCCGAGGTGGGTCAGCATTCACCTGGAGGAAATGGATCCCTGCTCATCTTCATGCCCAGGTGAGGCCGTGAGCAGACAACGGACGAAGACTTGAGGCCGCCTCATGGAGGTCCAGCGCTGTAGCAACCCATCGTAGGTAGCACGCGGACGCTGGTGAGCCCCCACCACGAGGACCCACATTCCCAGTCCTCTCCCAGCGCCAGAGCCACCTGTGGAGGGACATGTGTTTGGAAATGGGACTTCCTGCCAGGGGCGGAAGCGGCCGCCATCATGATTTGTCACTTGCGAGCTGCTTCTCTTGGGAGCTGGGAGCCTAGGAGTGAGGCCGCATCGTTTGCCACTTCTGCAGCTGAGCTGCTTCCAACCTAGAGCAAGACCCCTCGGCCCGGTCTGCCCGGACCTTCCAGGTTTCTCTGTGTTTTTCCTATTTAATATTTATTCAAGTCCTGCTTGTGTCTTTGTTATATTCTCCCTTTTCTTACTTCAGGTATACCTTGGCATTCTTCTTTATCTTCATAAGATAAATGTAGTGTATTGATTTTAGGTCTTTCTTTAATATAATTTAAGAATTTAAAGCAAAAATTTCTTCCCTGAGAACCACTTAGCTGGGTAATTTAAATTTGGCTATGTTGTATTTTCATTGTCACTGAACTGAACATTTCAAAGATTTCCTTCTTTCCTCCTCTTTTTAGCGGTGCTGGGGATCCAATCCGGGCCTTGCACAGACTGGGCAGGTGTTCTGTTGCTGAATTACATCACAACTCTGTGTTTTCTTCTTTGATATGTGGACCATTTAGAGATCATCTTGTTTCATTTCCAAATATTTAGGCTTACCCTAGATTTCCTAATGAATTTGTTCTTAACTCAAATCTTTTGTGCTCAGAGAAAAATCTTTTTAAGATTCGTGTCTTTTAAACTTTACAGAGATTAGTTTTCTGGCCCAGTATAAGATGAACCTTGGTACCTGTTTTGAAAGGGTGTATGTTTTCAGTCTTGGGCACAGTGTTTTATAACTAAGAATTAAGTAAAAGTGATTAATATGGTTGTTTTGATATTTGTCTTTGCTGATAAGTTGTTATATTTATCCTGTCAAATGATGAGAAAGGGACTTTATAATAGTCCATTATTATTGTAGACTTGTCTCTTTTCTCCCCTCAATTTTGTTAATTTGTGCCTTGTGCATTTTGGTATTGGATGAATAAACACTTATGATGCCTTCTTAACGAATCAATCCTTTCATTGTTCTGCAATGTCCCTCTTGTCTTGGTAACACTCTGTCTTGAAGTTCATTGTACATAATATCCATAGGGCCATCCAGCCTTTGTGTGCACACCCAATGCATAATGACTTTCCTCTAGCCATTTGTTTTGAACTTACCTTGTGTGTGTGTGTATGTGGTGTATGTATACACGTGTGTAATATGAATATAAATATATACACACATATATACAATGTTTATATTGTAGACAACATATTAGAGTCTCTTTTATCCATTCTGAAATTCTGTCTTATAAATGTAGCAATTTATTTATTAACATTTCAGGTAATTATTGATGACATTGAATATAGGTTTTCCAGTGAATTGTTTACTTACTGTTTGTCTTACGCTTTTGGTGTTTCTGTTCCACCTTCCCTGCCTCCCTTAGGAGTCTGAATATCTTTTAGCCTTTTAAAGATGTGGTTCCATTGTTGAATGGCCTCCATAGCTTCAGGTAGTAGTCTGCAGTTATTTAAATTGTTTTTCTTACATATGTGACTTTTCGTTCTTTTTTTGTCTCTGATTGCTTTTAAGATTTTCAGTTCATTTCTCTTATTTAGCAGATTAATGATTGTGTGGCTGGATGTGGTTTTCTTTGTATTTCTACTCTTTGTGTCTGCAGAAGTTCTTGAAATTGTAAATTTATATCTGTCTCCAAATGTGGAGAGCTGAGGGCTATTATTCCTTCAAATGCTTTCCCTGCTCATTCTTTCTGGTCTCCAGTTACTTATATCTTAAAGCCAGTCCCTGTGGTGCAATTCATTTCATTTGCAATATTTTTTCTTTATTCTTTAGAGTGGATAATTTTCATTGATTTTTTCAAGTTAATTGACTTTTAAATGTTTTTATTAGTGCATTATATTTGTACATAGTTGCAGGGTTCACTTTGACATAGTCATTTTTGCATGTAATATAATTTGCTCTACTCCAATCTCCAGTACTTTCACTCTTCCTCCTCTGCTTGCTCCCCTACTTATCTTTCTCTACTCTAGTGATCTTGCCTCCATTTATTTGTTTATTGGTGCATTACAGATATATATATAAAAGTGGAATTCATTGTGGTGTATTTATACATGCACATGGTATAATTTGGTCACTTTCATTCCACAGTTTCTACCCCTTTCCATTTCTTCTCCCTCCTGCTTCCTCAGCTCCACTGTTCTCCTTTCTGTTTTCATAAGATTCCCACCCATTTTTAATTCTTTTAATTCCACATGGTCCGGTTCCGTAACTTGGATATTGTGAATTGCACTACTATAAATGTTGGTATGCATGCATCATTTTAATATGCTGATTTCAGTTCTTTTGGATTAATACCAAGGAGTGGAACAGCTGGATCACATGGTGGTAGCCTTTTGAGAAATCTCCATACTGCCTTCCGTGTTGGTTGCACTAATTTTCAGTCCCATCAACAATGTATAGTGAACCTTTTCCCTCACATCTTGCCAGCATTTATTTTGATTTGTATTCTTGGTTATTGCCATTTTAACTGGAGTGAAATGAAATCTCAAGTAATTTTGAGTTTTATTTTCCTGACTGCTAGGAATATTGAATTTTTCATAGATTTGTTGGATTTTTAAATTGCTCATTTCTCTGCTGCTACCAAACCCACCAATTAGATGTTCCTTTTGGTTATTCTGATTTTTATGTTTGGATGTTCCATTTGATTTGTTTTGACATTTTTATCTCTCCCCTGAGAGTTCTCATCTTTCCACTTGTTATTGAGTGGTTTCCTTTGCTTCATAGAGCATAGTTACAATGACTGCTTTAAAGTGCCTGTCTGGAAATTCCAATGTCTGGGCCTTCACGAGGTTGGTCTTTGTTGATTATCATTTTACTTGATAATTAATTATTTCAACTTTCCTGGTTTTCCTGTATGTGGAGTAATTTTGGATAGGACACTATTTCTGTAAAGAGAGTTGTTGTTTTGTTTTAATAGACAATAAATTAAAACCACCAACTCTCTAACCCAGATTCCAATGCAGTTCTCCCCCACCCTGTACTGGATGGTGTGTACCCTGCAATGTGCGTGGAGAGTTATGGGTCGAGATTGAGAATACGGAGCCCCGCTCATCCTGAGTTTCCTTCTTGCTCACCAGCATGGAGGCTATTAAAGGCCACGTCTCTTTCTAGCCAGTGAGATGGTGGGTTTTCTGCCAAGGCTTCTGGTCTACTGAACTTCACTGGAATCAAGGTGTGACCTCAGTTCAAAGCCACAAGTCATGTTCCAGTGCCTTGTTCTAAGTGTAGGCTTCCTTCTGAACTTCCCACCATTGCTCATTCTCTCAAGTGGCTGGGTGGCTTTGCTCATTTCTTCTTACTTGGAATTTGTCCAGAGCTTAGAGATGTTTCCTGTGGAGGGATGGGTTCCCTGGAAACTCACTGTACCATAAGGCCTCAGTAAATATTTAATTCTCTTAATTAATCTGTTAGTCTTCTCTTTAGACCTCTGGAAGTTGGGGTACATGCCTCAAATCCTGCCAGGAGGGTGGGAATGGGGTGAGGGAGGGGCAGGGTTGGGAAGGACGACATAGAGAAAGTGCTCATCAATTCGTGTCTGCTGCAAGTGGAGCAGACTGGATTTTTTTCTGTGTTATGTATGGTCACTTCACGTATGATTTCACTGTACGACTTTCATTGGTTAAAACGCATTTCAGCTGAGTGCGTGCAGGTCTGTAATCCCAGCAACCCGGGAGGCAAGGCAGGAGGATCACAAGTTCGCCTCAGCAACTTAGCAAGACCCTAAGAAACTTAGTGAGAACCTGTCTCAAAGAATAAAAGAGACTGGGGATGTGGCTCAGTGGTAGAGTGCCCTGGGTTAATCCCAGTGCCATATAAATAACAAAGAAATAAGTGGACTGTTCCTGAAGGCCATCTGTGTAAATGCCCCTCGCCTTCGAGAGTTGAGAAGCTCTGCTCTGCTGGCCTCACGTGGAGCCGTTTGCCATTGGGTGTGACCTGGGTGTGGTCCTCACACCTCTGAGCCTCCGTCTCTCTGTTGTCAAGATGGAGCTCCGCGTGGCCCCTGATGTGGTGAGGGAGTCAGGAGCCAGCATGTGTCAAGGTCTGCACGGGAGGTGCCGGTGTCAGGGTGGGGTCACTGGGGCCAGACGAGCTGCAGCCGGCGCCTGGGGGGTGTCTGTGTGGCGCTCACGTTAGCGTGTCCAGGAGAAGCGTCCAGGACTCACGGAGAGCGCCGCCAGGAGCCGCGTCCCCCAGGCATCTCACGCTTGCTCGTCTCACGCACACGACAACGTTTACTCTTAGACGTTTCGAGGTGGCGAAACTCGGATAAGAAGCTCTCTCAAGGGCACTTGCCGTCTGTGGCTCCCTTCCAATGAGCTGACGCCACCTCTTCCTGGGCCTCTGGGACCCCGACCCTGGTTTCCAACGGCTTCTGCAGGGGAACTGCTCCCTCTCCAGCGAGCTTGCCCTCCCGCTCCGCCTCTGGTGCTCTCTGGCTGCGCCCCTTGGGGTCCAGCCCTCTCGCCTGCTCCCGAGCCCACTCACTGGTTTGGAGGAGGCTCTCTGCACCGTGTTTTTACCTTAATGACAGAACGTCTGGGTCCCTCCAGAGTCTGAGTGCTGAAGTTCCGGCTCCCCGTGCGATGGGATTTGGGCCTGGGGACTTTGGAGGTGACTGGACGACGAGGTGGATTAATGCCTGGTAAGAAGACTCACCAGGCGTTCTTGCCTCTCTCGCTCCGCCTCTCCCGCCTTCTCTGCTGTGTGAGGACCCGGTGGAAGGGGCCATCTGCAATCAGGAAGAGGACCTGACCCTGATGGCACCCTCTTGAGCACAGTGCCCCTTGTCTGGGCTGTGTCACTTTGCCATGGCGCTCCGAGATGACCAAGACGGTGTGCCCTGCCCGCCAGGGGCCATCAAGTCCCCGTGGTGTGGTGTGAGCCTCGCAGGGGGCGGGGCCTGGCCACAGAGGCAGGCACGTGGGAGCTCCGGAAGGACAGATCTCCACTCGTGGACGGACGCCTGGTAGCTGCCCCTTGGGCACTTGGGAAGCAGCTCTCGAGAGCCCCGGTTTCCATGCTCCCGGGTCCTCAGGGTGGAGTGCTCGTGGGGACAATCTCCGCGACAGAGTGCCTCCCGGGCGGCAGCGTCTCGGAGGTCGTGACCTAGGAACGGCAGAGTGGCCTCGCAGTGCAAGGGGCGCTGCCTGTTGGTCAGAGGGCTCTCCGCACACGAGGGGCCCGAGTGGCCAGGTGCACCTGGCCAGGCTCATCTTAAGGATGCAGCGTGTCGGGGAGCACATCTGACTGGCCCCCGCCGCCCATATCTGGGAGTGACAGGGCCCTGCCCAGGTCTTCCCTCCCGAGGAGGCTGGGGTGGGGCTGGAGGAGCGGAGGCCGGGAGGAAGGAGACCGCACAGGCGCTGGTCCAGGTCCCCATGCTCCGTAAGGTGGTCATCAAATGTGAGTTTCCGAATGCTGTCCTGGTGCTGCAGGCACGAGACCTGAGAGTGCTGGATCCATAGGAAGCCGCGTTCCAGACGGCCTGCCTGACGGTTCCCGCGCTCCGGCAGGGGGAGCCAGCCTGGCGCAGCACGGGGGAGGGGCCGACTTTGGCTCAGACCTTCAAGTCTTCACGGAGAGCAGGACTCGGCCTGTGCGTGGGTGCAGGTGGGCACACGGGGGAAGGGACAGCAGGGTCTAGGCTCAGCGCCAAGCCCCCAGCCCGGCGGCACGGCACGTCCCACCCCAGATCTGACTGCCAGCCCTTCCGCACAGGAGCAGAGATTTTCACCCCTGGGGAGATCCCTGGGGAACGGGTTTGTTCAGCTTCAGGGTGGAGCAGACCTGTGCCCACAGAGCCCCGGAACCTGCTGCGCCTTAGCAGGGGACACCGAACTGACGGGCGGTTTTCTGCACCAGCGTGGGTCCCTGGCAACACCTTCGCTCCTTGGCCCAACCAGGATCAGCCAAGTGCCTGTCAAAGACCTGGTGAGCGACACTCTCGGCAGGGTGAGAGCTCCCAGCACCCTCCCAGCCAGCTGCTTCCACTCGTGCGTGTGTGTGTGTGTGTGTGTGTGCGCGTGTGCACGCCTGCGTGGGGGCATGTGTGTGTGCCTGTGTGAGCATATGTGAGTGTGCCTGTGTATATGCATGTGTGTGAGTGTGAGCGTGCCTGTATGTGTGCATGTGAGTGTATGTGAGTGTGCCTGTGTGCATGTGTGCTGTGAGTGTGCCTGTGTATGTGTGAGTGTATATGGGTATGTGAGTGCATGTGCCTGTGTGAATGTGTGTGCATGTGAGTGTGCCTGTGTGCATGTCTGCATGTGAGTGTGTGCCTGTGTGTGCAGGTGTGTGCATGGGCATGTGCCTGTGTGTGCATGTGTGTGAATGTGAGTGTGTATGTGTGAGTGCTTGTGACTGTGTGTGTGTGTGTGTGCATGTGTGTGAGTGCATGTTAGTGTGCCTGCGTGTGTGTACTTTTGTGCCTTTTGTTATTGCTCTTGTCACTGTCTAACCCATGTGCTCGATAGTCACATGCAGGGACAGGGCTAGTGTCTGTGCCTGGTGGACAGCCTGGGAAGAAGCTGGGCCAGCCACGGGATCCAGGCCAGGGATCCAATCTGTTTCCAGTGGGGAAGCCCAGCGCTGGGGTCAGTCAGAAGGAAAAGCCACTGGAGGAGGACAGGAGAGCTCTGCGCCTAGGCCAGCCTCAGGGAACTGGGCCTGTGAGGGAGGAGGGCTGCAGAGCCTTGGAGCCCAGGCTGTGTGACACAGGAGCTCAGCTGGGGATAGGATAGGGCTGGGCAGGGTGCTGTGCCTGCTTACTCTGCAGGTCCTGGTCTGGGAATGGGCATAGGGGAAAGCTGGCAAAAACTGAGCTGATGGCAGGGGTGCTTTAGGCGCTGGAGGAACTCCGAGTCCACACCTTGATGTTCCAGAGGCTATGCACATGCCTTGTGCTGCAGCTTTGGCTTCTCTGTAGGCAGCTGGCCCCATGTCTCTTCATCTAGAGCTGCAGAACTGATAGAAGAACCCCTGCCTGAGCTGAAATTGGAGATAATTTTTTTACAAGTCCTATTGTGCATACCTGTCTGTATTCTGATTCATTCTCACAGAACTGCTGGGTAATTAAAAGCTGTCTAATGGAATGACTCATAATAAATAATATATGGTGATAGAAATTCAGATGTTTCTTTTCCAAAACAGATCTTACAAACCTCCAGGAGAGATTTGTGGGGATATTTCCATTACAGTGACATTGGGGAGATTTCAGGGCAAGTTTGGTGGCAATGCAGTCACAGCACAGGCCTGCCTTAGGTGGCCTGGGACCTCCCATCTGACCCCAACCTCTGTCCTGCAGTGGTGGAGCCAGAGAAGCATGTGGGCTTCTCTGCATTTGCTTCTGACGTTGGGCTTTACCATAAAAGCCAAGGAGACTCCACCTGAGCTGATTTTCCTCTAGGCAACTTCATTGGAACAAAGTTTTATGTGGCAGATAATGAGAAAAGCAGCTGTAAAATCCTAAAGGGATGAAAAATAATTTCCGAAGAGATGCCGAGCGTCTCTGAGAATGAGGAAGCTGCATTGATCCCTTCAATTATGGAGAACATGCATCTGGAACGCACATTTTAATAGGCGTTAAAGACATTTTAATGAGAAAACGATTTAAAAGTTGGTAAACGTGCCTTTGTTGGTACGCAGCGGGGCTGTTTGGGCGGGCGCCGGGCTCATTTCCTCAGGTGGCTGTGTGAGGTCTGCGCTGCTCTGCGTGCTCAGCAGCTGAGGCTCAGCCTCGGACCCGCAGAGTTGGTGTGATTACGAATGGGCTCGGGTGGAGGAAAGAGCTGGGCTGACGCAGAGCCGGGCTCACTGCAGCACAGCTGGCGTGCATGCTCACGATGTGCGTTTCATCTCAGACACTCGGGACTGCAGACGTGCGGCGTCGGGGGCTGCCACCGAGCCCTGGCCCAGACAGGGTGAGAGGACCACTTGCCGCTGTTGCTGGGAAGCCCCCGGGGCGCTGGCTCTGGAGGTCCTGCACCAGGTTCCTCTCCTGGTGTAGCAGTGAGCTGCCTGGTTCCGTTAAGAGCACCAGTTCAGGGCCCCACACGGTGCAGGTTCTCAGGCCGGGCCAACTGAGCATGGCCCGAGGAATTGTCCCTCTGTGGTATCATGCACCCAGTTATGGAAGTGTGAGTAGTGATGGCCCAAGCGTTCAGCCCTACTGTGTGCCAGGCACCATGCTAGGCACCCTGCATGGGCTACCAACAGCTATGACCTGGCTATGCAGCCCTACTGTGTGCCAGGCACCATGCTAGGCACTCTGCATGGGTTACCATCTTAGTTTACTGAGATTTCTGGCCACAGATTTAGGGGTGCAATGCAACACTCTACCATCCCAGCTCCTGTGGCCTGACTGGGTCACCTGCGGGTCTCTGGAGGCTGCGGTCAGGCTGTCGGCTGGGCTGGTTGCCTCAGATCGCCTGGGGAAGGGCTGGCTCCCAGCTTTCTCCAGGTGGCTGGCAGAACTCAGCTCCCTGACGTAGAAGGCAGGGCGACTTTCTTCTTCATGGCCGGTAGGAAGGGGAGGCTGTGCCGCTCACGTGGAGCCTACCAGAGCTTGGATCTCAGGTGTCCCCAAAGGCCACATGCTGACGGGCTGGTCGGCAACTGGCAGAGCATAGAAACATGGGAAGAGAAAGGGCCCAGGAGGCGGGCCTGGTGGGAGGAAGGCTGGCCTGGGGCGAGCCCGTGGGGGAAGTCGGGGCCCAGCCCCTTCCTCCCTGTTCCTGGCAGCTCTGCTCTGCCACCTCCTCCCTGCCTCACCACAGACCCCAAATCAACAGAAGCAACTGACTGTGGTCTGAAACTGAGAGCCAGAGTAAACCTCCCTTCCATGAGGTTGATTTTATCAGGACGTTTTCACAGGGACAGCTGATTAACGCGGGGCCTTGACTTCAGAGCGAGGCCCTGGGCTGCTTTCAAAGGGCTCGCCTGATGAGGCCAGGCTCACCCAGGGTGCTCTCCTTTTGATTAACTTGAAGTCCCCAGATTAGGAACCATCCTGACATCTGCAAGTTCCCTCCACCTTTGCCACAGTCTGTTGGTCATAAATTGGGCATAGGTCCCACACATTTAGGGGGAGGGGCTGCACCAAGACAGACGTTGGGGTGGTGAGCACCAAGGAGGCCCCCTAGGCATGTTCACATTACCAGTGCCCACCCACGCCCTGTGACCATCCTCATGCCTCGTTTTCAATGAGGAAACCGAGTCTCACAAAGATGAGGCAGCTTGTCTAAGGTCACCCAGCAGACACGGGTGGGGCCAGGATTTGAACCCAGATGGTCTGAGTCCAGAGCCCCTGGGTCCTCCTGTCCCTCTCCGGCGAGAGAACAGCAAGGTGGGGAAGTCCATCCAGGGTCCCCATGGCTGTTCCAGGATGCAGGCCTGACCCAGGGCTCCAGCCGCTTGCTGGCATGGGTGCCGGGTGGGTGTGGCCGCCCTCCATGTCATGGCCCTCTCGCCTTCTCAGCTGCAGGAGCAAAGCTGGACCCGAGACACGCCCAGCAGCGGAACGAGGCGCCCGAGGGGCCACATCTGGGGCAGCCTCTGGACGGATCTGAGGCAGCGCCCCACGGACCAGACTAGGACGGCAAAACCAGGGCAAGGCCTCTTCAAGCACCTCGCACAGACCCCAGGAGCCCCTGGTTATTGGCACCCCACGGTGAAGACAGGAAGTCACAGGGTTGGTGACTTCTGCAGGGTCACGGTGGTGGGTGGCAGAGGCTGGGTGAGCCCACCCTGGACTCAGGCTTGCTGGCCCCTGGCCGTCCCTGCGAGAAGCCTGACTTCTGTACTTGCCATGGAGCTGTCTTTGAGGAGGGGCTGCTGAGCGCCGGCAGCCAGGGGCCTGAGTCTGTGAGGCCTGCTGGGGCTGGAGGCCCTGCCCGCTGAGTCGGGCAACAGTGGAGAGACGCCGTCGGGGGGCTGGTGCAGCTGGGCGCTGACGTGGGCTGGGGTCTCCTTCCTGGGCTTACGGTGGGTGTGGGTGGGAGCAGGCGTGCAGGGGCACAGGGTTGGTGGGTGGAGGGGCCGCCTCCCCTCAGCCTCTGCCGTCTCTGGAGCTTGGCTCTGTCCCCTGGCATAAGCAAGGGGCTCTGGGCGGGACTTGGGAGCCTGTCCTAGTACACCGTCTGGTTCAGAACGCCTGGCTAGGTGGCCTGTCCACACCTTGGCCTCTGTCCTGTCATGACTTGGCCCTGGGCTGTCCTCTGGGCTGCCTGGGCCACTTGGGCGGACACAGCACCCAGCCCCAGGCCCCAGGTGCGCAGCCCCACGCCTCTCTTCAGGCAGGGACCCAGCTTTTTCTTCCCTCCTCTGCAGGAACCGAGGACCGTAAGCAACAAATGAAACCAGACTCTTCCCTCTAGGCTCCAGGACCCCACGTGAGTCCTGCCAGGGGTCAGCAGGGGCTGTAGGAGGGAGCGGGAAGTGCCGTGGGTCACTTTTGAAGAAACCTGGGGCTCATGGGGAACCAGCTTCGCTGTGAGCAACATTCAGGGAAGAAAGTGGACTGGAACCCACAGGCCTGTGCGCAGGGTCTGCGGGATGCTCGGAGTCACAAGGCCACCAAAGGCTGTTGGGACCCCTCTGTGCTCTGGACACCGTGCTCCCTGGAACAGCTGGGGTCACGACGGCTGAAGACCACGCTTCCCATAGCCCGCTCGCTAGCTGTGCCTGGGTAGAGGGACGGGCTCCTGTCTTTCTTCTTGTCTTCCTGTCCTTTCTCCTCCCTACACGGCCTACATTCTGTGTGCTGGGACGGAGAGACGCACACAGGACAGGGTCCCCACCTGGGCTGCACGTCCAGCCTTGGCAGGCCCCGGAGGAGCTGGCCTCCTTGCCTCTTGCAGGCTCAGGCTCTGTGGTGGGCTGCCTGTTGACTGGCATTGGCCGCGGCCCTTCAGAGCCTGGCGTTCTGGGCCTACCTCGCGGCCACTGAGCTCAGGTGTAACGTGTGAGTGCAGAGCTTTGCAGACATTTGCTGGTTGGTTTAAATCCAGCTCTGGTGAAACAGAAATCCAAAGACAGCAGCAACTGCTGTCAGATGAAGTGGTCTCATATTTCAACCCCTTAATATTTCAACCCCTTCATGTGGCCTAGGATCTGGGGGACGATGAAGCCCCTGTAGGCACTTTTCTATCACTGGAAGGTTACATGCCCACACAGCACAGGCAGAGCGGCCTTCGGGCGGGGATCAGGTGGCCCCTAGCGGAACACTGGCATCTCGCACCTCCTGTAGCCCACCAGGGGACACAGGCGGCTAGGGGCCCACCCCGCCAGAAGCCGGTGCATTTAGGGTAACGTGTGCTCAACTACGCTCCCGCTCTCCCAGGGTCCTCTCAGATTAATGATGGTCACTTGGCCCAGTTCTGGCCAATGGGGTCCAAATGCAAGTTCCTGACAAAACCCTACCACCAAATGCCAAGACTGCCCGGGGAGCCTGTTGCTCTTCACCCTCGTCTTCCTGCCTGAAGACGGCGTGCTGGCCGGAGGCAGACCCGCCGTCCTGGGGCGAGGCAGGGACACCACCGGAGCTGTGGTGGAGCAGAGGCCACCGCCCCCGCGGGAAGGAGCCAGTGTCTGCAGCTCAGGGCCCCCCGGGCAGCACCGTGCCGCCTCCTGTTCTTCACACGGTTGGGCATCTCTAGTCCTGTCCTGTGAATAAGAAGGCCGCGGCTCAGAGAAGGGCCACAATGTTGCTGGGATCAGAGCTGGCCAGTGGTGACCTGGGCATGACTGTCTGAGTCCAGCCTCTTTGTTCTGCCCTTTCTTCCAGGCCCGAAGGAGGGGAGGAGGAATGGGGAGCTCCTCCTGCCTGGAGGATCCCCTCCCCTGACCGCTCGCTCGGGGCCCCCGTTGCTTGAGCGCTGTCCATGGTGACATTCCCACAGGGGTGCCCCGGCCCACCCCTGGGGGCTCTCCCAGCCTCGGGGCCTTCCCCTACCTCCCAGGTCTTCTCTCTTGGGGGATCGATAGGGTCTCTGTGAGGGAGGGGCTGTGCCTCGCCGGACCCTGCCCAGCTCGTGCCCAGGCCCTCCGTCTTCCTGGCGAGCAGTCAGGGCAGCTGGGTCCAGGGAAGGAAACCGTGGTCATTTGCTACTTGCTGACCAAGCTGACCTGAGGTTTCCAGTGACAAGAACCCTTGCTGTGTCCTGGGGCTGCTCACTCGAAGCCTCCGTCACCTTCGCAACGGCTCAGTCTTGGTTGGAGTGCTCAGGGCGCAGGCAGCGAGCCCAGGCCTCACTGATGCTCACAGAAGCGGCTGCTGGCTGAGCATGTGGCTCTGGGCTGGCTCCGCGAGCCCTGGGCTGGCTGCTGTGGAAGAGTGAAGCGTGAGGACGGGGCTGGGGGGCCGAGGGGCAGCCCAGGCCACACGGGCTGTGGACAGAGATGCTCCACTGCCTCTCCGTTACTCTGCGTGGGAAGACGTGCACGCTGGAGCTGCTGTGAAGGAGGCCAGCGCTGCTCTTGGCCCTGGACAAGTCCCTGGGGCGTGGGGTCCAGGAGACCAGACCTCCCTGGAAGTGAGGAGATGACCAACGCACTGGGAAATCAGGTCGGAGGCTGTAAGAAAAGATTCCCCAGCTCTCTGCTCACGGCCCCATAAGCTCCTGCAGTCTGGAACAGCCCGCTCACCCAGGGAGAGGCTCTGGCTTACGGAGACCAATGACACTGGAGGGTCCGAGTGCTTCCCGTAGGCCAAGCCTTCCTCAGGCCAGCACCCTCCGCCCACCCGGCCACCCACGAGGGCCCTCTGGGCGTCCCCAGAGCAGGCCCCGAGAGGCCGTTCAAGGACACTTGCTTATTTGGGAGGGGTAGGAGAAGGGAGAGGGGAACAGAGCTGCATGGAAGGGACACAGCAAGGCATTCCCTCTGTGGCGTCTGGAGATTAACCCCACAGGGAACCCGTGGGAAATGGAGCCAAACACTTTACCAGGTAGTTCACTAAGATGGCGAAGAAGAAGAGATGGCGGTGGTGGTTCTGATGGTAATGGTGATGATGGTGGTGATGGTGATGATGGTGGTGATGGTGGTGATGGTGATGATGGTGGTGATGGTGATGATGGTGGTGATGGTGATGATGGTGGTGATGATGGTGGTGATGGTGATGATGGTGGTGATGGTGATGATGGTGGTGATGGTGGTGGTGGTGGTGGTGGTGGTGGGATTGTGGTGATGGTGGTGATGGTGATGGTGGTGATGGTGGTGATGGTGGTGATGGTGGTGATGATGGTGGTGATGGTGGTGATGGTGGTGATGGTGGTGATGGTGGTGATGATGGTGGTGATGGTGATGGTGGTGATGGTGGTGATGGTGGTGATGGTGGTGGTGATGGTGGTGATGGTGGTGATGGTGGTGATGATGGTGGTGGTGATGGTGGTGATGGTGGTGATGGTGGTGATGATGGTGGTGGTGATGGTGGTGATGGTGGTGATGGTGGTGATGATGGTGGTGGTGATGGTGGTGATGGTGGTGATAGTGATGGTGGTGGTTATGATGGTGGTGATGATGGTGGTGGTGGTGATGATGGTGGTGATGGTAGTGATGATGGTGATGGTGGTGATGGTGATGATGGTGATGGTGGTGGTGGTGGTGATGGTGATGGTGGTGGTGGTGGTGGGGCTAATAATCTTTTTAAGTGTAGAAACATTTTGGATTTAGACGGGGCTTCTGACTCCACAGACTAAAGGCTTGGTTACTGAAAGCCCAAACAAGAGGCTCTCCTGAAACTTTTAAAGAATGGCATGCTTTCCCGCCGAGTGTGCTCTGGGGTCAGCAGTGTGGGTCAGTCCTTGGGCCTTGCACAGCAGGTCTGTAGGACACAGCTCCGGGTGCTTCTCGGTCCTGCCTTGGAGCACTAGCACAGGGGCCAGCATCGCAGCCCCGTGCCCCTTGCTGAGGGATGGGTGGCTGCAGACCAGTGTTCGGGTGCTGCCTGTGGGCCCGGGGGCTCTTCTGTGGTGGGGGAGTGGGGACAGCAGGTGGTCGGCCATGAGCCTCGGTGTGGACTGGAGTACGACGCGGTCTCAGTTTGGACCGACCCACAGGTACGATCAGGACTCCCTGCAATGTGAATATGCACACGCGACCCCCACGGGGTCAAGGCAGGCGCTGCCCGCACCGGCCTCCTCCCGCCAGCTCCTGTCATCGTCCTCCAAGGTAGCTTCAGCTTCTGGCCTCTACTGCTGCAGCAGGGCTTTTCCTGCGTGGGGACAGATGGGTCATGAGCCAAGGTGCTCACCAAGGCATGTGTGAAGTGGTTCCAGGCCGGCTCTGCAGGTCCTGCTCCTTTTCATGGCCGCAGAGTCCCATCGGGTGATTGTGCCACTGAGTGTCCAGGGCTGGGGGCGCTTGGGAGTTTCGAGCTTCAGTTACACGGTGAAGGGCCTGAGAACACAGGCCCGTGTCTTTGGAGGAGACCATGCTTGTTTTCCCCGGTGGGCCCTGCGGCCAGGTGAGTGCCTGCTCAGCCTCGGAAGCTCTGGCCAGCTTCTGCTGGCCCCACGGGCGGTGCCCACACCACTGCACGGGAGGCGCCCCAGCCCTGCTGGGCTCAGTTTGTTGTTGCAGCTGACGATGTTGGAGCTTAGGGGCCTCTGACCACCTCAGCTGTGCAGAGGGTGTGTTCACATACAAAGAAGGCCCGCTGCGCAGCACTGGCCCAGTGCACGCTGTTGCTGTAACTGTTGGGGTTTATCTGGGACATTCAGTGCAATGGCCTTCACCACAGTAGCTACTCTGGGTGATGGAGACCTGCTGTTGTCATGATGTGACGTCTATGGGACAGGACGACCTGCCCATGGAGGGCAGTCAGGGGGCTGTGCCCCAGGGAGCGCCCCAGGACTCGGCAAGTCCTCTCGTGCACCATGGAGAACACAGATTTTCCACGAGACCCTACCCAGGGCGGAGTGGTTGTTCTCTGCAAGAGAAAGCACTGGCAGCCACACCCGTCCCTCCGGATGGCTTGTGGCAGGATTTGCCAAACGCACCATTGTGACACAGACCTGGAGGCCGGAAGGCTTCGCTTCTCCTTCCCCCGTGGGGCTGCGGATGGGGGGGTCCGCCCAGCCTCCCTCCAAGCCCGTGCCCTCCCCTTCTTGAGTCTCCACCTGGGTCCTCAGGACGCTTCCCTTCTGCTGCGCAGGCTGCCAAAGTAACCTGTCACCCCGCCTCTCACAGGCGTCCCTGGCTGCCCGCAGAAGGGCCTCCTCTGGCCTTCCAGGGGCTTCCCAAGTCCAGAAGGGGCTCAGTTCCTCCCTGACTTCCCTTTTGGCCTGTGTGCCAAATGGTTGACAAATGAACGCATTCACAGACCACGAAATAGGCGCCTTCACTCTCTAAGCACCCTCCCCGTTACACTCTAGCACTGATTGTGATGGTATTGAGCACCCACAATGCCCTAGGCCTTACAGAGAAGCAGAACAGAGCAGCTGCCAGGTGCACAGGCCCCTGGGCCAGACAGATTGTTGGACTCTGGTTCCACCGCTGTGTGGTCTTGTTCAGGCTGCTTACCCTCTCTGAGCACTGACTCCCCATCTACAGTTCGGGGCTGCCCCGGAAGCTCAGTGACATCCATGCTATGGGCACCAGCTCCTGTGGAGAAGGCGGCCCAATGGCAAGGGGCCTTTGGGTCCGGGTTGCAGCAGAACATGGTGATTTTCTTGCCTGGGGACTGCAGACACAGCTCTAGCCTGGGAGCATTTGGGCAGGGCTGGGCCAGGAGCCTAGGGGAGCTCAGTGGGGTCAATGGCCAAGATGGAAAAACAGAAATAATCCCAAAGGTCGGAGCAAACGCTGGTGCTGTAGATGTCCGAGCTCTCCTTGCCGGGCCTGCTCGGGCTCCTGGCGTGTCTGAAATTCGTTGGTTTTCCTGAGAGGTTTTCCGGAGAGAGGAAATGACAAGATGGCATCCCCCGTGGACGTCCACTCCAGGGCCCTGGGGCACCCTCTGAAGTGTTCCTGATGGAAGCGGGTTGACCTCCTGTCCACCGTCGGCCCTGATTCCACAGAGCTGGGAAGGCAGGCCTCCGAGCGGGGCGTGCAGCTCCCCGGGTCTGAGCTAGAGGTCGCAGGCCAGGCCAGCCAGCCCTCCGCCCCTGGTGGGAGCTGCGTGGTGGTGTTGGCGTGAGCAAGGCTGCTGGTTTCTGCTCAGCAGCCATGCAGCCACAAGAGCTGGCCACAGCCAGCTGGTCCCCAGCCCTCCTCTGCTGCCAGTGTGGAGCCACCAGCCTGGTCAGGGCCACCCTCCCTGATCCAGGAGCGCACAACTAATAAAGGGAAAATCAGCCGGAAGAGCTATTCAAGCTGCCCCTGTCAGCCTCCAGGGACTGGGGATGGGGCCGTGTCCAGGTCCATCAGCCAGATGGTACGCAGTGGAGCAGGGGGACAGCAGACACATGCCTGGGTGAGGCTGGAGGCCGGGGCGCAAGAGAGCTCTGGGGCTCTTTTCAGGGCAGGTGCATGAGACTCTCCTGGACACAGGCCCTCTGTCCACTAGCACCTCCATGACCTCGATGTCCTTCTCTAGGAAGGGATGCAGCAGAGTGACTGTCATCCTGGTGTGTCCAGTCCTAAGGGGACTTTCAGTTTCAAAGCTGGGGCAGCCACAGGAGAAGGCCCAGGCTGCAGGACTTGGTGCCCCAGCCTGGAGTCCTGGGAGCTCAGTCCAGCTGGTGGCCGTGAGCTGGCTTTCCACCGCTGGGCCCAGAACTCCTGTCGAGAGTGGCTGACAGGCCTGTGGTTTCCGAGGCCTCAGGCCACGCTGGGCCGACTCCACCGCTCGGCCTGAGGTGAGAGAAGACCTCAGTGGATGGGCCGGGCAGAGGAGAGCCGTAGCTCATGGCAGCCAGGAGACAGCGAGTGAGATGCTGGGCATAGGCACCAGCCCCTGGGACCCACCTCCTCCAGCCACGCCCCACCACAGGGGTCTGCGGTCACCTTTTTCAATGATTAATTCATCAAACGGCTCAATCCGTGGCTGAGGTGGTAGCTCTCGTGACCTCGGTCATGCCACAGAACGTTCCTCGTGGTCTCACACAGGACCCTCTGGGGACCCTCCTGCCCAGTCCCACCTGGTGGCCTGGTCTGGGGGCAGCTGGATCAGGTTGGCTTTCCTGCCTGCCCACATCCCGCAGGCCAGCAGAGGCTCAGAACCCAGGGGTCTCGCTCCCAGACAGCGTGGGCCTGGGTCCTCACAGCTGCCCTGTTCTCCTCCTGGATCCCATGGGCCTGGGTCCTCACAGCTGCCCTGTTCTCCTCCTGGACCCGACTCACTCTCTAGGCTCTGACGGTCGCCCTTGGTGACTGGGCTCCACCTCTGTCCCCAAGCAGAGGGAGTGGGTTCTCCCTCCGGAAGCCCCAGGTGCCGGGCTCTCCCAGCCCTGCCCGGTTCACATCCACCCGGAGTGTCTTCTGCATGGAGCCTGATGACGTCTTCCCTGGGGCTTCCTGTTGAATTAGCACCCTGGGGGGCGGGAGGCCAGCAGGAGCCTTGGGACATGTGAACAAGCCCTCACACGTGGCTGCTGTCCAGCCAGGAGCAGCACCTACAGTTCCTGGAGAAGGACCAAGGACGACCAGGGAGGGTGGGAGACCCACTGGGGTTCCAGGAGGAAGGCCAGCCTGGTCCCGGTGCCCCGTCAGCCCTCGGGTGTGTGGGAGTCGGCTGCGGGTGCAGATGTGGGGCGCAGATGTGGGGCATAGGTGTGGGGCTGCCTCCACCTGGCTTACTCAGATGTCAGGTTGAGCAGCTCAAGCTCAGGGAAGAACCTGTCACTCAGAGACGCAGGCAGGGCACCTCGCAGGGACCCGGGAGGCGCCAGGCTGGGTTAGGGGCACGCAGGGAGGGTTGGGAACAGGACCGCCTTGTTGTGGTTTAGAATCCCTTGTGGGACAGGGCTTTTCCCTGTACCTGGCCTGGTATGCTCAGGGCAGAGGACACTGGCCGTGAGTCAGAGCAGGTGCGGGTGGGCTCTCGGGAGGTTGGCTGGTGCAGGAAAGACCTCCAGGAGCCCTCGCTGCCTCTAGGAACTGGCAGTCCCCGGCCTCTTCTCTTCCTGAGTGAGGGCTGCCTAGGAGTTTGCACTGCTGCCTCCTACCTGTGCCAGGTGCTACGGTGCAGGGTCACTATGCCCTGTGCAGAGGAGGACACTGTCTTCAGAGTGGTCCCGTGGGCCGTCCACAGTCACAGAACTGACAAGCGGCCCCACGGGTCTTTCTTGGTCCCCGACCCCACCCTGGGCCCCCCACCCGGCTCCAGTGACCTTCGCCAAGGCGCTGCACCGGAAGTCCACCTCCAGCCCTGCTCAGCCTTCCCCAGGCCACCAGGGTCTGAGTTGCACTAAGCTGATGGACGGCTTGGTCCTGCTGCAGACGGGCTCTGAGTGGCTCCCAAGTCCAGGCTTGGGGACGCCGAGCTGGCTGTTTGCAGAATAGAATCTGGGGCTGCTGGTGCCAGCAGGGACCCTGGCTTAGAGAAATATGAGGCGTGTCCTCCACAGAAACAAACAAATAATTCGTTATTAGATAGATGTGGACTTTTAAGTGCAAGGGAATGGAACTCGTTGCTCACGGGGAGCCGGGCGCAGACGGGATGCAAATTTCTCCCCAGTTTGCTCGGGTTTCTGTGCCCCAGAGTTGCACAGATCGATTGGCTGCGTCCAGACAAAAGGCCCAGCAAGGGCCTCCAAGGCTCGCGTGCACCTGAGCGCGCCGCCCGCGAAATTAATTTCCAGTCTCCTCCCATTCATCAACTGACACTGCACAGCCGCCTGCATTTACTGGTATTCTGGAATTTCTCTGCGGGCACCTCTTCACCCTCGGGGACCAGCAGGGCAGGAGCTGAAAACTGCCGGGGACGCCCAGGGCAGCGGGAAGTAGTGCAGCAGCCCCAGTCTTGGGAGGAAGGAGGGGCACCCAGGGACCAGGGGCCTGTGGGTCTGGCCCACCCTCCTGTCCACAGGAAGCTGCTGGAGCCTGGCCCCTCTCCTCTGACCTCGGGGCCTCCCCCATCCTCAGCTTACCTGAGGGACACAGGCACTGATGGTTCTGAGATGTCACAGGCCCTGTTTCTGGAAGCGGCCCCTGGTTGCCTCTCTAGTCCTCACAGAGTGCCCCAAAGATGGCGTCCCCACTGCTGTCCGCTGCAACAGAACCTGAGGGCAAGAGGCACAGTGAGGCAGATGCTGACTGGCTGGAACCACAGGGCCAGCGCTGGTCCCTGCGATGGTCCCGGCTTGGCCCTTGTCACTGGCTGAGTCACAGGGGCGCAAATTCAGGAGGTCAGGGTTGTCCAGCCTCCCTCTGAGGCCTCAGGTCCTGTTGCCCAAGGAGCTGAAACAGGGTGCACATGGGAGGTTGGGGACTTCTGTCTGCCAGCTCGGTGAGGGGACCTGGCTGCTCAGGTCATCCGGAGGGGCTTCCTGGAGCCCGAGGCTCCTCCACTGAGCTCCAGCCTTGTGGGCAGGGCCATGGCGCTTCAGCCTGAGCTTGGCTGCCCTGGTGCCCCAGCCTCCCAGCCCTGGAGCCCCCACCCCAAGGTGGCCCAGGTGCAGGCTGCTGGCCAAGGGCTAGGGCTAGGGCTCCAGTCACTCCGAGATGGACAGCATGCACACGTGGGCTTCTCCTGCACACGTGGGCTTCTCCTGCACACGAGGGCTTCTCCTGCACACGAGGGCTTCTCCTGCACACGTGGGCTTCTCCTGCACATGTGGGCTTCTCCTGCACGTGAGGGCTTCTCCTGCACATGAGGACTTTGAAATGGCTCCTGTTTCTCTGTGAGCAAAGGCTGCAATCCCCAGGTGGCCTGCAGGGCCCCATGTGTACGCCTTGGCTGCTGTCACAAGTCACCACAGGCCGCGTGGCTTAAAGTCACAAGGACTTATCATCTTCCAGGGTTGGAGGTCAGAAGTCCTAGAGTCCAAGCGTTGGCAGGGCTGGGGCCTGTGGGAGGCCTGGGGGCGGGGAGGTGGCCGTGCCTCCTTCTTGGGCCAGCAGCCCCCAGGCCACCGGCTCGCCTCGCCTGTGGGCCCTTCCCTCCGTCCTCAAGGCCAGCAGCGCATGCCCAGGCCTAGCTCACAACCTAGCTCAGCACCACCAGGACACAAGACCAGAAAGTAATCTCTGCCCCCAGCTGCAGATTCTTTCTTCCTCTGCTCTGCTGGGGTGACATCCGCTCCAGGTTTACAGCTCCTCCCCGACCTGGGAACCAGCCACCAGCATGAACACCCACCTGGAAGTGGGCCGCTCCCTCTGTGGCTGTCACTCATTCCCGAGTGATGAGCACTAGGCTCATGGTCCAGCTCGGGGGTGTGGCCCCAGGTGCATGGGGTGCAGGGGCTTTACTTTACAGGTCCAGGAGTCCACTGCATGCTGGACCCTCGTCTGCTGTTACTTCCAGTGTGTAGCAAATCTCATGCTCGTGTGTGCGTGTGTGTTTGTGCGTGTGTGTGGGGGGGAGTGTACGCACGCATGGCACTCAACTGGAGTCAGGACTCCTGGAAAGGCAGGTCAGTCACAGACTAGGACCTGTCTCCCTGCGTGTCACACGGCTCTGGCTGCATGATGGGCGGTGGCTTCCACCACTGAGACAGGGTCTGCTCATCAGAGCCAGGCATGGAGGACACAGTGGAGCAGTGAGCGGGGGCAGTGGACACAGAAGCCAGCATGAGGTCCCCACCCGGAAGGCTGCCTCTCCTTCCTGGACCTGCAGAGTGCAGGCTGTCCTGGTATGAGTCCTGGCCAGCCTGCTCTGTGGCCTCCCTCTCTGGTTGCAGCCTGGGGGCCCCTAGTGCTGTCACAGCGAGCACAGAGGGAAGCAGGGCCCAGATGCGAGTCAGCCATCACGGTGCCCAGGGAGGCCGGGAGGGGTGGCCTGGGCCTCAGGCTGGCTGAGCAGGAAGGATGGGCAAGGAGGAGGAGGGGCTGGCAGGGCCTGCCGTGTGTGGCTCCAGGCTGGGCAGGGACAGCAGTGGCCACAGCAAGTCTCTGGCCTGGGGGGCTGCCAGGCTGACCCACAGTAACCCCAACTCACATTTTGCTAAGACGTGGGGGCCGGCGGCAAGAAGTGTCCCCTGTTCTGGTCAGGGCCAAACAGCTTACAGGGTTGCAGGAGGGCCAACCCCAGGGGGCTCCAGGCCCCGTCTGCAAAGCCGTTCTGCGGCAGGGGCGGCCGCCCCACTGCTGCCCCTGTGGTCAGGAGAGTGGGTGCACACTCTGCCCCCTGCTGGGGTCTGCAGCAGCCCATGGCCCTCAGCACTGACCGCAGACCACTGGGGTCCCACCCTGACCTCTCACCCTCTCAACCTTCAAGGGGTGCTGGCCTGGTGCTAGCTATCCTGCCCCCACTCGCCCTCCTGGCCCCACACTGGCCCTCCTGGCCCCACACTGGCCCTCCTGGTCCCCCACTGGCCCTCCCGGCCCCACACTGGCCCTCCCGGCCCCACACTGACACTCCTGGCCCCCACTGGCCCTCCTCTCCTACGTGCACAGTGGACTCTGCAGCAGCCAGTAGGCTGTGCTCATGCAGCAAAGACTCTGAACCCGCGATGTCAGGTGGCCCTTAGGCACACGGGAGGGCAGAGCAGGCAGCACTGGAGTCCCTGGGCTGGAGTGACCAACTGAGGCCCAGACAGGCCCCAGAGGGTGGGTGGTGGGCTCGGATGCCAACAGCAGCAGGAAGGCCTTGGGGCCCCGGGGAGAGGACCACCTCTGGGCAGAGGCTGGTGGGCAGCCAGGAGGCCCTGGAGGGACCGGCAGCCCTGAGCCAGGAAGGCCCCATCCGGCCTCGGAGCCACAGGTGAAATGCAACCTGCGGTTTCGCCCTTGGAGTGGGGAGGGCGGAGGCGTCAGAGGGGCGAGTGCCGTGGGGCGGGCTCCTGGCCCTGGTGTGAGCGCCCGACCCACAGCCGCCATGCCCGTCATCACGGTGGCAGAATTTGGATGCTGGTCACCGGGGCAGGGGCGAGGAAATGCTGCTCAGAAGCAGACTCAGAACAAGGGCCCAGAAGCTCCTGAGGGGTCTGCGCAGCCGTGGGCCCTTCTCAGCCCACCGGGCCTCAGCCCTGGGCTGCCGGGAGAAACATCCCAGGGCTGGGTGGACAGCAGCGGGTCTCGGTCCCTCCTGGCATGGCCGGCTTCTCTGCCTCCCTCCTTGTGCCCTCCCCAGGCCTCGGCTACCCTCTCCGAGAGACAGGTTTCTCTGAGACCTGGTGTTGCTCCTTCCTGGCCAGTGGGGCTACGCCAAGTACCTCAGGTGCGGAGCCTCAGGCGTCCTGGGCTGTGGGGTGGCTCATAAGGGGGGTCTTTCTCTTCAAGAGCTGTGAACCCTCCTGGAGCCCACCAGAGCTCAGTAGACCTACCAGAACCCACCAGAATCTGCAGCTTGGTCAGCAACCCATCTGGACCTTTACGTAGCATGTGGACGTCGCAGGCTCCTCTGACATGGGAGGCAAGGAAGGGCCTTCCGGGTCCCTGCAGCCGTGGCCCAGGCTGCCGTCCTGCCCCATGAGGAGGGGAAAGGCGTTTGGTGGTGGCAGCATGTGGTCCTGGGATTGAGGGGTGTTCATTTGGCTGAAAAGGACAAACACATGCAAGTTTTCCCCACGGAAGTCAGAAGCCAGCTCTGCGCTGGACTCGGGCTGTGACTCTGGATGAGGGAGGGGTCCGGGTGGAAGAAGGACCAGATGAAAGTCCCTCTCACATCCCTGTCGGGGTGCAGTGGGTGGGGTGGAATGGGATGCGCGTCCTTGGGCAGTGTGTCCACCGGGAAGGGCTGCAGCTGCCTTGTCGATTTCTACCAAAAGTCCTGCTGGAGTTTGACTGCGGTCGCTGAGTCCAGGGGTCAGTTCGGGAGGGGTGGCAAGTTAGCAGCATGACATCTCTGTTCTCCCCATTTAGTTAGAAGACAGCTCGATCTCTTCTCATTTAGGCCTTCTGCTCACCCCCTTGTCTGGTCCTCTTTCGGTTTCTTTTTGCACAGCGTTGTGCGTGGTTTCAAATGCATGAGTCCTACACACCTTTTGGTATGTCAAATGCTAACATAGATGGTGTTTTTAGTTCATTTCCAGTAGTTGTTATAAGTTTGTAGAAACGGCATTTTTTACATCTTGCACACTTTGCTGAACTCACAAACGGATTTTAGCAGCTGTGTGTGTCTTTGGGTCTCACGTGTTCCGCCCATCATTGTATCTGGGCATGAAGGCCATTTGATGAGACATCCCCTGTCCTTGCGCCCCAGCTTTGTGGATCGCTGTTTGGCAGGTGTCCACCCCGCTCCCACGAGGGTGGACATGGCCATGAGACTTGTTCTGGCTCACAGGATACAGAGGGTCCGAGGCAACCCAATGCCAGGAATGTGCTTGTATGGTCAGGCCTCTGTGGTCCAGGTTCTCAGGAGAAAAACAACTTGCACCCTGGGCCTCGGGGTAGACACATGGTTGGACTTGCACCTGACCTGCAGCCTAGAGTCTCCACCTGCATGACGTGGAGAAGCAGAGCCACCTCCTGATTCCCTCCTGGTCACCCTGCAAAGCCATTAGCACCAGGTATGTGCTGAACCATGAACCCAGGGAGGTTTGTTACACAGCACTTACGTGGACGTTGCTGACTAATACAGCTATGCTAGACTTGAGTCTTTAACATACTAGGTGTTTAAATGGAGGTGCTGTGGTAGAGGGAGGGAGCTGTGTGGATCAGGAGCTCGGGAAGAGGAGGAGGATTCAACAACGGAGACCTACAAGGGGCAGCAGGTGAGTTATGGGGCAAACGGCGTGTGGGGCTTTGTAGTCTTAAAGAAGAAATTATTTCTTCGAGAAAAAGGCATCAACTTAGGGAAGCAGGGGACTAACCCTGGAGCACACAGGCTCTCTGCTGGGTGCTCGCTGCAGCAGGGGGTCAACCCCCATGGCCTCAGAGGCGGGTGCAGAGTGGGAGCTGGACGTGGATAGGGAGGCCTCTGGGGCGACTCGGGCTGTGGGCCGGGGCCGGGGGGCCTGGGAGCACACCTGCTTCCTGACTGGCCGAGCTGGGAGAGGACACGGGAGGTCCTTGGTCATGGGCCAAGTCCTGACTGCTCCGGCCGATGGCTACAGAGCGGCGGTCAGGGTTCTGCGGCCACCGGGGCTCCGGCCATGTGACGCTCTCAAGGTGCCGGAGCTGTGGAGGGTGGGGTGCAGCGAGAAGAGCGCTGGCCACCTTGCGTGCCACGTCAATCAGCCACCAGGCTCCTGGGGAGCGGCCCTGACAGGAGGCAGCGAACACCAAGGCGAGGGGCCAGCCGGGCAGAGCGAGCGCGCACCAGGGCTCCATGTTCTGCCGTCAGTTTTGCAGGACGCCCGGCAGGTGCTTGTGGGCTGTGGGTGTGGCCCTCGGGAGGGAGGGGTCGCTCAGGCCGGGGCGGGAAGAAGTGAGGACTAGGGTGTGGGAGCCGAGGTCTGGGGGTGGGCAGGGGCCGGGACCGGCCAGGTCCATGGCTACCTGGAACCTCGGGACATGGCCTTATTTGAAAGGGGTCTCTCCGGATGTGATCTGCTGAGGATCTCCAGAGGAAGTCTATCTGGATCTGATCCACTTCCTTGAGCACCAGGTCAGGGAAAGGGGTCATTTGCGCTTTTAAATTCCCAACAGGGAAAGCGCTGGTGGGAACCAGGTGCCTAGGCCAAGGTCCACCCGCATCTGATCAGAACCTCAGTTGGCCCAGAGGTCCTGGGGGAGGCAGGGCTGGTGCTGTGCCAGGGCCTTTGGGGCCTCCTGGAGGGCCGGGCCCTCTGGGCACCTTACCTCCCCTGGCCCCATGGCTAGCACGGGCACCCATTTGGCTTACTCCTCAAGTGCTGGTTCATCCCGTGAGCACTGCCCACCCACGCTGCTCACCCTCTCTCCTCCAGGCCGTGGGCCAGTGACCTCAGGGTCACCCCAAAGCCCCTCCTCTGGGTGGTCCTCCCACCTGAATCTAGAACCCAGAACCTCCTGCCTTTCAAGGGGTGGTCACCAGGTTCACCCCGGCAGCCTTCTGGGGAAGAGATAGAGAAGGGGGTGGGCTGGGGTCATGGCTCCGTGGGGCACGCTTGCCCACACGTGTGAGGAAAGGGGTTCCATCCTCAGCATCCCACAAAAATACAGGAATAAAATAAAGGCATTATGTCCATCTACAACTAAAAAGTATTTTTTAAGTCAATGTTCATAGCAGCTCAACTCACAATAGCTAAATTATGGAACCAACCTAGGTGCCCTTCAACAGATGAACGGATAAAGAAAATGTGGTATATATATACAATGGAGTACTACTCAGCTTTAAAGAATGGAATCATGGCATTTGCTGGTAAATGAATGGAGTTGGAGAATATCGTGCTAAGTGAAATAGCCAATCCCCAGAAACCAAAGGCTGAATGTTTTCTCTGATGTGTGGAAGCTAATTCACCATAGGGGCGGGGGCTAGGGAAGAATAGAGGTACTTTACATTAGGCAGAGGGGAGTGACAGACGGGGAAGGGGCATGGGGTAGGAAGGACAGTAGAGTGAAACGGACCCTGTTACCTCATGTATGTGTGGGACTGCATGACCACCGTGATCCTGCAATACGCATAATCAGGAAAATGAGAGATTTCACTCCTTTACGTGCGATCTATCAAAATGTATGCATGTATCCACTGTCATGTGCAGCTAATTAGAACAAATAAAAAGTTAATAAAAAAAGAATGGAGGGTGTGTCGTCCTTGAAGGAACAGAAGACAGATGGGCACCATGTCCCTGGAGGACCCCTTTAGTCCCCAGGTCCCTGGCCACCTCAAGGGCACAGGGGCGGGTGCCCAGGACCAGGAATGCCCAGTCCACTGGAAGGACCTGGCTCTCTCCCAGGCACTCTGGGGCCAAGGCAAGTTCATGCTTTCTGACTCTTCTGCTGTTTTGCTGAGGATGCCAAGGTGGCTGCTCCCTGGGTTGCTGGTCATGGAGGGAACAGAGCATGCTGACGATGCCCCTGTCCTGCAGCCTGCCTTCTGGGGGATGGGGGTTGCTGTTCCTGGCAGCTGCCCCTGGACACAGCATGGAGAGGGCTAGGAGGTGCAGAGGCACTGCGCCCAGCAGAGACGCCTGTCCAGCCTTTGCTACGGCACCTCCCCTACCCCTAGAGCTCAGGTTTGGCCTCCAGGGTCTTTCTCGGTCTCTGGGCAACCTATCCCACTGGCCTCGCGTGGCTGGATGGTAGACCGGACCGGGGGTCATCATTTAAAAATGACCTGTGGAAGGAACTCACCCATCGCTCCTAGCTGCCCATCCATCACCCCAGGACCACCTGCTACCAGCCAGGGCCTCTTCAGAGAGTGAGGGACCTGGAAGTCAGCCCGTTTGGTGGACACAGGCAAGCAGGTTGTAAACACTCTGACCACAGGATGGCAAGAGTCACCCTCCGCCCCCAGATGCCTCTCTGCTCCTCACCCACCGGCAGGAGGTGAGGTGATGGAAGGTCCTTCTTCGGGCTCATGCAGCACTGTGGTGGGGACGCTGGGGGCTGAGAGCAGGTGGGGTCTGTTCCAGCAATTAGACCTGTGCTCCCTCATCCCTTGCCCACCCCAGATCCCGGGCACCTTGGGGGTTATTGATCCACTCTACAAACCCTCCTGAGTGCCCACCATGTCCCGCCCTGTTCTGAGGTGGAGATAAGTTGTCAGGCAGCCACGTCCACCAGGAGAGCTACCCTGGCCATCCATAAGCACAGCGGACGGAGCCCTGGCAGGTGGGAGACTGAAGCTCGCGGGGATGAGGACTGAGGTGAGGAGCAGCCCTGGGGCTTCCGTGGGAGCAACCGCAGGCTGTGTGGGCACAGCTGGACGGTGCACAGGGCAGAGTCGCTGCTGCACGGCGCAAGGGCCACAGGGGCGTTGGGGACACTGAGTGGAGCCTTAGAACGGGGCTGGGGCCCCCGGAGATGGGCCTGAGCTGTGGGACGGGGCCCGAGGGTGAGCGTGGGTTCTCCGCCGCCCCCACGCCCGCGCCCCCCACGTGGCGACTGGTTCCCCTCGGCAGCATCAAGCTCTGGGCCCCACACTGGAGCTGAGGCCTGGGGTCCTTCTGTAGCCGGAGCCGGGTGCAGGCAAACCAGGGCTCTGCTTTGTAGCTGGCAAGGGCCATGGCCTGTGGGGCCGTGCCCGTCCTGTGTCCAGCCCTCGGTGCTGCCCTGGGGCAAGGCCAAGCCGGGCCCACCCTGCCACCCCCTGACACAGGCACCACATGCTTCACCTGTTCAGCCTCCTGTTTCCAGGTGCCAAGTGCCACCCCGCCCTCCCCCCGGCACACAGCAGAGCGATGTCCTCTGACAGGACACTGAGGCCCCTCTGGGGTGGGGCAGGCATGTGCCCACCCACCCTCGCGTGGCCCCCATGGTGTGTGGAGTGGCCAGCTCTGCCTGTCCAGGATGCCCAATCCTTTCCTCTCTGTGCCCCAAGACCTGCCCCGGGTCTCGCATGGGCACATACCCAAGGGGGAGTGCAGGGCCACCCACGTGCGGACGGGCATTCAGACAGCTGAACTAAGCCCAGGACGGAGTGCCAGATGCCACAGGGAAACCTGGGTCCCCAGGAGTGAGAGAGCAGACCGGGACCAACCAAGGGTGAGTCGGGGCGGCGGGTGGAGGACCAGGGCCACCACGGGCAGTGCCGTAGCATTGTCCAGATGTGAGCGTTGGTCACCTGAGGAGGGGAAGCAGGCTCTGAGCGACTCTGCTTCCATCCATTTTTAGCAAGGCAGAGTGACAGGTTACGGGAGAATAAAGACCACCCTGTGCCGTCCAAGGAATTAGTCCTGCTAATTTTTCAAACAAAGAATAAAGATGAGGAGACACATAAAAATAGTTCCATCTTTATGGAAATTTGGTCCGATTTCAGATTATCGCAGTAGAGCAGCGCCGGAGCTTCCTCCTCTGCAAGCCTTTGCTGAGGTTGTTCCCAGCCAGCGGGCGACAGGCACAGAGGAAGCGCTGGCTGGAGCAGGTGGGGGCCCTGCCGGGACCAAGAGCCTGGGGCAGCCACGGCCTGGCTCCCAGACCCCCTGAGACGTGAGCAGTGAGGGGTGGTCAATCCCTCTGCAAGTGAGCTGAGGGCTGACTGGGACCGCAGTGCCGTTAATCTGCCACATTTAAAAAATGAACGCTAGACACCAGACCTGCAGCCTTCTCTTCGCTCTTCCGTGTCCCCTGGGCCACCTCCTCTCCAGCTTTGCCCTTCTCCAGAGAGGGTGGCACTTGCTGTGGAGTGAGCACATCCATCACGCACAGGGCAGGTGCCCACCCTCGTCACTGCCTGGACCCGCCTCAGGTGCCAGCCACACGCCCCATTCCCACCCGCCATTGCCCAGGTCCTCGTTAGTGGTCATGGCTGCCCTGCTGAAGTGGTGCCAAGCTGAAGCGGCCGTCGGCCCTGGAGGGAGGCATGACAGGAGCGCTGTGGGACCGAAGCTGTCACTTCCCAACAGTCCCCTGCATCCCTCACACCCCAACGCTGGGGGCGAATCGGAGCCGTGGGGGCCCTTCCAGAGCACACGGCCTCCCAGGAGGGGGCGAGGGGCCCCAGTGCGTCCCCGGGAGGGGTGGTGGGAGACCCTGTCATCTGGGAGGCAGCCAGAGGGACTCTGAACCGTCTGGGACTGGGGACCTTGGAGACGCGCAGACGCTGTGACAGGAGGCACAGGCCCTGTGAGCTGGGACCCGGGACCGTCCAGCTGCAGGGCCCGTGTCCCAGGGCCGGTGTCCCAGCTCCACCTGGGTCAACCGTCTGGTTGGCCGCGTTCTCAGTTCACTGCGGGGCAAGTGGGAGGGGACCAGAGGGGCCCAGGCGAGGGCCAGCCCTTGGACGCGGCCACTGCTCACCTCGGCCACCCCCAGAGCAGGCCCTGACACGGCCTTGGCTCTTCCGGAAGATCCAGGGAGTCGCGGGGAGAGGTCGGAGCAAAGCAGGAGGAGGAAGCTATGGTTCCAGACCTGCTGGCTCTGCGTGGCCTGCGGGGGCCAGACTGAAACCTGCAGCACCAGGTCACCCAGGTGGACACGGGGAGCCAGCTGTGCTGCCCCTGACCGAGGCCGTGCAGGGTGGACCTGAGAGGCCATCCGGCCTCAATCACAGGGTTGCTGTCTTGGCCTCCAAGAGCAGAGGCCTCAAAAAGGCTCACGGCAGCCCCCACTCCATGGGGCTCCCCAGCCAGGCGGCCTCCGGGCCCCTGGCCAGATGCAGAGCCATTCAGACGAGTCCCACATGAGCCCCCGCGTCCCTCTGTCCCCTAGAGCCACCGAGTAGCCCTGCACGGGCTGTGCTCCTCCGCTGAGAGCACACTGCTGCCCAGAGGGTCTGCCCAGCGCTGGGGTCACGTGTTCAGTGCCCGTAGTCCTAGGATGGGACCCTTCCCACTCCCACGGGGCGAGGGATCAAAACACAGCCCAAGGCCAGGTCTCTGAAGAGAGTCCCAGCGCAGGTGGTGGAAGCAAAGCTCACAGATGCTGAGATCCCGCCGGAAACGTCACAGGGATCCAGTGGATCCGGCTGGGCATTGGACGTGACTGCTGCAGCCGGGTGGACACCTATCCTGCCTCTGCTCAGGGGTGGTCCCCTGGGGGATGAGCAGGCCAGCCTCCAGCCTAGCCTTTCCCAGGAGGATGGTCTTGGAGCTGCCCACGGCGGGCCAGGCTTCGCCCCAGGTGCCGCTTCTATCTTCCTCCCGGCACAGGCAGGGCTTTCCCAAGATGGCTCCTGGCCCCTCCCACTGGACGGAGGACTGGTCACTGGGTCCTCTAGGCAGAGCTGGAAGGTGATCAGGAGGAAGGTGGACGGGAGGTTGAGGCTGCCTTGGGAATAGCAGGTCAACAGCAGGCCAGCAGCCGGAGCCAGCCTGGCTGTGGGATGATGGCCCAGGCCTGTGAAAACTGCTCAGTGCTCCACTGCCCAAGTCTTGTGTCCTCAACCCCAGGGGCGGCAGACATCAGCGTGACCCTGAGGGGTGGCCCCTGGGTCTGTGCCCATGGTCACCCGCCCCCTGAGGAGGAGCCCCCTCAGCCAGTCCAGGCCCTGCACCATGGGGTGCCCGCCACCCTGCTCCTTGGCCTGCCTCTGAGCCCTCTTCCTTGCCAGCAGCCCCTTTGGCCTTGAAGAGGGACCCGAGCCTCCTGGCGTGTTTAGCTCCCCAGGTATTTATCACGTACCTGCTGGGTCTGGGGTCTCGGCTGGCATTGGGGGACACATCAGGAGGGCACCCACCCAGACTAGGTCACGGCCATGGGGCGGGATGCATGCCAAGACAGATAGACGGTGTGGCCATGGGGGGGCGGAGGGTACTCAGCCACCCGGGTCCAAGGACAGCCTGCTCCAGCTGGCGCAGCGTGAGCGGTTTCCAGGAGCCAGTTCTGTGTGAGGGACCTGGGTGTGCAGAGGGCCTGGTCCCTACGGAGCAGGGTGCCGTGGACAGCTCTGCTGGGCTGAGCAGAGGCCCCGAGAGCAGGTCGCGGGAGGGGGTCTGCCCGGCAGCAGGTCCACCACACCTGCCTGCCTCATCCTGCCTAGCACCGGCTGCACACCTGAAGGTGTCCTGGTGCAACGTCCCCGTCACACTCCCAGTGGGATGGAAGGCTGGGGACATTGTCTGGTGAGCTGGCTCTGGGGTATGGGGAGAGGTCAGAGGAGGGCAGGAAATAGCAGCCGGCTTTGACCAGGACCCAGGTGGGCCGGGTAGGCAGGAGTGTGTGGGGTGGGGAAGGACCTGAGAGGGTTTAAGAGGTCAGACTGGCTGCCCTGACCAGAGGCTGCACAGGCGTGTTCAGGGAGAGCGAGGGACTACGTCTCATGGTCTGGGGCTGGAGGCTGCTCGCGGGATGGCCTGAGGGGCAGGCCGAGGCTCCAGAGGGCCTCCTCCCTGAGGTGCCCTGCAGGATCGCAGGCTCCAGTTTCCTGGGGGGCAGCGCGGCGGCCCTCTTTATTTCCAATCCTGTGGAAAATTCTTTTCAAAGGACCGAATCCCACTTTTAGCCTCTGCTAAGATGGTACAGGCCACCCCTGAAATCTCTTCAGTTAGAAAGACCCCAAGGGCCTCCCGGGCCTGTCCATCAGACTCGCTTTCTGGGGCTGGAGGGAGATTCTGCTCCGTGGCCGGGAGGTGACTGGGGGTGGAGCGCACTCTGCCGGGCTGCAGGCCATTTCGTTTCCTCTGGGGCATGCGGGTCCACCAATGGGCAGGTTTTGAAGAAGACCTTGCTGTTCAAGTAGAAATCGTGGCTGTGCTAGGTGGTGGACATGGACAGCAGGCGTTGCAGGTCCTCAAAGGCCTTTACCAGGCTGCTCTGTTGCTTTTCCAATGATTAGCTTCGAAATGTGCAGTAATCAAAGATGGTGTCCTGGCCACATGGCTCTGCCAACAAGGTACCAGGCCAGGTGAGCGCCGTCCACAAAGCTGACTTCAGTGGACCCGCCCTGGCCACCGCGAGGCCCAGACGGCCCCTTCCATGTCTCCAATGCACTCCGGTTGGAAGCGGGAGCAGAACCGGCTGTCCCTGCAGTCTGAGGGCATGTCAGCAGGACGCTGTCCCCGTGGCCCCTCAGAGGGGCACCTTGTCCTTCTGAAGGGGCTTTTGATCCTGCGAAGCTGTGCAGCCCGGGGAGGGGCCAGCAAATCAGAGCAGGGACTTCTGAGCCGGAGTTTGTGGCACGTTCTGCAGAGCTCACCTCTGAGGAGGGAAAGCGGGCCAGGAAGAGGAGGGGACAATGACGAGGGAGAAGGCAAAGGGACCAGGAGGGGAGCCTGGCCGAGTGGGAGAGTCTGCAAGAATTCAGCTGGAGAAACAATGATTTATTCCAGATGGGACATGAGGCAGGTGACAGGAGGGCACATGGGTGGGCCTGAGGGTTCACTCCGAGTGTCCCCTGGGGGTGCCCTACATTGGTGGCACTTGGCTCCGGAAGGTGTTCTCCAGGGGATCAGCACTGGAACCCTCCCTAATTTGGTGGGCCCCACCCAATCAGTTGAAGGCCTGAAGAGACCTGAGGGGTGGGCTTCCCCTAAATAAGAGGGGCTTCTCCTAAGCCTAACGGCTTTCAACCTGGGTCATCAGATGTTTTCCTGCCTGCAGACTTAAACTGAAGCAGCAGCTCTTACAGGTTCCCAAGATGCTGCTGAAAAAAATATACCCTTCACTGTCCCCGCCAGGTCCCCAGCTCACAGACTGGCTCTCCAGATACCGGGCCTCGCCTGCCTCCATACCATGTGAGCCCACTGTTCGCGCAGCTCTCGCCATGAGCACCAGTGCATGCAGTCACCTGGCGTGCGGAGTCCACATCCGGGCGCTGCGCCCAGCGCGGAAGCTGCCTCTCTGCTGAAGGCATGGAAACTCGCCCGCCATTACCTCCTGGTAACAGCACGCCAGCTGTTTCCACAGTGTGCACACTGCATCCTGTGTCCCGTCACCAGAGAGGACCTCACCGGGCGTAGTGCTGATCCAGCGCTGCGCCGCTCCACGTGAGGGACCGAGCACCCGTGGACCTTGGTGTCCCCAGGGTCCTGGGACCCATCCTGCCCGCCCTGCGGGGTGGCTGTGGCTGTGCTGTGCTGTGCTGTGCTGCGGGCTCAGTGTCTCTGGGCCCCTGCTGCCTGACGAGCTGGGTGGGAGTGGGTGACGGGCGTGCGGTCACACCGTGGGGAAAGGCCACAGACGGGGACAGGGACGCTGCTCCGCTTAGGGAAGAGGACGCGCACGTCTCACTCGGACAAGAAGGACGGTGGCCAGCAAGCAGCAGACCCCCAGCTCCCAGAGGAGGCCGCGGGTACACCACGCGCTGAGCCCTCTGGCCGCCTGCGAGCAGGTGGATGCGCTGCTGTCCCTGTGCCTGCCCAGCCACGAGCCCCGGCACGGGTGAATGGCGGCAGAAGGCCGCGTCCCTTCACGTCCCGCAGACGCGTCATTTCCCACTCTCCTTTCTGTACGAATTCAGAAACAAAACGCAACTCGGGTCTCGGTCGTGGCCGGGTCAAGAGGAAGCGGGAGGGGCTGCTCGGCCAGTGAGAGGACCATGGGCAGGACCTCGGCCTCCTGTCCCGGCCTCCTGCATAGCACAGGGCTCCTCCAGTGCCCCGTGGCCCTTGGGATGTCAGGCAGCGGCCTGTCCCACCAGCTGGAGGCCTGGCCTGGCCTGGCGCGCCGCCTACCCAGAAGGCTGTGGGGTGGGCACGGGCACTGGAGCTGACCCGAACAGCGGACCCCAGGGACAGGCCTGGAAGAACACTGCTGTCCGAGGGGTGCAGGCTCCGGAGACCGGAGGGGCGGGAGGAGGCTGCGTGCACTCGGGTCCCCCACGTGTTCAGAAGCGAGGAACGGCCAGACACAGAAAATGGAATCTGACAAAGCCTGTGGCCCCCAGCCTAGGATGCCCCTATCCACAGTGACCAGCCCAGGAGGGGAGGAGGGGTTCCGGCAGGGGCAGGAGAGGGGTGGGCCCGTGTGCAGCAGTGGGGACAAAGGGTGCAGGTGGACGGAGGCTGCGGGCTTGGTGTGGGATGGGGGTGGCCACAGGACTCAGTGGGCCTGGGCAGCAGGGACAGGCAGAGCCCAGGTGACCCCAGGTCTCAGGAGGGACTGCAGATGGTGCTGTCCTTCCCAGGCTGGGGCCTGTGGGGAGCGAGGCTGCTCTGGGCAAATGGCTTCAAGAGGCCTCGAGCCCCCGGGTGGGATGGCGTGTCCCTGTCCCACTGGAGGGGTCTGGCTCACAGGAGCGCTGGGCAGGGGTGTTCAGGGGCCACAACCTCTAGCCTCCCCCTCCCGTGCCTCCGTTGCCAGCCTCCATGGCTGAAAGGTCACAGCTGATGGGACGTTCCACCCACAGGCCACGTTCTTAGTGCTCAGTGGCCCCGTGGACGCTCTGGTGGGAGGATTCTGTCACCACAGGGTCCAGGGGGTGTGCTGGGTGGGGGCAGGATAGTCGGGCTCTGCCCACCTTCAGGTGGCACTGTGGCTGGATGGTGTGTCCCCCAGATCCTGTCGAAGCCCAGCTGCCAGGGCAGCTGTTTGAAGCTGGGGCCTCCAAGGCCGTGGTTGGACGAGAGGGTGCCTGGGCTCCGGCCCCATGGCGTTGGCCTGCGTCCGCAGAGACCTCGGCCAGCTCTCTCACTCATGCCCTGGAGAGCAGCCCCCCCCCCCCGGGAGGGGCCTCAGCAGGAGCTGGAGAGTCCTGGCCCCCGAGCCTGGACACCAGCCTCCAGAACTGTGAGAATCGGCGTCCACTGTCAGGACCGCCCAGGCCAGCTGTCCTCCCTCCCTGTTACAGCACCCTGGGCTGGCGCGTACAGCTGGCCGAAAGAACTGTGGCCAGAAGCTGCGAGAACGAGAGTCCAGAGAGGTGGCGGGGGACGGGGGGCTCTGGACGCCGAGGGAGGCCAGGCAGCGGGAGGTGACCCAGGCGTGGTCACGTGTCCTGTGTCCAGCAGTGGCTCAGGGGACGTTGGTGAGCAAAGTGAGGAGGTGCATCCAGGTCTTGGACGAGGGAGTGGGGGCAGCAGACCCCAGGACAGTCCCTGCTACTCTGTCTACAGGACGGAAAGTCCAAGTGCCTCGAGGTCCAGCCAGGAGCCAGGAGCTGGCGGCAGAGGGGACTGGACCCGGCTGCCACTGCCAAGAGCCAACTTCAGGGGCCGGTGCCATGTTTATGAGACTCCCTGACGGGCCAGCCATGGCGCCCGGGGGCTTTGCTCTCGGGAGCCCTTAGCTGCTTGCTCTGAGCTGGGGAGGGACGCTGGCCAAGCTAGACCTGTGGGCAGCTTGAGACCTTAGAGCAAACCAGGCACCCAGCAGCACAAGCCGGGGAGGGGTGGAGAAAGTCAGCTTGCAGGGTGGACCGGCCAGTGGTTGCTGAGCTAGAGGTGGTGGGGCCAGGCCTGCCCCTTCTCTAGCATTCCTGGGGGTGGGGTGTCCAGGCTCCCTGGACTCCTGTGTGACTGGAGCACCTGAGAAGGGGGGACCCGGCGCCTGGCTCCTGCGACACGTGGCTTGCCCCCGGCACGCTCAGTTTAGCTTGCTCAGCGGGACACGAGCCCGTGGGGTGGGCGCTTGTTTTCTCCACCCACAAGGTCTGCGAGAAGTGGCCTCTCCTCAGGGAGCTTCCTGTCCACTCTCCCCTCCCCATCCCCTAGCACAGGACCCTTGGCTTCCTCGGACTGCTGTTCAGAGCTGCCAGGGGACCTGTCCCTGGGGGAGCCAGGAGAGGCCCAGCCAGACCCCTTTCTTCACACTGCGATCCCGGGCACGGCAAGGCAGGGGTCTCCCGGCATCCTGCCTGCCCTGGGCACGGTGGCAGTCCTGCAGGGCCAGTGTCTCTTAGATTAGGAAGCCCAGGTTCGAGAGTCCAGATTGCTCTGGAGATTCACTGCCATCCCTTCCGGGACAAGATCCCTGCCTTCAGTGCAGGAGAATGACTCTCAGCTGGGGATTTGTCACCGCTTCTCTGGACCCCTGGTTTTCCCTGATGGAAGAGGAAAAGGGCCGTGAGATGGCTGGCAGGGCAAACCGGCCGCAGCGTGACCAGCCGTGGAATCTGACCTTGGATCTTTCCCCGGTTGTCGGGGGTGGGGTGGGTGGAGGTCACCAGAGGGCACACAGGTGGACCTTGGGAGACAAGGGAGAAAGCCTTTGGCTATGGGATGGGGCAGGGTCATCCCCCGGCCCAGGGCCTCTCCCCTCCCCAGGAGCCCCGCTTCCTGCTGGCCTCACACGGAGCCACTGACTCGCCTCCCAGTCTGTCCCCCAGCCTGGCCATCGGCCTCCTGATCACTCAGGCTGCAGAGCTGAGGGGACGTGGTCTTGTGCCCCACTGGCATGGAGGTCCACTGAGCTGTTGGTGAGTTTATATCTTGGACGGACGTCCACTTCCTAGGAGCAAAAATCATTTAACGGCTCTAATCTCCGGTCTGCTGGTTTCATTATTTAAACCAAAATGAAATGTGACCCAGAGTGAGAAAAAAGACCGCGTGTGCAGCTGAGAGCCGTAATGAGGCATTTACAGCCGAGCTGGGGAGCTGGGTCCCTTCTCGGGAAGGATCAGGAGTCCCCCCAGGTGGGAAGGAGACATTAATGACTATTGCCAAAGCTAGCCGGTGGGAAATCTAACAATAATGGTACATTTTGGAGAGAAGAAATCAACTCCCAGGTTATTCCGATTACAGCGATCCAGAGCTGGAGGCCTGGCAGCTGCGGCCTGCCAGCTAATTATCACCACATTCTCCTTCCCAGCCCTGGAGGGCTTTTTAATCAGTCTCTGAGAAACCCAGGATGCCTTTCTGTCAGGCCGAGAGGGTGAGGAAGTCGCCAGGAGAGGACATGTCCTTGCAGAGGGAGGGCAGAGTTTGGAACTCTGCTGTTGTGTCCCCACACATCATTTCCAGGTGGCAGGAGGGGCCCCGAGACACAGTGGTGGCGTTGCCAGAGCGTGGGGGTCTGAGGAAACGAAGGGCAGTGGCAGGGAGCCTGGGCAGGGAGGAAGGGCCCTTCCGTTCTCCCACCAGGCGTTGCAAGTCGACCCCAGCTCACCTTGCCACCAGGGTCTTAATCCAATTGACCCCAGGAATCCTGACAGTCACCGTTCTCCATGTCTCACTTCACCTGCCCAGCGAGCTTCCCCATCCCTCTCTCCAATCCCAGTGCGGCCCATCTCCCAGGGCCTGACTCAATTTTTGCCTTCCAAGGTATAGCAGTTACGATAATGCTGAAGGTGACAATGATGGCGGAGATGACAACAGTGGTGGTGATGGTGTTGATGGTGGTGATAGTGGTGGTGATGGTGATGATGGTGGTGATAGTGGTGATGATGGAGGTGATGGTGGTGATGGTGGTGATGATGGTGATGGTGGTGATGATGATGGTGGTGGTGGTGATGGTGGTGATGGTGGTGATGGTGGTGATAGTGGTGGTGATGGTGGTGATGGTGGTGATGGTGATGATGGTGGTGATGGTGATGGTGATGGTGGTGGAGGTGATGGTGGTGGTGGTGATGGTGGTGATGGGGATGGGGATGGTGGTGGAGGTGATGGTGGTGGTGGTGATGGTGGTGATGGTGATGGTGGTGGTGGTGATGGTGATGATGGTGATGATGGTGATGGTGGTGATGGTGGTGATGGTGATGGTGGTGATGGTGGTGATGGTGATGGTGGTGGTGATGGTGGTGGTGGTGGTGATGGTGGTGGTGATGATGGTGATGATGGTGATGGTGGTGATGGTGGTGATGGTGGTGGTGATGGTGATGATGGTGATGGTGGTGATGGTGGTGATGGTGGTGGTGGTGGTGATGGTGGTGGTGGTGGTGATGGTGGTGGTGGTGATGATGGTGATGGTGGTGATGGTGGTGATGGTGGAGGTGATGGTGGTGGTGGTGATGGTGATGATGGTGATGGTGGTGATGGTGGTGATGGTGGTGGTGGTGGTGATGGTGGTGATGGTGATGGTGGTGATGGTGGTGATGGTGATGGTGGTGATGGTGGAGGTGATGGTGGTGGTGGTGGTGGTGATGATGGTGATGGTGGTGATGGTGGTGATGGTGGTGGTGGTGGTGATGGTGGTGATGGTGATGGTGGTGATGGTGGTGATGGTGATGGTGGTGATGGTGGTGATGGTGGTGATGGGGATGGGGATGGGGATGTGGCGATGAAGATAATGACAGCACCTACAATAGCCCTGACACTGTTCTCACCAGGCATTACGTGTAAGATTTCATTTAATCCTCACAACAACCCCCCTGATGTAGGCACTATTAGTCCCATTTTAAAGGGACCCATAAAGGTTACTGTCCATATTCATCTGACTCCCTGCTCTGACGGCCTGTTGCCATGGGCACTCGCTCAGGCCGACCCTGTCTGCCTTCTGACACCTGGAAGCATTATGTGTCTCTTCGGACGCCATTGCTTCCCTTTATTTCTTCCTTCCCCTCATCTGGGCTGCCTGTTTCCTGTGTCTTGCAGCCCTGCCAGGCCACGTGGTTGCTTACATACATGTCACAGGAACAGGGTGATCTTGACTAGAGAAGGTGGAGTGGAAGGGAGGCTTTGAGAAGCAGAAGGCAGCAGCCTGTGTGGATTGACAAGAGGGCAGACGCAGGGCTGGGCAGGGGAGGGTTGAGTGCACTTAAGCTTGGGTGTTGGGAGGACTCCCTCCCCTGGGGTGGCACAGTGGCAGGAGTTTTGAGCGTTCAGAGCAAGCCTGCATCCCCAGTGGGCCTGGCCTGCTCCTGCCAGTCTTCCTTGAGCTTCCAGACACGTGGCTCTGGTCTGTATTTATTTTCCTGTGTCCTGGAGAAGTGACTGTGAGACCTTCAACATCTCATCCCCTGGGGACGTGAGGACTTCCAAGATAGACAGGAGGAACCATTTATTTTCCTTTCCTAAATACCACGGACACATTTTTGTGCCCGAGCTGACAAGGATGTGTCAAGGTAAGCATTGCAATGGTGCTGGGCAGGGAGAGGAGGAGCAGATGAGGGGGCTTCTCCAGGGACACTAGAAGCCTCACCAAAATCAGGTAAAAACTCACTTGAAACCATCACCACCAGAAAGTTTAATTTATTCCTTACATGCTTAGGGAGCACAGTGCACCAGACTGCTCCTGGTGCTTCTTAGTACTACTCACATGATCCTCAGAGAAATCCTGTGAGGGACATGAATGTCACCCACTCCCTACAGAAGAGGAAGCTGGACCCAGAGAGCTTCAGTAGCTTCCCAGGGCCACAAAACCCTCAGGGGGAGATCTGGCATTGCTGCCAGGCCCCATCTACAAATCTGCCCCCAATATCACTCTGGATGCCTCCTATGTGCTGATTATTTCAGAGGTGCCTGAATGTAGACACAGGTACTCCTACTTCTTGCAGGAGGAACAATACCTTAAAACACAATGAGAGTCTCAGAGAATGAGCAGCTGGGGCGGGTCGGTGCCAGGCAGGCTGCCAAGCCCCAAAGAGAGCAGAGCACACCAGCTGGTTCTGCAGAAGCTGAGACCAGACAACACTGTGGGAAAAAGGTGGAGCCTGTGGTTTTCTCCTGGGAATGGAGACAGGAGGCTTGGAGCATGTGCTCAGGCAGGGCAGGATGGAGACTCGTCCTGAGTGAGACATATGCTTCCTGACCTCTAGAGACTCCTGCTGTTTCTCTAAGGCCACATGCATGGGCCAAGTCCTTGATGTGATCAGTAGGTTGAGTTTGCAGAGCACCTGGAGTGGGAGCCACAGGACCTTCAAATGTAACATCTCTTATCTACCCCTGAGGCCAGGCATGGAGAACTGCAGTTCTCCTGAGCAATGTTGCTCCCTCCTCTCTCCATCTGTTCTCTGCCCTCACCCTGAAGGTTCTCCCTGAGGCTTCCACCCCTGAATGCAAGGGAAGTGCTTGGTAGGGCTGGTGGCAAGGGTGAGGGCTCAGCTTGGGGGCTCTGGGTAGATGGACAGTGGGATGGTGGACAGATGTCCAGGAGGCTCCCTTACTAGGGGCTGGCAGGAGTCTTGGAGGCAGGGCAGGAGGTGAGATGGTGCCTGTTACAAGAGGTGGGTGGGAGACAGAATTTTGAATAGCAGGTAGGAGAGGAAGAGCCAGCACAGTGTCTGAGAATGAAAGCAGAGTAATGGGATCATGGAGAGGAGGGGAAGGGATTGGGTGCAGCGAATGATCTGGAGAATCCAGAGGTATTTACCATTTGTGGGTTCTATGGTATGAATGTTTCTGTCCCTCCAAGGATCACGTAGAAGCCTAATCCCTACTGTGCTGGTGTTAAGAAATGGAGCCTTCCAGGAAGCAGCTAAGCTATTTGTGAATGGGATTCACGCTCTCATTGAATCATCTCAGAGAGACTCCTGGCCCTTCCATCTCTCCAAGTGAGGAACAGCGTTTATACCTTCTGCCATGTGAGGATGCAGCAAAGTCGCCATCTTGGAAGCAGAGAGCAGCCCTCTGCAGACATGGAAACTGCCTTGATCCTGGACTTCCAAACTCCAGAACTGTAAGAAATAACTTTTTTTGTTGTTTATAAACTACCTAGTTTATAGTATTTTAAGGCAGCAGAAACAGTGGGTATATTAGGCTGTATAGTGTCCCCTGGACACTGGAACCTCAGTTTACCTGGAACCTCAGAATGCAATTTTATTTGGAAATAGAGTCTTTGCAGAGGCAATTATGGCAAGGCAAATAGATGACTGTTAAGGTTGCATCTTAAATGTCCCTAAAGTGCATGTTTTGAAGGTTTGGTCCTCAACAGAAGATGCTGTTGGCGGGTGGTGGAAACTTTAGGAAGTAGGACCTGGTTGGAGGAAATTAGGCCATTGGGAGAGTGCACTTGAAGGGGATATTGGGTCCCAGCCCCTCTTCCTCACTTGTTCTCTTTGCTTCCTGTCCACCATGAGGTCAGAAGTTTTACCCCACAATGTGTTCCCTCAATGATGTTCTGATTCACTAGAGGCCCAAAGCAATGGGGCCAAGTAATCCATTGGACTAAAACCTTGCAAATTCTGAGCCAAAATGAACATTTCCTCTTTATAAGTTAATGTTCTCAGGTATTTTATCAGAGTGATAGATGTTGACTAACACAGAAAATTAGTACCAGGAGTGGGTCTGTTGCCTAATCATGTGGTTTGGAAGACTTTGGAACTGGTTTTCAGGAGGAATTAGGAAAAATTGGAGAAGTGTCCTAGAAAAAGTCTTCGATGCTGGAAGCAGAACTTAATGGTCAATTCTGTGGGAGCTCAGAAGACCACAATGCTGATGGGAAGGTGGAGAGTAAAGACTGTGCTCATGAGGTTTCAGATGGAAATGAGTTTCTACTGGGAATTGGACTAGAGGCCATTTTCATTACATTTGGCAAAGAACTTGTCTACATTTTGTCCAAACCCTGATACTTTTGGTGAAGCTGAATTTAAAGGTGATGGACTAGTTTATTTGCTGGAGGAAATTTCAAGGCAGTATGTGGTGGGGTTAGAGTTCCTGTGGGTAGCCCCTGGCAGGGCATGGATATTGATGGTATCATTTGGACATATTGACAATGGGAATCAGGAACAAAAAGAAAAGTGGAAAGATTTGAAAACATTACAGTTTTTCCAAAAAAGAGAAGTGTGTGTAAAGTTGCAGATGAGGAGGTTTTGGTGCTAAGTACATTAGCACTATTAAAAAGAAACTGATCACTTTACATCAGGATAATAGGAAAAATGCCTTGAAGGTGTCTCAGGAATCAGCAAGACCAATGGCAACCTCAAAGACTTGTTTGAGAAGAGAGCTCTGGGGTACTCTGCTTGCATGTGGTTGCCTAGGAAACCCTTGATTCCTTGGGATTTATTTCACTATGCCGGCCATTCAGGCATGCAGAGTCTGCTGCACCCATGATCCATACAGACCTGCTGCTCCCTGGTATTGGACCTTAGTGTCATCCACTTGATACTTGTTTTGCAAGCATGCAGAATGCAGGAGTTGGGGGGACATGGAGGCTTCCACTGAGGTTTCAAAGGAAATTCTGGAAAACCAGGTAGTATGTGGTGGGGTTGGAGTTCCTGTGGGCAGGAACTGATTCATGAAGCTGTGAGAGTGAAGTCAAAGCCCAAACAGGGACCACAGGAAGTTGGAGATGTCAGGAACATGTAACATTTGCCGAGGGTACTGCAGGCAATGAGCAGAGCAAGCCTGGGAAAGAGATCACGTTGTCTGTAGCCAGAAAGGTTGTAATGGGGAGTCGCCCAAGTCCTTTGGGGCTCACATCCATGACTGTGTGCCCTGGACGTCAGACATGGAGCAACAAGATTCAATGTTTGCCCTTCTGGGTTTCAGTCCAATCCTTTCTTTCTATACCCTATTCCTCTCTTTGGAATGGGAATGTTTTCCTCGTTCCATTGTATATGTAACTTGGTTTTTTAAATTTTTATTGAGCTAAGAGTTTTCCTTGAGTTTCAGAAAAGACTTTGGATTTGGACTTCTGAGCAATGCTGAAACTGTTGCTAATATGGGAGCTCTTGCAGATTGACTGAATGCCTTTTGCATTTTGAAATAGACATGAATCTTTGGGGACCAGGGGTGGGATGTTATGGGTTTGAGCTTAAATGTCACCCAAAGGCCATGTATTAGACTTGGCCTCCAGCCTGTGATGTTATTGGGAAGTGGTGGACACTGTCGGAGGGGGACTTAGTGGAGGAGGTGGTCATTCGGGGAGTGTCCTTGCAGGGACCTTGGACTCCTTCTTTCCATATTCTTTGCTTCCTGGTCACCACGAGGTGAGTGACTTTGCTCCACCACACTCCCTGCCATGCTGTTCTGATGCACCACAGGCCCAGTGGGATGGAGCCAAGCAACCTGGAAGTGAGCCTCAGAAACCGTGAGCCAAAGTGACTCTTTCCTCCTTGATTATCTCAGACACCTTGTCAGTGATAGAAAGCTGACTGACGCAGTGACCTTCAAGTCGAAGGTTGTCCAAATACCCTCAGCTCCTGCCCTTCCAGGCTTCGGGTAAACTGAGGGGTTAGACCAGGCAACCCACCCCAGACGAGATTCCTGAAAATGAGGATGAAATTCTGGCCTCCATCAATGACAATTGTGGATTTACTTGTGTGATCAGCTGGTCTGCTGTTTCTCCCTCCCAAGGAGGAACTTGGGGTGACCACCTGGGGGGAGTTTGGGGAGGTAGAGCAGACCCAAGATGATGGAGGCTGAGCAGTGGAGGCTCCCAGGAGGTGGCAGTGGAGCACACAGGTGGAGACTGAGGGCCCCGCCTGGATCTGGGGCGGTGGGGGAAACACAGCCGCTGTGCACGGGAGCTGGGATTCGGTTTCTCTAGAAGCGCCTCTGTGAGCAAGGGAGGGCATGGCCTTCAGCCTCTGAGACCAGAGTCGGGGGTGACGCAGCAGGGCCGTGTGGTCCCTCCCTGGCCCCCACCCTGGGCCATGGACCCTGCCTTGCAGATTTTGCTTTCCCCTTGCTGTCCGCTCTGCTGCTGTTGAGCGGGCTGGCGAGCACGTCACGTGAAGTGCACCTAGCAGGACGGGTTCTGGGACTGCAACTGTGGCACCAGTGCATCATGGTCAGGCTGACAGGTAGCCGTGGCTTGAATTTTTTCCGACTTCCTGTTGGGGCCGACCGCGTCCACCAGAGTTCACTCGCGACAGTCCTAACCCTTGAGGCTCCGGGAGTGACTACTACAAAGGATCTGCGTACAGTCAACCCCCTCATGCTGCAGACTTGGAACGCATCCAGCAGAAGCTGTCCTTGGAATCCTGAATCTGCTCCTCCCACGGCTGGTGACATGTGCAAAGTTGGGCAGTGGCTTGCGCTGCGGTTCTGCCAGCACTGCCGTCAGAAGGGGAGCAAGCGGCCCTGCCCGGGGCCCCGTGCGGCTGAGCTGGCTCTTGGTGGGTCGGGGCATCCAGTGCACTTGGACTCAGTGTATGTTCAGCTTACAGTGGACTCACTGAGAGGCGACCCTTCATGAGTCAAAGACCATCTTTATTTGGAGTCTTTCCAGAAATAGTTAGGCTTAAGTGAGGTCACCAGGTGGCCTCACCCTACAAGACTGGTGTCCTTCTAAGAGGAGATTAGGACACAGACACATGTGGAGGGACAGCCGTGCGAGGGCACAGGAGGAGATGGCCATGGAGGGGGCCTCAGAGGAAACAGGTCCTGCCAACACCTTGCTCTCAGACTCCCAGCCTCCAGGACTGTGAGGACATACATGCTGCTGTTGCAGCCGCCCAGACTAGGGCACTTTGTTACGTGGCCCGAGCAGATGGACGCATTTCCCACAGGCAGCATTTCCCACAGGTGGGTGGTGGGCTGAGGGGTTGAATTCCCAGGCCCACATGAAAAGGTGACAGGAACATTCTGGAAGAAATGAGAAGTGAGTCAAGAGTGAGCACCTGGCGCATGGGCTCAGGGGGAGCCAGGAGGCCTCCAACAGGAGCCCTGGGAACCTTCCTGTTGAGGCCATTGGCTCTCAGTCTCTGGTCTACACTGGAATCATCTGAGGGCTTGCTGGGATGCAGATTCCCAGGCCTGCCCTCTGAGAGCTGGATGTAGGGCGTCTGGGGTGTGGCCTGGGAATCTGCACGTTTGGTGGTGCATCCCACCCATCCTGAGACTGGCCCTCGGGAGGGAGACCCTGCCATGGGGCGACAGGGACTCGCTGGGCTGCCCTGCCTGTCACAGCGCGTGAACACCACAGCCAGGGCTTTGCTCTCCTAGGACGGGGGCTCACGGTCCCGCTGGCTCCTGCCATCTCAGCCCGTGAGACCGAGAGGCTTTCCACCTGCTGGGTCTGCCCAGGGCTCCATGTAGGACAGGGGTTCCCGTGATTCTTGAGGGTGCTCTGGCCAGCAGGCAGCCAGGCTGAGGACCTGGCTGAGAGAGCCAGGCTGGACGCAGACCAGCACGAGGGGTCAGAGGGGAAGAAGGGAACCGTCCTCTCTGGAGACCCCTGACAAAAGCGCATGTCTTCCTCGGAGAAGGCTTTCGGTGGCCGGGCCTGTGCTTGGTAACGTGACCCGCACATAGAAGAGAGGTGAGATCCGAGCGGCTCTGTCTGCTGAGAACTGTCTAATCCTGATAAATGGAACCCGTCCTTCCCACTGAGAAAAGCCCTGGCGTCAGATTAAACATATCAATCCTGTTTGTTGCCTTCTCTGATCCGCCAGCTGGCACCTGGCCGGCCCCTGGGGATCTGTCTTCGATGGCCCTACACAGGAAGTGACAGGGTTCAGCAGCAGAGACCGGGATAATTGCCTGCGGTGCGGGGCCCGGAGAGGTGGCCACAGAGGGTCGATGCTGTCGCAGAGATGAGGCTGGGGAAGCCGTGGCTCTCTGGGAATCCTGTGATGCTTTGGCAGAAAACATCTCTGTAGTGGATGCTGCTCAGCCCCATGGCCAGCAGCTGTTTCTGGGCTGAGTCCTGCCCGCCCTGGAGGACTGCTCTTGGTGGGCAGAGCTGCCTTGCCTGGCTGCAGGTCCCCCTGCAGGCACGTCCCCACTGAGGCTGACTCGGGGGCACCTGTCAAAAGGCCAGCGCTGCAACTCAGGTGGGGCCAGTGCAGGGACACAGTGTCCAGTCCAGGGCTCCCGAGGCCCAGCCGAAGCTGCCTCCAGTCAGGCCCTCTTCCTGCTCAGGCCCCGGCCATGCTCCTTCCTGAGAGCTGCTCGGGCCACCGGCACCCGGATCATCCCCTCCCATGGCAACGGCCCCTCCCGCAAAGCGCTGCTCCTTCTTCTCTCACAATCATCCCTCGAGCCAGTTTCTCCTTTCAGGCCGAGTTGGTGAGCCGCAGCTCTGAGGCTGCTGCCTCTCCTGGGAGTCGGCCGTGGACACTGCACTTCTAGGTGTGCGGGCTCAGAGCTCAGTGCCCTCCCTCGGCCAGGCCTGGCCCCCAGGGGTCCACACTGGACAGCGGCTGGCAGGATGGGGCAGGGTGGGGCCAGGGGCTCTCCCCATCCAATTAGGACCCATCAAACCTGGGACCTGCTTGAGCCTAATTGTGAACACAATGGATTGTCCCCAGAGTCTGACCCGAGACACCCTGGTCATCAGAAGGACTTTGGGTCCTGATCAAAGACACTGAGGACAGCGTTTCCTTGAAGTAGCCACTGAGCGTGCCCAGGGTCCTGCCTGGGAGCACTCGGGGGACTAGTCCACCAGCCTTCGCTGGATTCTCCTCGGCCCCCCTCTCCCCGACTCCCTGTTCCCTCCCGACACTGACTTCAGCCCAAATCCAGGCTGTGTGGATTCCAGCAGGGTCTCACGTGAGGGTCTCTGCTGCAGCAGGGGATGGCATCTGAAGGCTGCCAGGGGCTGAGATGAGGGACAGCCGAGGGACGCGGCCCTGACCCCCAACGGTGGGACACTGCAGAGGCCACCTACTTCTGCTTACCAGAAGGGTAGCCTGATGCAAGTCACCTCTAAAAACCACAGGAGACTTGGGCGCCCTGTTAGAGGTCCCTAGGTGGGTGCTGGTATCCTGGAGGACAGGGCCTCGGTCACCCAACAGCAGCGGGTGAGGCTCCCAGCTGACACTGGTCATCATGACCCTCCCCATGGCATGGAGGCAGGGAAGATGGCAGTAGTCTAGCCATCCAGGAATGACGTACACCTGCGATTCCTCTGTGCCCTCCTTGGAGGCAGCCTTCTTCCTGGACCTCCAAGGCCCAACGTAGAAGAGGCTTAAGTGAATCCTGGCCTCGAGTCCTGGTCCATTGAGGCAGACACAGGTCTGGATTTGACTCCTTCCTCCTGTGCCTGCCTGATCCATTTGGGCTTGTCATAGGCACTGAGCAAAGGCCACCTGACGGCCACCTTCTCTCACCTCCCTGGAACAACTGGAGGTCAGTATTGGTGGACAATTTCCAGGGGCTCTTAGAGGGCTGAGAAGGGGAACGTGGGATCTGTAATGATCTGCCAGCCCCGCCCTGGCCCTGCCTGGGCCCTGGCATGCTTCCTCCTTCCTGACTCCTGGTTTGCTGCAGGCTGTCAGAGGGGAGCCATTCCTATTTTTTATTATTATCATTTTCTGCAGATGGACCAGTCACTTCATAAATGTTAACAATGACAAATCGCAGGCTCCAGTGACACCACAATCACATAATGATAGTCATTACCCAACGGCGGTTCGCTGGACCAAGCAGCAGGAGCCACTACCCAGAGCAGTCAGGACGATGCTTGAGCAACAGCCCAGGGATGAGGCATCTTGGCCATGCCAGGGAGGGTCCCTGACCTCCACCCAAGGGGATGGACTGGGAACAGGCGAGGGAACGGCCACCAAGGTTCCTGTGTGTTTCCTGAACTGCCATGTCACGTTTCCATGAACCGGACAGCTCACACTACAGAACCCATTCCCTCACAGGTCTGGAGGCCAGGAGTCTGAAGGTGCCGTGTGGGTGCAAGGGAGGACAGAACCCTGTCCCAGCCTCTCTCCAAGGTTTGGGTGGCTGCTGGCATCCTGGAGACCTGGGCTGGAAGAGGTATCACTCCTACTTCTACTTCTGTCCTTGTGCAGCCTGCTTCCCGGTTTCTCTTTGTCCTCTCTTCTTATAAGGATGCTAGTCACCAAAATCCTTGATGGTCTCATCTTAACTTGATGACATCCACAAAGACCCAATTTTCAAATAAGGCCACACTCTGGGATCTGGGTAGACAAGAATTGGGGGACATTGTGCTGCCTACTATCATCACTAAGTTGACAGATGCTCACCTGTCCACGTGGGCACTGTTGCCAGCTGTATGAGCTGGGTGGCTTGCTCGGCTTGCCACACACGGATGGATACAGCCGAAGGAGGCTCTGCCAGTGTCCGGCCATCTTGCCTGAGTCCAGATCCTCTGGATTTTGAGGGACACATAATCTCTTCCCACACGGGAGGCTGGGAACCTCCTCCCTTGAGGACTGGTGGGAAGGCTGGGAGCTGAGCCCAAGAAGCAGGGTCTGTCCCCGAGGAAGGAGAAACACACAGGCAGTGGAGGGGAAGCTGGCCAGCCATCCCTGGGAATGCAGAGTTGCTGACAAGGATCCAAGTCAGAAGTCTGTCTAGAAGGTGGGAGAACCCTCCAGAGACCCCAATGGCTGGAGCAGGCAGGATCTGTGGGATAGTGAGGCCTCAGCATTCTCCTGTGATAAATGGTTTCACAGCCATTCTGTGATCAAGTCTAAGCACAGGTTATAGAATGCCCAGTTGCCCACAAGCTGATCAGTATGAGTGACAGGAAATTCTTCACCAATCACAGCTCCACCCTCACCCCACTATCCTGGCCTTCTACATTTAAACAGTTAAGATACCCAGCCACTGAAATGTCCCTACTTCCTGGTAGCATCCACTCCAGAGCACAGCCCTACATCCCTCCCAGATCTCCTAATATGACCTTAAATCTAGAAAGTGCTCTTCTAACTCTCAGGGATGTGCCCCAGGACTCCCCACAGTGCATGATCCTCCAGTTGCAAGGAGCAATAAGCCCAGCTTTGACCACAGGTGCATTCCTGCTGATCTTTGATGGCAGGACATGGACATGGGGAGATGACAGTGTGGGCCCTGCACTATGCCAGACACTGACCCAAGTGCTCTGCATTTTTCATGTCATGGGATCCTTCTCATCAAATTTCCAGTAGTTGCTGTGGGGCCTAAGGGGGACACACAAACAGCACCTGTGTGTCCTCATATCTGAACTGGGTTCTGCCTGTCCATATCTACATGCCTATCTATATCTGTGCTGGGTCATGCATGACTGCACCTGTGTTTGTATCTTCCCTGGGTGGTACATGTTATGGTTTGGATGTGAGGTGTCCCTCAAAAGCTCACATGTGAGACAATGCAAGAAGGTTTGGAAAAGAAATGATTGGGCTATAGTCCTAATGTAATTAGTGAACCAATCCTTGATGGGATTAACTTAGTGGTAAGTGGAGGCAGGTGGGGTGTGATTGGAGGAAGTGGTTATTAGGGCCAATGCTGTGGGGTATGTGCAACCCTCTTCTGCCATGATATTCTGTATCACCTCAAGTTCCAAGGAATGGAGCCAGCCATCTATGGACTAAGACCTCTGAAATGGTGAGCTCTCGAATAAACTTTTCCTCCTCTGCAATTGTGCTGAGCAGGTTTTTTAGTCACAGTGGTGAAAAAGCTGAATAAAGCAGAAATTGGTACCAGGAGTGGGGTCCTTGCTGTAACTAACCTGACCATGTGGTTCGGAAGCTTTTTGAACTTTTTGGAATTGGTTGAAGGAATTTTGAGATACTTAGCAGTGCAAGTGAAAATGCTTTAGATTGTTGTAACTGGAGCTTAATGGCAAATTCTGATGAATCTCCAAAGACCAGAATGCCAATAGGACTGTGAAGACAGGGCTCAAGAGGGTTCAGAGGAGGACTGTATTGGAATTTGAAGCAGAGGACATTTGTGCCATGTTCTGACTGGGAAATGGTCTGCATTTTGACCATGTCCTGAGACTTTCTGTGAATTTCTTCTGGTGGAAGAAACTTCTAGACAACATAGCATTATAGGTGGTGATATGGATATTGCTAGTGACTTTTAGTCAAATTTATTGTGATAATCAGGAGCAGAAAGCAGAGTAGAAAGATTTGAAAGCCTTGGACGTGAAAGGCATGAGTGAAACGGGCCTAAGGAAGCTGCAATTGTTAAAGACATTACCACCACTAAAGAGATGCTAAAGACTTTGCCCAGAGACAGTGAGAAAGTGGCTTGAGGGCACCTCAGGAGCTGGCAAGACCACACCCACCTCAAGCTCAAGGGAGAGAAGGTAAACACCCTCCTGAGAAGAGACCAGTGGGGCACCCTTCTTGCACTGGGGGCCGAGGGAGTGTTTTCAACACGCTCAGCCACCCAGACCCTCCCTCAGAGGCTGCTGCAGCCAGGGTCCCTGGAGGCTGGGCTACTGCTCAAGGTGGCTGCTGGTTCTGCAGAATTACAAGGTGCTGGAGTTCGGGGGTCGTGGAAGCTCCCACTAAGATTTCAAAGGAAGGCCTGGGAGGCCAGGTGAGGTGCAGCAGGTCGGAGTCCATGCAGGCTCTTGAGAAGTCAGTGTGGAGACGTGAGGAGGAAGCCGAGACTTCACTGCAGTCCCTCGAGATTAAGGAAAGCCAGTAAGATGGGGCTTCATCCTAGGAGAGCTGCAGGATGGAGCAGAGATAAGCCAAGAAGAAGGCTGCCTGGGTTGAAGACCAGGGCAGAACTACACGTGCCCTTTGGAGAGAACCTCAAGGTGCCACGTGCCCAGATGTGGGTTTGGAGCTACGGGACTTGTTTGCCCAGCTGGATTTGGGTCTTGCTCTGGTCCCATCCCTTCTCTCTAAGCCCCTATTTTTGTAAATGGAAATGTTTCCTCAGTACCTTTATGTGGGATATTTGTAAATTGTTTTTAATTTTACAGGAGCTTGTGATACGAGATTGCCTTGAGCCTCAGAGAAGACTCAGGACGTGAACTCTGAGCAGGCTCGGGGCTGTTGAGACTGTGGGATTCTTGGGAATGGACAACGTGTATTTTGCACTGTGAGATGGTTGTGAGCTTTGGGGGCCAGGGGCAGAATATATGGTTTGGGTATGAGGTGTCCCCCAAAAGCTCACATGTGAACAGTGCGAGAAGGTTCAGAGGAGAATTGATTGGGTGGTGGAGTCTTAACCTAATCAGTGAACTGGTCCCTGATGGAATGAACTGGGTGGTAACTGGAGGTGGGTGGGGTGTGGCTGGAGGAAGTGGTTCACTGTGGACGTGGCTATGGGGTATTTATTTAGTGTCTGGAGAGTGGAGTCTCTGCTTCCTGATCACCATGTGGGCTGCTTCCCTCTGCCACACTCTTCAGCCTCACCTGGAGCCCCGAGGAATGGAGCTGGCCTTCTGTGGACTAGGACCTCTGAAACCGTGAGCCCTCAAATGCACTTTTCCTCCTCTACAGTTGTTCTGTGGGGTCTTTTAGTCACAGTGGCAAAAAAGCTGACTAAACAGTATGTGTCTGTCTACTCCAGCATCCATGTCTACCTTCACACCTGTGCAGGTGCGTGCACACCTATGCAGGTGTCTGTACTTAATGTGTATTTTGAACTTCATCAGATTCCTCAGAACTTCATCAGAATCCTCAGATGGGGAAACAGAGGCACAGAGATGTGCCCAGCTCTCCCCACGGCAAGCCAGTCAGCCGTGGGGCTGTGGTCCAGGCGGACGGCCTGGCGTCTGCTCTGCCTCTCGCTCGCTTGGCTGCAGGGCACACGTTCACCTCCTCGGTGCCCAGCACTGTCGCCCCGTGGGCGTTAGGTAAGCACTTGTTGGAAGAGCGGATGCAGGAAAGCATGGGAGGGACCGCCGCTGCTGGAAGAGTAAGTAAGAGAGAACTGGACCTTCGGTGGCCCTTAGCACCCCTCCCGGGACTGTAACCCAGAGACACATTCACACGCCTGCTTAAAGGCCCGCCGAAGAAAAGCGTCTAGGGAGAGCCAGCTGCGAGGGCGCAGCCTGTGCCCACGGGTGGGTGAGGGAGACGGGCGTGGGCGGAGGGGGGAGAGCGCCCAGGGAAGACATTCCAACTGCATCCACGTTTATCATTGCGGATGGGGTCATGAAAATAAAACAGGTTGCTAAGGCGCTAGGCAGGATGTCACGCTGTCTGGGTAAACTTGCAAAGCACTCCTACCACCCCCCACGTGTGCACACGTGCGGATGAAGAGGGAAAGAGACGGACTGAGATGGAGAGGTGGAAACGGGGACAGTAAGGAGACGCAGTGGGGCAGAGGCTGGCTGCAGGGCCGCCGGCTCTAACCGAGCTGCACTAATTAGAACCAGAAAGTTCTGAGCCGCGCACAGCGGAAGGAGCCAGCCACGCTGGCACTCGGGGCCCAGGCCGGGTGTCTGCGGCGTGGGTCTTTTCTTCCATGTGTTTAAGCCTTTCCAACGTGAAACTGTGTAAAAGAGACAGGGAAAGATTTGAACGGGAGTTTGCTGAGCTGAGAGGAGGAAAAGCCGTCCCGCAGAGGGACCGTCAGCACTGCACGGCTGGGGCCAGACAGGTGGACGGCAGCCACGCGGCATCTGGAGACCAAGTGCCTTAAGGATTTGATTTTTATATTCTGTGTGATGGAAAACTCCTGAAGGAGTTTGCGCAGAAGGGCAAAGGGGGAAATTTGCATTTTTAGAGTTCATTCTGCGGGTAAAGAGCAGGGTAGAGGGGTCCCCGTTTCCCACGGCTGGAGGGGGCTTGAAGCCACAGAAGGTTGTTCTTTCAGAGGGCGAGAAGCCCAGAGTCCTGAGTGTGCAGGGTCAGCTCCTGATGCAGTGCTGGAGGGTCCTCCTGCCTTGCCCGGCTCCGGTGGCCTGGTGGCCTGGTGGCAGGCCAGTCCTTGCTGCTCCTTGGGAGGAGCTGCGTGGCTCTGCTCTCTGCCTCCATCCCGGCAGGCCCCTTCCCTGGGTGTGCGTGTGTCCGAGTCTTCTCGTAGGAAGCGTGTCCCGTGGATCTTCTCCCTGGAAGTGACCCAAGTGTGCAGAGCAGGGTGGGGCTCACGGCACCCGCAGGTGACTTAGCTGTTCTGGGTCCTCTTGGCCAGCTCTTGAGAGGAGAGGGTGGGAGGGACAGAGAGAGCAGGGAGAGAGGGGGAGGACGAGAAGAGAGGGAATGGCAGAGAGGAAGGAAGGGGTGGGGAGGGAAGGGACTGGCCGGGAGGCCGAGGACCGGAGCTCTGCACGAAGAGCCGCCTGCAGCACGTGGGCCCCTCCATGCCTGACCGGCCAGCCCCACAGTCATCTCTGTGGGCAGCTCCTCCCAGCCCACACCACCTTCCCTCCCTGTGTCCACAACATTTCTTGGTCCTGAGTTCCATCCCCAGGGCCCCTTGGGCTGGGGGAGAAGGGACCAAGGCTCCCTCAGACACCTTCTTCCAACTCGCACCAGGTCCCGGGAGTCTAAGCACCCGGGGTCAGAGGTGAGCTGGACCAAGGCCCTGGCTGGAGCCGGAGTCCAGGGCTGAGCGAGGCGTGTGTGGGCGTTGTGCGGAGGAGGGAGGCCCCGCGCAGCAGCAGGGCAGCCGGCCGGGCCAGGGCCTTGGCTGATGCTGATGGCGTGGGGTGGTGTTCCAGACCTCTGCAGGACAGGGAGGCAGGGACTGTTTCCTGGCTGCTCTGTGCCCAGCACCTAGAACAGCGCCTGGGCCCAGTAGGTGAAGATCATAAATGTCAGCTGACCGAGCGAGTGGACGAGTGGAGAACGGGAGGGGCAGGCAGGGCTGCCGCGGGACCTGGCGGGAGTGGACGGTGTCCAGAGGAGCAGGGAGAGCTAATGCTAGTGGCTGGTTCAGGCAGTAGGGAGCTGTGGGAGGTCACGGAGCAGGGGAGGAGCCAAGCTGTGCCTGTAGGGCGACACGGGGCTCACAACGGCCTGGTGACACAGCTGGGCTGGAGAGACAGCACTGCTCCGTGACCACGGCAGCTGCCCAGCATCACTGACCGGAACCCGGAGGAGGGACTCCAGGAGGCCTTTCTTCAACACCTGTGACGTCAGGTTGAGGTGCCAGAGGGGCTCCAGGTGCGTCCCCTTGGCTCCGGGAGTGGGGCATGGGCCTGCGCCACTTAGACCCTCGGCCTTGCCGCCGGGTGGAGGGAGAGCTGGCTCCACGGACATGTGGGCCAGCATGTCCCTCCTGTCCCTGGTGTTTAAACACGGGGCCGCTGCACGGGGCCCTCGGGAGCACGGATTCGCCTGGCCCTGCGCTGAGCTGTCACTGCCGAGAGGTGGGTAGGGCTCCCCTGGGCTTCGGGTGGCCCTTGCCTGGCGTTCCACGTTGGCCAGGAGCCTTCTGAAGACCAGCGATCCTGCCGAAAGAGCCTCTGGCGTGGTTGTCGCAGCCGCGGGGCAGCTAGGTGCGGTGAGGCATCCGCCGGGCGGGGCCAGGACTCAGCCCAAGCGCCCCCAGTTCTGGGGTCATGGAGACGCCTTTCTGCACATCAGGATTTTACTCATTTGAAAAAACTGGGGAGCCCTCAAAATGACAGGGTCCAATCCTCTTTCTGGCAGCAGGCACCCGTCGCTCTCGCCAATCCAGGCGCAGATCATTCGGGCTCCCAGTGTGCACAACGGTGATGGTGGCGCTTTCTTCAGCTTCTGCCAAGTGCGATTAGGCCGTAATTAGGTGGCCTGCAGTTACTGCTTTTATGGGTAAGTCATGTTGAATCGCCACAGGAGAGACCGCGAGGCCGGGGGTGTGTTCCTGACGGCGGGTGTGCAGTCAGGGGGATGACAGTGAATCTCACCTGTGTGTGAAGCCTGCAGGAGGCGGGGGCCGTGGTTGTGTGAATCTGTGTGCCGCAGGGGATGGCCAGGTCTGGGTCTGGGTCACAGATGCACTCACCAGCATGCAACCGTGCTTGGGGTTTTCTGGATCTGCAGCTGTGTAGAAGCACACAGTAGGGACGCACGGGGACATGCTGACCCAGACAGGTCAGCACTGGATGAACCGGGTCTTGGCAGGTGTGCTTAGTTAACGGGAGGTTGATGAGGGGGGCCCAGTCCAGAGGCTGGGGTCCTTTTAAGAGAGAAGAGGGGCACAGGGGGAGGTGGACAAGGCAGGAGGGATCCTCCCCAGAGCTGCCAGAGGGAACGCAGCCCGCTGACCTGGAGCTCAGACTGGCCTCCGGGACGTCAGGGAGGGTTTCGCTGTTTCCAGACCTCCCCGACCCCCATTGCAGGTGCTGGTCACCCGCCTGTGAGGGAGGCTGCCTCCTTCAGCAGGGAACCCCATCATCTGCTTTCAACAGCACTCTCCCGTTCTTTATCTCGTCGGGCGTTTGCTGGATTCTGCGCCCCGAGTCTGCAGGGTGCTTTTTTCATCTGAAGGTGGGGTTGAGGAGACTCAGAGTTGAGAGGGTGGCCTGGGCCACCAGCTTGACTCAGGCACACAGGCTGTTTTTGAGGGTATTCGGATCATCTGGCTGTGAGTCCCCCATTGCCAGAGGTCACAGAGCGGGCAGAACCCGTGACCGGCTCTGAATAGAGTCATGCACGTGGGCCAGATGGCGCCAAGGAAGTCGGCACAGTTCACTTTGCAGGGACGCTGGTAGGACTGGCCCATGGTGGGCGGCCGCTTCCTTCCCCCACCAGCAGGCAAATGGCACCGCCTGCTAAAGGCTTGTGAGTGTGCCGGCTCCCAGAAAGCCTGCGATCATCATTAAAATAGCCTTGTCCTGGGTGGTTAGGCCTTGCTCCAGTGGGAACGCGGCAGAGGGGGAAAGCACAGCAGGTGCCGGTCAGCAGCGGGAGAGGGAGGCCTCTCGGTTCCTGCCCAGGGCGAGCAGAACTCAGGGCTGGAGGAGAGCCCAATGTGCGTGGTCAGACCCGACGGTCCTGCAGCCGGGAGGGACGACTCCAGGCAGGTCGGACAGGCCCGAGGTCGACCTAGGACTGACAGGCCAGAGGTCGACCTAGGACACCGAGGCCCCGAGTCTCCAGAGTGCCCTGGACAAGGGTGGGGGCGGCCGAGGGGCCGCTGGAACCCGGGTGCCCTCAGAGCCTGCAGCACAGGGCCCAGCTCCGAAGGCGAGCCCATCCTGCAGCTCTCCTAGGATGAAGCCCCATCTTACTGGCTTTCCTTAATCTCGAGGGACTCCAGTACAGCCTCGGCTTCCTCCTCACGTCTCCACACTGACTTCTCAAGAGCCTGCATGGACTCCGACCTGCTGCACCTCACCTGGCCTCCCAGGCCTTCCTTTGAAATCTTAGTGGGAGCTTCCACGACCCCCGAACTCCAGCACCTTGTAATTCTGCAGAACCAGCAGCCACCTTGAGCAGTAGCCCAGCCTCCAGGGACCCTGGCTGCAGCAGCCTCTGAGGGAGGGTCTGGGTGGCTGAGCGTGTTGAAAACACTCCCTCGGCCCCCAGTGCAAGAAGGGTGCCCCACTGGTCTCTTCTCAGGAGGGTGTTTACCTTCTCTCCCTTGAGCTTGAGGTGGGTGTGGTCTTGCCAGCTCCTGAGGTGCCCTCAAGCCACTTTCTCACTGTCTCTGGGCAAAGTCTTTAGCATCTCTTTAGTGGTGGTAATGTCTTTAACAATTGCAGCTTCCTTAGGCCCGTTTCACTCATGCCTTTCACGTCCAAGGCTTTCAAATCTTTCTACTCTGCTTTCTGCTCCTGATTATCACAATAAATTTGGCTAAAAGTCACTAGCAATATCCATATCACCACCTATAATGCTATGTTGTCTAGAAGTTTCTTCCACCAGAAGAAATCCACAGGAAGTCTCAGGACATGGTCAAAATGCAGACCATTTCCCAGTCAGAACATGGCACAAATGTCCTCTGCTTCAAATTCCAATAGATCCTCCTCGGAACCCTCTTGAGCCCTGTCTTCAGTGTCCATAGTCCTATTAGCATTCTGGCCTTTTTTTTTTTTCCTTTAATTATTTATTTTTTAGTTTTTTACAGCCTGCATTTTGACTCATTGTCCACAAATGGGGTACATCATTTTGTTTCTATGGTTGTACACCTTGTAGATTCATACCATTTGTGTAATCATACAGGTACATAGGGTAATGATGTTTGTCTCATTCCACCATTTTTCATACCCCCCACCCTCTCATTTCCTTCTACATAATCTAAAGTTCCTCCATTCTTCTCTCACTCCCCACCCCACCCCCATTATATATCAGCATCCATTTATCAGGGAAAACATTTGGCCTTTGGTTTTTTGCAATTGGCTTATTTTGCTTAGCATATTCTCCAACTCCATCCATTTACCTGCAAATGCCATAATATTGTTATTATTTATGGCTGAATAATATTCCATTGTATATATATACCACAGTTTCTTTATCCATTCCTCTGTTGAAGGGCATCTAGGTTGGTTCCACAATCTATCTATTGTGAATTGAGCTGCTGTGAACATTGATGTGGCTGCATCACTGTAGTATGCTGATTTTAAGTCCTTTGGGTATAAAGGGAGGAGTGGGACAACTGGGTCAAAAGGTCAGTCCATTCCAAGTTTTCTGAGGATTATCCACACTGCTCAGAGTGACTGCACCAATTTGCAACTCCACCAGCAATGTATGAGTGTGCCTTTTCCCCACATCCATGACAACATCTATTATTGTTTGCGTTCTTGAAAAATAGCCATTCTAATTGGATTAAGATGAAATCTTAGAGTTGTTTTAATTTGCATTTCTCTAATTACTAGAGATGTTGAACACTTTTTTATATATTTATTAAGTGCCTGTATGTCTTCTTCTGTAATGTGTCTGTCCAATTCCTTGGCCCATTTATTGATTGGGTTCTTTATATTTTTGGTATAAAGTTTTGTTAGTTCTTTATAAATTTTGGAGATAAGTGCTCTATCTGAGGTCCATGTGGAAAAGATTTTCTCCCACTCTGTAGGCTCTCTTTTCACATTATTGATTGTATCCTTTGCTGAGAAAAAAACTTTTTAGTTTGAGTCCATTCCATTTATTGATTCTTTCTTTAATTTATTGTGCCTTGGGAGTCTTGCTAAGGATGTCTGATCCTAAGTCAACATGATGAAGATTTGGACCTACCTTATCTTCTATTTGGTGCAGGGTCTCTAGTTTAATTCCTAAATACTTGATCCATTTTGAGTTGAGTTCTGTGCAGGGTGAGAGATAGGGGTTTAACTTCATTTTACTGCATATAAATTTCCAGTTTTCCCAGCACCATTTGTTGAACAGGCAATCTTTTCTCCATTGTGATTTTGGTTCTTTTTTCTAGTACGAGGTGACTGTAGTTAAATGGGCTTGTACCATTGGTCCACCTGTCTATTTTGGTGCCAATACCGTGCCATTTTTGTTACTATTGCTCAGTAGTATAGTTTAAGGTCTGATTTTGTGATATCTCCTGCTTCACTTTTCCTGCTCAGGATTGTTTTGACTATTCAAGGTTTGTTATTCTTCCAAATGAAGTTCATGATTGCGTTCTCTATTTCTATGAGGTATGTCATTGGGATTTTAATAGGAATTGCATTGAATTTGTATAACACTTTTGGTAGTATGTCCATTTCGAAAATATTAATTCTGGCCATTTCAATATGTCATTGGGATTTTAATGGGAATTGCATTGAATCTGTATAACACTTTTGGTAGTATGGCCATTTCGACAATATTAATTCTGGGAGATCTTTCCATCTTCTAAGGTTTTCTTCAATTTCTTTAGTGTTCTGTAGTTTTCATTGTAGAGGTCTTTCACCTCTTTTGTTAGATTGATTCCCAAGTATTTTATTTTATTTTTTTGATGCTATTGTGAATGGAGTGGTTTTTCTAATTTCTCTTTCAGAGGATTCATCACTTATGAATAGAAATGCATTAGATTTATGCATATTGATTTTATATCCTGCTACTTTGCTGAATTCATTTATTAGTTCTAGAAGTTTTCTAGTGGAGTTTTTTGTATCTTCTAAATATAGAATCATGTCATCAGCAAATAGTGACAGCTTGAGTTTTTCTTTTTCACTCTTTGTATCCCTTCAATTTATTTGGTCTGTATAATTGCTCTGGATAGTGTGTCAAGGATGATGTTGAATAGAAGTTTTGAAAGAGGGCATCCGTGTCTTGTTCCTGTTTTTAGAGGGAATGCTTTCAGTTTTTCTCCATTAAGAATGATGTTGGTCATGGGCTTAGCGTTTATAGCCTTTACGATGTTGAGGTATGCTCTTACTATTCCTATTTTTTCTAGTGTTTTAAGCATGAAGGGGTGCTGCATTTTATCAAACACTTTCTCAGCATCTATTGGAATAATCATGATTCTTAACTTTAAGTCCCTTGATGTGATGAATTACATTTGTTGATTTCTGGACATTGAACCAAACTTGCATCCCTGGGATAAACCCCACTTGATCATGGTGCACTATCTTTTTAATATATTTTTTATATGTGATTTGCCAGTATTTTGTTAAGGATTTTTGCATCTATGTTCATCAGGGATATTGGTCTAAAGTTTTCTTTCCTTGATGTGTCTTTGTCTGATATTAGTATCAGAGTGATACTAGTCTCATAGAAAGAGTTTGGAAGGGTTCCCTCCTTTCTATTTCCTGGAATACCTGAAAGTTAGTTTTGCTGGGTATAGGATTCTTGGTTGGCATCCATGTTCATTCAGAGCTTGAAATATATTGTTCCAGGCCCTTCTTGCTTTTAGAGTCTGGGCTGAGAAATCTGTTGTTATCTGTACTGGTTTCCTCTTATAAGTAATCTGATGCTTTCTCTTGCAGCCTTTAAAATACTATCTTTATTTTGTATGTTAGTAATTTTCATTATAATGTGTCATGGTGTGGATCTGTTGTAGTTTTGTGTACCTGGTGTTCTGTAAGCCTCTTATATTTGATTTTCCATTTCATTTTTCATGTTTGGGAAATTTTCTGCTATTATTTCATTGAACAGGTTGTTCATTCCTTTGGTTTATATTTCTGTGCCTTCCTCAATCCCAATACTTCTTAAATTTGGTCTTTTCATGATATCCCATAATTCTCGGATGTTCCATTTATGATTTCTTAACATCTTCTCGGTTTGTTCAACTTTCTTTTTAAGATTAAATATTTTGTCTTCATTGTCTGAGATTCTGTCTTCCATGAAATCTATTCTGTTGATCAACTTTATATTGAGTTTTTAATTTGGTTTATTGTTTCTTTCATTTAAAGTATTTGTTTTTTTTTTTTCAGAATCTCTTTATTGAAGTGTTCTTTTGCTTCCTGCATTTGCTCTTTCAACTCTTTATTGGAGTGCTCATGCATTGCCTGCATTTGCTCTCTTATCTCATCTTGTGCTTCACAGATCATTTTAGTTATGCAGATTCTAAACTCTTTTTCTGTCATTTCTACTGTCATGCTGTCATTGGATTCTATCAAAATCATATCTTGGTTTGTTAGGGACACTTTCTTCCCCAGTTTTTTCATTTTGTTTCTGTATATTCCCCTCTAGTAGTGAAGATCTATGGTACTGAAGTTTCCCACCTGCAAGTTATTGTGACCCTGCAGTTTTCTAGAACCTCTCCTTTGAAGGGGAGATCAACATTAGCAGCACCCAATACAAAGAAAACACAGCCCTGAACCAGACAGCCCCTATAAAGACTTTAACATTATTGTAATAAACAGGATGAGTTTGATTATTATTTACAGAATTTCTAGTGGTGATCAAAGAGGATGGAAGAGGATGTAAGTGACTAAATAGAGGTACTTGTCAAAGGACCTCCAGTCTCCAGTAGGTGTCTCAGGAAGGGAGCCACACTTCCAATGATGGTGGCCACGTCCTCAGGACTAATTCAAAATGCCTACAACAGCTTCCAAAGAAGTTGGGGAGCCACAGTGAGGGCGGGCTCAGTGTCTAGCCTCTGTCTGCAGTGGGGGGTGGGGCGGGCACGGTGTCCTCCATTCTGGTCTTTTGAGATTCCATCAGAATTGGCTATTAAGCTCCACTTAACAACAATCTAAATAATTTCCACTTGCACTGCTAAGCATCTCAAAATTCCTCCCACCAATTCCAAAAATCTCAAAAAGCTTCTGAACCACATGGTCAGTTTAGTCACAGCAAAGATCTCACTCCTGGTACCAATTTCTGTTTTAGTCAGCTTTTTTGCCACTGTGACTAAAAATCCTGCACAATTGTAGAGGAAGAAAAGTTTATTTGAGGGCTCACAGTTTCAGAGGTCTTATTCGACAGAAGGTGGACTCCATTCCTCAGGGCTTGAGGTGAGGCTAAACATCATGGCAGCTGAGAGTGTGGCAGAGGAAAGCAGCTCATATTATGGTGGTCAGGATACAGAGAGAGACTCCACTCTCCAGATACAAAATACATACACTATAGTATTACCCCCAGTGAACCACTTCCTCTAGCCACACCCCACCTGCCTTCAATTACCACTCAGTTAATCATCAGGGATTAATTCACTGATTAGGTTACTACTCTCACAACCTAATCATTTTGCCTCTGAACCTTCTTGTACTGTCTCACATGTGAGCTTTTGGGGGACCCCTCATATCCAACCATAACACTAGGTGAACTGGCCCTGCTCCTGTGGGGTTATAAATTGGCTAGGGGGTGACGTGGGTGCCACAGGGGTGATCGCCTCTGGAGTTTATCATCTCCTCCCTTATTTTGTGAAAACCTGTGAGCCTGGGACAGGTTCAGGGAGGATGGCAGCTGGTCTGGTCTGGCGCAGCCTGACCTCGAGTCCAGAACTGATTTTGCTGAGCTCTTGGCTGAGGGCCATGCTGGGTGACATCCTCAGGCTGCTTGCTGGAAGCTTCTGGAAGCCCTTTAAGCACTCATTCTGCAGGCTTAACCCAGGCCCTCTGCAAACTGGTCTTCTCCCAGCAGAGGGGACCCAGGGAGGCTGCAGAGAGTGTGCCTCTCCACTGAGGCCAAGGGCAGCACTGTGAGCTCTGGTTGGTTTTCCCTTCGTCAAGTGCTCCATCGCCTCCTGCGTGGTGTGGGGGGCCAGGTGGCCTGGGATGGCGACCCATACCTACCCCTGTTTACAGGTGGGGAGACACCCAGGTCTGGGAGGGGCCTGGCCTGGGTGCCACGCTCCCCGTCCTGTGTTGTTCAGAAGCTGCCCTGGGAATCCTGTCCTCCTTGAGTCGTTCACCCAGTGATACAAACAACTAGGAAAAGTCCTCTCTGAGCTCTGCGGAGCAGAGGCTCCTGGACGTGAGATCCTGCCCCTGCCTTTCCAGGCCTGGATAGGGGTCCAGAGGGGGCTGCCCTTTGAAGTCCACAGTGGCCCACCCTGTCCGCCACAGGGGTCTCATGTTCTCTCCTCCAGTGTTCCCCCCTCGGCCTGAGCGCCCTCCACTCCTGTTAAAGCTATTGATGTTGCTGGTGACCCACGTTCACTGAAAAAAATTAGACAAGGCCTGTTAGGTGCAGGCATCGTGCCTGGGCCGGGTGCCATGGACACATTCCTAGCCAGCACCATCTCCTCTGAGGAGTCACCATCAAACAGAGAGCTGACCCTGAATCTTACTGAGTGAGTAGCATTTGCAGGTCGCTAGACACCTGGATGCCTACAGGGACGTGGGTGGCATCTGATTGTCTCCCTTCTTCCTTAGTGATAGGTTCCCAATGTTAGCTGGCACAGGATTATCCAGAACAGGCTGAATTGCTCAATGCCCCTCGCAGCTGAGTGTGGCCCCAGGACTGAGTTAGAGCTCGTGGAATGTAAGCGTATGTGGGGTGGAACTTTCAGGAAGTGACTTTAAGGGAGAGGCGCACGCTCTTCTTTGGTGCCTCCTTCCTCATGCTGGCTTAGATGCAGATGAAATGCTAGAGAGCCTGATTTGAACCTCGAGGCTCTCTTGGGAGACAAGACTGTGGAGAGCAGAGCAACAGCAGGCAAGGAGTGTCGTCTCTGGGACCTCACGTGACAGGGCTGCCAAGCAACCTGGAGAGCAGAAGCAACCGGTTCTTATCCAGCCTCTGCAGTTTGTGCTTTTCTGTGACGTGCGGAATATCAGGAGTCCCTGGTGCGCCTCTCTCCCTCTCCTCTCCTCTCCTCTCCTCTCCTCTCCTCTCCTCTCCTCTCCTCTCCTCTCCTCTCCTCTCCTCTCCTCTCCTCTCCTCTCCTCTCCTCTCCTCTCCTCTCCTCTCCTCTCCACACACCAGGCATGAGCATCTTCAACACTCAGAGTCAGACGGCACACAGTAGGGACTCGGAATTCTCAGATCAATGAAGAAGTACACAAGCGTCAGGTCTTCCCTCCTAGCCACCCGGGGGTCTTCCCTGGCTGGGTTCGTTGTGCCTCTATGAATACGTAACATACGTATTCATCACAGCAAGTAAAGCTGGGTCCCCTTGAACGGCTTTCTGAGGATGGCGTCCTGGTCCTCAGAACAGAACTGCCCTCACAGGTGCTTCCAGGGCAGCTCTGGGTCAGGCCCATTCTGGACTCGGGGGTGTGGCTCCCTGGCCACTGGGGAGTGGGGTCTCCCGACTTGACCCAGAGGAGCTCTCCCCCAGCTCCCTAACCCCCACCTGCTTGCCTGTCTTGACCCACCTGGGGGTCACGGAACTGCACCCTCCTCCAAGATGCTCTTGCCCCTTCCAGGGTTCCTGGAGGCATCCGCGGGGCCTTCCAGGGACTGTGCTGCGGCTGGACGGTGGTCGTCAGCTTCGTGTTACCCGAGGTGATGAACTCATAGGGAGGAGGACCTATTCTGGCTCACCATTTCCGAGGGCTCAGTCCGTGGTCACTTGGCTCTCCTTGGGACCGTGGCACCACAGTATGTCGTGGTGAGAGGGTGTGGCTGAGGAGGTCTGCTCACCTCCTGGCAGCCAGGAAGCAGAGAGAGAGAGAGAGAGAGGAAGGCTGGGGTCCCCATGGCCCCAGGGACCTACTTCCACCAGGTCCCACCTCCTGAAGGTTCTCGCCTCCCAAGAGCACCATGCTGGGGATCAAGCCACCCCAGATCCAAACCTTAGGAGATGTGCCCCTGAGGTTCACATGGTGACGTCCTAGCCCCCAGTTCCTGTGACTCTGACCCCCTGGGGACAGTGTCTACATGGAGGTCAGCAAGTTCCCTCTGTGGGTGGCTCATTGGGTCATGAGGTTGGCCCTCCTCTGACATGAACAGTACTAATAAAATGGGACACCTGGACAGAGGCTGGAGAAGATGGCAATCTGGCCGTGCTCCACAATCAGGGGACCAAGGCTGCAGCGGCCCCCAGGAGCTGCCAGGACCTGGGGTGGATCCTCCCCTGCACCTTGATCTCGGACCTCTGCCCTCCAGGCTGGGAGAGAAGTTCCTGCCAGTCAAGCCCCTGGTCAGTGGCATTGGTTTCCGTCCCTAGGAAGCTCCACGGATTCCTCGGGGGTTCTGTTCTGCAGCCAGCCAGAGCCCTGCAGAACTTCCGGAACCAAAGACACTGGGCTGCTCTGGGCTTCCCCTGGTCCCGGGTCTTCAGTTCAAGGTGAATCCATGGTTCTATGAACGATGGGACTATATGGGAAGCTGCCCTTGGCAAGAGAGAGGGGCTCCATGGCCCACGTGTCCCTGTCCCCACTGCCGAAGGCCTGCTGTGGCCATCTGCATTCTCTGGGCTGCTTGCCAGGGCAGGCCTCTGTGTCTGGGACACTCTGGGTGCCCTGCTCATCTTTCCTGAGCACAGGAGCCACCTGGAGCACCTCCTGGCAGAAAGCACTACTTCCCTCTCCTCCTGTCATATGGCACTGTCAGGTGACAGGTCTGGAAGGTGACATAAGCCCTCCATGGGACACGGCTTTCCCTGAACTGGGGACACCTCTTGCTGCATGGCCTGTGGACAGAGGCCTGGGGAGGGGCAGGTGCTGTGGACCCAGCTGTGTTCCTTCCCATGTCGATACTGAGCTGGACGTAGCTGGGAGGCTGCAGGGCTCTGGTTTCTGCAAATGAGTTCTGGGACAACCCACCAAGAGAGGGCTGCCAGGGAGGGCCGCGGTGCTGGGGTGAGGGGCACGTGCCCAGGCCAGGGCAGCTCTGCGGACGCGGCTCAGGTTGCAATGTTGCAGAGCCGGGTTCCAGCTGCTTTCTCCTCAGGACGTGTCCCCAGGTGCTGGCCAGGGGACAGGAGAACTGGCAAGCTTCTGTCCCCTTCCAGGGAAAAGTGGCCAGCAGATCTCCGCTCAGGGCCTGCCGCAGGCTGGAGGGTCCTTTAGCCAGGCCTGTGCCCTGCCGGTGCCATGTTCCTGCTCAGGTTTTGGCAAATGTCTCTGGCTTTGCCTTGTCAAATCCAGGTGGGATCTGGTGTCAGCCTGTGCCAGCCCAGGAGGGACTCGAGGCAGGAAATAGGCAGGACCCACCACGTCTGTCTCAGGTTCTGGGATATCAAATTCCTGCTTCCACTCATAGTCGGCTGAGGACCGCTGTGTCCCTCCGTGGCCTCCCCAAAGGGCCAGGGGGTGCTCTCAACCTCCCCACCTCGGGTTTGAAGGTGCCTGAGGACTCAGCTGCTCTCCTGTGGGTTGTTAGGGATGTTCCAGGGACCCCAGAGGCCCAGAGCTGTGTCCAGGGCACAGGCGTGGTATGGCCCATGGAACCAGCAGAGTGAGCCCCAGAGGACCTGAATGGATAAAAGGTGTACGTGGAGGGGCTGCCTGGCTCCCCTGTGCAGGGGAGAGTTCCTGAGGAGGTGACTCTGCCACAGCTAAAGGCCACAGGGAGGAGGGAAGAGCAGTATAGGGGCAGCACAGTGTCCCAGCTGTGCCGTGTCCACGGGGAGGGAGGGAGGGCCACCGGAGGTGGGAGTGAGTCTCCTGCACACAGTCCCAGGCTCCGTTCTGAGGTTTCTGAACATCTCTGAGGCCAGCCTCTGCCTCCGGGGTCGAGGACAGACTTCAGGGTGCCTCCCTGCTCAGGGTTGGGACCCCCCTCAACTGGGGGTAATGGCTTCCTCTCCATTTTCCTGGCTGCCGAGGGCCCCGGGCTGTATCTGCTCCTACACTGTAATCAGAGTTGAACTTTAAGCATCTCCCAGCCTTGCAGACGGGCTGATCTACGGAGCAGCAAATGCCACCAATACATCCGGCCTCCTCGTGTCTGCTCTTGGAAGGCTGGTCTCACAGACCAGTGCATCTCCAGCAGCGTGCAGCCCCGTGGTGGTGGAAGGGGTGATCAGTATGCTGGCCAGGAGTCGGCAAGGAGGGAGGGTGACCTCGTCTGGAGAGCATCGCCACGTCGAGAAGTCTCACATTTCCTCTGGAATGTCCACAGCAGGCTAGAGAGGAGGGTGGGGTTCCTGAAAGGTCAAAGCTGTGAAGACCGTAGGAGCCTAATTTAGGACTTCTGCTGCTACAGCATTGATATCAGTCAGGAAGGGACGTTTCCTGCCTCTCTCAGACCTGGCACAAGAGCCAGGAGCTAGGTCTTGGTCGTTTGGAGGGCAAGCTTTTCCTGTACCGACAGGGAGCCGCCTCACGTAGTGGTGGGCAGGTGGCCGGAGTCCTTCCCATGGGGCCTGAGGAAGATGCTCACCCTGTAGGCCTCAGTGTCCTGGTTGAAACCAGCTCATGGACTGGTTATCACGTGTCCAGGGCTGACTCTGCCAGGCTGCGCTCCAATTGCTTCACATGGACTGACTCATGGCATCTTTCCAACTCAGTGAGGCACCTTCATGCTCCCATTTACAGGTGAGACTAGGGAACGGTGAGGCCAAATAACTGAGCCCTCAGGGGTCATCTGGCAGCCAGCCAGCCTGATTCCAGAGTTTAGGCAGGTACTCTCGGAGCCAGTGGGACGCGAGTCGTGGAATCAGGGCAACCATGTCTCCTCACAGGGGTGTGTGTGTGTGTGTGTGTGTGTGTGATGGTGATGATGAGATGATGATGGTAATGGTGGTGGTGATGATGGTGGTGATAATGATGGTGATGGTGATGATGGTGATGATGAGATGATGATGGTGATGGTGATAATGATGGTGATGGTGATGATGGTGGTGATGATGGTGATGGTGATGGTGATGATGGTGGTGATGGTGGTGATGTGGTGGTGATGGTGGTGATGATGGTGGTGATGGTGGTGATGATGGTGATGGTGATGATGGTGATGATGGTGATGATGGTGATGGTGATGGTGATGATGGTGATGGTGATGATGGTGATGTGGTGGTGATGATGGTGGTGATGGTGATGATGGTGGTGATGATGGTGATGATGGTGATGGTGATGATGGTGATGATGGTGATGATGGTGATGATGGTGATGATGGTGATGATGGTGATGATGGTGATGGTGGTGATGACAGTGATAATGGTGATGGTGGGGATGATGGTGATGATAATGACCATGAGGAAGTGCTAATCCTAGTCCAGGATATGGAAATGAAAAATACAACTCCTAATGGCAAGGATATAGGTCTACTAAAAAGGAAATAAAAGGAAACTCAACATCCAAATAGTCTGCTGTCCTACGCACAGGAGGTAGGATGGCTGCTGCTTTAGGTTGGTGGCCCTGGTTTGACCAGACCACGCTGGAGGCAAAGCCTGTGGTGTGTACTGCTGGTCTGGAGTGGGCAGGGCTCTCGGCCTTAGCATGTCAACATTCTGTCCTCTGTCCTGGAGCCTGTCCAGTGCACTCTGGGCTGTCTAGCAACCCAGGCATCTACCCATTTCTGGCCAGAAGCATCCCCTTCTCCCCAGTTAGGGCAACAAAAATTGTCTCCAGACCTTACCTAATGTTCCCTGGGGGACAAATCAGCTCTGGTGCAGGGAAGGGGGAACTGAGGATGGTTCTCAGGCCTGTGGCTTGAGGAATGGAGGGTGCTACTGGCCACCACTGGAAGGGAGTGTTGGAGTCTTGTTCACTGAAGTGACCTCAGCGCCTGGCACAGGGCCCATCCCAGAGCAGGCACCCAGTGGGTGTGGGCGGGTGAACGAACACATCCCCAGTGAATGGGGAGCTGGTGGAGTAAGAGTTGTGTGTGTGGCCAGGTGATAGCCTTGTTTTGGGCCAAGTGGGGCCTGTTGGACCTCCCAACACTCATGTAGGCAGTGGGCTGCACAGGTCTTGGGCTCTGGGGTAGATCCAGGGACACATTCAGGGAGTCACCTGCATGTCCGTGGCATTTGGAGCCATGGGACTGTCTGCAGTCTCCTAGGACAAGAGTGGGGACAGAAGGGATGGGTGCAGCTCAGTGGCACAGGCTCGCCTAGCATGCAGGAGGCCCTGGGTTCAACAGCCAGCAAGCAGAAAAAGATGTGGACACAGAAGAGAAGGGAGGCTGAGAGATCCCTGGAGTAACGAGATGCTTAGAGTCCGGGAGACGAAGATCCATGTGCTTGGGGGACTGAGGAGGGAAGTGTTGGGGTAGAGAAGAGGCAGCAGAGGAGAGGCGGAGGAAGGACTGGACCCACAGTGAAGTGAGAGGAGCGGCCACCTGAGTCAGCAACACTGAGGTCAGGGAGACTCAGGAGGAAGCCCATCCTCAAGATCGTGAAGCAGGAAACCCGGTCGAGGTGATTCAGGAGATGGCAGACCTGAGGGCAGAGACGGTGTGAGAGGTGGGTGGTCCCTGGAGCAGCACGTGGGGGCCCGTCCTCGCTGACCCTGCTAAAACAGTGAGGAGGGTCTGACCTCCATTCTCCTTCAGGCAAGGACAGAAGGGCCTCAGGTGCCTTCCTGTCTGGTCAGCCTGTGCACTTGCAGAACCAACGGTCAGGGGCCTGAGCGCCGGGCAGGCTGAGCTGCCCCTGACAAGCGCCAGGCACGTGCACAGGGGCGCCCCTCCCGGCAGGTGAGCGCGGACTGAGCTCGGCTCCTGCGCGTGAGCAGCCTGCTGGCTGCCCTGGCTTCTGCCCTGCTGCTTCTGCGAGTCCATGGCCTGGCTGCAGTGCCGAGAGGGCGAGCCGTCAGCGTCTCCTGAGCCGAGAGCTCAGTGGGTCGTCTCTGGGCCGTAGAGGCCTTGGCGAGGCAGCGGAGGGCGAGGGGGCAGGGTCTGTGGAGGAGTCAGTCCAGTGGTGGAGGTGGGATGGGGTCTCCTGGGAGGAGTGGAGCAGAAGGCTCATGTTCCCTTGATCCTGTCTGGACGTTTGAAAAAAGCTAATCAGGCGAAGCGCTGCATCCACTAGCCCACCCTGGCGGGGTCGTGTCAAGGTCGCATCCAGGGGCGTATGGATCCAGGGGGGACGTGGGATGAGGACATCGCCAAGTCCTGCCACATGAACTGGACTCAGTTCAGGGCTACACCTCTGCCTGCCCAGCCCATCACCCACCCACCCACCAGTCACCCACCCTCTTGTCCATACACCCACCCTCCATCCACCTACCCCTCTGCCCATCCAATCCCACTCCCCATCCATCCACCCTGACCCCCTCCTGTCTGCTTCCCATCCACCTATCCCAAGCATCCATCTGTCCACCGCCTGTCTCTCCATTTGTCCCTCACACTTCCGTCTCCCTGCCTGGCACCCGCACATCCTGTCCCCTCCACCGTCCACCCATCCCTCCTCCCACCTGGTTGTCCACTCAGCAGTGATTGGTACCCGGTGGAATCAGAAATGGCAAGCCACTTCCCTGCTCAGGAAGGGCCCACCTCCGCTCAGAGGATCACAGCAAAGGGACGCGCTGAGCCGGAAGATAGCGTGGTGCAGTGTGGCCGTCCAGGGTCTCTGTGAATCCGGGTGGTCTTTCCGCTGACCGACTGACCTGATATTGTGTGTCAAGGGTCCTAAAATGCTCCCCACTTGGCAATTCCCCTTCTGGGGCTCTGTCCTGCTGAAATGATGTAGATGGGAACCAAGCAGTGTGTGGGGACAGGGTCACAGCAGCCAAGCAGAAGGGAGACGCCAACTCCGTCCAGGAGGGAGGTCGATGGCAGCTCCTTCCAGGGCAGATCCCTGTACAGCAGCACCGGTGCTGCGTGTCGTCTTGAGAAGGATCTGTCTTCACGACAGACAGACCTCCTGGCAGCACAGGTAGCACCTAGTCCGGGCACAGGGGCCCTGAGCCCGCCATTGTGCTCGCGCCACACTGGGTCCCGTGAGGGTGACCAACACAGCTCCACCCCGTCTTCCCAGCACCTCCCAGGCCTCCTGTGTGACTGCACGCTGCCTTAGTAACCAGAGACGCTGTGGGGTAGACCATCAGGCCCTGCTGCCCCGTCCTCCTGCGGGCCTTTGTTCGAGGCTGGACACTCTGTGACCAGTTGAAACAACAATCTTTTGGAACAGACACTACGGCCTCTCTGTGCCCAATTCTCCAAGCGACCGACCATGGCTTCCTCTTCCTCTTTCCCACTTTCAGAACCCCCTCCCCCCCGTGGTCCCTGGGCTGGGATGGGGTGATTTCTTCACAGCTCCAGGACCTGGGATGGGGGCTGCCCACGTGCACCTCCAGAGTGGGCATTGGTCCGAATGCCAAGATCTGGCTGTGATGGTGCTCTGGTGAGAGAGGCCCATTTTCTACACCAAAAGGTGGAAAAGAGAGAGGGTCTGGCCAGGCCCCCATGGGCTCAGCCGGGACCTGGGGGCCCAGCGCCCTTGCCCCCCTCTCTGTGTCCATGCTCTCTCTGGGAGACCAGGTTTGTGCCAACAGGGTGCGGTGTTTGTGGACGTGCTGTCCTCCAGGCGGGGCCTGGTGGTTCTGTGCCCTGCACTGGCACGCTGGGGCGGCCTCGGCAGTACAGTGTGTCCTCACGGCCCTGGGAGCCTCGAGTTCAGGACGGCGTGTGGGCCTCTCCTCCTCTCGTGGACGCCAGCTCCGGGTCGTCCCTCTGTGTGCCTGGCCCTGACCTCCTCTTCTGATAAGGGCACCAGGCAGATGGGGTGAAGGCCACCCTGGTCCACCATGACCTCGTCTAAACCAGTTTCCTCTACGACCCTACCCCAAGCAAGGTCACATTCTGGGGTCCTGGGTCAGGACCTCGACATAGAAATCGGGGGCACGATTCCATCTGTAATACCCAGTGACCATGTTTGGGTTCTTCAGCAACAGCTATTGGCTCTTTAGCCGATCTACTTTCGGTAGATAAAGAACGTCTTTGAATATTTAAAAGTGAATTGGGGAGTCTTCCGGCTTCCTGCAGAGGGCTGGGGCAGGAGCCCTCTTGGAGAAACAGACTGGACCCTGAAGGGCAGGGGTCACCACAAGGCCGCCCTCCCCTGCAGACGGCGGGTGCGTTGACCAGGAACAAGTTGCCCGATGCTGTGGTGGTGGCTCTTTGTTGATGGAGACAGTTTCAGGTGGAATATTCATGGCTGTCTCAGGCAGCCGAGTGTGGTCACCCGTGTCTACACCTCTGTGATGTCCAATAACTCTGCCACAAATTCTTCTATGCATCACCTCAGGTGTCCAGAAAATGTACACCCCTCACACTGGATTGCAGGTGAGGTCACCCCACATCTGCAGCGAGGGTGCCCTGGGGACCCCAGCGCTGGCTGCTGAAGTGAGGTGGCCATGCGGGACACTTCCCTTAGGCTGGGCAGCTGGCCTCACTCCCTTGAGATGGTTTTTTAGAGAATTCATTTTCAAAAATTCATTCACACACTTCACTTGTTACAATTCATATTTAGGTTTATAAAATTAAAAAACAATGTAATTATAAAAGTTGAAAAGAATGTCTAATTGCTGGGCCAGGCTGGCCTCTGCTCCTCCTGCATGACTCTGTCAGCCGTTCAGCAGGCGCGTGGTCAGGGACCCTGGCAGGTGGGTGTGGAGGCCAGTCGGGACTTGAGGCACATCGGTCTCTCGGTCTGGACTCGCTGCACCGACTGCTGACACACGCCATGGTGTAACTATCAGGAGCTGACGGTTTTACCCGTCTGTCACGCGTCTCCAGTTCATGGGTGCTGGGCCCAGATGAGCCCCAGGCACGCTGGGCGGCTGGCGGTGGGTGGGCAGAGGAGCCCAGTGGAAGGAGGGGCAGGTGGGCCTCGAGGGGACGTCAGCAGGAGCCCCTGGGACGAGGTTCTCCGAGGCGAGTTTGGAGCAGGAACGCTGTCTTTGGTCTGTCTGCCCAGAGTGGGCCGTGGATGCTGTCACGTTGCATTCCCTGGGCTGGGTGTGCTCACTCAGGCACCCATGCTGGCTGTCGATCTAAGCCCCTGATCCCGGTGGACCTGGCCAGCTGCAGGGCTCTGTTCTGTTCTTCTCTCTCTGACCCATGTATTTTTCTGCCAAACCCTCACTTGGTCCTAACTGGTGGGAGTATCCCCAGCAAGATTGGTTGTTCCTACCCCCATACCGTCCTTGGAAAGGCAGTAAGGCTACGACGAGGTTACTGGGGTGGCCCCTCATTCACTGTGCATGGTGTCCTTATGAAAAGGGAAATTTGGACCCAGAGCCACCCAGGGACCAGGCTGTGTGAAGATGAAGGCAGAGGTGGACGAGGCTCCTGCAGGACGCGCCTAAGGCCGCCAGCTGCCACGGGAGCTGCGGAGAGCCTGGCAGACGCTCCCTGGAGCTGTGAGGAGTTGCTCTGGCTTGGCCGTGGACTCCTGGTCTCCAGAGCTAAGGGACAACTCCTTCCTGTCGGCTAAGCCACCCACTCCATGGAGTTTTGCTAGGGCATCCCCAGGAAGAGGGGTCCCTATGGGGATGAAAGAGGGTGTTAGCGTCCCCTTAAACCTCCCGCTCTTCAGGGGACTCCCAGGCCTTGCTGGCATCGAGAGCGGTGCTGCCGTGGTGTCTGTGCTGGACAGTACGGTGACCCCTCCTTCCACTCTGCCCACCGCGTGGCCTCCCTCGGCCCCGGGGGAGAGTCCCGCAGCTCAGGCTGCTCCCAATGTGCTTGAGAAAGACGACGCAGCACAGGCAGCCACGGTCTCAGTGCCGCTTGCGTGAGGCTGACCTTCCAACAGACTCTCTTGCAGGATGCAGGGCTGAGAGGTGGGCTCTGCAGCCCCTGGGCCAGGTTCCCTGGAGGTGCCTGGGCCAGGCTTGGGGGTGGAGAGCTGCAGAGCAGGACGCAGGGTGACGAGGGAGGTGACTTCCTGCTTCCCTCCTTAGGATCTGCTGTGGCCTCTCCCTTGCCCACAGGACCAGGACCATGGACAGCAGCCCCAGCAGGCTTCCTCAGGATGCACAGCTCTGCACGGTAAGTCAGGATGCCCTGGCTGCTCTGCACGGAAGACCACTGGAGGAGCGTCCAGGACAAGATGGGTCTTACCCCGGAAGCCCAGAGGTCCAGGCCCAGGAGCTCCCCATGTCCCCTCTTGCACCAGCTGCACAGCAGATGCGTCACCCTCCAGGGACAGAGGCCATCTGTGGTGATCCCAGGCAGACCTGGGTCCCCCCGTACATCTCCCTCTCTCTCTCCGTCTCTTTTAACCAAAACTGCTTGCTCTAAACCCACAGAACATTGTTCAAGGCCACTGGCCATATCGGGTCGCACTGTGGCACCTAAACTGGTTTTTGTTGAGGGGAAACACTGGCCAGACCCATCGCGTTCCAATTCCAGTGGGGGAACCGCCCCATTGCCCTGGCTGCAGAGCTCCTGCCCCTGAAGCGGGGTGGCCCATGGAGAGGAAGCCTGCCTCCTGCTGCCCTGGTGGGCTTGGAAAAGGAGGGACAGTTTCTCAGTCCTGGGATCACGCCCTGGACTTCAAGAGTCCGCAGCGGAGATGGCCCTTCCGGAAAGCACACAGTGAGCTCGCACAGCCCTGTCACCTGCACCCAGAGCTTTGCCTGCGCCTGGCAGACAGAGAGGGGATTTGTCAGAAGGACATGAGGGAGTCCAGGGGAGGACAGGGCTTGTCCCCAGAGCTGTGAGGAAGGAGTCGGGATTCAGGGTCCCCCTGCTTTCCAGGCACATAGCTGCCTACTCGGTTCTCCTGCACGAGACCCTCCATTTTGTGGTTGGGAACCATCACTGGCAGCCTCTGGGCCCTGGTGTTTCAGCGCTGCTGTGGCCCTGGCTGCAGCAGCCTGTCCCTGTCCCTGCTGCTCCATGCCTCGGGGGCGGCTCACAGGAGGCGTCTGCTCTCACAGTCTGGAGGGCAGACGCGGGAGCCTGAGGTGTCGGGTGCGTTCCCTTGGGTAGAGGAAGAACGCGCCCAGGCCTCTCCTGGCTCCTGGCGGTTGGTGGCAGTGCTCAGACGCCTTGGCCGGAGGGAGGAGCAGCCCAGCCTCCCCTGGGCCTGGGTCTCTGCCCGGCCTTCTGTGTGAGGCTCTGCTTCCAGGAGCCTTCAGTCAGGGAATGTGGTCTGTGCCACTCCGCTGTGACCTTGCTGTAGCCAGTGACATCTGTGGGGACCCTATTTCCAAGCAGTCACTTGGTTGCAAGGGTGAGGACTTAGGGCTTCAGCGGTGGGCTTTGGGGAATGTAGCTCAATCCCTGCAACAGGCGGATCCCAGGAAGAAGTCCAGCTGACGTGATGGTTCACCCTTGTCACCAGCCCAGGGACTTGAACCTGCAGTGGGAGGGGACAGCACTGGGGAAAGCTGGCCCCTCTCCCTAAGCCTCCGGGAGGAGCACCCTCCTCCACAGAGAAGCCAGGACTCCCGGGGACAGTCCCCCGGGCCTTCTGGTTGATGGGCAGGGCTCTCCCGGACGCACTTCGGCTTGGTCCCCTGAGGACACCACGACTCTGGGCTGGAGTGGGGTCCCTGCCCTCCGCCATGGCTCCATGCTTTTCTGCTCTGAACAAGGATGTCAGCGGGGTCCAGAGGAAGTTGATGAACGCCCGCTGACTCAGCTGGTGCCCTCAACATGGAGGCGGAAGCCCCGTGCCCAGCCCTTTGGTCTTGACACCCTGCCCTTGGGGAGTGGAGGGACAGCAGCCACTGGGCTGCAGCCCTTGGGACAGAGGCTCTTCCCCGCTGCGCCGTGGAGCAGCCCGCCTGAACAGCGTTCTGAGCCTTACCTTTGAAGGCTCTGTCCAGCGCAGGTGGGCCATCCAGATGATCCTGCCGCTGTCCCAGAGCAAGCGCAGGCCTCAGGAGGCCAGGGGACACCATGGTCTGCCTCTTCCCGCCAGGAACCCCCAGCAGCTCCAGCAGCAGGCCAAGCGTGGCTTCAGGACTCAGACACAGAGGTGGCCAGAGATCCGTCTTCCCCGGGGGCACCGTAGTGTGAACAGGGACGTCCGAGGAGGGGCTGACGAAGGCTGGGGCTGGGCTCCTTTGCGGCTGAGGCCACTGAGGCACAGTGAGCTCGGGTCGTGCCCTGGGTCACCTGGTGGTGTTAGCTGGAGGCTGGGTCGGAGGCTGTGAGCCCCAGTTCCCTTGAGCCTCCTGGGCCTTGGGTCCTCACCGTGTGGACTTGGCACCATGAGCGTGCAGGCTGTGTGCCAGAGCCCAGCTGCCCACGAGCCACCTGCTCAGGGCTGTGTCGCTTCCCATCACCGGGGCTGGGAGCCTCTCCTGACTTCTCTGGTCTGTCCCTCCACAGTGGACTGTCCCTGAGAACACTGGGATTGGCTCTGACTTCCTCGCTCTCCCGGCTGGAGGGTCCACTGCCCAGACACCAGGAAGGCCATCCCGAGCCACCGGCCAGTCGTTCTTCAGCACCCAGGCTGAGCAGGGCCACCAGCATGGCCTGGAGCCCAGAGCTGACCGACAGGCTTCAGAATGGGACCGTTCCATGCTGACGGCTGGCAGGGCTGTGCCAGGCGGGTGGGCTCCGAGGCTGCAGGCGGCACCTGGGAGCAGGAGGAGGCGGCCCTTCCACTCCCTCCCCTGTGCAGCGGCTGGGCTGCAACCTGCCCGACTGCTCTCCCTCCTCGCCTCCCTCAGGACGCGCTCCATCCTAAACCTGCTGCCCCAAGCTGGCACCTTGCCAGCCGCGTGGTCCGTGGGAGCCGAGGGCGCGTCCTCCCACCACCCGCTTCCCGAAGTGCACCTTCCGGGAGCAGCCGAGGTGGAAAGCTCAGTCCCGATTCTGGTCCCGGCAGCACTCGACTGACTGGCGTCACGGTTTGATTTCGTGATCTTTCCGGTTGTCACCAATTGCCACCTGGCTCTTTAAAAATAATACTTAACAAACAAACAAACTCATAAGACTTTTCAGAAAGTTCTCCCTGGACGGCCCGAGCACTCGGTGGCCGAAGACATGTTCAAACACCCTCCTCCTCGCTCCCCAAGCGCCCACGCAGCTGCCCCGGGCCTCTTCCTCCCTGTCTGCACCCTGGCACCCTCCCTGGCACCCTCCCTGGCACCCTCCCTTCCTGGATTCCTTTCCTGGGTCAAGTCCGTACCCAACGGCTGGGAAGCTCCAGTCCTCAGGGTGAAGTCAAGGAAAGAGGCTGGCCTGGTCCCAGAAAAGTCACTCCAGACCTCACCGAGAGGCGCATCCAATTTTGACTAAGATGTTAATGTGATCACTGGGGTTTATTTAAATTGTAAATGACAAATAATTGACCGCATTGACTTATTTGCTCTTCCCGGAGGCCTCCCTACTGGCTGTTTTGGGGTCCCCAGGCCTCAGAGGTTATTAATCCAGTGCTGCTCACTCCTCAACATGCAAGCCCCAACCTCAGTGCGGTTCAGCCGCGAGCATCCTTGATAAACGCAGCCGCTGATTTCATGTTTTTCAATCAATGTCACTTGGAAGACCAGGGTCTGCGGCCCGGGGAACATCTAGCACACAAACTCAGTTGTGTGGGAAGCCGGTGTTGGAGGAGGGGGTGGAGGGAGGCCGGGGATGCCCCATCCCCTGCAGGGTCCGCAGACCCTGCTTCAGAGTTGTCTGTGACCCCCTTTCAGAAGTTCAGCTGCCTCTTCTCTGGGCCTCACACTGGTTTCAAAAGGAGGAAAAAGAGGACATCTAGAAACAGAACACAGTTCTGACCCAACCGAAAACACCCACCTCAGATCCGTACCCGTGACTGCTGGTGTGAAAAGAAGGCCTCCTTGTCACGGCTCCGTCACATGAGCTCAGAAACCAAAATAGAACGTTTGGCAACTAGTCAAGTACCATCAGTGGCTGCGCAGAGCGGAAAGGAGCCCGAGAGGCGAGCTGCCCGCGGGGCCGCGCTGCGTTCTTAGATCAAAGCAAGACCTCTTGCTGCGGTTGGGACAATGGACAGCAAGGGTGGGCAGACCCCTGCGGGGGAGGCTCCCAGCTGGGGGACCTGCCCACACTGCCTTGGAAGGTCTTGGGGCAGGAATCTTCTAGCTCCCATGAAAGACTAGAGAAACCCGGTCCCATGGAGACAGGTGTCCATCTAAGCCCCGTGAGCGGGAGAGCTTCTCTTTAACAGACTTGTTCAATCCGCTCGGCTAGGAGGTTGGAGACCCCAACTCATGTTGGGTGGTCCTGCTTTAAAGAGAGCAGCTCAGCAGCGAGAGAACCACTCCCCCAACCGGCTCCCTCCCGGCTCCCTGGCCGCCCCCACCCCATGCCCACTCTTGCTTCTTGTTGCAGAAGGGAAATGACCTGGGATGCCATGTGGCCCCGCGCAGGGACCACCATTCTGCTCTTCCTCCACGTGGCTGAGGCCACGCTTAAGGAGCACAGCCCCCCGCACTCAGCACTCACTCTGGGGGCAGCTCCTGCTTGCACCTCCCCTTCGAGGGCCAGGCAGAGCAACGGAAAAGTCCAAGCTCACGTCTGGGCTGGGACTGGAGTGGGTTGAAAAGAAAAAGTCCCGGAGGGGTCCCTGTGCCCTTGTGCTTGACCTTCGTTGACGCCGTCTCTGTCTCAACCTTGGTTTACTAAAGGAAATCGATTGCTGGCAATGGAGAGAAGCAGAGGCGATGTGGCTAGAAGCAGGGCGTGGGGAGGGGACCAGGCACAGTGTGGGTGGCCCTGCGCCCGGCTTCCCTCTGCCACTTCCTCCTGCAGTCCTGGCTTGCCCCTGGGCCCGTCCCCGTCCACCCTGTGTGCAGGCAGCCCTGCTTCTCCTCTCCGGCACCTGTCTCCTCTCGTGGTGGAAGCACCGAGGGCCCCGAGGGCCTCTTTTGCGGGTGCTGACCCCACTTGTGAGGCTTGTGAGCTGGTCCTCCAGGCCCCTGCTGCACCACTGCGCGGGTGAGGGGTCCACACCCTGAGGGGCACAGCACCCGGCCGTGGCAGCCCTCTTACATGCGCCCGCTTCTGTTCTCCTGGTTTGTCCTTCCTGTGTGGCCACCTGTGAGGCCTGCCTGTTGGATGTGGTGTCCCCCAGGGTCCAGGGATTGGCATCTTGGTCCCCGGGGAGGATTTAGAGCCTGGTGGGGACCACCGGTGGCTGTGGTGTGCCCGACCCCTTGCGAGTTCTCAAGATCGGGTTGCTGCCAAGGCCTGCGCCCAGCCCTACAGCCATGCATTTCTAGATGCGATGGCTTCTGCCATTGCCAAGATGAGACACAGCAAGGAGGCCCTCCCAGAACTGAGCCCACGCAGATGACTCATTCTTGAACCTCCCAAAGGTTGAGCTGAATACGTCTCTCCTTGCAAGCAACCTGCCTCAAGCTCTTCATTACAGCAACGAAGTCCTGCCAACACCCTGCCCGGTGTCAAGACCCAGTGAGGGCTGTAGTCATGCCACCCACCTGGAGCTGCCTGGTTGGGGACGTCCAGCTGCCCTGCTCCACGCCCCAAGCACAGGGCCTGGAAGGGGCTCCCCTGGGTACAGATCACAGCTGCAGACACCCTCTGCTCCACCGACCACACCTTGGGAGGGGTTCTGGTCCCTCAGCCTCTCCTACAGGCCTGGGCACAGGGTCTGCATGGCTGGGCTCAGCAGCGGCTGCTGAACCGATGCGTACTGACCCAGCCTGAGCTGACCAGAGGGTGAGCCCGCCAGGCCTTGTGCTCGGAACCTGCTGACCTAAGTGGCTGCACTTTCCCACTCTCTCCTGCAACGCGGGAGCGCCCTGCCGCTCCACGTGCTGGCCGCGTCTGGCGCGTCAGGGTTCTGGGTCTGGCGTTGGGTTGTCTTGCTTCGCACTTCCCTAGCGCCTGTCCTGTGGAGCCTGCTCTCCCGTGCTTCCTCGCCTCCTGTTCCTCTGGTGAGGCGTTGGTTGAACTTCTATTTTCCTTTCCCTCATTTTCTTGTTGCTGGCTTGTGAGAGTCCTGTGCACTTTGTGGATAATGGTCCTTTTCCAGATGCGTTGTTTGCACACATCTCCTCCCCGTCTGGGTTTGTCTTCTCATTTCTTGACGTGTCTCCGACAGAGCACAGGCTTTTCATCTGGTGACGTAGCTTATCAGTTCTCTTTCATGGATCTTACCTTTGATACCGTGTTTGAAGAGTCACCACCAGACCCAAGTCGCCTGGGTGTGCTCCTGTTGTCTGCTGGGAGCGTCACAGCCTTCTGTTCCACAGCTTGCCGTGGTCCGTGTGTGGCCGATTTCCGAGGGGGGGGGTCTGTGTTCACATCTGTTTGTTCCTTATGCAAACGTCCAGTTGTTCCAGCACCGTTTGTTGGAAAGACAATCTTCGCTCTTTATTTCACCTGTGTCGCTTGTCAGAGATCCCCTAACTGCGTCTGTGGGGTCTGTTTGCGGGACCTCCATTCTGTTCCTTTTTTCCACCAGCACCGCACGGTCCTGTAGCTTTACAGTAAACCTTGAAGCCAGGTATTGACGGTCTTTGGACTTTGTTCTTCCCCTTCAACTTTAAGTTCTCCCTTCAGTCCGGGCCCTTTGCCTCTCCGTGTAGACTCTAGAATCAGTGTGTTGATGACCACAGAATAATTTGCTGCGTGTGTTCATAAGATTTCCATGACGGTGAGAAGATCGACCTCAGGAGGAAAGGTGTGTTTTGGCTTCCATTTCCAGCGGTGTTGGTCCACAGTGGCTCCGTGGTGGGCCTGTGTGGGAGCAGCATTTCAGGGCGGGGGCCATGCAGCAGAGCAGAGCTGTCCACCTCACAGCACCAGGAAGCAGAGAGAAAGGAGAGGTGGAGAAAGTGTCCAGGGACAAAACACAGCGTCCAAGGACACATCCCCAGGACTCCGTCCCCTCAGCTGGGTCCCACCTCCTACAGCTTCCATCACTCCCTGAGCTCCACCAAGTTGCGACCCATCATTGATGAGATGAGAACCCATGACCCCCACTCCCCTAAAGCCCCACTTGCAAACACTGAGGCCTGGGAACCCAGTCTTCAGTGCATGAGCCAGTGGGAGGCATTACAGATCCAAACCACAACTGAGCTTTGAACTGTGATTGCTTTAAATCTGTAGATTAGGTCGGGAAGAACTGGCCTCTTGGCAACACTGAATCTTCCTCTCCATGAACTTGGGATGTCTACTTACTTAGTGCTTATTAGATATCACTCATTAGAGTCACATAGTACTCCTCGTATGGATCATGTACACATATTGCTAGATTTATAACAAAATACTTCCTTTTGGAAGTGCTAATATAAATGGTAATGCATTTTTAATTTTAAAATCCATTTGTTCTTTGCTGAGATATAGAAAACCAATTGACTTTCTAAATTAACTTCGTATTGTGCAATGTTTCTATAATCGGTTATTCATTCCAGGAATTTTCGTCAATTCTTTTGGGTTTTCTACATAAATTATCATATTATCTGTAAACAAGGATGATTTTTATTTCTTCCTTTCCAACGTGTGTACCTTCAATCTCCTTTTCCTGTTTTATTGCATTGTGCAGGCCCTCTGTTCCTCTGTTCCCGATCTTGAAACAACTCTAGAGTCAAGACTTCCTGCAGAATGCTGGTTCTTGGAGAATCAGCATAGCAGAGGTAAAGGGGTGAGGTTAGTGCACAGCGTGGTTTACCAGTGGCCAGGCTGGTGAAGAGGGCATGCTGGGTGACATGACAAATGAGCCATCTGCTTTGCCAGAGCCAGATAGAGACTTGGAAACGTGAACTGTGTGTGCTTGGGGGAAAGAAACCCCAGCTCTTGGTCATGCAAGTGCTACGCAGGGAGAAGGGAACGGGAGTGACAAGCTCCTGAGAGGTCAGATGTGACTTCCAGTCCCTGGTTGGGTCTGGAGCTCAGCCCCCAAAGGGATTTTGGCACCTCTGAGATGAATGCAGGGAAATAGTCAGTTGGAGGGAGGGGACACCAGGGGCTCAGTGCATCTTCCCAGGAAGAGATCTGGAGGGGACGTGCCTGTTCTCTCGCCAGCACCCTGGAGAGCAGCCAGAGGGAGCGCTGGCTGGGAGACGGGATGCTCAGACACATAGAGCCAGTCTTCAGGTCTGCTCCCTGTGTCAACTCACGCCACCTCCGGGAAACCTGGGACCTGTGCTCGAGATAGAGGGATTCCGTAAATATGGGGGAACGAGGAACAAGGGGTCAGCAGAGCCAACAATCGGGAGGAGCAAAATGAGATTTTTTTTTTTTTTTTTTTTTTTTTTTTTTTTTTTTGAGATGGGAAAAAAATGCCTGGCAAATACCTGACCACCCCTGCTCAAAATTGTCAAGGTCAAAGAAACAAGGAAACTCTGAGAGACTGTCACAGCCTAAAGAATCCTAAGGAGATCTGACAGCTGAAGGTCACGCGGGATCCTGGGAGGACATTGGGTAAAGGCTAAAGAAGTCCAAATTCAGTGTAGGCTTTAGTCAGTATTGTGTCCGTAGGGGTTCGTTGATCACTGCCAATCAGCACAGACGTAAGATGCCGACTAGACGAGCTGGCTGTGCAGAGCTTGGGAACCTGCGAATCACTGCGCAAAATTTCTGTGGGTTTAAAACTGCTCTGAAATAAAACGTTAGGTAAAGCTTCCCTCCTTTTACCTAGAGCACTCTAACTCAGACACAGAAAGTACAAGAGTGGCTGCCAGGCACGGGGGAGGGCACCGGGGGCTGGTGTTTAGTGGAGACCGAGTGTCAGCTGTGTGGGACGGAGGAGCACCCATGGATGGGGCGCGGAGGCCGCGCAGGACTGCTGAACTGCTCGAAGCCACTGAGCTGCACACACAGCAACAGTGAAGGGGCAGATTGTGCGTGGGGTATGTCACCGTGATTGATGGTTTTACCTCTCTCCTTCATCTGACCGCTGCAGCCCCACCCCGTGTGATGGGCTATTCTGAAAACCCACTAGCATCTGTCCTCCAAGCTCCGGGGTCTTTGGGGTGCCCAGCTCGGGAGCAAGGGCCCACACCGGCACCATCTTGTGTGGGAAGGTACGTGGTGGCCAGGTGTCTGCACCCCTCCCCTGCAGCCCTGCACCCCGCGGACCCAGCCTGGTGCTGCGCTGCTCCTGGCCGCAGCTTTACAACCTCCCAGTGTCCTGTGGACTGTCCAACAGGTGGATGTGTGGCCTCTGTGGTCGATGGATCGCAGCACCTTCAGGAGGTTGACAGTGAGGCGCCCGTGCTGGGTCTCTGCCTCCACAGAGACCTGTCTCCTCCCCAGTTGGCCTAGGCGCTCTCTCATGGGCTTTCCCTCTCCAGGAGTCCCTCTGACCTTGTCCCCTCCCTCCGGGTGACAGCTATTCACTGCTCTGGGCCGGGCTTCCTCCAAGCACAGAAGTCCTCCTCCTTTCCTTTCTAGTAGAAAGCGCAGAACACTGAACCCAGAGTGTGTCCCCAAGGGCTTTGGAGACCTAGGACAGTGCGCTGTGTGATCAGACCAGATTCTTTGCCTTTAAACCAACAGCTGTTAACGAAGAGCGTTCAGACGAGAAGGGCTGGGCCGGGCAGGCGGGCTGGGTGCGGCTGGGTGCTGCTTCGGGGTGGGCAGGTCAGCCCAGGCCAGGGCACTGCTCTGCTGGTGGGGGGGACGCCTTTCTGTTTCCGACGCCTCCCTGGCTGTGGACACCTGTGACGATCCCAGGTGGTGCCCCTGAGGCCCTGGGGAATGTCAACAAAATACACGTCCAGGTCTTGGGCTCCTCAGTTCTGGTGCAGGTGCTTGGGGGGCGGGGACCGCCAGGATCTGTGGACCCCTAACGTGCAGCCAGGGTGCATCGACGGGGGTGGCCACGCTCAGCACCCTCCCTTCTGAGGTGCCCAGCTGCCAGCTGCTCTCCCCTTGGACTCTCCTCTCTTACTGTCCCCTCAGCAAGGGCCGGCAGGGCCTGTCCTGTCTAACCAGACGCAGGAGGGGGAGGAGGTACAAGCTCCGCCCATCCCGGCCAGTTCTGTTCCCTCCACTCCTGGTGCCGCTGCCTCCTCCGTCCATCCTCAGGCCCAGACACAGAGGAGGAGCCAGCGTGGCAGCTCTTACCCAGGCTCGCCTGGCCCTGCAGACCACGGCGGGTTCACGCTGGGGTCCGGGAAGGAGCCCTGTGTGGGCGGGGCAGGCAGGCGCTGCAGCAGCCTGCCAGCTGGGCCTTTGCAGGACGTGTGGCCGAGATGGCTGCCAGGGGCAGCTCGGAGGGACCTGAGGTTCTCTGAGCATCCTGAGCCGGGCAGGTGGAGGGAAGAGCGGGGAGAAGTGGGGTGCTTGGAGAACGGGAGTGGGGTGCTGCAGGTCAGCTGGGGCACTGAGGACGCCCTGAGAGTGGCGGAGTGCTGCTTCCAGGTCCTCGGTGAGGGCGTGTCCCCAAGAGGGCGGCCTGGAAGCTGTGTCCTGAGTGAGGTGTGGACAGCACCATCTCAATGCTGGGGCCTGGGTAGCAGGAAATGGCAGAGAAAGGGCGAGTCCTCTCTCCCGGAGCTGGGACTGTCTTCCTCTCCTGCCTGTGGACATCGAGAGCTGCAGAGGGGTCATCACCCCAGGGGGCTCTCAGAGTGGCTCAGTCTGCAGCCACAGCTCAGGGTCTCTCTCTGCCTCTAGAGCTGGGTCTCGTCGCCCAGGGCTGCGGCCTGCATGAGCCCATCTCCGCAGGGAGGCACTGAGCCCTCGCTTCCTTTCACCCCAGCAGGGTCTCTGAGGGGCCACAGCCCAGGAGGCTGCGGGAAGAGCGGAGGGACCCAGCGGAAGTCACCAGGTGGACATGCAAACTCTCAATAGAACCCCAAAGGAGACTGGAGACGGAGGCCCTGGCTGCTTCTAGGGGAGGCAGGGTCACCGTCCTGCACCTCTGTGCCCTCTGCCTCTGGCCTGTCCAGGACCTGGGCCAGCTGTGCCCCTGCTTGATGTGGCAGGGGTGACCTGGCAAGCCCGTCTGTCCTGGGATCAGGAAAGGAACTTTTAAAATTCCAACCAGGGTTGACACAAAAAGACCTTTCTGGGCATTTCAGCTAAATAGGGACCCGGAGTCCAGGGATTCGCTGTGGGCCAGGTCTCAGTCCACACGACCACTCAGGCCACGTCAGAGCCAGTCAGGCCCACACAGCGTGGTCTCCCTGGTGGCTTCGACACCTGCCAACTGCTAATATCCCCACTTTTACCAAGCAAGCTGGGCGTCTGGACTGTCGGCCACCCTGGGGACTCCCCTCCACATAGAGCAGACGTGCACATTGGTAGCACAGCAAGGTTAGGGCAGCCGACACCTGACCCCAGAAGTGCTGCCTCCAGTCAGGCTGCTTTGGTTGGAGTGATCTTCAAAGCCTCCTGTGACGTGGCCACAGGCACAGGACTTCCGTCCCACACAGACGAGCCAGCAACAAGGATGCGGCTCTCGGGGTCAGTGACAGACAAGGCCATTTCTGGTGCACCCCGGCCAGCCCAGCCTGGCCTGGGACGCCAGCCCGACTGTCTCCCTGTGGATGCCATTGGCTCAGGCTGTGCAGAACTCACGCAGCTCTTCCGTCTGGGGGCTCGCGGCTTGGCGATGCTCCCTGGTGTGATGCAGACTGGTGTGATGCAGACTATGTGATGCTCCCTGGTGTGATGCAGACTGTGGTGCACATGGCAGGCGTGGAAGGCAGTGGACACTGGCCTGCCCCGTTCCACAGCCTGCGGGCAGGAGACAGGAGGCCATGTAAGCACAGCAGACAAGAGCCAGCTGTTCAGGGAGGGTCACTGCTGCCCCGCACTGTCACAGGCATGTGGCCTGCAGCTTGGACATTTGCCTCCACTCCGTAGGTGGGGTACGAAGACCCCAGAGGTGGAGCGAAGGTCTGTGTTGGGGCTTGGTCTCCACCCTCACTCTCCCATCAGGTGCGGCTGCCGCCCTGCCGTCCCCACCGAGAAACAAGGCGAGGCCCAGCCGGAGTGTGGGAAGGGCCCAGCAGGCTCTCTGGGGATGAGCAGAGGCCTCCTGGCACTTCCAGACACAGGGCATGCGCAGGCACGGGGTAGGGTTTGGACAAAGGAAAGGGCCACTGGATAGGACGGCGAGATCCCAGGGGTGGAGCTGGGGGCGGCACTGGCCATGGTCAGAAGCACCGGGCCTGGCGTCCCCGCTGCGTGCAGGGAGCAGCACAGGAGACCAGAGAGCCGCAGCTCCCGGTCCAGTGGGTGCCTGGGGGCAGCTGGCCGCGCCCGCCATCCACGTCAGGACTCCGCAGAGCCAGAGGGGATGGAGCACTGGCCCCAGGGCTGGCTCGGGCCCCCTTTCCTGCTGCTCTGCCCCTGGATTAGGAGGACGCTCTCCCAGGGAGCTTCCTTCCCACGGTGGAGAGTCCCCCCGACAGGGCCTTGGCGCACTGGTCCCTTCCCGCCTACAGTCCCCTGTGACCCAGGCACACTGGGGTGCTGGCTGCCCCAGCTGGCCTCTCTGACGGTGCCAGGCTGGTGACACCGCATTAGCTGAGTGCAGATGTGAGTCAAAGCGAAACTGGCAAGAGCTGAAGCCCCAGCTCTGCTTTGGATAAGAGAGGCCAAATAATTAAGGTGCATATAAATGCATTGAAAAAGTGCAAATAAAGAATTTCCTAATGATAAATAGTTCTTAGACTGGTAAGTTAGGAAAGACCTGCAATCTACTATAAACAATGATATCCACAACACACAAAATCAATACTTTAAAACCCAATACTTACATACAACACACTTAGGACTGCAATATATTATAATGAATTTAATCTGATCGTATAATAAAATACTTTGTGTATTTTTGCTATGTTCCACATGAAATAACTAAATTCGTATGACTTTTAGAAAAGTAAATTATGAAAATCTCATCACAAAAAAAATATCCTTCAGTTTTTCTTCTTTATAATATTTTATTGCATGTATAACATAATGGGGTAACAATGATGCATAACACTGACATACCCTGAAAATTGCAGAATAATATTTGGTCATAATTTTATACAATATAATAGGTATGTGATCGATGTGATATCTCCATCATAAGATTTTTCTGGCTTGCTTTTCTGAAAATTCAATTATTGTTTATTAAAATTTAAATTTTTAGCTGATAAAATACAAAGCACTATCAGTCACAAGTTCACAATGATCACTGATGATCTTTCATTTTAGGATGGATTTTCCTAGTGATACAGCTCTTGCTGGCGCTGTGACAACATTGGGATAAATTTCTGATAAATTGTTTCAAAATGTAACCTTGATTGTATCTAGAGCTGATGAGTCTCCCACAATTTTTCTATTGAAATTTAAGTCTCCTTACAAATCAGTTTTAAGTAGATTCAGTCTGACTCCGATTTTAAATATAAATTAATACAACAGCATTTTTCCTTACATATGCTTGTTTTTTAATTTTTTTTTAGTTGTTGATGGACCTTTATTTTAATTTATTTATTTATATGCAGTGCTGAGGATCGAACCCAGTGCCTCACACATGCTAGGCAGGCACTCTGCCACTGAGCCACAGCCCCAGCCCACATATGCTTCTTTTTATTGCGATTATTCAGCCACATCAGTTGCACAAATTAATGGCTGTCTGCAGCTGTATGTGCTTAACTTTTCCTGTATCGCCTCCCTTCCAGCCTCCCTCGTCCACTCCCACCCTGCTCTTTCCCAAGACTATCTCTTCTATTTTCCTGCCTTTTTTCCCACATATGAGAGAAAACGTGGAATTTGTCTTTCTGTTTCTGGTTAGTTTTGCTTCATATGACTTCCCCCAATCCTACCCATTTTCCTAAAAATGACATGATTTCATTCTTTGTGACTGAATAATACTCTATTTTGTATATTTACCATATTGTTTTTTGAAAGAGGTAAAGAAGTGGGATTTATTTAAGAACAGAAACAGAAGCATAACTCTTGCAGGGTGAGAGGGGAGCCAATAGCAGGTTTCCAACTTCCGTGTGGGTATGTGTGTGTGTGTGTGTGTGTGTGTGTGTGTGTGTGTATTTTGATACCCAGGCATGCTTAACCACTGAGCCACATCCTCAGCCCTTTTAAAAATTTTATTTAGAGACAGGCCTTGCTAAGTTGCTGAGGCTGGCTTTGAACTCAAGATCCTCCTGCCTCAGCCTCCTGAGCTGCCAGGGTTACAGATGTGCACCATTGCACTTGGCATACCATATTTTCCAAAGCCATCCACCATTGAAGGGCACTAGGCTAATCCCATATTTTGGCTGCTGTGAATTGTGCTGCAATAAACATGGGACGGCCGGTGTCTCTTTAACTTTTTCTATTATACGCTCGGGAATGAATGGCTGGATCCCACGGCAGTTCTATTTCTAGTTTTAAAAAAGAAGCCTCAATCCCCAGCACCGACAAAAAAAAAAAGAAGCCTCCATACTGATTTCCAGAGTGGCTGTGCTGATTTACGTTTCCACCAACGGTGTGTAAGGGTTCTTTTCTCTCCATATCCTCACCAACATTTTTAATAATGTTAATTAATATTCCTTTTTTTAAAATAATACCCATTCTGTTGGGGTGAGGTGGAATCTCAATGAAATTTTGATGTACATTTCCTGATGGCTAGTGACATGGAGCATTTCTTCATGTATGCATTGGCCATTTGTACTTCTCCTCTGAGAGGTGTGCGCAGGTCACCTACACCTTCGATGAATGGAACTCTCATTCTTTTGTGAGCCTCTCTGAGTTCTTCGTAGACCCTGGACACTAGCCCTCTGTTGGGTGGCTGGCTGGCAGGATTTCTCCCTGTCCCTTTGCTCTGTTCACTGGTTCTCTTGCTGTGCAGAAGCTTTTTAATTTGATGTGATCCCATTTGTCAATTCTAGCTTTTATTTCCTGAGCTATTGGAGTCCTATTCAGGAAATGTTTACTGTGCCTACATTTGGAAATGCTACCCCTACGTTTTCTTCCAGTAATTTCAAAGTTTCAGGTCTTACGTGTGAAGGTCTTTGATTCATTTCGTGTTTATTTTTGTATAGGGTGAGAGGTAGGAATCCAGTTAGGAGAAGAAATCGTGAGCATCTCATCGCAAAGCTATTATTTGCCAGTTTTGTTACTTTTTATTAAGTAAAGGATTTTTTTCTCTTCTGTTTTGGATTTGTCAGCGGGTGCTGTTGTTCTGTTCTGTTTGGTTTCTTACTTGCATTGGCTGCTGGATTCTGCAGGGAGACCCCACCCCTGTGTCCTCCTGAAGGCAGATCCACCTCAGCAAGAGTTCCAGTCACCTCAGTTATCTGTCACTTCCCCAGATAGACAAGCCAATTTGACTGACGGACTTATTGTTAACACATTGTGAAATGGGGTCTTCATTTTTGCATCTAGATACTTGGTGGGGTTGGCCTGTGACTTTCTAGTCTCACAGAATCCTTGTTCAATCCTGATCTCAAATTATGCTAGTGTCAAACATGAGTCAGGTATTTTGTTTGCTTTGTCTATTCTCTGGAGCAAAGTGTGTAAGAAAATAATTTTCTGTTCATTGAAACTTTTGTAAAACTCTCCTGGCACCTGAGTGATTTTTATCAATTTGGTTTTGCTTAGAATGCTGTTTAAGTTTTCAAATTTACTACCAGAAATGGCTACTGATGATGTTCTCTGATGTTTAACATTCCCGATGCATCTGTGAACGCCTCTAACTCCTAGTGCTCTGCAAGTCCTCCTTTCCCCCCTTAACTTTGACCTTCCTTCTCAGTTGATTTTTTTCATTTGCTTCCAAAGAAATAGCTTTGATTTTTATGGATCATCCATATTTTGTCTGCTTTTTGGCTTGTTAATTTCTGCACTTATTTATTCTTTCCTTTTTCTTCTCTCTATAGTATTTCTCTTATTTTAGTAGGTTCTTAGATTGAATACTTAGCTGGTTTGCTTTATAGCTTTATTTTAAAAATGCATCAAGAGCTATGAATTTGCCTTTAAAGACTGCTTTAGCTATGTCTCATGAGTTCTGATACCAAGTGGCATTTCATTTTACCAGTTTTAGATATTTTGTTATTGCTATTCTGATTTATACTGTAATCCATGAAGTATGGTGTGCACACATGCATGTGTATACACACACACACACACACACACACACAGTTTCTTTCCTTTCTTTCTTTTTGCTTTTTTTTATGGTGCTAGAGATTGAACCAGGGCCTTGTGCTGGCGAGGCAAGCGCTCTACCAACTGAGCTACATCCCCTGCCCCCACACACAGTTTTAGTGTATCTTTTTCTGATTGCTTATTATTGATGTTTCTCCACTATTTGGATTTCAGCCTTTCTCCCTTAAAGGCATATAGAAGGTCTTTGCATTATCTAACTAGATAATACAGTCTCCAAATGCTTCCATAGGCGTTTTGTCAAATTTGTGGTGATTTGCTCAGCACTGGCTCTGCATTCTCCCTGTCCTGACTCTGGCTGCCAGTTTTCGTGAGCCTTCCTCCCTCTAGTTTGGGAGGCCGTTAAACTACCTCTCTTCGAGTATTTAATCAAGTAAAGTACATCGTCTTGGTCAGCTTTCTCACGACTGTGACTAGAAGACCTGACAAGAACAATTTGAGAAGAAGGCTCAGAACCTCTGTGGAGGTTCCTGCCCACAGATAGCCGGCTCCGTTCTGTGGAGCGTGGGGTGAGGCCGAGCATCATGACGGAAGCGTGTGGTGGGAGGAAGTGGCTCACATGGTGATCTGGAAGCAAGGAGGGACTGATCTCAGCTCACCAAATATATAAACCCCAAGGCACCCCGCAGGGACCCCCCTCCCCCAGCCACGCCCACCTGCTGGCAGCGACCACCCAGATCATCCCTATGGGGGATTAGTCCCTGGTGGGTTAGCTCTCACGACCCAGTCACTTCGCCTCTGAACCTTCTTCCACTGTCTCAGGCAAGAGCTTTTCTTTTGTTTTTGTTTTTTGTGGTGGAAACTTACAGAAGTTTATTTTTTTGATATTTAAATTCTATTTGTTCTAATTAGCTGTACACAACAGTAGAATGCATTTATACATTTTAAGAGATCATACATAAAGGGCGTGCACTCTCATTTTTCTGATTGTACGTATTGCAGGATCACAGCGGCCATGCATTCACACACATACATGGGGTAACAAGGTCTGTCACTCTACTGTCCTTCCTCCCCATGCCCCTTCCCTCCCTTCACTCCCCTCTACCTAATATAAAGTACCTCTATTCTTCCCTATCTCCCCCTTTTTGTGAATTAGCATCCACATATCAGAGGAAACATTTGGCCTTTGGTTTTGGGGTCTGGTTTATTTCACTTAGCGTGATATTCTCCAACTCCATCCATCTACCAGCAAATGCCAGAATTTTGTTCTTCTTTGGGATGACACTTCACACCCAAACCGTAACATGCACTTACACTGTTAATGTGCCAGTGTTCCATTTCCCTAACACAGACTCAAGTTGTTGCATCTTCACCACCTTCTCCAGCTCTTCTCACTATATATATGTGTATATTTTGTAAAAGGTCACCCCATATTTTGATTCAATGTTCTTGAATAAACGTTCTCATCAGGGGTTCAACGGACTCGCCATGACCCTTTTCTCCGCTCCTCTGCTCAGGATCGTTCGTGGCAGGCTGCTCTGTCCCGGCTTCCCTTGTCTTCTTGCTGATCTGTGACCCTTACCAGCTTCCTCTTAGTGCTCTCCGGGGGTAAGGCACGTGCTCCACCTCTGCTCAGGGTATCAGAAGAAAACTGAGGACCGTACCCACGGCCCTCCTGCACGCTGAGGCTGCTCAGTCCTTGTCCTCACACACACATCGCTGCTGCAGAGGCTGTTGCCAGTCTCGCTGTTGCAAACGCCTTTTCTGTGGGGAGCGCTAAGGTTTTCTTCCTCCTTTCTGCTGTAACCGATGTCACGACCGACACGCTTCCCGTCTGGCACTTGGGGTGCTCCTTACTCAAAGCTCTTGATCCATCGTCACCCCGAGGACTTCTAGCCAGCTTTCGTCAGAAGATGCTCCTTTGCTCTTCTTATTCCTTTCCACTTGGAAGCTCATTTCATTTTCTATTGTCTCTCTCTGTGTGAAGTAAAAAAAAGAAAAACAATTAGATACGAACTAAAAATAGATCCATCATTTTAAAAGCCCAATTAAAGATCCTAAAAAGAAAAAAAAATAGACTCAGTAGAATATTATTTTTTTAAATCCCGAGTAGACGTGAGCCTGGTTGGAGGAAGAATCTGTGACCTGGAGAACAGCATGGGAAGCTGATTCTGAACAAAACGCACGGAGGCCCTCAGGATGCGTGAGGGAGGAGGGCCAGGAAACGCACCCAGGGGGCTCCGCGCCCTCGCTCTGGGTCCACGCATGGGCTAGTCAGAGTCTCCTGCCACAAGGGGGCATCGGGGTCTCTCTCAGCCTCAGGTGGACGCTTGTCCCACAGCCCTTGTCTCCTTTCCACCACGTGCTTCTGCTTCCAGTGCAGGAGGGCTTTCTTTTCCTTCTGAGTGTTGATAATACCTAATCTGAAGATAAATAGGTAGATAGGTCGATACCATATATATCTATGCACATATTCAACTGACCTTTGCAGGGTTGGAGAAGAGAGGACTGTTCCAAGTCTGGACTTAGATACGAAGTGTCCTGGAGTCCAGCCCCACCTCCCCGACCCTGGCTTGCGGGACATGTCCGGGATGCACGAGCGACGAGGACTCCATATCTCCAACCTCATGCACTCTAGGGGTTCTGAGGTTGAGGCTGCAGAGAGCAAGTCTGCCAGTGCCAGAGGAAGCCAGGGCCTGGTGCACGTCCATCCCCGAGGTCACCAGGAATACAGGATGGGTTTGCTGCCCAGGTCTTGAGAGCAGGCTGCAGGGCTTAGCTGGGCAGCCTGACGAAGCCAGGATGTGAGGCACGTGCTGCCCTGGGACCCAGCGAGGAGCCCGGATGGCCAGCCAGCTGCCTGTCCTGTGGGGTGCAGTCCAGCTGGGGCAGCAGGCTCCACTGACCTGGGAGGAGAGGTCAGCGAATGCTCGTCTCAAAGTCCACGATCAGCTGCTGCCTGTCGTGCTAAACAGTGGGAAGACTCAGAGTCCACGCTAGCGACGTTGGGCTGGCCAGGAGGCAGTTGGGCGGCTGAGGGTGCCACCGCGGCAGGAAGGGGAGACCCCCCGAGCCCTGCTTGCTGGAGCACGCGGGTTACAGGTCTGCGTGCCCCACCGACGCAGAGCCAACCCATCCGGGACTGCAGCTGCGTGGGCTTTTCTGAAAACGTTAATGCCCTGTCAAGGGCCAGTGCTCAGGCAGTGGACGGCGACCTGCCATGGGCACTCCTCCACTGACTTCAGGGGACACGGGAGGGAGGGACAGCAGCCCTGGTGCCAGCCATCTGCCCAGAGCACACTCAGCCACAGCGGATGTGCGGCCACAGCTGGGGGCTGGGGAGGGCGTAGGTACAGTGAAAACAGTGGCCACGCCTTGGCCTTCCAAGAGCCCATCAACTTGGCCCCACCTTTAACCCAAACCCGCCCCCGAGGACGGCCGGGCAACGGAGCGCCTTCGGCTGTGCAGAGAGGGAATCCTGACTTTGAGGAAGAGGCAGAGGCGGCCTCAGCCAAAGCCCAGCCGCTGCCCACACTTGCCTCCTCCTCGGTCTTTCCTGCCCTGGCTCCGTGGACGAGGACCTACCTCTGGCGTGCACCCCGTGGCTTGTGCGCGTTCATCCAGGAGATAGTTTGAACTTGGATTCTGTGTTCTGAGACATGCTGGACCGGCCTGATTGCCCTCGTGCTCCGGCCTGGCCCCGGCAGGTCCCGTCTGCACATGAGCGGATCCATGACCAGCGGGCTGTCACCTACGGCCTAGGCTGTGGCGGCTTCGGAATGGTCTGAGTCCCTTTTTAGACATGGTCACCACCACGGCCCGGTGCAGTTCATGCCATCGTCACCCCTGATGAACCAATCTTTAGTGTCCTTTTCTCCTTCCATGCGCCCTAGGAACCTGCCCCACCAACGGGGTCATTTCTGTGGGTTACTGCCCGCCAGCAATGCCCTCGGACGCCTCTGGTCAGCACAGGCTGCCGGCCTCTTGGAAGTGGGCTGCTCCCTCTGCAGATAGACAGCAGCTCCTGCCTAGGCGTCCGGCAGCCCCCACCCAGGACATCACCAGTGCGGTTGGGGCGGGAAGTCAGGCCCCCTCCGCATCTGGGGCAGGGTTCTCTGCCTGCTCCTCCTTGTGTGATCCTCTCAGAACGGCTGAGGGAGGAGGATCTCGGTCACTGAGGAAGCAAGGAGGGGAGAAAGATTCTCGCCTGCTCCCTGGAAGCCAGGGTCGTTCTCCTCAGGCATGGGAAGAGAGGGATCTCGCCAGCCCTCGCCCCCTTCCTCCCTCCTCCCTAGGAGACCATCAGTCCCGGATGGAATAATCCAGGAAATGGCTCCAGTTCCGCAGACGGACCCACCGCCTCTGCTGCCAGGCACTGTGCCTGTGCTGGAAAGGCAGGACCCACTTCCGACGGGGCTCTGGGGCCTGCGTGCGGCGTCCTCAGGATGGGATCTCATCAGTGGGCATGAGACGGGGCTTGGGGCAGCGCAGGCCGAGGCAAGGTGACTTAGAAGCACAGACTGGCCGGGGTGGAGTTCCTGGGCGCTGCACCCCATCCTGCCGTCAGCTCCTGTGGGCATCATGAGGGCTCCCCTTCTTCCTGCCCTGCCCTGCTGTGGGCCCCTGGTGGCCCAGGGCCCCTGCTCTCACCTGCCGTGGGCCCCTGGTGGCCAGAGCCCCTGCTCTCACCTGCCGTGGGCCCCTGGTGGCCCAGGGCCCCTGCTCTCACCTGCAGACTTAGTCTATGTCAGGCCTCACAGAGCCGGGGGTGTCTGGCCTCCTGCTCGAGCCTTCTCTGGAGGTCAGCGGGCGTGGCCTTGGCCTTTGCAGCTGGCAGAGCTTGACTGTGTGGCTCAGGGTCTTTGAGCTTCCGTTTTCTCTCCTGCAAGAGGGAAGTCGGGACGACTCTCGCAGGGTGGGAACAGGGACCCTGTACTCAGGTCTTCAGAGGACCTAGCCCGTGTCCCCGCGTGTTGGCAAGGACAGCGGTGGTGGCTGCTACACACAGCGTACGTGCCGTGACAGCTCCTTCCACTTTGTGCAGGGGACGGACAGTCACATGTGTGCGGGACGAGCCCAGGGTGAGTCTCCTTCGCGGCATCAAACAGCATCAAACACCGCGTCCCGGGACAGTGCAGGCGCCCATGCCACCACACCAATGTCGTCCCGTTTTTCTCTCAAAAACCTCCATTCTTGTCTGACTAGATAATTGCTTGGCAGAGTGATGATCCTTCGGCGACGCCCGAGCCCTGGTTCTTGGAACCTGGGTAGCGGCTCACCCGACGCTTTGACTACAGCCCTTGTCGCCTTGAAACTTACTGGGTGTTTTCTTTTCCCTGACCTGCTCCCTGATCCTTTTTTCCCTAAACTTCTCCCCATCTCTCCTCCCTAATCCTATTCCCTCTGAATCACCTCTATAAAACCCCCTGCTCCCCCTGAGGGGCAGAAACACAGTCTTTGGGACAGGACTCCCCTGTGTTTCTCCTCTGCTAACAAAGAAATAAACCTTCTTATTCTTTTTCTCAAAACTGTGTCCTCGTTATTGAATTGGAGTTGGGGACAGGGACAGAGCTTTTGGCAACACTGGGACTACATTACCTCATGTGGCAAAGGAGGATTAAGACTACAGACAGAACTCATGCTGGAGATTATTGGGGATTCTCTGGGTGGGTCCAGTTTAATCTCAAGGATGCTTATAAGTCAAAGAGGGAACCAGAGAAAGTCTCAGAGAGAGGGAGGCTGGAGAGAGAGGGAGGCTGGAGAGGGAGGGAGGCAGGAGAGAGAGGGAGGCAGGAGAGGGAGGACAGCAGGAGAGGGAGGGAGGCAGGAGAGAGAGGGAGGCAGGAGAGAGAGGGAGGCTGGAGAGGGAGGTCAGACACTGCTGTCTTAGGGTGGAGGAAGGGCCCTGAGCCAGGGCGTGGGCTCCAATGGACACTGGAATGGCTGGGAGCTGCGTCCTGCCGCAGGGCGCCCCTGCCACACCCCACCAAGACCCACTTCAGTCCTGCGACCTCCAGCATCCGGGAGACTCCATTCGTGCTGTTTCAAGCCTCCATTTCGTGGCCCTTGGCTGCCTCGGCCCTGGAAAGGAACCTGAAGTGAATACGGCTTTCTCCTCCGAGGCTTCGTGTTCAGCCCGCGCTGGCTGAGCCCTGGCCTGAGCTACCAGCTGCTGAACCCCGGCTGACCCTGACCGAGGCAGGAAGGGCCTGGGAGCCGAGTCTGAGCCCCGGCCTGCCCCAAGCTCACAGGGCATGGAAGACTGTGTCCAGCACACAGTGGGACTTCTCGGAGGGATGCGTGCTGAGCAGGGTGTGGCAAGTCCTCTGTGGTCCCAGTGATGCCACAGAGTTGGAAAGTCACCCTGAGCCACCCTGCTGCCCCACCTGGCCACCTTCCCTTCTGGCCACAGCAGACGGGCAGAGTCGGGACTGGAGGCCTCTGGTCCCCAGGGTGCTGGGACTGAGCCGGGGCAGTGCTCCATCAAGCCACGCATTGGCCAGTCGCCTTGATGTTCCACTCCTGTCCCTTCCCGGGCTGGCCGGTCAGCCAGGATCCTGCTTTCTGCTTTTTCCGTGCTGTCAATCAATGGAAAATACACAGGCATTTACTGAGCACAGCTAATCAGTTAGGCATTCTATTAATGAGGCAATCATTTTTGCGCTTGATTCTCATTACAGTGAGTTTATTTTAGTTTCTTGTGTAGGAAAAAAACCCCAGGTGCTCACATTTAGCCTCCTCAGCGTCCTGCTACTGTTTGATTCCCACATTATTTTTAAAACAGGTCTATTTGGGGGTAAATGTGACCTGGAAAAGACCCGCTTGTGTTTACTCCCGGGTTGCTGTCCCTCGCTGTGAGGAGGGCGTGTTCCCAGCTCTGGGAGGGTAGGGTGGGAAGGACGCAGCCCATCGCCGCTCGCCCACCCTGCTGCTGGCCTCCTGTGTTTCTTACCAGTTCCTTCTCTTCCTTTCTCAGAGGGAAGGGCTACGTTTAAATCCACCAGGAGACTCTGAAACAGCGTAGGTGAGCAGGCCGGGCCCCCACGTAGGGGTAGCATAGCTGCCTAAAATGTGACCGCTGTTCACAGGGCCAGCCCTGGCTTGGTGCCCCCTGGGGGCTCGGGCAGCTGGAACCCAGAGCCAGCAGCTTGGGGTCGGGGGGGAGGGGCCCGGGGGTGAACCCACAGCGAACCTCCTGCCCTCACCGCTCCCTGCCTCAGGGTCCCGGTCCCTCTGTGTGTGGGTCCTAGCATGGAGGTGCTGCCTGTGGACTGCGGTCCTCTCCGAGGACCACACAGTGACCACAGCTCGGGGTCTTCCTGCAAACAGAAGGGACGCTGTCGGCCTGCCCGGGTAGGAAACGTGGGCTGGCCTCACGCTTGGAGAATGTGCGCGCTGTCCTTCAGCCCCACGCCAGGGCTGTCCCAGCGTCCTGCCCACCCTGTCCGTCTTCCTTCGTGACGAGGGGGTGTAATATAAAAATAGACATTCTTGGGCATCGTGGGGTTCCTCTGTAGGTTCCCATAGAAACCAGGCAGTTTAAATATGGGAAGACTTTTTTCAAGGAGCCCAAAATTTTATCCTCCAAAGATTTAGGGTCATTCTGTCTTCCAAATTGGAAGAACACTTCACTTCTTAAAAAAGATTTTAAGAAAGGAATTAATAAAAATGTCCTCACTCTTCTTCGGTTCTCCCCCACACAGACACAGACGGGTTTTGTTCCATTTTTTCAGTAGCAACAAAAAGGTCACTTCCATGACATTTCCAACGCACCCCTTGGGGGCTTGAAAAAATCCTTTTGAGACGAAATTCTTCCTCCCCAGATCTGAAGGTGGACACAAGAGAGCTGTCTCATTCCTCCAATCTCAGGCAGTTTGGAACTGCTCCCGGGGCTGGATTATTGGGGATTGTCCATCAGGGAAACAAACTTGCCGCCACCTCCGAACAAGGGCCGTGGGAGGCAGAGGAACGCTTGAGACTCGGGGGCCTCACCCGCAGCGCCCAGAGCCCCTGCCGCCTGAGCTCCATGGCCCGCGGGCAGCGGAAGCCTCTTCAGGACACTGAGCTGCAGCTGGAGGACCAGGAAGACAGGAATCAGGGCTTCGGTCCCTGTGCCTTGAATTCATTAAAGGACGCCAGCTCTCGCACCGTGCCTGGGTGGCTGGGGCAGGCGGACAGGACCAGAGCCCAGCAGCTCCCAGAGCAGCAGGAGGCTGGCCCAGGAGAGGGATGGCCTTGTGCTGACTGCAGGGTCCTGCCCCATCCCAGGGACCGGCTCCACGTGTGGTGGCTGCGGGGTCCCTCAGCTGCCCCCAGCTGCAAGGAGCCACGTGATGGAGGGGAGGCCATCTCTCCAGGCCCTACTCTCACCTGCAGGCAGGGAGGACTGTCCTGTCGAGCTGCGTGCTCCGGCTCTGCCCTGGGATGGGGCCAGGGCCACGCACCTCTGAGTCTGCTGGCCTGAGACAGGGTTATGGCCTCTCCCCTCCCCAGCGTCCTTCCTTCCATCTCTTTCCCATAGGCTTCCCGGGACAGCAGCACCTGCCTGAGTCCAGCCCTGACCTGAGACAGTCCTCCAGGTGGAGGTTTTGAGGGTAAGGATGCTCTTGTGGGTGGATCTCAGCCCCAGCCACGTGCTCCTGGCTCCCAGGACCCGCAGCCTACTTGGAAACAGGAAACAGCGTCTTCGGTATTGTCAGGTTAGGATGAGGCCGTCCAGGGTGGGCCTCGCCCCAGCAGGACCCGGGGCTTTGGTCAAGGACTCCATCCTCCACCAGCTGCCAGTCCCACTGCCTCCCTGAGTCCTCAGCCTTGACCTCAGCTCTGCCTGTGGGCAGCCTGCTTGCCCACCCGTCTGTCTACTCTCAGCAAGGCCCTATCCACCAGCCCTCCTGGGCCCCTGGCTCCCCATCCCTGAGGGCTCTGCTGCCCGGGGTGGAGCCTGGCCTCCCTGTGTGTGGTCTCTGGAGTAGTCTTCCTTCCTGTTTTAACAAGGCCCATGATTCTTCTCTGACGTGAAGAGGGCACAGAGGGAGATGGGCATTCACGCACACAGGTAGAAGACCGTGTGAAGGCGGAGCCCAGGCCAGGAGTGAACATAGAAGGCCGGATGGCCAGCAACACCCATATCTGGGAGGATCGGGGATGGGTGCTCCCTCGGGGGCTCACAGGGGCCAGCCTGCCCACACTTTGACCTGGGGCCATGGGGCTCAGAGCTGTGAGAGGACCCCTCCTGCCAGGGTACTTCTGATATGGAACAAGGGCTTGCCCGCTGCCCAGTGCACCCAGATGGGGGTTTTACAAGAAGAAAGTGCTTTCTCCAAAGGCTGACCTGCAGGGGAGGAGGCCTGTCCAGGTCTGCAGTGGAGCTAGGACAGTTCTGGTCCCTCTGCAGCTGTTGGCAGCACCCTCCCTTCTTATCCCTGGTGGAGAGTGGCGCTCTTGCTCCTGGTTCCATTCATTGGAGACTTGTGGCTCCGCCCACGCTCAAGCCCCCTCAGGTGGTGCCTGGGTCCGTGCCGGCATCCTCCAGACGCGCTGGCCTGCCTCTAGGAGTGGAGATGTTGCTGTTCTCCTGCTTGGTTCAGCAGCCTGGGAACTTGGGTCTTTGCATCTGGCCTTTGCAGCCCTGGCGTTGCGCCCGGCCCCCGCCTTGCCCCTTCTTGGGTAAATCCGGCATCTGGAGCCCCACGTCATTAGCTCCCAGAACTGAGTCCCCAGGTCATTAGCTCCCAGAACTGAGTCCCCACGGGATGTGGGGGACCACTGGGCGCTCCGGAGAGCGCGGCTGGTGGAGGGGCTGCTCTGGGAGGAAGGCTGCTGGCTGCGTGCAGAGACGCGTCTGGCTGAGGCTGTCTCCCCTTTGTAGGTGTGTGGCGCTCTCACCTGGGGAGACTTTGAGAAGCAGTTCGCCGCCCGAGTCTGTCAGGATGGAAGGGCCCAGGGGCGCCTTGCCCGCGAGCTGGGCTCAACACGCTTCCCCGGCTTGGAGGAGGCAGCGCCTGGTGCCCGGTGCCGAGTGGCAGCAGCTCTGGCAGGCGCTTCGCCACGTGCACAGCGATGCTCGACTGGCTGTTGGTCACCAGGCAGCCGTCATTGGCTCTGGCAGTCACGCTGTCAGTAGTTGCTGATGGGAAGTGCCAGTCCTCAGCCTCTCCTTCCATGCTGATTCCCATCCTGAGGGTGCGTGACCGCAGAGGTCCTGCGGGCGTCGGTTCGGAACGATGGGCGTTTCAATAAAGCCTGTTTCCCCTTCGCTCCGTTTTTGAATATTTGATCTTCGTACAGGGAGTTGTTTCCACGTCGCAGGACTGTGATTGGGCGAAAAGTCAACAGTGGGGGCCGCTTGGCTTCTGGCCAACTCCTTGCAGTGTCTCGTGGCTGAGGGGCCGGTCCTGGGCTGGGTGCTGTTGGAAGAGTGGCTGAGGAGACGCCAGGAAGTGGCACTCAGACCTCAGCGATCTGGCCCCAGGGGTGGAGCCAGCCAGTCCTGGCTCTGTCTTTTCAGGAGTGTCCTGTGTAGTGAGAGCGTGTCAGCCTGTGCCTCACCCTCTTCCTGCGCCCCCTGCCCAGGACCCCACTGAAGGCTCCCTGGCCCCCTCCCAGCCCCTGCAGTGTCCTCTTGCTGAACAGCCCCACTTTCATCTGCAGAGCCACCTGCTCCCGTGTTGGGCTGTGCTGGTGAAGGCGAGCTGCTTCCCGAGCCCCCAGGGCTCACAGCCCCCTAGAGGAGCACCCAAGTGGCCCCAGCCCGCTGGGCACAGGCCTCACCTGCCCCTTCCAGCACCGTGTCTCCTGAGGTCTGACCCTGGCCTTTGCCCCTACCCTTCCCTCCTCCCTGCAAACCAGCCCCGGAAGGTTCTGTGGCTCCCCCTTGTTGGCTAGGTCAGTGTCCAGATGTTCCTTGCAGGTGGCCTCCTGGGCTCCCTCCCACAGCTCTCTGCTGCCGGGAGTCACCACAGAGACGGTCTCACTGGCTCCATGTGCCCTGAGCCTGTCACATGTGCTGGAATGTGCCACGGGGGACACGGCCGCAGGCCAGGGCCTGGAGCAGGGCTGGCTCCCACAGGTCCTCTGCAGGGGCCGCTCTCCTGGAAGCTGCGGCTGAGGACAGGATGCTGCTCTGCCGATGCTGGTGGCGATGGTGAGCGGGCTCCTCCAGGAGGAAGGTGGTCCCGCCAGGCTCTCAGCTCCTCCCCGAGGAGAGCAGACTCCCTGCCTTCAGGAACGTAGCCGGCCTGCGCGCTGTGCCCGGTCTGTCCCTCACCAGCCCTGGGAACCAGCACAGGGATCTGCACTCTGGGCTCCTGATCCAAAAGGCCTTGACCCACTTGGCCTCCAGCGTCACTGTCCCACTGCACCGAAGCCTAGAGAGTGTGTGTCCTCTGCCGAGGACGAGCCAGCTCTGCAGGGCCGGACGCCGCCCCCGGCTCTGTCTCCTAGTGTGCAAGGCCTGTGCAACAACCCGACCCAGCTCGCCCTCCTGCTTGAGTCTGTGCACATGGCTGGAGGGCGAGACTGTGTGTCTGAGCAGGTGGCAGTGCCAGCTCGGGCCGTGGGAGTGAAGAGGGTCTGGCGTGGGAGCAGCTGTGCAGGCGCAGGCAGGAGTGCGTGTGCCTGTCCGCAGTCCGCGTGAGGGTGGCCTGGGTGGAATGCAGTGGGGGGGGGGGGGGGTGCGCACATGTGTGTGGCCTGAGCGTGTCCGGGCAAGAGCACGTGGAGGGGTGTGCGCAGTGCCCGCTTGCACAGTGTGTGCTCGTACGGCATGGTGTGTACCCGCACGTGGTGAGTGTGTATGGCCACAGACGTGTAAACACGACACTATACACGTGTGCACACACCTGGTGTTGGGGGAGACCCTGCTGCTTGATGCACCAGCATCCCTGGCTCCTGCCCCTGCAGAAGGAGCCCCCTGGAGCCCCGGGCCGTGCTGTGTGCTCAGCGCCGGACCCGCAGCAGGGTGGGCTGGGCAGTCCTGACACATGGCTTCACTGGCTAAGGGAACTGCAGAGTCGGGCACAGTGACACATACCTGCAATCCCAGTGGCTCGGGAGGCCGAGGCAGGAGGATTGAGAGTTCAAAGCCAGTCTCAGCAAAAGCAGGGGGTTAAGCAACTCAGGGAGACCCTGTCTCTAAATAAAATGGAAAATAGGGCTAGGGATGTGGTTCCGTGGTGGAGTGCCCCTGAGTTCAATCCCTGGTCCCTTTCCCCCCAAAAAGAAAGAGACCCGTGGGCTCATTTTGTTCCTTTGTTTACAGGAATTTCACAGTAGACCCAGCAGTTGTGCCTTGTTAGCAAAACCAACTATCCACATTTGTTACTATTTAATTATGTTGAAAAATCTGGCCTTTTGCTGAACCCATGCCCAGGGTCCCTCTGGTTCTTGCCCTGACTGGTATTTCCACTCTGCAGAGAACCGGCTGACCTGGGTGCACTCCAGAGCCGCCTCTGCGCCCCTCTGTGCCCTGCGCCCCTGGCAGGAGCGGGTCCTGCCTGTAGCAAGCCACATGCGTCTGGTGTGGACCTTCCAGGACGCTGGCTCTGGCAGAGAATGTGACGCGGCCTGGGAGAGCCTGGAGCCTGCAGTCGGGCCTGTGGCGGCTCCGGCTTTCGGCTGTAAATCTCAAGATCTCTATGAAATAAAAAATCACCTGTGTATACATCTCTGTCCCCAGTTCCTGGCACATTGCACCTAAGGCTTGTGGTCCTCTGAGGGACAAGAGCCTGGGAGAGCCTGGTTCTGACCCTCGGTCTCTGCCCCCCGATGCACAGCTCCCAACCCTGCAAGTCGCTGAGTGATAGGAACATCTGTCCCTCCTGCAGGGAGGCCGGCCCCCGCCACAGCCAAGCCAGGAGCCTGGAGCCATCAGGGCTGAACCCAGGGGGATGTTCTGGTGGGTCCTCAGGCCGCTGGCGGGTGATGCCATGGAACCTGAGGCTGAGGTGGCAGTGGATGCTCGGCTCTCTGGGCATGCTGGGGACAGGCTGGCTTCTGCCTTCTCCCTGGGTCCCCTTTATGTCTTAGGACAGGCCTTTGTGACACCAGGCGGCCAGCAAGGGTGGAGCCCCATGTCCTGGTGTGACGGGACCACAGCCTGCATGGCCAGATTTATGGGAGAGCCTTCATCCCAGGAAAGGCGCTGGCTGTCGCCAGGGAAGAAATCACAGCAGGAGCCGGCGATAACTCACAGCCGGCGAGCGGTGACCTATCTGAAATTTGTGATCCTTCAACCCGCCACCCCTGCATTTCCCTTCTTTCCGGCTCCCAGGGAGGTCATCCTTCAAGCACCCCAAGCCCTCGGCTGGCGGCGTCTGCAGGCTCTGGGGTTCGAGGGTGGAGAGGGGGAGAGATGGCCGTGCTGTCCTCAGCCCAGTCCCTGAGAGGCAGGGGGCCGCGCCCCACCCCAGCCCATCTTCATTACTCACCGCGAGCAGCAGAGCGGCGTATGGGAAGGAGGCAGGGAGGCCCAAGGCCCTGGTTCAGAGTGCAACTCTGACCCAGGGCAGCTGGTCCCCACAGTGTCCTCTCCTGGTCCTCAGGACGTGATTGTGTCTGGAGCCCAGGGCCACAAACAGGCGATGAGGTCTGTAGTGTGGCCCCCATCCAACAGGACTGGGGTCCTCATAAGAAGGGGTGAGCGCACGGAAAGACCACGTGAGGACGCAGAAGACGGCACCTCACACTGAGGAGGAAGCTCAGGAGGAGCCCACCTGCTGACCATGATCTCAAACCTCAGCCTCCAGACCGTGAGCTGAAGGTCTGTTGTCGAAGCCGCCTGGTCTGTGGCACCTGTTACGCCAGCCTTAACTAAACCACGTGGGGAGATGGCCGTGATTATGGAACCTGTTCGTTAACGCAAGAGCGATCCCAAACTTGGCTTCTACTTGACCGCGTCCCCCGTGCCTGTGGCCTGTGCACCAACACTCAAGCCAGGGGTCAAGGTTCTGTGTGGCAGGAGACTCCGGTGGAAGGAGCCGGCTGTGAGGAAGCCTGCACCTCATGTCCATGGACTTCCGGGGGGGTCCAGCCCTTCAGCCAGCCCAGCCCAGGGGCCGACTTGGCCGCCATGTTTTCCTGAGGCCCTGTTGACTGGAGGAGTCTGCTTCCCTTCAAGGCCTCCGACCAGGCAGGGGCTGAAGGTGACAGAGCCGTGCTGCTCAGTTCTGCTGGTGTTGCTGCGGATCTCACCGGCTCTCAATCTAACCACCCCTTTGCTCAGAAACCTCCAGGGATCCTCCACCCAGCCCTCAATCTAACATCCCCACGATCGACGGACAAGTTCTGCTGGAGTTACAGACACAGTTCCCGTGAGGTCTACGGAATGAGGAAGGAGGACAGGATGGTTCGCAAAACGGGGTGAGAAAGGGGTCAGAAACCCCAGGAATAGAGATCTTCGTAAGCACGGCTCTCCCGTTTGCATCCCACCGTGCACCCTCCGGCCCAGGTGTAAAGGGAGTTCAGAGAGCTCTGCGAGGTTCGTCAGCCGTGAGGCCTGTGATCATGCCCTCGTCAGTAAGCTCCACTTCTCAGGCTCAGAGAGATCCGGTGACGGCCCCCAGCAGAAGCTCACCAGGAGGCGCAGCCTGGACACCCACGTTGGCCTTTCCACCCGACACGCTCTTCCCCTGTTCTCGTGGTGGACTCAGCGAGTCCATGGGGCGCTGAGCGAGGGGGAAGCCTGGGACAAACCTCATCCAGAAAGGAGCCACAGTGGCCACGGTGGAGTCCTGGGGAGAGTGTGCCTGGAGCCTGGAGCCGCGAGGTGTGGGGACCGCAGCCAGCGCTGGGGACCCGAACCCACGGACTCCTTGCCGGCCGGCTGTCGCGTTGCACGGCTTTGGGACAGAGGAGTCCACGTCAGCTGCCTGGGTCTCAGAGTGCCTCCTCCTCTTCCCTGGAGGCTGGCAACCCCAGGGTCTTCCGTGGTCACCCCCAACTTCTCCAGGTGACTCACTGGCACCCTGCCTCATGACGTGTCACCATGCCCCACACAGCCTGCCTCTCCTTCCCTAGTGGGTCCTGTGTAGGGAAATGGCACCAATGTCCACCAGCGGCTCGTGCCAGGGACCTGGCTCACCCTGACCCCTTACCTCCCTTATCCCCCAGAGGACCCCTCTGCGGGCCTTGCTGACTTGGCCTCTGATCGTGGCAATGTCTTTGTGGCCCTCGCTGCAGGGAGAGCCCTGGACTCTCTCCCTCTGAGATTGTCCTTTGGCTCTTCACTCTTCTCCCCGCCATTGCTGTGTGGACGCCTTGTCCGTTGCCCATGGTGGGGTCTGCTGCTCAAGAGGGACAGCTGGTGGGCTTCCAGATCCCACCTCCCCCATCCACGGGCAGATCTGCAGCAGGGTTCTGAGGCGCCTCCCTGGCTAGTGGCTGGGTGCAGCCGCCTCTCCTCGAGAGCCTGGCTTGTCTCTGCTTTGCAGAAACGTGCACAGCCTGATATGGGCTGTGGATGGTCACCTGTGTTCTGGACTGAAGGCCTGTGTCCCCAAAGCTCTGGCCTCCAGGATGGCTGTCCACGGAGTCGAGGCCTCTGAGGAAACATTGGAGCTGAGTGAGGACACGGGGACCCTGTCTTGACAGACTGGTGTCCTTACAAAGCGGGACGCCAGCAAGCTGTGCCCCCGTTTCCTCCGTACCCATGTGCAAGCACGAGAAAAGAACAGGACGTGTGTGCTCATGTGGGACAGCAGCCTCTGGTGACAGGAGGAGGCCCTCTCCAGAGACCGGCCCTGCTGACATCTCAACCTTGGGCTCCAGCCCCCAGAACTGTAGGAAGTGAGTGTGGTCCCGGGTCGCGGCAGCTGGAGTGACCGAGACACACAGGGACAAACACACGCACTCATTTGTATTGCGGGTCTCGTTTTATAAGATAATCTTACAAGAAATCTCTCATTCTAATGTCGTCGAGGTTCTCGTTTCTTTTTAGTGATTTCTCTTTTGCATCCCTTTTACTAGTACTTCCTTCTCTGATGTGGTATGGCCTCCCATGTTTAATTTGAAATTATACTATCAATTTTTCATATTCTCATATCCGTTTGATATGCCTGAGATTGTGTGTGTGTGTGTGTCTGTCTGTGACAGAGGGGTACTTCTCCCACGGTTTCTGCCCACTGGAGAGCTCTGGTTGGGTGACCTCTGTGACCTCTCTCTAGTCTTCTATCCACCACAGGAAAGTTTAGGGGCCCATTGGATTGTGAGCTTGAAAAGCAGCCTCAGCCCAGCAACTTCCTTTGGTTCTCATGAGCTGTTCTCGGAACACTCAGTGGTCCTCCTGGGTGGGTCCAGGCTTTATCAGAGGGAGGCCTGCCCTGTCAGAGTTTCTGGGACTGAACAAGTGGCCTGGCCATTTCTGGGATACAGTGAGCAAAATTGTTCTTGCTGTATTAGTTCATTGTCTGCTGCTGTAACAAAGTGTCCGAGGCTGGGAACTTTATAAAGAAAAGAAGTCCGTTCAATTCACAGGTTGGAGGTGGAAAGTCCAAGATTAGGCAGTCCATCAGTTTGGCCTCTGGTGAGGACCTGCTGGCTATGTCACAATGTAGTGCTCGACTTCAGGGGGGCAGTGTGTGTGAGAGGGACATCACATGGCATGAGAGGAGGCCAGAGTGTTCAGGACCTGTGAGCCTGGGGGACACACTGACCATGCCAGCCGGTCCTCCAGCTCGGCCCTCACCAGCATTAAGGTGACAGTTGACCCACAAGGAAGATGTGTCCTGCCGTTGTCTTCCCGCCCGGCCTGCACGTCAGGGCTGTAAGGGCTGCTGCTTGTTCTGTCCCCAGCCAGATGGCATGCACCAGTAACCTGTCAATCGGATTTCATCCTTTTCCTCAGAGATGCCCATCACCCTGACCTGGTGGGGGCTGCCCTTCCGCTGTTCTGTGGCAGTGCCCTGTCCTGTGTTGGTGGCGCGGGCAGGCTATGGCCGGTGCCCTCTGTCCTGCCGAGGGTCTGCTTTTGTCCTGAACCTGTGGACAGAGTGGGCCGTCTGTCGCAGCATGCCCTAAGGAACACCCCACCTCTTTGTTTTCTGCATGTTCAAAATATTCTTGATCATTTCCCTTTACTTTTCCTCATAAGTCTAAGAGTTCTGTTAAATTCTATGGAAGTCCTGTTCGGGTCTCTGTTGAAGTGCATTGGCTTTGGAGTTAACTGAGGACAATTTTGTGAGGTTGTGTCTCGTGTTTACCTGCTCCACCTCCTTTGCCAGAGGGAGCTGGTAACCTGCGCACACCTCTGTGGGCTCGTTCTCAGCACCCTGACCGCTTCCCTATCGGAACCAGCGTGTTCAGGTCTTGTCCACCTCTGATCTGGAGGCAGCGTCGGTGAGGGGCTTGGGCCCGGGTGGCCCTCTGGTCTGTGTGGTGAGTTGACCTCCTGGGCTTTCCGTGTGGCTGCCAGGGCCACTGTGGACAGTGCTGATCGCGTGTGCCTTTCCCACCCCGGCTGTTTACGCCTCCTGTGCTGCCGTCGAGTGGGGACCTGGGCACTCTGCCAACGCACACCCCGCTCTGCCCTTGCCGGCGTGGCCCCAGAACGGTGTGCTCCACACATGTTCTGATACAGAGACGTGACCGCAGTGCCTGTCGCCACGGTGAGACAACAAAGACCCTTTGCTTCTGTCACGGGGCCACATGACGGAAGCAGACGCTGCCGGTGTCCTGATGGGTGCTCTCCTCTCCGCCCCCCAGGCTGGCTCTGCTGTGAAATGTGCTGGATTCTGCGTCCCCCTCCTGGCGCCGCAGGGTAAGCCTGAAGACCCTGGCAAGTGGCTGCACCTGTCCAGGACGGCGGCCCTGCTGGGGGAGTTGGTTTGGTGTTTCAGTCCGGAGTGGACCAGGGGTGAAGGCCAGAGAAAGGCAGGGGTTGAGGAAGACGTGGGGCCCCTGGAAAGGTGGCGATGTCCCCTCCTCCTGCTATGGGACTGGAGGGAGGCTCAGGAGTTCAAGGTCCCCCAGGCCTGCAGGTGCCGGAAGGCCCAGGTCTGCTCCTTCATGTCGGCCGTCACTTCAGCCCGGGGTCCCACCGGCGACCAGGCGCCTCCCCAGCTCCTCAGAGCGCCTCTGGTCCCGCCTGCTCTGAGCCTCAGGTCCTGGGTCCTCTCCTGTCCTGGCCGGGGTGACTGGACACTCCCCCTCCCTGTGGGCTCCTGCTCCCTGGAGGGTCCTGATGGGCAGGGCAGGTCTGGTCTGTGGCCGTCACATCCTGAGGAGTCCCTGGCTGGGAGGACAGCAGGAGCCCCACTGTGTGCCTGCAGGACACTAGTGCGCTCTGGGCTTCTGTTCCTCAGGCAGATGCTTCTCCCCCAGGGCCCAGTTGGCGGCCGTGCGGCCTCCTCCCTCCCCAGGTGTGCCACGTCAGGGCCACTCCTTCACTCAGGGGCCTGGGCCTCGACTCCCCAGCTGGGTGGGTTCTCAGTCACGTCTGCTGGTCCTCTGGATGCTAAAGTCCAAGCTCACGCTCACAAGCCCACCAGCCCGCCTCCCCTGCCAACCTCCCCTGCCAGCCTCCCCTGCCCTCCTCACCTGCCCACCTCGCTGAGTCTCAGCTCCTCATACCGGCTGGCCGCGCGCCTCCTGCTGCTCCACCTGCCCCTGGCGGCCCTTCCCCTCCCTCCACCTCATCTGAGTGCCGCTGCCTGAGGAAAGCCCGCCCGAGCCCCAGCCTGGCTCCAGGGATTCCTTCCCAGGCTCTGCCTTTCTTCTGAGTGACCACGTGTTGGACCTGCCTGTGGCCATCGAGCTCTGCAGTCTGTCTCAGGGTCAGGCTCCAAGCCCTGGAGGGGCGCCTCGTTCACTTCTGTGTCCCAGCATGGCTGCGGGGCAGGCGTCGGCACAGTGAGCGTGGCCAGTGCCCAGCAGAGCGCTCCAGGCGCCTCCTCCTGGTGGAGCTCCTGGGCGGTCACCCCAGCGCCACGTCCAGCCGCTCCCCGGGGGACGGAGCCCCAGGCTTCCTTAGATGCAGTCACGTGGCGTGGAGCTGCTCCTTCTTGAGTGAGTTCTGGCATATTCCACGGTTTCCAGCTCACTCAAGGGCTGTGCAGGGGTCACACAGTGAGGACACGAGGCTGTGGGCAGGTGGGGACCAATGGCAGGCAGAAGACACTTTCATTCAGAGCCCTTGGAGCACACAGCAGATGCCCTGGAGGTGGCAGTGTGGCAGCGTGGCCGCCAGGCGCCTGTCCTGCCCAGTGCGGGAGGTTCCTGTGGGTGCTGGGTCGGAAGGTAAATGGGTGCGTGCGTCTTTCCTCTGCTCAGTTGCAGAGAGTGGGCCTTGTTCACTCTAAGACGAAGAGTTAATTAGAGGTTTGCAATCAGATATCAAAGCACTCAGAAATTAAATGTAAATAATGGGGTCTGCTGTTCATAAGCAGGAATCCAGGAGGGTAGGAGGACATGTTATAGCATGAATATATTTTTCCCTGAAAAAGCTCTGCTCTCCAGCTCTCTGGGATGCTAGCACTTGGCATGTGGAGCTGCTTCCCTTCCCGTGACTCTGCTGTCCCCTCTGGCAAGGGCTCACCCTGAGTTCTTCCTTCGCCTCCTTTAAGGCTCTGCCCAGATGCCCCTTCCTCCAGGGACTCTGCTCTGCTCTCCTGGCTCAGGAGCCTTCCCTCCAAGGTGCTGTGTCCTCCACTGTCCCCGCAAGGCGGGGGGAACCGAGGCAGAGATATTGCACACTCCACAATACACATCTACAGGTCCTTGTCTCTCCAGAGCCTGGCGCTGGGCTGCGATTGTCCACGCTGGTCTGCTGAGATGAAGACGGTGTACGTTAGTGACTCCAGGAGCTTGCCTGAGATGCTCCTGGGCAGACTGCTAGGACACAGGACTTACAGCAAGAGACTCGGGTCAAGAGGTGAGACCCCAGTGGGGCGCCGCCCACACGGCGCTGCCCTGGGAGTCACGTGGGAGGGAGGGCCGGTGGTGACTCTTCAGTCACCCCCTTGATGTGGTGGCTGACAATGGCATGTTCCTCATGAACCCAGGGCACTAGTTCTCGGGGAAGAGCCTGCCTTTGGGAGAACGTGTCACTGGGGAACTTAGTGTGCCAGGCTGTTCACTCAGGTTTCCTGTGATGTGCCGGATCTCACATCTCTGAGCACCCACCACCCTGTGGATCAGGGGCTGGTGCCCTGCACCCAGGGCCAAGTCCCTCCCTGCTCTGGCCCCACTGCCCATTTTGTGAATAAAGTTTTATTGGAACACAGCCAGTCACATTCGTTTGCATGTGACATACAGTTGCTTGGGATCCCAGTGGCAGATGGCCGTTGTGACAGGCACTTGTATGGCTGACCAGGTGGAAGATACCAACTGCGACTTCACAGAGAAGGTGCTGCAGAGGCCGCAGACCTCTGGAAATGCAGCAAGCTTGCTTTCTTGTCCCGGGTCCCAGGTGGACTGCTCTTTTTTATATGGACTTGTCCTAGTTGCACATGACGGTGACTGTGTGACATTGCGGGCACGTCCACAGTGCGCACCAGTCAAAGCCAACCACACTCTTTCCACGCCTCCCCACCACCCTTCCCAGCCCCCAGCAATCGCCCCCACTCCAGGGTTGGCTTCAGGGTTCACATGTGAGAGAGAAGGGCGGCTCTCGTGGTTCTGATCTGGCTTACTTCCCTTCCTGCTCCTCCGTTCCGTCCGTTTGGCTGCAAACGACAGGGTGTCTTTCCTCCTTGTGGCTGAGTGGTCTCCGTTCTGCGTCTACCCCTGCATCTTCCTTGCGTCTCCATCTATTGGCGGAACCTGCACTGGTTCCTTGACTTTGCAACTGTGAACAGTGCTGCTGGACACAGGCCCGCAGGTGCCCTGCGGTTCTGACTTTCACTTCCTGTAGGTGCGTACCAGGAGCGGGGTGGCCGCACCAGAAGGCAGACAGACCCAGGTAGTGTAGGAGGAACCTCCAGGCCGAACTGACTCCCTCCCACCCGGTGCTGGAGGCTTCCTTTCTGTGTCCTTGCCAGTATTTGTTGTCTTTTGTTTTCTGATAGCAGCCGTCCTGATGGACGAGTGGAGTCCCTTTGGAGTTTGGATTTGCATTTCCCTGGTGGATAATGATCCTGAGCTTGCTCCCTGCACGTGCCGGCCATTTGTATTTCTTCTTTGGAGTAGAGTCCACACGGATCATTTGCACCCCCCCCACCTTTAAATCTTTTTTTTTTCTTTTATTAATTTTTATTTGTTCTAATTAGTTGTACATGACTGTGGAATGCATTATACATTTTGATAGATCATACATAAATGGAGTGTCATCTCTCATTTTTCTGTTTATACATATTGCAGGATCACTTTGGTCAGGCAGTCACACACGTACACGAGGTAACGATGCCTGTTTCACTCTGCTATCCTTCCTACCCCATACCTCTTCCCCTCCCTTCACTCCCCACTACCTAAAGTATCTCTATTCTTCCCTACCCCCCACCCCTTATTGTGAATTAATATCTGCACAGCAGAGAAAACATTCAACCTTTGTTTTTTGGGGTTTGGCTTTTTTTCACTTAGCATGATATTCTCCAACTCCATCCATTTACCAGCAAATGCCAGAATGTCATTCTTCTTCAAGGCCATTGTATATACATATATACCACATTTTCTTTATCCATTCATCTGTTGAAGGGCACCTAGGTTGGTTCCAGAGTTTAGCTATTGTGAATTGAGCTGCTATGAACATTGACGTGGCTGCCTCACTATATTATGTTGATTTTGTCTTTGGGTATAGGTCAAGGAATGGGAGAGCTGGTCGAGTGGTGGTTCCATTCCAAGTTTTCTGAGGAATCTCCATACTGCTTTCCATAATGGTTGCACCAATTTGCATTCCCACCAACAATGTATGAGTGTACTTTTCCCCACATCCTCACCAATATTTATTGTTGCTTGTATTCTTGATTGTATTCCATTCTGACTGGAGTGAGATGAAATCTTAGAGTAGTTCTGATTTGCATTTCTCTAATTGCTAGAGATATTGATCCATGTGTCCCTTTTTAAGTTGGACTGCTTGAGTTTCTGTGGTGAGGTTTTGGTTCTTGCACATTCTGGATTTTAGCTCTCTGGCAAATGAACGGCTGGCAAGACTTCCTCTCATCTTCTAAGCCATTTCTTCACCCTGCTGACGGTTTCCTTTGCTGTGTGGTGCCTTTTAGTCGGTTGGAACACCACTTGATAGGTTTTGCCTGTTTCCTGTGTGGGTTCCATCCAAGGAAATCTTCGCCTGCACCAGTGTCTTGAAGCATGGCCTCTATTTCTTCTGGTTCTTTCTTCCTACACACCAGTGGTCCTCAGCGGCTAAGCTGGAGGCAAGCGTGTGTGTTGCCTCTGCAGCATCAGCCCGAGGGGGCCCAGGGAGGGGGCGCTCAGGTTTCCAAGAGCTCAGTCCAAACCAGAATCACCTAGCGAGGGAGGCACTTAGGAGCCTGGGAGTTCACCTGCCTTGGTAAAAGGAAAGTTTTCTGGAGCCTTTGTTTGAATTTACTGATGGCTGAATTCCCTGCAGGTAACAGGGACAATCGCTTTGGCATTAAATTTTCAGTTAGTCTCAGGGAATGAGGCAGATTTGCATATGAAATGCTGGGGCTACAGGCTTGGGGACCTTGGGGAGGTGGCTTTCAAGACTTTTAGTTCCATCGCCTGCAAATTTGCACCCTACCAACCTGGTAGGGTGCTGGGGCTGAGGAGACTCACTGTCTCTGGCAACCCCTGGCTCACAGGCGGACCTAAAGAGAATTCTTGATTCAGAAATGGAAGAAATCAAGCTAGTCCAAAAATACAGCTGTGTTGTGATACACACACCAACCATGTGTGAAAAATTCCAAGTCTTTTGAGGTAAAAATCAATTTAGGAAGAAAACAAGCCCAGCCACATAAGTTGCTGATTCTATTCACTCTTGTCCTATTTGCATAGAAAGCAAGCTCCCCAACAATGCTTTGTGAAGAGTGCAAAGTAACACTGGTACTTTCGTGCCTTCCATTTCTACAGCTGTCTAGATAAACTGCTTGATTAAGCCCTAGACGGTCTATTTTAATTTATTAGGTTTTTTTAAGTCGTCAGCTCTGTTTAAGGCAGAGCCCCTCTGAGCCTTGGAATGAAATGCTGGCTGTGGGCCCTTCTTCCATTCCCACATCCCGCTGTGAACCCGCTCCTGCTCCTACAAAGGGACCTCAGTCAGGCCCCACAGGTGCCCTTCCCTGGAATGCCCTGGGTGAGCCGGCTGTGCCCGGCTGGGATTCCCAGCGGCTCTGTGCCTCGGTTTCCCCCTTTGAACTACACTAGAGGGTGCACTTACCTCCCAGGTTGAGAGGGAGAGCAGACGAGCCACAGGAAGCGCTAATCAGAAGCACGGGACCAGTCACTCCTCCATGAAGGAGGACACCCTGCCATCGGGTCCCTGGAGCCCAGGGCGGGCATCGCTGCTGCCTGGCTCCACCTGGATGCCCCTGGTGTCTCAGCCGTCTGCCATCCTTCCCAACCTGGCTGCTAGGGTCGAATCGGGTGTTGAAACCCCAGCCCCAAAGCGGAGGCACCGAGAGGTGGCCCTGGGAGGCGGTGGTGTATAAGGACTGCTCCTAGGGAGCGGGACGAGCGCCCTTGCTTCAGGGGCCCCAGACACACAGTGAAAAGGCAGCTCTCAGTGAGGACGCAGACCCTCACCGAGGCCACACAGCCAGGGCCTTGAACTCGGACTTGCAGATGTTAGAACTGTGAGAAGGAAGTGTCTGCCCTTTCATGTCACCCAGTCGAACGCGTTTGCTACATCAGCCTGAACAGACTGAGGTGCTGAGCGCCCTGGGAGTCCACAGCTCGTGAGAGGCCTGCCATCTGTCCCCTGCTCAGGCCAGGCACCCTGCTCCTCCCTCCCTCCTAGGCCCCCCAGCCAGGCCATTCAACCCCGGCCCTGCTGACCCCTCCTCTCAATATCTCCTGACCACACCCTCCTTGCACTGCCTCCCTCACTGTCCAGAAACCCAAATAACCTTCCCGGGGCAGCTGCTCTCCCTGTGCAGACCAGCTCCCCTCCAGACTGGTCACCCCGCTGTAGGTGGAGGATCCTGGGGAGTACAACCTTGTCAGGTGTCCGTTCTGCCTCCCGGGTTGTGGGGGGCCCATGGCAGGCAGCAGGGACATGGAGGCTGGGAGCAGAGTCTGACCTGGCCTATAGCCTCCACTCCACTGGCCTCGTGGAGCACTCTGGCAGGTGGCAGAGACCGCAGGAGCTCCAGGGCTGGCCTCCAGCTCTCCCACGTCCACTCTCCAGCTCAGGACCTTCACCCACATGTGGATTTAGGGGTGGGGAGGACAAGGGGTCCCTTCCCCACGTGTCAGTGCGGATGGTGTTAACGAGGTGGATGGTGAGGCCCCCTGCCCTCCTCCAGCTTGGAGGTCGCCCTGTGGGAAGCCCCCCACCTCGAGGACACCCTGGCTGTGCCGGGCTCCCCAGGAGATTGCTCTGGGAGGAACTCATTGTGCAGTCGGGCTGCTCCTGGCCCCAGGCGATCTCCCTCAGTCCCCAGCCTGGAGTCTGCCCAGCAGCTGTGGGAGGTGCTCGAGAATCACGTGTTATATAAACGGAGCCCCTTTCCACCCTGCATCCTGGGACGACAGCTCCTGCGGCTGGCCTTCCAGCCGGGATCCAGCAGGAGTACTCAGGACCTGGGACACGTCGCTGTCAGTGGTGAACCTGGAGCGTGAATATGGCTCCCCACGTCCCACGCAGCCGGTGGCCAGATGCCCCTGGTCTCTGCAGACTCATGAGCAGCCGCTGGGGCACCATGAACAGCAAGTTCCAGACGGGGCAGCACGAGGCAGCTTCTGGAGGAGGGAGAGCATGCGATTAGGGACCCAGAGGCCGGGCAGCCGGCGAGGAGGGGGTGACCCTGCGTAGGAGGAGCCCCGAGCCAGGCTGGCCTCTGCCCACAGACGGGCGAGCTCCACAGTGCAGGGCAAGCATCGTGCTGCCGCAGGCGGCCTGTGCAGGGCCCCACTCCCTCCCGGTGGAGACAGGTGCTGACATTTGCTTTGCTTCAGGTTTCAAAGCATTGACGGTTTTCAAGCGTCAACTCTGTGGCTCTCAGGATGTTCACGGGCTGTGCAGCCACTAGATCTCCGTCCAGTTCCTAAACTTCATCGCCCCAGAAGAACCCCATCGCGGTAGTGGCCACACCCATCCTCTCCCTCCAGTCCCCGGCCCTGTCTTCCTCTCTGAGTTATCCCCATGCTGGATATGTCACGCCAATGGACTCATTTGACTGTGGCCTCATCCCAGGCCTGTGCCCTGAGCTGCTGCTTCCCAGGCTTGTCCATGTGCTGGGAAGGGCTCACTCCTGGGACCAGCGGGACTCCACCATGCGGAGGGGACTGCTTGCTTCCTGCCGGTCATCCACGCTGGGCTTTGGTAGGGTCCGCCCTTTGGCAGCTCTGCCTGGTGTCCTGGAGATTGTTTTTATGACACAATCAAGATCAGCATGAGGGCTGTTCTCTGCAGGCCCTGTGGGCTCCGGGTACGGCACGGGGGGGAGCAGGGAGCCCCTCCCTCCCTTGGCATGGCCAGAGACCGCCATGCCCTTGTAGGACCATTGGTCTTTGCTGCAGATGACACTTAAATAAAGGGCCACCCGAGTCAAAAGGTGTCTGAGAACCGAGTCCTCCCCGGTCTCCCCTCTCAGCCCAGGGAGCCACCCCTCCTGCTCAGTCACCTGCCCGCGGCAGAGTGATTCTTCCCTGACCAGCCAGACCTGACTTTGAGCACTGCGCTCGGCATTCTCTGTTTGGAACCTGCTCCGAGGGCTGGTGACCGAGCCAGCCTCTGGTCTGCCTGTCACCCAAGACCAGGCACTGGGGATGGCCCATCACCTGCCGGGCACCCCTGGCTGCTCCACAGACAGTGAATGTGGATCTTCTGGAAACCCAGACAAGACACCCAGCCCCTCGAAGCCACCGTCACCACGGTCCTGCCTCCACTCAGATCCATGGGATCCGGCTCCTGAACTTGGGGCGTCCAGGCCCCATGCAGGCCATATGGGGATGGAGGTCAGAGCCCACTGCAGGCTGCCGTGGGGGGTGCTTGGCTGGCCCCGGGGAAGGCACTGTTCAGCTCCACACCTGCAAATGGAGAACCGAGGCAGGAAGCCACGCGGCCAGGGGTCTAGGCTCCGAGAAGGCTGAGGAGGGGTCTTGGCCTCCAGGGCCGACCTTCTCCACTGACAGCCGTTACCCCAAGATCCCCAGCTCATACTCTGCTTTGAAATTTGCGTTTGCATTTAACAAATACATCAGGACGACTTCTCCATATATTTGAATATTCTTCGACAACGTGATTTTTAAAAGCCATATAGTATTTCATCACGCGGATGTAGTATGATTTATTTTACCAAGCCTCCATTCTTCAACATTTAGGCTGTTTCCAATTTTTCAATGGTTATAAATATCACTGCGAGAAGCAGCCTCACGGATAAATCTTTATCCTTCTCTGTGGTTATTTCCTCAGCGGAAAAATCTCACAAGCAAAGCTGTTGGACCAGAGAGTTTGCCATTTTAAAACTGTACACACATTTACACATCGCACTGTGAATTTCGATGATCAAAACTGTTTTTAAAAACCTGTGAAAATTAATATATCAAAATACCATTTGCCAACCTCAGGTAATGATGGGTTAGGCTTCCGTTTGCACTTGAATTCTGAACACAAATGCAGCTACTGCTGGTGGAAAAACACACCAGCGGTAGGACTTGCAGGTTGGCCAAAGGCCAGTCGTTGCCATGGCCAGAGGGGACAGCTCTCCGGGCCTGGTCAGAGACCCTCATCCCAGCCTCCTTCACTGGTCAAAGTGGCCGCTGGACTAGGTAGTCACGACCTTCTGGAAAGGGGCTGTGCGTTTCCAAGCCCCCCTGCTCCTCCCCTGTTCTCCATCTTCTGGGTTGTGAGGAGGGTGTGGCGGCTGGCTTCCTCCATGCACAGGGGACAGCGCCCCGGGGACCAGATAGAAATCCTGGGCTGTGACGAGCTCACAGAACAAGGCCACCTGCCCATGTGGGTGGATGGGAAAAGCATATGCGCTGGGGAAGCCGCTCAGCCGGGGTCTTGCCGGGCAGAGAACGAGCCCCAGGGGTGGAGCCCCTGAGGCAGGAGCCCGAGCCCGGGCAGCTTTGGGGAGTCCTGGGTGCCCAGAACCTCAGAGGAAAGGGGATGCGAAGGCCAGCTACAGCCCGGCCTCTTTGGAGTGGTTCTTCTGGAGTACCAGTGAGACCGCCTGGGAGGGCCGGGGACAGACAGTCCGACGGTCCCAGGGACCCAGGACCCAGACGCCAGGAATCCTGTGCCTGAGTTCTGCTGCCACCACCTGCAGGGACACTGTGGGGCTCCTCGGGGCGTCACCAAACGTGTCTGTCCCCTTTGAGAAGTGAAAACGGCATGTGGGTCTTGGCGTTCTGTGAGGGCTGAACACAGAACACGGCTCCAGGGTTTGGAGAAAGCCTGTGATTTAACAAGCGGCTGTTTGGATTTCGAGAGCATTGTCACCCTCGGTATCTGCGGGGGATTCCTCTGCAGGACTCCCAAGGACACGAAGTCCACCGGGGCTCTGGCCCCTCGTTGCTGCGGTGTGGACATGGCACCCACAGACCCTCTTCTATGTATCACAGACGTCCTGAGATTAGTTATGGTGTCCGACTCAGAGTGGTCGCAGCGTCGCCAGCTGCTAGGCTGCCGGGTCTGGGGTGACACGCGTGTCCACTGCAGACCAAAGTTCCCCCAGCGTGTTTGATTCAAGTTGGGCAAAGCCACATTCGCAGGGCCTGGGGACACGGAGGGCTGAGGGTGCTGCTCTCCCATCAGGCGATGCCCACCCTGGTGCCCCCCACGGCTCAAAGCCTGAGGGCTCCCTGCACCCCCCAGGGCAGGTCTTGGAGACGGGCCCTGGGCCCCTACTGCTGGCTCCGGCCGGGAGCTGGCCCTGGGGGCTCCTGCACTGGAGGGTCTGAGCTGGCCTGGGAAGGGGCCTGGTGCTTTGTGGCCATGAGTGGCTCTCGCAAACTCCAGCCACTGCCAGCTGGGGTGGACGGAGCTCAGGAGCCAGGGTCATGTGAGCCCTGCCTCCAGGTCACCCTGAGTCCTCACCCGCCCTGAGTCCTCACCCGCCACTCCCCCCAGCCTGGGACCGAGAGGCTCCAATGGCAAGGACCCTCCCGTCTGCTGCTGGGTCTCGCGCTGGCAGCCTGAGGCCCGCGGGGCAGCTGGGCAACACGACGAAGAGAAACGAGGCGAGGAGGAGGTGAAGGCTGCGGGCGAGGCCACACCATCACCTGTCGCTATGTATTACCTGTTGTAAAGCAGGAAAATCAAAATGTGCTTGCAGGTCGCAACTTCATGTGATTGAACGCTTCAGAGAAACAAAGTGGGGAAGGGCCAGGAGCAGACCATTTTGGAAATGACTGAGAGGCAGGAATTATCTTCTTTCCCCTTACCTGTGTGGTCTGGGGTCTTAGCGTCCTGGGTGCAGGGAAGTCTCTAAGAGCCCCAGTGGCTCCCTGTGGGCCTCACCCTGCTGGTGGCTGGGGGAGCCTCAGAACGTGTGAGAGGCACAGCAGATTGCGACAGCACGGAGGCCTGTTCCCAGGAAGGGCAGAATGTTCCGGAGGGCAGGGACCAGATGCCAGGAAGTTCTGCTGCAGAGAGCCAGCCCTCCGGAGTCAGCCGGCCTGAAGGAGGAGGGAGGAGGAGGCAGGAGGGCCTGGGGCAGCCAGGGTGAGACTACAGACAGGCCGAGGGTCTGCACATCGACACCTGGGATAAAAAGAATCACTCCCAGTTGGACAGAGAAAGCTATCAAGTTAAATACTAATGGAACTTTCAAAACAGTAAGAATTTCTCCTCAAGAAGGGGAAATGCCCAGATGCACAGGAGATAGTGTTTGTCATAGACTTGACAACATGGGCCACAGTCTGGGACAGAAGAGTGGCCCAGCCTCAAGAACCCCGGGGGCAGGCACGGATTCAGCTTCTGGACAGGACCCTTGAGACCGCAGGACACAGCTGGCTGCTTTAATTCTCTGACCCCAGCATCCTCCTCCAAACAACGGGTTGATAGGAACAGAAGTGCTACCTTACCCCCGGGGACAGCGAGACGGGTTCCGAGAGAGGCCTGCGTCCCCCATCAAACACAAAGGTGACTCCAGAGTCCCTGGAGCAGCCCCTACACGCTCCTACTGTAGGGGACAGTCCAGCTACTGCGCCTCTTCTGCTAGAAGTCTCTGGAAAGAATGTCTCTGATGGCCGGGGCACCACATGTAGCAGGCAGGACCCTGGGGCTCTGCTCCCTCAGCCTCCAGGGCTCCTCAGCAGCCCCTGGGCCGGGCCTCCGGAATGGCAGCACCCGTCCCCACCCCTCCTTCGTCCCTAGTGCCTTTTACACACCATCTGCTCTGGCCATTTATCCTCCTATGGTCTGTCTCCGTGATAAAAGGTCAGCTCTGCGAGACAGAAGCTTCTCTCCCCTCCCAGTCTTCTCATTAACTCTTGCTGCCCCAGGACTTAGGACCATGCCTGGCATGTGCTAGGTGCTTGTAAAACACCCCTGGAAGCGTGAGCGCCCTGAGACTCCTACCCCCACCGCGACTCTTGTCCTTCTTCACCTCTAGCAAGGGTTGGGGTTACGGTGGCCTGAGCACGGGGTCCCCTGCGTCCTGGCGTCCCCACACCCCGCCTGTGTGTCAGGCCCCCGCCCCAAGTTCCAGAGGGCATCTTGGGCAGGTGGAGGCCTGGAGCTGGCTGAGCTCTGCGGAGACTCCTGTGCCTCCAGCCTCAAGCAACGTGGCCACACTTGGCAGGTCAGTGCAGGAAGGGACTCAGGGCCCCCTCTTCCTGACCAGTGACCATGAGCAGGAACGCGTGGTTGACCCAGAGCTCGCACCGGACAGCTTATAAACTCAGACGGCTCTGGGGACGGCACCCTGGGTTCGGGGAGGGGAGCCCCTCTTCCTGCAGCTGGTTCTCCCCCGCTGGCCTGGGTCCCTGCTGTGACTCAGTTGAGCACATGTCTGCACATCCAGGCTAGAAGGGCCATGTTGGGTGCGGGCAGCCTGACTGGGCTCAGTGTTGACTGACCACAGGGTGAGGAGAAGCCAGATGGAAGGCACAGGAATCCCAGAGGCGCACCGGACCACGGAGGCATCTTCCAAAGACAAAGCCTGTGACAGCTGAACGTAGGCAGGGCTGCAAACCAGAGTCCAGGCAAGGGAGGGTCCTGAGGGTCAGCCAGAGAGTGCCCACGCCAGTGCCCAGAAGCTTCCAAGCCAAGATCCCTCAGGCTTTGGATCTCCCCGGTCTTCCTGCGTCCCACCCATTGGCACATCCATTGAGCCCTCCCTGGCAGGCTGGGGTGGGGGCTGACAGTCCCCTGCCCAGCCCACACTCCACAGTAGGTGCCCACTGTCTGGTAGGCTGAGCTCAAAGGCCTGACCTTGAACTCTATGCTTTTCCGCTAAGACCCTCCCCTCCCACCTGCCAATCCCCTGGTTAGTTAACCGGCTGCACCTCCCTGGTCCTCAGCCAGGAAATCTCCCTCCCCTCAAGCCCACAAAGGTATTCGTCAAGCCAATCATGTGCTCCCACAGGACAGGCCCACGGCCCCTCCTGCCACTGCAAGGCCTGCTTCCCCGGGCCCTGCCTGGTCATTCTGCCCCGGACTGCATCCTTGTGTGGCCCTGCATGGCCGACCACGTGCTCCTCCCAGGCTGTGAGTCTGGTGACTCATAAACTGCTGATCCCATCGCTGGTCCAGCTTTGGGTGGGAGTCCCTCCCCCACAGGCAGCATGGAGAGGAGGCGGTGGTCAGATCTGTTGCACAGGAAGACAGTCTGCCCAGGACCGGAGAGTGATGGTCAGTGAGACTGTGCCCACCAGCTGTCCTCCAGGACAGGGAGCAAGACCAGGGTGCGGATCCCAGCTTGCCCTTGGGAGCCAAGGACATAAGCCCGCACTCTCAAGCTCTCTGTGCCGTCCCCCATGGCTTCTCCTACGCACTGGGCAGCAGGCTTTGAGCTGCGTCCTTAAGCCCGGCACAGAGTCTTGCTGAATGAAGCAGCGAAGGACCGGTGACCGGGGAAGGAGCTGAGGGGTTTCCAGTTACAGGAAGGAGGGAGTCACGGGAGCCCATTAGTGACGGAAAGGGCCGGCGGGCCTGCAGAGCCCGCCACCATCTGTACCGTGGACTGTTACTTGGCAGACAGTGAAGGAAGTGCCCACCCAGCTGCAGGGACTGAGCCTGAGGAACCTGCTCAGGGGGGCGGCGGGGTCCGGAGGGCAGCATGGTGGGCCACTGCGCTTGCGTGAAGTGACTGGACAGGCTGGCCCCACGACTAGAAGTGGACTGGGGGCTGGCGGGGTGGGGAATGGGATTGGGAAGTGGCTGCCAAGGGTGCCAGGCGGCTTTGGGGGCAAAGGTCGAGCCGCTCCACGATGTGCTTTGTTCACATGGGAGGGTTGGGGCGTGGGGGTCGCACCCCAAGGAAGTGTGCAAAATACGAACGACGAGAAAGGCAGTTCCCAGTCTGTGTCCTCACCCTGCCCCCGGGAGGGCCGGAGGGAGGCGACCTGTGCGCGGGCCCACGACCTGGGCTGGACCCAGGCTCAGACTGACTGGCACCAGAGTCCTTGGCAGCCCTGGTGCCATGTGACAGGCTCTGCCGAGGGCCACAAAGGAAGCTGTGGGGCACAGATGGGTCCCTCCAGGGTTACAGAGAAGAGGCCACCTGTGGAGAAGTCCTGGGCCTCCTCGTGTGCTCCTGCACCAAACGTGGACAGACGTCACTGGCCGTCCTCCCAAGGCCTGTGACCGAAAGACTCCACCCGAGAGCCGCGGGCTGTGCTCATGGGGCTGAGTTGGGTGGTCCTGAGAACCCGCCCTCACCCCTGGCCTTTGAAGAGAGAGATGCCGCCTCAGGGGGTGGAAGGGGGGCACTGATGGGGTCCGCGGCTGCATCTTCCTCGGAAGCCAGTCCTGACCTGCCGCGCTCCCTCTGCCTCTACGCCAGCCCTGCCCGCTCTATGTGGAGGGGCAGGTGGCCACCTAAGTACCCAGTGGGCTGAAGAGGGGCCAGTGAGTGGCACGGCCAGGGAGCCTGCCTCAGCCAGCCTGCGGCAGTAAGTAGAGTGGACACACACTCCACCCTGGCTCCCCTGCAGGGCGTGACAAAAGGCAGCCCCCACCGTGGGCTGCCCTGCTTCACTGACCCCACCTGCCAGCCCTGGGCAGCTTGGCCTGTAACAGTCCTTCTCCCAGGGGTCCCGTGGGCTCCTTCCAGGGAGACCATGGTGCAGACAGAGAGGCCTTGTTGGCTGGCAGTGCCTGGTCCCCCTAGGGCCGGTCTCTTTCCCGTGAGAGGAGCAGTGAGTGAGGGAAGGCCTCCCGCGGCCCTGCAGAGGCCAGACCTCTGGGCTGAGGTCTCTGGCAGCTTCACAGACAAAAGTGAATGGCTCAAACCAGTGACCCAGCTGATCTTGGCCTTGAGCACTGAGGAGAGCGCACCTGTGGCCTGTCCTCTGTTCTAATTTCTGTGGCTCTCTGGGCATCCCAGAATGATGCCCAGGACATGGTCAGAGGAGAGAGGCCTGTCCACGGTCAATGCTTTGCTTGGACTTGTCCCCACCGATAGAAGGAGTCCCTTCCTCGGGATAAGTCCTGATCCCTGCCCCTCAGGGCGTGGCTGCATTCAGAAACAAAGTCTTTAAAGAAGCCATGGAGTTGAAATGAGGTCACTAGGCTGGCCCTAATCCAGTGACGGGTGTCCTTAAAGAGGAGGTGATCGGGACCTAGACAGGGGGCCGAACGCGGGAGGACACAGGGAGAGGGTGCTGCTGGGTTCGCCAGCTTTCTCTGCCTGTGACCACAACACCTGAGGAGGGCCACTCCGGAGGTAAGTCTGCTTTGAATCAGGTTCGGAGATTCAGTCCACGGTGGCCACTCTGTTGCTCTGGGCTCGGGCGAGGCAGAACGTCGTGCGGAGGGCACGGCAGAGGGGCTCTTTTCTGCTCAGGGTGCCGGAGAAGCAGAGAGAGGGGAAGGGGCCAGGGAAGAGGCACCTTTCCAAACGGCCAAGGACCTCCTCCTCCGCCACACCGACCCGCCTGAGTCCGTTCAGACGGGGAGGGGCCCATCAGGCGCAGCTGTCCCCGTCCAATCACCGAACCGCTGAACATCCCTGCGCTCACGGAAACTGTGGGGACACCCTAACAGCCGTCCACAGTCAAGGACAGAGGCCGCGGGGAACCAGCCTGTGTCATCTGCTGTTGGACGTCAGCCTCCGGAACTCCGAGGTCATAAATTTCTGTTGCTTAAACCCCTGAGTCTGGCAGCTCTCCGGCAGCCCAGCTAACCAGGGCCTCGAGGGAGCCCGCTGTGGCCTGCAGTGGGGCCGTGAGGTGAGCCTGGGGCTTGAGGTCCGAGGGCACAGCCAGACGTAGCCCGTGCTCGGCTGCTCTGCCTCCAGACTCATCTGGCAGGGCCTGTGGAAAGAATTCCGAGCAAAAGCTGACCATAAGTCTCATTTCTTGCAGAAAGGGCGCCTGCTTTTCTTTCAAGTTGTTTCCCTTGAGGTTCCGTTGCGAACCTCGCATTCTGGGTTGCCGGGGAAACTTCTCTGTGACGTCTTTCAGGAGGAGCCTGCGCGGTACTTGAACCTCTGGAGAGGCCACAAGGTTCTCTTTTCACCAAGGAACCACTGGTTGTGCTAATGCTTGTGGTGGATTAAATATGACCGGAAGTCCCCGAGAAGAGGGGCATCCACCTCCTCTCCCCTCGAAGCTGGGGAGCGTGGAGCGTGGGGAGATCACAGGAGGATGTGGGAGCTACGTAAGTCAGGGGTCCGCAGAGAAACAACCAGCGGGACACACACGCACACGCAGAGGTGACCAGGTCTCAGCCCTGCAGTGGAGCTGTGGAGAATCCCTCCATCTGCGAGCTGGCGCCGGGAGCGCTGGTGCTGCCGCTGCAGCCGACACACACGGTGGGGCCCACCAGTCCAGGGGCAGGGGAAGCGGACAGTACGCCCAGCTCCAGCTCTCGGGCACAGCAATGGCTCCTTCCTCCTCCCACGCTGGGCAGGCCCCTGGCCTTTATTCAGGACGCGTCATCTGGCAACACCCAGAAAGAAAGCGTAGCTGAACGCCTGGGTACCGGCGGCCCAGCCCCACTGACAGGTGTCATGACCACCAAGGAGCCTTGGCCTTTGCCCGGAGTGCTTCCTGAGACCACCAGGCCAGGGAGAAGCCAGGGATGGAAGCCTAGGTGGGGCTGTCCCAGTCGAGCCCAGCCCTGCTGACCCCCAGTGGAACCCAGCCCCCAGGAGCCCGGCAAAGCCAGCCCAGAAATTCCTGGTCAGCCCAGAGAATCACGGTGCTATGAAGCCCCCAAGGCTTCGGGCCACTCATTTGGGAGTGGTGTGCACAGGACGGTGACAGTCAGAGCTTGAACAACCCCAGAGGTCCATGCGTGGCAGCCAGACTCCCAGCTGGCAGTGGGTCTGGGGGTGAAGCTTTGGGAGGCGGGGCCTAGTGGGAGGCGGAGCGAGGGCACTGGGGCGCACTCTGAGGGGCTCCAGGCCCCAGCAGCCCCCTCTGCTCCTCCGCAGGCCTCCGGCTTGATGTTCTGCCTCACCACGGGCAAAACCCTGCAGGCCCGACCCACCTCCAGATAAAACCTGGGAAGCCAGGACCAAGGTAAACCCTTCCTCCTTTTGAGTTGCTTGTCTCAGGTGCTCTGTTGCAGTGATGGAGAGCTGAGGGGCAGCCGGAGGTCCTCTCTTCCGGGTAGTCCAGGCACGCAGCCCTGAATCTGAGCAAGTTCCGATTATCAGGATTCAAAAAACTCTGGATATGCACGTTTTTCCTCAAACATGAAACAAAGCCATCATCCAACAAAACTGCTTGGGAACACAGGGCCCTGAAGCAATGGTTCAAAATAATTTGTAATGTCTTGTTAATCATATCCAAATGATGCTTCCAGAAGGCTGGGAAACAATCGATTCTTTTAATAATTTAAACGAGGCTCTTGGAATTCTTCACGACATGGTTTACTTAGCAAAATGCTTTCTCTCAAATTGTTTAAGGGAAGACTTTGATCTCCCACAAATTGAAATATTGTGAGTTCCCCACTGCAGCCCCCCTGCAGAGCTGGTCTCCCTAGGGGCCTCCCACTCCCCTGCAGAGCTACGCCTCCCAAATGTGGGGCTCACGTCAGAGCGAGTCAGCCGCAACACCCAAACCACTTCCTGAAGATGCTGCTGGGCACCTAACCCAGGGCCGGTGCCCAGGTGTGTGCGGCGCGTGCGTCCCTGTGTGTCACCGGGCTTGTGTGTACCAGTGTGTGTGAGCATCCATGTACACGTGTCTCAGCATGCGTGTGTGTGCAGTACGTATGTGTGTTCCTGTGTGCACACACGTGTGTGTGTACTCACTCTAATCTGCTCTCTGCTGTCTCTGTTGGGAAGCAGGCTCAGACCTGTGAGGTGACATAGCGTGGGAGTTGGGCTAATGTCCCCAACCAGATGGTGTGGCTGTGGAACCCTTTGTGACTTCTTGGTTGTCCATTTGTATCATCCCACTTTAGAAATTCAGACGCCTGGAACAGGATGCAGGGAGGTGACTTAAAACAGGAAAGTCCCTCATCACCCCATCGGACCATTATGTGTCAGATACAAGGGTGGAGTTGTCAGACCGTGCCTCAGACAGATGCCCCATTAGTGCATGCCAAATGGAAACATTTTTTTTTTTAATTGAAAAAGGAATCCCCCCCGAGAACCCTGCAAAATAAGGACAAAGCTATGGGGACTCTTCACCCCACAGATGCCCACGGGAGAGAAGGGGCAGAGGAAGGAGGGGCGGGCCTCCCTCTCCTCAGAGGGCTCCCCAGCCTTGTGGGGTCAGGAGACTCGCATCTCCCTCCACCAGGCAGGTGATCCTGTCCCTAATTGGCCTCGAGGTGATGGGATTTGTGGCTCGGTGGCACGGCCCCTGCGCCGGTTCTTGGGAGAATGATCAAAGAGGGATTTAATTAAAGTTTCATATTTAAATTTCTTCTTCCATTTTTTACTGCCTCGTCTTTCTGGAAACATGCTATTCTCCAGGAGCTGAAGAGCGGCCTGGGAGAGCAGAGCTGTCGGACGGGAGGCAAGTGGGGCTTTATGGGTTTCTTTAAAGGATTCAGATCCCCCTCTGCACTCAGCTCAGAATGGGCACCTAATTTAGGGCAGCAGCGTCTGAATTATGAATCGCATACTGGCTGTGAATTAAACATGCAGCCAATGGCTTCTCAGCCTCCTGGGGCAGCCAGGTGGGGTCATTGCACCCAGACCGGATGAAGCCGTGCTGGGGAGTGCAGGGTGCACACGAGGGCACCTCCCAGCCACCCTTCCCGTGCCACACACTAGCTTGCCCGAGCCACGCCCGGGGACGTGGCGGGGTGCCACCCATCGCAAACTCCATGGTACTCAACGCCTGGTGAAAACACACGAGGGCTCCCAAGGAGAGCGCCATCTTTCATGGGGTGTTATTGGAGGGCCTGCTGGAGGGCGTCGTGGGCCTCTCTGCACCATGCCAGCGAGCGGATCCCTGCGTGCCTCCTGTGGAGACGTCGCCCCTATGGTCTGCCCAGCTGGGGGGCACAAGGCCAGCAAGCCCGCATCATGGAACTGCGTGGGCCTCTGCACTTCACTGGTGGCAAGCCTGTCCGAGACCCGCCCTGCTCCCTTGGCAGCAAGAGCCCTCCCCGGCCAAGGCCAGTCTCAGGGAAGAAGCCTCTTTCCTCAGCTGCTGGAGCACGTGTGCCCACTCCTGATCCATGCGTTCATTACACATGACCCTCACCCACTCATTAGGGCAGCTGTCCCTCAGGACAGCTCCGGCCACTCGCCTGTGTCCACCCAGTTGGAGTTGTACTTCAAGCGCAGGGTGGGTCTGTAGGCTGAGGGGATGCATGGATCCCCCTAGTCCAAGCCTCCAGGTGTTGAGACTGAGTGACGGGCACACCTGCAGGACCAGGTGAACTCTTGCTCCAGGTGCTGGCGAGGTCACCTTGCTGTGGTGGGATTGGATTTTGTGCCCTGAAGGACATGTTCAGCTGCCACTCCCAGGTCAGCAAATGTGACTTCATTTAGAAATAGGGTCTCTGCAGACGTGACAGAGTGAAGATAAAGTCATACTGGACTAGCGAGCACCCAGGCTGCTGTTCTTGTAAGAAGCAGAGAGGACATGGGGAGGGAGGAAGTGTGAGAGGACACCTGGACCTGCAGAGCCACCAGGAGCTGGCAGAGACAGGGAACAGCCTCCCCAGAGCCTCAGACAGCGCTCGGCCCCGCTATGTCTTCACCTTGGACTTCTGGACTCCTGACAGGGAGAACTAAATGCCCGCTGTTTTAACGTCCCAGCTCAGGATGCTCTGTTACGGTGGCTCTTACTCACTGCCATAACACCTGACAAGAACGACTGAGAGGGAGAAAAGGTTAATTGGGGCTCATGGTTTTGGAAGTTCAGTCCATGGTCAGCTGTCTCCATTGCTCTGGGTCTGAGTGCGGAAGAACATCATGGTGGAATCCTGGGGAGAGCTGCTCAGCTCATGGCAACTGAGAAGCAGAGGAAGAGAGACAGAGAGAGACAGAGCCAGGGAACAAGACATGGTCCCCAAGGGAGGCCGGGCCCAGAGTGACCTGCTTCTTCCAGCCACACCCACCTGCCTCCGGTGACAACCCAGGAGTCCGTTCAGATTATTAACTCGTGCACTGGATTAATCCGTTGATGAGTCTTTTCACCTGAACGTCGCTGGGTCGCCTAACACATGAGCTTCTGGGGGACAGTCAAGATCCCAGCCACAACGTAGCCCAGGAGACAGCACAGCTGCTCACCAGGAATCCTTCTCTCATGTCCTGAACGGTGACGAGCCGTACGGCTGCCAGGTGGGCTGGCGACACCCATGACATGAACATGTGGCTTCGAGTAGACGCTGTCAGCGTGGAACAGAAGCGTCGAGCTGGACCTCGCGTGCAGGCATGCACGGGGCTTGGGACAGCCGTCTGGAGGCCACGCACCAGGCTGGGCCTCTGCTGTGTCTGCAGGTCAAGGCAAAGGCAGTGGGTTTTGTTGGACTTCCGTCCTCATGTTGGCCAGACCTGAGGGTCCTGCAGTGGCAGGCAGTGGGTAAACTCATCTCAGGCTGCAGCTGACGTCCTGCCGCTGGCTGCTCAGGGGCATGGTCTTCAAGGGAAGGCAGGTGCTGTGTGGGGCCGGTTCTGTGGATGGTTCCTGGAGGGTCAGCGGTGGCTCTTCTCCAGTGGGAGTGAAGGGCGACTCCACTTTGCATGATGGATCTCCACCCCACTGCGCTGGTGTGGCAGGCAAGCCTCTCTGTGCCCAGGAGGGTCACAGTCTGTACCTGCTGCTCTGGTGGCACGACAGCACACAGGACTGGGTGGCTTCAGCAGGTGTTTCTTGTCCCGCTGGATGAGAGCCCACCCATGGCCATGTCCGTAGAGACCCTGTTTCTTCCTAACGTTGAATTCCGAGCTCCGGAGTCAGGGCTTCCACGTATGAACACTGGAGGAGACAGAATCCAGACCCTACCTGTGCAGAATCCAGACCATCCTGCGTCTGGACAGGATGCTCAGCGTGGGCGAGCTGGGGCAGGCATGGGAGGTGAGGCTCAGGAGCGGGAGCAGTTCACACTGCTCCTGGCGACGCCGCCTGGGGCCACAGACGCAGCTCGGTTTCCGAGGGTAGGCAAACAGACTTCTGCCTCCAGGATTTGGTTTGTATGAACTTATTTTTTTCTTTAACAACTTGATTTCGGATGGCTTCATCAAAGAATGACGTTGACAGAATGCATTTAACTTTGAAAAACACTTAGAAGACTTTCGTTAGATGTGGAAACAGAGTGCGCGAGACCAAACCCACCACGCTGGGCTGGCCTTCCGGCTCCCCCCGCCTGGAGCTCGATGCAGGTGCCCACTCTCATCCTCCAAAGTCCAAGTCCCCTGGGACGGCAGCACCTTCGTCACACCTCGGTTCCCTCCCTCAGTCCCCTGAAGTGTGGGGACCATTCACTCTTCCATTTTAGTCCCAAAGCCATGAGGCCGAGTGGCTAACCAGGATGGAGGTCGTTGGAAACAGTGGGAAACGGGGCTTAACTCGAAATTGCGCGTGGGCAATTCCTGACCTGATCCAGGAAGAGAGGAGCAGGCACCTCCGTCCAGGAGAAGTGTCCTTGGAAGAATGGGGGTGGGGATAGTGCCCGTGAGATTCGGGGCCAGATGGATTTGGAGTCGACTGTGGAAGGGAACCCGAGGCCCGGTGCCCTCAGTGGCTCTCCGGTGACCTGCCTTCCAGAGTCATCTGATCAGGAAAGACTCAACCAATGCTTCTCATAATTTAGAAACTCAATTCAAGGTGATGATGCTGGTGGTGATGACAAAAGCCACAGGGACAGGTCAGGTGGCCTTTTCGGGGCTCAGTTTAGTGTTCGTTCAGACCCCGGGGGCGTTGGCAGCGACAGGCCAGGCACAGGAAGCACGGTGGCTCTCCTGTTCCAAGGTCCCTGCGGCAGCCATGGGGCATCTCCCGTCCATGACGCACAGTCTGTTTCCACCTGGGGACCAGGGGCCACCAAGCAGCCCCTGCAGGGTCCTCTTCCAGACCGAGCTCCTCCGAGGGGCCAGGTTCTCAGTCGGGGCACTTCCTCAGGGGACACAGCCTGACCCAGCGTGGCCGGAGCATGAGACCGAGTGGTCAGCACCTCGAAGACCTGCAACACTGGCTGTAAGGCCCCGGGTGCCCACGCAGTGACCGCGCTCAGCCTGTCTCCCCGCTCTCCTCCGCCTTCCCCGTGGGGCGCTGCGTCTGTGGCTCTCTGGGACCCTCTGGTTTTAGTAGGAAGGTGGGGAGCAGGGAAAGCAGTCCCAAACTACTACGGGGAATTGTGGGAATTCAGCAAGCAGCCACCTCTCCGAGCCTCGGCTTCGTAGGAGCGTGAGGGACGCGGCCGGTTCTCCCTCCCGCACTCTGGGAGGATCAATGAGCAGGAAGCACTCGGGCCACATGCTGTCTGGACGGCACACAGTGGCCGCTGTTCTTGCCCCACTCAGGAAGGGTCTTCTGGACTCTGGGTCCTCATAACGCAGATGGCAGGGCTCCCCGGGACACTCAGGCCCTGCTGTTTCTCGGCATGGACACCGTCCCCTGCAGGGGCTGAGCGTGGCTGCCAGGGTGGGCTCTGCTCTCTGCACGGCCCTGCCTGCCACTCCCCACTCTGTGGCCTCAGTTTCTCCATCTGCTGAGAAGGTCGAGCGAGTGTCAACGTGGGAGGAATTTAGAGCAGCACCTTGTCCCTGGGAGAACCCGGCAGTCTTACTAGTGGCCACTTACAGTCTTGCTGTACCTACAGATTTCATGGGATTGGAGGAGGAGATGTGTCCACTGCCCGTGTTCTCACCAGAGAGACCCTGGCCCTTCCTGGCTGTGGGCTTACTGTCAGCCTGGTCCTGCACTGGACGCTGGGCTGGAGGAGGAGGCAAGAGACATGATCCTCGTGCTCCAAGATGAATCCTCAGAACCCAAAGGCCCATGTGCTGGAGCTGTGTCCCCCTGGGGGCCCGGAGGAGGTGGACCTAGTGGCAGCTCTGGGGGACTGTGGACCCCGCCCCTTCTGCCCTCTTGCTTCCTGACCATGAGGCGCGTGTTCTTGCTCTGCCACAGGCCCAGAAGCAAGGGGGCCAACAGACCTCGGACTGGAGCCTCCAAAGATGGGAGCCAAGTTCACCATCCTCTGTTCTTGGTGGTCATGGCAGGTGTCTGCTGCAGGGAGGGCAGGCGGGTTGGCCTGGGGGGAGATGAGCACGGGCTGCCCCCGGCAGCACCTTGAGTACCTCCGTCAGCGACTTCATCTCACTCATGCCGGCCACTCCCGACGCCCCTGGATGCTCGTGTCCACCCGGGGTCATTCCCGCCTGTTCCTGCGGCTGCCGACTTTCCTTGGTGAGCCCGTCTATGGACCGCAGCTGCACACGGGCCCTGACCCTCCTGAGGGCCCACGTCTGGCCTACTTCCGTTGACTCCTTTGTCTCTGACAACGGCTTGCTGTAGCCTCACTCAGGGTTCTGTACATTAAATGCCAGATGCTGCCTAGAGCGAGGAACCGTAGGAACAGCGCTCAACAGGATCGACACTCGGAAATGGCCATCTTCTTTTCCGGCCAGGCCACTCGTGTGGAGACAGGAAGCGCAGTCTGGAGCGGAGGGGCTGGGTACACCATGGTCATCCACGCCCTCCTCACGGCTCCAGCCCCTCAGCAGCCTCTGTCCACCCCGCCATGGGCTGGGGTGTCTCTTTTCCTCCCCAAGACAGAGCTGCTGCTGCTCACGTGAAAGTGGGGTGCGTGAGAGGCGACTTGTCCTGCTGCAGCCTCGCCCAGGGCTCTCCGAGCCCCATCCTGAGCAGGGGGCGCTCAGTCCCTCCCTGCTGCCGCGGGGCACTGGGAGGGAGAACACCCCCTCCTCCCCAGTGTGGCGACCCTGGGTCCAGTCTGGTGCCTCTCGGCCTCGCCCCGCGGGTGGATGGCTTCGCAGCTCCCTGACCCGACGCCATTCTGCGTGTGCCTGGACTGGGCTGGGGCTCCCGACCCTCCCCAGAGCACCTGCCTCCCAGGAGTGACGTGGGCATTGGGTGCCACCAAGGGGCCTTCCTGGTCCCTGGCCGGCCCCGGTGTTTCCTGTGATCATTCTCCACGAGGACCTGGGGCAGGAGCTCGTGAGCATGGGTGACGTGCACATGGTCCTCAGGACTTGCTGGAACTCTAGTGCTCGTCTGCCAGGGCCACCTTGTCCTCCTGCGTGTCTCAGGATCCCTTCTCAGAGGCTCTGGTCGCCCTTGGGCACCCAGCTCACCTGGCTGCCTGGCTGCCCCCGCCGTGAGCACCGGCAAGGCTGTCCGTTCAGCCTCCTGATAGATGTGTGGGCCACTGTTCTTACTACTTCTGTCTCAGATGGGAAACTGAGGCACAGGGAAGTGTGCTCACTGGCCCCAGATAAGTGGCTCCAGGAGGCAGAGCCCACCACGGCGCACCTGGAGGACAGACCTGCTGAACCGTGGCGGCAGAGAGGTGTAGACAGCATGCCAACACCACCAGGGAGAGCCCCCGAGCCCCCCAGAGCCCCATGCTCCATACTTGTGTGTCTGGCCCTGGTTCGAGTCCTAGCCCGTCCCTCAGCATCTGTGTGACACTGGGTAGGGTATGACCTCTCACGCTCTCATCACCTCATCTGCAGAACAGACGCCATCATGATCCCACACTGGAGGTGACTCACTTCTCAGGCAAACTGGGGATAGAACCCTGCAGCAAGCAGGGCTGCACCTTGACACCACGGTGGGGGCTGTGTGTGGACAAAGGGAGGCCTGTCCTACTGGCCGAAGGTGACCACCCACACACTGAATTCTCCCAGCTGTGATAGACCACCCGAGGACCTGTAGCCTGCCCTGTCCACTGGCCTGTGGTGTTCGCTCCCTGCAGTCAGCTGTGGTCAGTACAGTAAGGTGGAGAGGGAGGGAGGGAGGGGGAGAGGGAGAGAGGGAGGAGGAAAGGGAGGGAGGGGGAGGGGGAAAGAGAGGGAGGGGGAGAAAGAGTACAGCATAGCAAGAGAGGTGGGGAGGGAGGGGGAGAGAGGGGGGAGAGGGGGGAGAGGAAGTACAAATTCGCCCTTGTCCAGTTGTTCTGCCTTAGGATCAGCCGCTCCTCCCGGAGCCTACGTTCTAACTTAGCCTTCCCCACAGGCCGGCGCGTAGGGGAAGGAAAACCACAGCGGTATGGGGTTCGGTCCTATCCGCAGTCCCCGTCATTACGGGGGCGTGGAAGGGCTGGGCTCCTTGGTGAGAGCCCTCACGGGCAGGGACTCCCTGGGCACGCACCCTGCACTGGCACAGCAGGAGGCCCAGGTGTGGCCCTGAAGGCAGGGAGCACCTTCCGGAGGAAGCAGCGCTCCTGCAGGGAATGGGGAGGCGGCCCACAGAGCCGGGCAGATGGGAAGCCTGGAAAGCTACCCAGAGCCCAGAAAGGTGCCATCATGGACCCTCTGGGAGGGCCAGGTGGGAGCCACCTCTCTGCACAGCAGGGGGGAGCTGGCCTCAGGAGGTGCGGTGCTGACGCGGGAGGGTGAGGGCTGCCCCTCGCACTGCCCACTGCCCCCCTGACCTGGTGTTCCTCATGGGCTCTGAGGTCCTTCCTGCTTCCTGGTCCTTGCCTTTGCCATCCCTCTGCCTGGACTTCTGGGTCCCTGCCTGGCTGCCTCCTGCTCCTCCGGGTCCTGCAGGACTCTGCCATCTCCCGGCAGGTCCTTCCCACGGCCCCACGTGGTGTCCTGGCCCCACCGGGCACCCTGTCACCCCTTCACCCTCTGTCCTCTTTGGCACTATCAGCACCTGCGTCATCGCCTGCGCGTCGACAGGATTGGCCGTCTGGCCCTGGATTTCAGCCTGTGGTGGGCGGCTGCCTCTCTCGTCCCCTCAGTTCCCTCCCGGTGGTGCTACTGGACCTCAGCCAGAAGGCACTGCACGTGTGGGTGGCCGGAGATGCTGCCGATGGATGTGGACGCCGAGCCGTTGGCTTCCAATGGCTTCCATGGGGGCAGCAACAGGTGGGCCTGGAACATCCGAAGGCCAGTCACGTCCTCCCTCTGCCCCGGGACACGAGGGCGAGAATACCCAGGAACCTGCCCTTAAAAACAGCAGCAAAGTCAAAGGAGCTCCCAGCAGAGAGCCAGGCCTGGGGCGCAGCCCGCCCTCCCCAGAGGCCCGGGCCACCTGCTGGCACTGACCAAGACAGGGGTCTGCCAGGGTGGACAGTGATCGCCCAGACCCTGTGCATGCCACGCTGCTCCTTGGACAGGGCTACGCGGGAGCAGAGCTTCCCAGGGGCTCCCAGGGCTTAGCTGACCCCCGGGGTCCTTCAAGTGACACTTGACAGCTCCCGCTGGCTCCCAGAGGTGGCATGTGACAAAAGAGGATGCTCAAGGTTCCCAGAGGTGGCATGTGACCCAGGAGGCAATGCCTTGCGCTCTAGAGACCTTGGAGGAAAGCACCTTTGCGGAGGGCAGGAGCAGGGTTGTCCTGGTGGGCACCAGCCGGAGCCAGGGAATTCCTGACTGAGGCAAGTTCCCGGGCTCGTAACAAGGGACCCATTAATGAGACGCTGGGTCCTGGGATCGACAGGCCACGTGTCTGCAGCATGACTCGGGGTGGTAAAGGAGGAGCTTGGGTGTTTGCCTGCTTGGTGCTGATCAGGGCAACAAAGAACCTACCTTTGAACATTCGCCAACAAAAGGAACTAAATATACCCATCAGGGCCTTCATCTCTGCCTTCACATCACAATAAAATGTCAAAAGAGAACAAAGGGAGCCGATTTCTGATATTATTGCTTTGAACTTTCCTGGTTATCCTCCCTGGAGCAGGACATCTACTGGAAAAAAACTGGAGACCAAGTGGGGGTTTCCTGGAGTTGGTGCCAATCATCCTTGTCTTCCGGATTTGGCTCTCACCCTTCCAACCCCACATAGAGGGAGCTTGGGCCCTGACTCCAGGGGGGTCTTTTGCTGTAGAATAAGCCACTCAGAAGCTCAGGGGCTCTAACAGTCAGGTTATTGCGCTCATGATCTGGGTGGTTTTGTGCTCACGATCTGGTTGGCTTTGCATTCGAGACGTGAGGAAGGATCAACATTGGAGTTTGTCTCTGGCTGTTGGTGTCCATGGGTTGTTCGGGCACTGGCCACTGCTCTGGGCTTTGCGTGCTCTCTCTCTGAAGGGTCTGCATCCTCCAGGGTCTCCGGGTCTTGGGTTCACGGTACGGCAGTGCCTGAGCCTCAGGTCCATTGCAGGGTGTCTGGCCTCCCCTGAGCAGGAGTCCAAAACCGTCTTCTGAAAGGCCCACGCGGCAGCTGTGAACTACGAATGACCCTGCCTGGGATGGCCCCAAATACCCTAGGGCTGAGTTCACCCGACAGCGAGGCACCAGGGCCTGTCCGGAGCCGAGAGCAGGGGCTCGGCTCTGCGGTCAGCCGGAAGCACAGCATAGTCCTTGGTGGTCTGTTGTGAGGTGAATGATGCTTTCCACCACAGAGGGACAGCTCCCCATGGTTCCCGCAGACCCTGGGAGATGGCCACCGTGTGGAGGGGCAGGGCAGGGCCTGCCCTCACCTGCCACCTCCAGGAACCCTGGGCCTGTCTTCTCAGTTCCGCACTGTCCAGCAGCCTTGAAACCCCTCCACATCCCGCAGGCTCACCACCCGGCCCTGGCTGTGGAGTGCACTGCCTTTGAGAGCGACCTTCAAGGACCACACCTGAGGACCTGGGTGAGCGTCCCCTTGGGAAGTCACATCTCACCTTCTCAGACCCATGTGAGTCCCCGACTCTGTTGGCTTCACAGTGCGCCACCTAACACGGTGGCTTGGCAGGGTCCTGTCCTGCGATGCCTGGAGAGTGCCAGCCAGCTGCCGCTGCCCCCCAGGGGCACTCCCAGGACACCCCCAGCCTGGCCAGCGCATGCTCCTCCCTGCCCTGGCCCTCCCGGGTATGTCCAGCATTGTCCACGACCATGGTGCTCCCTCCTCCTGCAAAAGGTACAAGCTGACCCTGGTGGGACAGAGGGATGCAAGGAATCAGGTTGGGGATCTCAGGCGCTGAATCTGGAGAACACGCGGGCCACATGTTTATGAGGCCAGAGTCCAGCTGGGCAGCACCCAGTACTCCTCTGGGAGAAGGCCTCTCTGGAAGGACTGACAGAGGACAGTCTTGGGGACACCTGTGGCCAAGTCCTGCCTGACCTGTGCGTCCATGGCCTCACAGCTAACACACACAGAGCCCTGCTGCGCAGCAGACGCCCAGGTGAAGCCCACCTGCCTCCGGGGGCTAGAGTCCACCGGTCAGAGGAAGGAACACAGGCTGCTTACTGGTGCAATGGGACCCCAGGGGCAGAAGGACTTGGAGCACAGAGGACCCGAAGGCTCTGGGAGCAGTGTGCAAACAGCCCCAGAGGCTGAGCCCGGGGCCTCGGGCGGGGCAGTCCTGGGCGGGTGGAAGATGGTGCGGGTGGACAGCTGGGGGGATGGCATCTGGACAGCGGGCTGGGCCAGGACTTAGACACTCAGGCCCAAGCCGTGTGTAGACAGGTAACGATCGGGCGGTGTGGTTTAATTCGTTTCTGTTGGAGGAGGCCGGTGTTTGTAGAGGGCCTGGAAGCTCGCTCAGACTCCGCACTTCAATGAGCAGAACTGGGACAGCGGGACCTGTCTCCCTCCGCCCTGCTCTGCCGGGAGCAGCAGAGGAGATAATGTATGCAAAGAGGCTTGGCCAGGCCCAGCGGGAGGGAGGGCACCCAGAAGCGCCCAGGTGCCCGCCAGACGCTCCATGTCTCCGCACCACTGCTGGGCTGCCCCTCTCCTCGCTTTGTGAAAACTTGTCAGGCAAGAGCTTCTGAATGGGCGACCCTGGAGGCCAGCTTGTGTTCTTCAGACCCCGCTCCTTCTCCACCAAACCAAGACCCGCCCCAGAAGCCAATTCCTCCCCGGCTGCACTTAGGGCCTCTTGCTCTCGGCTGGGCTGCAGCGTTTGATCTATATAAGTGAATCCAATTTAGCTGATTCATCTCTCGTGCTTAATTTTTATGTTAACATAACAAGGTTATGTAACTGAACATGAGAGGCCAGGGACAGAATCCATAATTTATAAGTGGCAGTTATGGCTTTAAAAGAGTTCCTGAAAGAAACTGGTTGCAAAGCCAAGTCCTCTGACCAGGGTTTTCTCTTAGGAGCCTAGAAGCTTTCAACTTGATTTAAATGTAAAATCAAAGCTATTGGCATCTAACAGCCCCTGTTTAAAAGTCAGGATTGACCAGACCCGGCTGGGGTGAGAGGGTTTCCCAGAATAAATATATTACCCGGGCCTTGTCCCTGGGGCAGGGAGTGCTGCATAGCTAAGAGCTCCACGTCCCTGGGATTGCCCAGAGGTAGCCCTTCTGGCCAGGGGATTCTGCAAAATGGAAGCCCACGTGTTGTCCCTTGTCTCCTGGCTTCGGGCAGCAGAACCGTGGGCCTTCAGGTCCCCTGCTGTCCCTGCCCAGGCCCAGCCTCTACCGCCTCCGGAACCTCCCCTGGCAAACCGCGGGCGTGTGAGCTTCTCCTGGGCGCTCCCTGGATTCTGGGAACTGGTTTGGACGGGGTCCCAGTCTTGCCAGAGCTCCTGGACAGCTGCGAGGGTCAGTTGGTGTCACTGTGATGCTGACCCCGGCAGGCGGAGGTCATGAGGAAGCAAGCTTTCCTTAGCTCCCATTCTGGAGGCTCCACATCCGAGATGGAATGGGGACCCGGGGCAGATGGCGGCGCAACAGGGGCACGTGAGGGAGGAAGAGGCCGCAGCTGGAGTGGGGCCAGGGAGCCTTCGGGGGCTGCTGGCCCTGACACCAGGCACTCACAGGAGGGCAGCCTTCCTTCTTCTGGACAGCGTCCCTGGTCTGCCACCACCTGCTGACCCTGCCCAGCTGAGGGTCACTCCCAACACGTGAGCCCTTGGGGGCAGGCTCAAATCACTTCAGAGCCATGGCCAGGGTCCCCACTGGAGATCCAAGAACGGCCATCAAGAGCCGGCCTGGTCCCCGCCCCAGGGACAGTGACCCATGTGGAACCTTGGACACCTCGCCCTCCCACGTGGCTTGGGTTCCTGAGGCTTCCCTGCTTAGCGTCTCCTCTCCCCCCGTCCTTACGATGGCTGGTGCTGGGTGCAAGTGCAGACGCCTGAGCCGGCTGGGTGCTGAGCAGGGCCGCAGGCACCCCGACCCTCCCTGGGGTTGGTTAGGGGCTCCACGCCCCACGAGCAGAGGACCGGGTCTGGCTCTCCTGTCTCCTTCATGGAAGTCACTCTGCAGAGTCCCCAGAGAAGAGCCAGCTGAGGGAGAGGCACAAGAATGTTCTGGAGTGGGAGAGGGGTTGTTATGGCAACACATGGCCCTGTGTCTCCAGAAGGGCTCGGGCCAGGCGGGCGAGGGTGGAGCCAGGAGGCCGAGGGTCGCGCTGCAGGGAGCTCAGAGCTGGTGGAACCGCACACGCACATCTGGTGACTGCCTGGCAGGGGCGCCTTACTTATGGCTGCGTCAGGCAGTCTAGAGGGGACAGCGGGGGGATGGGGTCTTGGTCTGGACTCAAAGGAGCCTGTGGTTGCTCCCCCCTCCTGCAGGCCTCTGGGCAGGGCCTAGGGCCAGGCGCAGGGCGCTGTGCGGTGCCCGTTCCCAGGGTGGGGACTGTGGGGCACAGGAGGCAGGGCAGTGCAGTGGCTGGAGCGGGTCCCCTCCTGCACCCCGTGCCCCAGGCCTGCCCCTCCCCGTCGCCCAAGGACGGGGAAGGAGAGGCCACACGCCTGCGTCCTGCAGCTCTGAGTCACTAGGTGCCCATGCTCTGCCTGCTCCGTGGGCTCGGGTCTTCTGGGGAGAGACGGGGTGGTGGCTGCACGGCCCCGTGGACAGGGCCCGAGTGAGCGCTCCGGAGAGCAGCGCCTGCCACGACGCCTGCTGTCTCCTCCAGGGTAGCGCCAGGCCATTGCCCGATGTGCAGGCCCCGCTCCCCTGGCCTTCCACTCTGGAGGCCCGCGCCCTCCTCAGGCCCGCACCTGGGTATGTGCCCCACAGCCCAGAGGGGCCCTGGGTCTCAAGGGCTCTCCAGCATCAGACTCTCCGTGCTTTGGCTTTAATGACGTGACGGGCAGATCCTCGGGCGACCCGGTGGTGTGACATTGGTGCCATCCCCGTCCTCATGGGCGTGTGCAGGATAACAGCCAAGGTCCCTGTAGGTGGTGGTGCCCATGGTCCAGGTGCTTCTCTGCAGAACTCGCTCAGGGCGCCCCGCACATACCACCCACGAGGCCCCCGGCCCACCATGGCTCCATGCCACACGGACCCACAGCAGGCTGGCCCAGGGCAGCCAGCTCCCTGGGCCCCCACCAACATCCTTCCTGACGGACGCGCCACGTGCTTTGGGTGAGGACTGTGGCTCCAGTGGAGGCGTCCTCACGGAAGAAGTTCGGACACAGACACAGTGGGACGAGGAAGCCGCTCTGTCCACCCTGGGCTCTGGCCAGGCCCAGGAAGAGGGTGTGGAGGCGGGGCCCAGCTGGTCATGTGGGTGGCCACAGGCAGTCTGCCAGCCTGGACCACCAGGAAATAAGGTCTGCGGGGGCCATCAGGTCCCAGGGGGCAGAGAAGAGGAGGGAGGAGAGCTAGGGAGGAGGAGGAGGGCAACAGGAAGGACGAGAGGTGAGGGAGGGGCAGAGGGCAGGACGGGGTGGTCACAGTGATGCTGGCCTCAGGTTCCAGCAGGCCAGGCCCACTGGCCTTGCCCTGCCTTCTGCAAGGCTCCTCTGAGACGCACCGTCCTCACGTGTACAACCACCCTGGGCACTCCGCAGGCACTAGCACACCGGCGGCTGCTCTCTGGGTGGTCTTCCTACTGCCCAGGATCTCGGGATGCAGGGCAAGCGAGACGCACAGCCCTGGCCCAGTGGTGCAGGCTGCTGGCAGAGGCAGGCTGCACTTACCCAGGGCTGTTGTGATAAATGAACACAAACTGGGTGGCTTTGTCCACAGCCAAGGAGTCAGCAGAGACCTTCCCTGGAGGCTCCAGGAGGCCCAGGCAGCCTCCACCAGTGTCCAGTGGCTCCAGAGGACCCTGGGTCCCTTGGCGGCAGCTGCATCCCCACAGTCTCACATCCTCGCGTGTCCCTCTCCCTTGACCCGGTATCCGTGTCTTCACTCCACTCTGCCTGCAAAGTTCTCCTTATGAGGACACAGCCATTGCACCAGGGCCATCCCAGTGACCTCTTCTTAGCTCAATCACATCTGCAAAGTCCCTGTTTCCAAACAAGGCCCCACATACAGTTTCTAGGGAAAGGGCTTGAGCAAATCGTTTTGACCACAACATAGCGGTAAACAGATAGATGATGATAAAGGTGGTGCTGATGGTGGTGGTGGTGGTGATGGTGGTGATGATGATTGTGGTGGTGATGATGATGGTGATGGTGGTGATGGTGGTGGTGGTGGTGGTGGTGATGGTGGTGATGGTGGTGATGGTGGTGATGGTGATGGTGATGATGGTGGTGTTGGTGGTCATGGTGATGATTGTGGTGGTGATGTGGTGATGGTTATGATGGTGGTGGTGATGGTGGTGATGGTGTTGGTGGTGATGGTGGTGATGGTGGTGATGGTGGTGGTGATGATGATGATGATGATAAATAAAAATTCGAACCCAAGTCAAGTGAAATGAGTACAAGTCTGCCAGAAGATGAATTATTTGACTGAAGGCTTCCAACCAAGGCCTCACCCAACTGAGGTGTCTGAGCAGGTCCCCAGAGAAAGGCAAATGTGGGTTGTGACCAGCAGGAGCTGGCCAGGTGAAGGCAGTCAGGTGGAGAAGGGCGAGCTCCCCTGGCAGAGAGAAAGGCATGTGCGAAGGCCCTGGGGCAGGAGGCAGAGCCAGTGCAGCCAGCTGGGGAGTTCAAGAGCTAAGAGGAGTAGACTGATGAGGCTGCAGACAGAGGGGGGCCTCTGTGCAGGCCTGGGACTTGTCTCAAGAAAAACCGGCAGCCGCGTTAGGGTGTTGGCTCAGCTGCTTAGCAGGAATCAAGTGACAGTGGACTAAACCCGAGAGGACGTCTATTCGTCTTTCATGTGGAAGTTGCGGCAGGGAGGTGTCTGGGGTGCAGGGGACAGTGCTCCACAGGCCCCCTGGAGACCCAGGGCCCTTCTAGCTGGCTGCCTGGCCACCCAACAGGCTGTGCTGTCCTGACAGACTTGGCTGAAGCTGGCCACCCCACCCGCCCACGCTCCTGCTGGCCAGAGGGGCAGAGAAGCGGAGGTCGCTGCCTCCGGGAGCAACCTGGAGAGGCTCGGCGCTCTGCTGTGGAGCGGGCGGGGTCCTGGCCACATGCACAGCTCACACCGAGGGTCCAGGTGCTAAAGGGAGGGGCGGCGGCCCGGGGAGGCCACCGACGCCGCAGTCACCCAGGCGAGGGGCAGGCGCCGGGGAGGAGCTGGGACAGAGAGGCCGCGCGGGTGGTTTGAGGAGGTGCACTGACAGCCATTCGGGAGCAGGGGCAAGGGAGGGCCAGCATGGGGGCAGGGCACCGCGGGTGAGGGCATAGCAGGAGGGCAGACCCCGGATGCCACCCAGTGCCAAGTGCAACGGGGAGCCGGTCTGAGAGCCCCCGATGGGGACGTTCACAGGACTTGATGTGGATGGGGGACGGTGGTGCTGGGGCCCTGGGGGTCCAGACGAGAGGAGAGGTCAGTGAAGGGCCAGCCTCGGGGCCACCAGCAGCAGGCAGTGAAATGCCTCAGGAGGAGGATCTGGGAGAAGCCCTCACCTCCTCCTGCGGCTGGAGCTGAGGACCCGTGGGCCCTGCCCTGGGCTCTCCGTCCTCCCAGCACAGCCTTGGGCGTGGGTTTCTTCCAGGCCACTGAGCCCCCAGCCCCAGGCACACCAAAGGGAACAAGGCCTGGGGGCAATGCAGGCAGGCTGGCGATGTGGCCCCCGGTTGGATTTGGGTGGCAGCTGAGGCTGGCGCCCCACCTCCCGGGCTCAGGAGTGTGAGGACCAGGGGACACTGAGAGGCCACCCCACCTCTGGTGCCCTTCAGCCCCCAAGGCCAAGCTGCAGCCACTGAGCCCTCCGGCAGCTGCCAGGGGGACAGGGCAGGAGCAGCCACGCACCCAAGACCTTTCCCTTTATCTCCCCACAAAGCTCCTTTCACACTTGATCTAAAGGAGCGCAGCAGCGAGCTGGAGAATCCAGTGCCGGAGCGTGGGCTGCCAGGACCCTGGCCCACTTCCCTCGGGGCATGAGCGGCAGGACCAGGCCGTCCTCAGGCCAGCTGGGGACCTGGGCAGGCTGCTGGGCCCAGCACGAGGCACAGGATCTCATGCCTGCGGGTGCTGGGGACACCCCTCCTGTGCTGCCTGCGGGTGCTGGGGACACCCCTCCTGTGCTGGGTGTGGTGCGATCCTGCTGTTGGGCTCCTGTGGCTGAGGGCTGGGGAAGCTCAGCTGCCTGGGCCCCCGCACCACGTCCATGTCCCCAGGGCTGTCTGCTCAGGCTTCTGGGGGGACTGCCTGGGGCCATGCTCCTGGCCTGCATGATGCAAGGGACAACCAGGTGCCAGCGGAGGTGGCCGCCCTGCCTCAGTGGTGACTGAGCCCAGAAGCAGAGAGGAAGGTGGGCGGCCAACTTTGGAAGGCTGCGCGCCCAGGCAGGGCCCGTGAACCGCTGCCGCGGCCACCAGACCCTGCTGTACTGGTGGGAGCAGAGCCCAGAGCCGGCAGGACGCTGGGGGGACACAGCACGCAGGCCCGAGCCCTGACGGCCGATGCTGCATGCAGTGGGATAGCGTCAGAGAACGGCAACCCTGCCCAGCTCCCCGTGGCTGCAGCTGGCGAGGGGCCTTTGGGTTGTGTGGTGATCTATTGCTGCCGCGAGTCCAAATCCCACGCCCACGGCTTCACCGGCATCCACATCCCTCCTCCCCTCGTCCCGACACTTCTTACTCTTCAACTTGATTTAATTTTTTGAATTTGTTCATATTTATTATCTGCCATGCTAGAAAATAAACACCAGGCAGGTGAGGGCTTTGCTGTTCTTATTGATTCCTGTGTCCCCCGATCCATGTTTGGTTCTTAAGAGGGGCACAGTGTTTGTTGAATGAATGAGTGAAAGTCCGGTTGAACATCCCGCCCCCCTCCACCACCTCCTGCCTGGGGAACTGTGATAGGTTTGTAGACAACACAGAGCCTCTGACTCCGCGTGGGTTCAAGATCAACCGTGAACGGGAGGGATTTTAGCGTACGTCTCCCAAGCGTCCCAAGGGAGAGTGGAGGCTAGAGTGCAGACTTACCTGGGTGGTTACCTCTGTGGTTCTTGGCTGCGCCTGAGGGCCTCTGCGCCTGCACACGACCCTCGGGACCTTGTCCCTCGGGACCTCATCCCTCCTGCTGCCTGCATGTTCTCTCCCTCATCCGTTCTTCTCTGACGCATCTGTCACCCCTTCACCTGGCCTCGTGAGGGCCGCCATCTCCCCCCTGCCTCCCTGACAGTCTGCAGAGTGGGCCTCCTGCCTCATCTCCACCTCCATGTTTCCCACTCCTTCCAGCACCTTCCACCTCCACACCTGCCTCCCCCAGGGTCGCTCTGGCTATAATGGATGACCAGACACCAGGTGGCTTAACATAAAAACTTCATTCCCCTCAGGGTTCTGAGGCTGGAGGCCCGAGTCAAGGTGTGGCAGAGCCCCCGCCTCAGCCAGGCTGCAGAGCAGGTCCTCCTGCCTCGCCCGGCTCCTGGGTGCCCCGGGCAGCCTCTGTCTGTCTCCACAAGCGGCCTCCTCCCTCCCTGCCCCTCTTCTCGTAGGAGGGCAGTGAGGACAGCTGGGGCCCCCCTGGATCCAAGCCGGCTCCATTTGACTAATCATCTGCAAAGACCCTCATCCTGAGGTCAGAGGGGACCTGGCCTGCCCAGGCTCTGTCTGGGAACAGACCAGCTGCCCCAGCCCAGGTGCCCCCTCTCTGCTCTGCAGTCTCGGCCTCAGTGTCCCTCCCTGTGCCCACTTACGGCAGGTCCCTGGCCTCCATCCTGCACTGTTCCCTTCAAGGGCTGCACCCCAGTCCTGGAGTTAGTGCCCTCTTTGTCGGCCACCTGCCCCTGCCAGGCCAGCCCCTCTGAGCGAGGCCCTGGGAGCATGTCTGTGGAGTGAGGCTCCACCCAGAGTGCCCACAGCCTGGCCTGCTGTCCAGGGACGGGGTGAGCACCTCCATTTCTAAGATGCGCCCTGCCCGTCTGCCAGCGGCCGATACAGCGAGCTCTCCGGGGCGTGGGCCACGTGGTAAGAGCAGCGGCCATCTGGCCTCGCCTGTCCATGTCTGGTCCACAGACAGCCAGGCCCACAGCAGACACTCTGGACGTCCGATAGCTGAAGGCGGGTGCGAGCTCGGGCTGCGGGGTGGTGAAGCCGCCTGTGCCCGACCTCCTGTCTCTGCCACTTTCTCAGACTCATCCTCCTGCAGGCCTGCCAGAACCACAGGAGTGGAAACTGCCTCCCTCAGCTTTCCCTGGGGCTGGCCAGCCACAGTGGGGCACATGCTGTCCCCTTGACTTGCTGGCCCAGCGCCCTGCTGGCCTCGCTCCCCTGGAGGAGGCCCTCTCTGTGTGTCGCCAAGGTGCTCAGATTTCTGCTGCAGCATCCGAATGGGGGTCTCTCCCACCTACGTCCAGAGAGGTGGTTTTCTGACAGACCAAAGTGAGAACCACACAGGCAGCTGGTAGGGGCTGGGCAGTGGGCAGCGTGGGTGAGAAAGCACAGGACACGCTGGACGCCCAGACCAGGGCTGGGGATTGGTGGTCTGCTGGAAGCCGGGTGCGTCCCTAGTCACTGAGGCGTCCGGGTGGGCAGGGTGGGGGCTTAGGCCTCCGTGCTGGTGTGACTGCTGACCAGGCCTGTTCGGATGCCTCTGTGCCCACTGCTGGTGGGCTGCTGGTCATTTGAGGACGGCCATGGAAACGCCGCTGCAGAGGCTGCTGGACCTGTGCGGGGGCCATGGGGTCTGCCACCAACGCAGGTAACGTGGGGCTCAGGGGTGTCGGGTGGAGTGGCATCTCACGCTGGGAGTCCCCAGATCCTGGCGGGCTGGGGGCAGGGCCATGGCTAGGTCCCACCCTGACCTCTGTGATGGCTGCCCCTCCCTCCTCTCTGGGTCCAGGGTCTGAAATCCAGGGGACGGGACCTCTTTCCTCTCAGGCCCAACACTTTCCTCCTTGTCCAGCAAGGCAGGAGAGCTCCCTGGGCTTCCGGGGCAGCTGGGACTAGCCAGTGGGGGCACCCAGCCCCAGGTGGCCGCAGTGCCCTCAGGTGGCCCTCTGCGCCCTCCCAGCCTCTCATGCCTTCTCCGTTAGTGTGACACCAAGATGGACGACTCTGTTTTCTTCTCCCTTCCTTGCGTCCGCCATGGAGTTCACTCAACTCCAAGGATGGAGGTGGGGAGGCTGGGTGGGCAGGAGCCGGGTGGGTGGCGCCCATGCACGCTCTCCGCTCGAAGCTCCACGCCCTCTCCTTTTCCGGCAGCCGGGTCTCTGCCCCTGGAGTCTCCCAGCCCCCCAGGTGAGCGTGGATGTCAGACCGAGAACGGAGTCTGTTCTGTGCAAAGCCCTCGTGCGGCCCTGCCTTCCCTCCAGACGGGCTCCTTGAGGGCGGAAGGTGAGGCCTCAGCACTTCCTCCTCCTGCCGGGTGGGTTGGGGCTGCTCGGGTGGGGGAACAGAGGGAAAGGAGCAGGGTGATCGGCGGGCGTGCCCAGCGGAACGTGGGGTTCAGCACAGCCCTCCAGCTCCGCGGGTCCCACACCGCAGACCTCCAAACCACAGACTGAATGTATTCAGAATGACAGCTTGTCTGCTGGGCGTGTGCGACTTCCGTCACTTGCGACTATTCACCTGGTGTTTAGGTGAACCGGGGCTCGTGAGGACTCCAGAGGAAGGCTAAAGCTTCGGGATCGCCACGTTTTATGGAGGACTCAAGCACCATGGACCTCAGTGTCCCAGGAGGTCCTGGGCCCACACGGTGGAAACTGAGGGGTGGCTGAGGAATCGCATGTGCAGGCGATCGGAACACGTCGTGTCTGTAAATAGGGCGGTGTGGCCTCCGTTCTGAGAGAGAAGGGTGCTCCGTGCCATGGTAAGTGCGCTGGTGCGCTGGAGACGCAACAAACACCTTTTGCATGAGGTGAATGGACAGAGGTGGGCTCGCTATCGGGGCCAGACGCTGGGAAGCTGATAGACAGACACGGGGTAAACAGCACATCGTCACGGCTCTGCCGACTTCCTCTGCGGCTGGTGGATGGCTCCGGAGGTTGCAGAACCCGTGACGAATTGCCGGGGCTTGTCACTCACCAGGTCTGTGCCCGGCAGCTGGGGAAAGTTGAGAGAATATGATGTCCAAAAGACCATCTCCAAGGCCAGCAGGGGAAGCTTCTCGGCGAGCTCCCTCCACCCGAGCCGGGAGGCGTCTCCGTGGAGGCCCAGACTGTGCGGGGGGGAAAGCCGCCCAGGGGAAGCCCGTCTCCCCTGTGAGGGCGTCACACCTGCCAGGCAGGAGCACTTGCACCCTCGGGCTGTCGAAAGCGGGACCCCAAAGACCACCTTGGGGCAGGCGACCCCCGGGCAAGACGAGGTGGGCTGCTGCGGTCCACCCTGCAGAGCAGGGGCAGCCCGGAGTGAGACAGCGTGCTCACACTCATGTGCACACACATGTAAGCATGTACATCACACATGAACACACAACTAAGACACATGGCTCACACGCTCACACACACCCAACACACGTGTCAAAACACATGCCCCTCACACACCTCACACACACCAGCAGACGTGCACCACACTCATGCTGTGCTCACACAGCCCCGCACACGCACACCTGCGCACGCACGCAGCACACGTGCTCACTCTCACACACTCCAGCCACCGTGTGCCGCCTCATGCACTGGGGTTCTCACGGCGCTGCGCGTGGTGGTGGGGGCTCAGAGCCGGCCGGTGCACGGTGGCACAGACCTGTCCAGGTGAGGGGAGGCCCGCTGCGCCCACAAAGCCCCCCTCGTTGGGGCCGCTCCCCGGCTACGCTGGTGCCCCTCCTGTGGCCAGCAGATGTGGCTCCCAGGCGTGCCCTGTTCCTGTCCTGGAGTGTCATGGACACTGTGACTGCCCCCTGCTGCAGCCTCGGTGACGACAAGAAGAATTGGTTCTGATTTGGAGGCGGGTGCTCCACTCCCTGCGTCCAGCTCGATCTGGAGCCCGGCCAGCCCTGGGATTAAGTTGCCCGAGGACTGAATCAGCACTGGGCCCGCGGGACCTGCCGCTGGCAGGGCCACCTGCCTCCCATCCTGTATCACTGACGGCTCTAACCCGGGGCGAGCTGCCCCTGGCTCTGCTGCTCACCACCCAGAGCTGCACAGACGCCCTGGTGGGTCCTGGGCTCAGCGCTCAGAGGGCCGCCCTCTAGCCGCTCACACTTCCGGACAAGTGGCCACAGACTCAGCAGTTCCCTGCCCCCTAAGCTTCTGCCACTCACTAGAATAGTCTCAGAACTCAAAGAGCACGGTGCTCACGGTGACAGTTTCAGAACAGAGGATGCGACTCAGGAGCTGCGGCAGGAAGACACAGGGAGGACGAGGTCGGGTGGAGCGGGCGGCAGAGTCTACGTGGGGGTTTCCCTTAAGCCGCACCGTGAGTGATGATTGGTCAGGTGACTGCCCCTCCCTGGAGGCCAGGCTGGCATCAGGGACTCGCATCCCGGTCCTGCCCTCTTGTTAGCACAAGCTGGGCTGCAGCCCCAGGCCCATGAGTAAGAAAAGCACCCCAACTACTGGGTACTCCAAGGACCGAGAGGCTCCCTCAGGAGCCAGGGACAAAGGCCAGTCAACTTTTTTAGTATCTGACACCTTGTTAGGAGCAGGACTAAGGAACACACTTACTTAAAACAGAAATAGCCTTGGGAAACTGTGTGCTCACAAACCCACCGGTTCCGTCAGACTGATCTGGCATCCAGCCTGACCCGTCCAGCAGCAGGACCCACCCGCTTCCTGAGATCCCGCCACTCACTGGTCAGGATCCAGAGCCAGTGCACGCAGGCAGGACTCCAGGCCCAGGCCTCCTCCTCTGCGTCTGCAGTGGAGGGAGTCACCCCCAGGTGACGTCTCACAGTCTGGCAGCGCCCGCAGGGTCCCACTGAAAGGAGTGCAAAGCACCCCTCAGGAGAGGCACCAGGAGCAGCCATGCCCAGCTTCCTCTCCATGGCTGGCGGGTGCTCCTGCCACCCTCGTCCCCTCCGTCCTCCAGTCCCTGCTCTGCCCTGATCTCTCCCAGAGGAACGTGGCTTCTCTTGAAGAGGAAACGAGCTGACCTCAAAAACCGCCGTGGCCACCAGGAAGCTGGAAGCAGCCACAAAGCTCAGAGGAGCGTGTTCAGCGTCAGACAAGCCCTCAGGATGTCGCCGTAGGCGCTCCGTGCCTGAAGAGGCCCTGTGCTGCTCACACAGTGCCCCTGCAGGCTCCTCTGCCCAGGCCCTCCTCACCACGGCCTCCAGCCCGTGCCAGCAGCCTCACGCTCCTCAGAGCACCGTTGTCAGCTCATGCTGCACGAGCGTCCACTCCAGGCCAGGCAACGGGCGAGGCAGGAAGTCGACATTTCGTGACATCCAAGGAGAACTTGTTAAATGTGGGCTTCGTGAGAGAACCTGGTGTGCGGGTCTCCTCCGACCTGGTGAGATCCCCTGAGGAGCCCTGAACTCCATCCTCACGCTGCCGGGAGGTCCAGATGGTGCGGATTAGACAACCAAGACCCTTAGGGAAAACAATGACAGAAGATGCCACTCTGGGGGTGAAATCCAAGATGGAAAACACACACCGTAAGATCTCTCCAGATCCCGATGCGGGAAGCGAAGTCCTCACCCTCAGAGCTAGCCTGGAGGTCCTGAGGGGCCTGGGGTCCACCAGGGGAGTCCAGGCAGGTGAGCCTCTGGCTTGTTGGTGGCAGGGGCAGGGCAGTGTGCTCGGTGCTCAGGCCGAGCCTTGGTCAGGGACTTGGTGTCGGGAGAAGCAGGACAGGGCAGCGAAGACTGCAGCCGCAGTCTGAAGTGGGATGCACATCCCAGGGTCACCTCATGCTGGGTGAGCTGCCCCAGGCCAGTCGCTTCCTGTCCTGTCACCTCAGTTTCTTCATCTGGAGATGAGGGCAATGACCACCACCTCCCAGCTGATCCGAGTAGAGCGTTTGAACCCGGCACCCCACACACGCGTGCACCCACGTGGTCCTCTGCGGCAGGAGAGCGGAGCGCCTGACTCCAACCTTCCACCTCCCTCTTGACCCAAAGTCCTTCATGGAGACCATGCGTAAAGGACAAAGCCAAGACCCCATGTGGTCCTGCAGAGACCTGTGGGTCCATGCCACACAGGGGGACCTGAGAGAGTGCAGAGAGGACGCCTCTCCTGAGGTCTTTACCCTCTGAACGAGACGTCCTAGTACCCAGCTCACGTCCAGGCTGCTGCCCCCTCACTGATGGGTCCCTCCAGGAAGGCTCCGCCCTCACCCGCGAGGCTCAGCCTGCATTCGGCTGAGTCTGGCAAGTGAAGGACAGCCTCCTCCTGCAGGCGGGCCCCTGCCTCCCCTGGGGCACCTCAGGTACCCCTCACGCTCCCCACGTGCAGACGCAGACTGGCCTTTGCCATCCCACTGAACAGTGGCCAGTGCCAGGAGCAGCGTCGCCTCCTGACTCACTCCTGCTTCCTGTGCCATGCCCAGCACTGGGCTCCCAGCCCCTCAGCTCACGTCCGTGAGGCCGGGCACTCCGTCCTGACTCCGGACAACAGGTTTGGGGGAACAGGAAGTTCAGTGGATTTGCTGGCAAATGAGAAAAGCAGCAGCGTGAGGTCCCGAAGGCTGGAATCCTAGCTCCCAGGGCACCAGAGGGCTTCTAACAGGAATGCAAGGACCGGCTTCAAGTAGATCATCAGTAGATGCAGCCCAGGTCCGGCCTGTGTCCTCGAGGGGCCGCCGCGCCAGCTCCCTGGTCCAGAGGGCCTTTCCTCCAGTGGACAGGGAAGGTCGTGGTGGCTTAGCCCAGGACAGGGAAAGTGGCAGCCGTTTCCCCCACTGGTAGGGGAGGGATGAGCGGGAGGGAAAAAACACTAGTTTTAGAATAAGTCTGTTGCCGAAGGCTCGGTCCTTGTCCCCGGTGCCGATCCGATAACGAGAGCACGGTTTTGAGAAAAAGGAAAAAGCAGGTCTGTTGCTTTGCTAGCGAAGGAGAAGCACAGGGGACTCCTGTCCCGGAGGCTGTGATTCTGCCCCTCAGCAGGAGCAGGGGGCTTTCAAAGAGGCGACTTGTGGCCCCTGGAGTCAGCAGTGTAGGGAAAACCAAGAATAGGCCGGTTAGGGTCTAAACAAGGAGGCAGAGTCCTAGGAGTGAGCCAAAATCCTCCAGGCGGAGATGTTCCAGAGTCATTTCTGAGATCTGCTGCCTCCCCGCAGTCTGGATGACGTCCTTCCTGGGGCACGTGTGCGCTCAGGGACAGAGGACTCTGCCCGGGACAGGAGAAAGGTGATCCTGTTTCCCCTGAGACGAGGGAGGGAGGGACTGGGGGGAGCAGGGAGAGAGGAAGGGGGGGAAACAAGTCCTTTGTAAGTCAGTCGCAGTGGCCGAGCCCCAGGGGCTGCATCCGAAGCGACGGTGGACATTGCACAGGCCCTCCGTCCTTGAGCGGCAAGGTGTGTCTTCAGATTCAGAGCAGGAAGTGGACACCAGGACAGGAGGAGGCCCTGATGTGTGGGGCAAGCTACTGGGAAGAGCGGGCAGCCCTCTGCACTGCCCCCAGCCCTTCTGCAGGCAGGGTCTCCAGTCAGGCAGAGGCCCAGAGCCACCAGTGCCTTCTGGGGGCCTCATGCCGTCCACCCACACCCCTGGCCTGACCCCAGCTCCCAGCCCTCACCTGCGTGCTGGGGGTCCTCCAGACCCTCTGCAACACTGTCCTGGCCCCGCCCCCTGCTCCACAAAACCACCCAGTGCTGTCCTGTGCCCCCTGGGGGTTGCTTCTTCCCAGAACTGGGGTCTTGCGCTTCTCCACACCCAAACTCAGGTCCTTCTGTGCCCTGTCAGGTCACCTGGCCAAACCTCTCTGCTTCATCCAACAGACCTGGAGGTTCCACGTCAGGACAAATGTGGCGTCACTTCTAAACGGAAGAAACTGCCGGGTAGCGGCTGTTTTGGGAAAATATGTGAAGTTTCATATCCACTTAGTCCTGGCAGGAGCCCGGGGAGGCCGGTCCTGGCTCTTCTCCACGGAGACCTCTTCTCTTCTGCCTCGAGTGTGGTTCTCTGCCTGTGACAGAATACCGCCTCAAGGACAGTTTAATTCTGTTGTGACAGTCTTGTTATAAAACCCAGTTAAAGAGCCGTGCGAGTCTGAATTCTCTCCATCAACTCTCAAAACCGTGCGGCCCCGAACGGCCCCAGAAGCAAAAATAAACACATCCAAGCCAACAGCAGCCGCTCCCGGGGGGACATCTCCAAGTGCTGTTTCTCACTAGCAGCTCCAGGCTTCTTGGAGGGAGGGTGGATCCCAGGACCAGGGCAGGGAGGGCGAAGAGGGGCCTCCCTGCTTGCTTTGCCAGGAGTGGGACGGAGGCAGGTGGGAGGCACTCGGGCCGGCCTGGGGACTGGCTGGCCCAGGTAGGAGGTGTCAGGAGGTACAGTGCTGGTGAAGGTGATGGGCTCACAACCCGAGAACCGGATGTCCAAGGGCAGCTCTCAAAAGTGCCCGGTGGGGTGGACTGCAGACCGCTCGGTGTTAGAAGGGCGACAGGACACACTGCTCTGCGGCCACCCTTGCAGGGATCAGTGTGGCCGCGGCCATCCCCATGTCGGAACTTTGAGCGGGTTGCTGGTTGCTAGGGCTGGCCTGGGTTCCCCAGGTCATGTGCTGAACCTCGGAACGTGGCTCCGTGCAGGAGGAAAGGGCCTTCCCGCTTGTCCTGGCAAACCAAGGACGGACAGGGGGCCTAGACCCATCCCACCTGTGTCCTTAGAAGGAGAGGTCAGGACACAGACTCACAGGGAAAGAAGGTCCCAGCCAAGGAGGCCTGAAAGGAACTGACCCTGCCCACGCCTTGACCTTGGACTTGGCCTCCAGCGCATGAGTAGCCTCTCTATGGTCTCAGACACCCTGGGGCTATTGGTCTGTGGGGTTTGCTACCTGCCCTCAGTGGTTCACAGAAAATATTTGCACACATGGAATGCCCCCTTCCAGGGACTCTGATCACCCACAGAAGGGTCCTCTTGAAGGAGAGACCAGGGACACCATTCTGACCAATAATGAGGCAATCTGATGTGCTGAGAATTCAGGATCTGGACAAAACACCACCTTTGAATTTAATTGTAAGGAAACAGTCAGACGCATCCCAATCACGGAGGCTTCCACCAAACAAACGTCCGACCACAGAACATGCGTACGTAGGAAACCAAGCCAGGGAGCGAGTCTGGATTAAAGTAGACAGAGAGGCTTTGGCCCAGTGCAGCACAAGTCCTCGACAGACCCCGGATTCCTAAAGCCGGCTACACAGGACATTACGGGGCACGAATTCAGACTCATCCGCAAGATCGATGTTATTACACTAACGAAAAGAAGACAGTGACAAATGAAAGCCAGAGCAGTCCAGGGTGGACCCGAGCCCCCGGCAGCCCCGCCTCTGAGCACCGAGCTGCGTATGTGTGATCCACTGGACTGTTTATTTGGGTTCGAGCCACCCGCAGCACAGAGGTGAGAATCCTGCTGCTTATTTCCCACTAACTTCTCGGGAAGTCACAAGGTGCACAGGCGGACAGGAGGGGCGGACAGGAGGGCTGACGTCAGGGGTTCATGATGGCCCCTCTGGCCCACCCATTCCACAGTTGCTCCTCAGGGGCTTCAGGGCCAAAGGCAGCCCCTCAGAGGCCTGATCCACACCTTTGGCCTCTGCACCAGGGGACTGCTTCCCCCTGAAGCAGGGGAAGCTTTCTGATCGCCTTCAAGGGTTCTGATTCAGAACCCAGACCTGCAGGCTGCCAGGGCCACGTTCCTATGTCCCCTTCCTGTGCCACCCTCAACCCTCAGTGTGGGGCTGCTAGCAGGAGGGCCTGGGGGTGACAGGTGGCACCGGTGCCTTGGTGAGAGGTCCAAGGTAGCGTGTCAGGCCTTCCGCCATGGGAGGAGGCAGCTGGCAGAGCCCTCCACGTGGGGGGGCCTCACCAGGTGCCAGATCTGCTGGTGCCCTGATCCTGTGGGCATCGTGCTTCTGGTGTGCGTAAGGCCCCCACCTACGGTTTTTGCTACAGTACACTGAGAGGATGGAGAAAAGGGGCCACACCGGGCAAAGGTGCAGGCTCTTGCTCAATAATTTTAAGAATTTCTCCATCCACTTTGAATTCATTTTCGTGCAGGGTGAAAGAAGAATCTAGAAAACCAAATATACGGATATCCAGTTTTCCCAGCACCATTTATTTAAAAGGTTATCTTTTCTCCAATATATGTTTTTGGCACCTTTGTGGAGTATCAGATGTCTGTATCTAGGAATTAGACCAGAAACTTAGTAATTGCTAGAAGAAAACACAGAGTCAACACTGAACATATTGGTTCAGGCTGCGGCTTCCTTAACAAGACCCCTCCAGCGCAAGAAATAAAACCAAGAATCAATAAGTGAAATGACACCAAATTAAAAACTTCTGCACAGCAAAGGAAGAGTGTGAAGAGAGAGCCTACAGAAAGGGAGAAGATGCTGCTCCTCCAACAGGGGATTAATATCCAAAATGTATAAAGAGCTCAAAAAATTTAGTGCCAAAAGACAAAAACAAAACTAAAAAAATAATTAGACAAATGTTTCTGAAAACAGATGTTTCTCAAAAGAAGTGATATAAATGAACAATAAATGCATAAAGAATGTTCGACATCTCTAGAAATCAGGGAAATGCAAATCAAAACTACACTGAGATTTCTTCTCACTCCAGTTAGAACGGCAACATAAATAACAAGTGCTGGCAAGGGTGTTTGGAAAAAGGCACACTCATACATTATCTCTGGGACAGCACATTAGTACCGCCACTTTGAAAGCAGTATGGAGATTCCTGAAAAGACTAGTAATGGGACCTCTATGTGACCCAGCTCTCCCCTCCTCTGTGTTCATCCCAAAGAACTGAAACCAGCACACTACAGTGATACCGCGCTTCACTGCTTAGTAGCAGCACAATTCACAGTAGCCAAGGTACGGAGCCAGCCCAGGTGCCTGTGGACGCATGAGTGCAAAAGGAGAATCATGCGCGATGGAGTTCCGCTCAGCTGCGGAGAATGAAATTCCGGCATTTGCCAGGCAACGGATGGACCTGGAGGTGATCATCTAAGTGACACAAACAGTCTCAGGAAGCCAAGGGACCAAAGCTTCCTCTCATCTGTGGAGGCTAGCGTGAAATAAGGGGAAAAGACAGACAGGCGGTCAGTGGCGTAGGAGAAGGGGATGGCGGGGCGGCAGGAGAGGAGAGGATCTGTGCAGTGGGTGGCCCGACCACACTGCGGGCAGGCGTGACCACGCCACGCTGCCGTCCACGTCCGTGCCTATGTGTGATGCCCAGTTAAAAACCAATGGGTAAGAAGGGCGGGCAGCGGGGCTCCCGGGCTGCAGGCTTCCCTCTCTCGCGCATCCTGGCCCCGAGGTGAAGATCTTCTGCGTGCAGCGCAGCCACGAGGGCTGCCTTGCCTGGGCCCACCAGTCACGACTGTCATGACTGGACTGCCACCTCCAACATGGGAGCCAGAAAGCCCTCTTCTCTTTACCAGCTGATTGTCTGGGGGCGGTTACAGTCACACGAAGCTGACTGATGGAACCCTGGGGTGGAGGAGTGAGTGACTGGTGTGAATGCCTGACAACGTGGAAACACCTGGACGGGTTTTCAGGAGGCACATGGAAATATTTGGAGAGGCGGGCTGGAGCACACCTCGACTGCTGTCAGGAGGGCTCCGTGAGTGGTTCTGGTAGGTGCTCACAAGACCAGAAGGCTGGTGGGAATTTGTGCACAGTAAAGGCCAGACTGACAAAGTTCAGATGGAGACAAGGACTCAGACGGAAATCGAACAAGAGGTCATCCTTGTTGCCATAGCAAAAAAGTTGACTCCTTTTTTGTCCATGCCCTGAGACTTTGTGTGAGGCTGAGTTTAAAGATGAAGGGCTAACTTCTCCGGCAGGAGAAATTTCAAGGTGGCACAGCACTCAGACAGCAGCACGGGCATTGTAGGCAGGGCGGAGCCAAATTTACCTGAGAACCAGGAGCAAAGAGGAGCAGAGCAGAAAAGGCTGGGAATCTTACAGTCAGAAAAGAAGCATATGTGAAATTACAGGCCGGGAGGGTGAAGATGCAGTTGCTAGTGTTAAAAGGAAGCCAGGTGTTTTACAAAAGGGACCATAGAAAAGATGCCCGCTGAGGGCATCTCAGGAGTCTTAAGGCCCGTCCGTGGCAGGCCCGGAGTATAGAGATGCACACTGACTTCAAAGACTTCTGAGAGGAGATCCAGCACACTGCTCTCCCAGAGTGGCTGGGAATCCTTTCCTCGTGTCCAACCAGCCAGGCACCCTCTGCCGCCGTGTTTCAAGCAGCTCAAGCATCGCCCCTGCCTGCGCACACCTTGGCTGGACTCTGGGGCACCTGGAAGGAGCCCCCTGAGCTTCGCATTATTCCCTTGCGGCCTCAAGGGGGCGATGGCAAGCCGTCTTCCTGGGGAGGATGGACAAGGAGCCGGGGCTGCTTCCCTCCTGGTGGGAGGCAGGATACTGACTCCTCCAGGCTATGCCAGCACATGGGGCTCTTTTCGGTGACGAGGCTGAAATGAAAGCCAGGCACTGTAAACCGTGGTGTCAGGACATTTCCCCCAGCCGAAGAAAAAAGGGAGAGAGCCAACACTCAGCAGACCGCTTCCAGCTCTGAATGCAGATGCCGCACACGAGCAAGGGGTGGCGAATTGATTAGAGGCTGATCTTCAATGGGGACGCGGACTGGACTTGCAGTGATAAGAATCCTTTTCTTTTAGAAACTTGTATTAGCTCAAGACGATTTCACGACCTTCACCTCGGGAGCCTCCTCACGCTGCAGGGAGTGGAATGTGAATTATCACCCATTTCACACCACAGCCGCCGAGTCCCAGATTCCTTACTAAAGTCACTCTTAGGACCACGGCTTAGCTGTCCTAAACCTCAAAGCCACCATGTGGCCTGCCACTCTGGGGTCAAAAGCTTTGAAATTGCATTGCACCAAAGGCATTGCCTGAGTCAGGCTGCAAGAGACTAAAACCCAACACACAGTAGCTCAGGTCAGGACGGAGGGTTTCAGGGAGAATCCCACACGAGGAGAGCTCAGGAAAGTCAAGGCGCAGCAGAAGGGTCAGGCAGCTGGGCCCCTAGGACCCGCTCCCTTCTGCCCTACAGTGTGCCAACCTTCTGGCACAAGTCCCAGGAAGTAGGTGAATCATTTCACTCTTCGTGTGCTCCCTTGCCAGAGGCTGAGGTGTGAAGGAGGGCAGCACCACGCTTAGCATCTTACCTCACTGGCTTCCCGCAGTGGGGCCCTGGGAGGCCATCACGAGCTCAGAGAGGCCAAGGCATGGCCCCAGTGCCACCGTCTCACCACGCAGGGGCGTGTGTGAGTGGCAGCCCACCCGCCTGTGCTTAGGCCAGAGAATCCACTCGGCTCAGGACGCTGCTCTTCAGATGGGCCTTTGGGTTGTAAGGCAGGATCACTCATGCAGACCGACTCAGACTGGGAGGTCACCGCCAGGGCCTGGAGGTCACGTCCCAGAGCCAGAGAGCTGGAGCGGGACCGGAATCCAGGCACACGGAGCTGCCGGGAGCTTCCTCTTTGCTTACCTGTGGGCCAGCTGGCTCTCCCGGGCCCCATCTCCTCTCTGCTTCTCCCCCTCCTCTCTTCATCCTGCCTGTTCTTCTGCTCACAGCCGGGAAACAGGTCCTGGTCCACATTTCCCAGCGGCTAACCAGGTGCTGTTCCCTCGGACTCGAAGCTTGCTGACTTCTAACCAGTCAGCTGGGCAGGTGGACTGGGGTCGGCGACCTCCTCTGGCTGCCCGAACCTGGGGGGCAGGATGGGTACAAAGCACCACACCGCCCCTGCTGAGCCCTGGGTGGAGAGATGCTTGTAGGAAGCAGGGCTCAGAGAGGGTGGGTGGGGACGGCCAGGTGCCTTGGTGGGAGCTCGGCCTCCACCCATCCTTCCTCAGGCCATCTTCGCTCATCCACGGGGTCTTGTTGGGCACAATCCCTCAATTCTAGCACAGAAGACCATCACAGGGAACCTCCCAGGCTGGGCCACCTGGTTTCGCCCCCCAGGAAAGCAAAGATTTGGAGCTTCTCAGGTTGAGAGATGATCCTGGCTCACACACAGAGGAACTTAGAAAACATCTGGAATACGTTTGTGGACCTTGAACTTGGAACCAGGCTTTGGTAGAGTGTGGGGGTGGGCTTGCCCAGCTTTGCAGGGGCGCTGATCTCCAGGAGCCCCACCCTGGGATCCCAGAACACCCCCTGTGCAGCTCTCGGGAGGAGGGCGGCGATGACGTCACCGAGCCAACATTCCCGTGGCCGGGCTGAGAGAGGCGTGAGAAAACCTGCCTGGCAGGCAGCCGAGCTTCGGCCCCATGAATGGCCCCCAGAGCACCCTTGCTGTGGGGAGGGCAGAGCACGTGTGAGTTACACAGGGACTCGCAGACCTTGTTATGGTTGGGAGGTGAGGTGTCCCCAAAAGCTCACGTGTGAGATGGTGCAAGAAGGTTCAGAGGAGACGTGGTTGGGTTGGGAGAGTCCTAACCCATCAGGGATTGAACCCCCTGACTGGGAGCAGCTGGGTGCTAACGGAAGTGATGGGGTTGGCTGGAGGAGGGGAATTGGGGAATGGCTTGGAGCATACATTTGAATCTGGTTAGTGGAGTCTCTCTGCTTCCTGATCACAGTGATGTGAGCTGCTTCCCTCCGCCACACTCTGCCTCCATGAGGTTCAGCCTCACCTCGAGCCCCCAGGAATGGAGCTGGCCTCCCATGGACTAAGACTCTGGAATCTGTGAACCTTCAGATAAACTCTTCCTCCTCTACAATTGTGCTGGTCATTTAGTCACAGCAGAGAAATAGCTGACTGAAACAGGTCTCTTGCTCGCAGGCGGCCTGCTCACCGTGTGAGCATGCTCCAGACCCCTGGCCTGAAGAAGACCTGCTGGGTTCTGGTCCAGGTCCCCACACGACCAGCTGGGAGCCACAACTCATCCAAGGTCCTCCAAGCTCAGTGGGCTGTGGGGCCAGGGTTTTGCTACCTGGCCACTGTTGGCATGTGGGGTACTGAAGGTCACGGGGTTCATCCTGTGCACTGCAGGACGTGGAGCAGCAACTCTGGTCTCCCCCTGTTGTGATAACCAAGACCATCTGCAGACTCTGAAAAATATCCCTGTGGGACAGAAATGTCCCTAGTCAAGAACTACAGCTGTAGACCTGGCAAGTCTCATCCAGAACAGACCTAGAGGCAAACAGGAAACTTCCTCTCTAGTCAAACACTTGCAAATGTAGACGCTTCCTGGATTATTACAGGGTATCCTCAACCAGTCCAAAGAGCCCTGTGGTGAGTGATGGGAAGAGTGAACGAGACATCCTGACTCAGACAATCCTTTCAGGATCTGCCCCAGCTGGGAAGAGAAGCCTGTGGTCCAGAGAGACCCCAGCCTGTTACTGGGAATCGCTGGCTTCCTGAGTCTGAGTCTGTCCTTCTGGTGAAAAGGGCAGCCTCTCAGCTTCCCAGCACATTCTCCTTGTCTTTCATCCCTCCACCGGCTCAGTGCCACCGGAGTTAAGAGGGCTGGGCCCCAAGGCCACACGGTGAACCCCACATCCTCACGCAGGTGAGACGGGGCAGGTGCGTGGCCGTGTGAGCGCTGCTCCCCTGGGACGTGGCCAGGACAGGCTGACGTAAGGAGCCAGGGCACCACAGTCAGGAGGACGCAGGAGCCCAGCTCAGGATGACACGGGTGCAGAGGGTGCACCTGGTCAAGTGGCCCAGGAACCGGAAGTGGACGGAAGGAGGGTGGCGAGGCACTGGGCGTGGGCAGTGGAGAGCGGGGCCACACGGGGAACCGTCTTGGGTGGGTCCCCAAGCCGCAGCCAAAGGCAGCCCTGCCTGTTGTTGTAGAACCTGCAAACTAAGAGTGGACTCTGCACTTTGAGATGACTGGAAAGCACCAGAGAGACACGCTCACGGCGCATGCAGACCTTGACATTCCAGCTCTGGTGCCCGTGACCAAGTCCTGCGGGGGCTGGGTGGTGGCCGCCCATCCGCACACTGCTGGTGGCCATGAGAGCACAGCCCCCTGGCCTGCAGCCTGAGGCCTGCGGCGCTGGACTCCGCAGAGGCAGGTTGCTGACCCTAGGTTTAGGGCGAACGGCTGGGACCAGAGGGAGGGTGGCCTGGAGGGGAGGGAGGAGAATGGGAAGAGGCTCGCAGAGAGCATGGCGGTGAGCCTCCCCGGGGTGGCCCCTGGCCTGCTTCCAGGCAGGGCCTGGGCCCACAGGGACTCCGCTTCTGGCACCTGCACCTGCTCAGCTCACGGGGCCAGATGCAGAGGCAATGGCAGAGAGGAGGGGAGGGAGAGGGCGGGAGATGGCAGGGGGAGAGGGCAGGAGGGTGTGGCCCACGTGCCTGAGCCTGTTCTGCTGGAGCCCCGTTGTCCTGTCCGGCTCTGTGAGTCAAGGAACTCCCGCCACCCCGCGCCATGACAACGCGCCCACCCCGTTCCCTCCTCACCCGGCTGCCCTTCCGGCAGCAGCTGTTGTGAAGAGGGAGTGGGTTCCAGGGCCTGAGTGCGAGGGGCTGATCCAGGAGGACGAGGGCCGACCTGCTGCCTACCTCACGTGGCCCAGTAGGCCCTACGGTCTCCAGCCTGCTGGCTGCCCGGATCCCTCCGGAGGAAGACAACCAAGCCCAGGGCCCCACTGGAGCTGCTGGGCAGGGCTCTGAGGGGAGCCTGCATGTCCCCACAGTCTCCTAGGAGCCCCTCCTCCACCCGCCTGCACCCGCCTCCACCTCTGTCCTGGGGCCTCTGCTTCATCCCCTGAGAAAGAGCCAGAACCTGAAGCTGGAGAGAAAGGGAGGGTGCCGGGCCTCCTGCTTCCCTTCCAGCCATGCAGGGGGCGGTGAAGACCCGGGGCTCTTAGAGCGCTGGCCGCTGAGTCTCCTCCATTGCCTCCCGCAGGCTTGCTCCTTCCTGTCCTGCCGGTTGGCTGGCCCAGGCCAAGCACGCCAGCAACCAGGTGCAGGGGGGTCTGGAGCAGAACCACCCGCCCAGTCCCCTTTTCCACAGGGCAGAGGGGGCCCACCCCACTGGGCTCTGACAGCGTCTTGCCCACCTTGACTCTCGAGGGGCCCGGGCACTGCTGATCCCCCGCCGACTGGGCTCATGTGGGAGGCACCAGCATGCCCTCCTCAAGGATCCAGGCACAGAAGCCCAGGAACCAGAAGATGCAGAAGATGCCCCTCACTTTGTTTGGTGTGTTGATTGAACCGGTTTCTATTCCTGCCGGAGGATGAGAGGTTTAACGATCTAACTGCAATTTGCATATAAAGCTATGAGGCGAAGCACGCAGACTTTCTATTACCCAGCCAATAACGAGCGCCTTCCTACAAATGGCTTTCTGGAGGGATCCAAGGCCCACGTGGGGGAGGCGGCCGGGCTCCAGCAAAACATGGGAGGGCGCTCTGCATGGGCTGCACCTGGCTTGGGAGAGGCCTCGTGGGCGGGTGGGTGGCTCCTTCTGGAAGAGTGGACAGGGACCTGCCCCTCCACCCCCAAGCAAGGCAGGGCTGTGTTCCTGCTGCCCGTGCGCTCTGTGGGTGTCCAGGCAGAAGGGCATGGGTGTCTGTCCTGGGTGGGCAATGCCTTGGGGAAGGGTCTAAAGCTGGAACCTCTGTGACGGTCAAGGTCAGACCTCTGGTCTCCAAATGAGGGGTTGTTGGATTTCCCAAGGCCTTGGGTGTGTCCACATGCTTGGAAGTGTGAGAGGTGTGTGATGTGTGTGTGTGTGTGTGTGTGTGTGTGTGTGTGAGTGTGTGTATGTGTGTCCGCGCGTGCACACCGTGCTAGAGACTGGAGGGCGGCTCAGGCCTGGGATCTGCCTGGCTTCCTCCAGGACAATTCCCAGGTCAGTGTGTCCCCATTGTCAGCTTCCTTGGCCCCAGAAGAGCTATGGCAAGGAGCGTAGTGGGCAGATGGCATTGGCCTTCAAAGAGCTGCCCTTCCTACCTGGGTGTCTCTGCCGCACCCCCTAGTGCAGGGAGGAGATGGTGCAGATGGCTCCTGTCCCTGGGACCAGGAAGTCCAGGGACATTCTGGGCCTGGAAAACACGGGAGTGCCGTGTGCACCAGACTCAGGAAGTGTCGGAGGTCGGGAGGTCTCCAGCCTTGTGGGGACTGGTGTCCAGGATGGAGTGTGGTCCTTGGGAACAGGAATGATGGAGGGTCATGACTCACAGCGGAAGAACTGGCCTGGGAGAACCTGCCAGCACCACCGGCTTGAAGGACAGGTCTCCCAAGAGCTGCCGGGACTAGCCATCCACCCTGAGCCAGGCGACCCCAGCGGAAGAGGCCCACACCTTCCACCCAGGACTGTGAAGGGGCTTCATTGGAAATAAAGTTTTTGCAGTAAAGATTTTGAAGTGTGATCATCCTGGATAGAGGGCGAATCTTCAATCCCACGGCAGTGTGGCGGCCTCCCACATCTGTGGACCTAACCAACCGCCCGCAGGTGGAAAATGGGCTGGGAAAGCCCAACTGTGCTGAGCAGCTTCGGAGGCGTCTCTGGTCATTATTCCCCAGCATGCGGCATAACAGCTACTCGCACAGCATGTGCCCTGGGCTGGGTATTGAAGTCACCTGGAGGTGCGGAGAACATGGGGCTGTCTGCAGATGATGCACACACGCTGCGCCACTGCATGCAGGGCCGGGGCATCCTTGGATTTTGGTATCCACGGGGTCCTGGAGCCCATCCCCCATGGATTCTTACCCTAGGAGAAGACAGCAGAACATGGAAACACAGAGGAGGGAGCCCTATGGCCAAGGAGGAGGAGACCGGAGCAAAGCCGCCACCAGCCAAGGACACCTGTAGCTGTCAGAAGCCGGAAGAGACTGGAGGTCCCTGGAGACTTTGGAGGGAGTGTGGCCCTGCAGACACCCCGACTTGGCCCCGGGTGAGACGATTAATCAAGGCCCCAGCCCGTCTTCCAACCAGGCTGTGGCTCCTCCTCCCTTGCCCCTCCTCCCGCCCACGACCCTTTGCTGGGCTGCGTGGGGCGCGTCCTGTGAGTGGCTGAGAGGTGAGCCGGGCTTGGTGCTGTGCAGCTGCCACAGCCACACACGCTTCTGCCTTGGTTCTGAAATCCAGCCGCAGGCCATGCACGCGTGTGCAGGCACAGCTGCAGACCCAAGGACACTGTGGACGCTGAAATTTGATACTCATGTCATTTCACATGTCGTAAAATATTATCCTTCTTTGGATGTCTTTTTCAACCTTTTGAAAATGTGAAAGCCATTTTCAGCTGGCGGCCCATGCAACAAGAGGCGGGGGACTGGGCTTGGTGGCAGCCAAGGTGGCTGAGCCAGGTGTGCCGAGAGCAGAGGAGTGTGCAGGAAGCAGACGTCGCTGTGGTCCTGGGCACCCGTGCCTGAGGGCTGAGGGCAGGGCTCAGAGGTCACCTCAGGCTCAGTGCAGGGACTCTCACCCACCTGGGGCCAGTGAGCCTCCCCTAAGAGCCCAGTGGACCCAGTGGGTGGGCCCGGTCCACTCAGCTCGCCCCTTTCCTTGACTTTAAATATGGAACATTTTTAATGTTAAAGAGCTTAACAAAAACCAGTTTGGGAGACAGATCTGAAACAGCGTAGAGTGAAAACGTGGGCCCATCAGCTGCCACCTCTGGGGAGCTGCTGCCTTTCTCTCCGACATGCAGAAGCCTGGCCGCGTGGGGTATGAAGTGCCTGCCCGGGGCTCCTCCGTCTGAGGCTGGGAGCTGGGTGTGGCCAGCTGCTCTGGCATCCGGCTCCTGTGCCGTCCGTCTGTGCACCTGTCAGCTCCAGGGCACAGGTTTGTGGGGACGGGGAGGGCCGGGGCTCAGCAGGTGGGTGGGAGGCAGGGAGCGGGCGCCCAGCCTGACCCGGGTGCCCTGGAAGAGTTTGTCCTCAGTGGGGTGCTGGCCAAGGGCCATGGGGACCCAGGGCCTGGGCCGGGTGCTGGGGGAGGCAGCTGGACGGAGATATCCTGGCTAACGGTGCCGCTCTCCAGCGCAGCCCACGGCCAGCAGGAGCAGGAGCGGCCTCCGCAGAGGCTCCCCTTTGCAAGAAGCTGGTTGTGAAGTGCACGGACCACTCTGGCTCCTTCCAGACCAGTGTTCCTCACAGCGTCCCCCTCAGCTGCCCTGAACAAGATGGCTCGGAAGGCCAAGGCCCAGGAAGGCTGTCTAGCCGGGCAGTGCCTCTGAGCGGCCGGAGTGCAGGGTCAGCAGCCAACAAGGCGCCGCTTGCGCATCTGGCCATTCTACCAATGCCTGGGGTGCCGCATTAGAGTCCAGGGCTCAGACCCCGATCCCACCTAGGGGCCGCTCCGTCACCACGCCAAGTCCCAGACACGGGCAGGTTTACCACTGCTGCCACTGAGCCTCACCAGCGTCCACTCTGCAGGGCGCAACCTGGATGCTGACCACAGTGGCTGCAGCTCCTCAGAGGCCAGCGCCAGACAGGGCCAGGCTCCCCTGGGAAATAGGCCGTTCCCCGCCAGGCCAGGGCTTCCTGACCCGGGAGGAGTCACCCTGACAGACGCACCTGGCGGGCCCCTCACACAGATGGCTCTGAGGCCACCGTCACCTGGACCCTGAGTGGAGGCTTCTCAGGATCCTCCAGGAACAGTGGCGGGAGGGATGGGGAGCCCGGGACACCTCACCCAGGTCAGGGTGGCCGCCTCGGCCAGCTTCCTGGGCTCTGGGCTGCCCCTCTCTCTCAGCCACTGCGCTGGCTGCCATTGTCTCTTACCGGGTCCCCCGGTTCCCTGGTCTGTCCCAGCCCAGGTCTCTGAGAGCTTCGTAAATGACCGCCCCTCATCCCACCTTGTCTCCCAGGACTCCCGAGGGCTTCAAAGCACTGTCCCTGCCCGATGCCGGGGTTGCTGGGGGGATTGCCTCGGATCCACCGCACTGCAGGTCCCTGCCTGAGGCCTCTGTGACCCGGCAGGGGCTGTTAGCCTCATGGACATGGCCAGTGGCATGCGGTTCTGAATACATCAGGACAACGTCCCCACAGGAGATGCGAAGCTGGGGGGTCAGTGACCACGTCTCCTTGGTCAACTCTTGCACAGGAGTGAGGGCAGCTCTTCTCCTGGATGGTCCTTTCTGGACGATGCGAAGGGCCAGTTTGAGTTGAGAGAAAGTGAAAGTCACAGCAGCTGGAGAAACAAAAGATCCTGGGGAAAGGCCAAGTGTCCTTTCTGGGGAGAAGAAGGGTTTTCAGGAAGAGCTGGCAATCACCGGGGCGAAGAGTCGATCAAGGGACGCAGGAGCGAGGCACCCTCCGCCCCAGCCATCGTGGGGTCGCCCAGACGTACCAGGGCTCGGCTCGAGGCCCTCGGACTGGCACGCTGAGCTCTGGGCTGGGTCGGTGGCCACTATCCAGAGATGCAGTTGTATCTACTGACGTGCCGGGTTGGTGGCCAGGCAGGGCCTGCCCTGCCCAGGCTTCCCCGGGAAGGACATAGGTCTGAGTGGTGGGGAAATACAGGACATAGAGACAGTCAGCCAGGGTCTCCACCACCCTGGACATCCCTGCACAGGAACACAGGGAGGCTGCTGGCAGGTGCCTGATGGGCAGAACACGCCAGCTGGGAAGAAGGGGTCACAAGCTGAACAGTGTCCCCAGGAATATGCACGCAGCCCCCGGGCCTCAGGGTGAGTCTCTGTTTAGAAACACAGGCCTAACCCAGCCTAACTGGTGTCAGGTGAAGAGGCAGTTTGGACACAGGTCAGGCAGGGTGGAGTCCCAAGGGAAGCTGCCAGGAGCCTTCAGAGGCATCTCACCTGCAGCCAAGGGGCACCGAGAGCAGCTGGCAACTGCCTGGAGCAGGAAGGGCCAAGAGCAGATCCTCCCGGAGTCCTCAGGGAGAGCGAGGTCATGCAGAGGCCCGGTCCAGACTTGGGCCCTCCAGAACTGCAGGACAGCAGACGTCTAAGGCACTAAGCCGCCCACTTGGTGGTGACTTGCAACGGCAGCCGCAGGATGCTCACAGGGATCGGGCAGAGGGTTGGTCAAACTCTGGTCCCAAACAAACAGCCATGTCCCGGAACCAGGTGAAAACCCAGGAAGATGCACACAGCCCGGGAGGAGACCGTGACAATGACAAAGGGACTCCGGGGGCAACCGAGAGGCACAGCTCTGAGGAAGAGGGGATGTTGGGGTGGACGTGCAGAGCAGGGCCCCTCCAGCTGGCCAGGCTGGCCGTCACATCTGCTCCCACAGCCCTGGGAGACAGCCCGGGCCCTGTGAGCTGTGTGGGGCTTCCCTCCGGAAACCTGGGCAGGCCTTGGCCGCCACACGCAGCCTCTGCTGGGCCTTGCTGTTCACCTCCAGTATAATCCAGAGACTTGTGAGGGCAGAACCTTCAGAGGAAGAGCAGGCTGGACCCACACCCCTCACCCAGAGTGTGGGTGCCAGGACTAGAGCAGAGGAGGCCCCAGTCAGATTGGCTGTAAGTCACGGGAGAATGAGGTCACCGCCCGGGGTAAATTTACATCTGGCACTTCAGCCTCCCCCAGCCCTGCCCTCACAAAGAATGCTCCCCGGGGTGAGTTCAGTCAGATGGCCAGGGCAGGCTGTTTTTAGAAAGGTCGCCATTTCCTCTTAAGACAGCTTTCATCAGATGATGATGACAAAGGTTTCCCAGCGCTGGAGCAGAGGGAGGCAGGTTGGGCCAACCGTGCTGGGGAGAGAAGGGGAGGGTGTCTCTCGCCTCCTCTGAGAGCCCTCTGCAGCCAGTCTGGGGGCTCCAGGCTGGCCCACTTTTAGCACTGAGAGTCCTCACTGCAGGCAACCCATATATGTGCGCACAGAGGGGAGGCCAGTTCCCTAGCAGAGGATCCCGCCACTCATGGCCCCTCCATCTCCACCACACGGCCCCTCCATCTCCACCACATGGCCCCTCCGTCTCCACCACATGGCCCCTCCATCTCCACCACATGGCCCCTCCGTCTCCACCACACGGCCCCTCCATCTCCACCACACGGCCCCTCCATCTCCACCACACGGCCCCTCCGTCTCCACCACACGGCCCCCTCCGTCTCCACCACATGGCCCCTCCATCTCCACCACATGGCCCCTCCGTCTCCACCACACGGCCCCTCCGTCTCCACCACATGGCCCCTCCGTCTCCACCACATGTACTACTAGCTCTTTTCCCTCATCACTATTGTGTTTGTGACTCAACTCTGAAGCTATCTCATGCCAACTTCTGTTGATGCATTTTGCAGTTTATGTGAAACGAGGGAACTCGTTTGTTCTTTGTGCAATTACAACAGAAAAGAACCTGGAAACCCATTTGTAGCCAAGAACTTTCAACTCACTGTGAGTCTTTTGATGAAACCCAAACACCAGCCGGCTTTGCATCGATACTCCTGGATGTGCCAGCAGAGGGACCTTATTTGGAAGCAGTGTTCTCTCACGCCTCTTTGTTAGCAACTGATTTGCATTGAAGCATTGGCAGGTTTTTGGAAGGACAAGCGTTAGGAGTATATCAGTGTCACTTAAAGGAGGAATGGGCTTGAGACTTGTTTCTGCCAATCAGCTTGCTTGTCATTGATCTGAACTATGAACTGGATGGAAAAGTGGAGCTACGCGTGGTCTGAAGACACCACCAGTCTTGGTGGATGCCGAGGTCCACTCTTCCAGGTGTTTGTGGCTCCTGCCATCCTGTGTTTGTCTGAGGTGACAGCCGCTCAGCTGGCTTGGCTGAGAATGGGCATCGGTGTCTCGTCCCTGCCTTCATCAGCATGTGCTCAGCCCCTGCTCTCTCGGCATGTCTGAGCCCTGCAGACAGAGACGTGAGCATGCCCACCTCTCAGCCTGGGACACACATGCGAACTTGCAGTCCTCTGGTAGCACGTCCAGACATACTGGTCGGGTTCCATTGGTGCTGGAGGACTCTGAAGGCTTCTCTCCGACACCAGCCTCTCGGGTGCTCTGCTCCCAAAGGGTCACACAAAATCACGAGAGCAGGGTCCCGTGATGGGCAACCTCCTGGAAATCACCCCATGGCTTCCAAGAGGGTGAGGTTCGGGGTGCCAAAGGAACGAGCTGGTGGGTCAACCTGACTCCATTGGCCACGTCTGAAACCCAAGGCTCAGTCTGCACCAAACCCATGGTTCCAAGGACTGAGCTTGGGGCTGGTAGGCTTTTCAAGGACTATGTGGCTCCCGTTCCCAGCAAAAGCAGGAGTGGATACTGGTAGATAAAATCAACTGACCTCCCCTTAGAATGGTTCATTTTATTACCCATTTGGCACGGTTAGGGTTCCCGGTCTCTCAACACACTCTCTAGATGTTGCTGTGAAGGTGTTTTTCAGATGAACGGTTAAATCAGCGCACTTGGAGTAACTCAGACGATCTTCCATAAGGTGTGTGGGCCTCATTGAATCAGTCGAAGACCTTCAGAGAAAGACTGAGGTTTTCCAAAGAGGAGGGTCTTCTGCTCCTTCTCAGCCATCATGATGAGCTGCACGTCAACTCTTGTGCGTGTCTTTACCCTGTTGGACGGCCAGCTCCCACAATCTCGAGCACCAGTTCCTTAACAGAAATCAACCTCTTTCCCTACCTCCAGGGTTCTTCCCTCTGGAGAACCCTGACTGATAGACCCCACCGGAGGACGGGGTTATGAAGAAACACCTTGTCACATGGGCCTCGTGCGTCCTGAAGGCTTGGTCGCAGGGCCACCTTTAGGCCTCCCAGGACAGAACTTCCAACACACTCAGGCTACCCTTGGAGGAGCCGCCCTGCAGCTGACCTGGGTGGACACCTTGTCCGGTTGTGAGCTCGAAGCTCTTCACCTTTGTGGGTTCAGAAGGACCTTGTTCCCTTCTTCCAGGGTGACCTTCCCCAAGCTCTCAGCCCTCACCATATCCTATTACATCTGCCCGCTATTACCAGTTAGAATGGAAACAATTTACTACTTAAATAATTTATCCAGGTTGCACACAGCCTGTCTTTTGAAGAAATTCATCAGCTAATAAAGAAAATTGATTTTAGAAGCCAAAGTCAATACAGGTTAGGGAAACACTCGCATCTGCGTGTCCCCATCTCCTGAGACCGGCCGCTGTCTGATGAGAAAACCAGCTGGGAGACCTTTATCGAAGGTCTTCTTTCATTCATTTCTTTTTAGTCACGTACCTTTGCTACTATTCATCCAAAGCTGGAGGCGGGAGAGGATGCTGCGGGTTTACCGATCTGTCTGTAAAAATGAAGCTTTCTGTTCTTGGGTGCTTGCCCTGGGAGGCAAATTGCTGGTGTCCTGAATTTTACAGGGGTGCAAACTAGAGCCTATTCGTGTCAGATCACTTTCAGGTTGAGCCGGGAGCCGACCTGAGCATTCAGCCTGTGTTTCAGGATATCTGCTCTAATGACAGACTCTATCGTAATTAGAGGAAATAATTTGCATAGAGACAATTAATGTAATAAGGTATCCAGAAACAATTCTTCCCCGTGAATAGCTCCCCGTAATTTCCTTCACTTGACTCATTGCCTTCAAAGCCCTTTGTTCGCAGATAACGAAGAGGTGAGCTCTAGCCGAACCGGACGCATGCGCATCTCCGTGACTGAGGCTTCCGCACGTGGGCTGCTCGCCTGTCCCGGGTAGGGGCACGGAGGGGAAGGGGCTCCCTGCTCAGCCTGGAGAGGGGCTCCGGAACTTGAGGGTGCACCAGAGCTAAGAGGAGCAGGCAGGGCCACCCCTGACGGGCCAGCAGCTGGGTGGGGCCTGGCTGTGGGCACTGTAGCAAGCCTCCAGGCCATGCTGTCCCTGCTGGCCCCAGCCCTACCCTGAGGACCACGTGTCCTTCAGCCATTGCTGAAGCAAGGGTCATGAATGGATCATCCCAACAAGCCCCAGCCAGGCATCTGCAAGGGCTTCACCAGCAGGGGCGATAGAAAGATTTTAGAATCTGTCAACCGAGCTTGCAAACTCTCTCTGCTTTCTCCTCTCATGCTGTCCTCTGCATGTTCAGAGAAGCCGGTCGGTGACCCTCGGCACCGTCTCCCATTGAGATGGAAACACAGTGTCCATGCGCCAATCCCCCAAGCCGTGCCCCCTCCCTGCTCCAGTCCCCACCCCACCCCTGCCAACTTCTAGAAAATGCACCCCTGTGCAGAACAGCTGGCGGGGGCCGGGCAAGACTGGGGACACGCGAGGAGGGGGGCAGGCCTTGTCCTGGTGGGTGGAGGACGGAGGGAAGAGCATGCGCCAAATGTCATCCACTGCGGTTGAAGTTCAGGCCCTGTCGCCGCCAAAGTCCGTGACAAATTAAGTAGACTGGCGCAGGCGAGGGGCTCTAGGTTCTGGGCAAGACGTTTATTCCCACTGGTCCTGCACCTCAGGGGCAGCTGTTGGCCAAATATTCTTACAGAGAAAATGATGAAGTTCAAGATGAGCTCCCGGCCTCTCCGCTCCACAGGCCCGCCTGGTGGACTCACGGGTTGTGTGGACCAGGAGCTCTGTGGCTTCAAGGGACGCCTTGTGCCAGGAGGAAGCTTGGCTCAGACATGAGCCATTTGAGGGGGGCTCCGGCCTCCTGGGGGCTCTTCGCAGGCCCCGGGAGGCAGAGGGAGCTGCGACATCTGCCCACATCTACTTCCTGTGTGCCCAGGCTGGGCCGTGCCACCCGAGAACCTGCCCTCCCACCCAGGGTGAGCTCTGCCCTGCGCTCTCCACCCTGCCACAGAAACTCCTCGAGAAACAGACGGGGCCTTCAGAGGACAGCGCTGCAAGACCTCCCGGGGCTGGGCAGGCGTGAGGCCAGGGTGATGAAGAGTGGGTGCGGGAAGTCCCCTGGGGGGCGTTCAGCCCTGGCCATGGCCACTGCCCCCCAGTGTGGCCTGGGCCAGCAGCATCAAGGCTGCCTGGTAGATCCTTGGGAAGACAGGCTCTCAGGCCATCCCAGGTCCCCAGGGCAGGGTCCTGGGCAAGTCACCAGGTGAGACACTCTGGGGTAGAAGCAGGGACTGGACTGGGCCTCAGCTGAGTCAGCTGGACCAAGGCCTGAGAGTAATTGGCTGGTTTTGTTCAAGTACTGACCTGTTGCCCAGAGTCAGGCAACTGCTGACCAGGGACCCGAGGCATCTTGGAGCCTCCACTCTCGGGGAAAGAGGCAGGGAATCAGCGAGCAGGGCCATTACTGGCCAAGGGCAGACTCTGGCAGAGCTGTGAAGTGGACCAAGTCTTATGGGGACCCCCTGTCTGTGGTCTTCCACGTGACAGCCGGGCTGAGGGGTGGTGACAATGGTCCCCTGGCCGACGAAGAGGAAACACTAGCGTGGCCTCTACAGAGAGGTCATCACCCGGCCCGACAGGCCTGTCCACATGTCCATGCCGCCGTGATTGCTGACTCCCCCGAGCGTCCAGCTGGTCGCGGCCTTGCTGTCCCTCGGCACAGGAGCCTTCTTGGTTGTCCCTTTATCTCCGTGCCGTGCTGGGCATCCAAAAGGCCTTCCTCACTGCTGCTGAAGCCACGTGGGCTCCAGTGGGGCTCACGGCACCAGGGACCTCCGTTCTCTCCCTGGTGCAGGGCCGGATGCGACAGAGGGCTGTGCACAGGTGGGGACAGTGCCCGGCCCAAGGAACACAGCCACCACCTGAGGATTCGGCCACCTCCGGCACTGGGATCCGGGGGTGGCATTGCCTTGAAGCAGGTGATGGCCAGGGTCAGGGTGGGCGGGAGCCTGTCTGTGTGGGCCTGTCCCTTTCCCCAAGAGCCTGCGAGGCTGTCACTAGGCGCCCCACACTCGTGCCTTAAAAATTGGCAAGGGAGCCAGAGATGAGCAAAGTCTGCATCTTATGGTGGAAGCTTGCTGCCCCATAGGTCCACCCTGCAGGTCATGGGCCCTGAGCAGAGTGCTGGCCCTGCTGCCGTGGGAATCGCAGGCAGGCTGTGCTCCACCCTGGTCATGACATTTTCACCCCTGAATCCACGCGTAGCCGGGTCGTCTGCGTGTCTGTTTAAGACTCCTGCTCTAGCTGAGGCCGTGGGTTCATGAACACGGAGCTCACGGCCACAGTGCTAGCCCTGGCCCCTACCTGGACAGAGCTTCCCTGACACGTCTCCTCTCCGTGAGGTGCAACACAGCCTCTGGGGTGTAGGGGCTGGATGGTACTTCAGCACGTGGGTCATGGTCACCAGCAGAACCACCAGCAGAAACACAGGCCATGGTCACCAGCAGAACCACCAGCAGGCACAGGATGCAGGACGTGTGGCAGCAAACAGGCCGAGAGAGGGACCCTGCCTGCGAGCCGGGCGGGAGGCAGCCGTTGCTCTGAGGCAGCCGTTGCTCTGAGGCAGCCGTGGGCAGGGCCTGGGTGGAACTGGGCTTCCAGTGCACTGTGGATGACCGCAGCGGGCCTCGGTGCCGCCCTGGTGGCCACAGTAGGCCATGGTGTGCAGGCAGGTGTGCAAACAAGAAGCCCGCCAGCAAGGAGGCCCGACTGCCTTCTTCAGAGCATCAGAAGAGGCGTTGTAACGAGAAGCCCCAACTTCCTGGGCTCCCGCACTTCCTGATTGCAGGTGGCAACACAGCATCCCTGTGAGGTCACAGCCGAGGGGGTTCACGGGCCCTGCTGGGGTTCCACGCCTCGGTTGGTGCGCGCCTGGCTCAGCCGAGTCTCTGCTGTCGTGGGCGGCGCCGCATTCAACCCGGACTGCAGGCGTGTGTCTGCCGTGCCGATTTCGCTACGTGGGGCCGAATGCTGTGCCGCACTGAGGAAGGATCAAGTCCTGACTCTCGCAGCAAAAAAAATGCGGACGGGCCTGGGAACCAGCCACAGAAAGATGATCCTGGGACCTCAGCTTGCTGAGCACACAGAGGCACAGTGTGGGCCACGGAGACCGGGCGGGGCAGGCGGGACGGGTGGGGAGGAATGGTGGAGCCCAGCAAAGACCCAGACCCAGGGACAAGTCTGACCCTCTGCCACACGGAAGGGCGGTCGTAGCTACAGTGCATAATCAACATGGCGGGAAGAGGATCTCGAGTGTTCAAATCACAAAGAAGTGAGGAATCCTTGTGAGGGTGGACGACAAGCGCCGGAGACTCGGGAGGTCTGCAGGCTCGCAGCAGGCGGGTCGCGGCGCGGGGCGGCGCGGGTCTCACCGCGGACGGGGCCGAGGCTGCGTTCCTGGGGCTCCCGCTTACCCACCGGTGACAGAATTTTTAGAAACAATGAATAAAGAAGCAGTTATGTGGAGTAAAGGTTGCTGTCCATCATTCCACACTGAGTGCCGCTGTCCCTCGGAGGACCTGGAAGTTTGCCAAACCCCCGGGTTTCAGAAAAGCCGTTGTGAAATGTTGGCACTTGCTCCGATTTTCATGTGATTCAGTGTTAAGTGCTGCCCGGATTCCAGCTCCAAGTCTGCCGCGGGCCGCGGCTCCAAGGCAGAGACAGGGCAGCTCCCACAGCCGCCTCCACAGGGCACTCTGGCGACGGAGGCGGGGCTGCGCACACAGGTAGCGCGGAGCCGGGACCAGCTTCTAGAAATTCACCCCGAAGACGCCCTGCGGCAACGTACAGACAAATACGTACAGGTCCGAATTCTAGGACGGCTTACAGTGCAAACCGTGAGGGACACGGAACGCTCCCTCACAGGGATGGCAAACCGTGGCCCATCCACAGCTCCCGGCCACCCCGGCTGAGAGGGCCAGGGAGCTTCCTGTGGACCCAGGGGAGAGATTTCCGGGATCTGTTGCTCAGCAGGAAGGAAGCGGCGCACCAAGGACCCTGTGGTGTGCACCTCTCATGCCCAGCAGGGAGGTCGGCCCCAGGGACACATTCAGCAGTGCCCAGAGGTGACGGTCCTGCCTCCAGGAAGAACAGCCTCTGCGGGGCTCTCAGGCTGCCTGCCCCGCTTGTCCTGGCCCACCTCCACTGGGAGTGGATATTGGGGCCAGTTCGCTGGGGTGTTGACCCCAGAGCGTGAGTTGGACAGGTGTCTTCTGTCCCAAGAGTCCTCGGAGGCCGGGCTTCCCTGTCACCCCAGGCACCCTGCTTGCGTCCGACTACCGATGGTATAGAAAGTGAGTGCTTGGTATCTGACCGCGGCGGGCCACAGGGCCTCCTGGCCCACTCAGGGGTGCGGCTTACCGTACCCATCTGGGGTTTCTCGTGCGCATGACGCCGAGAAGGAACAAAGCCCTCAGCAGAGCCGTGCTCGGGGTGTGGACGTCGGCTCTTCCCCTGGCTGCTGGGCAGGGCGTGATGCTGGGCAGGGCGTGAAGCTGCAGACCCCAGTCAGCTGTGCAGGGCAGGGCGTGAAGCTGCAGACCCCAGTCAGCTGGGCATCACTAAGGGAGCAACTGAGCCTGCGGGGAGCTGGGCAGGGCCTGCCAGGCCTTCCTCCCAGAGCAGCCATGAGAGGCTGGGGCCAGCTCCTCAGCCACCCGCAGCCCACCCAGAGTCCCAGGGCCTTCCCGCCCCGGGGGCGCCAAGCCTTAGACCCTGGCTCCACGCCTGGCCTGGTTCTCTCGGTGAGGGCTTGAACTCTGGTGGGCACAGGCTGGAAGGCTGCCCTGCGTCTGCCTGAAGCACTGAGCAGAAAGGACCTGAGGCCAGAGGGAGGTCAGAGGCCAAGGCCGCACCTGCTGCTTTCGTTCTTTCTCTAAGGTTGTCGCCGACTGGAAGAAATGGTTCTTAGGCTCTTCTGGGTGGAGGGCTGGGAAGGGGACCCAGGGGAGGGCGGGCCCCAGAGCACAGGGGGGCGTCCTCTTCCTTCCTTCAGACAGACAAGGTCATCGGGCAGCTGAGGACTATGATTAAGTTGCTGCCAACCAAAGTCACCTTGGCTCGTCAGGCCCCACCAGAGCAGCCTTCAGGCGAGCAATAAAGCAGGCGTCTCTGCCCGGCAACGTCCAGGGATCCGCAGCCTGGAAGGTGACGGATGACAGGTTCTCAGGGACGAGGGGACGCGGCCAGAGGGGCAGAACGGGAGTCAGCTTTCCCGAGGAGGAAGGGGGAGTCTCGGGAGGCTTGGGGGACCATGGACCTCATGATCTGCTCCACAGGGGGGACGTTCCTACCAAAGGGCACAGTGACAGTGGACGGGGCTGCTCTGATCTGCTCCTCCAGGTCAGGCCACAGATGGCCATACCCCGGGGTGGGAACTGCCCTGGCCACTCAGCCCACCCCAGCCAGGCACATGAGTCTGGCCCACTGTGCCTGGAGTCCCTGAGCCTGGTCTGTCCCCTCCCCGGGTTCATTTGCATGAACACTTCCTGGCCTGAATGACTGTCCCCAAATCTGAGGACAGGACGGGACTCCTGAGTGAAGGAGGGGCCCAGACTGCAGAGAGGAGGAGCCAGAAGGGCAAGAATGCAGGGAAAAGAACCCTAGCAAATGTCAGGCTGGGGAAAGGAGCCTGCGGCCAGCTCAGGTGCCCGGGGAGCTGGGAGGCAGGGCTGGCTTGCCGCCTCGTGGTCAGCCCCTCACACCTGGCTCCCATGCACTGCAGTGGGCTCAGGTGTACAGAAGCAGGTGCTCACGCAAGGTCACCAAGGCGAGTGCAGCTTTGAAGCCAAGGATGCAGGGAAACCAGAGCCACGTGGTCTGCACGAGGGACAGCGGGCCCAGTCACTCCTCCGCCCTGCAGGACAGCTCACCTGTCACAGCTCGGCGGGCAGCCTGGCAGCTTCGGACCCCGAGGCTCGGCATGCCCAGCTCCTCAAGGGCACACTCGGAGCTCAGAGGAGAGCAGAGGGAACATCTGCTGAACTCCTAATTTCAGTCTCGTTAGGTTTTTAGGGAAGATGCCGCTCCTGAAGAGATTCCAGAAGGGCGGTGAGCCAGCCTGAGCTCCGGTGCTGTGGCGATCCTCCAGCAATCGCTTCTGCTATTGATCACTCCTCCCCAGGGCGGCCCTGGGGAGCAGCGTGCTCAGGAGGGCCGTGTAGGCAGCGAGAGGCGCAGGATCAAAGTCCTGGGCAGGACACTACCCAGATGCTCTGGGGCATCTGCGGAGTGCTTCCCAGATGGGGCTGCAGCACGACAGAGTCTAACCACCCGCTTCCACCTGCCCGGCGAGGCTTTTATTAGCCCACTGCATCTCTGAGAGCTATTTTTAAAAATCGCCCTCAGGCTCACAAGTTTGCTTGGGTCCAAAGGTTGTGATGAAACCAGCGTTTGCTGGGAAGTTTGTAAAGTGCTCTCCTCGTGGAATCGACTTTCTCACTCTGTTTGGGTTAGTTGGGGTGAAAGGTCGCTCTCACTGGCGGTTCCCACGAACGCTCCGTATGGATATGTGCCCCAGGAACAGAGGGTGCAGGAATTGGGATGCCTTCAAAGCACCCCTGAGAATCCCCTCCGGTCCCGAGGGCTTCCGCCTCCCCATCTGTACCCTGTGGTGGGGGAGCAGGGACTGTGGCCACCCCAGGGCCTCCAGCCTGCCAGCCTGCACTGTGGATCATGGACTTGCCCATCTCCACCATCAAGGAGCCAATTTCTTACAATAACTTTTTTTTCTGACTAGAGCCATCTTCCTGGGGACTGTGTGCAAGTGACAGTTTCCACCCGGTTTGAAAATTGTGACGGGGCCTCTCTGGTGACCTGGTGAGCAGGAGGAGCAATCCCACCTGTGGCCCCACGGCTGGCCAGCATCGGGGTTTCAACATCGTGCTTGTCTGTGATCAGACGGGCAGGACAGCAGCCAGCCTTGCTGACCCAGGGTCCTTGGTGAGCTGCCGAACTCAGGGTCTCGGTCTCCCCAACTGCAGGACGGAAGCATGAGGTCTAAGTGAGTTGGTTGCAATGGAACATTCCAGAGTTTTCTCATTTAAAATGAAAGGCCCCTCCTGGTAGTTAATTTTAGGTGTCAACTTGACCGGATCAAGGACTTCCTAGAGCCCCAGAAAAGCATGACGTGGGGTGTGTCTGTGAAGGTGTTTCGGGAGGAGCTCAGCAAGCGGGTCTGGACTGGGCAGGGAAGACCAGCCCTCAACGTGGGCAGCACCATCCATTCTCCTGGGGCCAGAGAGAACAAGTACAGAGGGCGAGGGGTCTCTCCCGCAGGACCCGACGCACTCCTGAGCTGCAGGCTGTCTGGCTTTGGACCCAGGACTCACATGCCTCCTGGGCCCCAGTCTCCTACTTGAGCAGAGTCACACTATCTGCTCCCTCTATCTGGGGACTTCACACTTGGACAGAGCAGCGGTTCTGGCTCAGCCCGTAGCTGACCCACGGAGGCCGTTCTCGGCTCACATGAGCCCAACCCCTGTGGGATCTCCTGCGTATATCTGCGCAGGCAGCCTGATGTCGCCAATTGGCAGCATGGCTATGGAAAGGGCCAGGGTTTCTGCCTGGGCACCGGGTCCTCAGCAGGCCTCACCCTTGGGCCCTTCCCCTTGGAAAAGCAACTCAGTAGTGCAGAGACCACCCTAGAAAGGCGCTCTAAAACAACCTCTTCAGTCAGCTACTCAGAACGCAGAGATGCCAGAGGCACCTGCAGGAGAAACCCAACTGGAAAGTGAAATGAACGTGAGAAAGGAAAGCCGAGAGGAAATTAGGAGCTGTCCATCTTCAATTGCAAAATCACGCCGTGGTGCTCCGCCCCAGCACGCCCGGGACGCAGCCATCATTTTTGCTGGGGAGAGAGGCCCACAGAGGTTGCTGGGAATGGTAGTGGCTCCTTCTTGAACCAGGAACGTCTCGCCTGTGAGTGCAAAAGCACTAGTGGAGCAGGGCAGGGCTGGCACCCTCCCGCTGCCTCCAGCTGCTCCCTTGCTGTGCAGCGTGGAGACCGGTGGGGGCACTACACCTCTCCCTTCTGCTCCACTGACCTGGGACCTGGCTGACAGGGTGCAGCTGGGGAGGAGGCAGCGTGAAGGCAGCAGAGCTATGAGGTCAGAGGCCAGCGGGGCAGGAGACGCATGGCGCTGCACGTGCACGGCAGCAGATTCCTAGTCCTGGAGGCAGCGTCCCACGCAAGGGCACCTGCTTCTGCCCTCATCTGTCAGCAGAAGAAAAATGTTCCCAGGAGTCAGAACCCCAGGTCGAGTCCTGGTGTGTTATTGGCACAGAACACGTTGGAGCCTCTCCGAGCCTTGGTTCCTCTTCTGTAAAAGTGGCCCACGGTGACCTAGCTCATGAGGTGGCTGTGAGGACTGTGTGGGCAGCCAGGGGAGGAGCCTGCATCGTCTGTGCCCAGCGCATGGTTTCCTGGCAGGGATGCCTCCTGGGGAGAAGGCAGCTGAGGCTGCTTCACCCACGCCCACGGGAAGAGCGGAGCAGTGTGTCTTAGTCGGAGCTGGGGCCACAGAACGCCACAGGGTGCCACAGAGCGCCACAGTGTGACACAGGGCACCACAGGGTGACACAGGACACCACAGGGTGACACAGGACACCACAGGGTGACACAGGACACAACAGGGTGACAGGACACCTCAGGGTGCCACAGAGCGCCACAGTGTGACACAGGACACCACAGGGTGACACAGGACACCACAGGGTGACACAGAGCACCACGGGGTGACACAGGACACCACAGTGTGACACAGAGCACCACAGGGTGACACAGGACACCACAGGGTGACACAGGACACCACAGGGTGCCACAGAGCACCACGGGGTGACACAGGACACAACAGGGTCACAGGACACCACAGGGTGACACAGGAGACCACAGGGTGCCACAGGACACCACAGGGTGACACAGGACACAACAGGGTGACACAGAGCACCACGGGGTGACACAGGACACAACAGGGTCACAGGACACCACAGGGTGACACAGGAGACCACAGGGTGCCACAGAGCACCACGGGGTGACACAGGACACAACAGGGTGACACAGGACACCACAGGGTGACACAGGACACAACAGGGTCACAGGACACCACAGGGTGACACAGGAGACCACAGGGTGCCACAGGACACCACAGGGTGACACAGGACACCACAGGGTGCCACAGAGCACCACGGGGTGACACAGGACACAACAGGGTCACAGGACACCACAGGGTGACACAGGAGACCACAGGGTGCCACAGAGCACCACGGGGTGACACAGGACACAACAGGGTGACACAGGACACCACAGGGTGACACAGGACACAACAGGGTGACACAGAGCACCACGGGGTGACACAGGACACAACAGGGTCACAGGACACCACAGGGTGACACAGGAGACCACAGGGTGCCACAGGACACCACAGGGTGACACAGAGAGCCACAGTGTGACACAGGGCACCACAGGGTGACACAGGACACCACAGGGTGCCAGAGAGGGCCACAGGGTGCCACAGAGCACTACAGAGCACCACGCACTGGGCCATTTGTAAAGAACAGAAGTGTTTTTCCCTCAGTTCTGGAAGCCGGAGAGCCAAGGTCAGGGCACTGGCAGGCGAGGCTTCCTGGCAAGGGCTTCCGTGCTGCACTCTCCTGGCAGAAGGCAAGATGAGGAGCAGAGGAGGGCGCCCAGTCCTGCCAGCCCCTGACCCTGGGCACTGAGCCACACAGGGCCTCAGGACCCAAGCACGTCCCCTCAGGTCCCTCCGCCTGGCACTGCCGCGCTGGGAACTGAGTGCCAGCAGGCTGAAGGACAAATCAAAGCTCGCCGTGTAGGAGGCCAGCAACGTCCAGACTGGGGAACCCAACAGAACACCTCAGGAGATGAGGGGGACAGGAGGGTGGGACCTGTGGCTCCAGATTCGCTTGGAGTCACACCAACCAATTGGGATTAGGGATCTTGGGTTCTGTTCAAATGGTTCAAAGGGGGAAAAGTGAGACCACCGGGTCATCTGAATAATGACCGGACATTTGACCATAGTGCGGAATGACCCTTCAGTTTTACGTATGATGATATCGTGGTCACTTGTAGAAACGAGGGCTTCTCGGCAGAGATGCAAGCCACGGTGCTTCCAGGAGAGAGGAGATGATGCCTGAAATTTACTTCAGAGTGATCCGGGGAGGCACCGGTCACTGCCACTGGGCCACATGCGCGGACTTCATTTGACTCTTCGCTCCCGTTTGCAGACGCCTGGAATTCCCCACAGCCGAAGGAGTTTAAGGGCTTAAACACTTTATCGACCAATCCACCTTGCTGATTAGATTCAGTCAAGCCCCATTTGAAGCAGAGGGCTTATTGCACACTTCCCGAATTGTCAGTTTCCAAAGCTGGCCTCTCAGCTTTCCGGCCCTCCGTGTATCCTGGAAGTTTGATCAGATCCAGTTTTGACTCTTGGACTTTTCATTAGTAGTATTTTATGTTTCTGGCTAGAGAGTGTCTGTCTTCTTTTCTTTTGTGACATCAGAAGAATCTGTGATCATCAAGTAGCTCATTATCTCAGGAGGGGGTTGAGAATAGGCTGGTGTTGTTTTGGTTTGCATCTTAAATGTCCCCAGAATCTCATGTGTTGAAGTCTGGGTCCCTGGTACAGCAGCGTTCAGAGGTGAGGCCTTTGGGTGTTGCCTGGACCTGGAAGGCTCTGGCCCGATGAAGGGGGCTGATCTATTTATTCACACATAATGTCAAGGGGTCTTCAGGTGGTGGAAACTTTAGGAGGCAGAGCCTCCTTGGAGGGAGCAGGTCATTGTGGGGTGGCCTTGAAGGTAGCTATTCATACCCAGCCCTTCCTTCTCTCTCTTCTCTGTGCTTCCCACAGCCAAGATCTGAGCAGTATTGCTCCACCACACCCTTCTGCCGACAAGTTCTGCTTTGCCACAGGCCTAAAAATGGCAAGAATTGACCACGGACAGAAAGCTCTGAAACCACGAACCCAAGTCAATCTTTCTCCTTTTAAGCTATTTCTCCCCCAGCTATTTTGTCACAGTGATGGAAAGCTGACTAAAACAACACTCTGCATTTTTTTCCCTTCCTTCTTTATTTCTTAGCTGAAATGTTTGCATAAAAAGAAACTTCCCTTTATCAAAGTTACAGTAAAAAAAAAAAAAAAGTCTGTTTCTTTCTCTTGCATTTAAAAATAATGATTTGGTTCCCTAGCTTTTTCCAAAGATGGCAATGAGTTTTAGCTTGGTTTATTTCAATGTTTCTTTGTTTTTATATCCCAGAGATTCATAAATTCAAACACCTTTGGGAGCTTCAGCTGATCACCACTTTTATTCCTAGTAGTAGAGAGAGAGAGAGGAGATCTGGGGGGAGGTGTGTCAAGATGTGGGGAGAGAGGGAGAAAAGAGATGAGATATGGGGGAGGTGTGTGTACTGGGGAGACGATATGTCACCAAGGGCATGCCTCCAGTGGCCTCCTTCCTTCAAGTAGGACCCACCTCCGACAGGGACACTTCCTCCCAATAGTCCATTTGAATGAATTACAAATCAGTCAGTGAATGGACCCCCCGGTGACCATGAGGTCAGAGTCCTCCCAATCTGATCACTTCCCCAAGTCCCTGCCTCTGAACCTGCTGCACTGGGGGCCAAGCCTTCAACACAGGAGCTTTGAAGGACACTCCAGATCTGCACCATAAAAGTTAAATGAAGAGTTTAGATTCACAGTCAGAACTATTCACTATTTACTACACATCATCAATCTTACACGTACACCCTCTTCTCACTGTACGTATCAACATACTGCCTGCTCCCCTTATCTCATCATGAACGTATGAACATTCCAGAAACAGCACTGTTACCAAAAATGCAATTTGTGAAAACAGTGCAACACCTATTTTACCTTACAGTGTCTATCTTGCTATCCATCCATCCATTCATCCATCCATCCATCCATCCATCCATCCATCCATCCATCCATCCATTCATCTGTCCATCCATCCATCCATCCATCCATCCATCCATCCATCCATCCATCCATCCTTTCATCCATCCATCCATCCATCCATCCATCCATCCATTCATCTGTCCATCCATCCATCCATCCATCCATCCTTCCATCCATCCATCCATCCATCCATCCATCCATCCATCCATCCATCCATTCATCTGTCCATCCATCCATCTATCCATCCATCCATCCATCCATCCATCCATCCATCCATCCATCCATCCATTCATCTGTCCATCCATCCATCCATCCATCCATCCAACCATCCATCCATCCATCCATCCATCCCACCCATGACCAGCTTAATTTTCTCCACAGATATTTATATATGGTACATGTGTTTGTTTATTTTTCCCCTTTTGCCAGTAGAACATCAGCTCCAGGAGGTCCTGGGCTAAGTCTGTTTTGGATCCTTGTGTAGTCTTGGTCTCTGGATTGTGCCTGACATACTCATTACACATTTCTTGAACAAAGCAACAACTACAAGAATACTGTAGAACAAAATTTTCAATTTCATATATCAGCCATGAAAATAAAATATAATTTATACTTTTGTTGCTTTCGTAAAATGGAAACAAAAGAAAGGTTACAAACAAAAATGTTTCTAATAGAAGTTGTTCAGGAACTTTATAGAGAAAATTACAAAAATATTCCTTTAAAAATACCATAGGAAACATGATTAATGTGTCATGTTATCTAAAAACAAAGCTATTTTCAAATTAATCTGTAACGTTGCATTAATCTGTAATGTCACAAAATTCTTGTCCTTTAGAAATAGAAAGTTGATGAGCTGAACTAAAATTTAAATGTAAAAGGAAAAAGATAAAGGTGGACAGATGATTTTGAGTAAGTTTAAGAGGTGGTGTGGAATGTGCTGATATCTGATGTCAGCTATCAGATCACGTTACAAAGCCATATAGGTATGGTAATAGACAAGGCGTCAGTAACATACAAAGGAACTGCACACGGCTCCCAAAGGAGAGTCATACATGCCAGAGAAATTAAAATATGAGAAAGGTGTTATTGTAGACCAGTGGTAAAACAATAAACAATCAATCAATGGTTCTGGAACAATTGATTACTCACATGGGAAATAAAATAAAATTAGATCCCTATCTCATTATCTCATGACACATCCAATATTCAGTTTCAGTTGTAGAACTATCTAATGAGAAAAGCAAAATAATTACACTGCAGAAAAAAATTATGGGACAATCTTCAGAGTTTCAGAATAGAAATGTATTTCTTAAGGAAGGTTGAAAAGAGGACATGATAATTGCTAAGTTAATGTTAAATTACAAAAAAAAATTTGTAATCAGGTGATGCCATTTGTCAATGCATAAAGAATCAAAAGTAAGGGCAATTTGTCAAGAAAAAGAAATAAGAAACATCCATATTGTAAAGGAGAAGTAAATTATCCCTGTTTGCAGATAATACAATCTTGTTCATAGAATATTATACGGGATTCACAAAAAATGATTACAGCTAATAAATGAGTTTAGCAATGTTGCAGGATACAAGATCAATATACAAAAATCAATTCTATTCATGTACATTAGCAACAAACAATTCAAAAATGAAACTAATAAAATAATTACATTTCCAGTAACATAAAAAGGATAAATGACTTAGGAATAAATCTAACAAGAAAAGTATAAGTGTTGTACACTGAATCTATAAACATCTCTGAAAGAGAATAAAGACCTAAACACATGGAAACCTGTCCCATGTTCATGGATTGGAAGACTCACACAGTTGAGATGGTAAATGGCAGATTCAATGAAACCCCCAAATCCCTACCAAAATGGTAGGTGGCTTTTTTTTTTTTTGGCTCAGATTGACAAAGTAATACTAAAATATACTAAAATTCATATAGAAGTGCAAGGAACCCAGGATAGTAACAATAACCTAGGAAAGTTTTTAAAAACTTATTATAAACCTTACTGATTTCAAAACAGTACCGAACTGTGGGAATTAAGATTATGTGGAACTGGCATTAGGTTAGACATATAGAGCAGTTGAACAGCACTGAGAGTCAGGTAAACCCACACATTTATGGTGAACTTATTTTCAACAAGCATGATAGGGCAATTCATTTGGGAACATAATACTCCTTTTAAGAAATAGTCCTGGCACAACTGGATACCCACGTACAAAAGAATGAAATTGGATGTCTACGCCATGCCAGATGTGAAATATCAACTCAAAATGGTGCAGAGATCTAAAGAAAACAAGTATAAAACTCTGAGAGAAAAACATAAATCAAAATCCCGGAGTCGGTAATTACCTTAGATATGAGACCACAAGTATGAGCGACAAAATTAAAGAATTGGGCTTCATCAAAATTAAAAGCTTCTGTGCTTCAAAGGACATACTACTGTGAAAAGATGCTCAGAGATTGTGAAAAAACTTCTCAAATCATGTATCTGATAAGATTCTCGTACCCAGCATATATAAATAACTCTTATGGCTCAACAAGAAAAAGACAGATGACCCAATTAAAAATGGATGAAGACATTTCTTCAAAGAAGAAATAGAAAGGGCCAATAACACACGAGGAAGTGCTCAGTATCACTAGTGTTTAGGGGAATGAGACTCCAGAGCCCCATGAGATGCTGTCTCCTACCCACCAAGATGACTATAATCCAGTCAAGCCAAAACACAGGGCACACACTGACACCTGTGGGCAAGGCCATGGAGAAACTGCACCCTTCATCCACCATCGGCAGCGATTTAAAATTGTGCAGCCATGTTGGAAAGAGTCTTCAGTCCTTCAAAATGTAAGCATGGACTTGCCAGGTGAGCCGGCACAGCAGGCGACAGCAGGCTGCGTGGGGCCCCTCTAGACGCCTATGCACAGATTCTTACCGCTTGTGACAATGCAAAGGAGACCACGGATGTGGCTGTACTGTCCTGGGAGAAGATTTAAGTAGGGGGGAAGTGACAAGGGATGCAGAGGTCAGAGAGGAAGGAGGACAGCCCACTGCTGACCCAGAGGATGAGGAAGCAGCCACGTGCCAAGGAATGTGGTGGCCCCCAGGAGCTGGGAAAGGCCAGGAGCAGCTTCTCCCTGCAGCCTCTGGAAGGAGTGCAACCAGCATGGACCTTTACTTCAGTCCAGGGAGATGGAGTTTGAACTCCCGATCTCCAGAATGTAGACCAATAAATTTGTGTTGTTGACACACCATTCCATTTGTGATCCTTTGTTACAGCAGCAATGAGAAACTAACGCTCCCATGGACTCCGAGGCGCGTGCCCAAGAGAAGTGGAAGCAAGACACGAACGCGTGTGGACGTAGAAAACAGCGGCCTTCCTGGTAGCAAGACCGCTGGACAGCTATAAGTGGACAAAAGCCGCTGTGTCCACACAACAGATTATTTTGTAGCCAAAGCAAGGAGAGGAGTACAGATACAGGCTACAGTGAGGTGATTCTAGAAAATGCTTCAGCAGTGAAGGGAGTCAGGGAGCCTCACGCTGCATGGTCCTCTCACACGAGGTGTCCTGCGCAGCCACGCCCCATGGGGGGAAAGACTGGAGACTTGCAGGTCCTGGGGAAGGAAGAACGGGATCAGCTGCTAATGGGTGTGCGTTTAATCCTGGGGTGATGAAATGTTCTGGAAATAGATGGTGGTGAAGTTTGCACCTCTGTGATGTCTTGAATTTTGTGTCTTGAAAGAGTGAATATATGTACCACTGGTGTGTGAATGTATATGCCACAAACTTAAAAAAAAGATATTTGTTGCCGAGGTAAAAATAAAGGAGCAGTATTTCAAATTCTGGATTAGCCCGTTTTCTGTTACCATGACGGAATAACTGAAGCTGTGCTCTTTATAAAGAAAAGAGGCTCATCTAGCTCACAGTTCTAGAGAGCTGAGGGAACAGCTCTGCTCTGGTGAGGACTACATGGCAGAGGGCACTACAATGGTGGAGTAGGCATGAGAGGAGGAGATCCCACCACCAGACAGGAAGCCAAAGAGCAGGGAGGGGCCTGTCTTGCCTCCTCCCATCAGGTCCCAGGGTCAGGTCCCTGCCACACTGGGGACCAAGCTTCCACCCCTGGAGAGAACCCACTCAAAGATGCCAGCCACAGAAGGTGTTTACATGAAGTTGCTGCATGGGCAGAAAAAGCAATGGACAAAACAGACACATGGCCTTTTAGTAAAAAGAAAACCAACCCAGGAAACTCCTGATATTCCTGATATAAAACATGGGAAACTGATAGGACACAGCAACTCTCACCCGCGGCCAGGATGTAGCTCTGGCACCACGGGGACAAAGTGACAGTCCCCGGGAGGCTGCAGGAGCACGTCTTGTGGCCTGCACTTCTGCTCCAGCCGGGCAGCCTGAGAAACGCTCCTGAGCCTTCAAAGGAGGCAGGTCAAAGGCTCCGTAGCAGATTTTCTTACAACAAAAAAATCAGAAATAAAATGTCCAACCACAGAAAACAAATTCATCACCACAGGAAACTATGTCCACCAGCGTCAGTGAACCAGGGCTGCGATTCCCAAGAGGGGCGACTGCAAACACACGGAGAAGCATTTGGAAGAAGTCTCGCCGCCCAGCCCACGGCCTGCTCCACCCTCGCACCTCCTGGCCACAGAGGGAGGGTCCATGGTGGGCTTCAGCTCTCCCAGTGGGTTCCTCACGTTCGTCTGAAAGCGCTCAGTCCAGAGGAGCTTTCCCTGGACCACAGTCACCGCTCGAAAACTCCGGAGTGGACCCGCCTTCACTGTTTCCTAAGACAGGAAGGCTCCGAGGAGCTGTCCTGCTCCATCGGGCCATTTTCCTGGCCATTTTCAGACGCCACTTGTGAACATCTTGTCTTGGTCTCCAGAGTGTCTGGGAGATGCTTGCTGGCTCCTGGCCACGTGGGACTTCCCACCTCTGGAACGGGGTGCCGTGGCGACTTAGGCCCCCAAGTCCTGCTTCCTGTCCTGTCTTTCCTCACGGTGGTGAAGGGTCTGGAACTCTGCCAAGTGTGGAGCAGTCGAGGGAGCGTTGGCACTGGGCACCGGGGCCTGGGGGAAGAGGAGCAGGACTCAGAGCATGTGCCCAGTCCTCTGGGTCCCTCCTGGACCCCTGTCAGCCCTGCACCAGGTGGGATGGGACTCTGCCCTCCAGGGAAGCTGGAGCCCGCTTCCCGTCCTGGAGTCCTCCCTCTCGCCTCTCAGGACCCCTGTGGGACCGACCCTCCACTCGAAGTGGGCACCCTGAGCGATCCTCAGGCTGTCTCTGGACCCAGTGGACACAGGCGAGGACATTCGTTCCAGCCTCCTGCCGTCGGCGGCTTGGGCCTTGCTGGCTGGTGACCACACTCCGCCCGTTGCAGTCTGTGGATGATGGGCAGCAGCTCCCAGTGCTGCAGGAACTGCCGCGTGGCCACCCAGAAGCACATTCCTGGCAGGCCGGCAGGCCACGGAGAAGCCCACACAGTCCTCCAAAGAGCAGAGGCTGGGCCTGACCCCTGGGGACGGACCCAGCAGAAACGTGAGCCACAGTGCGGAGGAGGGAGGCACCGGCGGTGGGGCAGGTGGCCCCGGAAGGGCCCCTGGGACGCGGGCGTGCCCCATGCGCAGGGCGTGCCACAGCACGGGCTCTCAGACTTGTGACCAAGGGCTGAGTCATTTGTCTGCCACCCAGGAAAGGGGAGCTGCCAATCCTCAGGGTGCAGGCTGGGGAGGCGTGCAGAGAGGGGCGGGTGGGGCCTGATGGGGTGCAGGGGCCAGCTCTGCGCGGGGTGGTGGGATATCTGGGAGGCGCAGTGAGCGTGGGAGGGGCAGAGCCCAGGCCTGTCCCCGGCTGGCACAACGAGGGGCTGGTGCCTCGTTTTCTGCATTTCCTGTCTTCTTGGGGGGGAGGTGGGTGCCTACTAACATTCTGAGAAATCAGATGGGGGCCATAAAAGCCGCGGACGACACTTCATTATATTAAAGCGAATAATTGCAGGCCCGGTTGCGTCACCTCCAAATATTTTGCATGTGCGTCTTGTCTTTATCTGCACGGCTGTAAATGCCTGATGGATAATGGCTACCATAAAAATGATGAACTGCTTAGGTGGCTTTTAAAAAAATCAAAGGGAAGATCACTCTCCGACGTTATTTCCTTTAGGGACACCACAGCGCAAGACGGTGATGGCGTCTCCATCTCTGCCAGGTGATTGGGTTTGTTTTTCTTTCTTTCTTTTTTTTTGGTTAAATCTGTTTTTTTCTGTTTTGTTTCTGAAAGAAAATGTTCACAAGCACCCACGTCTCTAGATTTGCAGAAAATTAATCCCCGTAGATGATGTGGAAATGATGGCCTATGAAGTTAATGAGATATTACCGAAGGCTGGATAAACAATTAGCAGGATTAGCCGGGAAGATAGACCAGGACCTGTTGCCATCTCACAGAACTGCGCTAATTAAACTGAAAATTACCGCAAGCCAGGAAGGACCAAGGCGCGCGGCCGGGTGGGAACAGACGGAGCTCACGCTGCAGAAGCGACATTGTTATTAAAGACCAACGGGACGGGGCATTACGGCCACCATTGCCCCTGTCCCCGGCATTGCTGGATTTTGTATCGATCCTGGCACCTCCCCGCGTCCCCATGATCCTGGGGGCTGCGTGTGTCTCTGGAGATTTTGAGTTTGCAGCTCCTTATGTACCTCACCTGTGGGAACCGGGGCCCCTCCAAGGAAGGAGCCCCTTCCTGATCCCACAGATGGTCCACCAATTCCCTGAAGCATGAAATTAGCTCCCTTGCTTCTGAGCATGAAGAGCTATAGACCATCCCGAGAAAACTCAGCTGCATTTCAAACCTCAGCCTTCCGCATTAGATCTGAGAGCCCCCGGCCCATCCCTCAAGGGCGCGAGGCTGCTGTGCTCCTCAGGGTCACGATCGTGGTGATGGACAGTCTTCCTGTTCCAGAGCTCGGCGTCTCCTCCTTTTGCTCGGCTACTTGGCAGCCTCTCTGGGCACCTGATGGAAATGGTGACACCAGAGGCAGGCAGTCTTCCCTCAGGCCGAGGCCCCATGAGGCCACCACCGGCTGCGGCTCTGGCCCCTTGCCTCTGCCATGGTGGAGGGATCCCGAGAACCAGGGGTCTCTCTGCGAGACCCAGGGTTGGCTGCAGCCAAGACAGGAAAGAGGCAGAAGGACATAGAGAGGACCTGGGTCCACTTTCTAGCCCACCCAGCATTCTGAAGACTCAAGCGTCATCTACACCTGCATTTGGTTACATAGAGTCCTGCGGGTACCAAGGGACCCCACGGCCACCTCACTTCTGGGATAGTCGGGAACAGGCGGCATGGCATCCAGGGCTTCTCCCTAAGACTGCACATGCAGCTCTGCTGCCAGATGGGAAGACTGCCGGGGCAGGGAGTGGTCACTGCGCAGCATAGAGTGGCCACCAGAAGAGGGACAGGACCAGAGGTCCTCTGGGAGGATGTTGGAAGCTCAGAACAGGCCAGGCTGTGTGTCCTCAGATCTTTATCCAATGGCACTGTCCAGAGGCAACTGAAGGGTCACCCTGCACCAGCCATCTGAGGTGACCGTCCGTGGCTGAGGGGCTCTCCGCTGCCCATGCACGTTGCTACAACTGGAACTTGAGCCTGAACTCGGAAGAGAACGTCTCCAGAACGCTGCAGTCTGGCTGACGGCGTCCCTCCCACCCGGGCCCTGAAGCCTTTTCTGTGCCCCTGTGACAGGGCCGTGGGGGGAGGATGGCTTTCTCTGGATGCACACTGCTGGCCCTTGCTGCTGTTACTTCTGGTGCCCTAGCTGGACACACGCGGGGCAGCCACCAAGACTCTTCGTACCTGTGCCTTTCCCGCAGCCTCTGCACTTCCCGCTGCCGTCAATGCCAGTTTTCTGTCTTGCTCTTTATTTAGGCGAAGGTCAGCTATTGAGAATCAGCCGGAGAGGAAGTGCTGTCCAAGGGGCCAGTGGACCAAGGCTCCTGCCGTGTTTGACGTGAAGTCATTTGATGACAGAGTAACGGGCTGGGCTCTGGGCACACTGCTGTAGCCCTGGTAGGATTTGGAGGGTTTGCTGCAGAAGGTAGAACTCATCTGGGACCAAGCTGGGGGTGTTCAGTGCTGAGCAGTGACCCCGAGAATCCCACCCTGGTTGGTCTCCATTGGTGGGAGGCAGGGGCTGTTTCCCAGGCGTGACGCGGTCCTGATAGGCTGCACAGCACCCAGGGACCGGACCAATTAGCCCTGGTTGGTGACTTCTCTATCAGTGCGGACTAAGACACCTGCCCTGTTTGTCAGACGCACTATCATTTCAGGTGAAACCTGTCAGCTGCAGCGTCGGCTGAGGGAACGCGCCCAGCGACTTCTCACTCCTGAGGACAGAGGAGCGAGAGACCTGGGTAAGCGCTGTGATTCTGCCGGTAATTAAATAACCTTAAACTGACTCATTATCTTCAGAGTTACATGTTAATAATTTAACTGGCAAACATCTCATAAGTTAATTCTGAAAAGACTTAAGCGGAGACAGATGTAATTAATTCCATATTTACACTAGTTTTTGTGCTTTTAACTTCAAATGATTTTCTGTGAAGCCAAGGAGCGTCTAGGCACGTTCCAGAGGGGGAGAGTTGCCAGCACCCTCCTGCCCGTGTGGGGCGGGCACTCACTGACGGGCGAGGCCAAAGGAAGACGCGCGTCGCAGAGATGGCAGGTCCCCTTGGGAAGGGCCGGGCCCCCTCTGGCAGAGCAGTCTTGATGGGATGGTCTTCCTGTCACCTCAGCACATCAGAAGTTCAAGGTAGCAGGCCATAAAACGTCACCTGGTGCCTTTCCACACGTCTGTGTCCTAGAAATGCTGAACACTGGAAATGACCTTTGAGCTGTATCCCTGGACGTCCCTGGAGTCACCTCCCCTGCACTCGCAGGGCATGGAGCTCTGGCCTCCGCTCTGGACGTAGAAGATGCTCTGTCCCTAGTTGCTTCTGAGTCTCCTCCCGTGTCCTGAGCGAGTCTCTGCTGACCCAGTGCTGTCTTCCTTCTCCCGGTCCTGGACAGAACATGCTCACCTGGGGGCCGCACGCCTGTCTCCCACCGGAGCGCCAAGTGCACAGCAGCCGTCAGCCTTGATCTTGCCTCTTGTCTTCGTTTGTTTTAGGAAAGGATAGATGTTGGCTCCTAATTAGCCCCGCAGTTTCGAATAGCTTTGCTTTAGCGAGAGTCTGAGTTGAGGTTAGTGATTCAACTCTGCCTCTGAGCGTGAGGCTCGGGAGAGGACACACTAGGCGCAGCGTGCCCGGCGCGGGCAGGACACGGAAGCAACTCTGACTAAGGCAGCAGGGAGGGATGGAGGCTCAGAACCTCTGCTAACCACAGACACTGTTCTGGGATTGATGAACCTTCAGAGCCAGGGCCACAGCTGTCGGGAGAAAGGACACAGTGGGAACAGGTACTTGAACCAAGCCTCAGATGGTCGCGGCGTGGAAGGGAGCCGTGCGCTGGGATGGACGCAGCAACGATAGCTTCCTCTGCGAGCTTTTCACTTAGAGCCCAGGCTGAGCCCCTGGGAAGGGGAGGAAAGCCATGGAGCAACAAGAGGAACCAAAGGCAGCCCAGTACTGGCTTTTCCGCCTTCTCTGGGAGGCTGAGGACTCCCGCTGTTCTCAAGAGCACGGAGCTCCATCGTAGATACGCACCATTTCTGGGCTGCATTAATTTTTAATAAGCTGGTTGCATCCAATCTAATCATGCAACTGAGGGCAGTTTTTATATTTTATAAGCACAAATAAATCCCTTCCCTACCCGCCCGCCCCTGGCGGCAGTTTGCAAAGACCTCTGGGTAGCTGGCTTTCAACCTTCATCTCCTACAGGCATCCCTGGCTTGTAAGTACCACTGGAAGATTCATTGTTGCTTAAATAATTGAATCTATTTAAAGAAATGAAGCCAATTAACTTTTCAGTTTATGACTAAGAAATAATTTCACTGTGTGTGGTCAGATTCGACTAAGTATCTGGGGATTCAATTACTGTTTAGAGGTCAGAGAAATACAATCAGGACCCTAAACCGTGTGGGACAGCCTTCTCGGCAGCACCGGCGCTCGGGCGCGATGGTAAGACCCCGGACGATCGGAAATGCGTCTGACACCCACGCGTTCTCAAGTGGGTTTTCTACCCAAATCCTGGGGCAGGCGAAGGCTGCACCCGCTCCTGTCCTTTGCTGCTTCCTCCTGTGCCCTTCCCTCCCTGCTGTAAGGAGCCCAGTGCCTCCTGGTCTCGCTCTGATCGTAGGTTTGTTCCTGGGCTCCCTGTTCACATCAAGGTGTAAGTGATGGATACAGGTGAGAATGAAAGTCAACTTTTCCTGCGGGAATTTGTGTATTAATTGGAAGTGTCACCTTGGAACAGAAAGATGACCCCATGGGCAACTCAGGAGTGGGCTGCATCTCAGGCTGACAAGCTCCGGGGACTCTGTGGCTCGCCAAGGCTCCAGCTCTGCTGTGGTGGGCTGATCCCACGTGATTCCTTGGCTCCCACGGTGGCTGGTGGCTCGGGTCCTGCCCAGGAGCAAGCCCTGAGAGGGGGCGGTCAGGACTTCCTCTTCCCTGGAGGCAGAGCCCGCCTCAGCATCAGGCCCCTGCGTGAGTGTCCCACGGATCATGTCCTGAGAGAGGATTGCCAACCAGACCCAAGCCCTGGCTCCTGGTGGCTCCACGTTCCCCAAGGCCCTGGTCCACCGCAACCCCTTTCCCTCCTATAGCTCAACTACAAACATCTACAGAGAACCTACCATGTCCCAGCACTGTGAGTGGCTGCCAGGACAGAGGACTGAGCCAAAGCAGGAGTCCTCCTCCACCTCCTGCAGGACAGAGGAGACCCGTGTTAACCACCCGCCACACTGGCCTCCGCCGGCCACCCCAGCCGTTCTTCCCAGCATGCACCTCTTCTGGGTCTACACCCCATGGCTTCTGTCTCTGGTCCTGGACTCCATGCTATGCAGGTGGCCGAGACCTTTTGCCTCTGAGCTGCCATCTCACTGTGTGGCCAACTCTGTGCCATGACTCAGCGTCTGTCTCTGCCTCAACCGTCCTCTCAGATTCAGAAGGGTTTTCAAGACATCTGCCTGGACATCCTCACCTGCTCTCCAACTGAACACCCCAAACTGGACTCGGCCGCTGCTGGAGGCACTGCCTCCGTTTTCCCAGCTGCCCAGGCCGGAGACTTGCCCTGCTCCTCCCACTTCACTCGCTCACAGAGGACGTGGACTTTATCTCCTTGATTTCTTCCATCTGATCCCCACAGGATTGTTTCTGAAATGACTATTTCTGCTCTCTTTGCCTGGCATGTGACCCCTCCATCTTTGCCTGTCTGTCCCACCCAGTCATCCAACAACCTCCACAGTAGAGCCTCCTCCCTGCAGCCTTCCCTGCCTCTCCCTCACAACGGTGCCTCCCGCTCAGCCATCCTCGTCCCCCTAGGTGGCACGTTCCTTCTGCTGCCCTGCATCACTGCTACTCGGGAGCCCGTCTCCACCCACCCCGTTTCTTGAAGACCTTGCCCTGTGCCTCTGTGCTCCTCCTCCCAGAACGGCTGATCCCTGCCTTTACGTGAGCAACGGGCAACTCTGGGCAAGGGCCAGAATCAGGAGACACCTTGGAGGCGGGCCCCTGGCCAGCTGCCTTGTTGTTCGGCAGAGCGTCAAGGGAGGTGACATTTCTGGGAGAAGGGCCCAGTGACTGCACTGTCTCTTGCAGGATTGGGAGGGTGTTGGGCTGGGTTTGGGGCCCACATCTTAATGCTGTAAGATTTTGCTGTCAGGAATTACTCTGGAGCACCACTGGGTTCCATGTCACCAGGGATCACATGACAACCTACAAAAACCCCTAACAGGACAAACACATTTCACTACCAGGCAGGAGCACGACTCCTGGGAAGCAGTTCCCGGCAAATAGAGAGGGGAGTGCAGAGACTGAACCACAGGAAGGTCGCAGGAAGGTCACAGGGGTGTCAAAGTCACAGATGCCTCCAAGTTCTCCAGGAGCCCATGGTCCACTCTGTCCAATAGACGACAGCACGGGCTTCCCTCCTCCTCCAGGTGGGCTGGACACCCACCAAGCTTCTCTCCCGGGCAGTGGCCTTGGAGAAGGGTCCCCGTGGAAATGTTTTCTGGAGTGGTCTATGAGGGATGGCCACTCCTGGGGCTGGAAAGTTCAGGTGTCCCCAGGCTGGTTTGGGTCAGCCGTGCTCCAAACAGGGAGGATGGTACCGGGTTTGGGGGGCCCACAAGCATGAGCAGGTAACTTTTCCACTCCTGGGAGCCAAGCAATGCGAGTCTCCTCCTCAAACAGTCTGACCATATGGCAAAATGATTCCTTGGCCATAAACTGGAAGTTAATTGGCTCCAATTCATTAAGTGGATCTAATCATGTCAGCCCTTGCTGGGCTCTGGGGACAGTCAATAATGAGGGTGCTGTTCATGCCCCCAGCCTGGGGACCCTGGCACCCTGTGGCCTGGACCAGGGAACACAGCTCCTAAGCAATGACAAAGTGGCCCCCGGAGAGATGCTCCAGCCAGGGAGGAGGAGGTCAAGTGGTCAGACAGAACAGCAGCCCAGGGAGTGCACTGCCTGATGAAGAAATTCAAGTTCCTCCACCGCTGAGCTAGCAATGAATTTGGAGCTTCATCTCGGCATAAACCGAGGTCTGCAAATAAGGCCTATGAACTCCGACAGCCTGGGGGTACAGCCCTGGGACCTGGGTCCTGGGCAGAGTCCTGGGAGGGTGGGCACTGAGCCAGTAACAGCTCCCCCCTTGCTGCGGAGCCCCTGTGGCCCTTGTGTGAATGACGGGCCACACACTTCAATCAACCGGAGAATGGCTGAGTATTCTCAAATCTCTCATCCTGGGGAGACCCCACCTGTTCTAGGAGTGGCCTGCGTTGCTTGGTGCAATGGTTGACTGACATCCATTTTTCCACCCTGAAATTGGTTATTAAAAACCTGAATTTCAATGTACTCTTAATCCCTTACCACTAAGCCCGCTGATGTCAGCCTAGATCATAGAAGCACTGGAAGGCATTTTGCATGTGTGGACTTGAAGTGGGCACAGGGGTGTGGGAGCGTGTGCACTTGCATCTCAAGGGCCATAGGAAATATTTTTGTGAGATTAAGTGGCCCAGCAGCACCAATGAGGGCAACCCCAAATCCTCAATGTTTCTTTAAAAACAAAATGACCTCAAGAGATCCATCGCACAGACCCTCAGTCGAGGGGTCACGGCCGGTGGCCCCTCCCGTGCCTCCGCTGTCTCCCCTGAGGAAGGCGGAGGGGAGCCCTGACTTTCCTTGCCGTGGGACTCTCCCGAGCACTCAGGAAATCCTTTCCCACTTTTTACAGAAATGACTGTGAACCCTTGTGAGGACCAGGCCCCAAACCAGAAAATTCCAGCATGGTTGGAAACACTCGGGGACCAGGCCCCAAACCAGAAAATTCCAGCATGGTTGAAAACACACTCGGGGACTGACTCTCTGCTCTCCTTGTATCTGGCAAGTCGCGACACGGGACTCAGACATTGCTCGGCTCCCTTAGGCCTGAAAGAATCAAGTCTCAACGTGGGAGGCCTCTGGGGAGACTGGCACTTCTGGAACGAAGGCCTTGGTGGCCTGAGGACTAAGGGAGGACCTTGGTTGCTCATGGTTGACCTTGAGGGAGGTCACAGCCACTTGGTGACCCTTGTCCCTCAGGGGTCTGTGGGGAGTCTACAGTTATACTACCCATGACATTTGATGGTAGGAGTCCTGTGACTGGCTGGCCTCCTAAGTTTTGTGACTTGTCACCCAGTGACAGAGCTGGATGGAGACTTGGTTTGGGCTTTGTCCAAACCCTCATCTCACTGGGCAATAATCAGGGTAGAGCACCGGGCCCAGGTCCGCACTGCGTTCACATGAACACGAAGCCTGCATGGGCTGCTTCCTGGGATCCTACAGGTGCATGCCATCTGAACTGGCTTCCTGGGGCCCTGCAGGTGCACGCCACCTGACAGGAGGGTCTGGTGTGATCCCTGAAAGGCCAGCTCTCTGCACACACACGCTGCGCTCTTTGCCTGGTCTGCTGCCCACCCCAGCATGCTGACCCCGAATCCAATTTACTTGTTTGCTCCCAGGTTCTCTTCTTGGCCTGGGACCGTCTCTGGTTGGGTCTCCCAATGCCTGGTGTGGACTTCTTGGCACCCTGCCACTCCTCAGTACACGCCCACAGTTACTGAACAATCAGGTGGAGTAACGTAGACAGACCCAACTCAGTGATGGGTTGGGAGCTGCGTGTTCGGGCAGCACAGGGTCATGGAAACATCTGGTCTCTTAATGAACACCGCAATGGCGTCTGGTCCGTCCTAGAGATGTTTTCCCTTCACGGTCGAGCGGATACCCCCCCACCAAGTCCCATCAATTTTTGAAACTTATGGAGCAGAGCGGATGGTCTTCAGGAGTTTTACCCACTGGCTGAGGGCACGGGGGACTGGCGTTAACCTAAGACTCTCACGTGGTGAATTCCAGGACATCCTGCCCCGAATCCTCTTCATTCAGTTGTATTTACCGGGCATCTCCAGCATGCTGGACCCCGTGCTAGATGCAAGGTCCCCAAACTCAGGGCTCAGTGTCCTGTCAGGACAGCTGGACAGCCACCAGCATTTTAGTGGACTATGTGCTGAGGGAGCCCGAGCTGGGGAAGAGCCGATCCAGCTCAGGAAGGTGCTGCATAGGCAGCTCTGTCCGGTGGGCCTGGAACGTGGGTAGCAGGGAGGGAGGGTCCTGGGGAGCAGGAGATGAGCCCGGGCGGGCGGGTGGCTCTGCAATAGGGGAGCAAGAGGAGAGCCGTGGCTCCTCGCTCAAGGACACTGCGTGGCTGGAGCTTGGTGTCCACTTTGGCAGACGGCCATCTCAGCGACTCTGTTGCTTCGGTCACCTCTCTGAACGGGTGCAGTAGGATGGGGAACAGCGGGAGGGGTGAGTGGAACCCTCCCACCTCCGTGTTTCCCGACCAACACCCCGCGTGCCAAGTCTTTCCCTCCATCTCCTCCTGAGTTCCCCAGATCAGAGGACAGAGCTGGGCCAGACGCGGCGTGAGCACAGGCACGGTCCGAGGTGGACGCCTGACTTCCCGGCCTGGCGGGTTGGCAGCCCCATCCCTGCTGCCCCGCGGCCGGCCTCAAGCTGCAGCTTGGTGAGGAGACACGTACATCAAGGACGGGACGGTTCTGAAGGCTGTGAGGAGACATGTGAGCACCGTGTGGAGGGTATTAAGTGGAGCAAAGTAGGTCAGTATTGTGTGGAATGATGAACTTGAGTTTAATCAACATATCATAAGAAAAATTATGGGGAAGAGCATCGCATGTTATTGTTGCTGTTTGGTTATTTGACTACTTAATCTTCTAATATATGCACATAATAATAAAATAATTTCACATGTGGCTAAAAATCATTTTTCTACAATCATGCAGTGTATTTAACAATATGTTAATAATGCATCTTCTGTAATTTGTGGGTGAATGTCTTTGTGCCCGTTGGGTGACATTGGGCGCGTTCCCATGGACAGCTTGGTGGTCTCCCCCACACAGCAGGGGCTTAATGAAAATGGGCAGGGTGCAGTTCAGGAGTGTGGTTGTGCCCCAGGTCTCCAGCTGGGCCTGCACTGGGAAGGGCTTCCTGTTTCCTGGGATACATGGCAACCCTCCAAGCCGGGAAGACAAAATGTCAACCCCGGGACAGACAAAATGCGGATCTGGGGCTTTACCCGGGCTGCCTTGGCCAAGCTGGAGCCTCGTGGAACCTTGGAAGGCGAATTTGAGCAGAACCAGGAGGCTGCAGAAAGACCCGGGCCTCCAGGAGGGAGGACACCCTGGTGCTGCGGCAGAGCCCCTCCCGACTCATGGCTCGTGGAGGCCGGGGGCCCTGCAAGCTCAGCCTCTCTCTGGGAGGCAGCGTGCGACCGGCTGCAGTGACTGTGTTGTGGACAGGCCCCGTCGGTACCCTCAACAAACATGGCTCCTGCGGGTCAAAGGAGGTGTCCTCAGGTCTAAGGTGCCTTCCTTTCACCCGCTGAGGCTCCACAGCCAATGGGCCAGCCCATCTCCATCCTGACCCAGGGTGGGGTGGGCTTGGAGGGCAGGACCCCACCTCCCGAGCCTGCTTTTTGGACTCGTTGACGTTTCTGGTGTCCTGCAGTCTGAGAGCCCTGACAGCACAGGAGGGAACCAAGCCACCCTGTCCCGGGTGTTAGGCATGGGCTCTGGCCTGGGGTGGGCAGTGTCCGCAGAGTCGCCTGCGTCTGGGAGGCCAGAGCCTGGCTGTGGGGCCAGGGGCCCTCAGCTCCTGTCAGAGCAGGAAAGCGCTGGGCCCCTGGCCGCCCACTCTGGCTGCTCTGTTCCCCGGTGAAAGTGACCTTCAGAGCTTCGTCAGCTGGCAGCAGAAGCCAGATTGCTTTCTAGTAAAGCATAGTTCAGGCTCAGCTTCAGGAATTTTCTGGGTGTTTTTATCTTTGCAGAGAAGCCATAAAGGCGCTGGTGGCAGCTGGGCAGGCTGCGGAGTTGTCGCTGCTGTGTGCTCATCTCAGCATAATGGCCTTGCTGAGCCGTGCTCGGCTCAGGCAGCAGCAGAAGCGGCGCGGGCAGCTTGATGTATGCGCCTCATCTACGCCCGGCCGGCGGTGGGTGTGCGGCCGTCAGCGCCTGCGCGGTGCAGGCGGCCGGGTTCTCAGAGGGCTGAGGTCCCGCTCCGGGGGGCGGGGGGTTCCCGGGGGCAGGTGCAGAGGGCTGGGCTGAGGGCACCGGGGCCTGGGGGCCCTGGTAGGCAGGGGACCCTTTCTGCAGCCGGTCCTGGCGCTGCCTGACTGTGGTGCTTGATGGGATTAGTTGGGGAAGCTGTCTTTGAAGTCAGTCAGGTTCCAGTCTCAACCTCAACCTTTTAGCAGCCTCCAGGCCTCAGGGACGGCGGCGTCCTGAGCTTCACTTTCTCTGTGAGTCCGACCAGGATGGATGGCGTTGTGATCCTTTGCCCTGTCGCAAGCCGCCCCAAACTTAGAGGCTTAACAGCAGCTTAATGCTGTCCTGCGGTCTGGCCGATTGACTGCTCAGCAGAGGATGGTGGCGTGAATGCCCAGCCTCTTCCCTCGGGCCTTGGGCCCCACGCGGGGAAGGCCCCATGGCCTGGGCGGGCCCCGCCTCTCTCCCTGGCGCCTGCCCTCGCGGCCGGGCTGTCTCACGGTGGTTGATTCTTTCGTGGACAAGGCTTGCCCAGACTGCGGTCAAAGGCAACGCAGAGGGAAGCCAGCAGTGTCTGGGGGCGCTGGACCCGAGAGAGCCACAGGCTCCTGCCACAGCCTCCCACCAGCTGGACAGAGAGCCCACCCAGAGTCCGGCAGAGGGGCCGGGCCTCTGCCGGGCTCCTGCAGGAGTGGCAGGGCACTTCGGGGCTGCTTTACCCGTCCTCCACGTGCCAGTGAGGGAAAGAGGTCAGGCACCCCTGGCCCTGACACCGGCTCTTGGGAACTGCCTGCTCCTCTGCCCGTGTCCTTCCCGAGCTGTGTCAGCAGCACCAGAGGCCCCGTGTCCAGCCTGCCCTCCAGCTGGCCACCCGCTGGGGAACCTGGGTACCGAGGTTTTGGGAAGATGGCTGGTCTCCACCCTGCTGCAGGCGGGGACCCCAGGGCATCTGCAAGCAAAGGCAGCACCTGGCCCAGCGCGGGTACTGATTATCAGCTCCTTTCTTCACGGGCTTGGGCTCCTGTGGGAGTGGGCTACTGAGCTCCACCAGGCAGGGAGCCGTGGCAGGGACCCCAGGGGATGGGCCGAGGTCGCACAGCTGTCCCTGTGGCCTGGGTTCTGGCTCTCAAGGTCAGCCGGAGGGCACTGACGGCCACGCCGGGGTCGCTCCCCTGCCCGACTCTCTGGTGCGCGTGGAAGGCCCTTTATCTCCAGAGGCTAACGCCACGGTCACAAAGCCAGCGTGGTCAGAGGCCCTGCTAAGGAGGACGCCCAGCTCCTTCGGCTCCTGCCAGGCCTGCGAGGCTGCCGTGATGTAAAGAGCTGGCGTCAGAGGAAAACGCTGGGCAGATGCCAACATCACCCCATCTCCAAGGCGCTGCTGAGTGTATTATTCCCGGGTAATTGGGGTTATGGGCAGCTGCCCAGTGAGCCAGGGGCAGGTCTGTTGCTGCAGCCTGTCGGTCAGCCAGTTAACCCCTCCCGTCTGCCAGGTGAGCATCCCCACCTGCACCTCCTCGGCTCCCTCTGCCCATGAGAGCCCCTTCCTGCCCGCCATTGCCGAAGGGCAAAGACCAGCCAGGAGGCGAGGTGACTCTGGGAGCCCACAGGACAGCGGAGGGCTGTCTGTCCACAGAGGCACGAGCGGCCCACTGCCCCCAGGGCAGCCCACCCTTCAGGCTGGGACGGGCTCTGGAGGGACCCTCACCCAAGCAGAACCCCTCGATTTCCCGCTGGCAGTGGGCGCGCTCGGGTGTGGCACGCAGATCGCTGGAGCAGGAGCTGGGAGCAGGCCCAGCTGCGGGCGGCGTCTCGGGGCCCCTGGCGGGTGCGAGACCCTCAGCTGCCTCTGCTCGGACGCTAAGGCATGTCGGGAGGACCGGCTGGCATTGTGGAGCAGGAGGCTGCTCTCTGACGTTCTGCAGGTGTCCCCAGGGACCGACGGACCTGGGCTCACAGTGCCTGGTACTTCCCCGAAGAACCCGTGTTTGGCGATGTTAGGTTCTGTCCAGCTGATGCTGCCCGGGGCTAATCGGTACCTGTGGTGTCACCTCCCAGGGACCTCGGCAGCCTAGACCGGGATGTGGGTTTGTGGGAAGCAACACCAGCAGTGCTGGGCCTCAGCAGCCCCTCTCCAAGGGCTGATGGACTCCTTTCCCACAGGGGTTGGGGCCTAAGTCCAAGATCCAGGTGAGGCCCGGCTGCGTCTCCCGAAGCCTCTCCTTGGTCTGTAGGGGGTCTTCTCTCTGTGTCCTTGATGACCGTCCCTATGCGCCCAAGTCCCCCGCGGCCTCCCTGTGTGCCCGATTTCCCCATGGCTGCCCTCCCTGTCCATCCTGATCTCTTCCTACAAGGACTGCAGCAGCGTTGGGTCAGGGCCACCTAATGGCCTCGTTTTAGCTTGGTCAGGTAGGACACCACCTCTCTTGACGCAGTGCAGTCTCCCTCTGGGGTCCTGGATCTGGACTTTAGCTTGTGAATTCAGGGGACGCCGTCAATGCCTAGTTGTGCTGCCGCTCAGTTGGGCCCCACGGAAGGCGAAGGGCCGGGCCTGAGGGAGGAGGACGGGCCGGGCCTCCGGGGACACCTTCGCTGGCTGCCTGCGGGCTGGTTAGCAGGCAGCTTCCTCTCCACCCCGCGGTGTGACGAAGACAGACGGCTCCTCTCGCATCCGAAGGCTTCTGAATCTAGAGCAGAAGCGATATTATATGTGGAGGCGGGAGTGTCCCCTGCCAGGTCAGCTCGGGTCGCGCTTGATGACAGCACTCCTGGCTCAGCAGATCCTGCTCCTGGGGAGGCAAGGCCTGTGCCTGCCCCGAGCAGTGACAGCACGGCTGGCACATGCTCCATCTCCGTCCCCGTGGGTCCAAGTCAAAATTTTATTTCCCTGGTCATTGACCGGGGATCTGCTGCCCCTCAACGAAACCATTGCCAGTCACATAGATAAGACCCACCAGCACTTTCGAAACTCATTTCCTTCACCGCTCCTCTGAGTTGCGCATCTCAGCCTGCCTTGCTGAGCATCTCCCTTGCCCAAGAACCTTCTGTGGCTCCCCATTGCCTGCCCTTCTGCATGGACCATGCTTTCCCTTCCTGCCTGCAAATGGCACTTGCTCCTGTGACAGCACAGCTACTCCCTGCCCGCACCCCCTGCGTCCCCAGGAGTGCAGTGTCTCACCTTCTCCAAGCTCCTTCTGGCTCCCTGCCTCTCGGTTTCCGACTGCAGCCTCTGGGGAGTCGGAAGGTGGTGACTTTCCTCTAGGCATCGTCTCTGCAGCTGCAAAAGGCAGGAGTGAGGAAGCGGCGGCATCCTCCGAGCAGCCACTGGGGCTTGGGCTCAGGCAGGACAGGGGTCTTTTTGGGCCACAGGATTATTTTCTACCTTACCAATCATGGCTTTGAAATAGACATTACTTATTTATCTAAAGCCCCAAGCACTTTAATCTGCAGGCTCTGCCTCTGTGACTCCAGCTCAGTTACCTTACACAAAAGTACTTTGAGACAGTTGTGCCCTCTCTCTGCTGTGACCTCTGGGGTAGGGAGACTAATGCTGGCATAGAAAGGACCGGTGCCCCACCGCCCGACTCACTGAGCGATAATGTGACCGCCGGCTCCATGGCTTTCTCTTCAGAGTTCTCCAGCTTCTGTGTCTCAGGGACAGAGTTTGTGTTTGGTTTGGGGAACAGCCATGTAATGCAGGGGTCAGAGCACAAACCCTGGAGCCAGCAGTCCTGGTTCAAACCCTGGCTCTGATGCTTCTTCGCTGTGTGACTTTGGGCAGGTCACATAACTTCTCTGTGCTGGTGCTTTCTTCAGCAGTGAGATGTGGCGCTGCCAATGAGTAAATCACTGGATCATCAACCTCAGCCACATCCGGAGGCCAACTCTCCTGCTGGCTGCAGCCCCTAGACCACATCACCAGCTCCCAATCGGACCCACACTGGACAGCCCACCTGCCCCAGGACTCCCCTCTCCCCTCTCCCCTCTCCCCTCTGTGGAGGCGGGCTCTCCCCACGCGCTGGGCAACGGGCTGGCCTAGCAGCCCCACGGGCTTGGGAAGATCCCCCCGGGCTCCGCGTGACACATGGTGTGCCAGGTGCTCACACCGCTCCCCGATTAGAAACGGCCCCTCCTGCTGCCACCGCCCCCAGTGTTGATGATTTGGGTGAGTAAAGACTTTCAGTTTTTATTCTTCATTTCCTGCTAATGTTGAAAGGCTCTCGTGCACAAGGGGAACGAGCGTGGGGTGGTAGCACGCTGGAGAGGGGAGAAGCCTAGGAGCTCCAGGAGGACAGACCCAGCGGCCACCCTGCCTCCACCAGCCCTCCTGTGAGTGGACGTGAGCCCTGGGCCTGAGGGGAGTGCAGGACTGGGAGACTCGGACACATGTGCCCTGCCCTCCTGCCCTGCTGCCCTCAGGGGCAATGGCCCTCTCACCAGGACACACCTGGACACATGTGTCCTCCAGCAGGGCCTTCAGGAGCTGGGCCCTGCCTTCCTGGAACAGGAGGTGAGCTCACAGGAGGCCCCTGGGTAAGGCAAGCAGGAGAGGATTCCAGAATGTTCTCCTGACACCTTTGCTAATCTTCCATAATTGGATGTCCATTCTTTCTGGCGAAGGGCATCTTGAGGACATTTCCCGAGCAGTGACAGGTTTGCACAGATAGACCTGCACACATGCGGGAACACAGCGCCTCCCCGCCTGCCTCCTGCCTGCCTGGTTTGACCAAGCAGCTGACTGCCGTCGGGCTGCTGGGTGATGCTCTGGGTCTGACCCGCTGCTGGAGAAATTCCAGTGGGGATGGGAGGTGGGCCTCGCTGAGGAAGCAAGCCAGCAAGGAGGGCCCGGTGGCCAGGAGAGGCTCGGCCACACTGGCCCAGGCTGCCCTGGAGACTGAGCTCAGTGGACTGAGAGGTCAGCAGGGCCTCCTCCCAACAGCTGCCCAGCTGGCCTCGGACCAGGACTTCCCTCCACCCCGCAGCTGCCGGCTCAGCCCCCCGACTGTACTTTCTTTGCTCTTTGGTTTTTAGCACATGACAAAATCGCCCTTCCCTCCCTGGACAGATCCTTTTTGGAGAGCACGGTGACCCCTCTGGCCCTTTCAAGTTCTCCCGCGATACACAACCACGAGTCCTTTTGAAATTATGTGAAAGGCAGGGCTTCCCGCCTCGCAGCGAGGCAGAGCTGGAGCGGGCGCGGCCTGGGCGTGAGCATGGCCCCTTCGCCACCGAACTTCAGATGGAGGCGGCACCAGCCTCCTTCCCCTTCCCGGGGGCCCTGGTGGGTGCCAGGTGGCCCCTGAGGCTCAAAGCCCCTCGCGCTTGCTTGGCCAGGGAGCCGGCTGCAACGCATTTGTACGCACACCGTGAATCTGAATTGCGTGCAGATTCAGAGGGTCCAGCCGGGAGAGGAGGCTCAGGAACAAATCCCCAGTGCAGAGCAGCTGGCGGAGGCGGCCTTCCGTTAGCAGCCCGCGTCCGGGCTGGAGGCGCCCACCCTTCACATCATCCATAATTGATTTGCCAATTACCAATCTGTCTTATCTCGTTTCCTCCGCACTGTAAGGCAGGGTCTCACGGTGGCCGGGACAAGCGCGGCGCTTACAGCTCAGAGTTATTGGCTGATTGAAGAAATTAGTGTTTTTTAAAATTTTTTAATCAAAATAAGCTCTCGAGGGAAGCACTTAATTTCGGTGATTCAACGTGCCTCCTGACCAGCGCTTGCCACTTCTTTTTAAAACGTGCGTCCTTGGCCTCTTTCCTGATCCACATTCACCGTTCTCGGTGGGAGCGCGTCTGCCCAGGACACGTTTGGTTATATCTTCAGAGGCTTCTGCTCGTCACAGGTCGGGGGGGTACTGGTGTCCAGTAGAGAAGACCAGGGGCTGTAGCACTCCACAGCCATTGGACGTCCAGCCTCATGGGGGACAGCTCCTGCAGGGAGGCATCCTCTGGCCCCCAGGACCCCTGCGGGGGTGAGAAGACCTGCTAGGGCCTCCTCAGCTCTCCAGGGAGGACAGGACGGGTGCCTGGTGGCCTGAGGCCCTCTTGGGATGTCTGTGGTTTTCACTGTGGCTCTTGAAGCCCTTGGACATTCTTGTCCATCACCTCAGACTCAGGTGGATCCAGGACAGTAGAGCCAGAGGACACCAACTCTTCACGGCCATAGGTGGGTGGATGGCCGAGAGGGGCAGGGCAGGCACACCCTTCCCAAGGTGGATTCCTGTGTCCAGCGCAGCATCTCCTGGGTGACCCTAGAGAAGGAAGTACCAGAGGACAGTAGGAACTGCTGCTCTGGACGCACACTGGGGCACAGCACAAGCCGGACAGGGCTGGTGCCATGCAAGGATTAAGGCCTGAGCCAGAGAAGGTTCTGGAATGGCTCCTGCTCAGTGCCAAGGAGTGGACTCCTGGGTCTGTCCCCTGGCTTTCCAGACTGGCCCCTCGCGTAGATGGCAGCTTGTTGCTGCTGGCCGTGGTTCCTGTCTGCTTGGCTGAGAGTTCCACAAGATGCCATCTGTGGCTCAGAAGCTGCACGGAGGTGTGTCCGGTGCCATGACTTGGAGCAGGTGGCCAGGACCCAGAACGGCAGGGTGAAGTGGGCCCTGTCTCCAGGCTGGGCAGCCAGCCTACCCCACAGTCCTCGCACGGCCCCCAGGCTTGGGTGGGGTAGCGTGGTGCATCAGTGCGCCTGGCCTGGGCCCCTCCGTGGGGTGGTCACAGCCCGGCCTCTCCACAGCCTCCCCATCTTGTGGGAGCCACCTGGCCCCATGTGCCTCGGCTCCCTGCTCTTCAGCACCGGGGTGAGGAGTCTGGCCTCGTGGCCTCTTGTGGAGGACGGTGTGATGTGGGCGTGGCCCTTGGCCTTGGCCATACCACGCGGAAGCTCTGGTGCCGCTGGTGCAAACCCATGGCCCGTTGCCTAAAGTGGGCATCAGTAGGTTGGTGCAAAAACAGCATCTTGGGTCCCGAAGAGGCTGGGAACAGAGGTTTCTGCTCCAGAGCAGGACTTCTCAGAACGTGGACATGACCAAATCGAGTCAGGGCTCTCTGAGAGAGTGGGCCGCCTTTTCCAGACTTGTTGTATCCACTTAATTATGTCCCCACGTAAGCAGGACGGTGCCGGACAGTCAGGGAGCTCTCCGCAGGCTCCTCCTCCAGGGCAAGACAGGGAGGAGAAAATAGCTGCAGGGGAAGTGCCTGCAGAGTGTCCACTGGCCGCCACCACCAGGCAGGCCTCAAGGAGACCCGAGCGAGGGTGCGTGACAGGGCGCCGCCAAGGCGAAACCAGGACAAGGAAACCCCAGGCAGCGGCAGGAGCAGCGGTGCCACACTCTGTGGGTGCGCATGGCGTCTGAGGGGCAGACAGGGCAGGACGGATCCAGGCGTTGGGAGGACGTCTCCAGAACAGGGCCAGGCTGGGTGGCCGCTGCACAGTCCAGCTGGGAGGTGGCAGAGCTGGGGACAGGACGATGGTGGAGGTGATAGCAGGGCCCTTTCTAGATGCAGGGGTTCACTGTCTTGTTCACTCTCTACGGCATGCTGGTTCTCGGACACCATCACTCCAGGAGGACACGGCCAGGCCAGAGGACCTACTGCCGCTGGGCCACCAGTGCCCCAGCCCCACTGTCCTCTTGCCCAGGGCGGCCGCTGTCCTGAGTCCTGACGTCGCAGAGCAGGTGGCTGGTGTGGACCACAGAGGATGCGTGGGGCACGCCCCCAGGTGCTGTGGACACTCAGCCTGGAGAAGGCGTGTCCAGGGGCTCCCACACAGCGGTCCACAGGGGGCCGCACAGAACTGCGCTGACTCCCATGACCCCGCGCTGCAGTCCCTGTCCTGGCCACCACGAGTCACACATGCAGCCCACCAGGGGCACAGGGCTGATGCCTGTCCAATGTCACAGGGCCGTTGCTGCTCCTGGGTGGCCGTGCACTCTCCCCCGCCAGGGAGGGCTGCGGCTTCCCCTGCTCAGCACCAAGGTGCTGACCTTGCCCACTGTGGTCAGTCTGAAGCGATCTCTGCAGGTGATTGGATTTCCTTCCCTTGGTGGTTGGCGGGGTGAGCATCCGATGGGCCAGTCTGCGGATTCTCTTTGGCCACGAGCTTGCTCTGAGACTGCGGTGGCTTTCACTGCATTTGTCTTTTTAAGTGCTCCATCTGTGGATGTTCTTTTATAAGTTCTAGAAAATTTTTTATTTACTTTTACGGGTTACAGTTCTCTGCCAAAATCCCGTATCTTGTTCTTAAATGTCCTGAACGTGTTAATCAGTTACCTTAAAGTCTGCGTCTGAACTTCATCACCCGTGAGTCGCTGTGGGTTTCTTTCTTTCATGTGCTTTTCTCTTCATTCTTGCATCTTTAAAAGGCACAGGACGTGGACAGCTGGGTCCTACGGATGGGGTCCCGAGCTCCGGTTTAACTTCCCAGAGCTGCCCAACATCCCGGCCTGGGTTTCCTCCCTGGTCCTCTGGTTCCTGGACTCCTGCTCAGGACCTGGCAGCAGCCCTTCCCCGACGGCAGCGCTGATCCGGCCCCAGCTCGGCTGCTCTGCTCTCTGGAGCTGGGCGGGGACGGCCTCAGCCCGTCTGCGAGAGCGCTGCTGCGTGGGAGGTTCTGTCTTCTGGTTTTTGGTCCCCCTGCTGGGGTCAGGCAGGCTGGCCACTCAGACTGCTCTATTCCTCAATCCCAGCCTTTCCTGGGTCCTGGGTGTCTTCCAGCCTTTGGCTGCGGCGATGCACCCTCCCCCCAGGACTGTAGAAGCTCTGCACAGCTGCAGGCCCCCTGCCCCTCTCTCCGAATCTGCATGGCCTTCCCCTGGGACCTGGCCCCTCATGTCCCTACTTCCCTGTTTGGACTCACATGCCTTCAAACTGGGTTGTTGGTTTTTTTCTTTTATTCCCCAGAATTTTCTATACCTAAGATTTTCTTTATGACATTTTCTATTTGAAAATTGTTCTATTCAAAAGAATTCGTTCAAAACAAGCTTGTCTCTGGTGACCAGATGTGGACAACTGGGAAAGCCAACCAGGCCTGGGGAGATGGCCTGGGGCGTGCAGGGCAGCACCGGGGGTGGGGGTGTCTGAGGCCTTCTCCAGCTGAAGGGCACCTTCTGACCTCTGCTGCTCTCACCTCAAGGGTGGCGGGACCACGCGAGTGAGAGTCTGCCCTCTTCTGATGCTTCCTTCTGAGTAGAGAAGCACTTGGGAACCAGGTGGGCACGAGGTTCCCCGGGCACCCCAGAGCGGGAGCTGGTGTAGTCTGTCCCCTGATCCCCAGGGTCCTCCTCTCCCCTGAGCCGGAGGCACTGGGGCCGCCCCCATCCCCTCTAGTCCTGCGACCCAAGTGTGCCCTTTGCCCAGCACAGAGCCGACCTGCCCACAGGCTGCTGCTGCTCTTGGAGGAAACTAGGACGAGAGTTCACAGTGCCCAGGCCACTCCCAGGTCCGTCCTCAAGGGTGCGCCTGGCTCCCGGCGTCTGCAAGCCTCGGGTCTGGGATCTGGCGAGGGCTGGCCATCTGCAGGGTCCCGGGGTGGGTCGGGCTCCCTGCCCAGGCCCACACCAGCCCCCTAGGATCTCCAGAGCTGCTGTCTACTGTGGCCCAAGGGCTCCAACTCCAGCGACACCTGCAAGGCAGACTCCCACAGCTGAGGAAGAAACCGCTCACCGAGCCTGATGGGATGGGCTGCCCGGGACCCTGGGACTCCTGATGAGATAGGGCGCCCGGCAGCTGCAGCGTCCTCTATCCCTGGGATGCCATGGTCGCAAGCCCTCTGCGCTCTCCTGTGGCAGCGGGGGGAGGTGCATGGCAAGTGTGCCGTGTGGAAACATCCTCCTCTGGGCCCCTTTCCCCCGCAGCTGTCAGAAGGCGGCTGACATCCCGGCTTCATTAGTGGCTCTGCTGAACCGTGGGGTCCAGCTCTGTTCAACCGACTCAGCAAATATGCAGAGGATTTTCAGAAGCTTGACCTGGCACCCTGCGATCCCATCTCTGCCACCTACAGCCAGGTCGGGAAAGTAACCACCCTGCCGGATGCTGCTCTCTGCTTGGACGACGCCCCGTCCCCAGACAGAATCTCTGTCCCTAATCTGTGATTATCAATCGCTTACTCTTCACCCAATTTTTACTGTGTTTTAAAATCACTAATCAATATACAGTCGGCCCCTCATATCCACAGACTCCCCTTCACGGACTTAGCCAACCTCAGACTGAAAATACTGGAAAGAAAGTTGTATTTGCACTGCACGTGTGCAAACCTTCCTCTCTTATCGTTATTCTCGGAAGGATAGAGCAGGGACTATTTGCGTAGCCTTACATCCTACCAGGTATTGAGAGTCATCTTTTTAACCTTCAGCTGATTGGATGAGGCCCACCCACAAGATGGAAGACCCCTGACTCACTCTCTCATTCGCCTACATTAATGTTGATACAAACACAGCCTCACAGTCACCTTCAGAGTGACGTTTGACGGTATCTGAGCACATGGCCCAGCCAAGTTGACACATGGTGCGAGCCAGTCTGCACTGGAAATCCTAACTGTCAACACCTCTGAGAAGCCCTGGCAAGCCCTTCACTCGCTAATGGGGCTCTGTGCTAATACGTGGCTGCAACTCCCAAGTTATTTCCAGGAATGAGGAGGAACTCTCTCCGCAGCCCCACAAGAGTCCCTGAAAGCTGCTTCCTGCCCGCCTGGGCTCAGCAGTGACAAACGCTGCTCTAATGGCCAGCCTGCCATGAGTGGCCGGAGCACCGGGGGCATCCGGTCCCCAGGGGCCCTGGTAGGAGCCGCCGCCCATCTGCACCCCTGGATCCAGCCTGGCCCCCGTGCTCGCAGGGAGGACTCCAGATGTTCTCCTAGGTCTCCCCTCGCTCAGGGCTCTGAGGACACGGGCCCTCGTGTCCTCTGAATCAACAACTGCCGCGTCCATTCAAATAATCTAATTTGAAATCCTGTTTCGGAACACAGCGGGCTTCATCCGCCCAGGCAGAACAAAGGGAATGGAACAGGGGCCTTAATGGGAGATATTCTGGGGTTTTCAGACTTGGAAGTCAACAGTCTGCTCACTCACGAGGGCTCTGACCTCTCGTTCTGAGAAAACAGGAAATGCACGCCGGGAATGAAGAAGGTGAACACCGTGCTTCCACCAATTCTCCCTCCGCTGGACCCTCCGGCCTCCCCCACCCTTCTGAACCCGTCTTTGGAAACCTGCGTGAAGGTGGCTGATGGAGACGAACTGGAAATGAGATTTATTGCTCTTGAAGAAGCGTGAGCTGGAGACACCCCGTCGTTTCGGGGGAAGAAGGACGAGCTCCCAGACTTTCAGGGGCCCTGGGAGGAGGCGCCCGGGGGTGGTGGGAAGGAGGGCATCATGGGGGTGACAGGGAAGGGTCCACCCTGCAGGAACAGCGGCCAGGAGACCCCTGCAGGAAGGCTCCCGGTCCAGCTTCCCAGCAGGGTCTGCAGGGCGCCCGGCCTTGGGCCCCGGGGCTCCTCAACCTCCCGCCTCTGCCTCTGCGGCCTGTGGCCAGGGGCATCATCTCCTTCCACCCTCGCCCGTGGGAAGGCCAGGGAGACCCTGGCCACAGGGGACGCTGGCCGACAGGAGTGGGGCTGGCCGGGCTGAGATGCTGGGCATGGTGAAGGTGCGTCTGCAAGCAGTTTAAAGACATTACAATCAGGAATTTTTTTTTCTGGGGAAAACCTGAGACAGAGTTTCCCATTTGGGCATGAACACCACATAAGATTTTCTAAAATCACAAAGTAAAGTCTCCAATGTTGACCTAGAAGGATGCTGCCCCTGGGTCCAGTCACCTGGCCACAGGGGCTCTGGGGACAGGAGAAGGGCCTCTACCCTCCAGTCTGTCCCCTCCACCTGCTCCTCAGTGGGGGGGCCATCCAGGAAGCCCAGCTCTTCCTCGAGGCCAGCAAGAGTCTGGGCACCTCCGGGAAGCAGGCGATGGAGGGAGAGAGGCAGCACGTGGAGCGGTGGTCTGTTCACTGCCCCGTCAAGAGGGCCAATGCCATCAGCGGGGCCCTGGATGCAGCCCCCGGGCCCACTCCTGTCCTGCCAGGTGGAGTGGCTGGAGGTACTCCTAGGCCTCAGTTCCGCTGGCCGTCACCTCTAGGACACTGAGGGCACGCCGGCCACTCTGTGCAGACACCAAACTGTGTGGATTGGCTTTGTGTGTTCTAGACGTTCCACGGGGACCTTGGCTGTCTGCACTCTCTTTCAGGCCAGCTTGGGATGTCCACCCAGGAGAGAGGGGTCCGTGTTGCCCTGGGGAGGAACTGGGCTGGGGAAGATGAACAGGGGTGTGTGGCATCAGCTCAGAGCCCAAACCTGCCAGGAGGACTCCAGCCATGTCCACCAGGTCGACACCAGTCGTGGGGTAGCTCCTGACCCTGCGGCTGGAAAGGAGAACCAGCAGTGATCTGGCCTTTCCTCCCCTCCTCTCCTCATCCTCCAGTGACCAATGGGCAACTGGACAGGCTGTGCGGGCCAGCAAGACAGGTGGGACAGAAGCGGTGTGGCTTCAGGCTGAGTTCTGCTTCTCAGAAGCGTCCAATGCCAGGTCCCGGCTGGGCTCACCTTCCTGCCCCGACCTCGGCAGCTTAGCTGAGCCCAGAAGAGCATCACTAGTTGAGCCCCAGACTGGACCAAGTGGTCAGAATGGAGCTGCGGGAACAAGAAGTGCCCTGGGGACAAGGACAGACGCATTTCCCTTGAAGTCCTGAGGCTTGTCAGCATGGCCCCAGCAGGGACTCTAGAGATTCACCGAGGACGGAGCAGGGCGCAGCTGGAGCCTGGCCCCAGGCCGCACCCACACCTCAGCGTGGAGCCACATGGGGGGCAGGCTCACCCGGGCCTCCTCCGTACCGCGTGGCCACGTGCTGGAGGAGCCATCTGGGCAGCAGCCCTGGGAACACTCCTGTGTCATGGCTGACCAAGGTCCATGGCCCTGCTGCCCGTGGGCACCAGGAGGCTTGGAGCAAACCCCCTCGGTGCTCTGACTGCTCTCGCCCAGGAAAACTCTCTGGTTGGCGCTGGGCTTGCCTCTGTAGCACGGCCATGCTGAGGGTCCTGTGCAGACCACCAGTCCTGAGCTGTGACCTCCCGCTGGCAGGCCTGCGCCCCTCCCTCGTCTACTGGACCAGGGAGCTGCCCCGCAAGTGGGTTTTCATGACAGCTCGTGGTTCCACCCTCCAGTTTCAGCGCCCCCATCGGGGCAGCTCTGGCACCCCAAGCTCCACTTCTCCCCTTGCCCCGACCCTCTGGATATTCATTGAACACTCAGCCTCTCACCACAGGGCCTTTGCATGACTGATTCTTGTGCCCAGTACCCTGTCACCCAGACAGGCCTGTGGCCCACGTCCTCTGTAGCTCTTGCCTCCGCCCCGGATGGAAGTGGGATCTCAGCCCTGTGCCCCCTCCACCGTCTGTCCATCTCTCCCCGTGGTGGCTTCCCACTGCATTTATTCCCTCTGACGTGTGCTATGTTGACTTGGTTCTACTTCCTGCCTGGCTGCTCTGCCCCTGGCAGGTGAGCTCCTGAGGCAGGTTTCCCATTGTCCTTGCTGCTAGACCAGAGTCTACACATGGTCCGTGGTCCGTGGCCGTAGCCCAACACAGGTCTGCTGAAGGACTGGGCAGGTTTCTGGTCCCTGAAGCCCCTATGCTTCCTCTGGATCCAGCCTCCTGGCACCCCACCCCTCTGTTCCAGAATCCACGAACATGGTCAGTCTGATGGGTGGGCCAGCCTGGGTCCCACCTGTTCCTCCACCTGGCTCTGTCCAGCAGCTGACCACAGTGTGCCCAGGATGTTGGCAGAGAACCCTGGCAGAGCCTGCCCCGCCCCCAGCTGTCCCAGAAAAACCCAGTAAATGAGTCTGAGCTTTTATCTCTAAAAACAGAGTGGGGGGGGTCGCTGCTCCAGGGCCACTGGGGCCTGTCCAGCAGCGCTTTCCCACTTCCTGGAAACCCGGCACTGCCAGGAAGCAGAAGGACACATGCTTCCAGGAACTAATCCCAAGTGGATTAGCTCTTTATCCCCACCGTCCTGTGCTCAGCGCCGCCCCTCCCGAGGGGCTGGGCACACAGCTCCCGGCAGCTAGGGCATCGCGAGCAGCCTCAGGCAGCTGAAGAGGGCGATGGGCAGGAGGCTCCAAAGGAAGCCCAGTGATGCCGTGGGGCCTCCTAAGGGAGGCCTCTGGGGAGGCCCATGTCCCTCTGGAAACAGGCCCAGGCTTCCATGGGCCCCGAGGCTGCTCTGGGCAGGACCCTTGCTCGGCAGAGCCGTCTGGCCAGGTCACCTGGCCCTCCTGCAGAGCCGGGGTGCAGAGCCGGGTGCTCCGGGGACCCTGAGGCCTCTAGTGGAAACGGTGGCCTGGGAGTCAGACACACGCGTCCCTCCCGGCCATCTGCCCGCCCTGCTCCTCAGGCCGGCCCCTGCGCCTGGTTCTTCCAGGGGCCCAGACCCAGACAGGGGCAGAACCTAGGCCCTTTCCCAACCCCAGAGCCGACCTGCCCTGGCAGTTGGAGGAGACAGGGGCTCATGACCCTCTGAGTCCCAGGCCCACACCTGGGCACCAATGCCTGGGCAGGCGTTCAGGGCTGGGTCTGAGTGTGCTACCCGTCCCCAGGCTCGGGCCCTCTTCCTGTGGCCCCTGCTCCCCTCTGCCACCCGGAGCTTGTTGGAGTTTATGAAACGTTGCTGAGTTGTTAAGAGCTCCAGGTTGCGGCTGGGGAGCCTCGTCCTGCTGGCTCCAGAGATTGTCCTCGCTTCCCAGGTGCCTCGGCGGCCGGGCAGCACCGGTGGCTGCAGAGAGGAATGAGTCACAGGGGCCACAGGAGTTCTGGGAGCGTGGACGCTGGGTGTGTGTGGGGACAGGCTGGTCCCCAGACCCTGGTGCGTGAGAGGCCTGTGTTAAAACCTGGCCTGCGGCGGCCATTGCTAACCTAGGGCTCCCCACTGCCTGGAGCAGGGGCCTGGACCTCCTGCCATCTTGACACAAGTGACAAGTCTCACTCAGAGACCGTGGATGTCAAGGTCACCCGCCACAGACTGAGCGAGCCAGGCCAGCCAGGGGGTCAGCATCCCAGCCTGAGGAGCAGGCTGAGGGGAGGCCACAGGAAGACTTGAACTTAAGTTACAGAGTGATTTGGTTTCAGATTCCAAATTTGGGTCCTGGTGAGACAGTCCTTCCTTTGAACTGAGATTCATGGTTACGTTGAATGGCCTGGGACATGGTTCTAGAAATTCGATCTGAAAACATCACCTGGCATCCTTCACATCTCAAAATCCGCGGGCGACTTCACATGGGCTTCTCTGTGGGATCCTATCTTATTTTACAGCCCAAATTGTCATCACAGAAAGTTATTCAAAAGCCCCTGACTCACGGGTGAAATCCGCTGGTGTCATCAAGCCACCGTGAGTGGGGCGGGGGGTCTGGGTGGGGGACGCGGTGCTGCGTGGGCAGAGGCTCTCTGAGAGGGCTGGAGCCCCCTTGTGCCAGCGAGGCAAAGTCCAGCCTCCCGAGCTGCTGGGCTGGTTGTCCTGACTCTCGAACCTGCCCTTCGTCCAGTGAGGGGAGGCAGCCCTCCCTCCACACAGGGCCCGCCCCAGCGTCCCCGTCCTTGAATGTGGGCTCTGTCCCAGGACGGGCTCTGCGCCTCTCTCGGGGTGCTCAGAGTGGGCAGGATCAGTCCCCTGTCCAGATGTCACCACGACAGGAGGCTCCGGTGCAGGCTGGCCCAGGAGTGTGGGAAGACGGCTGGCCCTCCTCTGCCGGCTGCACCCCCGGGGCCTGGCCCCTCCTGCAGACCCCAGACGTCCTCCAGGTTCGTGCTCCTGGAGGAAAGCCCCAGCTTCACGCTGGGGTCTGCAGGAGAGCCTGCTGCACCCGCATGCACAGGCCAGGGTGGTGCACCCAGCGTCCTCCTCCTCCTCCTAGGCCGGGTGGTGCCTGCGAGAGACCAGCCACACCGGGACAGCTTAGGGGCCGGAGGATGAGCCACAAAACACGCAGAAGACCCACCCCAGGGAACGGGCACTTGGACGGCGGATTAGCATCAGAATTTGTGTCAGGAGTCCCGTTTCTGCAGGCCCTGTATTTATTTGTCAAGTACTAGGTTTATGGTGCCTACTACTTAAATATGGTTATACATTGTATTTAAACTCATTAAATACTAGGTATCTGAACGGCTTCTTCTCACATACAAGGTATTTTATTTGGATCCTGAGCCTTTCAGAGTAAATATCCAGTATCTGGTGTTTAGCTAGTATCCAGTGAGTACCTACCTCCCTATCCCTAGTGAGGTGCCTGTTGCCCGGTAGCTGCAGGCCACGAGGTCATGAGCAGGAGCCGCCGCGCTGGTGCCTGGCAGCTGCTAAGCTTCCACTCAGGTGTCTGACTCGCTCCTGCAGCCATGACCCTCCCCAATCCACAGCTTAGATCCAAGCCCCAGCAAGGGTCCAAGGGTGGCCCAGAGCCTGCCCTGGCCAGTGGGCTTTTCTTCCCCGTATCTCCCTGGCTCTGCCAGGCTCCACCCAGGGGGCCAAGGAGGTGTCCCTGCAGGGCTGCGTGGACAGCTCAAGGTCTGAGGGCTGCTGGGGGCTGGCCAGGAGGCAGGCCTTCGGAAGGGGGCAGAGTGTCCTGGAGAAAGGTTGTGTGGCCTGACTCCAGGGCAGGACAGTGGGACGGCAGCAGGTGGGGCTGGAGCCAGAGGGGAGCTTGGATACCAAGGAACACTGGGTCCTCAGCAGGAGGCCCCTCAGAAGGAGGGAGGGCCACCTTGTCGGGGTCTGGGAGTGAGGTGCTCGGCTTGGCTGAGGTGACCTGGGATGGAGGGGCAGGTGAGACCAGGGCCCGTCAGACAGCGGTCTGTGCTGGGCTTCGCTTGGGACACACTGTGGGTCCTGGCCAGGGGTTTGACTTCTCTGAGCCTCTGCTTTCCCACCTGTAAAGTGCGAACCACAAAAGGACACAACCAGGTGGCAGCCTGAGGCCCCACTGTCTCTGGCTGAGACGTGGTGATCGCGGTGATCGTGCCGGAAGGGCTGGCCCTGGGGTGGCCCTGGAGAGCCTGCAGTGACACTCAGCATGTGCAGGGCACATGCTCGCCACTCACTGTCGTTGCCAGCTGCAACGAGCCCCCTGTGCCGTGCCGCAGAGGCGCAGCGGGGTGCGCAGAGCCTGAGAGGGGTGCCAGCCCCGCCCCCGCCTGCTCCCCTCTCCCGACAGAGCTGCCCCAGGTGGGGTGGGAGGGGTGGAGAGTGCTGCCTGCTCTCTGGCGGGTGAGCGTGGGCTTGCTTCTAGGCCTGGCCTGGCACAGGGTCTGTCATGGAGGCCCCAGCTGCCAGGGTCCACAGCTCTGGTCGGTGCTGTTAGCTCTGGTGAGGGAGATGTGGCACTGTGGCCTCTTGGGGGTCAGCTGGCCCACCTGCTGCCGGCCTCAGGGGCAGCCCAGGAAGGCTGGAGCGAACCTCCCACCCAGCTCTCTGGGCACCTTCAATCCCCAGAGCAGCATTGCCACGGGGGTCCCTTGGTGCTCTGCCCCCGCTGCGGCACTGGGACAAAGCCCCATGTCCTCCGCCTCCTGTGGCGTCTGCCATCTCCCTGGACCCAGCCCCAGAGGCACCCAGGAATAAGCGATGTCCATGAAGGAGTGGTGGAGGCCCAGAGCACTGGGTCAGCGGCAGTCTGAGTCTGCCCACAGCAAGCCTCCCTCCTGAGGCTACCAGAACCTTCTGGTTGGACCCAGAACCTGTTAGAGAGCCTGGCTCAGCACGGAGACAAGGTGGCTTCTCGTCAGTGGAGCGAGTCGCAGGAGAGCTCTCTGGTCAGGAGGCCTCAGGATCTCTAGGGCTCTCCAGGGTGAACAGGCCTGGGCAGAGGGAAGCTCCCCTCGCCTGGGGGACCGGCTTGGGTTGAGGAGGTGTGGCCGCTCCCGGGGACTTCCAGGCCCAGGGCCTTCTCTGGGGGGACAGACGCCTGGCCTGGATGCCGCACGGGCCTGGTGAGCATGTGGTGGTACCAAGACCACTGGGTCCTGCCTCTGAGTCGACTGCCAACAGAATCCCAGCAGAAACTCAGGCTGAGGGGCGAGTCCTCAGGACCACACAGCAAGCACATCAGGCCTAGGGCCCCCTGGTCCAGGGTCCTGAACTCCAAGCCTTCCCTCTGCTCTGCAGGGGGGAGGGGCTCTGCCCTCCAAGACCCTCCTGCCCGGGAAGCTTTCTCTTTGCCCTGCTGTGGCCCTGGGCACCTCCTCACTTCAACCACAACAGGCCCCCTCTCCCTGCAACAGCCTGACATCAGTCAAGAACTCCCAGGGGCCGGGTGCTGGGTGCTAGGTGCTTAGTGCCTGCTGTCCTGGGTGGGTGAGTCCCAGGCTCCTCAGAGACTGGGTTGGTGGATAAGGATCTTTCACAGGGACCATCCCACTCGACCCAACCACACTGAGAGGATAGACAGACAAAATCCAGGCTTCTCTCCATCCTCATTGTGGCCCAGATGGTCTCTTTCCTCCATCCACAAGGCAGCCATGGGGCTCCTGCCGTTTGTGAAATAGGAAGAGGAAAAGGGAGAAAGGCAGGAAGACAGGCCATGAGGGGGCAGGTGTGTCCCCGGGGCCAGTGTCCCGTTCAATCTCCAGCATTCCATCCCCGAGCTGCCCGAGGACCCTGCAGCCTCCCTCCGACCTGGCCACTGAATGGAAAGGACTGACCCTGGGGCTCCCCATGCTCTCTGGATTCAGCTGCCCCGTGGGGTCCCTCACCCCGCCCGCCTTCCCATTTTGTCTGTCTCTTACGTTCCCCTGTGTCCTGCCGCTGCCTGGTTAGCTGGTGGCCGATGAAGCACACCTGGGTTGTCACCAGCAATGCCCAACCGGGGGCAGTTCTCTCTGGATGTGGCCAGTTGCAGGAGAGGGTTGGCAGGTGTTTGTGGGAGCGGCACCATCCCCCCCATCACACCCGGCCATCCGAGTGTCTCTGTGAGAGCTGAGCAGCCCTGGGTGAGCACGAGGTTGGGGGTCCCCTGCTGGGTTCCTCCTAGGGGCTTTCTTGTGTCTTGGGTTCATATTTGAACCCTGCCCAGAAGAGAGGAGGCCACGGTGGCAGCCTGACCTTCCCCGTGGGGTGGTGCACTCAGAGCCCCCACCCCTGGATGAGCACAGCCTCCCAGGGAGCACCAGGTGTTGCCTCACATCAGAAGCTAAGTCCCCACAGCTCAGGGACGCACTTCAGCCTTGACCTTAATTCCCCAAGGCTGGGGTTTCTTAGGGACAAAGGCCCTACCTTTGATGGGCCACCAAGGGTGGCTTTCCCAGCCTAGGCCTGGTGAGGGAACGCTCTGGAGAGGGCCCACTTCCCGTCCCTGGGAGGAGCTGGGCCCCACCTGGCCCATCCCATGGTGGACACTCCATCCCCCCATGGACACCGCCTCTCTGCTGGATTGCGTTTGAACTCGTCAGCCTGGTCGGTCTCCCATGGAGTTTTGGCCATCGCGTGTTTGAAGGGGAAGAACTGTAGCCAGAGGGACTCCTCCTGGGATGCCAACACTAAGCTTCCCCGGGGGGCTCACGGCAGGGCCGAGCAGAGAGAGCCAGGCAACACCAACTGCAGAGAGAGGACTACGCGATGACAGACATCGTGACCCAACATGGCCACAGAGGCTGGCGGAGAACCTGAGCCCGACCCGTCCCGCCGAGAAGCCCGCTTGGTCTCCCAGGGCGCCTGCCTCTGACAGCTGGCCAGATCTGCAGCCCTAGCAAATTTCGTTTCAAGACGTGCGTCATCTGAGGGTGGTTTGCCAGGGCCTCTTGCCTGGGAGCCTCTGAACAGAGCCCCAGCTCGAGACGGTGGACCCCAGGAGCCCTGCTCTCCAGGAGCCACGGGGAGGAGACGCCAGTCACCCGCCACCAGGACAAGGGGGAAACGTGGCAGGGACCGGGCGTTGTCCGAGGGAGGCCTCAGCGAGGACCCCAGGACCTCCACATGGTGGAGCTGTGCAGGAAGAGGCCTGGGCGGGCGTGCTGGCCAAGGCAGAACCTGCAGGGCCTCACGGGACAGCAGGGCTCACTGCCCGTGGGCAGGGTCGGGGGATCTGTTTCCTGGATAAGGCCCACCAGGCCGACATCCTGCTAGGTGCAGTGAGGGTTCTGGTGGGGAGACCTCCCTGCCTGGCTGGAGACAGCTGTGTGTGTGAGGCCCTTGACCCAGCACAACTCCAGAGCAGCAATGGCTGAGGGGCGGGACCAGCCGCCGACCAGGCACCCACTCAGGACCAGTCAGCAGCACCTCCTGCAGGACCGGCCTTCATGCTTTGGAAAGTTCGCCCCTCTGCAGTAAGTGGGAAAATGTCAGAATTCACTGTTCACATCCAGCTCTACTTGGGGGTATCCCTTCGGTGGGTGTTTGGGGATGTTTCCAAGTTCAGAGTCTTCCCTCAGGAGAGAGAGAGGCAGCTTTGGCTTTGAAGTTAGTGACTACACGTGGATATAATTTAAAATCTCTGAATTAATATGCACACAATGATAGTAACACACTGTATATAAATTTAATAACTATATCCATGAAGGTGGAGGAGCCTCTGAGCCGGCTGGGTCTACCTTGGGACTGTACTGGCCTCAGGCGTGCCCCACAAGGGGACTTTGGAACTCTGCAGCTTGCAGATGTGGTCTGGAGTTTGCAACACAGAAAATGGGGTCCAGGCCCCTCCACCACCCGAGACTCTAAGATTGGAAAACGGTGACCTAAGGTTATCAAAGTTCTTAAATAGCCTCTGCTCGGAGCCCAGCAGGAAAAGCAAGTTAATCATGTAGCTCCCGTGTCACCCGGAGAATTTACTGATGGAATTTGCAGCTGGGGACTTGTACACTGGGGGAAGATGTTCCTTGCATGTCGTGTATGCTGGTACTTTGGACAGGCCTCAGGGCTAGCATCTCAAGCGTGACCTAATCACCACTTGCTCTCAGGAAGCGTGGAGGCCGTGCCAAGCTGTGGGTTAAATGGATTCCAGGAATTGTTTCTGATTCTCAGCAGCAGCAACCTGGCTGGCGCACGGTCAAGTCCACCCTCATTGCTAAACACCAGCCTTCTCAAAGTTGCCCAGGACGTCCATGGAGAGTCGTACCTGACCTCCTCGCACCCCAGGTTTGAGCTGGGAAGACCACCCCCCCATGCTCCCGGGAACTTCTCTCCTGCGCTTCCCACCTTCCCCCGGGTCACTTCCTACTGCAGGACCCACTCCTGCCCAGCCCCTGTGCTGTCTCCGATTCCTGAGCCCAGGCCGTGGGATGGAACATCCCCAGTCCCCCTGAGCGTGCCCCCTGACTTTAAATGGCCCCTGGTGGTGATCCACATGTCTCCTCCAGGGCTCTGGGCTCACACACCCAGCTCACTCCACTTCAAATTGCACCAAGATCTCAAGGTCCACCATCCAAATGGAGAACCTGTCTCCATCCTACTCAGATTGTCCTTTGCTGACCTCCCACATCTCGGTGAGTCTGACCCCAAACTCAGAGCCATTTCAGTTCTCCCCCCGCCCCATCCACCATCACCCAGTTCTCTGGTTCTCTGCCCTCACGCTCTCTCTCTGAGCTCACAGCCTTCCACGCCCAGCCCTGCGACGGGGACAGCCCTACAGTGTCCTGGATCCTGCAGCAGCACCCCAACCTGTCCTTGGGCCCAGAGGCTCCTCTTCACAGGCAGCCAGGATGACGGCTTTCAGGCTCGTTGTGTGAACCACGTCCATCACTTCTGAAGCCTTGCAAGGGCGCCTGAGCCCTGAGGACGAAGCCCAAAGCCTCAGCGAGGCTCAGGAGACCCCCGGGGCTGGCTGGGCTCTTGCGGCAGCCCCGGCTCCATGCGGAGGGCTTGTCATTGTCCTCTCCCCTGCTGGTAGGTTCCATCTGCCCCAAGCACAACCCCTCTACCAGCGGGGCCTGGGGCAGCTCTCCTGCCTGCCGCGCCTCTGTGAAGCTGTGCTGTGCCCCAGGCCCCAGAGCGGGGCCTCAACAGCGGAAGCCTGCTCCTCGGGCTACGCACTCCTCCCGGTCCCTGCAGCTTCACGTCCTCTCCTGTGCAGTCTGTCCCAATGCCCCTCTGTCCCCCTCTTTTAATGTTGTGCCTGATGGCATTGGGGCCCAGCTGCATGATCCAGGATGAGTTCCTTGTTAGTCAGTTTCCATGCCTGGGAGGAAATGCCCGGGACACAGGAGCTTCGAGGAGGGAAGGTCCAGGGGGTCACGGATTTGGAGAGTTGGTCTGTGGTCAACTGCCCGTTGCCTTTGGGCCTGTGCTGAGGCAGAGCACCATGGTGGGGGCATATAGCAGAGGAGGCTCCCTTCCTGGTGACCAGGAAGCAGAGAGAGGAAGGGGCTGGGTCCCAACATCCCCTTCCAAGGTACACCCCAGTGACCCACCTTCCCTCACTGGGTCCCCCTCCCGCAGGTTCCACCAGCTCCTAGGACACCAGGGCTGGGGACCAAGCTTCCAGCACGCGGCCTTTGGGGACACTTATCCAAGCCACAGCAGTGCTCCGGTCCTTGACTTGGTTGTGTCTTCGAGTCCAGGTGATCTCTAGTCCGTGGTCACAGAAGGCAGCATTCACACGTTCAGGCGCTGGGGCGGGGTCTGCTTTGGGGCCACCTCCCAGACCACTGCACTCGGTTCCATAAGCTTCTTAAGCAGATGCTCTTCCCCGGGGGCCTGGGAAGAGCCCTGCCCACCTGGCAGGCTGGTCGACACCCCGTGTTACCAACAGGACGTGGGGCTGCTTCTCTGTTTGCTCTAGGAGAGTCTCGATATGGAAAGATAAGCCCGGGGTTTGTGCAGGACAAGAGGGTGGCCCTCTGTGCTCAGGAGGGGAGGGCCAGCGGTCCTTCCCGGGACCACAGTGGGTGGGGATCTTCGAGGCGAGAGGAAGGGGACCTCAGCGAGCAGCAGCTGCACACAAGCAGGGCGGAGGGCGGGCTGGGGCCTGCTTGGTCACGCCCACTGTGAGTGACAAATGCCCCCATTCCTCCTCCAGCTCCAGTTAGCCCCAGGTGGCTGGGGAAGTGCAGGCAATGGCTGCCCTGCCTGGTCCTCCCAGCCAACCCCGGCTGCTTCCTCTCCCCTGTCAACTGCCCTCAGTGTGAAGCTCAGGCGTCCCCCCCATGGCGGCCCAGAGGCCCCCTTTTTCCTCCTCTCCCCTGCCTATAGGCCCAACACAGGTGTCTGGATCGTCCATATGGCAAAAGCTCCAATGAGGCACATTCAATTATGACCTCATGTCCGTGCGTCACTGCATGACCCATGTGATCCTGCAACACGTGTAATCAGAAAAAAGAGATGACCCTCCATTTATGTCTGATCTATCAAATGTACACGTGCATTCTACTGTCAGGTACAACTAAGAAGAACAAGTAAAATTAAAATCTAAAATAGTGTTAATCAGTTCACCCTCAGGAGTCGGAAGGGGGGGGACCCCCAACAGCCCAAACCCATTTCCCTTCATTTCCCTCTTGCCGTGGTCTCCCCCAAAGGAGGAGCGACGCGAAACCCAGGGCTGCGTCTGTGCATCAGGAACAGTGGGGGAACAGGCGGCAGGGTCCTGATTCCACCCTCGCTCTGCCTCTGCCTTTCTCTGCGGCCGTGCCGGGCGCCTTCCCTTTACAACCTGCAGACAGGAGGCTCAGCTGGGCTCGAGAAGACCAGAGTGAGTTTTAGAACCAACAACTGCGTCCAAACCCTGCCCAGGCCTGGGACTGGGGAGCCACTCAGCTACTCTAACCCCAGCTCCTGCGCTGACTAGACAGGCACACTGTCCTCACTGGGCTCTTAAAGAACTGGACGGAAACGCACGGCTCCCACGCTGGCCTGGCGGCACCCGGAACCAGTAAGCTCTCCTTTTCTCCCGAATCAAACCGAGAACCAAGTGACAGAAGCGATAGGCCAGCGCAGGCCACCCTTGGAGAAGCAGCCCACAGCAGCGGGAAGCTAAATATTTTCTTCCCCATCAACAGAAACTCAACTCAACTAAATTTCAGTAATTTAAGTTGAAGAAAATGTCAGTATGTTAAAATGGTGCTCAGAAATATGCATTTCCCCCAATCTGCTAAGAGGCAAGGTGGAAAAGCCTTCTTAGAAACCTTGCTCTCTAAACTGCCATCCAATGATCAAACCAGCCAGAAAGGGTAGAACCGTCGCTGAACTTCCAGGGAGACGGAGCTGCGTTGGGCTTACTTGGCCTGTGCCTGGCTCTTGCTCTGCAGCAAGAGGGACTTCCTGGAGGACCTTGCTTGAACCATGGGGGAGCCAGGAGGGAGTCTGGGACTTGCTCATTGAGGGTGCAGACACACATGTGACTTGCTCCTGCCCAGTCAAATGTGCCTGCACCTTTAATTTGGAGATTATCAGGTAGAAATCTACTGACCACAAATCTCCAGGACCCTGAAGCACCCGGGAACTGGGCATCTGGGAGCCCACCTGACCTGACTGTCTGGCCAAGGGAGGGAGAAGCCCAACACCCATGGCCACACGCAGGTTTTGATGAGTTCCTTCCAAGCTCTGGAAGCTGGGTGGCCTGAAACGGCAGGTGTTGTCTGTTGCATGGTTCTGGCAACCGACGTCTGGCCTCAAGGCACTGGCAGGTGCGCCCTTCCTCCGGGGCTTCAGGAAGGGTCCTTCCCAGGCCTCTCTCCAGCTTCTCGGGGCTCCTGGCACTTGGGGCCTTTGGTGTGTGGCCGCCCACTCCTATTCCTGCCTTTGTCCTCAGGTGGCCTTCTCCTCCCTGTGTCCTCTCCTGTTCTTAGAAGGACACAGCCAGGCCGGTCTGGTGGCACATGACTCTAATCCCAGTGACTGAGAAGCTGAGGCCAAAGGATCTCAAGTCTGAAGCCAGTCTCAGCAAATTAGTGAGACCCTAAGCAAATTTAGCAAGACCCTGTCTCGAAATTAAAAAATGAAAGGGCTGGGGATGTGGCTTAGTGGTTAAGTGCCCCTGGGTTCACTCCCTGCTACCAAAACTAAAAATTAAATAAGAGGACACAGCCACACTGAATCAGCACCCACGCTGCGCCCGTGTGGCTTCGTCCCAACCGACCGCATCTGTCGCAGCCCCACGTCCCCCAGGAGACAGGGGTGTGTGGGGATGAGATAAGCCAGGGCCCCCACATCCGACTTCCCTGGCCTCTTCTTGCTGCCGCTGGTCTCGGGCCAAGGCTGATTCCCCAATCCTTGTTAAAGACAAGGACGGTCAGCACACGGTGGCCTGCTGGGTCCTTCCTGGCACATGCTGTGGGTGACTGAGACCTGATCCGACCCGCCCACCCCTGAAGATGCAGACGCTCACTCAGACAGGTGTCCCTGGCCACATGGCCACTCTGAATGGACCCCTGTGGCCAGGATCGTGGGGACACTGGGGCCAAGCGACACAGGGTGCCCTTTCCCTGGAGGAAGGGGCCAGTGCCCGCTGCAGAGAAGGACAGCTCCGCAGCTGGACGCTGATGACAGCAGTGGAAGGGGGGCCTGGCCCAGCCGCCCGGGCGGGAGGAAGCTGCCGCTGGCCAGCCAGAGTCGAGCGCACTGCAGCGCCCTGAGTGACTTCAGTGGCAATTCCGAGGAGCCCTGCCTGCCCACAGCCCCTCTGCCTGTCCATGGAGGCTGGCCGGGCCAGCTCTGTCTTCCAGGCTGGAGGCGGCTGCCTGGCCGTCGCCTCTGCTTTGCTCCTCACAAGGCCGGAGCATTCTCCTTCATTTCCAGATCAATAAACTGGAGGTGACGGAAGGCCTTTCAGCAGCCCCCGGGAAGGAGGGAAGCCCTTGTGGGGGGAGGAGGCCGCCAGGCAGATCGGGGGCTGCCTCAGTGTCAGCGAATCTCAGCTCCCGATCCCACAGTTGTTCTCCAGGGACAAGGGAGTGGGAGAAGCCAGAGAGGCGGCGGTGGGCCCTGCACTGACCTTCTGGGTTGATGATGAGAGGGACACGGAGTCCGGGAGTTTGGGCTGTGCTTCCTGGAGCCCTGTGAACCGGCAGGTGCCGTCTTCCCTGCTCCGCTCCGCCCCTCCACTCATCCCCTGCAGGATCAGGATCCGCACGCCAGGACAGCTGCCTGGACAACCAAGGTCGAAATGCTCCCGGCACAGCCCGCGGCCCTGGTGCTCCTGGGCTGCGGGTGGGTGTGCTTTGCAAAGAGACCGTCAGCAGCATCCAGAAGCCCACCCTGGAAGGCCACTGGAGAGCCAGAGGCCCCTGAGCAGCCATCTGAGGATTCAAATGTATGCTGAGCCTGGATCCCAGACACGGACTTCAAGGTCAGGGGAGCCTGCCACCCAGGGTCACTGTGCTGGCCGCTCCCCAGAGGCTCTGTCCCCCTGGCCTCTGGCTCCTCCTTACCCCAGGACCTAGGAAGACACCACAATTGGAGGCTCTGCTTCCTCCTTCATTGTTGGGTTCTTCAGGAAATCCTCCACAGATTAATAGAAAGACCATGTTAACCTAGCCCTGGAGGAGGGCTGCTGCACAGAAGCACACACACACACACACACACACACACACACACAAGCACACAGACACACACATGCACACGCACACACACACACAGACACACACACATATGCACACGCACACACACACACAGACACACAGACACACACACGCACACACATACAGGCACACACACAGACACACACACATGTACACGCAGGCACACACACATGCATGCACACACACACACACAAGCACACAGACACACACATGGACACACACGCACGCACACACACACACACACACACACACACACGTCAGTGCCCAAGTGCAGGTACTGAATTACAGCTCACTGTAAATCAGGTTTATGCTTTGCACTTTACATGTAATTGCTAAATTGCTCTAAAAATAAGTCACCGATAAAATGGATAATGATCCAATTTGCCTCATCCATGACTCGGTTTGAACTGAGAACTGACATGGCCCTGTCACACTCACGCGCACGACTTGGCAGCAGCAGAGAAAAGGCTTTTATTCCGTGAAGTTCAGGATCCACTTACATGGCAGGAGGGTTTGATTCCAAAGTCGGCCAGGCCTCAGAATGCAGGCCTGTCCCTTGGCCCTGGGCCCATCAGATCTGCACGGATCTGCGGCCTTGAAAGACCTCTGTGCCGGGAGGCTCTGTCCTTGGGCCCCGCCTGGTCTCCCCAGTGCCTGGAATCACGATGCTTCCTGGACTGATCCAGGAAGTGGATCACTTGGGGTGCACCAGGCCTGCTCTGCCCGGGGTCCTGAAAGCCTGGCCACGTCACCTGTACTTGGAGAAGAGCCCCAGACCTCACGTCTGATTGACAGGCTTTGGAACACCAGGTCCCCCAGCCTGCAGGAGGACTCGACTCTGGCCTCTGCCTCAGGCCCTTCTCTGGCTGTGCTTCCTGTGGTGTCCTCAGGGTGGCTTTGTGATGCAGCGTGTCAGGGTGGGTCCTGGAACCACAGAGACCTAGTCCCACCAGCTTGACACACTGTCACACTGCCCATCCGCAGCAGGAGCCTGACAGCACGGGCTGCAGAGCTGCCGGGGAGCCTGGGAGCAAGGGCTGGGCACGGGTCCCTGGGCCAGGCTGCGAGAGGCCCGCCAGGCAGACATCTCGGGCTGACTCTGTGCCCCCCGGCCAGCTCCACCCTGGGCGGCAGGATGCGGGCTGCTGTGAGCAGCTGCTGTGAGCGGGTGTACAGGTAGGTGAAGGCCACAAGCTCAGGGACAGGTGGCCCCAGGAGGACCGCAGAGCAGCACAGAGGCACCGAGAGCCCCGCGGCATGTCCAGCTGGCTCTGCAAGCGGCAAGGGAAGCAGATGGGAGGCGAGAAGAGGACCAGGAAGCGGCCGGCACTGGGTCTTCTGGGAGGACCAGGCTCTAGGGCAGGCCCAGCGCTGCATGGGTAAGAGAAGCCTCCAGGCCAGAAGCCTGGCTCTGGTTTGGCTCTTAAGTGTCCCTAAAGGGCCACCTGTTGGAGGTTTGGTCCCCAGCTGACGGTGCCAGTGTGGGGATGGGACCCTTAGGAGGTAGGGCCTAGGGAGGGACGTGAGCTCACTGCCCTGAAGGGTACTGGGCTCTGGGCCCTTCCTCTCTGTATGCTTCCAGGCCACCAGGAAGCCTCCTCCGCCACACCCTCCCACCATGATGGTCTGTCCTGCCACAGGCCCAAAGCAACAGGCCCTGGGGCCACAGGCTGAAACTTCTCAAACCGTGGGTCCAAACAAATCTTCCCTCCCTGTGAGTCAATCACCTCAGGAATCCTGTCCCAGCAACAGAAAGGCAGCAGTGGGCCTGGCTGCAGCCGGCTGACGATGTGGATCAGAAGCCTTTGGGTCGACTCGCAGCGGGGATTTGAAAGGGCTGGGAGAAACAGGGCCCTGGCTCCTTCCCGGCTCTGTCTCGCTTCTTGGCCACCAGGAGGTGGACACGTGCCCTGTCGCCCCCCTGATGGGCCGTGCTACCCAGCCCTGTGGATTTTTGGTTTGAGAGGTTTCAGTCCGTGGCCAGTGGACTCTCAAACCGTGAGCCCAAATAAACCTCTCCTCCTCGCCTGCTGTTTATCTCAGGTACTCTGTCACAGCACTGGAAAGCTGGCTAACGCATCGTGCAAGGCGTAGCAAGGAGGCTGTGCACCATGGAGGCGCTGGCTGCATTGCCAGGGTGCTGGGGAGCCATGGAGAAGCTAGAGAAAAGCAGCAGTGGAGAGAGTAGGCAGCAGTCCATGGGCCCTGGTCTCACGCTGAGGGAAAGAGATGGGGACAGGGAGGCAGAAAGGACACGGCAAGAGGGCGAGGTCTGCAGAGCAGGTCATTAAAACCAAGGTGAGGGGCAGAAGGTATGAGAGACGCCGGGCCGCAGAGCACGGGGGAGGCCCCGCAACCAGGAGCCCGCTCTGGGTGCGACTGCGAGTCCCACCTCCAGCAGAGGAGCTGGTCTGAGGCTCAGGCAGGGCAGACCCGTTCTCAATGTCCTGCAGTTCAGGGACCTGAAATGAAGCTGTGCCCTCGGCCCCCACAACCCACTCCAGCAGAGGAGACAGACACGCAGATACCACCCGTAGCCCACCTAGGTCTGAGGGCAGCCAGCAGGGTTCAGCGAGCTGCAGAAGAGGGACGGCCTGTCCAAAGGGCCCCTGTCGGAGGAAGAGGTGACCAGGGCCAGACGAGGATGTTTGGGACGTTCCTGGAGGAGGGAGTGAGGGACAGGCAGGAAGTGTCCCAGAGTGGGGATGAGGGCTGATGGCAGCTGAGCCTTCGAAGGCTAGGGAGGCCTGTACTCTGGGGCAGGGGGACTCCCTGTGGGCTGGCCTCATGCTTCAGGAAAGCTGAGGCTCTCTGCACTCTTGCTGGCCACCTGGTCACATCCGGCCCCCCCACGTGGTGCAGGGGACAGGCGGAGGGGCCGAAGAACAATCTGCCTCAAGAAAGGGAGCAGCCCCAAGCCCCTGAGCAGCCCCAAGCCCCTGGTCACCCAGATCCAGCATCAGAAACCAGAGCCAAAAGCCAGCCAGGCAGCTGGCTCCCCAGAGAGCTGCCTCCCAGTCTGCCACACCTGGTGGCGCAGGAAGCCATTAGGAGGCTGTTTTGATTGGCTCGTTTCTGTGGCTCATTATTTTTACAGGGAACAATTTCTGACGATTTTACTTGTCACTCAGGGCCGTTGCTCCGAGCCGAGTTGCTTAGGCCATTATAAATACAAGATCAGACGCCTTCGACGGCATTGGCAGGTAAAAATAATTCCTGCGGTGCTTGCTTGGCAAAGCACGGATGGGGGCTGGTTGCTGGGGAGTCACTGTGGGCTTCGTGTCGGGTGGGGTGGAGGGGGTCGCATGGCCCCCTAGGGGTGGCTCCAGGAGAAAGGGTCTGGGACAGAAAACATTAGCCCCAGTTCCCTCCCCCTTGGTGAAACAGGGGTTTAAGTGCTGAGGTGAGGCTTGGAGGACCAGGTGGCCACAGACAGGGTCTGACAGGCTGGAGGTCCCTGCAGCCCCACCTGAGTCTCTAGAGAACTTCTAGGGCCAGAGCTGCCTAAGGGGGCCTCTGGGAACAGGGCCAGGGGTTTCTGAAGCCCGGTCAGGGGTGGGATCTGGCAGGAGGTGCCAACCGGCCTCCTTGACAATGCAGGAGGGGCAGAGCCGGCCTCGAAGCCTAGTTCCATTGGCTTCTAGCTGGGGGTGCAGAAGCCCCGCTTCTGAGCCTTGGTCTTATCCATAAAATGGCCAAATTAGACTCACCACGTACGCTCACTTGGCACTCAGTCTGTAAAGCAGCCGTCCGGGCCCTGGCATCGCTACCTCGAGTGTAGGAGAGTGTGCGGCCGCAGGCTCTTCCCGCCGGTCTCTAAGCTGACCTACTTCCCAGGTTTTGGTTTGTGTCAGGTGCTAGATTGAGAGACCTGTATCCCCGGGACCCTCAGCTCCTGGTTACAGGGCAGGTCAGAGCTCAGGCCACAGACCCGCAGGAGCAGGGGACATGGGGTGATGTGTGTCCTGTGCAGCCACGGAGCCCCCGGGAGTCCCAGGAGAAGATAGAGTGCCCGGTGGTGGAGGTCTCTGTTCCGTCCGAGGAAGGAGGGCAAAGTCAGCTGGAGTGGGCAGGGCAGGCAGTGGGCCCTGGCTGACGGGAGAGACAGAACAGGACCTGGACAGGCCCGTGCAACTGTCCTCTCGGAGCCTGGGAGGTGGCTTCCCACACTGGTGGGGACCTGTGCTTCGGGGCTGCTCCTCTTCAACTCCCGTACACTCTGGCTCACTGAGTGCCCGTCGAGTGCCAGCCCCGAGCCAGGCCCACTCTACCTCTGGGAACCTTCCTCCAACCCGGGCTCACCTGGCATTCAGGAAATTGGCGAGGGTGTCCCTGCCTACAGGGGGACTCAGGGCTCCCCACCCAGGCATCTTCCTGGGGTTGTGGTCTCTTTCTTCCCGCTTAGGTGACAACACATGTGTGACAATCTTGAATTTTTCATCCCAGCTTCAGTCACATTGGCCGAACCCCAGAGTCCCCAGGGCCAATGTCCTCACGGGAGCCTCAGGTAGCAGGGCTGAGCCTGCAGCAGAGCACCCACCCAGGGCTGGACTGGCGCTCCCTGGGCCTGGACGGAGACCCCAGGTGCCGCTGATGAGGCTCCAGCACTCTGAGAACCCAATCCCCTTCCTGTAGAGGCCCCTCAACCTCCGGTCCCTGACCTGGCAGCTTCCCTCCTCACAGTTGGTCTTGCCGAGTGCCCGTGTCAGAAGCCACACTTTTGAGACAAAGTCTCCTAGAATCTTCAGGGATAGGAGAAGCCAGGAGACCAGCCCAGCAGGGCAGACGCTCAGGACAGGAAGTCAGGACGGAAAGGCCCAGGCTGGAGGACCAGAGATCCAGGTCAGGAAAGGGTCTGGAGGCAGGATGGCGTCAGGCCAAGGAGGAGGAGCACCCAGGGGCTCCCTCTACGCCCTCTCTGCCCATGCATACCCCTGTGAATCGGCAGCCCTTTCATACCATCCAGAGGTGGCCACCGTCCAGGACATGGGACCCCAGCGTCAGGCGCACCGAGAGTCCCTGCAGTGAACAGGGTGGAGAGGAAGGTGGACCAAGAGGGCATCCAATGGTATGGGCAGGTTCCTCAAATAGGGAAAAACAGCGGCAGGAACCAGAAGACGGAGCAGCCGTGAAGCACCGGGGAAGCACTCTCCAGAGCGACGGGCAGGCTGCTTGCGTGGCCAGGGCTGGAGACGGGGTGGGTACGCGTGGGCACCCTGCCAGGGTCCCAAGCCTGAGACCTGTGCTCTGCTGTGCTGCCAACATGCCCAGCCTGATCTGAGCCTCGGAGGGAAGAGGCTGCCCTGGGAATCGCCATTCTAGACCAATCCCGACGATGCCCAAGACAGTCCTTCCAACTGTCACTCACTGGATAAAGACTCTCAAGAGTGAAGAGGAACTGGAAAGAAATACATCCACAAAATACCATTTACATATTAACATACACAAATGTCTACATTATATCTTCATAATAACGTATGCTTAATATTAACTACTTTATGTGAATAAGAGAAAAATAATTAAAGTCATTTATCTTTTGACAGATAAGTTGGTCTGGGTATACTGACAAACCCATTGGAATTTTTTTTTTTTTTTTTATAAAATTGCTGAGCCCTTCTGCACAGTTGTATTTTTTTGACCAATAAATTTGAAATCGTTGACACCTTAGAGCAGTCTTCTCTGTTGGACCATGACATTTTTAATTGAGACAGTGTGCTCTCTGCGGGGACCGAGGTGCCTGGTGCGCTCCAGGTAAATTCTGCTCACTGCTGAATCTCTTCGCATTAAAATGTGCAACCGTTTTACCCCAATGGGTCCTCGAGCGGGCTTCTTGCCTGCGCCCCATGCCTCCGGAGGCGCGAGGGCCACCGCAGAGCGCCGTGGGCCACGCACACTAGACACACCATCTATTTTGGAGTAGTTCTCCATGTGTTTCCTGTGAACGTTTCCCGGAGTCTAGATCCAGCAGACTCGTAGATCTCGTTCCATCCTGGGACAGCATATGAATTTGACAATTAAAAATAGGACTTTATTAAAAGATGCTTTCCATGCGCTGGAATCCTCCAGAGCAGCCCCGTCACGCGAGACTTCCCCCTGCCTGCGGTTGGAACCCGCTGTCTGTTGCCTCCACCTTCCTCCTGTGGGGGAGCGATTCACCGTCTTCCTGTTTGCTGGCTTTGTCTTCCATAATGACCATTTTCTAGAAGCTTTGAAAGCTGAGGCTGCTTGCTGTTCTTGCTCTTTTCTTTGAATCCATTTGATAATTTGATGCCACCAAAACTCAAGAAGGCTTGTCTGGAAGAGGGTTGGTGCCATCGTGGGCCTCTTGACTCACACACGGGCCCTGGATTCAGCACCAGCTGCAGAGGGAGCACAGGTCGCCTCCTCCAGGGCTTTTCAGAGGGTTGGCGGCATCTTTGCTACGAAGTGTCGCAATTCAGTAACCATGACTTGATGTTAGAGACGTCTGCCGCCCTGACAACCAGACCTGCATTATTGGACAGTCAGGTTGTGCCAGCTGGGCTGGGTTTTGAATGGTGTGGCCCCACCACCCACCCCTGGCTCGGGCAGGTTCTTCCTGTAAGAGGACAGCATTTCTGTACCAGGATGTTTGTTGAATACGCACCACGTTGCCACTAAGAGAAGCAAAGGGCTCTATCTTCGGTGTGGGGACTGATGAAGCTGCCACAGGAGTCCCGTCGCTTCGCTGCGTGGAATGGAAACCCAGAAGCGTATTTTTAGTTCTTGAGCAGGCTTGATTTTGGAAACCCGTTGTCTACAGTACCCATCGTGGCTGGGGCTGATTTCCCAGCCCCCTCTGCTGCCAGTGCCGTGGGCCGGCCAGCATCTCGGGAGTCTGATTGTCCAGCAGAATGGTCACTGTGCTGGCCAAGCACAGGAGCAGCTTGGGACTCAGGCCTGCCTCCGCCCCTCCAGGCAAATCCATCTTTGTGATGGCTTCTCCTGGGCCCACGGCACTGGGAAGTCGATGGGGCTCCTTCCTCAGCCATGCCGGTCCTCGGACTTCCTCAAGGTCACTGTCCCCACAGTGGAAGGACAGCCTCGGCAAGTTACTCAAATGAATCCCTGAAGTGGGCTGCTTATGAGGACAAGAGGTTGAGCGGGCTCTAGTTAAGGAGGGTGGACATCCAGTCAGCACGTGCAGGCCTCGTCTCCTGCAGCCCATGTGGGTGGAGGAGCCTGTGCAGGAGGCAGGGGCACATGCTGAACCAGGGGCAGAGGGACGGGCAGCAGATCCTTCCTAACACGCCCTGGGCCTGGAGAGCAGGAGAGCAGAACTGCCCTTGACTAGCCCCCTGCCCTAGGACCCTCCCACAGGCCCCGCCTCCTCCAGGCTCCACCCACCCTGCCCTGGGACCAGGCCTGCAGTCAGGTGGACCCCAGGGGGCGCTGGACAGTGCCCAGACCGCAGGCTGCAGCGCTCAGCACACTGCAGCCTCGGCTGAGGCCCAGCACTGCCGTCTGTGGACACAGGTGCACTTCCCTTCATTCAGCTTCCTGTTGCCAAAAGCTTTCACTATAAAGTTTAAAAATCACCAGGAAACAATGAAATAACTCCCTGTGCATTCACCTGGCAGGAAGGACTATGCGGGGGCCCCAGCCCTCCCCTCCCTGCGCGTTGCCTCGTTTGGCCTCAACCTCCGCCGCTGGCTTCTGGAGACCTTGACATCTCCCCAGCACAGCTGGCTGCCCACCTAGGACTGCCCGAGAGCAGGACGCACACCAGAGGCCTCTCCTCCCTCACCTGAGGCCGGGGCCAACCCCAACCCGGCCCTCAGGCCCACAGGCCAACCTTGACGGGGAGGCAGGAGGGAGGGACAGGCTCTGGGCAGGCCAGGGACGAGCTTCCCCGGTCATGACTGGAGGTCTCCAGCCACAGGGTATACTGACACTGCCCTCCACATGTGCCCCATGGCTGGCGCCTCAGGCATGCCCGGGCAGGACGCTGCCCAAGCCGGTGGCAGTGGAGTCCAGCAGACCCATCCTGCTCCCCCTAACCCGGAAGCTCACAGGCCACTCGATCCACACGTGAAGGGTCTGGCACAAGTGCAAAGCCCACCAGGGGCGGGCAGTGCTGAGGGGGTCACCAGCGGGGGGTGACTGCCGGTCTTCCCTGAGCTGCCGGAGCAGAGGGCTGCTTCTCTCGCACTGCCCCTACTGGCCCCGCCAGGGGGTCGGCTGTCTGCACCGACCCTGAGCCAGCACCAGCTGCCGTCACAAAGCCCTCAGCCCAGCTCCTGCCCCACTTGTCTTGAATGAGCCCCACTGGCGTCAGAGGCCAGGTCCCCAGGGGACTCCCGTGCCGGTGAACAGTGACCGGAGGGGGACCGTTCCTCTAGCTGGCTCCCCAACTGTGCCCAGCTCTGACACTCCTCCCTGGGAGCAGGGAGCCCACCCCGCCCGCACCTCCTGTGGTGGGGAGCCGGGCTGGATGCTGCAACAGAGCCTCTCCACATTCAGGGCACGGGGAGGCCAGGTCTGCCTCTCTCCTTTTAACTCCAAACCACAGAGGCCCAGCCCCGGGAAAGGGCGGTGAAGGTCCATGAGAGCCAATCGCTGAGAGCAGGCCGCTCGGCAGAATCGAGTTCATTTCCAGCGGTGTCTTGTCCTGTCCAGGAGTCACCGTCCTGTCCAGGGTCACCATCCTGGACTCTCAGGATGCTGTTCCTTAAAGCAGACTCCTTCAGAGTGTGGCTCTTCCACTTTCAGCCTGCGGTCCCCAAGGCCACCCAGAGGCCACCTCCACCCCAGCCACCGGGAGAGGAAGCCCTGCCCATCGTGCGAGGTCTGCTCTGCCAGGCCTGGGGTGGAGTCCGCAGTCTGCCCTGTCTGGGGGCGCAGAAGTCCATGCCCCATGGAAGGGTCCTGCTGACTCGTCACCTGGCCTGTGTTCCAGCTGGGGGTGCCCCTCTGCCCTGCCCAGGGCATTGCTTACCAGCCAGCCTGAGTCCACAGCTGGGCAGCAAGCTGTGTGCGGAGCACGGCTCACCAACAGCAGAGGCCTGGACCCTGGGTGCCAGTCCTCGAGGCCCAGGGAGCTGAGGGCAGGGGCGTCCCGATCACATGTGCCTCATGGGCAAGGGGCGCTGAGGACCAGCCTGCCCGGGTTTTAGCCATCAGGGACACGTGACCCGCTGGGCTAAGGCGTGGATGAACTCCCTGTTTCTGTGGTGGTCTGGAGCATCACCCGCTGTTCAGCCAGGTCCCCTGGCTTGGCACCACCTCGTCAGCTCATTCTACTAGAAGTGGGGAGGCGTCAGGGTCGCCCTGCAGCGGCCTGTCCTGCAGCAGCCGGGTGCAAGGGGCAGCTAGCTGGCACACTCAGCAGGACCCAACGGGGAAGCCCCGCTGCACCAACACCAGGTTGGGCCGAGCAGGCGACGTCCGCTGTTCCCCTCCCTGGTTTTGGAGCTGAGCGGACTGAAGGCTGAGAGTCTCTACTGACCCGATCAAGATCACATGGGTACCAAGCTCAGTGGTGGTTGGAGCCCAGGTGTGTCTGGCTCCAGGACCTGTGTCCAGGGGGCTGCTGGACTCACCTGCAGGTGGTGCTGCGGTTCCCAGGCCTGGGCTGGGTGGCAGAGACCAGGGCCTGGCACAGCTCACACCTCTGCTGCAGCCCTGGGTCCTCCACACTGACCGGCACTCCACGTGGTTGTCTTGCCCCAAGCCCAGCCCTGATTGCTGCTGACGGATGACAGGGACAAGAGGCGGGTCTGGGCTGGGGCTCCCTCCAGGCTCTGCCTGCACACACATGAGTGTGGAGCACCTGGTCCAGTCTGGAGACCCAGCCGCTGCCCCTGGGAGAAGGCCACGTCCCCACAGCCACAGAGCCACCACCAATGAGCGCTGTTCTCACAGCTGAGTAAATCAGTACCATCCGAGGCCATCAGTACACAGACTGGCACTGAGGGGCAGCGCGTCCAAAGCACAAGCAGGGAGGCTTTGCAGGTGGACCCATGGCAAGGACTGACCACACTCTAATTCTAGAAGCTTCCTAAAGGAGACGCGGTGGAGCCAGAGCAGACCTGCTGCTCCCCTCAGCAGCTGCCGGGGCTCTGAGTGATTGTCTTGTTGGAAGGTAGGTTGGAGCCTACCTTCATTCACTGCTATGCATTTATTGAGCACCTACTGTGTGCCTAGAGAGCAAACCAGTATTTCCTGGGTCTGTCTGGGGAGGGAACAGGAGATTGAGCCTGCTTTCTCTTCCTGTCACAAAACACCTGAGATAATCAACTAAAGAGGAGGAAGGGCTTATTCTGGCTCCTGGTTTCAGAGGCTGCAGTCTGTTTGGCCCCTTTGCTCTGGGACAGTGGCAGCTTGTTTGGCACAGGGAGTGTGGTGGAGGAGCCTGTGCACCTCATGGCCACCTGGAAGAAAGAGAAAGGAAGAGCCGGGGTCTCAGCATCCCCCCAAGGTCACCCCCATGACCAACTTCTCCAAGGAGACCCACCTCCCGAGCCTTCAACCCCCACCCAGTGGTGCCGCAGGCTGGGGCCTGAGTCACACGAGCTTTGGAGGACATTCCTGGTCCCAGGGGCTGTGAGGGTCTCGGTCTGGCCCTGGGAGTGGTCGGGGAGGGCTCTCAAGGAGCGGGTGCCGGAGGGCGTGCAGGTGAGGAGCCACCAACCCAGCTGCTGGAGCGCGGGGCTCAGGTGGCCATGGCAAGGCACAGGCACAGAGGCCCAGAGGCCAGGCCGAGGTGGGCAGCGTTGGCTGGACCTGGGGGTCCTGGCCGTGGTGCCCACAGGGAGGACACAGGCTTCCCTCCAGAAGGCAGAGTCTGGATGAGGGAGATGAACTGAGGGGCAGTTGGGCTGCTGGTGAGCATGGCTGGCTGCATGCAGGGCCCGGGGCTCGCGGGGGCTTCTACTGGTGGCTAGTGAGGATTTGGGGAGCAGGCTGTGATACAGAGGTGACGAAGCCAGCCAGGCTGGGCATTCACACCGGGAACGGGCAGAGACTATGGCAGGCCTGCTTGTCCCCGATGGTTCTGCGAGCTGGTGCGCAGCCCACCCACGGGCAGGAGGCGTGCAGCGCAGCGGGGCAGTGGGCTCGGGACCTTCCTCTCGGTGGTGGAGGGGACAGGTGGCCAGGAGAGGCCGACCTGGGTGGGGCCGGGGAAGCAGCAGCCTCAGCCTCACGCTCCTGGCAGCCAGGAGCAGAGCCCAGGGCCAGGGGCAGCCATCTGCGACTGAGGCCAAGCTGCAGGGGCCGCTCACCCTGCCACCACACAGCCAGGCTCCACAGGCGCTCCTCCTGGAAACAAGCTCCGCAGAGGGCTTCCGGGCTGTGCGTGGGGGCAGCGGGCTCTGGGTGGGCTGGTACCAAGTGTGAAGGATGGACCCCCAGTCCAGGGCCCTGACCTTCCAACAAGCAGCCAAGGCACAGAGCAGCACTGCACTCCAGGGGCAGTGTGGCTGGTGAGGTGCTGCTGTGGGATGCACTGTCATGCATCAGGGGCACTGGCCTGGCCTTCAGAAGCTGCCCAAGGTGACCAGAATCAGCCACGCGCCTGTGAGGGTGAGGGGTCGCTGCCCAGTGAGCGGTAGACCCCAGGACACCCTTCAGAGTCCGCGGAGCTGCAGATGATGGAGAGGCTCTTACTGGGACCCCGGGGACCAGATCTCCCTACCGATGGGGTCATCGGCCATGGCAGGACACACAGCTCCTCACTGGCTTGCTCCGTCCCAAGCGCAGGACTGGCATGACCTGCAGGCAAGGAAGCGTGGCCTGCTTTGAGAGCAGACAGGCCACAGAAGAGGGGGCACGGCACAACCTTCCACGGGGCTTCAGGGACCCCAGCTGCTCTGTACTGACCAGAGGCACAGCGGAGAGCCAGGGCCATGGGCAGGCACAGAGGCCCGTCTGCAGGAGGAGCCACCAGCACAGATGCCCGTGAGGACCTGCGTTGTGGCTGAGTTTTTGGTTGGTGCCTGAGGCTGCCCAGGCTGCAGCCGTGGGCCCTCTGACTGGGGGAGGGCAGCAGCAGGCACAGGGGTGGCAGGTCCCAGGCAGACAGCAAACTCCAGGTGGCATGGAATCAGACCCGGGTTCGAATGCTGCTCCCTGTCTGCCTCGAACCCCGTGGCCCTGGCAGAGCAGCCAGGTCTGGCATGTGAGACTGGGATGCCCAGGGAGGACCCAGCTGCAGACCAGCTCCAGCCCGCGCTGCCCAACTCCTGCTCACGCTTGGATTCGCTGTTTTTCTGGTACTTGATCTTGGCTGGCCTCTGGTATCTTGCCTTGCAGCCCCAGACCCTGGCAGGTCCCAGCCTCTCAGAGCCTCCGTTCCTCAGCTCTAAATGGGACCACGTCCACCTGGGAGGCGGGATGACCTAGGGCTAGCACTGATGCAGGCCCGGCCAGGACCCAGACCCTTGAGCTGAGTGGCAGCCAGGAGGGCCTTCCTGGTTCGCCCAGATGCAGAAGATCATAGGGGGTGGGCTGCCCAGTGGCGGGACAGGATGGTGAGGGAGGGTGTCCATTAGTGCTGACCAGGGCAGCTTCAGAAGAACTTGGGCTCTGAGGAGAGGCCAGGGTCAAGGAGGATTCAAGTGGGATCCCAGGGTGAAGACACGGGGTGAGGGGGCTGAGTCGAGAGGAGGTGGGGCAGCGAGGCCTGGTGGGAGGAGCCTTGTGGGCAGCTGGCAGGGGCTTAGCCGGCTGGAGGGGTCGGGAAGAAAGGAGCTGGGGAAAGAGCCTGGGCCTGGGCAAGGTGCGAGGACCGTGTGTGAAAGGGCAGAGGAAGGACCAGGCCAGAACCTCTGGGCACTCAAGGAGGGGCCCACAAATGGGAAGGAAAAGCCCAGGTCATGCAAGCAAGGGACTGGGCTGCCTGGTGAGGTGTCAAGTGGGCATAATGGACAGTTGGCCCCACGGTCAAGTCCCCCCATCAGTGTCATTGAAGCTTGTCACTTGCTTCTATCTGGTAGACTAGGGCAAAGGGGCAAGGCTACCATAAACAAAAAATCCCCAGGAAGTTGATTTTGAATACTTCCAGAGGTGTATCCTCGGGTGGGCCTGGCCTAACTGGGCAAAGGCTCCCTCAGCCCTAGACGTGGCCCTGCCGGGCTTTATGGAAGGGCTGCCATGAGTTCTACAGTCCCAAAGAACTCACTTCTGTCACCCCCAGGAGCTTGGAAGAGGACCCTGAGCTCAGAGTGACCCAGCCCCTATGGTCACCTAGAAGGGGACAAGCTGAGCTCCTGCCCCATGCAGCCGGGTGCTGGGTGAGCCTCTCAGTCTGGTCATCTGTCCAGACCCCTGGGAGCCACCACAGAGGCAGAAGCCCCTAGACCAGCGATGGGTCAACTCTGCATGGTCCATCCTAGGTGGAAAAAGCACCTGACACAGGACACGCAGCACACTGAACGGCCCCATGACCACGGGGCTGGCTGGAGCTGTGGTCATGGCTGCCCAGCTCCCAGAGGGCACTGCCTGCTGCCGGATGGGAAGAGGCCTGCATTCAAATGGGGAGTCTGCTTCTACAGAAGGCATGCCCCTCTCACCTGGTAAAGGGGGAGCTCGGGTCTAACCATCTTAGGTCACAGGCCCCCCGTGCTGAGTTTCCTGTCCCCATGGGAGCCTAGGGAGGGGCCAGGTGCCATCCAACAGGTGGATCGTGCAGCGGCTTCAGGCCAGGGTGAAAGGTTGGACCGGATCACTCACCCTGGGTTCCAAAACCCGCAAGTGCATGTTCCTGGTCAGGTTAGGATGTGGCTGTCAGTCACTCACTCTCCCACCCCCCCCCCACCCTCTCACTCCCCAGCAGGGTCTGCACAGGCTCCAGTAGAGCAGGGTGGAAGTCGACCCTCCCGAGGAGACAAGGAGATGATGATGGACACGCACATTGATGTAACCAGTGGGCTCTGCTGAGACCTTGAGGCTTTGGGTACAGGGACAGCCCTGAGGGTTTGGTCAGGCCGGGGGCGGGGGGCATTCTCTGGAAAGAAGCAGCTGGCAGAAAGTCCCTGCCATCTCCTCATGCTCACGAGCAGCCTGTTTTAGTACCCCCTCAACTCTAGCTGGGACCACCACCCGTCCTCTGTCCCAACTCAGATCAGCGGTGCTTGGGGACTGGAAAGGTCCCCCTGTGGTCCCCGGCGCTGTCTGTGCAGGACTAGGCTTCTGTGCCCTGCGCGGCCAGTGAAATGGCACCCGTCTGCCTCCTGAGGTGCCAGCCTTTGCAGCAGGGCTCCTGGCTCGCATTTCTTCGAGGAAAACTCAAAGTCACAGACCATGACAGTTAGCAGCAAGGTCCCCAGAGCATGGAGCAATTGCTCTGCCACATCAGGCAGGGAGGGCCGAGTGTACCCTGATGGCTGGATGAGGGCCCAAGGAACGTCCCTCCAGTAGGGGCATGGCCCTCGCACCCTTGGGGGACACAGAGGTAGCCACAGCAAGCTTAGGGGCTGGGTCCACTGGACCTCCTCACTTCTCCCCCAGCCTCCACGCTTTGCTAGGAAGACTCCTGGAACCCAGTGGGTCCAGGTGGCCACAGGAGTGGTTTAACACAGGAAGGGACGCGGCGAGGTCAGCGAGCAGAGGGAAGGCCCCGAGCAGGGAGAGGCGGCGCCAGCCCTCAGACGTCCACCGTCATCGCCGGAGGGCAGGCAACTCTCAGCCCCAGTGGCCGGGGATCCTGCTCCCTTCCAGACACAGGATTGACCGACGGCCCTCCAGTAGGCCCAGCTCCTAAGCCTGCACCACCTCCCAGCAGGGCCGCGGCTGCAGACCAGGCCTCCGACACGTGGTCCTTCAACCACAGCCCACCCACGGCCGGCGGCCACCAGGGCTCTGCCGCTCCGTCCCACCAGCCCCCTCTCGGCAGGAGAAGGTACTCTTGGCAGCCCACCTGTCCCCCTGTGCCTGAGTGGGGGACTGGGACACGGTGGCAGTTTCCTGTTATCTCAGACAACCACTTCGCACCTTCTCAGCAGCCGAGTCCTGGCCAGTCCCTCCATGGTGCCTGGTCCCTCAGGCCCTGGCCTCCCCTCTCCTGGAAGGTGGGCCCTGCCCCAGTGAGCCAGATGGCCTGAGCGCTGGCTTGACCTTGCGTTTGTTTAGAGTCCAGTTCTAGTCCTCTTCCCTGGGCTCCTGAGGGCAATGGATGGGCTTGCCTCTGTCCGTGGTGCTGACCACGAGGAGCCTGAGAACCTGGGGCCGTCAGCACAGAACTCCCGCCTCCAGACCTGCTGGCCACGGCCGTGACCCCCAATGTGCACGACAGAAGAACACACCCTGCCCACGACCCCCAGCTCGCTGGGGCTGGAGAGCTTAAGGGAGCCGGCCAGAACTTCCCCGGGGCCCCAGGTCACTTGCTCAAGACAGTTACCAGGAGGGCCGGTCACCTTCCTGACTCCAGGAGTGCCCTGTGGGTGGCCACAGGGAAAATGGCAGGGCCAGGGAGCCCAGCTCAGTGATCCGACCAGAGGCTGTGTAGCCTCAGGCTACCACATCTGCTTCTCTGTGCCTTGAGGCCTCAACTTAATGGTTACCAACCTGAAAACTGTGGGCAGAAGTAAGTGGTCTCCAGAGGACGTGTCCAGCCCTGGACCACGTGTCAGCCCAGCTTCCCCGGTCGGCTTCTCTCCTTCATTCAGGCCCTGTTTCCACACAGCTGGGTCGGCTGGGTGGCCCCAGCAGAGCTGAGGCGCCATATCCTCTTACCCAATAAGTTAATTACGATGCCGTGGAAAGACTGGACCAGAGGACCAGGGCATCCTGCTGCAGGTCTGGGAAGCACGTGGCCCTGGGCAGCTTCCCGTGTCCCTTGGTTTGACCAAGCTGTTCTCAGTCAGGCCTCCCCAGCACTGAGCCTAGGGCCTCGGTTTTCTTGAACTCTCTGTGCGTTTCCAGAAGGAACTTACAAGGGACCGTGTGCACGGGGCTGTCCCCAGAGCGACCCCATCACATGTTCCAGTCAAGGGTCAGGGCTTCCTGTGCTGTGGGCCAGTGAGTCCACCAGGCGGCGGGGACTCACCTGCAGCCGCCATCCTGCCTCTCCCTTGCCCACTCGTCCACCCTGTGGACAGCTGCGCAGGCGCTGTGGCGCTGTGCCTGCCGTGACCACTGAAGCACCTGTAAAGGGGAGGAGCTTCCCCAGGGAGGGCGGACCTCGCTGCCGCCACCATGTCAAACCACATCTTGAGGCTGGGGCACTCCCCCAGGGCCAGGGCAAGGTCCCCAAGAGGGTGCCAGGCATCAGCAAGGACCAGTGACTCAGAGGGACAGTCGGGAGTCCTGCCCTGAAGGAAATGGTGGCCCAGGAGAGAAGGAAGGAGGGGGGAGGAGGGGGAGGGGATGAAGAGGAGGGGGAGGGGGAGGGGATGGGGAGGAGGGGGAGGGGGAGGTCTGGCATGGACAGTGGCAGGAAGGCTGCTGGCTCTTCTGAACAGGAGCCCAGAGGAGGGGGCGGCAAGAGGGACCCGACCAGTGGGGCCCGGGTGAGGGCGCTGGGGATTCATGGGGCGCAGGGTGATGGTAGGGTCAGGCCTCAGCACCCCGTGTGCAGGTCCATGTGGGGGTAAGTGTGGGGCAGAGCAGCCAGGCCCCAGACGGGACCTGTGCCATAGCGGAGCAGTAGGGGCCAGGTCAGATGCACCAACGAGTGACACCACCACACTGTCCTCCCCATTGTCAGGTATGGAGAACCCACGGTGTGCCCGATGCTGTTCCCAGGGCGGCCCTGTGACATTTCCCATGGCAGAGCACCCAAGAGCTGGAAACTGTATTAGCCCCTTTCATGAATGGGAAATTGAGTTTCAGAAAGGTTAAGTAATTTGCCCGAGGACACACAGCTGCAACCTCAAGTACAAGCAGGGTTTGGGCCTGGCAGTCTGGCGCAGCTGGGCCTCAGATGTCCCTCTCTGTTTCAGCAGCGGTACTTTACCTGGGCCCTTTGACTGATCCTGCCACCCTGAGCAGACGGCAGGCAGGAGAAGAGCAGAACTGGCTGCAGAGTCTCAGAAGTGTGGACACCTAAGGTCCCCCTCCTGCGGCCTCTGTCCTCAGTGCCTGGACCCCACTGAATAGACACGTCCGTTCTTCAGGGCGTCCTCGGCCTCTTAGTCACACTGGGTTGGACTCAGAGGCCTCTGCTGGCCCCCACGAGCAGTGCGTCCTCCTGGAGCACCTCTCCAAGTCCTGGAGGACAGGGCTGCGCCGCATGGACCAATGGCAGCGAAGACAAGAGTGGTCACCACCCTCCTGACCCGCCGCCGATTGTGAAGCATCTGAAGGGTGTGAGCTGAGGGGTGTGAGCTGAGGTTCTCTGGATACCGGCTGCAACCAGGCCAGGCCCTCCTGGAAGGAAGTGCGTGGGCAGGTGGGACCCAGGCTGTGTGAGCGCTGTTCTCCCGGCCCCTCGCCTCCATCCTGGGCCTTTTGAAGACCCGGCCAGCGCTCAGTGGTGCTGCAGCGCAGCACCCCAGGAGCCAGGACTCCCAGGGACGTCAATGCGGTGACGCCCAGGTCACTCTCAGGGCTGGGCCACGGGTCCCTTCCTGCTGGTCTTGGGAGGCAGGAAGCTCTGTTCTGCCCCAGTACTGGGAACCCCTTGCCTTGGCCCTGGCAGTAGGGCCTGTGGCGTGTGTGCAGAGGGCCCCGTGGCGCTGCTGAGAGGTGGCTCTCCCCACACCCCGACAGCCAGGCCCGGCCGGGGCTGCGTCCTTCTCACGGCTGCCCGGCCGCCCTCCCCCTCCGGCTGAAGGTCAGCCTCCACTTCTCACTGGGAGCGCAGGAGGCCGCCGGCAGGCTGGGCCGGGGAGGGAAATCACAAGATGCTCACATCAGCGGCCGTCCTTGCCGAGCTGCAGAAAAATAAGGGTCATCACAGAGCAAATTAAAGGTGCTTGGCCTCTGAAGCTGGGATGTCCTCTCCGCGGTGCCTCCACGTGCTGCTCAAGGGGGGAGCCCGGGGTGTGCCCTCCTGAGTGCCTTGGGACTCAGTCCCTGCCTCCCCCGCTTCCCGCCTGGGGCGGCTCAGGGTGGGAGCATCCTGGGGGTCCCAGGAGTCTGGGTGCTGAAGCGAGGCAAGAAGACCAGGTCTTGCAGGAGGCTCTGAACACCTGCGAGCCCCCACATGGGCCGCGCAGGCCGCTGTGCTCCCGGCGTCCTTGCCCCTGAGGAAACCCCCTCTGACCCTGCGGGGGCCCTTGACCTAGCAGGGTGAGCCTGCAGCAGGGCCTGGGCTGGGGTTCTGGTTAGCGTGGGGTGCAGTCGAGGGCACACCTGATTCCTGAGCTCAGCGAACCTGCACGGCCTCACGTCCGGGCTCCACCGCAGTCTCCGTGCAGGGAAAGGGAACATGACCTTTACCTGCTGGCAGGGCCTCTGAAGACAGGCTGCTGTTGCTCGGGAGCCGAAGAATGCAGATCACTTCCTGGGTTCCCGCCGCCCCCTCCTGCAACCTCAGGCGCGCGGGCCTGCCGCTCGGCCCTCACAGCCGTCCACGCTGCCCCGTGTACTCCCAAGGGCCCAGGCCCTCCCAGGGACCCACGCACTCCCGCCCAGAGCAGAGCCTGTGCCTCCAGACTCCGGGGATCCCGTGCTCCCCTCTCCTTCCTCCAGGATGGTCCCCTGGCCTCCCTGTGGTGCCTGGGAACATATCATCGCCCTGTCCTGAGTGCTGCTTTTGTGTCGATGAAGAAGCTCCTGCCGCAGGCAGCCTCTCTCAGCACCTGCCACTCGGCTGGGTGTGCGCTCGACCTGTTTGCTGATGGGGCTCCATGTCCTCTCTGGGCTCGACTGGCACGTGGGGTTCCTCCCGTGAAGTGCCTGCACCTGAGGCTCGGTGTGCTGCTCCTTTGGGGTTTCCTGCACTCGCGGTCTGTGGGATTTGAGGCCGCTGCCTTCCTGACTCTGTTGGGGCACCTGCCGGGCTGTCGCCTGTCTTCACTCTCTGGAAGGGACTTCTGATCATTAATCTCACTGTGGCCGGCGTAGCGGGTTCTTTTCATGCATAAGCGTTGGGTGTGTGTTGTTTGAGAATCGCTTCCGCCGCGGGAGGGGCCTGCAGTTGCGAGTCCCACGGTGGCTGCTGCATGGCTGCCTCGGGGGCCGTGGCCACTGCGAGCTGGGGATTCCACTCCATACTCCTCCGCGGAGCACTATTTTTATGTCCTTCCCTTGGTCCCCAATGCTGGACCCACTGTGATTTCCATGAGCCTCAGCCCTCAAGGGGGTTCATGGGTTGAAGCTGAGTCCCCAGCCTGGCCATATAAGAATGGACCTGGAGGCAGCGGCTGCCTGGCCAGAGCCTGGGCTGTGCTGTGGGACTGTCAAGCTCCAGTACTGTGAGCTGCACTCACCTCTTTTCTTCATGAGTGTCCAGCCTTGGATTTTGTCAATGAAACTGGACTAATGCAGACACCCATGGTTCCATCTCCTGAGCAGCAGGTGAATGGCCAAGCCAAGGTTTGCCCCTGAGGCCCAGCTGGTCAGGATTCTCAGCCCTGAGTCAGAGCCACCCCCAGCATGGTGGGCTGGTGTCACCGGGGACCCTCAGCCCCTTGGGGCCTCACCCTGTGGCCATACAGGATTCAGAGGGCCAGGCGGAGTCAACCTGGCCTCCTACTGAGCACCAGGGCACAGACACTGTGTGCCATGCCATCCACCCTGGGGACTTTGCCATCCCTGCCTCTCCATCTGCATGTCTGCATGTCCTCATGTCCCCACCTGGCCAGCTCCTACTCATGGACAGGGACAGACACTGCAGCGGTTCCTGCCTCTGGAGGCGGCAGGGGGCTCTGTAACCCCCACCCCACTAGGCATGCGTCCCTTGCCCTGACTGGGGTCAGAAGAGGAGAGGACACTGGCCCCAGGCCATGCTGCATCCCCAGGTCCTGGCCCAGATCCGAGTCTGCGGACCAGGCCCTAGGCCACTGCTTGCCTTGCAGAGCCAGGTGTCCCCAGGATGGGCAGGGGGGCCATTCAGGCCACTGGGTGGGTCTCCTAACCAGCCCCGAGACCTAGACCTCAGCCCTGGACGCCCCTTGGGAACATGAGAAAGGAGCTAATGGACCCTTCAGGGTCACGGTGAGCACCCCCAGCGCCTGCCCCACATCCTGCCGAGGACCTGCCCCTGACCAGGCCGCGGGCCTGAGCCAGGACGGCGTGCCTGCTGTCCGGTCCTCCCAAGGCTGGGCAGGCCTTGACCCCTCCGGCTCCCAGGCTGCTACCATCCCATTTCACTGGGCTGCCGTCGGGGTTCAGTGGCCCCACACGCGGCTCGTTGATGCGATTAGCTGTGTCAGCATCGCCGCCATCGTCATCGTCACCCAAGCGCACGTGGACGCGCCCTGCCTTGTGAGTGTGCATGGGCAGCCGGCGAGGGGACCTGGCCTGCTTTGTGACAGGCCAGTAGCCGGCCACAGAGTTTCCAGCTCCTTCCTTGTTCTTTTTTTTTAAAATCATGTTCTCAAATGACAGTTTTTATTAAAAATAACATTTCCAAATTGGAAGAGACCGTGCGCGGCTGCTGGTTCCTCTCCGCTTCTCCCTTCAATCTGCTGCGATATGTCATCTCGGTTGAAGTCTGGAGTGCGCTGCTCCTGCGTGCAAGTGGCTGGGCCGCGGTAGGCTGTGCGCCCTGGCGGTGCCTCGCCCGAGTCCACACCCGGCTCCAGTGCGTAGCCCACGAGGGGGCGGCGGCCAGGTTGTGCCACACCTCCCGCCCCGCACTGCTAGGATCCCCGGCTTATCTCACGTCGCATGCGGCTCCTTTACACACCCATGCTTTCCTCAACAGCTTTATTAAAACATAATCCGCATCCTATGTGACTCAGCCGTTTAAATGTGCAGTTCAGCAACACGAAGTGCACGTTTCCTCCAGCTGCAGGGACTTCAGTGGATCCACAGCCAGGTAGGGCCGTACCCAAGGCCAACTGTAGAAAGATCCGCACCTGCAAGAGGCACCCTACCCTACCATCCCTCCTGGTCCCCCTCAACACCCCAGCCCCTGCCTCTGCCCTGGGGCCTCATGGCAATCACCAACGTGCTGACTTCTGTCCCTCAGCGTCTTCAGTCTGTCCGCCTGCAGCCTGGCTCAGATAACACTGCACTGCCTCAGGGACCACGCGCTGCCGACCCGGCCACCCACCGATGGACACGTGAGTGGTGCCCACCTCTCGGCTCTGGTGAACAGCGTTGCCGTGGACCTGGGAGCACAGGTTTCCGTGCGGATCTCCTTCTGGCCTCAGACCCCGCGGCAGGACTCTACAATGCCCAGCCTTCCGGTGCAGAGCTCGGCCGATGGGATTCCACCCTCGCTGAGATCCATTCATGGAAGCCCTGACCCTGGGGACGGTAGCTGAAGACAGGGTCCCTAAGGAGATGACCAACGTCAAGTGAAGGGTGGGGCCCTCATGGATAGGGCTGTGTCCTTGTCAGCAGAGGAAGAGACACTGGTCACACACTGAGGAAGGACCACGAGGACCGCTGAGAGGACTGTAGAAGCTAGGGAGAGGGCCACAGAGGAGCCCGCCCGCCAAGCCTGCTCCTGGACTCTAGCCTCCAGCTCTGTGAGAAAACTAGCAGCGGCTGGTCGAGCCACCCGCCCTGTGGAGCTGAGTTATGGTGGCCTTAGAGAGCCAAGGTGGTCCCTGAGCCGGCCCGTTCTGCAATGCTGAGTTTGGTACTGTACGAGAAGAGGTTCCCACAGCCCAAGGTTCTGAGGCTGGAAGTCCAGACAGCACTGGGCCAGCTCTGCTCCAGCCGCCTTGACTCTGTCACCCTGCAGCGGATGGCCTCGTGGCTGGAACATGTGTGGGGCAGCATGTGGTGAGGCAGGAAGCCAGAGAGCCGGAGGGCAGCCGGGCTGTAGCTACTCCGCTCTCCTGGAGCTAGCCAGGGTCTGCCAGAGCTACCTGACCTCCTTCAAGGCCAGCCTCCCCCGTGACCTCTCAGCAGGCTCTGCCACTTAGGGTTTCCATGTGTCACGGCCACCCCTGGACCAAGCTCCCAACACATGAACCACTTCCAAAACATAGGGGTCTCTGCAGACCTTCCAGTCGGCAGTGGGATGCCCTGAGAGCCAAGGCTGACCAGAGCCACGCTCTGGGATCTGAGTCCCCAGACGGGCAAACACCTCAAGCAGGGCTTGGGCGCGGTGGCCTTCTTCTGGCCTTCTCCAGCAGGGGTCAGAAGCCAGCGTCCCAGCACAGGAGGCTGAGCCCTGTCCCTGCTGGGTGTGCCCCAGGAGCTGCCTGCCTGCTGTGGCGATCGCCCAGGAGGCCGCGAGACAGGAGAGTGCCGTGGTTCATTTAGGGTGCCCTTCCCCACCCGGGCGAGCAGGTCCTCAGGCCTGCCCCTCTGTGGACTGAAGGTATTCAGGACCTTGCTGCATCCAACAGGCAGAGACTTTTCTGGCCATTATTCCCCAGCCGCCTGGCGTGACGACTCCTGAGAACTGCACCTTGCATTAGGCGTTGCGCCACACCCAGAGATGATTCCAAGCCTGCAGAGGACACGCGTGGGTGCTTGCAAGTACCTGCTCTTTTGCAGGAGGGGCTTCTGTGGATCCAGTGTCCAGGATGTTCTGAACCCTTCCCGTGGGCACGGGGAGAGGGGGCAGCCGTGATTTCAGCCTTGGGGCACCCAGAGGCCCGCCTCCACCCTCCCACGTTGCAGAAGGGAATCATGGCCAGCGAGGCAGCATTGCTGGTCTGAGACCACAGCGGGCCCGGCCAGGGCGGTGGGCGGTGGGCGGCCAGGGAAGGGCTTGCTTAGCTTGCCGAGCCCCCAGTCCAAAAGCAGCCCGGCTTCTCCTCATTGCCATGAGCCACCTTTCTCAGGGTCCAAACACCTGTGCTGACTTCGCCCATATCAGCTGTCCTAGGTGAGGGTAGCAGAGCCAGAGGGGCGTGTCCTGTTGTCCCTCCTCCTCCTGATGGTGTCCCAGTTGCTTGCTTCATGACCCCTGGGCAAATGGGACCTTGAGGGAGCCATGGCTTAATTCAGTTTCTGCTCAGACTAGCCTGCCACCAAGAGACTCCCTGGCCTCAGATGCCCAGCCCAGCCAGGTACCACTCTGCGTTGATCTCCTCCTTCAGTGAGATTTCCAGAAAGAGGGGGAAAAGGACCTGGAATTCCGTGGCTTCACCACCTGCATCCCAGTGCAGAACACAGCCAGCCTGGGACACGGAGCTTCCGTGAAGCAGGTGGAGATAAAACAGATGGCAGACGGGTGGGGACTGAGCTCAGAGGCCACGTGGGATCTTCCATTCAGGCTTTTGATTCCAAACCTGTCCCCATCTTGCCCTTCGCTCATAACACCTAGTGGGAATGGGTAACGTCTCTCCCCGGAACACTCAGAGCCCTCAAGCAGTGGAGGCTGCGTCCAAGCCCTGATGGTCTTTGGGCCAGCACTCGCTGGCTCTATCAAGTTGGGATAATATTTGCCCAAAGTCACAGAAGGCTGGAACAAGCTGAACTTGAACCAAGGAGAGGCTTGCTTTTCTTTCTTAAGACAAGTCTGGAGTGAGGACTCTTGGGTTCATATAAACACCCACAATGCCACAGGGGCCCCAACCTTTCTGTCCTTCACTCAGGCAGTCTCAACACATAGTTCCCACACTCAGACCTCATGGTGACAGCATGGTTGCTCCATCTCCTGCATTCCATCTGCATTCCAGGCAAGGTTTAGGATGGCAAGAAGGTAAAAGTGTGTGTCAGAGGTTCAGCCCCCTGGTTAAGAGCTTTTCCAGATGTCCCATCGAGCCACATCAGTTTACCACTCATTGACCATAACTGTCACAGGACCTGAGTAGGCTCAAAAATAGAAATTTCTGGTGGGTCACATTTATTATGTGCATGCCCCCATCAAAGTTTTGTTGGTAAGGAAGACGTGGTCGCGCTCAGTGGCCCACTGTAGAGGGAAACATGAGCAGGACCCTTGGGAGGAGCACAAGGCATAAGGCAGACTGGGCCCGTCCAACTGTGTGTGAGAGGACAGCGACCCCAGCAGCTGGCGGGGTTTGGCGAGCCCTGCGGTGGGCACGCGCTGCCGCCAGGGCCCTGCTCTGTGACAGATCAGGGAGCAGGGTATGAAGCGGCTGGGAGTCGCCTCTAAAGCGTCCTCCACGGGTCTGAGAAGGCCAGGGTCCTGGTCAGCGGGTCGATCCCACCAGTGTCTCTCCTGCTGAGATCCGACCAGTCCTCTTGGAACCTGAAGCTCCTCTGGCCCATCAGCATGTGGTCATTCCGTTGGCCACACGTTGGCAGCAGCCCGGCCCCGCCTAGCCCCCCACCACCCCAATACACAGCTCCTGCTCCAACCCCTGGAGCTGCCTCTCAACCCGGGCAAGCAGCTACTTCCTGGCCCTGTGGCCATGCCGGTCTCCACTCCAGAGCCCGCTGCACTGGTGACACGAATTTCCACATCGGACCCAGCGGGATGTTACTGCAAACCCTCTGGCTGCCACGGAGTCAAAGGAGACCACCCGGTGAAGCTCGCCCGAGGGCTGGTGCTCATGAACCTCGCTGGATGAGGTGGCGTGTCTGTCCTGCATCAGGCTGTTCAGTAAGTGGCACAGGCCCCTCCTCCTCGGCTGTTCCGGAAGCCTCTTCCAGCCTGAGGATAGAGGCGCAGACAAGGCATCGTTAGAGGAAGTGGCTTTTCCACCCCATTACTCTCTAGATTGGCAGCAAGCAGCCCAGATGCCACCACTGCCACTGCTTGGGAAGACGGAGGTCGAGAGTTACCGGCCCAGGAGGAGGCCACGGAGGGCGCTGCTTTCTGGTGCATACCCTGAGCGCCCACACCCGTCAGGAGATGATGGTGACGATGTGGGTGAGGATGGTGGGTGGTGATGGAGGTGCAGGTGGTGGTGATGGTGAGGATGGAGGTGAGGGTGACGGGGGTGATGGTCCTGGTGATGGAGGTGAGGATGATTGATGGTGGTGGCGATGGAGGTGATGGTAATGGTGGTAGTGATGGAAGTGATGGAGGTGATGGTGGTGGAGGTGATGGAGGTGAGGGTAATGGTGGTGGTGCTGATGGAGGTGAGGATGATGGTGGTGGTGGTGATGGAGGTGAGGATGATTGATGGTGGTGGTGATGGAGGTGATGGTAATGGTGGTAGTGATGGAAGTGATGGAGGTGATGGTGGTGGAGATGAGGATGTGATGGATTTCCCTCCCCAGATAGAAGCACAGTGCTCTGGACTCATTGCCTGGCCATGGTGGAGCTAGAGGCAGCCCACTTACCCTCAGGTCCATTGTTCCTGGTGACCACCTGCCCCTGCTCTCCCACGTTACTGACAGGCACTTGGGCAGCAGCGAGCTCTGGCCTAGAACCCTCCCAGCTGTGAGATCTGAGGGTCTCTGTTCGGGTTGGAGGTGGGAGTTGCACAGCTCAGCCCCTCTCTGTAGGATTCCATAATCTGATTCTATAATCAGTGTCTCAGTGAGAAGACAGATGTTGCTCCGCCTTGCTGCATCGGTGAGTGTGAAGCCGGCATGGCCGTCCCCAGCTGCCTGTCCGCTGCTGTGAGGCCCCACTTCCTCGCCTATCGGCATCACGGCCAACTGACTTGCACTGGCCAATGAGATGTGAGCCACAGCAGTGACATGCCTCTCCCAGCAGAAGCCCTCTGGCCAGGCCCGGTTGCACCTGACTCCTGTCCTTTGCAACGTGATTGGGTGTTCCAGGGAGGAAGCTCCTCCAGGTCAGCTCAGAACGAAGACGTGGGGCAGGCTGACGTGGCTGCTGATGGCGTTGCTCTGAGCACAGAATCGACCTTGTTGAGTTAAGCCACCTGCTCCGGCGTGTTTGTTGATACAACATAATCCAGTCCTTGCTGACCGCGTGGCTTATGAGTTGACTCAGGGGAGATCGATGGTGTCGACTCCAAGCTCCAGGCTCGTTCTGCCTTTTCTGCCTGGAGCCGAGGGTCTCGGGACCCCCGTGGATGCTCCCTGGGAGAGCCCACCCCCAACCCCTCCACTGCTCTTCCCTGACCCGTCATGCTTGCTCCCAGTGGGCGCGTCTTGGGGGTCCTTCCTCCATGCCCTCGGCCTGGGTCAGTGTAGGATGGCGTACTCTCCCCTCCACTACCAGCGGATGACACAGTGGAGTGCAGGCCACGGAGACTCACGGCCACTCCATTCCTAAGTGTGCCCGAGTCTTCATGCCCTGGTCTCCCTCCCTTATAACCAGATAATTGTCCAGAGACCAACCTGAGAACTGTGTGAAGTCCAACCTCCCTGCTGTCCCCTGTCCTGGGGGCACCTGCCCTCCAGGCTGTCCTGCCGGGTCACACATCCTTGTCCCCACTGGCGCCTCCCCCGCTGCTGTTGTCCCCTCTGGCTGTTCACTGCAGAGACCCCTCCCCCCACTGCTTCAGCACAGGCCTGCTGAAGTCCTGGAAGTTTGGCGGAAGTGGACAGAACTGTAACATCAGCAGGACCCTTAGATTCGGGCCCCTGCCACAGTTAGGAGAAAGTCACTGCGCCCTCCTTGGGACTTCCTCAGCCCCTGGCTGGGCTTCTTTGCCTGCTTCTGCCCAGCCTCGGGCAGGACCATCCCCTCTCCTCTCCAGCTTCTGCCCCGTGCATCCCGAGCAGGCAACTCAAGGCCAGAAAACCACTTTCCAATTGTGCCGCCTATGTTTGCAAGGCAGACGAACCTCTTCCCTTCATCCTCTGCCCTCTAAACAGAAGAGGCCTCGAAAATTGAGAATTTCCCTCCATCCAGAGCCAGATGGAATTCCCAGGCAGCCCTCTGTCCCTGTCCCGGAGTCTGTCACCTCCCTCCCAGCACAGGAGTACCTGAGTGGGTGCAGGGCCTGCAGTGGGGCCCGGATGTGGCCCTGGGCTGTGGGGGGTCGTCCTTGAGGACTGCATTCTGCTGGTTGCTCCCACTTCTGGCCCAGCCCCAAGCCCAGGGCAGGATCCCCGAGCCCCCAGCACAGCCTGCCCTGGGAGGGAAAGCAGGGCAGGGGAGGCAGGGAGGACGCTGGTGTGGAGGTTTTAAAGAAACTTGTAATAATTTCAATCAGCACTTCCCTCTCATTTAAAACCCCAACCCAGCTACTTAATCAAACGTCATGCTTAAGCCACATTTACCTCCTCGGGAGAAAAATGAGCAACGGCAGCTCAATTTGGCTTTGGATGGGTTTTAAAAATAGTCAAGTCCGTGGAGGCCATCAGGTAAATGGCCTCAGAGAGCTTCCAGGAGGGCCTCCCGCAGGGCTGGCCAGCTTCTTTGTTGAGAAAATAGGAAGGCAAGAGGCGAGGAGCCCAGCCCGCCATGCCCGGGTAGGTCTGGTGTGATGTCTCCCAGGTTGGGGACAACAGGCCAGACCGGCCAGAGGAGCTGCAGGCTGCACAGTGGCTCCTCCGAGCAGCTCCCCCCTGTGCATGCCAAGGCTGGCAGGGGGTGTGTGTGATCGTGTGCTCAGGCATGCGTGTGCATGGCAGGAAGCACACAGCCTTGCCCCCCGCTCCCCAGGGGAGGGCTCATGGGAGCCCTAGCAGCCTTGGAAGCACATGGTGAAATATAAGTTGTGTTTTTCATTTCACGATATGTAAAAAAAAATGACCATGTTATCATCAAAGGAAAATTGAAACAGATGCACTAATGGGTGGGCGCTGCCTTTGAGAGGGTGGGACGAGTGCTGTGCAGGGAAGTTCACCAGGTCCTCCCCCCGTCCTGCCAGAGGAAGAGCGGCGTGGCCGAGGTGCTTCATCGAAGCTGCCTTTCCCCTGGTGACTTCTGCCACCACTGTCCCCATCATTATTCCCGGAGAACACTTCCATCTGCTATCTTCTTCGTCCAGGGACCCCCAGGACATGTGCATGGAATTCAAGGGGCCTTTAAAAACTTGTTTGGGGAAAATGGCATCTTTATTTTTGCTAACCTCAATGAACTCGATGACGTCCTTCCATAAGTGTGGGCAACAGACCACAGCAGCAGGGCAGTGCCCATACAGTCTAACCTGCAACCACAGTCGTCCCCACAGGATACGACCGTACCTGCAGGTATCTCCACTTACACTGTGTTATTTGGGATCTGCCAGTTTCTTATTTAATGCATTAACAGAGAAGAAAGTACACTGCCCATCACAGACGTGTGCCCCTGCGCCTCCTGCTGAGCACACCCTCCCACTGAGCTGCGCCCAGCCTGCTGCATCATCTTTTGATCATGTATCTTGCCGTGGGTGTCTTCCTGACGATGTGTGCGTTGTGATCTGCACTTAAACGGTTCTGAGACAGGCTGGCAGGCTCCAGGAGGCTGTGGAAGGGTCCCAGGATGGGCCCAGGCAAACCCACCCTCCCCCAGTCCTCTGGCCCCAGACTGTGGAGCCCGCCTCCTCCGGGACCATTCCCACTGCAGGAAGGGCCTCCCTGTGCAGCACCCTGCTTCATCCCGCTAGGTGGCAGCAGAGCGGGCACCTCGCCTCTGCTGGCGCCCCTGGGTCCAGCTTGTTCTTCGCAGGATCTCCTTGTCTCCCTTGCTGCTTAATAGGATCCCTTCAGAAGAGGGTTCTAGGGGAAGGCAACTGGGAGATCTGGGTACACAAAGTGCTGACTCACCCGCTGTCTGTCTGGGGTGACTGGCACATAGACCACAACACACTGGGTGGGAGTCACACTGCGTGGGAGGTCAACTCATTCAGTCCTTGCAAAAATCTCTATGTGGAAGGAAATAGGAAACCATCTTAGAGATGAGGAGACTGAGGGTCTTGGAGGTTATGATAATATACCCAGAACCCCATTCAGTAAATGTGCACCTGGTCTACCCACGTCCGGGCTCCTCGAAGCGTGCTTCACTGCCTCCCGCTACTTCCTTGAAATCTTGCTAGGGCAGCAGGTGGGCCCCTCCTCCTGCCTGGGTGCAGGCTGGAAGCCTCCAGGGTCAAAGGCCCACCTGGGAGATGGCCTGTACCAGCCCAGCTTTGCCTGGCTCTGCCCTGTCCACCAGCTGCCCCCTCAGGGAGGCCTCACTTGGGAGGCAGGCTGTGCTGACTGGTTTCACCTGGGTGAAGGAGTGCAGGGGAGGCCCCAGCTAGCCTCTCCCTAGGGTCATGGGCCTGGCATCTCACCTACTGCATGTGAAGCTTGCTCTGCCTTGATTTCTAAGTCTCCTGATTTTATATTTCACTCAGCAACATGGAGAGTTGGAAGGAGGGTTTTGTCCGAACTCTTCCTCAAAGAGTTGGCACTCTGGCCTTCAGTGGAAGGTTCTACGTCTCTGTCACTTCTTTCAGGGACCTCAGAGAAGGGACCCTCAGAGCCTGGGGGCCTTTATTCACACTCTTGCAAATGCAGCTACTGGGTAGGCCCAGAGGAAGCCCTGGCGGGGAAGGAACTGGCAGAGCCTAGGAAGCCGAGGCTCCGGAGTCAGGGCCAGGCCAGCAGCAGCTGCTGGAGAGCTAGGAGGGCCGCCCAGGGATTGTCCGATAATCGGGTCAGAAACACTGAAGCTCCAACCAGGAACTCAGCGAGTCTGTGGCACAAGCAGCCTTAGAACGAATCCCTAGCAGAGGACCCTCCCTAGCCTCTGACGGCCTTGACAGCCTTCCGCGCAGCCCGCGTGGTGCAGCTCCGGCGGGAGGAAACTTTTCGCACAGCCCCCGCTCCACGCGCCCCATGAGTCCTTCCTCGGGAGCACCCCTTCCCCAGATCAGCGCTCTGGGTCCACCGGGCGCACTCATAACCGGGTCGGAACCTCTAACTGCTTCGCATGCCATCCGGTTACCGTGGCAACACCATCCGGCGGCGCCAGGCGGTCCAATCGGAGCCTGCGGCCTCTCTGAGCCTTTCCCAAGGTGGGGACCCGGACGAGGCCGGGATGGGAAAAGGGGGAGAACCAGGCCCCCGCCACGGAGTCGCCCAGGCCGGGCACAGTCCCCCGCGGCGAGCGGGGCTACAGCGAGGTGTGGTGGAGAACTGGAGCCGGGCCGGGCCAGGGGCTCCGGCTCCCGTTCGAGGGGCGGGGAAGGCGGGTGACGTGAGCCCGGCCGGGCGGGCGGAGTTGGGACCCGCTGGAGGAGGCGGGGGCGAGCGCGCGAGAGGCAGACGCGCGGAGGGAGGCGGCCGAGCGGCGCAGGCGGCTCTGCGGAGGGCGCGGTGGGCGCGGGCGGCGGGGCCCCGGGATCCCCGCGCGCCTCCTCCGCGCGGCGCCGCCGCCGCGCGTCCCCACGCCCTGAGCTCCACGGCGCCCTCGCCCCGCGCGCCTCCCTTGCCCGCCTCTTGCCAGCCTCCGGGCCGCGGCCGTCTGCAGGGCGAGCGCTCAGACGGAGCTCCCGGGCAACTTGAGCAGCGCCGATCGGCGGCGGAGCCCTGGACCGAGCCCCGGACCGAGCCCTCTGACCCTGCGGCGAGTGCAGCGGAGTCTCGTCCGCCGGAGTGACAGTCGTCCAGATCAGCGGGCAACGCCGACCCTTCTGCGCGGGGCTCCCGCTGGAGGCAAAGCCGCGCGCCGCGAGACTCGTACGGTTCGCGGCCGGGCCGCCGGCCTCCTCCCCGCCGCCCCTGAGGGCGAAGCCGCGCCTTCTCAGACTCTGGCTTCGCAGCTACAGCACCGGAACGCGCCCCGCCTCGCCGCCGCCTTCGCTGTGTTGCCCCTGGAGGGGGCCACAGCCCCGCGCCCCGGCCGGAGGATGTGCGCCCCCGCGGGCCGGCCCGCTTGAACCATGCGCCCCAACGGCGGCGGCGCGCCGGCCGGCATGGAGCCCCGCGCGGCCGCGCTCTGACTCGCTGTGCGCCCCGCGGCCGGCGGGCGGCGGGCGGCGGCGGACCGAGAGCCGGAGACCGGCGCCACGGGACCGGGACCGAAGCGAGCGGGCGCGGGCTCCGCGCAGATGGCCGGGGCGAGCAAGGTCTGAGGCTTCGTTCCCTGAAACGTGACCATGTGGATTCAACAGCTTTTAGGACTCAGGTGAGCGACCCGGCTGACAACACTGTGCGTGTCGGTGCGTGGGTGACGGGCTGGGCGAAGCGGCGCTTTCCTCAATTTTGCAAATAGAGAGCCCCCCTCTCCCCGCGCTTCCCGAGAGCGGCCAGCTGGGCGCACAGGGAGCCTGGTAGGGGCTGCGCTTGGAGACCGGAGCCCCGCGGCCCCGCAGGGAGCGGCCGGTTTTCCTAGGTTCCTTGCGTCCTGGGTCGGGGCAGCGGCGCTCGCCCCAGCAACCTGGGTAGCGGAGCTGGCCGGGCGCGCCCGCAGTTCCCGGAGCCAGCAGCGCAGTGTCCTGGCCGGCCGCCCCAGCGCGCCTCCTCTCCGGAGCCCAGGGCGAGGCACGGGCTGTTGGGCGCGGCGGGCACAGGGATGAGGCTGCTGGAGGAGGCTGTAGCTCCTGGCTCCCGGAGAGAGCTTTGCAGGTGGAGTTGGAGGGAAGCAGAAACAGCTACTCCGCCCGCCCTCTCCCCCCTTCTCCCACCAGGACTGAACAGGAGCCTCCTAGCTCCCAGCTGACACCCAGCTGTTGTTGGGTGACCTCCGGGCGACAGTGGCGCACAGCTGGTGGGCAGCTGAGACTAGAAAGCCTGGGTTCTGGGGGAGCAACGGCAGCCCCCCCCCCCCACCAAACCACTCACACACACACACCCCGGCTTGGGGATCGGGAACTGTTCTGTGTCCCTGACTCCAGGGTTAGCTCCAACTGGGGTTCTAGCCCAGCTACCATGGCAGGAGCTTACAGAGGACCCTTCTCAGCAAACTTTGCCCACCCACCTGGGGCACTTCTGCTCCATCAGCCCCTGCTGTGGGCGGCCTACAGCCCAGCAGGGTGCATTTGTCCCCTTTGGAGCAGGCTACCTTCTCCTCGTCTCCCTCCTGCCAGGGTCTCCCACAGAGCTGGTGCTTTTGGGTCGGGGGCTGGAACCCAGAGCTGAGAGGACTTAGGTGGAGGCGGAGAAAACCTGCTTGCGGTTCTCGAGTTTGTCCACTGGGATGCACTGCGCTCCCGCTTTGGGGCTGAAGGGGGTCAGCGTGGCTAGAGCAGGCTGCCTTCGCCACCCCCACCCGGCGTAAAGCCGGGGGGAGTGGGGCAAAGGGAGGGGGACGAGTGCGCGTCCTGATTTTGAGAAATGGAAGGGACTGGCATGCCAAGGGTTTTCTGGCTACCCTTGCTTTATGAGTGATTTGGCACATAGGGGTGAAGGCTGTTTAGCACATCTAGTGAAAATTGTCAAATGTTATTATTGGCATCCTTTTGCCTGGCCATGGGACTCCTTTGTGGCTTTAGGAGGTTGCTCACGGAGCCGATCCTGTTGGGTGTTGGGTATTGCTGGACCTGAATCAACTGATTGGTGTGCTTGGGCTAGATAAGGTTTGGGCTTGGGGTGTCGGCAAAAGGGAGCACGATGACCTGGATCCAGGTGCTCTGCCCGCCTGCAGTACGCTCTTCTGCTCTTATTGTCCCAGGTCTCAGCTGGACGCCAAGGGCCTTGTGAATGACCAAACAGTTCTCCACCCTGCCCGGCAGCTGCCTTTAGCTCCTGAATGCTTCCGGAGCTGCCTTCTGCCACTAGGTTGCTGATGGCAACTTATTTGAACAGGCTCAGGCTTTTTTTTTTTTTTTTTTTCTAATTGCTAAGTTACTAGATTGAAAGATGAATACATTTTGATAAGGGAAGAAAACAAATATTATGCACAGAAACCTCTCTTTTGGTTCCAAATTCACTAAAACAGTCCCTTTACAGCATCCCCACATAAGAGCTTCCTGAGGTTTTGCTTTCAGAAATAGTTCTGTTGGTGATTTTGAAGTATGACCTTTTGTTTTTTCCCATTGACGTTAGCACAGGAGATTTTCTGTAAATGTGCCTCTAAGGATGAGCTGTCACCTCTTCATGATCTTGATGGCAGAGCTCAGTGGCGTTTGCTAGTGCCGCCTCCTGGCCAGGGCGAGGGCCTGAGCTGGGGTCCGTAGCTGCGCAAGGCTCTGGAGGCACAGGGGCTGGAGAGGCCCTTTTTCTTCCCAGGCAGCCCCGTGCCTTGGTTTTGCTCTCAGGTTGTTCTATGGCTCCCCAGGTGAGCACTGGGCATCTTGCTGGAGCCTGGTTTGCACAGGTAGACGCGGAGCCTCCAGCCGAGGTTACAGAAGGCAGTGCTGGCTCTGCCAGAAAGAGTCTCCTTATAACCTGGGGGAGGGGCTTCTCAACTCCCAGGTGAAGTCTGGGCTTGCTTGTTTCCTTTTGTGCTGGAACTGAGCTGTACATGGAGCCTGGGCTTTTCAGGAGGGAGAAGCAGATGGCGTCTTATCGATCTACTTTCACGTGTGTTTTTTTGTTTTTTTTCCTTGGTGGTGTTAGTTGTATCCAACCGCAAAGCTACTTTCGTCAGCTCAGAGAGAGGATTCCTTGAAGGATCCTGGTGTGGAAGTGCTGCGTTGGGGCTTCAGGAGCTGCTTGGAGGGTGTGCTTACTCAGCACGCAACCCCAGAGTTCAGAGTTTGGCTGTCTGGTTGCAAGTCAGGGCTTCCCACATCCGTCCACACCTGCTCAGGACTGCGACCGCTAGCAGATGGCCACATGCTAACTCCCAGGCCATGTTGCACGAGGTTATGCGTCTGTTCTCCCACCCTGAGGTTCCACTGCCCCTTCTCTCTGGGGGCCCTGGGCATATCTGACCATATAATTTGGCTCCCCGAGCCCTCAGTGTGCAGGCTGTAATGTGTCTGGGCCTCCTGCAGGGACCCATGGGGTTGGCTCACACTGTCCCTACCTAAAGTCCCCCAGCAGCTGGAGCTGAACAGCCGGGCTTTAGCGGATGGAGTCAAATGCTCTGTCCACAAACACTGAGTTCCCGGTGAATCCTGGCTGGCTCCGACTTCCAGCTGCTGCCGCTAAATTGATTGCAACTGGAATCTGTGTAGTGTCAGCCGCTGTGATACCCATCAGGGACAGTAATGCTAGAATAAATCACAAATTTAGGAGGCAGCTCAGATCCTCAGCAGCATTAGTTTGTCCCCGCTCACGCTCACCCCTTGTTGGTCCTGGCGGGGGAGCGGGGGTGGACCCCTCCGGGTCCTCTCTGTTGTCTATTTATTTTAATCTCCGCTTCCTTTGCCTTTGTGCATTGGAGAGCATAGCAGGCCAGGCAGCTCGCGAGCTGAGATAGCTCCGCGCCTCCCTGGGGCGTCTGTCTGCGGGTCCCTGGAGAGGGATCAGCTTGCTCTGCCCTGTGTGTGCACCTACAGACTTCTGGCAGGGTTGCTCCAGGATGGTTGTGGCCCATTCCAGTCACATCAGACCGGCTCCAGCCTCTGTCCCTGACACAAATGAGGCATTTGACTGAGGTGGCTGGGTGCCTCCTGTGTCCCGTGTCCCCGAGGTTTGGTGGGGACCCACAGGATACCTGGAGTGTGTTGACGAAGCTGCTGCCTGGGTCCTGATAAGGTGGGTGGGCCCAGAACCTAACCTGTAGCCCGCAAGGAGTCTGGAGAGCCTGGGCTCCTCTTGGGGGTGGCGGCGAAGTCATCTGCTTAAATACGGAGCTGCCAGGTTTTCTTCAAAGGGTTACAAGTCAGTAGAGACCAAATTGATGTAAAGATTAGCTTGGAAAGCCAAATATATCCTTGATCTAGATTTCCACGTTTGAAGTCTGGCTTGAGAGGGTTGCTCCTGCCCAGTGCCAGTCAGACAGAAGGGGAGGCAGGGCAGGGGCTTTCTGGAGCCAGGGCAGACAAATGGGGCACATCTGACCCTGCTCTGTGTTCCTTGGAGACCCCTTCCAGGAATTCAAAGGGGCCAGTGACTCATGAGGCCACCGAGTGGGGAATGGTGGTTACATAACTCAGATTAACTCCCAGTTAATCTGCTTCGAATAGCAAGTCGGCCGGAGTGTGCCCCTGGCAGAGTCGGGCCCTCAGGCTGCCCCGTGGCCTCCAGCTTCCATCCATGTTGGGGCTGGGGTGAGACCCAGGTGGAGGAGGGCAGCTGCTGCCCTTCATCCAGGTTGTGACCCGTACCCAACCGTAACCAGCCAGGAGAGGTGGGTGCTTCTTCAGTGCCAGGTCCCCAAAGCCCATCCAGGATTGAGGTGAGGACATGCCCCTCCTGCTGCTGGGGAGCTCAGCGGCTGCCTGATTGCGGATGGCCCAGGTTAATTGGGACACGCAGGCACAGGGAGGTGGCCTGAGAGCTGTGCCATCCCTCCCCGCCTCCTTGCTAAGTAAGCGCTCCTTGGACGACAGAGACCAGAAACCTACTATTTGTCGGTGGACTCTTAGGAGTTGATAAATATTTACAGTACAGCAGAAGGAGCCCCAGGGGAGGCCAGCGCCTCCCAAGTCATGTGTTTTCAAAGGACCAAGTTTCCTGCAGCTGGACCAGAGGCCGAGAGGGAGGAGCAGGGCTTCCGTCTGTGTCGTGTCCGGGGTGTGGACTCTGGAAGGGCTTCCACTTTCTTTCTCCTTCCGCTTTTTTTCTTCTTCCCCTCTGTGGTCCTGGGACTGGAACCCAGGGCCTGGTGCGTGCTTGGCAAGCGCTCTACCACGGAGGCGGGTCTCCAGCCCCACTGGGTTTCTTTATCCATCCCGTCCCCCGAGAAGTGTGGTGGCACAAAGCTGCATCCCCTGTGCTTCAGTGTGGCCTCCACCTTCTGAGCTCACGCGGCCTGCTCGCTGGGGCTTCATACACTCATGGCGCCTTCCCTTGGCCACGGCCGGGAGGGTGGGCCGCTGGGCCCCTCACCTCTCTGCCCTCCCACCTTGGCCAGCCCTGTGGGCAGTTCTCGGAGCAGTGTGGCCCCTTGACTCTGCCTGCCTGTGACCTCGGGGGCAGCTCCAAGGGGCCACAGCAGCAGCAGGAACTTGCCCCTGGCTGTGGACATGCTGCGTTCCCTGGGGAAGGCCTGTTCTGGCCTGGAGTGGGGCGGGGGCCCGCAGCCCCAGGGTCCTGTGTGTAGGGCTAAGCTCACTCTCCCCGGGCTGCGGAGGCGTCTGGAGTGTAGGAGGCGTGCGGGGAGTCTGTGGGTGGACCAGTGTGTCCGCATGGCACAGTGCCCCTGTTTCGGCAAGTCATGCTTTTGTGCCTGACAGTGCACGGAGATCCAGGAACGAGTCTCCAGCCGTAGGCTTGGGTGCTCTCCTGCCCCAGATAGATGCTGCTCCTTCAGCCTGGCTTGCTGGTGCTCCCGATTCTACCATGGAGACGCATTCCTCTGGCTTGAGGATTTTGTCACAATTAGAGTAGAGACAAGCTCAGGAAAAACAATCCCGTCAAGCTCTTGCCGTCATTATCAGTTCAGCATGAGTGACAGTATCAGACTCTTAACTGTCTGGGGGGAAGGCGGGGTGCAGGTGGGAGAGAACACGCAGGTGGCGCAGGCCTGGCGGGGGTGACAGAGGAAAGCTGCTGTGGGGTGGGGGACCTGAGGCACGTGGACAGCAAATCCCCTTTGCCCTTAGCCCTCATGGGCACTGGGCACTGGGCACTGGGGAAAGGCCGAGGGAGGCAGGCCAGGTGCGTTTGAGAGAAAGGCTTCAGGTCTGTGGGGCGCGGGCAGGGAGTGCTGGGTGTTCTGACTAAGCTGCTGGGGTTCCACTCTGAGCCCCCTACTCTCGGGCTGTGCTGGAGCCTCAGAAGTCACTTTGGATAAGCGACTGCTCTCAGTGTCCCTTGTTACCTGGGGGTCTCTGCTCTCAGCTGCACCACCTCTTTCATGCTTCCTTGGTGCTTGGGTGCGGGGTGTGCACAATCCTGAGCAGACAGATGTGCAGCAGACCCCGGATGAGCAGGTCTCTGCCTCTAAGACCCCCGGGGAGGAAGAGTCTTCCTCGGGTGGAGACCAGCACCATCCCACAGACAGAATACCAGCCGTGTCAGCGTTTCCAAAATTTCCAGTAGCCCATTAAAAAATAGCTGGAAAAAATTGAAAGTACATTTAATCTAACCCACACTAGCCCGGCTCTTGTTATTTCCGCGTGAACCCCGGGGAGACCATGTTGATGGTGAGTTTTACACTGTCACTCTCTGCTGCCTTTGGGATCAGGTGTGTGATTCATTCTTGGGACTAGTCTCCGTGTTTCCAGTTGCCTGATTGCCACATGGGACTCGTGACTGTCAGGTCGGCACAGACATTTCCTATGGAAACCCAGAAGCGGTTTCTTGAGGACCCCCAACTGCTGCCTTCAGCACCGTCCCTGTCCAGTGTGGGCTCCCAGAGGCTACCAGGGCAGCTGCCTTCCTCACCGGTGGGGTGTCTATGAATGCCAGTGCCGTCCAGGCTGGGCCAGCACCACAGCAGCACAGCAAGGGAGGCTGTGGCTGCTGCCTCTGCAACCCGTGGCCTAGAGAGCTGCGCCAGCTGAGCATTCCCACCCTCTGGGCACCTCTCACACCAGTGTGTGCTGGGCCTCGCACCCTGGGGCCTCGGCAGTATGATGGAAGACTGCAGCCTAACTGCAGCAGGCTTCCTGAGGTCGGGGGAGGGGCCGGGTCACGGAAGGCGAGAGAAGCAGTGCAAAGACAGGACAGAGGCGGGGCCGGCTGCCAAAGGAGAGCTGGCCTCCCAGAGAACACGTGTCCAGTGTCCTCCCTGGACAAGCCCAGGCAGCACTGGGCCTGGACCAAGCCGCTGCTGAATGGGTGCGCAAGGGGAGGCATGATGTTCTGGGCTGCCTCCAGCTCCAGCCGCACAGGCTCAGCTTGGTCCTGTCCCCTGCACCTGGCCCCTGTCACAGATGCCCAGAGCCTCCCCACGTTGGGCCTCAGGAGGGGGAGAGATGGCGAAGGGACACAGAAGGCCTGGCTTGAAGGAAAAGTCCTACAAACCTGCACCACCAACTTGGTTGTGAACATTCGTGTATGTGTGAGTGTGCCCTGGGTGTGTGGAGGGCCAGAGGGAGCCACCTGGTCCCACAGCACTGGCCAGGGCTGGATAGGAGCGTGGCTCTCATGGTGAGCGGGGGGCTGTGCTCTTGCACCGTGGACTGCCCACCAGGGGGAGGTCCAACACGTGCCAGGCCACCCGATGGGAAGCTTGCTGCCAGACTCGGCTTCCGGGAGGTGGGGTTTGAACTGTGGGATGAGTGAGCACGTAAGGGACACATCCAGGGTCCCAGGTGGCTTTACTGGGGTATCCCCATGGTCCTCCGTGGCTGCCCTTCTTCAGATAACAATTATTTGTGTTGAAGGAAAATTCCACGATTTGGAACTCTATCTAAATTAAGTGTAGACTGTCCAAGGTCTGAGATGGCTTCCTTATTGATCTGGCTTAAATTATTTTGAATGCACGGATTGGGTGAAGCAGGGCACAGATTCCCTCCAAGACCCATAGATTCGAACTTATGGAACTTTGGGTGACAGTGGCAGACTAAGCACCTTCTTACAGTAAGAGCCGATGCTACGGCCCTGAATGACAGTCCTGCCAACTGTCATCCTAAAAGGTCAGGAAGCCATCGTGTGCCGGCCATTCCAGTAGCAGAGTCTCCAGGGAAAGGGCTCCGTGCTGGCCTTGGAGCCGTGGTGTGTCAGGGACTGTGTAGGTGCGTCACACTGTTTCCTGGAAGCCCTGGACTTGGAAAATGTTTAGACTGGAGGAAGGGAGATCCCCAGGGGGAGAACGTGGCATCAGGAGAATGCCATTAAACATTAATGCCCTCAGCTCATTTGATGAAACTGGCATTACTTTGAAATCAAAGCCAAACAAAAGCACAAGAAAATCAAACCCCAGAGCGATATTGTTCATGAAAACAGATAAAAAGATTTCAATAAAACATAGTAAATAGAACTTAGCGATATGTAAAGACAAGCACACGCCATGGCCAAGTGGGGTTCACTCCATGGATACAAGGATGGTTCAATGCTGGAAATCAATCAGTGCCATCTACCGTGCTGAAATCCACAGAGAACGTCGCGGAGCCCTGTCAGTGGATACAGAGAAGGCATTGACAGAAGCCACCCTGTGCTCACGACGGTGCACCTCAGTGGAGTAAGACCCTGAGGAGAACACCTGTCAGACCCTCTGCTGATGCCATTCCTCATGAGAAACAGCACTTTTACCTGGAGATCAGGAGCACGTGAGTGCGTCCCTCTCACTGCATAACGCAGGCTTCCTAACCACGGCAGTACAGGAATGCTGGGGATCAGAAGCTGACAGGAGAAATACAGCCGCCGCGTGTGCAGTGACAGGATTGTCTGAGGAATACCACCACGTCTCTAGGCAAAACTCCAGAACTAGTCAGGGAGTTCCGCAAGGTCACAGAGCATGAGCAAAATGTACAAAAAGCAGTTGTATATCTGTCACCAAGCAGGGAAGACACAGATACTAAAACCAAAAATGCAGCTTTCCTTTATTGTAGCAAAACCCTGGGAGGAATCGACCTGAAAGGAGGACAGGATTCTTCTGACTCATGGTCTGGGAGGCTTCCGTCCAGTGCTGCTGTGGTCTGGGCAGCTGTACGCAACAGCAGGATTGTGTGCCAGGGGAGATGCTCACCTCACAACAGGTGGGAAACCAGAGAGAAAGGAGAGGCGGGGTCTCCACATCCCCCTCGAGGCATGCCCCCAGTGACCTCACTGCCTCCCAGTAGGCCCTGGCTCCAAAAGGCTCCATCCCTCCCAACAGCACTGAAGGCTGGGGTCCAGGCCTTCACTGTGTGGGCCTCCAGGGACATGCCAAATACAAGCTGTAACAAATATCTTTTATAATCACTCATAGGTGAAATACTTGGTTGTCACTAAAAAACAAAAGAAAACAAAAAGCTCAGCTGACTTTTTTATGCTGAAAATGACACAATGTTGATAAATGAAACCTAACAAGATTACAAGTGAATGGAGAGACATACCATGTTCATGGATCGGAAGACGCAGCATACTAAAGATGTTGACTGTCTACTTGGAGAAGGATTTAATACCATCCTTACATCAAAATTCCAGCAAGAACTTTATACATATGAGAAAGATCCTTCTGAAACTCACACGTAGAGGCAAAGGGACAAGAACAGCTGAGTGTGAGACTGGTGGAGCAGCAGAAGGCAGGACAGCGCTGTAGCAGTGAGGGAGCAGACCGTGAAACATAGCAGAAGCCAGAAGGAGACCCTGCAAGTGTGCCCAACCAAGCTTCGCCAATCAGAGGAGGAGAGGTGGACTTTCAGCAAAGGGTGCTGGAGCAACTGGACATCCATCACCAAAAAGAAAATAAAATGCACCTCAAGCCCCATAGGTTTTCAGAAATCATTTGAGAACGGATCCTAGAATCCAATGTGAAATGTGCAGCTATAAACTTTCCAGAAAACAGGAAAAATTCTTCGGGAAAAGAATGTTTAGACTTGACAACAAAGATGGGAAAATTGATAAATCGGAGCTCATCAAAGTCTTAGAATGCACCTTATGAAAGACTCTTCACTTGAAAAGACCATCTGTGGGGCAGGAGATCACGTTTCTAAACTCCACCCCGATACAGAGTAGCATCTGGAATAGGTGAAGCGCTCTGCATAGGAAGAGAGAAATGGGCAGAGCAGGAGGGACGTGCCACAGAGGAGGGCACTCAGACCGCAGAGAGCCCTGGGAGGATGTCGGAGTCCCCCAGCCGCTAGGGAAAGGGAAGCGGGATGCTGGGGTGAAAACCACCAGGGCACGAAGTCTGGCAGGATGTGGAGGAGCTCGGTCAAACCCAGGGTGCCCAAGGGAGCTGCCGGGCCACTGGGAAGAGCAGCTTCTCACCAAAGCAAGCATGCAGCTGCCGCCAGCCAGCTCCCTCCTGGAAGTGCCGTGAGGGAGGTGCGGACGGCAGACGGACCGCTGCAGCTGTGCTCGCAGCAGCCCTGGCTGGGAGCAGCCCAGGTTCCTGGTGGGCGGTGGTGCCCGTCCCGCAAGCGCTCAAGAGAGAAGCCGAAGGTCCGACAGCCTGCCGCACGGACTCCAGGGCACCATGCCAGGGAGAAAGGAGCCGTTCCCAAAGCGGGCAGACTGCGTGGTGATCCCACAGCATCTGGGCGGCAAAGCCACAGGAGTGGAGAACAGAATAGGTGTTTCCAGGGGCAGAGGGGTAGGTAACAGGAGGGACTCTTGTGGCCTGGAACGGTCACCTTCACTGCCTGCAGGCCAATGCCCTGATTATATCATCTGCCGTGGTTTTGCAAGAGGTCCCCACTAGGGGAGCCGGGTCAGGGGTGCAGGGAGGGCCCGGTGCTAGTCTGCGGGTGCCCAGGTCTACAGTCGGCAGTGGGAGCGGGCGTGCTCAAGGGAGTAGCTTCCCTGACGTCCGCGTGGCAGATCCTGTGCGCAGGCTTCCCTACGGTCCGCGATGACGTGGGAGGGGGCGACGCCTCCCCGCGAGCCCGGCAAAGCCTGCGTGGAGGCCGGTCGGCGCCTGCTCAGCTCGCAGAACGCAGGGTGCAGCGTGCACAGCGAGGCTGATGTTCGGGGATCCATCATCGGTGACAGTAATAAATGACCCGGCGCATAATTAAGGGATAGGAAGAGCTGTCCAGATACTTACGTAAATCAGGTCAGCTCTCAAAATAGAGCCGGCTGTTAGGGGTCAGTCCCACTTTCCAAGGCTGACTCGCAGGGTGCTCGGAGACCAGGCTCAGAGGATCCGGAGCCAAAGGCAGGCCGCCGGCCTCCTGTTTCTGGCTCTGTGAAGCGGGCCCCGCGGGCCTCTTGGAGCAAGCGCTGGCTTGTGGCTCTGCCCTCCCCACTCCACTTGGGTCTGAGTGGTAAGAACAGTGCTCACCCCGCAGCAGAGCCCGGGGCCCTGCACACAGTCTCTGATCCAGCCCTGAGCCTCTACACTCACCAGCTGGACCTGTTACTCCTCCTCCTGTGTCCACACCCAGCTTGGAGGTGCCGAAACCAATGTTTCCAGGTCTTTCCATAACCCAGGCTTTGTGACAGGTGACCCAACTGCACTGAGCTGTCCACTCAAACTTCGTGGACTCTGTCCATGCGCATGTTCCTCGTGTGAGGCAGCAGTTGTTGCTCTCATTCTATACAGCACGAAACTGAAGCTCAGAGAGGTTGAGTAATTTGCCCCAGGTCACACAGCTAGCTGGTGGTTCCGTCTGGGATTTGAATCCAGATTTCAAGGACTCCAAGCTCCATTTATGCATTTTCTACCATCCCCTGGGGCACTCATGTTTTAGATAAAATCTATTTCTATTCCTGTTTTATACAAACTGTTTATTAAGTTACACATTGTCCTTTTGGGAAAAAGAAAACAAAATTAAAAAAATAATAAAAGATAAAAGCGAAAGCCTGCTTCTGTGGAGCCACGTCAGCACCTGGGGTCGGGCCCACGTGCTCAGCCCACCCCTCCGCAGCCTTCACGGCCCCCAGGCTGTTCCGTCAAAGGCTTCTGCTCAAGATGAGAGCTGATTTCACAGCAAAGAATTAATGAAATGCCAAGGGGAGGTGAAAACATTTCCGTGACACAGATATCCCTGCTCAGTCTACTTAATAATTAAAAATAAATATGTCGCCAAATCCAGGAGGGCTCCCCAGCGCTCCCGGAGCTCCCGGAGAAGTTGGTGGGCGGTGTGTCCAGGGCGGGGGCTTCACGGAGAAGCCGGGTGGGGAGCCAACGCGCGTGTGTTCTGAAGTACTGTCCCGCGGGGGTCGCGGCATGGGGGTGACAACGCAGGTCCCTGGTGAGTGTGGGAGCCGCTGGGTGCTCGTGGCCCCGGGGGAGCGCTTGCTTGCAGCCCCAGGCCTGTCCCGCTCCACCGCTGGCCTCCCTTTCCTCCAAGCCTCTGGAGCCGCCAGCCTGGCTCTGGGACGTCCATGGCTGGCAGAGGGCACGCTCGGGCTCTTTCCGCCTGGCCTCCTTCCCTGCCGGAAGTTCCTGGGCTGCTCCTGCACAGGGCAGGTGATGTCCCCCCTCCCTGCCCCAGCAGGCTTCCACTGTGGGCCCAGCAGTGCGTCCCCTTGGCTGCTCGGTTTCGGTGGTGTCCCCCTGGGGTTGGGTGCAGGTGGCGCTGCTGGGGTCCTGGGTGCAGGTGCAGGGCCGCCCTGTGCTCCAGCTCTGCTCCGAGACCTGCTTCTCCCCAGCGCTGCAGAGAGGGCTCGTCACACCTGGGCCGTCCCTACGTCCTCGTTTCTCATTCAGACACACCGCTGGGTGTCAAGTGCGTGCTCAAGTGCCAAGTGACACGAGGCGAGACTTTCCACTCTGCCTTGGCACAGCGATGCCGTGCGTGGGGACGTGTGGACTCAGAGGAGGGTTCCTGCCGGCCAGGCCTTGAAGGACCCACACTGGGCCTGTTCCCTGCGCGCAGGTGGTGGGGGCCTGGGGCGCGTGCAGGACGTCCTCCAGAGGAAGCCACAGGGACCCCACCCTCACGGAGCGCCCCTCGGGAGGGCTGCGGGCGTCTTGTCTGGGAGGAGGCAGTGCTGGGTGGCAGGCACAGCCAGGCCAGAGCCCGGGTCTCTCCATGCGCCCTGCAGCTGGTGGGAAGGCCCGCTCCTCGCCCCACACCCTGGTGGGGTTCCTGCTTCCCCAGAAGAGGACCTGAAGCAGACACGGGGCATCCCGGGAGGGGAGGTCAAGGCCCAGCCCTGGCCGTGCTGGCTTTCAGGTCGGCTGGTGTGGAGCAGGGGCTTTAGGCCTGAGGGTTGGGGACATCTCAACCCTGCTGCCCTCGTGGACTGCTAGGCGGCTCCGGGTTGAGAAGGACTCTGAGGTCTTGGGGCACAGAGAAGGAGCCGTGCTGTGGACCGTGGTCATGCCTGGGCCTGGTGAGGGTGGGAGATGGCCTCCCAGCCGACCCTTTACTCTGCAAGGCCGGGTGCAGGGGCGTGTTTCCAGTCTACCCGAGCGTGTGTGTGTGGGCCCCCTGCTTGGCACGTGCCCTTCTAAGTCCTCTGCGTGTCCTAACTCACCCCTACAACACTGCTCTGACATAAGTGCTTTGCTTATTTTTTTCTCCAAGGGAGGCACAGAGATGTTGAGGGACTTGCTTCAGGTGACACAGCAAATAAACAGTTGACCAGGACTTAGCCCCAGGCAGTGAGCTCCAGCATCTGTCCTCCAAACTCTGACAGCCTGTGCTTCCTATTTTAGAAGGTGACTCCCTGGATTTGAATGGATTTAAGGAACGTGATGTCCAGCAGCCTGAGACCAGCAGCCAGCTATGAAATTTGAGCCCAGCACCCAGGGCTAATTCCCTTCCTGCCTGACTCCATGAGCCAAGCCCATAGTGTCAGAACCCGGAGGTGAAAGGCATGAGCCTAGGAGGGACAGCAGTGGTGGGGTGCCCTTGACAGCAGACACCTTTGCTGGTGGTCAGGGCCAGTGCCCATTGGGCCTGGCCTGGGCTGCTCGGGCTGCTCATGCATGCAGCCGGCTGTGTGGGGACATCCATCAGCTCTTCCTGCTTTCGCTGTGGGGCCTACAACAGTGCCGGCCTGCTGGCTGGGGTCTGCAGTGTCACCCAGCAGGTCAGGAATGGTCCTGGGGAGAGCTGGGGTCCGTTTCCTGGGCCCGACTTGGTGATGCTCTGCTTGGCTCCGAGTGGCTTCCTCAGGAGCAGGAGAGCAGTTCCGCTTACCTTGAGTACAGGGTCCCTTTGCCGCCCTCCCAGAATGCCTGCCCTGAGAAAGAACAGATGTCCCACCGCGGGTCTGGCGAGGAGCCGTCTAGCGAAGGTGAAGGAATTCCCATGGACACCCACAGGCCTCCGCGGGCAGCTGTTGTTTTGGGGATGTTTGTTTTTAAGAGTCAACTCCTAGGCGGGGTCTTACAACTGCGTTTTCTGGGGGGAAGGAACTGTCAACGGGAGGGGACAGATCAGAAGGGGCAGCGCCCAGCCAGGCCCCGCCTGGAGATTCAGGACTCCACCCAGATGCTGGAAAGAGCCGCGCTTCCTGCGGAGGACGGGCTTCCAGAGCAGAGCGCATGGATTCTTTAGGGAGCCAATTATGCAAGACAAGAGTAAGCATGTTTATTTTTATGACACTGCATTTCAAAATCCCAGAAAATGTTGATGGAATGGCCCCGTTAGTCCCCCGGCACAGTGGCGTTGTCCCCGCGGGCTTCCAGGGCCCCAGGCTGTTGCACCAGCCCAGGTGGCAGGCTCACCCGATCCCAAGCACCACCCCGAGGGGCTCAGGGAGCTCAGCTGCCGGGTCCTTCCTCCTTCAGCACTTTGCTGCGATTTGATTCGTCCACACAAGCTGCTGCTCCAGGCAAACCCGACCTGTCAAGCTCCCTCCCTGGTATCTGTCTCCATGGTCTCACCTGCAGGCTGGGCGCGGTTCTGTAGCACCGGCCACCCTGGGGCCCCTGAGGGGCTGCCGTCCCCAGCAAGAGCCAGGCAGGCCAGCCGGCAGAGTGGCAGGCAGCGTGTGTCCAGGGACAAGCTGGCTGTGGGCCTGGCTCGTACCTCCAGCAGATGCAGGTGTCCCGTTGTGCCCTGTGCTGCACAGGGCGGGAGGAGGACCCTCTCCTGGCGTTTCCGGAATTCCGAAGGGAGTGGATGCAGAGGTGCAGAGGGAAGTGCAGGAGCCGAGAGGAGCCTCCCCGAGCAGCGGAGACTTTCTGGAGGGAGACGTGCTGGGCCGGAACCCCAGAGGACAGTGGGGAGAGCCGGTTGTCTCCTGGAAGGAAGGGATGCCTAGGCAGAGGCAGGGCGGCTCTGTTCACCTTTGCACACGACGGGAGTGCGGGAGCAGGCAGGTGATCACCTTGCCCAGGGTCTCCAGGCCCATCCCAGGAGGAACGCGGAGCAGGCGTGCCAGCCCCCAGCCCTGGTGCCCAAGGCCGTGGAAGGGAGGAGGCCCTGCCTTGGTCCTGGAGGCTGGGGACTATCGGAGGTGGGGGGGGGGGAGCGGAGGAGGGCAGCTCTTGGCCTGAGTGTGTTCAGGTGGAAAAGGAAGTCGGACCTAGTAGGTAGGGTCCAGGGTTTGGAGTGAGCAGACCTGTAGGAGCCGAGTGGCAGAGCCGGGTGTCCTGGGGACATACAGTCACCAGAGCTGAGCCCTGGGTGGGTGAGGCGGGAAAGGCAGCCCCGAGGGGCTGTGACCTGGGACAAGTCCCAGAGGGGGCTCTGGCAAGAAGACGGGCCAGCCAAGCCCCCAGACTCGGGGCCGCCGCCGTGTCTGGTGAATTCTGCTGGGAGAAGGGCTGGCTGGCCGGGTCCTTCCCTCCCCGTGCCCCCTACTCTCTTCCCACCTCGGAGCCCCAGAGGCTGAGTTTTCACTTGGCTCCCCAGGGACCTGGCCATCCAGCGACCACCCCACGCCCACTGGTTAGTTCTTCACCTCCTTCCGAGCTGTGCTGCTGAACCTAGGGAGGAGCCCAGGGTGCGGTGGGGGCCAGTAGCTCCCAGTCAGCAAGGACGTTTCCAGCAGGAAGAAGATGTGGGGCACCTGGTTCCTCCCCCAAGGTCAATGGGGCGGCGGCTCCTTTAACCCTGGGGTGGGGCCGAGCCCGTGCGACAAGGGGACTGGGTCCCTTCCAAGGCGTGGGAGCAGTGGTGTGTGGGTGTGCGCGTGGCCGGGGTGAGGGTGTGCCCTGCCCGTGTGTCCGTGTGTCTGCCTGCTCTGGGGGTGTGTCAGTGAACTTGAACGTCCCCAGTTCCTGTCTGCCCTTTCACCATCATCTGCCAGGAAATTCATGTGCTCCAGTTAAAATCCCAGAGCTGAGTTCAAGATCAGGACACATCCTTGGCTCTCCTTCATAGAGGGTAAGCGGAGGCAGAGGGGCTTCTGCAGCTGCCCGAGGTCATGGGAAGTCAGCAGGACAGCACCCTGGAATCCAACAGGACGTGCCCCTAGCTCTGCCCCAGCCACTGTCCGGCCTCTGTCCAGCCTTAGTCCTGGGAGAAGAAAGAGAGGACCAGCAGGCTCTCTGTATGCACGTCCAGGCCTGATGTCTGTGGCGTGCGGCTCACCCTGGCTAGGCCGACTGGCCCCACCTGCTTTTGACAGTCTTCACTTATTTTAGCAAGAGTCTGAAGTCCCTGAAGCTCTGAGACAATGGGACGGCTTCATGACTCTACCCCTCCACGATCCTGCAGCCCTTCCACTCTTCTAAGATTTCCTTTTATGTGGGAATTCCAAAGCCCTTACTGTGTCACAGCAGGCAGGATTTGTGTCAGTGGTCACAGGGTATATTTGAAATTCACAGAAGGGACTCAGGCTCAGCCAACAGGAGGGACTCAGGCTCAGTGGACAGGAGGGGGACTCAGGCTCAGCACTTCCTTTTTGTTGTTGATTTTTTTTTTATGAGATGAAATTCATGTGACATAAAGTTAACTGTTTTAAAGAGTACAGCACATGGCATTTGATTCATTCCCAGCCATTGCCATTCTCTAGTTCCAAAACCCAAAGGAAACTTGGAACCCTGGCACATGGTCCCTTCCATTCTCCTGGTAGCTGCTTATCTGCGCCCTGACTCTGTGGAGCCTCACTCCCACTGTAGCATGAATCAGTATGCGGTCCCTTCACAGAGGTTGCTTACGTCACCTGTGGAGGTGCCACGTTCCTGTGTCCATGGATTCCCAGGGGGTTTGGGCTGTTCCTGCCTTTTGGCTATTGTGAGCTGGGCTGCTCTGAGCACCTGTTTACAACTCTCTGTTCCGGTTGCTTTCCATCCTGGGGGATGTACCAAGGTGCCAGCACTTCTCAGATGTGGCTTTTCCTGCTGCCGCCTGGCTAGGGGACTCCTGGAGTGCTTGTGTGATCTTAAGCTACTCCCAGGGTCTCTGGGTTTCCCCATCTGAAGGATGAGGTGGTCACTCACCCCCGCCCCGGGCTGGGGGTGGTGGTGGCTGCCTGGTGACAGAGCTCACCCAGGTCTCTGAGCACCCGGACAGGCCCCGGGCACCTCATGCAGGTGCCCCAGGCACAAAGCAGCTGCGGGGGTCATTGCTCGCACATCCCCAGGGAGTAGGCTTGGTGAGGGAGCCACCCTCTCATTAGCTCTGCACTCAGAGGGATTATGAGCCACCTGGGGAGTGGATTAACGCAGCTGCCCCTGGGATGAGTCTTCTTCTCCGGGACCTTCACGTCCCCCTCTCCCAGGATCTCAGAGCTGAGCTGTGCGCTCTATTGAAAACACCTAAGCTGGCGTTTATCCTTTGAGCCCGCCCGGCCTAACCCGCAGTAACACGGACCCGCCGCGCTCCATGGTCTGGAATGTGGGCCTCCCGGGCGGGGGTGACCTGCTTATTCAAGAGCAGCCCCTCCTGGCTCAGAGTGGGAGCCCCATCTGCAGAGGGCTGCCCCTGAGCCCCTGCCCTCCGCCCAGGGCCCGGTCACTGCACAGCCCCGGGTGGAGGCCTGCCAGCAGCCTCATCCGTCTGCAGCTCCCCCTGTGAGGGCCCCCAGGGATGTGCGCAGGGAAACATGCAGATGTGGGAGCCCGCCCGTCACCAGAGTGCGGCTTTCCGGGGGTTCCAGGATGTTCTGGAGTGTTTCCCCCTCCCCTTTCCGTGAGGAGGGAGGAAAAGCAAATGACAACGAACCAAGTTGCTGCCGGGGATTTCAGTTTGTGGAAGACACCTTCTTAGGGGCGTCGGCATCTGACCCCTTCCTTCTGCACCCCACGACTGGTTGGGGATTGGCACTCCTTCCTGTGCTGGCCTCTGGTGACTCACAGGGCTAGAGCCAGGCGGCTCTGCGCACTGTACGGAAGAACCTGTGCCCAAGGTGTGGTGACGGTGGTCCCACTGACTTTAGGACAATGGTCCTACAATATGAATGGCAGCAAAATGGGGGAGCGTCAGGTGGCGGTGGGCATGGTGTGCACGTGTCTTCCTTGGTCTCCACTCCCACCCAGCACCAGCGGGACCGTGGCCTTCCTGCCTGGAGTGGGATGGAGCGTGGACACTCAGCTGTCCCCGGTGCTCCCCAGAGGAGGATGGTGGACGCACCAGGTCCTGCAGCTCTTCTCAAGTGCTCCTCCCAGTTCTGTGTCCCCATCACGTCCCCATTCGTCAAAGGATGTTGGCACGGTGACATGGAAACCTTGTTAGCCCTGCTTCTAATCTAAAAGATATTAGCCCATTCTTTTTCCTGCTTTTGTAAATTCAGAGATGGAGTAAAATTGAATCCCTGGGTAACCAGAAATGTAATTAACGGGAACACGGTGTTTCTTGGGGAGCTGGTGAGAGCCTGCCTCTCTCTTTGTTGTGCTCTAAGTGGGACCTGAGTGCGAACCTCCCACCGGTGCTCAGGGGTCTGGTACGAACAGACCTTCCGAAGCCAGCACTCTAACGTCCTCGGGCTCCTCCCATTTGACAGCATCCTGCGGACCCCAAACCACGTCCCTGGGCTCCCGTGAGCCGGGCCCTCCTGCTCTTGAGACTCCAGAGCTGCTCCTGCATCCTGTTGCAATTCCCCACTGAAGCGAAGCAGCCAGGGCCGCCCGGGGTGCAGTTGTTGTGAGGTTATCTGGACACTTTTGGTTGGCCAGGTGGAAGGAGCGGCCGGGTTGCCCAGGCTTTGCACCGCTGGGCTTTATTACCAGGACGTGAGGAGCACCAGGAGTCTCTGGCAAGAATGGGACCACCCCACTGCCCGGGGCGTGGGAGGCCACAGGCCCTGGTGACAGGCCCCAGAGGGCCAGCAGTGCTGGAGGACCTTACCCTTGCACAAGCTTTGCCCGTGCGAGGGGGGGTGCCGAGAGCTCTTATGCTTCAAGACGGACTGGAAGCCTCTCAGCCTGGGCTCCCAGGAGCAGACCCCCTGCATGAAGTCCCAGAGAGCCAGGCAGACACATGCTTTCTCCAGGGTCAGTTCCAGGGCCCAGGACTGTGATTGTCCGGGGTACCATCAGTTTCCCTGAGGCGTGCCCATGGTTTGTGATTGACGAAGCAGAATCGTAGACCCCATGCGGATTCCACTCTATCCTGGAACTACGAGCCTGATGGGAAACTCTCGGATGCTCCAGAGCCCCGGGCCCAGCCCGGCAGGGCACAGTGGACAGCTGTCCCCAGGGCCTTCCCAGCCCACCCTGTCCCACAGAGGGAGGACAGGGCACTCTGAGCAGCCTCGCCCCGCTCTGCCCCCTCCTGCGTGTTTTGGGATCTCTGGCAGAAAGCTCCGTGCACACGAGGCTGCTTTCATCTGCACGCGCCTATTTCTGTCTCGCTGGCTGCCTCTGCTCTTCCTTTTTGACATTCAGCGTTTTCAAACAGATTCCATGTGAGTCACGTTCGTGTGGCCATGGAGAAGCCGCCTTGGGCCCTGGCCCCAGCCTCTTCCCGCAGCCTGGCAAACACCGTCCAGTGCCCGGGTAGCCCAGCCCTCAGGACGGGAGGGTGGGCTGCAGCCTGGAGCTCAGTCCGTGCCCTCCTCTGCACCCCGGGCTGTGGTGGGAGCAGCTCCTGGGGAGCAGCAGGAGCCACCCAGGACCAGCCGGCCTCTGGCACTGGCTGCAGCAACAGGGGCCCCAGGGCACCCTGGGCTCGACGGTCCACTGCCAGGTCTGCAGAGCCTGCTGAAGGCTGTCACTCAGGGGTGCAGCCACTGCAGGGAGATGCCCAGCAGTGTTCAGGGGGCTGGGCACTTCCAGTGCACCTCCCTGTGTTGAGGGCTCACTGCTTTCCCCGCACCACTGGTGGACACTGCCCAGTCACAGCCAGCCAGGGGAGCTCCCCAAGCCTCTGTGCCCAGCATGGACGTGGGCTTCCACACAGAGGGGCAGTTGATGGTCCCGGGCAGACCTCGGACCCAGAGCCCGGGGAGTGGATGAACACCTGTGACCCAAAGCCCCTGTCCCTCGTCAGGTTGCTAGTGTCCACAGGGTAAGTCTCCCAGGCACAGACCTTCCTCCTAGGGGGGACCTGGCGCCTCCCAGGGCCAAAAGACCAGCTCTGCCGGGCGGATCCAAATTCTTCACCACAGAGTTGACAATGGGGTAGCCCAAGCGAAGGTGCCCGGAGGCCAGGAGGCTCCCCTGCCATCCACAGGCATGTTTGCCCGCTGCAGAGCCCGCGTGGAGGGGCCCGCGTGGAGGGGCCCGCGTCTCCTGCAGGGCTCAGCCCCCGCGAGCGAGAGGAAACCCTGTGTGGGCAGCTTGGCGCCTCCCGCAGCCCGTTTGCGCCTCCCCCTCCTTCTGAGGGGCCCCTGGGCCCTCTGTGCCCATGAGCTGCCCCCTGCCTGGTTCACTCTGGGTGCTGCAGGGACCGTGGGGCGGCGTGGCCACCTCCTCCCAGTCCCCGGTGTGGTCACGCTCCTCCCGTTCCTTCTCTCCTGTGCATTTGCTAGTTCTTTTTTTTCTAAAATCAGTTCCAAAAAAAGATAATTTGTGTGAAGGGAGTGAAAATTGAGTTTATTTACGACAAATCAGTAGAATCCAAACTTTGGCAAAGAAATCCAGCAGCGGCCGCTGGCTGCGAAGCCGCTGGGTTGCGTCATTGGCCTGATGCTTCCGGTCCAGCTGGCTCGGGGAGATGCTGACCCTGGCTCTGTCCTCCCGGGGGCCCCGATGCCCATGGTTGCGCCAGTGCCTCATAAGGGACTCTGCGATGTCAGCGTTCACGCAGAGAAGAGCACTGTGCTTTGGGAAGCCCTGCCCAGCAGTCGCTGGGCAACGGGAAGAGGGGCAGAGGACATCAGGCCCCCACGTGCCCCCAGCGGCCTCCTCCTGCGTCTGCGCCGAGGGGCTGGGCGGCAGCAGGGCAGCCTGGCGTTTGGTCCCCAGACGCAGGGTGTCGTGTGCTCTCTTCAATGTGCCAGAAGCAGAAGAAGCGAACGCCACAGCGTCGGCTCCGGAAGTCAGCAAGACGAACAGCCGCGGACGGAGATGCAGTCCCTCGGCCAAGCGTGGCGGGCGGAGGCCGTGTGGGGCCTCGGAGCCAGCTCTCGCCTTGCCCCGGGGGCAGAGGGCGAGCTCAGGGAAGACTCCTCCGCGGGGGGACCCTGCTTCGCCCCCATGCGCGTCCAGGAAATGGGTGCTAACAGGGAAGGGCCGAGGAGGACGGAGGTCGGCACCCACCGGCCAAGCTCCTTCCTGTTTCCTGGCAGAGGACCAGGCCAGGCTGGGGATGCCGAGAGCAGAAAGAGAGCCTTCCAGAGCAGGGTCAGCGGTGTGGCGTGCTGACCCCGTGCCTGGTCTCGGCCGGCCCCCTCCTGCCTGCAGGTCCCTGTGGCAATGGCTGTCTCTGGCCAGGCCACGCAGAGGCTGCTGGCTCTCCATCGCACCCCTGTCTCTAGGGCCCTGGGACCTCCTCGTGCTGCCTTGTGGGAACCCGAGGACCTGCTTGCTGCCCGCGCCCTCCCTGGGAACAGAGGCTCCAGGGGAGCCGATCCTGTTCAGCCCGCTCCTCCTGGGTCCCTCGCTGGGTTCAGGATTGACTTACCCCCTGGGCATCCAGACAGGGTCTGCTGGCCCCACGGGTGGAGGATCTGTGACTGAGAGTCGGACACATGCCTGGGGGCTGTGTTCATCCAGGAGGGGGACAGTTCCGAGAGCCCAGGACCAGCAGAGCTAGCCTCACAGGTCAGGAGGGCTTCAGCAGGGTGTGCAGACCCCAGGGTGGGAACTAGCTCCCTTCAGCTGGGCAGTGAGGCAGGAGCAAGCCCCCAGCCCCCCTGGTGGTGAGCACCCCCAGGGCAGGCGTGCTGGTCCAGGCCCAGCAAGAATGGCGGGGCAGTGCGAGGGACGGCAGAGGGGCAGGCATGGGGGGCTGTGATCTCAGGCCGGTTCCAGGCTCTGACCCGGCACCGGCCTTCACAAGCAGAGAGGCCGCCCCGGGAGTGGCGCCGCCAAGCCACAAGGTGATCGCTTCCACTCGTAGTGAATGAGCTCTTCCACTGGAGAGGGGCCCCCCAGGAACCGGCCAGCAGCCCTTCCCTCCTCTCCCCACGCGGGATTCCGCCCCTCTCTCCACCCACTGCTAAGCCACATGGGGGACAGATTGAGGAGGGAGGGGCATGGAGACCAGCTTGCGGTGCAGCCGAAGCCCGTGGAGCAGGAGAAACTCTTGAAGTGGCTTAGTGGGTGCTCAGGTGGGAGGAGACTCGGCCAGTGCTCAGGGCAGATGACCTGGCACGCAGGGGGAAGGTCAGCTGTGAATGGTGACATGGCACCGTCCTCCCCCCTGGTGCTGGTCACCTGCTGGAGTGCCAGTCCATGGGTTGGCATAAGAAATGCAAAGGTCAGGTGGGCAAGTGCCCGTGTGGGCATGAGAAGCACGCTGCCCTGGGGGTGAGGCGGGGGCTTGCCGGCCCCAGCGCAGGCCGATGCGCGGACACACACAGGACAGTGGCCAGCAGGACCCTTGCAGGTGCCCCTTCTGCATCTCCCCCAGGCATCTTGCCCATGACCTGGAATCCGTGGGGCTCCCAGGCGCAGCCGAGGGAGAATGAGCACCCGGGGACCACTGAGAACAGCCGCAGCTGTGGCTTGGGCGGCAGGGACCCCGCACTCTGGTCCTGGGATGCGCCCTGCACTGTGGGTCTGTCACTGTCACAGAGGGCTGCAACTTGGTGGCTTCGAGGAGCACACATTTGACTCCCTGGTGTGCTGCAGGTGGGGAGTCCAGGTGGGGCCCTGCCAGACTGCCCGGAGCGCCGCTGGCCGGCCTCACTGCAGTTCGGCAGGGGAAGGTCGGGGGCTGAGCTCTCGGGGCTGGAGCAGGCCTGCGGTTCCTCGGAGGCTGGAGCAGGCCTGTGGTTCCTCGGAGGCTGGAGGAGGCCTGCGGTTCCCTGGAGGCTGCCTGGCCAGGGGCTTCTGTCTCTTACTGACCATCTGCTCCTTACCCCGTGCCCCACAAGTGGGAGCTCACATAGGCCGCACGTGTTCAAGGCCAGCCTAGGAGCACGCCCATCCACAGCGAGATGGACACCGGCCTCATTGCCTTTGCTGCCTTCTGTGGGTCACAGGCTGGTCATGGTCCTGCCCTCCCTCAAGAGTGGACTGTGCTGTGTGGACCCAGAGGCAGAGCCCCAAGCCCTCCTGCATCTGCCCCCAGAGGCCACTTGTTTTCTCACGAGGCCCCATTTCTCTCTTGGCGCTCCCTGCCTCAACTGGACCCGGCTCCCTGCACCTCGCTGGCCACCTCCTGCGGTCCTCATAACAGCCTGGGGGCCTTGCTCTTGCCCCATTCACAGCACGGCTAAGTGACTTGCCCCCCAGGGCCACCCAGTGAGCATTTGAACCACCCAGCTGGCCAACCCACACCTTACCTGGTCCACTCTGGAGACCCATGTCCAGGGCTGGAGCCCAGAGTCTAGAATCAAGGTGAGCATGGAATCTGGAGGCCTTGGGAGGCCCTCCCGCTGCCCGGCTCTGGTGCTGCCTGTCCCGCTCCTGGGCGTGTGGCCACACGGTCCGGCTGTGCCTGTCTTCCTGTGGTCTCCTGTCTGCGCATCCTCTCCTCTGCTGAGAACACAGCCTCACTACTCAGGGCTCTCGAGAAATGGAGCTGACAGGCCATGCACATGTGTGTGTGTGTGTGTGTGTGTGTATGTGCACGCACACGCGTGTGCTCACATTGGTCCCTGGCTGCCGAGGGTTCAACTTAGCCCCTGTGACTTCTCAGTGGTGTGCAAGCGTGTGTCTTTGGTGGGAAGCACACTTGGAGAGCGGCCTTTTCCTCTGGCGCAGCGCGGGCAGCAGCATCCAGACACAGCCTGGGCAGCCCGGGGGCAAGCGTGGCTGCCCAGGGCCCTGAGAGGGCCGGAGCTGGGACTGCAGCCACCTACAGCGGCATTTCAGTCTTGGCGGGATCCTTGGCTGCAACCCCATCCTAAGTCCAGAACACTTCGTGTGTCTGTGTGTGTGCACGCGTGTGCATAGCATGTGCACGAGCAGAGGGGTTTATTATGGGAACTGGCTCACATGATTATGGAGCCTGGGAAGCCCATGATCTGCAGTCGGCCAGCTGGACACCTGGTGAGCCCATGGTGCGGCTTCAGTGTGAAGACCGGCCGAGACCGAGGTCCAGCTCCGAGCTCAGGCAGGAGGATTTCCCGGGCCTCTTTGCTGGTCAAGCCTCCAGAGGACTGGATGACTCACTGTGTTGGGGGGACTGGGGCTCCACTCAGAATATTCATTCAAATATCTGTCTCGTGCAGAAGCACCCCTCAGACAGCGAGAGTCATGTTCCACCCAGTGTCTGGGCACGGAGGCCGAGCCACGTTGACAGCTGCCCTCACACCGGTCACAGCACCTGGGCCCCGTGACCCAGGCTGACCTCATCTTAAGCACATCTTCACAGACGTCTTTCCAAAGTGCCTCGGTTCAGTCCGTGGTTCCAGGCCGACGTCGTATGGGGGCTCCGGTCAACCAGACTCCCTCTGTCAGGAGGCAGCGGGAGGGTTTGGGCGGGGGTCCCTGAGGCGCCTTCCTCCGCCCTTGCTGCTGCTCCGCGGCTTGCCTCAGGGGGGGTTTGCAGATGCGTGACCGCTGAGGATCCTCTGGCTACCGTCCAGGCCACCAAAGGCCATTCCTGTCCCTTGCACAGCCCTGCTTGTGTCTGGTGGCAATGCTGAGCTCTCTGGATCAGGAGAATCAACAGCTTATTTTCAGGTGCACGGAAGGTTTTCTATAGACACGTAAAATTTGTTTCCATCCCAGTAAAAATGGTGAAGTTCAATGTAGCATTGCTACTTAGGATCTTTGACTCCATCACAAGCCTCTTTTTGGCAGGGGTTTTATATGGACTTTCAGCTGAAGGGGAGTAGAAACGGCCCATTTCTCTGCAGGATTACATTTTAGTGTCTTATAACCTGTGCAGTATATGAGCTAAATAATAGGTCTTTGGCATTAGAATTCGGGAGGATTTGGAAATATAGCAAAGATAAACTTCTGAGCAAGTTCTGTTTGAAATGGAGTGTTCTCTAGCACCCGTTCTTGGTTTAAAATCCTGGGGGGAAGAGTTAAATAAATCAAAGAGACAGGTGCAGTTTTTAGATTAAACAGCCAGACTCATACAAAATCCCTTTGTCTAGACTGGACAAACATCAAGTGTTATTTCAGACGGTTTGATGAAATGCCCACTGTTAACCCGCAGCCTGCTGAATGCCCGCAGTGTTTGGTAAAGCCCTCGGGAAGCCCGTGTTTTCAGCAGCACGGACAGGGTGCAGAATTGCCACAGACTGCGACGGAGAGGAGCATCAACCGGGCCACACTGTCAGCCTCCCTGCCACCAGCCCTAGGCCAAGCAGAGGAGGCCGGGTGCTGGGCCTGCCGTCCGGCGGGCAGGCCTCTGGGGAGACCCGTGGGGCAGACAGGGGCTCTAGGAAGAGGTTCTGGTGGCAGGTGGCATTTTTCACGCCTCTGGTTTGCAGAAGGGCAGAATCCTGTGTGTATTCCAGACATTTCTGCCCCAGCTGGCCCAACAATCCAGCTGGGGCAGAAGCCCATGCTTAGGAACACACCTGGGGACAGAATCGTCCTGCCCTTTCCAACAAAGCTCTGTGCCCAACGCCAGCGCTGCACAAAGCAAGGCCTCTCTGGAAATAGCCCCTGATTTGCTCCCCCACCTGGAGTTTGTTCTAAAGGGTAGGCAGGCCTGAGCAGGAAGCCAGGCTCCTAGGGCAGGCAAAGCAGGGTATGGCACAGTGGTAGCACCATGATCTTGGCGGTTTACTCCGTCCTCTTCCCACCTGCAAAGTGCAGGGCATGGCCATAGCCAGTGACAGCTACTCTCAGGTGCTTCTCCGAGGTCCTGTCAATCATCGTAGAGTTCGATGATGTACAGATGAGGAAACTGAGGCCCAGAGAGGGTAGGGAACTTGGCGTGGTCACACCGCTGGGACATACCAAGGCTGGGGTCCATGCAGAGAGCTTGGCTCCGGCCACCAATGTGCTGTCACCTGTTGATGCTGGGATGCCCAGGGTTGGACACCCATCCCAGCTTCCCTGCTTCAGGGCACTCAGCGTGCGAGCAGTGAGCATCCCAGGACCCCGGGAGAGGTGGTGAGTGCGAGTGCACAGGTGGTGCTCGGGGTCACCTCCTGCTGCTGGCATGGCGTCTCCCTGCCTTTGACCCCAGAGGTGCTGTGTCCATGCCCAGTTGAACTTGGCCACCTGTCGAGCTCTCCCCCAGTCTCTCCCCCCATGTGTGTGTCCCTAACGCCTTTTCTCCAACCCAGCCTCCGTCTGTTCACCCAGCACTTCCAGGTCAGCTGGAGTCCCCACTGACCTTAGGTCTCCCTGGCCCCGTCTGAGTCCTGTGGCGCCTGCACAGTGGGCCTGGTTTCCACCCCAAGGCTGCTGGGTGCGCCTGAACCCTTCCCACAGGGGTACCCAGGGCCCTGCTGAGCTCTGCCTGGGGTTTCAGGGTGTGGAGATGGTGATGGCGAGGAAGATGACAATAATAATAACCAGGTGCTATACCTGGTGGGACTGCCTCGTTGCCCAGTGCCCCCTCGCCCCTCAGGGTCCAGCTGCATGGTGGGGGCTGCACCCTGTGCTGCTTGACAGACCCAGCTCTCTCATTGGTGAGCATTGGACAGCCGGGTTCAGATATTCCTCTTACCTGCTGTGTGATCTTGTGTGAATTTCTCACCCTCTCTGTGCATCACTGTCTCATCTGTAGATTAGGGTTGCTTTAAGCACCTGTCCTTCAGGGGTGCAGGAAGGTTGGGTTTCTTAACGCTGGAAGTACCTCCCACGGTGCTCAGCTGCGGTGGCCAGTGTTCTCACTTGGACGGCGAGCTGGAGTGCTGTTGAAGAGGTTTCCGGCCCACGTCTGCAGGCTGATTCAGAGGTGGGCTCACCAATCTGCCTTTCTTGCCAGGTGTCCGGTGATGCCTTCAGGCTGGGGACCCCACTCTTTTTTAAGTTTTTTTTTAAATGTCTAATATTTTTTGTGCTAACTACTTGCACGTGGCAGGAGAAGGCGGTCACACATTTTGATAGATCACACACGAATGAAGTGACTCTCCTTTTTCTCAGTGTACAAATGCAGGGTCACATGGGTGGTGAGGACCCCGGGGCCAGGGCCTTGGTGCCGGTGCTCTGGGATAGGAGGTGTGGCAGAGGCAGAGGGGCCTCACATCAGGAGAGCAGGGCCTGCGGGCAGGGCTGGGCCTGGGCTCAGGCGGCAGCTTCCTGCCCGTCCCGCTCCCCTGGGGCCCCCCGCTCGCAAGCATTGGAGACTCCGCGCTTGGCAGAGCGCCTGGGACTCACCTGGCTGGAAGTCAGTGTCTCATGACGTTTCCTTCCTTCACTGCACACGGGAGGGCCTGGCCCCTGGACGGAGCTCGGGCGGGAGCAGCTGGAGGGAGCTGGCCGTGCCAGGCTGGGGCTCCGAGGAGGGCCTGCGCAGAGGGGCTTCCCAGGCAGTGCCCTCTGCTCTGCTTGGGAGGCCAGAGGCAGAAGGGGGAGGGCACGGAGCACCGCATGGAGGAGGACCGGCCGCTGTCTGTGAGGCCTGGGGTCGGCCGGTGCGGTGCCCGCCTGCAGGTTGGAGCACAGCCGGCTGCTCAGGCAGCTCTTAGGAGGTGACGTGTCCCTGGAGGATGCGTCTCGCTTCCATGTGCCCTGGGTCAGCTCCGCTGCAGTCTCGGGGGGTCGGCTGCCTGGGGTGGGCTGCCCTCCCCTTCACGAGCTGGCTGTGGGGCCCGTGCTCAACGAACGACTGGGGACAGGTTGGGGGCCGGTGTGGGGGAGCCGGCTGCCCTGGGTGGGGTGGGAGCCGGAGGAAGCTTGCAGCCAGCCCTGGTCCCTGGGTGCTCGCCTCCCGCCTCTGGGGCGCTCCAAAGCCCCTTGCTGGGTGAAGAGGTTTTAGGTTCCTCTGGAGACTTGCATGCCTCCAGGTGACTGTGCCCTCCCAGACAGGTGGCCTCTCTCCATCTCAGAGGGGACCGTGGAGGCCTGGAGCTGCCCACTGTCCAGGGACCACCACTGCGGGCCAAGCCACCATGGAGGTTGAATAGATCAGCTGGTAAAGTGGCCTGGCCAGGCCTCCAGGCTGGACTGGGCTTCTCCACCAGAACTGTCAAAGGGGCCACAAGGTGTGGGAGGAAGGAGCCAGCAGGCTCCTTGGGACGGCAGGGCCCTTTGGTTACAGACGGATCCTGGGCAGTTTCCTTCTGCTTCTGTCATCCTGAGTCACCGTGGCAGGAGGGAAAAAGGCAAAACCACTCGGCCAGCCCATGGCTGCCAGTGTGCTCCTCAGCAGGGCTTCCCTGGAGGCTGTGACAGCAGCCCAGCACCCATCCGATCCATCCAGGGTCCAGCGTCCAGCATGGCAGGGCGTCACTAGCGGGATCGTGTCCAGTGCCTGCAGCTATGAAATGCTCCAAGCCCATAAATCACGGGAAACAAGGACGCAACCTTGGTCTCTGCACCGTCAACACATTACCTGACTCAATCATAAAATGGAAGAGCAGTTCCATTTGTATAATTCCAGATGAGGAATCAGCAGATCGGTGTCTTGGAAACGCCGCCTGCTTGGCCTCTCCCTGGGAGGGGCTCAGCCATTGTCAAGCAGAAGGCAGCCAGGGAGCCCCAGGCCCCAGGTCCTGGGGTGCTCATTTGGGGGTCTTGTACAGCCTCCTGTGATGCTTATTTGAAAACGTTCTGCAGGCTGCTGACAATTTGCATTTCACAATCCGTTGGACTCTGGTGGCAGCCTCAGCCTCGCGGGTGGTGTGGAGAGTTCTCCCCACAGAGCCTCGCCAGCCACTGTGGCAGGAGCCCCTTCCCGGGATGCAGGACTGGGCCCCCCTCCCGAGCAGGGGACGGGGAAGTTCCACCTCAGCGATGGGGACCCCCGGCCATCGGCACACACGTCTCTTTCCTCTGGGGACCGCTCCAGCTTCTCTGGGTCGGCGTGCACTGAAGTCTTGGTGGCAGGGACTTTCATTTCTGGGACGCCCCAAAGCTTTAGCTGTGCCAGGCCCGAGCTGCTGATGGCGGCTGAACTGAGCAGCTGGCCTGGTTGCGCTCCTCCCTGGAAGCCTGCGGGTCTCCTCCGCTCCACTGCCGCTCGCCACATAACTACGCCTGAGTTAGAGTGCTGAATTCCCGCTGATACCGCAGACCAGGTGGCTCGGGCAGCAGCAATTCTGGAGCCCGGAAGTTCATAGCAGGATGTTGGAGGGCCCGTGTCTCAGGGCTCCCAGCTCCCAGGGCTCCGGGGCTCTTGGACCCCAGCCCTGCCTCCGTCCTCACACGGCCTCCCCCTGCTTCCCAGACCTCGCGCTTCTTTTCCTTGGGCTCGGGTGCACCTGGATAACAGGTTGATACCATCTCAAGAGTCTCCGCCACCCTAATTACATATGCAAAGACTTTTTTCTAAATAACATCATTTCACAGGATCGGGTGTCTAGGAAGTGGCTATATCTTTGGGGGGCCCATTCCATCTGTTATACAATGGCATTGTCACTTGGAGAATCTGCTGTGGCCAGAAACTTGGCGTCCGTCATTCCGACTCTTCCTGAAACCCCAAAGGCAGCCTCTCTCATTAGTATTCTCAGATGATGATGCCGAGGGTCACAGTGGGCAGATGGCCGGTTATAAAGCTGGCACCTGAGCTTGACCCCACCCGGGACTGTCGGGCTGCGGGGTCCAGGTTCCTGGCCTTGGTCACCCTGCTGTCCTTCCCCAGCTGGATCAGGTTCGGGAGCTGCGTTCAGATTCTCTTTCTGGTCAGTATCCTTGTGCCTTAGGAGCAGCCCGTCTCCATACTGGGCTCTGGTGAGTTGAGCGGTGGCTGGTCCGTGGGCTGAGCCACCCCAGGCCTCCCCAGCTGTCTTAGCAGGAGGCTTGGTTAGGAGCCTGTCCCCTCTGCTGGTCAGTCATCACGGTGCCTTGAGGTGAGAAAGGAAGGGGCTCCTGTGGACGGCACCATCGTCGAAGAAGGTCCCCCGGCTGTGCTGTGGCCTGACGCCAACCTTGCCTGCTGGTGTCTTCAGCGCAGGGAGCCCCCTTGTCCATTTGTCCTCCTCCCCGTGGTGGACGTCACGTGCCCTCTGGTCTCAGGGCGAGGCCTCTGGTTCTCAATGTCCTGGCCTTGAGCTCTTCTTTCGGGCGTCACCTGCCACACCAAGGGCCATCTCCACCTCAGCAGAGGGGTCAGCGCAGACCCCGCTCCTGGGTTTGGCTGAGGCCCCTGCCCCTCACTTCCGTCCTGAGTTGACCATGGCTGCCCCGCCAGCCGCTGGGACAGCCAACCCCACAGGGCTGGGCCCTCCCCCCGTCAGAGGGTGGGGGATGCAGAGGCCGGGTCCCCCTGGGGCCTCGGTCTTGGGCACCCTTAAGGGTGCTGAGCCCCGGTCTCCGCCTTTCCTCGGCACTCTGCAGAGCGTTCCTGCCGGACCGAAACTTGTCTAATGTTTGCAGTCAGGATCGCGGGGAGAATCTAGGTCTGAGGACCTGGAACCGTCGCGAAACCCGCGTGGCCACCCGCCGCTGGTTAGTGGAGCACGGCGGGGTTATTTTGGGAGCCGAGGATCAGCTCACCATCACCAGGACTCTCTGTTGTCTCAGCTGATGTGTGGAGATAAGTGTCCCGGGGTGAGTGTGGAAAAGCTTAAGGCCCGACGCGTTCCTGGGTCCCACGCTGCGTCAGCTGTGGTTCTGGCTCTCCGAGAGGCAGGCAGAGCTGTGGGCAGGCGGTGGGCCTGGGGCTGGGCTTAGGTTAGGGCTAGGCCTGGGGCAGGCTGGGCAGGGCTAGCGCTCGGGCTAGGGTTGGGGTGGGTTTAGAGCTGGTGCTATGGCATGTGCCAGGGTTGGGTTTAGGGTTAGAATAGTGTAGGATTAGGTTCAGGCCTGGAATAGGTTTTGTCTAGGAGGGCTATGGCTGGATTTGTAATTAGGCTTAGGGTCATTTTTCATGGTAGGTCTTGAGTCATTTGTGGGGCGAGCTTGGATTCTAGGCCTCGGTTTAGGGCTAGGTCCTGTTCTCGAAGTTGGCAGGGCTACAATGGGACTTTTTTTTTTTTTGGTACAAGTTCTTCATTATGTTCAGTCTTGAGTGTAGACTTAGGTGTGTGCTCAGCCCGTGGCCGTGCTGGTGGTGGGGCCAGGTTCTTTTTGAGCTTTGCCCTCTGCCTTGTGTTGTTCTAGGGCTGGTTTTGTCCCGGCGTGGTTCAGTTCTGTGGCGGGCTGGGGTCACCGCTAGGCTCAGCCTTAGGTTCAGGCTAGCTTCCGTACCCTTCGGTTACGGTGCGTTTAGTGTTGGGTTCGGGGGAGTTTCGGTTTCAGGATCAGGGTCTGATCTGGCTGTCTCTCACGCGCACGGAGAGTTTGATGTTCTGGTTAGTTCTTGGTCAGTGCCGGGCGAGGCGCAGGTTGCCACAGTGTTTGGTTAGGACCGCCTCTGGAGCCGGTGCCTTTCCCAGTGTGGCTCCTTTAGGTCATGGACGTTCCTACCTGGGCTGGCCCGGCAGGGCCCCAGGTCTGTGCTGAGTCCCTGGAGGGCCAAGCGCTCCCTCCTGGGTGACCTGCAGGCAGGGTGCCGCCGGCTTCCCTGTGCCCTTTACTGATCTGTGTGTTCCGACTCCTCCTTTGTCCTCCAGCCGTGTGCTGGTGCTGGGGACACTGAGGTGACCCTGAGCCATGGCTGAGGACAAACCCCGCCTGTTGCCAAGGCAGCGTCTGGGGCTCTGCATGGCTGTTGAGGAGGAGCCCGAGGTCCCTCGCCCGTCCTGGGCTCCCCAGCCAACAGTGACTCTCTAGAAGGGAGATTTCCACGCTTGCCTGAGGGTCAGAAGTGGACTCGGGTGTGGAGGCCGGGCAGCCCGCTGGCTGAGGTCACTGCCCTCACTCCCTGGGGGCCCTCCGGGTCTGCCCAGGGTCTTGCCAGGCACTGGCGTCTTCTCGCTGAGTACGAACCCCCCAGGGGCCAGGCCCACTAGCGTGTGGTAGCTGATCAGGACGCTGGTGACCAGAAAGGAGCAGAGAGAGAGAGAGAGAGAAGGGGAGGAGAGGGACGGGGACGCCAGAGATGGGGAGGGAGGGGAGATCGACGTCCTTGGGGAACTGCCGCCTGTGAGAAATCTAAACATCCTGGTTGACACTCAAACATGGTCTTATTTAGTGAAAACATTTAAGGTGCAGCTTCTTACTTAAAAACAAACAAGTGATTAGCTTGGAAATGGAATTCTGGGGAAACGAGGACCCTGATTGTCTGTGCGCTCGTTTCCCTTGCTGGAGATCATGCACATCGCTGGATCATCTCGACCCACACAGGAGGTCCCTCCTCATCTGCCAGGGCTTCCCTTCCACAGAGGGGGCCACTCGGGCACAGCACCGTTGCTGGGCCACCTGGCCCTGCCCTGCCACGCAGAGCAGGCACCAGGTCAGCATGTGCCATGCAAAGTGGGCTCAGGCCAGAGTCACCTCCTCACCTGCCTATCCTTCTCCTGGGTGCCCAGGGCTGCCAGCTGAGCATAGCCCAGGGGCTCTATCCTCTAGAATGTCCTTGAGATCATGCACAGGGAATGGGGTGTCCAGAACAGCTCCTGACGGAGGCAAGAGAAGCACAGCAACACCCCTGTCCCAAAAGAGGCTTCAGAAACAGTTACTGACAAGTCAGAAGGACGCGCCGGTGTGAATTCAGCTGATTAAGGTGGTTAAATTGTTTTTCCCTTGCCGAAGGCTGTGCGGTTAACCACTCAACAAGCAATTTATGCACCTGAAATACCTATTTTTCTGATTTAATGTCAAGGAGGACAGAGCCTCCAGCAGCCCACACAGCAGCAGACCAAGGGTGGACAGGAGTCCCAGGATGTAGTTCCTGGTGCTCCTGGTGGGCAGGGCTTTGCACAGGACAGATTTGCCAGTTCCCTGTCCTGAAATCTAGACTAGAAGTGGGGCAGGTGGTGTGGGGTCAGGAGGCAGGATGAGGAGGACCTGGGCGTGGCTTCAGCTCCTGGCTGGAGTGCACATGTGGCTGGACTTGAGACTCAGTTTGCTCAACTCAAAATGTGACCTGCAGGCCTCTCCCTACCCCTGGGGTGGTCGCATCCGGCATGATTATGAACGCGATGTCTTTCCCAGTTGTGAACCGGCTGGCGCAGGTAAAGGACCGCTGCACCCTGTGAGCCCAGATGTGCCAGGGAGCGGCGAAGGCAGGGCTACCCCTCAGTGCACACCCGCGCAGAGAGGGTGGGCACTGGCCCAGGTGAAGCGGAGACTTTCCTTCAAACAAGGAAAAGTGTGCCTGTCCCTGTATCTGTGTATCTGGTTCCATCCCTGCCCCCAATTGTGACCCTGAAACTTCCCCTAGTCCCTGGTTGAGGGTGGGGGCTTGGCACCCTCCTGGCCATTGCCGACCTATCTCCCTCACTCTCACGAAGGCGAGACTGTCCCTTCCCTGGAGGAGCACAGAGCCTGGGCTGGACCACCCCACTGCCAGCCACCAGGGAAGCTCAGCACTGTCCCTGGGCAGCCGAGCAGGGCTGTCTGTGGGCACCCCAAGGAGGACTTCCGATTCTAAGGCCAACTCGGCCACCCCTTGCGCAGGGCTGCCTGCCACCTGGGCACCATCCTGAGGCCCCCAGAGCGGAGCGGGGCTGGCAGACCCTGAGGTGTGTGTCTCCCCCATTCCGGCAGCTTCTGTGACCTCCCAGTCTAAGGGCAGCCCACAGAGCAGCAGCTGGCTTCCCCGCAGAACGTCCTCTTGTCCTCAGGGAACCTGTCTGCCCGTTCTCTGCTGCCTAGCAGAATACCTTGGACGGGCGGTTTATAAAGAAAATGAAGTTACTCCTCAGCTCTGGAGGCAAGTCCATTCCTGAGGCACAGGGGGAGGAGTCCTCTGTGTCACGACCCGTCAAGGAGGGCTGTGACAGGGACATGTGTGCGCCAAGTCCAGGGGCAGGTGCTCCTGGCTCAGGGAAGGGCTGCTGTTAGCATCTCCTGGGTGGAAAGAGCTAAACGCCCTGCAGTGTCCAGTGCCTGGGACACACGGCCACCCTGTGTAGGCAGCTTTCTCATCACTGTGACCAGAAGACCGACGAGAACAGTTAGCAGAGGAAAAGGTATTGAGGGTTTCGGAGGTTCTGTCCACAGACGGCCAGGTACGCTCCTCAGGGACAAGGGAGGCAGGACATGGGGGAGGAGTGTGGGGGAGGAAAGCAGCTCAGGATGTGGCCACCAGGAACCAGAGAAAGAACTCTCTTCACCATAAACAGAATAGACAGCCAAAGGCATGCCTGCTGGCCGCCTCCTCCAGCCACTCCCCCGCCTGCAGTGACCCCAGCTAGTCCCTATCAGAGGGTGAATTCACTGATTAGGTTATGGCTCTCACCACCCAGTTGTTTCACCTCTAAACCTTCTCACATTGTCTCACACATGAGCTTTTCGGGGACACCTCACATCCGAGCCATTACGAACAAAAATGATCTGAGCCTAAATACCAAGAGTGCAAAGGCCGAGAAGGCCGCGGGGGAGGGAAGACGCCTGGGCCTTGGGGCGGGGAAGGAAAGGGTGGGCTCAGGTGGCTGCAGGTTCCTGGCTGTGCTGCCTGGTGATCACCGTGTCCCCAGGCACAGCCGTGGAGTGCCACCTGGAAGCTGGCAAAGGTCTTGAGGGCTGCGTGGAGTTTCTGCTACAAGCTGGCCATCAGGGTCACTAGCCAGGGCTGCCAGGCGGGGTCAGTACAGAGGTCACTTTGGTGAGGCCTGTCTCGGGGCTTGGAGATGTGGCAATTGTGGGTGACCTTGGCCCTTCTCATAGCGTGGGTGAGGGCGGCTGATCAGAGTGACCTGGAGCAGAATGAGGTGCGGGGAAGGCAGTGAGTTTGGGAGACCCGGTCTGGTGGCCACAGCAGGAAATGGCTCCTTGTCACGGAGCTGCAGTTCTGGTGTTGTCCTCATGCAGAGGGGTTTAGTGCCTGGGAGGGGCCGTGTCAGTGGACAGCCACCCTCTCCCCTCCCCCTGGGGAAGTTGGCCAGGCCTTTGGTACTGAGGAGGCCACTCAGTTCCTGTCCTGTCCAGGGCTGCTTTGGTTCGGTGGCCGTGTCCAGGTCTGATGTCTTGCAGTTCCTGATTGTGACTATGATGCTATGGGTACAGTGAGAGGCCATCCAGCACCTTGTGAGGTCATTGCCTCGCAGGAGGTGGTCCAGGTGACCGGTGAAGGTGCGTAGACCCGATTCTGTCCCCGGAGCTGCCTGCACATGACCCCTTGCCACCTTTCAGCCCCGTGTCTCATCTATACGCGGGAGCAGCCAGTTCCGCCTGTTGGAAGCTCTTTGGAGCTTGGGACTCATATGCAAGAGGGACATAGACGTGAGGTCAGACCCTCTTGCTCTGAGAACTTTCCAGACGACCATGTTAAAGCCTCTCTGGAGTGCAGAATTTGGCGTGTCTGAAGCGGCGCTGCGTGGCAGGGTGCAGGGTGCTCATGGAGGGCCCCTGTGGAGAGCCAGCAGCCCAGAGCTCAGGCACCTGAGGTAGGTGGGTGGGGGGCCTCAGGGCGGGCGGCGCAGACCCTGGTTAGCCAGAGAGCAGACAAGGGCAGAGGTCAGCTGGCGCTTTCCCTTCAAGTCTCAGCCCAGAATCCCTGGGGCTGTGAGCCACTGCGGCAATGTCCCCTGACACCCACATTCCAGGAACACAAGGCTGTGTCATGAGGAAGCCATGCAAGTCCCCTGCCTGGTCACCTGGGCCAGCTCTGCTCTGTTCCCCAGGGAAGAAACCCCAACCTGTGGTGTCTAGGTCCCAGTGGGCGCCAGCCTGGCAGGCCTGAGACACCGTGTTTGTGCTGCGCTGTGACCCTCCAGCACGCCCTCTGGAGATTGTGGCTGGCGTGGAGGGCCTTCGCAGTGGGCCAGGGAGGGCACGTGGGCAGAAGTGGAGAAGGGCGTTGTGTGCATGTGCATGGTGGCATCTCTGTGTGTGTGCGCGTGTGGCTGCTAGCTTGTATGTGTGTGCACCTGTGCTCCGCGCACAGCGTGTGCAGCGGGACGCGGGAGCCGAAGAGGGCAGTGAGGTCAGATGAACCCCGGGTGTCTGAGCAGGGGCGCCAGTCACAGGAGCGAAGCTGGCTCCCGGGACGGCCCTTCTGAGGGAGCTGCCGTCATTGCGGGGTGCTCTTTGGAGTGGGGAGCTCCTGGCCAGCCTGTGTGCTCAAGCAGTCTGGGAAGCCATGGCTGGTGGTGATGGTGGGCATGTATGCTCAGGTGGCTCCTCTCTGTCCTCCTGCCTGGGATGCCAGGGAGTCCAGCCCTCACCTCCCAGCCTCACCTGCGAGGTGCCAGGCCCCGGGGTAGCGCCCACGATCTGGTGACCTCAGGCAGCTGTGCCGCATCTCGGAAACGAAGCAGAGGAAAAGAAACCTCATCTATCTCAGAGGGCGAGGGTCGTAAAGGAGGGCCTGAGCAGCCCCGTGAGCAACAGCAGAGCCGGGGCCTTTGCTGATGAGCTTGGCCTGGACCTGCCATGCCCAGGGGCACATCCTCACGACAGCATTGTGGTGGCCAGAGGAGTAGCCAGAGCCCAGGACCCGCTGAACCTGCGTCTGTGCTCTTTGCCATGGGGCCGGCAGTGCCCAGTGTGGGTGTCGGCAGCTGGAGGAGCAGACCCGGGAGGGCCATGGCCCCATCAGCCGGGGGGCAGCAGACCTTCACTTCCTCCCTCTCCGACCCCCGGTAGGAAGAGGAGACCTAGCTGAGGATGAGACAGCGTGCCATCTACAGTGAGCCGTTTGCAAAGGTGGGCCCAGAGTGGCCGTTGCAGCTAGGCGCCCAGCCTGGTCCCCCCCTGCTCCTTGGGACACAGGTGGCACACAGGTCCTCAGGCTGAGGACCTGCTGCTCGGCGCCTCCGTGGGGCTGTGCTGGTTCCGCAGGGCTGCAAGCCCTCATGGTGCTGGGCTTCCTGCCAAGGCCCCTGGCCATCCTCAGGTGTGAAGGACCAGATGGTCCCCTGTGGGCCACAGGCTGTGTGAGGACTTGGGGCACGCCCCACCGGGGGGCTGCACCGTGTTGGGCTCACCTTGCCCTCTGGCCACCGCAACACAGCAGGCCTCCTGGGTCATCTGCCCTCTGTGCTCCCAGCCTCCCAGGCGGGCTCCCTCCTCTGCGTGGTGCTCAGCCTCACGGCCCAGGAGTCCGCAGTCTCTCCGGCGTCCCTCCGTGGTTAAGGCTCCATTCGCACCTGCTCCTGGGCCAGCCTGAGCTCCCAAAGCACAGCCTTTGTCCCCTTCCCAGGCTGCCTCCTCAGCGGTGGCCACCAAGTCCTCCGGGTGGCCACTCCAGAGATGGAACTCTCTGTCCCACATGGTCCCCTGGACGTTTGTGGAGGTCACAGGAGGGGCCTGGGTGGGGCTGGCCGGAGAGCAGGGGAGAGAACTGCTGGGCACAGGCATAGCTCCTGCCCCTCCAGCGCCGGCACATGGCTGCTCTGGGAACTCTCGCCTCCGTGGCCAGAGTCCAGGGCCTGGGCAGCATTCCTAGCTGGGCCCTCTGTGAGAGCCTGCCCACATCTGGGCACGGCCACACCCACAGGTGCCAGGAGAGGCCAAGGGACACACCCAGGCAAGTAGTCAGGACACTCTCTGTGGCCCAAACCGACCTGGCCTGGGGCTTGGAGGATCTCCTCCTGGGACCCAGGCCAGCACCCAGCACCCCGCCTCGGTCAGTACTGTTCTTTTCCTGCTCACAAACCCCAAAGCCCACGGAGCAGCCGTGAGTTCTGAGGGGCAGCTCTTTGCAGCCTCTCTGGCTGGCTGAACGAGGGCCTGGCAAACGAAGGAGTTTTGTAAATACCAACACAACAATGGCAACACACCCAAAATAAACCTTTCCCGAGAGGATGCAGGGCCTGCAGCGGGTGCTTTGCAAGTCGGCGAAACCCTGGCATTTGCTCTTCAGGGACCAGACTCCCAGTGCTGAGCTATCAGTCTGTCCCCAGGGCCAGCCTCTGGGAAGCGCGGAAGGCCATCCACGAGGAGGGCCCCTTTCCTGCCTAAGCGGCCGCCGGGCCTCCCTGTGCCCCAGAGCCTGGGCCGTCCTGTGCCCCTGGACCGACGCCTCCGCGGCTGGCCATGGGCTCCCGGGCACCGCCCTCTGGCAGTGGTATTTTTAAGAGACGTCCTTGCAGAGGCACTGCTACTATTTCCGTGTTTATTTTTTTCTGCGGGAGGAGAGTAGCAGCCGTTCTCCTCGAGGTGCCGAGAGAAGGGTGCCAGCCGCGGGGCTCCGTGCCTGGCTCACGGCTGCAGCTCCGTCCTGCGTGCTGCTCGGCACCGTCTTCTCTCCACCCTCAGGCCTTGGGGCTTGGTTTCTCCCAGTTAAATCTGCATCCGAGCGGTGGCTCTTGTGTCTTCGCGTGATGGCTTAGACCCTTCCACCGAGTCTTCCTGGCCAGACGGCCCTGGCCCAGGGCCCCAAGCTTGGGAGGGGTCGGGTCATGCGGTGCCCAGGACTGTTGTGTGTGGTGCCCCGCATCTGCCAGCTGCCATCATCACCAGGCCTGCCCGCAACCCTCTTTCCCGTGGGCCCTGCCCTGGGGCTCTTGTTGAGACTGGACACAGAGTAGCTAAACTGGATGCACTTGCCCCAGTGGGCCCTGGGAGCCTCAGAGGCTGCATTGGGCCTCGCTCCCCGAGGCTGCTTCCTGGGACAAGGATTCTGCATCTGATGAATAGGGTCCTTCCCACCCCAGGATCCTCAGGTGAAGCCGGAGCCCAGAGCCTCTGTGGGGTTGTGCAGAACCCACGTCGCCTCAGCAGGCCTCTGAGCTTCTGCTCCAAGCTGACTTCTGGCAGCGAGGTTACCTAATGCAGGGACGGTCCAGCCCTGATCCGAGTCTGGCTACTTAGGGGAAGATGGAGAAGGGACAGCCTGGCCCTGGGATGGGACACCTCATGCAGGGGCCCAGTCTTGGACCATTGTCCTCACTGCTGGGAGCCCAGGAGGTGTGGTCCAGGGGGCCTGCAGGGAGGCCCAGGGTGAGCTGGGCAGGAGAGGATGTGGGAGCTCGGCGGGCCGAGGGGCCTCCGCGAGGCCACTGGTGCCCTGCCCTCTGACCCGCCGTGGAATTCCACAGGGCCCAGGGTGCTCAGCGAGACACGGAAGCCAGACTCCAGCTCGGGCCCAGAACATTGCCACCCACTGTCCTGCCCACCCACAGCCTGTCACCACTTCACTCCTCCGGAATGCTTGCGGGCACGTTGCCCAGGCAACCAGAACGCCAGCACGTCGCCACCCTGTCTCCTTCAGGCACCTGCGCAGGCTGTGGAGCGCATCCCAGCCCCAGCGGGCTGCAGACTCTGCGCCAGCGCTCCTGGCCAGGGGAGGGGCCGTCCGCATGTGTGGCAGCTTGGAAGGCAGTGGAGGAACCTCGAGGCCCAGTGAGCACTCACAAAGAGCCGGCTGCGCTGTCCCCACAACACCTGCTCATACACTGCCTTTCAGGTGGGGAAATAGAGGCACAGAGTGCTTGCCGGGATCACCCAAGCCACACAGTGGGTGGTCTTCAGTGCCAAGGTGCTAAGACCCCGAGCCACGTGGCTTTTAGAGCTGGGTCGTCTGTGGGCCTCCTTCCTCTTGGGGATGAGATGGCTACCTGGCCTGGTCAGGCATGGGAAGGGCAGGAGGCCTTCTGCAATGGGATTCCCCGGCCATGGCCCTCTGGACATTGGGACGGGGGAGGTCCTGAGTGGAGCTTTCTGCACTGCAGGAAGTTCCCAGCATTCCTGGCTTCTGTCCCTGGATGCCCATAGGCCCCTGAGTGGTGGCAAATGTGTCTCCAGAGGTTGCCAAATGTGCCAGGAAGGGTCAGCCTGGCTCCTGGGTAAGAACCAGTGGGTGTGCACCATCCATCTATGTGACCCTCGGACCCCCTGTGGGACCTGCAGGAGTCTGTGTCCCGGGCCTGGGGTGGCTCCTGAGGTGCAGTGCATGCCCTGGGCACCGCCCTGGTGCCATGCCAGCACGCACACTGCCGGGAGTGGCGTCTCCGCACCCGCAGGTCCTCCTTTTTGCTCTGTTTCTCTCGCAGGTCCCTGGCCCACAGGCATAGGGCCCTGGGACCGAGCTCCTGAGGCCTTAGGGTACCTGAGTCCTAGGCTCCGGGTCCAGATCTGAGACCACATGCTGTGGGCCGACCAGGCCACTCTGTCTGGGTCTGGGGTCTGGATGGCACTGTTTCCTGACATTGGTCTACAGAATATGGAGGCCTCGGCCGCAGAGTTCTGTGATAAGGCACCTCTGCCTGGCCCAGGGCCCTCGCCTGAGCTTGGCTGTGGAGCCCGGGGCTGAGGCTCACAAGCCCTGGGAGCCCCAGCACCGGGTGAGGAGCACATCTTGGAGGGGCTTGATGGGCCGCTGTCACTGTCCCATTCAGTGGGGACATCCTGTGGCTGCCAGGGCAGGTGTCAAGCCAAGGCAGCTCGGCCTCCCCGCAGGTGTGACTCAGCTGCCTGGACTCAGAAGGAGGCCCGTGCTGCCCCCAGTGCTGTTGCTCCGAGCCGCCTCTGGAGCAGGGGAAGCTCCCGGGGCCTGGACCTTGGAGCAGGAGCGGGCCCAGCCCTCACGGGTGGGTGCTGGGTGACCCCAGGACTCCGGTGGAGGGAGGAGGAGGTAGCTGGAGGCCCAGGAGGGCCTCTGAGCCCTGGCCACACTGGAGGTTCCCACCCAGGGCCACCGCGCCAGCCCAGCACTGCTGCCGCCCTGGGGTCACGTGGCAGGTGTCTGGCGCGTGGGCAGCTGCGGATGGAAACCTCCAAGCACCGCGCTCCTGCCTGAAAGGAGGGGTGTTTTCATCCTGTTCAACCCGGAGCAGCGCGAAGTGGGGCTCCCAGGGGACATCGGATGACACCAGGACGGGACGCATCAGAACGAATGGGGCACCGGGAAGATCCAGGGCACAGGTGCTCCCGCCTCGAGCCAGCTGGAGGGCGGCTCCCCAGCAGGGGAGGGAGGTCCCGCCTGGGCTCCCAGGCCACCTACGCCTCCCTGGATGGGGGTCTGGGGGGCCCAGTGAGCGTGCTCTGGCCTGGGGCAGCCACAGCCTCCTGTGTGAAGGGAAAGAAACGGGCGCTGGGAAGTGGTATCCCTGCTCTCCTGCCTGGACGTTCGGGGGAACCGGGCAGCGTGGGCTGGGAGGAGGAATCAGGGATGGTGGGTCCGTCTGTCACAGAGCCCTGGCTTCCCTCCAGGTTGGATCTTCGGCCTCCTGGAACACACATCTCTCAAGACGACAGGGTGGTGGGCAGAGGCCTGCACCAGCCAGCTCCCCAGCACGGCGAGAGCCCCGGATGGCAGAGCTTCAAAGGAAAGGGTGGGCTTGGCTCAGGGCTGAGGAGGGATCAGTCAAGGGTAGATGGCCCTGTGGTGGCAAGAGCCTGCAGTGGAGCAAAACCCTCAGCTTGTGGCCAGGAAGGAAAAGAGAGGAAGAGACCGGGATCCCATGGGTCCCCTTCCAGGGCCCATCCCCAGTGAGCCAAAGGCCTCCTGTGAGGCCCCACGTCCTGAAGGTCCCACCGACTCCATGGAACCAAGCTGGGACCCAGCTTCTAACATGTGGGCCTTTGGGGACATTAAGATCCCAACCAGCTGGGCACAGTGGCTGCACCTGTCATCCCAGCAGCTCAGGAGGCTGAGTCAGGAGGATTGGAATTCAAAGCCAACCTCAGCAAAAGCAGAGCACTAAGCAACTCAGGGAGACCCGGTCTCTAAATAAAATGCAAAACAGGGCTGGGGATGTGGTCAGTGGTCAAGCGCCCTGAGTTCAATCCCTGATACCCACCCCCCCAAAATAAGATCTCAACCATAGGAAGGCCCACCTCCCTTGAAGTCTTACTCTCCCAAAGCTTAGGAAGGGCATAATTGCCACCGTCCCAGGGACCACAGAAGGCACTTCCTCCACCAGCTCCACTGGACCCCAAACCCCAAGCCCTGAGTCTTCGCTAGGAGCAGAGTCCACAGCTGCTCCAGGAGAAGGTGGATCTGAGCAGGACCTCCACCCTCCCAGGCCTCTCCGGCTCCCTGGCCAAGTCCGGGTGAGGAGGTGTGCACTGGGGGCTCGGCTTCTCCTTGCTCCCTCCCCAGGGACTTCCCAAGGCATGGGGCACTGGGGACACCGGGGAGGCCTTGAGGAAGGGGAGAGCCATGCCCCTGTGTCCAGATGCTATTGGGACAGTTCCCTTTATAGCCTTACCTGTCCTTCCCTCCCTCCTGCTCTGGCTGTCCAGCGGGGAGTCGTGAGGAGTTAGAAATGTCCCGTGTGCACGGAGTTAGGGGTCTGCTGCCAATGACGAGGCCTGGGTGTCTTCCAGGGTCCCTCAGGTGTGACCTCCATGTGATGGTCAAGGCGGCCTCAGCAGGAAGGGGCAGCCTCAGCAGGAAGGGGCCTTTAGCAGGCAGGAGCCCTGCATGTGAAGAGAGGGGAGGGCACCTCCCCTGTGGCCGTCCACCAAGCCCATCACCCCAGTCTGATGGGAAAGTGCCAGGTGAGCCCCGGGGAGGGCCAGGCATGGAGCAGCTCCCCAGTACCCCACAGACACCAAGATCTCAGCTCCAGAGAGTCTGAGAGACTGCCGTGGCCCAGAGGAGCCCAAGGAGCCCCAGGGTGGACAGTGCTGTGTCCTGGATGGGATCCTGGACCAGCAAAGGATGCTGGGTGGAGACTAGTGAGATCTGGATAGCCTGCGCCGTTGAGCGAGCGGTCGGCTGTCCTGGTGTTGGCTCCTGAGCTGTGACGTGTAGAGGGCCCCACGTGCCTCAGCGTGGGCTGGGAGCCAAGTCCCAGAGCTTTCCACACTCTTTCCCCATTTTTGTGTAAATCTAAAATCATTCTAAGATGAAAAGTTTATTCAACAAGCTAGCGGAAGTGGGGGGCACACAGTCTGGATGCCCTGGGCACAAGGTCATGGGGCCTGGGTTGTAGAACCAGCAGGGACTCCCAGGTGAGGGGCCCTCTTTGCCAGGTATGGGGACACCATGAAGGAAGATGGACTTGCCAAAAGTCAGCTGTGCACCTGTGTCCTTGAGCAAACCTCTCTGTTTCCCTAGCACCTCGGGTCATTTCTAGCTGTGCCCTGAGAACCGTCAATCACAGACGCTTGGGTCTTCTTAGAAGGGAAGGGGACCACAGACACCTGCTGTGGCCGTCCCCTGAGCATGACCAGAACACTGGGGGTGGCAGAGTGGAAGCAGAAAGCCCAGACTTGGGTAACTCCCCAACAAACAGCTCTGACCTCCCAGGGGTTCAGAGCCAGGGAGTGAAAAGACAGAGGGAGCCAGGAATCCACGGAGCACTGGGTGGACTGGCAACCTGCTGTGCTGAGGTCTTGTCCCACTTTGAAGACTCTGAAGAGGCCCCTGGCTGCACAACCCCAGGGCTCTGCCCAGCCTGGCACCTTCCTGCCCCAGTACCCCAGCAGGCAGGGACGGTAGTTTCTGGAAGGCCCAAGCTTGCTGCATGCTTCGGGTCTGCAGTAAGGTGTGAATTTAGGGACAGAGATGACTTTGTCTCCCTTAATGGACGGTGATTTTCTCCTGTGAAGAAAACATACAGAGGCAGCAGATTGACTCTCAGCTCACTGATCTTATTGCACTATTCTTGGGAAGGAGCGTCCAATAAAAAAGGAGGCAAAGCCACAGACGCTGCCAACTAGAAAACCAAGGGACATCGAGCGGGGCTTCCCACCCAGAGATGGCTGGGCACGGTGCTCCTGGACGGCCTTCTTCCTTGGAAAAGTGTCCACTGGGCGAGCCGGCACTGGCCTGGCCCGGCTGCTGGGCGTGGTGTGGGTGCTGCGCGTGAGCAGGGAGGGCGTCTTGCTCCTGGAGGTCGCAGGGAGCACTGCCGGAAAGCTGAGCTGCACGCTGGTGGCCGTGCACTGGCCTCCCCCTTGCCTGCTGGCCAGGCCCCCACCTTGGCCCCCAGCACCCTTGCAGACACCTCTCCTCTGCCTGTTCCCTTTTCTTGGCATTGGCTCACCATGGGCCCTTGGGAGGTGGACAGGTCAGTGGTCTGAGGACGCTCTTGGGAATCACACCAGTCCCAGACACTCCCTCAGGGGAGGGGAACGGCCCCCAGCAAGCCGTGCCTCCGCCCTCCCGCCCTCCCGCCAGCCTGCCTCCTCCTGCGGGTGCCCCTGCTGCGGACCTTCTGCGCGGTGCAGCCAGAGGCCAGCGGGCGTGCGGCGGCTGCGTTCACGTAGAGTAGCCTGGACACGCCTTCCTGTCCTGTTTATTGGTGACCAATGACCTGTTGCGGGGACATGTGCATTTTGCCTAGCTGTCCATCTGTGGATGGGCACTCAGGCAGTTTCCTCTCGGGTCGCTGTGACAGGCTGCCGTGGACATGGCGGCCTCTGGGAGTGCTGACTGTTCCCAAGGAATTGCCAAGCCCTTCCCACAGCCCGAGTGCACTGCCCCTACCCGTGGCCGAGGCGGCCCCTGTGTTCCCGCCAGCACTTGCCGCCAGCCTTTGGCTGGTAGCACTCTGTGTGGGTGTGAAGCAGTGACATGTTCTTAAGGGGTCTGTGGATGGTCCAGAGTTTGGGGAAACTGCTGCCACCTCTGCCTGGCCTCCAGGGTGACTGTGCCCCCTGATGGCTAGTGTGGAGGGTAGCCGTGCTTCAGGGCCTCCCTCCTCGGGTCTGGGGGTCCCCTGCCCTCTTGGCGCATGGCCGACAGCGCCATGGTACTTTCCTGGGTGACCCCTCCGAGACAGCTTCCTCATGAAGTGAGAGCAGCGGGGGCCTCCAGGCCTGGGCAGGGTCAGGGAGCATCGGGCTTCTGCCTGGGAGGCCAGAAGGGGGGCCACGGGAAAGTGGTGTGGCTGCTCAGGGTCCTCGGAGATGCGGCTCTTGCCAGGAAGTCCCTGCGTGGTCTCTAGACCAGGAAGTTCTGATAACACACAGGGGCAGGCTGGGCCTGGGGCCTGCGGCTGCTGCAAAGGGCCCAGGTGCAGGCCATGCCGTCTGTCTGGGCCTTCCCCCGGGAGCAGGTTCCCCCAGGGCGTCCTGGCTGTGGGGGGAGCCTCCGCCTGACTCGCCCACCAGACCTCTATTTTCCCACTGAACAAATGCGTCACTTTAAAAGGAAGAAGCTGGACTTGAGGAGGAGAAGCAAATCCACCTCCCCTGCCATGTTGCAATGGCTGGGTTTTCTGCATAACAGCTGGGTGTCTTGGAAATGAGGGGGTTTCCATGGTAACCAATTACAGCCCATGATTGGTGAAAAATCACAGAAATATCCTGTGTGTGAAGTTATGCCGGGGAGGCAGGCCCAGGCTCAGGTGCTGTGGTCTTAGTTTCCTGGGGCAGTGTTTCTCTAGGCTGGATGGTGGCAGGTGTGCCCTATCTTGCTCACACTCAGCTTGCTTGGTGGGACCTGGGGACCTGGAGGGAGGGTCTGAGGGCTTCTGGTGGGGCCTGGAGGTGCCTGGTGGGGCTTGTGGGGCCTGCTGGGGCCTGGTGGGCCCTGGAGGTGCCTGCTGGACCTGGTGGGGCCTGCTGGGCCCTGTAGGTGCCTGCTGGACCCTGGAGGTGCCTGCTGGGGCCTGGAGGTGCCTGGTGGGGCTTGTGGGGCCTGCTGGGGCCTGGTGGTGCCTGCTGAGGCCTGGTGGGCCCTGGTGGGGCCTGCTGGGGCCTGCTGGGACCTGGTGGGGCCTGCTGGGGCCTGCTGGGACCTGGTGGGGCCTGCTCGGGCCTGGCAGGGACTTCTGGACTATGATGGGGCCTGCTGGGGCCTGGTGGGGACTTCTGGGCCCTGGTGGGGCCTGCTGGACCCTGGAGGTGCCTGCTGGGGCCTGGCAGGACCCAGCCTCTGCTCCAAGCAGCATCTCATTCCCCTGGGGCCAGATTCCTACCACACATGGAGTACAGGGGAGAAAGGGGTGTTTCCAACCCCCGGCCCTATCCGGGTCACCTGCAGCCTCCCAGGAACTGCCCTTAGCACAGGCAGGGCCTTCATACCGACCTCATTTCCCCGTGCCCGGATGATGGCCTGGTCCCTGCACGGAGCTTGGCTGCTTGTGCAGAGAGAACGCACAAGGGCAGCAGCCCGGGGCGGAGGCTTAGCATAATGAGCACTTCCTGATTTCTGCAGCGAAGCACTTTCATTCTGATTAAAAAACCAGGACCTTATTATTTGGGGATTAGCCCTTTTTGATAATTAGTGCTCATTAACATGAATTTCTTTCTCTCAACATCCCGACGACCCCTGGGGACCAGCTCATTCCCAAGTATCAGGGAGCCTCGGCCACGCAGGGGCGTGTGCACACCGAGGCCCAGCTGCGGTTGTACACCCCCACACACTGACATGCTCCCGGACATGCCAGGCATGCTGGCACCCTCACACTGACATGCAGGCATAGGCAATCCGACACGGGACACGCAGGCACGCAGGGCGGGCACAGCAGTACACTCCCCCCACCCCCACGCAGGCACACTGCTGGTGGCTCACAGCCTCACACCTGCAGACACACACGTGCATCTTCACACCCGCACGTACTGTCACACGCACGGCACGGGTCTCTCCCTCATGACACGTACAGGCAGGAGGCACTCAGTCACACCCAGCACACGCCAACACACGCATGTACACACCCCTGCACACACGCACACTCTCAACAGGGACCCAGGTGCACACGCCATGACCAGGTCCCTTTTAGAGTCATGAGACACCTGATAAGGATTGGTGGCCAGCTCAGCTGCCTGCCCACCCCCACCGAGCAGCAAGGATGTGTCAGGGTTCACTTTAGCTTTCAGATCTGAGGTTGGGGACAAGAGCTGACATTGAATGGCACCTGTGACCAGTCCTCAGTTATCGGTGCTGGTGGAAGAGGGGACGTGGGCCTGCGTCTCCAGCCCGCCACAGGCTCTGTGCTGTGCTCTGGATGTTCACGTGACACTCCAGTGTCCACCTGCCTGAGGTGACTCCAGGCCCGGGCTCTGGCAGGACCTGCTGCACAGGCGGTGGACAGCACGACTTCCTGGGCTCCGTGTGCCCCCAGCTCAGCCTCTACCCAGGCCGTGCGGGGCTTGGCATTTCTCCAGCCCCCGGAGCTGAGGAGGTGGAAAGAGGGCTTCAGAAGGCACCGGCACCGGAGATAAACAGGGGGTGAAAATGTCAACAGAACAGGCACTTGGGCATCAATCACCCTCCAGCTTATCCGGAACAGATCTCATTCCCATGTGGCCTCCGGAGAGGCCCAGCCCGAACAGCTGGTGTGCAGGGTGGGAGGCCCTGCCTGTCCTCCCATTTCAACTCAGGTGCAGGGCAGGGGCCAGGGGCCATGCTGGGCACACACAGCAGGTGGGTGCTCCGGGGCTGCCAGCTGTTTGTACCTCGTCCAGCATCTGCCTGGCTGAGTGGCCCCCAGACCTCAGAGAGTCGACTGGCCAATGACGGTGGAGCCTCTTGTGCTTCCTGAGGAAAGCCCTGGGCCTGGAGTCTGGCTGAGAGGCTGGCCTCTCCTGCCATCCTCAGTCTGTGCTTCTTGGTGCCTCCTTTCATTATGGGCAAAAGGAGGGGGACTGGCTGGTCTTCGGGTCAACTCACCAGGGTTCATGGGCTCTATTGGTCTTGGTCCTCCCCGCGTCTCGTGAACTGGCTCTGTGGCTGTCCGCTGGCGGGGTGCTGACGAGCCCTCAGGCATGAGCCAGGAGCCACTCGGGGGAGACTGTGGCGGGCATTGTCTTCTCCAGGTGCCGGAGAGGGAGGTGGCGCTCCAGTGACCTGCAGAGGGTGGGGCTTCCCCTTGAAGCTGAGCTCCTTCTGCAAGAAAGCCTGTCCTTGTCCTCGTGAGGCTAGAGGCCTGGCCCAGGCAGAGTGCCTGCTGCTCCCTGCTGACCCCTCTTCTCTCTCCTGCACAGCTCCATGTCCATCCGCTGGCCAGGCCGCTCCCTTGGAAGCCATGCTTGGATCCTGATAGCCATGCTGCAGCTTGCTGTGGATTTCCCGTCCTGTGAGTCCCTGGGTCCGGGCCCCGAGTTCCGGCTCCTGCCACGACCACCGCAGAGGCCCCCGCGGCTGTGGAGCCTGAGGAGTGGACAGCCGTCTCGCCTCCCTGCTCCTGTGTGGAGCCCCCGGGCGGCCCGTGCGGAGCGGGCCCACGGGCAGATGCTGACACCCCGCGCCAGGAGAGCCCACAGGCCCCGGGACCAGGTGGCCGCCCTCGGGCCCAAAGGGGGCCTCGCCAAGCCCCCAGCTGCTGCCAAATCCAGCCCATCCCTCACTTCCTCCTCCTCGTCCTCGTCCTCCGCGGTGGCTGGCGGGGCCACCGAGCAGCAGAGTCTCCTGAGGCGGGGGAAGAGGCACGTGCAGGACACTGGTCTCAACAACTTTGACTTCAGGCCCACAACGGAGACAGAGTTCATTGCCTGGGGGCCGACGGGGGACGAGGAGGCCCCGGAGGCCAACACTTTCCCGGGCGTGTATGGCCCCACCACGGTCCCCATCTTACAAACACGGAAGACAACTGTGGCCACCACCACCATTGCTGCCACCACGGCCACCTCCATGACGCTGCAGACCAAGGGCGTCACTGCCTCCCCGGATCCCCGGAGGAGGATCCCTCCCGGGGCTAGCACAACAGAGCCTTCCCCCAGCCCCAGCAACAGCGGCAACGACAGCAAGCCCCCCCGGATTCCGGGGGAGACCTCAGGTAGGCTGCCACCACTGAGCCTCCAGTCTGTTTGGGGGCTGGGCGTGGCGTGGCTTGGGAGGGAGGGAGGCGCGGCCTTCAGGGTGCTTCCCGGGGTAAGACTGAAGCAGAGAGGGCCGAGGTCAGGCGTGGGGCCTGGAGGAGAGACGGCGGCCCCGGCCGGGAACGTGCACGCCTGGGTATGTCGGCAGATTGGGGAGGAATTGGTGGACGTGATAAGGGGCTTCCCTCCTTGCTGTCCACCTGAGAGTGGGTGCCATGCCACCGTGGCCTCTGTTAGCCTGGGGAAGAGGCAGCCCCGTGCTGCTGGAGATGGGGTCACGTGGAGTCTTCAGCAACCTCCAGGGCTGGGCCCTATGGGACGAGGCCTGGCCAGGTGGAGCTGGGTCCAGCACTAGGAATGGCCTTGAATAGCAGCCAAGGCCAGGGCTGGGTAAGAGGAAGAGCTCCCAGTGCTGTTGACTGAAGCTCTGCCAACGGGGCACAGGTGCAGAGCGCGTCCCTGGGGACAGGGACCGGTGGGTGCGTACTGCTGCAGTTGTCCCAGCTGCAGGTCGAGAATCCCAGCTCCAAACTTTGCAACGTGGGCCTCCCGTGGTCTTCCTCCTCTTTGCCCTGACAGGGGCACTTGAAGCCCCCAGGCCAGAGCCTGTCCCTGCACCAGCAGCTGGAGCCCTGTCCTTCCTGCTGTTCCAACTCCTTGGCCCCTGATGGCAGGCTGTGGCCCACAGTGACTCTGGCGTTCCCAGATGCTGTGGGCAGCTCATCCTGCAGAAGCAGCCGGCCTTGCTAACTTCCTAAAGCGGCTGCACATTGGGGGCATTGAGCGGAAAGGGAAGGGACTGCTGTGCAGACCCCTGGAGGCTCCCTTCCTCATCCAAGGCCTGGAATCCAGGGGCTGAGAAGTGTCCCCAAGGGCTCCCGCAGGGCAGAGGGTACAGTGTTCCTGGCGCCTGGGACCCCAGGGGACCGGGTCAAGTGTGGTTCCCCCTGACTTTGGTCAGGTGGGCAGCATTCAGTAGTGGGGTGGCCAGTGCTGGTCCTCGCGCCCATGATTTCCTTCCTCCCTTCACCGCGACAAGACAGCCTGTGCTTCTGCTCTGCGCTCCTCTCAGCTCCTGGAGAGCAGCTTGTCCACGGAACCCAAGTGCCGTGCCAGGCCAGGAGCCCCGGAGGGGGTCTGGGGCCGCCCAAGCCACCTCCCACGTGGCTCTCTGAGCAGTTTGCAAAGCTTCTGTTTTCACCCCAGTGAACTCAGGAGCTGTCACCCTGATGGAATGGGGGCTTCTCCTCCTTCCTGTCACCTCTGAAGACGTCACATGCTACACAGACATGGATGGGAAAGCAGGTTCCCATTTACTCCTAATTACATTTGTTATTACTAAAGTTAAACGCCCAGGACAGCATTATAGGGCTTAGCAAATTAATTCACAGTACATTGGATGTTGCTAATCCAGCGCGACAGATGCTTATCTCGGGAAAGATTTATAGTTCTTCATAATATAATCTGGTGCTAGATTAATTTGTTTAGCAAAACAAATTTAAAAGGGAAAAAATGTGTGTTTTTGCTTCTAATGCAGAGAAATGTTAACCCTGGCCTGCAGGGAAGGGAACAGGTGGCTGACAGCAGCCCTCATCAGGGCCTGAGCAGCGTTACTCACCAAGTCGAGGCAAAGGGAAGAGGGAAAGAGGAAATGCTGAGATTATTCCCCTAACCGGGCTCATCATAGTCCAGCTGAATTAGACCCAAGCAGGAGAAATTCAAGTTAGACACTGGGAAGGACTGACTCGTGACTTAGAAGTGAGCTAGTATCTTGGGCTACCGAGGGCAGATGTTACAATCTCCTTCTCTGTGTGAGCTTCTGGTGGAGGGGTGGCAGGAAAGACCCTCCAGGTCCTTTATCAGGGCAGGCCTGGCCCTCCACTTTGTGGAGTATGGCTGCTGCTCACACTTCTCAAGACCTGAAGCAGCAAGAGTGGAAGTGGGGCTTCGGGGCTGTGGTCTGGGCAGTGGGCATGGCTGTGGTGAGCAGGACCCGCTGGGTGGCTGCAGGATCCGGGTCTGGGCTCCATGGCACGTTGCTGTGTGGCCCTGGGTGAGGGTCTTTTCCTCACCGTCGAGCCTGCAGCCTGTGAGGCTGTCCCTCGGACAGTGACCGTGTGACTTCCTCTGGTCAATACTGAGCACAGCGCGTGGCCCCGGTGCCCAGGAAGGCCCCGACGTCAGTGGCTTTCTACCCAGCAGGAGAGTCTCTGAGGACAGGGCTGCCAATGTCAAAGGTAGAACCAGCCACCAGGGACGGAGAGTCTTGTCACCCGAGACACACCCAGCTGAGCCCACTCACTCTGGGGGACACCTTGAAGCCCAGAACTAGGCTTAGCAAGCGACACTGGTGTCCACTAAGATGGTTCCATTGTCCAAAGACAGGTCTGTGGAATCAGGGTTGGGATTTGTGAGTTTTCCTTCCCCTTCTGTAGAGAAATGCGCAGACGGGGCGGGTTCTACCTCCTGCTGCCTGGAGCACAGGTATTCCTGGGGACAGGTGGGCGGGGGAGGGTGATCGAGGACACTGAAATCCCACAGAACCAAGGCTGAAAGGACTGGCCACCAGAACGGCCAGAAAGCCCCTCTGTCAGCAATTACCCTGCAGGTGAATTAATTGGGAAATCTCCCTGAATTTAAGGATAATGGTTAAGACCTCGCTGACCGCCTGAATATTCCTCCTGGCTTCCCTGTATTAGCTGTGTGAACTTGGGCAATCTGCTGGTCTTCTCTGTGCCTCAGCTGGACAGTAGCATTAACCATCTCCTAACATTGTTGTAAAAGGTTAGAGATGGTGCGTGTCGTGTGCTCACCACCTAGCACATGGGAACTGCTCAGTGTGTTTGCTGCTATTAATTTGAGCAGGAAGATGGTGATGATGTTGATGGTGGTGGTGGTGATGATAGTGATGGTGGTGGTGATGGTGGTGATGGTGATGGTGATGGTGATGATGATAGTGATGATGGTGGTGATGATGGTCATGGTGATGGTGATGGTGGTGATGATGGTGGTGATGGTGATGGTGGTGATGATGGTCGTGATGGTGGTGATGATGGTGATGATGGTGGTGATGATGGTGATGGTGATGATGGTCATGGTGATGGTCATGGTGATGGTGATGGCGGTGATGATGGTGATGATGGTGGTGATGGTGATGGTGGTGATGATGGTCGTGATGGTGGTGATGATGGTGATGATGGTGGTGATGGTGGTGATGGTGATGGTGGTGATGGTGATGGTGGTGATGCTGGTGACGATGACGATGATGTCTTTTGCTATTAATGTACTGATTTGCTGCTTCCAGCTTTGAGAGATCCTTTAATAAGGTCCCAAGGCCTTGTCCCTGACCTTGGTGCTTTCTGCAGAGTGTAGCTAGTTCTAGCTGGGAGCTGCTCGGGATGGAAAATCACCTGGCGTGGATTCGCAGAGGCGCACAGCTCAGCCTCTCTCGGGTGCTGGCGGAGGGTGGACGTCAGACCAGTCAGAAGTCTGTAAGACTCTGTGAGGAGGCCCTGACGGTGTGACCACCTGTGTCAGCCCCTTGCCTGTCATGCTGAATCTGGAATCACAGAGTCTCCTGGGAGAAACCCAGAAAGTGTCGTCTTGAGTGTTGGTCTTAAAATTCATAAAGTGAGCTTGTGAGGAGTCAAGGCAGCTGGTTTTGGTCACTGAACAGGCCACTGCAGGAGGGCCTGGCACCTGAGCTGTGCTTGGCACGGTTAGTGCTCAGGAAGGGATCTTTGACCCTGCCTGGTAGCACCTGTCCCTGTGACTCCCTCGCCGGCTCAGATGACTCTGGTGCTTCCCCAGCAGCTCATGTTAGGGTCTCTCAGGAGGCACAGCACCATGGGGCCCATGCAGCCCTGCAGGTCCCCAGCATCATTCAAAGTTCGTCTCCATATAATCAGTCATGTGTTTGTGACACCCAGCAGCTCAAGGTTACAATGGCTCAGATGTCACTCAAACTCTGCCTGGTAACTTTTATATTGCAGTTCACTCGTGCATTCTCCCAAGGATCGTTTGAAAGTTGCTTTGTCCTTGTCACCAGGGCCTTCAGTGTCCTTTAGGTGGGGTTCTCTGTAAGCAGGGATGGCTGGTATGATTTCCTCTGCCCCTCGATGGCCAGCTGACCTGAGCAGCGGTGGCAGCCGGCCAAGCCTGGGGCGAGTCTCGTGACGGTGAAATATTTCCTAAATACCAGAGTCAGAGTAGAAGGAAAGCGGCAGCAGATGTAGCAGGAGAAGTGTGCTCCTCCCCTCTGTCGAAAGCTGTGTGGCAGTTTAAATGCTGAACCCCTTTTAATTAAGTTGCTGGGTGTTTGCTACCAGGGAAGTGAATCTGTCCTTAATTTAAAGATATTTGAAGCAAATGACTCATGAACTTCAAAAGTTTTGAATAGCTTAATTGGGATAAGAGCATCAAAGAACAAGTGAGCGGCTGGAGCCCGGCGAAGTGCCCGACTTCGTGGACATGGGGGCCGGTCTTCCATCCTAATTGGACTGTCTCAGTCGCAGTGGCCGGGCGCCTCTGGAGAGCCGTGGTCCTGGCTGGTGGCCTACGGCACACCGAGCACCACCGCAGGTGGAGTGGGTGTCAGCCACCAGCTCTAGGGCTGTGCACCCTTAGAGTGCTCCCTGTTCCTGCTGAGCGAGGCTGGAGTCATGCCCAGTGGACACGGGAAGTCCACCCAATGCTCGGGAGACTCTCCGGGCTTCCTCTTGTTCCGTTCCACGTGTGCCAGCCCTGGCTCCTTGCCGGTGGTGCCTCTTGGGCGTCTTTGACCCCCAGGGCCTCGTCCTCCTTTGCAGATGGTGGCGGGGGGAGTTCTCCAGAGCCCAGGGCGCCGCGGGGCTCACTCTCCAGCGCCCCTTTCCTTGGCCGGGCTCTCAAACGCTGCTGCTTGGGGGTTTGCAGCAGGGAGGGGCCTTCTGTGACACCCCTCTACCTGCACAGTCCCCTCCACGGCTCGGCGGGGTCGCAGGCTGAGCAGGTGGGGAGGAGCCGCCCCGTGCCCCTGTGGAATGTCTTCCCTTGCCTCCTGTGTGTCACTCAATGCTGGGTGGATCACAGATCCATTTGATGTTCTGTGATTGAATTTGTGATTTCATCTATGCGCAGGAGAACAATCCTGAGTGTTGAGATTAAATATTAGACAGAACACCATTTTTAGAATTCTTATCCGACTCTGTTAAAAGGACCAGTTTTAGCATTTCTGGCTTCTTGATCAATCGTGCAATGAACCGCCAACTTCGGACCTGGTAGATATTAAAATACCCTGCCTCAGGTGGGGAGGGCGGGCAGCTGGGCACTCGGTGCCTCCCCGCTTAGAGGGTTTAGAAATCTATTTGGCCAAGTGAGATAGATGAGGAAGCATCCCCCACAGAGAGAAATGGCAGTAAGGACAGTGGAGGAAATGTCACAGAGCCAGTTTCATCAATTGTCCAATTTTTCTGGCAGTGCTGGTCCAGAGGAGGAGGGTCCCTTGCAAGTGGGAGGGGCCAGCCCAGGTCCCCAAGGACCAAATTCTGATGGCAGGGGTGGGTGGCACGGGCAGAGATGCTGCATCAAGGCGGTGGGTAGGTGGGCGGCCTCTGCCAGCCCAGAGCCTGCGAGGAGCTGAGTCGGGCTGCAGGCACTCAGTGTCCTGGCCTCCAGAGCCAATGCTGGAGAGGACAACCAGGAGGCCCCCTCCCAGCCCTGAGCTGTGCTAAGGCTGGGTGGTCCCCAGGGGGGGACGGTGGTCTGCATCATCATCCTCATTCTGTCCTCAGTACAAGGTGAATGCTGGGGGTTTCCCTCCCAGTGTCCACGGCAGGCCGTCCTTGGGGGCCGGGCAGTGAGCTCAGTGGTTGACAGGCAAATGCTTTGGGCTGGACTTTAGAGCTGCCGTTTGGGGTGACAGTTCGCCTCCAACGCGCATGCTCCTGCAGGAGACGCATCCCCACCTCCGCATCAGGTGAGTCCCGGGGATGCTGGAGGCTTCCCTGCCGCTGCCGCCACCCAGTTCTAAGACGCCCCCAGAATCACAGCAGACTCTCACGTGACGAAGGAAGCGCTGTGTGGCAGGCGCGAGGCCTCTGCTCTGGACGTGGATCTCACAGACCTCTGTCTTGCCGACTCAGCTTCTTGCATGCTCTGGGCAGGCAGCGTAACAGAAGGGGAAGCTTTCCTTTCTAGAAGTTTCTCCCAGCAGGGGGGAAGCAGAGATTTTTCATGGGGGCAGAGGCTCAGAACCGGCCTGTGAAGGTCCTGCTGGGTAGGACACAGAGCTGGGTAGGACACAGAGACGTTGAAGCTGATGCAGGTGGACTGGCTGACCATACCCAGGCTCCCCTGCTGCTGGCCAGCCCGTGCCCTTGGCTGTGCTGTGATCTCATGGGGCTTTGGCTTCAGTGGTTCTCACACAGGTTGTGCTGAGCCTGGACCAGGTCAGCCTGCGTGGCCGGCTGATGCCATGGAGGCCTCAGGAGGCGCTAATGGAGGCGAAGGCCCATAAGACACCTACAGCCACCTGGCCTGGGCTGGTGCCTGAGCATGGAAAGTGCCACTGGGTCTCTGTGTCCTTCATACCCTCGGGAGCTGGCTGGGATGAATGGCCGCCTGTTTAGACCTGTTCTGCACCCATCCCTACCTCTTTCCTCTCTGGCATCTGATCTACCCAAAACCTCGTCGGGCCGGCTGATGGCTGCCACAGGCGCACTTCCCTTGGGAACTGGGCTCTGTGGTTTGCACATCTGGCCTGTGTACCACAGCGCAGAGTCCTCGTCCTACTCAATGAGTTGGCCGGTGGCAGCCACATGTGTCCCCTCGGTTCTGAATGCCCGGCCTCCTGGGAACCCTGGACTAGGCCTATGTTCCAGAGCCTGCCTGTTTCTGGGACCAGCCTCCGCCTGTGGTCTTGCCCACATCCTGGACTCTGAAGGCCCAGATTCCAACTGTGTTCCAAGGTCCTGGACTGTCCTCTCAAATCATCTCGATCCCAGAGATTGAAACAGTACAAATGTCTCTGCACAGCTCCAGAGCAAGACGTCTGGAACCAGGTGTCACAGGGCTGTGCTCCTCTGAGGGCTCTGGGGGCGTCCTTCCTCCTCTCCCAGCTCCTGGTGGCCCCCTGAAGCCCTTGGCTTGTGGCTGCATCTCTTCCGTGGTCTCTGCCTCTGATTCCTGTGACCCTCTTCCCCATGTCTCAGAGCCTGTCCCTTGTAAGGACACCTGCCATTGGATTTTAAGGAACCCCTAGAAAATAGATGATGTTGTCTTAAGATTCTTAGCTTAATCATGCCTGTGAAGGTTCTTTGTCTAAGAGAGGTCACATGCACAGGATCCAGGGGTTAGGGGGGTCACATGCACAGGATCCAGGGGTTAGGGCGTCACATGCACGGGATCCAGGGTTAGGGGATGGACAGTATGTTTTCTGGGGGTCCGGCTGGGGTGGGGAGTGTGGGGGTTCCTCCTGCAGAGCCCCCTGCCCCCATTCACCCTGCTCCAGTCTGGGCTGTGCTGGAGAGGAAGGCAGCTCTGGGAGGGCGCAGTCCAGCCGGAGCTGCCTGTAGGCCAGGGAGCCCTGCGTCTGGAGAGAGGGCCTGCCTTGGTATCAGTGCCGCGTGGGCTGGGCGTCACCGAAGGACCTAGGTGTTGGGCTCCCATGGGCCTTGTCCCCTTGGCCCGTCCTCATTCGTTCGTGGATTCCCTCACTCTGTCAGAGCCTCTGGCTGGCAGCCTGAGGACCCTCACCCTGTCATGGCCTCCTCTGATGCACAGCAGGACTGGCCTTGCTCCTGGTGACTCTCAGGCTGCCTGAGAGGTGACGTCAACAGCCTCACACTCTGCCTTCTAAGGCCCTGTCTTGCTTAGGAATCCACATTCCACCAGCCTCCATGGGGACTGGGGTGGACATTTAGGATGAGTGGACCCCAGACCTAGGGTTGGTTTAGTACAAGAGGGGCCACATGCTCCCAAAATACCGTTTGGTGGTGGGTGCCAGACATAGGCTGGCCAGGCGCCTGTGGGCCCTGGAGGCCTGACACACCAGTGATCACTCAGGTCCTGCCTCCAGAGGGGACGTGGCCCCAGGTCCCCCGCCGGGCCCAACAAGATGCAGGTCAAGGTCAGTCCCGCTTGGTCTGTTCTCTCAGTGGGGCCTGGACTGCTAGTCCCTCCAGGGTCACCAGGGAATGGAGCCCTGCCTTGGGCCTTGTCCACGTGGACTGCCACCTGCAGGGGGCAGACATCTTCTCTGCCCTGTGTTGCCCCGAGCCTCCATGGGATGAACCTCGTGGGAGGCTGCTGTAACTGGGGCCAGGGGAGGGTCCACAAGTCTCACGTTCCCAGGGCGTCCCGCAGAGTCATACCCCCGTTCTCTGGCTCTGTCCTGCGTTCTCTGTGGGCAGCTGACCCTGAGTCCTCTGCTTGAAGTGCTGGCCCACCTCCCGGCTCCACCTGCTTCCGCAAGGCCCCTGCCTCTGGGCCCCCGGGGTTGGTCTCCATCATCTGGCACTTCACATTGTACACTTGCCCAGCTGGTGGCCCACCTGCCCCCACCCCAGATGCCCTGAGTGCATGGTGCTTTCTGTGGGTGGCCCTCATGCGGGGACTCCTCATGGGCAGCCACAACCCCCCAGCACAAGGCCCTGCACCCCCTCAGGCCCCGACTGTGGCACTGGCCTGGGCCATGCCAGCTCCCACTTGCAAGTTCTGGGCTTAGGGACAGCTGCCACCATAAGTCCCTAAGGGCCGAAATGCCTTGTGACCTGGAGACCCGAGGAGGTGGGGGAGGAAGTGAAGGGGAGCTCTGGCCATAGGTTCTGTGCTCACAGAGGTCGCCATGTGCGGGACACAGTGGGTAGTGATCCCGAGGACCCTCCCCTCCTGCCCTGTGCACAGCCAGGGCTAGGTGCCATGGGGCCCGGAACCTAGGTGGCAGGATGCCCTGCCCCGCAGGCCTGGGGACGTTGGCAAGGCTGGGCTGTGGAGTGAGGTTGCTGTGGAGAGCAGGAGGTTGGAGGTCACTCAGGGCGGGTCCCTGTGTGGGGGTGGGGAAGGATCCTGGCGGAGAGTCCACTGCCCCCTCCCATTCCACTCCATCACACGGGGCCGCTTAGGCTCCCTGGATGGGCAGTGTCCTGCCTGTTCGTGGTGCCCTGTGCGTGGCCGGGCCATGTGAGGTAGACTCAATAAGAAGACACTGAAGGAACAGGCGCTGTCAGACACCCACCTCCCTCCCGAGCGGCGCGAAGCTCAGAACGGGCCTGTGCTCTGTGTGTCCTTGGTATGTTAGCAGCTGACCCTGTATTCGACCCAAGTCAGACCCAGGTGTGTTGGGGTGCAGCTTTCCCGTGGACGCACCCCAGCGCGTGCCTGCCGATGCGAGGTTCGCTTTCAAACTCTTGTATTAGGACAGAAGGGTCTGGGATGACCCAGACGAAGGCACACGAGCTCTCCGCGAGCTGGACTCCCGGAGTAGCCGCTGGGGACGTGCACCTCACCAGGCTGGGGTGCTGATGAGCTGACCAGCGTGTGCCTCCTTGTGGGCAGAGCCAAGTGCTTCTCTGGCGCGTTTGGTGGGTGGAACCCTGAGTGCACAGAGAACACTGGACACTCTCTCTTCAGGAAGCTCCTCCAGCAGCTCTGGGGTCCAAGGCAGGCTTTGGGTGGACCTTGCCATCAACATGCTACACCAGACCCATGGGGCCTCAGGCTATCAGAACCTGGTCTTCATACGATCCCACAAGAGCAGCTTAGCAAATGATGATTGCCCTCGGGCCAAATGTGGCCCTGCACTTGCTTTTGTATATAAAGTTTTATTGGAACACAACTGTATCCACTCATTTACATGGCGCCTCTGGTTGCTTTCAGGCTTCCGAGGCAGAGGTGAGCAGTCACAATGGCAGGCCTTACAACTGGCAAAGATGAAAATACTCTCTGGCCCAGTAGGATAATGCTCACTGCCCTGGGGTAGCCTCGTGTGCTAATGGCCAGCCCAGGTAGAGGGACTGGAGGTGGGGCTTGTCTTCAGAGGCTGCATGGGGCAGGAAGTGTGATGTGTGAGGGTGGGGGGAGGGCAGAGCGGGGAAGGGCCAGGGGCAGTGCCTGGAGACCTGGGCCCAGGGCCGGGAGGCAAGCCAGGCAGTGCAGGGCTGCAGCGTGCCAGGCTCCAGGCCTCTCCCACCTTCCTGGTCACAGAGAGTGACAGGCCAGCCAGTCCTGACTTAATGTATCCCAGTAGCTACCCTGAGGTTGGCCAGGGGACCGGTCTGGAGACCACCCTGCTCTTCACAGAGCTTCCGGTCTCCGGCAGAGTCTGCTGCAGCTTGGCACGAGCCACGCTCACGGAAGCCCTGGCCAGTCTGTCTCAGAGGGGAGGGTGGTGCCAAGGGTGGGTCCCTGGAGGGATGTGGCTGAGGAAGAAAAAGGCTGACAGGGAGGGTGGTCCAGGCTTGCCAAGGAGCCCACTCATTTCCGTGACAGCCGTGCCTCCTGGGGAGAAACCACGCCTCCCGGGTCTCCACCTGGAGGCGCAGGGCTGCCGACTGAGGGAGGCTTCCTGTCCTCTTTGCTCTTGGCAAAGTGCTCCCGAGGGCTGGCCTAAACAACAGAACGCATGGTCCCCCATCCTGGAGGCTGCAAGCCCAGGATTAAGCGGTGGACAGCCAGCTTCCCCGGCTGGCAGAGTCCCGGCTTCCTTCGTGCAGGCTGAGGTTTTCTCCCTCAGGTCACTGGGGCAGGGCCGCCCTGTGACCCCGTTTAGATCTGACACTCCTCCAGCCTGGTGCTCCAGGACATCAGTGTGCGAACCGGGCACTCGGTTCAGGCCCTGGCACCTCCCCCTGTGAAGCAGAGCACGCCTGGAGCCCAGGTGGGCGGGAGGTGGAATCTATCGTGCCGGGCATGGCATCGGGTGGGCGTCGGGGGCCACAGGAGCCCCCAGAGCTGGGTGGAATGACTGGCTGGCCAGTAGGAACATTGTGGAGGGTACCACACGGTGGCCTGGGTGGTGCCACCAAGGTGCCACCCTCGTATACCGTGTGGGAGTGACAGCTTGATCAAGGGGGCCGACCCCTGGCTGGGTGGGGTTACAGAGCGACTTCCGGAGCCACGCAGGGCTTCTCAGTGGGTTGTGGGGCCGTGGGGTGGCTAGCGAGGGCCCCTGGAGGGTCTGAGCAGGAGACTGGTGGCCCCGGACTCTACAGAAGTGCCTTTACGGCCTCCTGCACCCAACTGGCGGGGCGTCCCGGGAATTGGTTTTAAAAGCTCCTTTTTGGTTCTGCTCTTGAGAAAGCCCGATGCAGATGGGGTCCCAGGAAGCTGCGTTCAGAGGCCCTGGCTACCCCCTGAGGGCCTGGGAGGCCGGGAGACAGAGGCTATGAGGGGGACTGCTCTGCAGAGCTGGACCTGGCCTTGGTCTGCCCAGGGTGGCCCTGGGGTCTCCCCGGGGTCTCTGGTGATGGCACTAACATGAAACAGGAGTCAGGCAAGGAGGGGCTTCCCAAAGGAAAGGGGTGGGGCCCAGACAGGAGCCTCACAGGGCTCGGTCTGTCTGCGTCCCTGGCTGCGCCTGCGTGGTGGCCCAGCGTGGCGGGGTGGTACTGCAGAGCCCTGCCCGTGGCAGCTGGTCGCGATCGCTCCCAGCAGCGGCTCACATCTGTTCCTCGGTGAGTCACGGCTCAGCTAGGGCGCACACAGTTCTCAACACGCCAGGTGGCCTTTCCCAGGCCCGGTGGGTACATATCATGAGACTCGGCACCCTGGGCAGCCCGGTGGGCAGCTTGTCCCCCGCCTGCAGCAGAAAGTTTGGGGAGGAGCCCCAGGAACCAGGCCAGAGTCGACGGCTCTGGGTCACCCCGTGTCGCCCCTGCCTCCCCCGCTGGCCCAGTGATGCTGAGAAAGTGCTTCCCGGGAGCAGTGTTGCTGCCCAGTACACACGCGGGCCCTGTGGCCACTCTGCCCTGCCTGCTCTGTAGCACTGGGCCTCTGCTGCCATCGGTCTGCATGTCTCGGCCACAGCTACGTTCTCGTCGTGGGCAGTGGGAAGGCCAGCTGTCCTGGAACTTGCCTCCTGCACTGTCACAGACCTGGAGGTGGCTGGCCCTGCATGCCTGCCTGAGTGGGTTGCCTCTCCCAGGGGGCGGGAAGCATGGCCGGCTCCTCCCGGGGCCTTTGGCCAGGTGAGAGGCTGCCCTCCAGGTTCCCGTCTCTCGTGGGAGACCTCAGTCTTCTGTGAAGGCGTCTGTGAGGGCCCACGGGCTCTCAGCTCAGGCCCGACAGGCTGCAGGGCTCTTGGCTACGAGCAGGAGGAAATGACGGTGCCAAGGCTGCAGAGGGCTGGAGGGCCCCCAGGGGAGCTTCTCTTCGAGGGCTGGAGCCCTGGAACCTGGGCCCTGCACCCCCAGCACCCCTGAACCCTGAGTAGGGCCATAGCTGTGCCAGAGCCAGCTCTCGACTGCAGATCTGGGGTGGCAGGTGGAAGGGCGTGTCCAGTGAAGGAACCAAGCAACATTCCACCCCAGCCTTCCATTATGTGTGTGCCGGAGCATCCTAGCCCCTGCCTGCTGGATCAGACTTCGCCTGCAGCCTTGCTTTCCCTCATGCTCAGATATGCCCCTGCTCCCTTTGGCAGCTCCCCCTGGTCTCACTCACAGACTTCAGTTAAACGGGAATAGAGATTCCTTACTGTGCATGTCAGTCAGGCTTTTGCTGCTACGACTAAAATTCTTGCCAGACAAAGGAGGAAGAAGCTTTGTTCAGGCCAAGGCTTCCGAGGTCCCTGGTCAACTTGCTCCAAGACAGAAATATTGGGGTGGGAGGTGTGGCAGAGGAAAATTGCTCTGGCAGCCAGGAGGCAGACAGAGGAGTCTGGGGACAAGAGAGAGACCCCGAGGACCAGCTTCCTGCAACTAGGCCCCAGATGCTCCCACTATGGCCACTGAACTGTGAATCCACTGGTGAGGTCAGGTGGCTTATGACCCAACCTCCCCGCAAAGACCCCTCTGAACACGGTGCCCTGGGACCCAGCCTCCCACTGAGCCTTCGGGGACCTTCCAGACCCAACCACGACAGCGTGGAGCATTTCACACGCGAAGGGCTGACACCCCCTCAGACTCCCTCAGGACGTCCCAGCTGGGCAGCTCCAGAGCCTGGCCTTGCGTCCATCAGCGCCCTGAAGCTCAGAAAGGAGCCGGCGTCCGGCCTGACGGCTGGGCAGGCCGAGGGTCCCTGGGCATCTTCAGCCTGCAGGGAGAGGACCTCTCTTCAGCGGGACAGCTGGAGAAGGAGGGAGAAGCTGATGGCTTCAGGGTGGGGGCCTGAAGGTCCACCTGTGCCAGGAGCCCCAGGAGGCCAGCCCATCGGAGGTGGAGCTGTGGGGTGCGCGGCACAGGCTCCCGCCCACTGAAACCAGGGGGGAACTACACAGGGTGCGGCCGTGTTGGCTCCCAGCGTCTGGAGGGACATCACAGCCAAGTGACTCCTGAAGAGTTGCTCCCGTCTCTGCGCCCGACCCTGCTCAGATCGGCCCTGGGAGGAGGGACTGTGCGTTCCCCCGTCCAGAGGGCACCTGGGCGTTGCCACCAGCATCCCTCTTCTCCACGCCGTCCCCCACAATCAGATCTGTCCTCCCGACAGAGCAGTGAGTGAGCTGTCCCTGCCCTGGTGTCCACGGGCCTCCCAAGGGCAGCAGGGGCGCTGGGCAGGGAGGCGGTCTTCTTACGAGTCCTGCAGGAGCCTTCCTGCTCAGAGCGCCGGGCCAGGGGCGCAGGGTCAGCCTCCTCCTCTCCTCCCCGCTGGGTGCCCGGGAGGGCCGGTAGGGCACTCAGGTCTGCGCAGGCCCCGAAAGGCCCCGGAGGCTCTGGGGACCCTGACGCTGTTGCTTCCCAGGACCTTCCGCAGCTGGAGGGCAGGGGAAGGAGATGCTGGGGAGGCTGCACCCCTTCCCACCTGTGGCCCTGCACCTGGCCTTCCCCCACACGACCAGCCTGCTGTCCCTTCAGTCCCCTGCATTCAGGGTCCAGGAGGGACCCCTCAGCCTGGGCTCCTAAAAGAGGCCCCTGAATTGGGCTCTGCTCGCTGCTGACAGCCTCAGTTCTCCAAGCTGTCAGCAGGCGTGTCCCTGGCGTCCTGCGAGGTGCAGGGGCCCAGCAGCTTGGTGGAGCAGCGTGGCGTTCCCTCCCAAGGGACCTGTGTGGGTCACCCCAAGGCTTTCTGTGAAATGGGGGCAGCCCTCTTACCAGCCCTGACCCAGCTCACAAGACCTCGGGGGCAGGGGCTCCCAAATCAGAGTCCCTGCCCCCTCCCCACTTCCGGGTAGCTTCAGAGAGCCCGCCCTTCCAAATGGCACAGCCCGCCCTCCTGCCAGGCCTCTCCTGGCCCCGGTTCCCACCAATGAACTGAAATGGGATTTCTGGACTCGGCCCAGTGGGGCATTTCAGATTCTTATTGCATTGAGAAAAATCAAGACGCTGTTAATGCATTTTTTTTCACTTCAAGCATCTTCGTGGGCTGCCTGCCGCCTGCCCTCTCTTCTCCCTTGCTCTCTCAGGTCCAGGGCAGGGCAGGGCAGGGCAGAGTCCCCACCCAGCGTAGCCAGGGTTTCGCTCGATTTTCTTTTGCTTTTGAAATGCTCCTTTCAGAGGGCGGCTCTGCCCTAAGACTTTGAGGTCCCTGGGCAGTGCAGGTGCCAGGCCCTGAGCCCCCGCTAGTCTTCATTTGCTGATCCTGGGCCGAGAGCCGAACAGAAGCAAGTCCTGCCCTGGGAGAAGCAGCCGGGGCCAAACGCGGGAGAGGGTGCTGCTCCCCACCCGCCTGCCCAGCTGACCAAGCGCAAGGCTCGCCCAGGGCGGCACTGGGAGCTGGGCCCTGGCAGGCAGCAGACGAGGCCTGTCTCTCCCCAGGAGGTACTGTGCAGCCCAGCTCTGTCCCAGGAGGCCCTTGGTGTCCTTCTGGGGGAGCAGGGTGTGGAGAAGGGTTGCAGGAAGTCCCGAGGCCGTGGCTGGCGGGCAGGTCCAGTGCGTACTGACCGGCACCCACGGTCGGGAGGAGCACGCCGCCCGCCCCTCGAGGCAGGGGCATGAGAAGGCCACTGTGACTTGTGCTATTTCCCAGAGACCAGAGGAGAGTCTGGCGTTGGGATCTGCCCACGCCGTCGTCTGTGTCAGAGCCAGAAATAGAAGGCAGAAGACTCTGGCTCCGGCTCCGTGCTCACGATTCTAGGACAAGACGCCCTTCGGAGACGCGCATCAGGGGAGACGGCCCCCGGGCTCACGCGAGCTCGGCTCACAGGCCTTCGTACGTGATCACGTCCAGCGCTGGCCTGCTCGGCCCAGGAGGAGCGAGACCTGCTGGGCCTCTCCAGTCGGGCCTACCACAGCCCAGACACGGAGCTGGGGCACCTCTTCTGAGCAGAGACCCACGTGCAGAGGCTGCAGTTTCTTAGATAAAAGCAACACGATGGCTGAGCTCTGAACAATGAGGGGCCAGTGCCATTTGTGACTCCACCTGCATATTAGCAATGGCTGCAGGTGGACACGTCCTTCCCGGGAGCTGGTTTCTGAGGGCTCACCTTAAATCGAGTCTCGTGCTATGTGCGACAGATCTGGGAAGTAGACACTCTGATCCTGAGTTAACATGGGGGTGATGGAGGCCCAGAAGGGTCAAGTGACTTGCTGGAGGTCATACAGCCTGGCAGGGTGGAGTCTGGGTTCGACCTGGGGCTCCAGGATGTCTGTGGTCTCCGGCTCAGCACAACTGTCTCCTGCAGTCCTCTCTACAACCCTTCTGAGTATATAGTATTTTTCTCAATCAATTTACAAATTAGGAAACGGAGACCAAGAGAGATTAAGGAGTCTGCCCACAGTCTGACCATGAGTGAATGGTGGGCCTTGCAGCTGGGTGGCTGCCGCCCAGGTGGGACTTGGGTGAGTGGCCACCGTGGGCCATGCTGCTGTGGTGCAGCCGTCTTTGGGGAGGAGCTGGCCATGGTGGCCAGCCAGGGCTCTCACCCGGCCACACTTCCAGGGTCAGTGGCAGCCTCTGTTTCCAAGGCTGCGTGTGACATCCCACAGCCCAGAGGTGGGGGTGGAGGGCTGGGGAAGTGAAGCAGAGAGGTGGGGGCAGGTCTCAGCGTTTCCAGCCTGGGAGTGTCCACTCACCATGGCCTCGGGTCCCCTTCCTGAGCACAGGCTCCGCGTCCCATAACACCCGGCCCCTCCCCTCCTGTGGGAGCTCAGTCCTGCCGCACGGCCCCCCATCCTGGTCAGCCTCTGGAGGGCAGCGGAAGAGGGGGCTGGCTCTCACGCCCAAGTCCATCACGCTCGCTTGCATGATGCCAGGGGCTTCACCTCTGCTTCACCTTCCTCATCGGCAACACAGGTAACTGAAGTGCCCGCCTCCTGGGGCCGGGAGGACTAGAAAGGCAGATGTTCGTTAAGTGCTCCGAACGTGCCTGTCACGTGGCACCAGCTACAAAGGTGTCCCCTGACTATTGACAAAAACAGCTGCCACCTTGCTGCTCCTAAGCAGCAGCTCTGATGTGGCCTCTCTGCTCAAAAACTGTCAATGGCTCCCTACTGCCCACCCGGGAAACTCCAAACTCCCTGATGTGGGTTAAAGTGTATGGTTGCTTTGCACACGGCCCCTCGGAAGCCCCTTGACCCCTGCTCTGCAGCCTGGTCCTGCCTGCCATGTCCCGCTCACATTCTCCAGAGCTACTAACTGCAAATACTTCCCCTCACACAAATCTTCCTAATCCTCTGTGGCCAGAAGTAATCTGTTCCTTCCTTAAACGCTCATGATGCCTCCCTGGTAGTACTTATATACATAAATAACTGCAAAATAAGATTAAAAGTGGGGCTCTGACTCCCGATTAACCCATAAGCTCCTTCAGGCCGCGCTTGGTGTGCCCCTTTCTTGTGTTGAATCCTCTACACGGCCTGCTGCGGAGAATGTGCACACGGGGGCTCAGTGAGTGGCTGTGGAATCAGCGAGTGACAGGGCAGGCAAGGCCGTGCCACAGCCCCAGCCCCTTGGCCCGGGTGTTGGGGAGCAGGTGCAGTCCCTCCAGACTTGCAATGCGCAGCTAGGGGGCTGGCTGTGTGGGGGTGTCCCTGAATCCGCAGCCCGGGTGCAGGGTGCAGGTCTCTGGCTGGCTCCTGGGTGCACGCTAAGCCCGTGAGGCATCCTGGGAGGGCTCATTTGCATGCTCTGGTCAGGCGTGGGCCCTGCGGAGTCCAGCTGTGCTGGGAGGGTGGGGAGTTCAGAGCAGGACCCAGCACATTGAGTCCTCTTGGTGCCTGGGATGGGGCAGGGTCTGCAGGGGTTTGACTCCTGGGCCCCCAGGGATGCTGAACCCTGTGGGCACTGTGTGTCCCTCCCTTGCTTGGACGCCCAGGAGGTGGCTCACACTACCTGCTGCCCTGCGTGAGAGTCTTGGGGACGAAAGCGAGGGCAGCCGCACACGCCTTTAGCTCAGAGGTGGCCTTTCCTGAATCCTTGGTCCACAGCCAGTGGAACCCGTGCCTGTGGAGCCCGTGGGCACTGAGGACCATCAGGATGCCACCAGAAGCAGTACGGGGAGGCTGGGGGGAGCATCCCTGGGCCTGGAAGGTCCTCAGCAGCCCGGGCACAGGTAGGGAGGCACAGAGGCCCTGAGAGTGGTCAGCTGAGGCTGCCCTGGGCTCTGCAGGGCGTCCTGCACCAGCCCCACTGCCTGCTGCCTCCCCACCTGTGGTGCCCGTGGTGAAAAGATAAGGCAGTGTTGCCCTGGCACTTAGGACAGCCGGAGGTGGCTCCGTGCCCCAGGGCCGTGCCCTGTCACTATCGTGGTCCTGGGGCCCCCACTGAGTTCATGAGTTTGGGCAGAAACAGAGAAATCCCAGCTGCCCCATGAGCACGTGAGGCCACTCCCTCCAGGCACCGTGGGTCAGGCGCGGCCTGGCGGGGCCTGTGTGCTCCAGTGCCTGCAGGGACTCAAGCCCCAGGCCCAACGGTCAGTGCTCTCTGCTTCTCTCCCGCCCATGCCAGGAAAGCCAGGAGACCCAGAGCACCACCTCAGGAGGACTCGGAGCAGGTGGGCTCAGGTTGGACGGGCGCACGGGGCCTCTCCGTGTCGCGGATCCTTGCTGCCCTCTCACGGGCTGGCCTCTCGCGGGCCGGCCACAGTGCAGATCCTGGACCTGCCTCACAACAGCAGGCCCTGCGGTGGTGGGGACGGCAGGCCCACAGGGTGGGGACCTGGAAGTCCGCTCAGGTCAGTGCACAATTGCCAGTCACGGGGTGCTCGCCCATGCCACCCTGGGGAGTCTCCCTACGGGGACCCCTGTTTGGCTGGGGGAGCTAGTGTGGCGCTCCTTCCGTGGGAGTCGAGGGCCAAGGGTTCCAGACTGTAGGGAAGCAGCCCAGGGCAGGAGCGTGGGTGTGGTGGGAAGCAGCCAGGGCAGCAGAATGGGCCTGGCGCAGAGGAAGGTGCAGAGGGCCGGGCCAGCTCAGACCCCGCAGCTGTGGGAGCCCTTGAGGCACCGCGGACAGGGAGCAACCTGCAGGGTTCGAACTGGGAGCAACCAGACCTTGCTGTGTTCCCCAAGGTTCGCTGTGGGAGGCGCAGGCCTGTTAGGTCCTGGTCCAGGGAGAAACACCGGAGGCTAGGAACTGTGGGGAGGCGCTGTGGGCAGGTGTCACTGGACTTGGACCCGCGGTGACGAGGCCCACAGGGAAGGAAAGGGCGCGTGGAAGCAGGGCCCCAGCCACGGGCGGATGGTGGCTGCCACACCTGAGATGGAGAGGGTGGAGGGCATGCGGGGCGGGGTGTGGTGGGCTGAGGAGCGGGAGCTGGGCCCGGCTCCGTGCATCCTCATCCCGGAGCTGGCCTTCTCCATGGGCCACAGGGAGATGCCTGGTACCTGGTGCCCAAGGCAGGGAGAGCTGACCACGGTTCCCACGGGCAGCCAGACCCCCGTGTCCCAGGCCTGGGGTCTGCAGCCTCAGAGCCTCAGAGCCGCCTGCTGGACAGGCACAGACAGGTCCCGTGCTGGCCCCATGCTGGCCCCATGCTGGCCCCACGCTGGCAACGCACTGGTGACGCAGCACGCGACCTCCCTGGTCCCCGCTGAGTGCTAACTGCAGGTCTCCTCGCTGCCTTCAGAGCTTTCTGGAGAAATAAGTCAAAAAGTTAATTTGATTTTGAACAGATTCTCAAATCAGTTCCCAAGAGGCAGAGATCAATTTGCATCTCGTCTCCTTCCTTAGTCGTCTCGGCGGGTATTTCACGTGAGTTGTTGGTATTTTCAGTTCTCCAGCGGCACGGAGCGGACCGTGGAGCGTGTGTTTTTTAGAGCCATCTGAGGGGAGGAGGCACTGGTTCTGGGACTGAGGTTTTCTCCCCTTTTCTCTTGTACCTGTGGTTTCTGCGCCTCCCAGGGTGGCGTGGTCAGTCTCCCTCCCCGCAACGCCGAACGGGGAACGTGGCCAAATGCAAGTTTCTTCTGTGCGTCTCACCTAGAGCCCGAAGTCTCTTCCCGAGCCCTTGGCACCAGTGTCCCCTGCAGGGTCCTGCGCTGCCCACTGTCTCCTCAGGGGACGTCCAGGATGACGCCCTCCGGATGGGCTTCCCCTCGGCAGGCACAGGAGCCCCAGGCCTCCGTGTCCAGGAATCACAGGCAGAGTCTCCAAGCCAGCCTTGCACACCACGTTCGCAGCTGACCACTCACAGGGCCCGAGGCTGCAGCAGCCGACTCGTCAGCTGTGAGGGCCGAGCTGTCATCTGCCAGACTGTCTCCTCCAGCCTGAGAAGGGAGGAGGGTCCGGCCAAGCCTCCGTGTGGACACGGGGTGGCTGCTGTGCTCGGTGATGTGAGCCCGACATGGAGGACAAATGCCGGATGGGTCTGTGGTTCCGGGACCCAGAGTGGGCGGATTCCTGGAGATGGGAAGTGGAGTGGGGTGTGCTGGGGTGGGAGAGGGAGATGGGTACTGTGTTCAGCAGGGACAGTCTCAGCTTGAGCAGGTGAGAGCTCTGGAGACGCAGGGTGGGATGGCCCCGCCATGCGACGGCTACCTGCACTTAAGGCAACAGTGGCGCTCGTGTGCTCTGTGTCCCAACACAACTTTTGCAAATGGATCTGAGAGAACTTGGCAGCAAGGACAGGCATCCTGCGCTGGCCTGGCCCTCATCCTCAGAAAGCACCTGGGTCAGAGAAGCCTCCTGGTGATCCCAGGACAGAGGGGCTCTTGGGCACTGGACTGTGACATCTCAGTGGGCAGTGGGTGGCCATTGCCATCTATGCAGGCCATTGAGGGTAGGCTGAGGTGGCCTTGCACAGGGAGTTGAGTGCATAGGTAAGCAGGTTCCCGGGTGGAAGGAGAGAGCTGCTCACAGAAGGATGCAGCAGCAAGCCAGCCCTGTGGGTTGACCCTGGGGCGAGTCTTGGTCTCCTGTGGCTGCTGTGATCAAATACCACGGGTGCCTCAAAACCAGAGAAACGTTTCCTCTTATGGGTCTCAAGGACAAAGGCCGCCTCCTTCCAGAGAGAGGCCGGGGAAGGTCCTCCCGCCTCCTCCAGCTTTGGTGGCCACACGTCCAGGGCTGTGTGTGTCAGCTGGGTCTCTGCCCCGTCATGTGGTCTTGCCCCTGAGCCTCTCATGTCATCCTCTCTCCTGGCGGCGAGCCAGTGGTTGGAGCTGGGATCCACCCAGCCCAGACAGCCCAATCTCAGCATGTCTTCAAAAGCCACCTTCCAAAGCCCCTGGCAGACGTGAATGGGGATGCTCTTCAACCTGGCACAGAGGTGGTGCTGGCCACCACGCGCTCAGAAACACACCTCCCGGCTGAGCAGGTACCAGGTCCCTGTAGCCATGAGCTCACCCACACTCAGGCCTGGGGTTCTAGTATTTTCCATTAATGGAATCCAGGCTCTTAAGTCAATGGTTGATTTCAGGGCTGGGGCAGGAAAAGCAAGTTAAGCCTAGAATATTTGTTGCCCCACAATATTCAGAAGTGCTCAGGAAGTGACAGAGATGGGTCCAAAGGCCTGGGTTGGCTGGAAGGGGCTGCTGGAGGCCAAACCTGAGGCGGTTCCTGGTGGAGACCTGGTGGAGGAAACCACAGCATGGCCATTGCATGAAGCAGGACCCCTGGATGGGTGAACGTGGAGAAGGAGCCTCCCGGGCAGTAGAAGGCAGGCCCATCCAGGGGAGTGCCCTGCCCTGCAGCTGCCGCAGCTGGTGAGGCACAGCACCCTGTGCTCCCCAGGTAGGACCTGCTGAGATGCTGTGCGGCTTTGTGATTTCAGGATCCAGTGCCAGCAGAGGTAGCTATGGGGTGACAGCTTGTTCTAGAAGGCACCCTTCAGGCCCGGCCGGCTTTGCAGCTGCCTCCTGAGGCCTCCCTGACACCCTCCGTTTGGATAATGCCGCGTGGCTTTTGAAGGACTCCACGTGTTTCCTCTGGCAGGCGAGCAGGGAGAGCCTAAGTGATTTGTCCAAGGTCAGTGAGTCCATCAGCAGAGCCATTGCTGAGCTGTGACAGAGAGCACTGCCCAGGGCGCAGAGAGGCCTATCGAACAGGAACAGGTCCGACCCGGAGAGGAGGGGCCGCCAGGGTCGCAGGCACAAGTGCGCATCTGTGCACATGTGGGGCACGCTATGCAAGTACCACCCATGCCCAGCACGTGCATGCAGAATGCACGCTCACTCGTGCAAGCACAAGATGTGGGCACACTCTTGCACTCAGGTGTGCACACTCACATGTGCCCACGAAGGTGGTTACAGGGCTGAGCTTGATGCTTCGCACACGGACGCTGCACCAGCGAGTGTGACAGGCAGCAGAGGAAACGGGCCCACTGTGTTGGGAGCAGCAGACCTCATGGGGCTGCGCAGCCCCATAGGGGCCAAGAGGTCCACATCCTCCCTGCGCCTCCTCACCTCTGCCAGTGGTCAGGCAGCAGTGCCAGGGAAAGGGCTCTTTAGACAAACTGTCCTGGTTGGACCCATGCAGACCCGCCCACCACCATTCCCTCTGCAGCTACAACAGAAAGAATCAAAATAATCGCATGCAATCATGCAAAATAACAGTGTAACAATACCAATGGTCGTCAGAAACACCTTCGAGGCCAGGATTTGTGGGAGAATCTACAAAGCAATCTCTAAATTAATTGTTTCTGGGACCCTGGTCTCAGCCTGGACTGGGAGTAGCAGCCATGGGCCCCAGGGTCTTGAGAAAGTCCCCACTGTCCAACTCCCTTCTGGAGGGAGGACACGAGTGTCCAGGGCTTGGTCTTCTTGCCCCCATATAGGTCTCAGCTTCTCTGTTCACCGTGTGAGCGACGCTGTCCCACCTCCAACCTCGACGTGGCCCAGTCTGCGAGCTTTCACTAGGGAGTGATAGAGCCGGGTGACATGCAGAAGGGACCGGCACGAAGCGGCCCTAGCTCTCTCCTTCCCCAGGTCCGCGCCTCCCTCACCTGTGTTCAGCCGTGCTCCTGAGACTGACGGGTGCTCTGGCCTGAAGCATGCATCCCTGGACTCCCAGGGCACTCTGCTGGAGCACAGGGATCGGGGACGAAAGGCCCCCTCCTGAGCTGCAGAGCTCACTCGCCTCCAGGGTGCGCAGGTCAGCTGAGGCCCAGGTGGGGTTTGGCCAGAGGAGGACCGGTCCTGGGGAAATCAACTGCTGTAGTGTTTGGGACTTGAAGACCGGTGGACACAGCGTGGGCTCAGGGATCAGGCTCTGACACCAGACCACAGTGACCTGGACGGCACCTTGGCCTCTCACCCTCACTTTCCTCCTCTGAGGTGATCATGGAAAAGCCGGTGCGTGAGTCTCCATGGCTGCCGTAGCAAAGCACCCCAAACGGGAGCCAAGGCAGGGGACGCTGTCCTCGTCTACTACCAGGGGCCAGGAGACTGAAAGGAGGAGGTGACAGGACCCAGTGCCCTCCAGAGGGGTTGGGAGGCTCCTTCCTGCCTCTTCCAGCTCCGAGGGCTGCTGTGTCCCTTGGCTGGTGGCCTCTGTCCTCACGTGTCTTCTCCACATGCCTCCAGGTGTCTCGGGTCTCCAGCCACTTCTGTTAGCCCCACAGCCACAGGGCCCTTGCCTTGGACCTAGACAGCAGGGACTCAAGCAGAAAGGAACCTGGCCTGTCCCATGCTCCAAAGTGACCACGTTCCCCCAGGGCAGAGGGCAGCTGGCTCACGTGGGGCCTGAGGTGGCTCAGAGGAGTGGGAGCCCCGGGGATGGGGCAGGGCAGGCCTTGAGGTGGGGCCTGTCCCATGCTCTCTTTCCAGGGGACACACCCCCTTTGCAGGACTGGAGAGTTCAGCCTAGGGCAGGTGGGCTGGGCAGGTGGGCTGGACGTTGGGCATCATCTTGGGGAGGTGGCTTTTTACATACTGCCATGCTGCATTCCACTTTCAGCCAGGTGGCCCTGCCCTGTTTCAGTGTCCCATCCACCTGCGTTAGGTAAGCAAGCTAAACTCCCAGGAGAGGTTAGCAGCCATGAAACCCCAAACTGTGTTGGGTCCCCAGGTGCTGGCGTCTTGGGAGTCTTCCACCATGTGCTTTCTTTTTAATTTTATTTTGAGACAGGGTCTCAGTAGCTGAGACCAGCCTGAACTTGTGATCCTGCCGAGCAGCAGGGACCTTGGGTGTGCCCAACCCTGCCTGACTCACAGTCTTTGTAAGGACACCTTCACGTTAGGGCCCTCGCTGAATCTGGGATGACCGAGACCTTAGCTAATCCCATCTCAGAGACCCCACTTCCAGACAGCTCACATGTATGACGGACGTTCGCGGTTAGGACTTGGACGGGTCTTTTGGAGAGGACACCATTTGACCCCTACCCCCACCGCCTAGGATTGTCATCCTTAGTCAGGAAGCCTCAGTAGGTAAGGGGCCAGCAGAGCCCCTGGAAGCTGCAGGGTACAGCAAATGGCAGTTCGTGGTCAGGACCCTCGCTAGGAGGGGCCGCCCCTGGCTGATGCTCAGATCCTCCTAGTCCAGTCCAAGACCCACTCCGACCATGACCTGCACAATGCTGTGGCTCAGATGAAAGTGTGGCCTGTTTGGGACAAGCGGTTTCTGATGGTTCCATCCTCTCCCACCTGGGGCTGGGACAGCAGCCTGGGCCATGCTGGGCGTGCGGAGGGAGTAGCCTCACCTGCAGCTGTTCCTGGGGCTGCTGCACACTGGCTGCAGGGCTCCCTGGAGGCACGGCTTCCTTCAAGGCAGCTGGTGACCCTGGGCGTCCTGGAGGGAAGCATGGTGCTCATGGACACCCCTGCCCACCGTGTCAGGGGCCCTGTGTCCAGGGCCACTGTGCTGCTGGGACAGGGGTGGTGTGGCCTGTGGGCAGAGGTCCCAGATCTTTCTAAACAGGAGGGATTTTGTGTAGTGTGACCAGGGCAAGGCTGACCCTGCTCTCCGCCCTGGGACTCACTTAGCCTCTCGGCCTAAAACCGAATGCCATCAAGCCATGAGAGGACAACGTGAAGTCCCCAGGAGTCCATGGGGAGTCCAGGCAGGAGGGAGGGAGGCACCTGTGGCAGCGGGTGTTCCCCATGTCACTGTCACCAGCCTGTGCTCCCTGCTTGGTGACTCTGTCGTCTGGCTTTAGCCTGACTCTCCCGCTGCAGCCCCCCATCTTCCTAAGCTCTGGTCCACCCCTACGCTGGTCCAGGCCCTCCCCTCTGCCTGGCCTGGTGCCCGTTGCCCTCTCTGGATCCCTGGTGCTCCTCTCGGACTCATGGCAGGGCCAGGTTGGCCGGGTCTCGTCCTCCAGGGACTCAGCTCTGCTTCTCCTGTAGAGCGCCCTCCCCCAGGGTGTGTACGGGCCAGGGCCACCTCCCGTCCTGGGCACCGCCAGCTGGCCTTTGCTGGTGCTTTCACTCCCAGTTCCCTCCTGCTCCACCAACTCTTGACACCTTGCTTGTCACACCAGTGGCCAGAAGGCCCCAGCCTCCCAGCTGCTGGGCCCCCTTGTTCCCTGAGGCCAGTGGTCCCTGGGTCGCCTCTGCTGGCCGTGCCCCTCCCTCCCAGGCGAAACACATCCCCTTTCTCTGCAGAGAGCATTTCCACTCTGTGCACAGAGAGGGTGTGTCACAGGTACTGAAGCACCCAGCATGTCCACGAGGGACACAGCCACTAAGGAGCTGGATGGTGGGCACCTGCCCCTGCTTTGTCCTATTGCCACCAGTCCCCACTCTGCTGGGTACTGGCCATTTGCTGCATGGCGATGGAACCTGCGGAGAGATGGGTGGGTTAGCCAGGAAGCCCTGCCCAAGGCAAAGCACTTGAGGATGAGGAAATCACAGCTCACAAGAAAGGGGAGAGGTAAAGTGACAGAGGGACAGAGCAGGGAGGAAGAGGACAGAGGGAGAGGTGGGGGCAGTTGGAGCAGGAGGATGAGGGGAAGGAGGAGAAGGAGAAACAAGAGAAGAGAAGGGGACCGGACGGAGGGAGGGTGGGGAAGCTGGGCAGAGGAGGAGGGGGAGGAAAGGGGCAGCAACATCTGCTGAGGGGAAGGGACAAAGAATGGGACCACTTGTTCTGTGACTGGGGAGCTTGGAGTTGCTGCAGGGAGCTGCCCTAAAGGCAAGGTGTGGGGAGGTGAGGAGTTCGGGGAAGTGGGGAGGTCCCGGTGTGGTCAGTGCAGAGCTGGTGACGGCAGTGTTGGCTGGGTGGCACAGGAAGAATGCCGTCGACTCCTGTGGGCGCTGTGTTCCCCACTACAGCGCTCCGAGGCAAAGTGCTCCAGCTGGCACGTGGTGGGTGCTGGGCACTGAGTATGGCTGTGCTGTGGTTTAGATAAGAGGGACTGTCTGACCCAGTGTCTGGCAGGGCTGGCCTCTGACCTTCCCTCACTTCTTGATGCCACCACGGGAACAGAGCTCCAGGACCTTCTTGTGTCTCTGAATCCCACTGCCACCAAGAAATGCTCCTGAGTGCCCATGCCACTCCTGCCCAACCCTCAGCTGCCCTGCCGCCAGTGTGACTTATTCTTCGCAGGAGATCTTGCTTCCCCAAAAAAGGCATGGCGCCAGGACCTGAGCAGTGGAATTCAAGACAGGAGGCCAAGGCCGGGTTCTCTAAGGTGAGGAGGCCTCGCAGAAACCCAAGGACACAGCCTGCTCTCCTCAGGCCTCTTCATCCTCTAAAGTTCCTGCCAGCCAAGCTCCGGGCTCCCTGGCCACATTGCTCGTATTCTGGGCCACGCCACAGGTCCCGTCCCATGGTCCTCTCTTCACCAACCCCAGCATTGCCTCTAAAGGTGCCAGCTGGAGCTCGTCATGAGTCCCTCCCCTTTATGGAATCCTACACTTTTGCCACTGGAGGGGCCCTTGTGTGCTGGTCAGAGGATTCTCAATGCTAGATCTTGATCTTCCATATGGAAAATAAGTTGAAGGAAATCAGCACTGTGTGGACAGAGAGTGGGCACCCTGAAGACTTCTCCTGGGTTCCTCTCCAGCCCCTGGGAGTTAGAACCTTAGGGCTCAGGAGAAGTTTGAGGGTTACTGATTTAGGCCTGGTTCTCATTACACAGGTGGGGAAAGGAAACAAGAATTCCCCAAGGCCAGTAACACAAGGATTAGCAGGAATGAACTCCATTTTCTTAAAAAATATTCAAATGTATTATTCATTTTAAATATATATTATTTATATACCTTATTTATCTATGCCATATTAGTATTTATATATGTCCCAGTTCTCTCTTGAAATTTTTCATCTTGTAATCTGTTTCCTTTAATATATTAATCAGTTATTTTAGGGTTGGTGTCCGTTAACTCCAATATTCTGTGAGGTTATTTCTTCAGTCTTATGTTGTTTTCTCCTTGGTTTTCGTTCCTCTGGTTCTATCCTCTAGTATGCCTGGTAATGTCTGCTGAGTATTGGGCACAGTGTATGACAAGCCCTAGAGATAGCTCAGGGCTCTGCGCCAGAGCTCAGTAAATGAACCCATGGGCCTGATTCTGTCTGTTTCCTGTGTTGGTCCATCCCAAGAGCTAAGAATGACATATATTTAAATGTTTTTAAAAAAACGAAAGGGCAATATTTCATAGAAGATGATAATTATTTGAAATTCTAGTCTCAGTT